>NC_086226.1:56057502-58457502 GCF_035770615.1 Melospiza melodia melodia | reverse complement strand
TTTGGCACTCAAAAGAAAGAAGAAGAATGTAGTGTTCTGCTATTCAACTGAAATTTTATTTTTTTCCTCAACAGAATACATGGTCCCTTCAAATGCTGTATGACACATACAACTGGAAAATTACCTTCCGTTGGCACTATGCTCGTCTCACCGGTGCATTTAATCCTACTAACAACCATTAAAACAGCACAATAAGCAAATTCACAAAAAACTGAACACAAAATAAAAACAGAACAAAACAAAAACCTAAACATTTTAACATGCAACTTTAGTTTGTTACATTGAATGTTCTAACCCTCTAAGCATGCAAAAAAGGATGGTCTGCATTTAAGTTGGTTTTTTTTTCCCTTTTAAGTTTTACATGGCAGCCTGACATCACACACACGCACACACACAATATACAACAATACTACAGCAGGTAAATGTGAAAGGTGAATAACTTTTTATACAAAGATCCATGGCTTGTGCCATCACAAGCCCTATGTGATTTTGGAAAGTAATGTTGAACCCCTATAACAAGGAACCAACATTTAGTTACCAGGGTAACGCAAGCACTGCATGCAGATCTGAAACATGAGCCTAAAACAAAGCCCAAAGCAGATGGGCAGGGAGTGGAATTAGTCTCAAGCCTCAAAACTGTGGTTTAAGCTATCGAAAAAAACCAAACCCAAAAAGAACAAAACAAAAAAAATATCCCCAAAAAAACCCCAAGTGAAAATATCCACACAACAGACAAACGGGGACATCCAAAAATGACAGTGAAATTTACAGTTTGTAGATTATACTCTAATTGTCAGAATACATAGTGTATTCAACAGGCTTGCAGAAAACCCACAAATGCAAGCCTAATTCTAGAAGTGTTCCAGTAGACCTAAACCTCAGATATTTCAAAACAAACCTCTTATTCCTCAGATATATAGCCCCAAGCTCAGTGTACTAGGTAATCCATGTATCTTGTGTGTAATTAATACACTCACTCATTCCTGTGCCACAAATATGGACTTGGGCTCACGGAGCCAGGCTCAGCTTTGAGATTTACATGCAGGACTCTTAAGAGTCAATAGAAAACACAACAGATCTGCAGGATGAAAACACTGTGTTGCAAATCTGCTCACTTTGTTCAAACACAAGAAACATTTACGACTCAGGTACTTACTGCATAAGGACTGCATCGGAAGCTATTCACTGAAAGACAATAGCCTGCCTTTGGTTGCCCATGATGAAATACTGGACATAATGCAATATAGTAGCAATGGACAAAGAATTAAGGTATCATATTTATACGGAGAGTATTTATTACCATTCAACAGCATAATGAGGCACAAGCCTTAAGGCTAAAATATGAAATCAGGCAAAAAAATGGACAGAAAGGGGCTTAAACCACTGAGTCTTCAATATCAGGAATACCCACAACAGAGGTCATCTGCACCTCTGTCCTCTGATTAACAGCTCCTGCATTCTTCCACTAATGGCACACAGCTGGATATCAGGGTATTTGTTCCTTCCATCAGCAGTGTTAACTGTCTTCACTTTCTGTACTTCTGTGAAGCAGTTCTTGAAACTTGTAGAGCTCTGCCTTATTGTAACATGACAACCTTGTTGCTGTGCTGCACTGTTGTTCCAATTCCATTATTTTTAAAAGCTGCCACACTTAAGGAAACCCTAATTTTCATTTACAACTATCTTGCAAGATTATAACCATGAAAAGATTTTGCAGTTGTGGGCTGCTATTTACATCCACAATCTATGCAGATGACAACCACTGAGACTGCCTTATAGCTTCCATTAGATAGTACACCACTGGCATGCAGAACTCTAGTGTTCATAGAATGAAATTAATGTTAACAGCATACCTCAAAGCAAGTACAATGTACACCACAAAAGGCAACAACAGGTTTAAATTGTAGATTTTTCCAGACACTCCTTAAGTGGAAAAGCCAGAAAAAGAATAAACCGGGAAGATGCCTTCTTGAACCAAAATTATTAAAAGCAAACCAAACAAAGGAATGCAACAGACTGAGCAGAAGGCAACAAATGCTTCTCCTTCTCTAAAATTACATCTTCACTGCAAAAGGACATCCCCTCCCACTCCCCTGGTGTAAGATTGTATTTATCATGTAAAATATTAACTACTGTTAGGCTTCTAAGTCCACACACAAACATTCAGGTTGCTAGGTTTTGATTTTAAATGAGAGACTACTGATGCCAATGTGTAGTCTAAAGTCTTCTGAAGTAGCATATATACTGTTAGAGTTGTGGCACCAAGCACTTGGGTTTTGCTAAAGAAGTGTGTATAACAAACAAAGAAAGAAGTACAACATTTAGGATTGAAGGCAGCCTTGTTGCATGTATTTTACTGGTTCCTACAACTTGTAAATATGGGCCATTAACCTGCATATTCTAATTAAGTGGTTATACAGATTAAATGTAATTTTATAGCTTAAAGCCTTTTCACTGAAAGGTGCGTAATCCAACACTTGATATCCTACTGCCCTGTGACTAGTAAAAAATGCACAAGCATTTCCATACACTGCAAGTTCTTAAAAAGCTAAATTTGAAATAAAGTGTAAAAACACAGCAGATTGATGTTACTTGGGCTAGGCACTCCTTGATACTGCACCAACTGTTTAAACCTTTCAGAAAAGTCACCTCTGTCCCAACCCTGAAGACAAGGACTGCCAGTATCCAAGAAATTAAATTTAATGTTACAAAAGAAGGCGTATCAAAATATCAAACTACACTTGCATGTGGCAGTTGAACAAGTGAGTGCAAGATTGAAGAAAAAGTCAAAATCTATGAAAAAATTTAGATTAATGATTACAACACTAGATCAACTTTACACAGCTTGAATTTGCAGCTGTTCTTTGCTTTTAACTCCCTCCTGCCCAAACATACTGACTTCCTTCAAGAAAAGGAGTTCTTTCACACAAAATGTGTCATGTTTGTATTACTCAGAACAAAACAGTTTTGCTGGCAGAGATTGTGGGTTCGCAGGGACATTTAAGCTTTCGTTAAACTGGAAAGCAGTCGAGTCTTTGTGTCTACAAATTTTACATTTAATAGTTCCACAAATTTGGCAAAAGTTCATGATGATGTCTAGGATGTCTTCACCAAATCGTAGACATAAATATGGAAATCATCATCAAACTTGATGAAATAGACAGATGGTTTGGCTTCAACTTGATGAATGACCATGCCAGTCCTTTTCGAGCCATCTTCTTTGGCATATTCCACTTGTTTGCCTACCAGGCTGTCCACAACTTCACCTGGTTCCCGTTCTGCAGGAGGTGAATCATCTGTAACATAAACCCAGCATGCTTTAGTAGACATTTTAATAAAATTTTGCACTATGAAAGAAAACTGCACAGTCATCTTTAAAACTCATACAAAACAATTAGAATTTGTAAACAGATTACTTAATTTCATTCAGACAAGCATTTAACAATTGCCATGCTTGTAGAAAGTAGTTGCAGAAAAAGTCTTCAAGCAATGCTGTCTTCAGTGTTATTAAGACAAAAATAGCCCTTTGGTAAGAGAAGTAAAACTTTGACAGGAGGGTGTATGCACAAGTTGTAGAAAATGGCTGTAGATAGCTGAATTTCTGCTGAATGAGCAGAAAAAGGCACTGGATCTACTTAGCAGAAAGGTACCCTAACTTAACTTCCCTCTTCCCACACACATTATTCAAAGGTTCAATGCGTGCATTTAACTACAACAGAAGCATCTCTTCTGAAATGGTAGTAGGTGTCAACTCCTTATTAAAAGGGACTTTTGACTCCATATTTGAGTAATTTTGGTAAAGTCTGACTGTATTATTTTCCTCTCTGGCAAAACCTAACCGGACAATCCCTATGCTAAATCTGGATTATGAAAGGTGTGATTTGTAGCATGCCATGTGATTGGATACAAGCCAATTACGGAACTTGATAAAAGGTAAAAAGTACTGTGTGGAGAACTGAAAGCTAACCACATCTTCTTTCTCAACTCCTCTTCTTTGATTCCTCATTCAGATAAACTTGTAGTTTGTATTATACAGGAAAACTTTCTAAAGCAGTTGCAATATCTAATGTGGCTTTTATTCTGGAAATCATAAGCTTTTAAATTAATAATTTAGTTACAAGTTTGTATTAAGAATCCCTTACAGATTCTACCAATTTTATTTTGAGTTTTGAGAGCTGTGAAAAAACTCTTAAAGGAGAAAAAAAAAAAAAACAACAGGGAATGAATAGACTGGCTTGCATTTGCACTTTGAAAGTCTTGCAAACAGAAGGTTTTTGTTTTTCACTTCCTCTATAAATGCACTGTCACGCATAGTTATTACCATCTTAGTATGAGTTTTATATTTCCTGGCAAAGATGCAAGTTCAACTCCTACATTTTCACTTAGAAGTGTAGGCCAAGTTTTAGTATCAGATCCAGCACTATATTTTCCCCTCACAAAAAGAAAAAAGGTTAAAACAAATTACCTATTATTTGGTCTCTCACATGTTCAGAACCTATATTTGATAAGGGACAGTACCCTAGAAATTTTATTTATAACATTATGGCAAGTTCCACCAAATTTATAGAAGTATTTGTAGATATTCTAAAATCTGATTTTGAATAATACTACTCCAAAATACTAATATCCAGTTGTTGAGTCAAGGACATGATTCAAAGTATCTGGAAAGCACTCACATTCAGGAAAGGAAGCAAATACTTAGAAGTGTTTAGAAAATCAGTAAGCAATAATCTTTTGGCAAGCACAGAGGGTAAAGTGCACTAAAACCAATTAAGATTTAAATGGAAAGAAAGCATTTAAGCTTTCCCTACTCCCAAGGTGGAAGAAAGCAAACTTAAAATACATTCCTAGTCTGTTTTGATGGTTAATACAAAGAACAAGTTATTTTAACATTCAAATCTGAAAGAGCTTGCTTTATTTCTTTAAGAAGAGGAAGACCACTTTTTTCCATTAACATTTGTGGTTCCTTCATTAAAGCATCAGAGAGGTTGCTTTTTGCTAGGGCCAGCGGAGATGGTAATCTAAACACAGATCATTAACACAGAGATTATGCAAATAAGTGCCACTTTTTTATTCTGCCAGTAGATCATTACCAGTGGTGCATCTGAAAGAAGATGATCTCAAACTAAACGAATTACTAATTGGATAACTGTAGTGGTTGGCTACATAGTGCTTTGCATATGTATTAGTTACAATAATTTTCTTTAAATCCCAGATGGCTTTTGTCAGAAAGGGCTTTGTTACACAGGAGAAGTAAACCCAAAGTATTCTTTCTAATCTCTTTCTTTGAACTGACTATCTAAATCTCTAGAATAATATTGATTCTGTGAAAAGCCTCCTAAACTAATAGAAGTCCTGAAGAAGACTACTTCATCCAAAATGACAGCAAAGATACTATGAGGAAATCTTTTCTTATTAATGTTACAATATGTGAGAGAAAATCAGTTTCAAAAAATAAGTACTTCTTTCCCACAAGCAACTACTCAAGAAGTTTTTCACACTGAAGACACATAGCTAGTGAAATTGTTCTTACTATATCAGTCTGACCCCAAATATTCATTCCCACAAGACCTGCTTCAGAGACACAAATAAGAGCCAACTCCACACAACATGATACTTCTATAAGAAAACAGCAGTGGAATATTTCTGGCTTGTAAATTTCCACTAAAAAACCAAAATGTAAAGTCTTTCACGGTAGCACACCCATATTTTCAGCAGAATTAGGATTAATTATGAAAAGGTATTACCCTGCATATGTCACTGCTATGAAAAGTTAAATATTTCAGCAGTTAACACAGATGTTCTTTCTTGTACTACTACATTTGTTAGCTGTGATACTTTGAAAAAAAAATTAAATGGAATATCAAATATGATGGTTGTTTGTCACCTGTCTTGACCATACATAAACCACAGCTAAATGTTTAACACAAAAAGCTGTCAAAAGAAAACAGTAACTTTTTGCCGTTGGCAGGTTATATACAACCACGAACAGGGACGGGACCCCCAAAATCAGTGCCGTGAGTTGTTTATTTCAAACATCAGTCTCAGCACATTGTTAGGACAATGGAGACAACAGATGTGAACAGCTCACTGATACAAATGGAATCCTAAGGAAACGTAACGTTACAGCATAGCATAAAGCCATCTCAGCCTAGGTTTCAGCCAGTCACACATAGAGCATCAATGTATTGACAATAATTCTATCCAATCATATGAAACACACGTAACTGTAGTTAACACAATAGAGACTTCTTCTCTAACACAATGACTCATTTATGAGAGACAAAGCACAGAGACTCATTCATATTAACCTTCTAAAGATATAAATTAGATAAACTTGCTGCAACCTAAAAGGGCAAATCGCAAAGGTTTATTGATCTATTTCTCACGTCTGTGCTACAGCTTAAAAAACTTTCTGCTGCATTAGCAATGTTCACAAATCTGCTGTATGAGGCCTGGTTTTTTTACCATTTCCTCAAAACCCTCTAATTTTATGGATCCCAACATAAGTGGCCTACTTACTTGAATCAGGCATAATGCGAAGGTCACCTTCTTTATAATCATCTAAGAGCTGGTACATGTACAAGACGGGATCCTTCTCATAGGTAATATAAAACCATGTGTTCATAATAGGAGCTCGAGCCAAAACCATCCCCCTCCATTCATCTTTTGAGCCATCCTCTGTCTCAAACATATGTTCCACGGCTTTACCAATCATTGTGTCTGCCAGGTGGGCATCACTAATTCGAGACGAAGCTGAAATGACAGCATTTCAGAAATTCATTCAAAATGTGTCTTTGTAAAAATAATCTTTATGCTGATTAATGCACAAATCTTATTGGCAGTTGGTAAATTCATACACAAAACAAATAGTGTCCATTCCAGAGAGTTTAGTGCTGCAGAACTAAGAACT
This sequence comes from Melospiza melodia melodia, assembly GCF_035770615.1. Lineage (NCBI taxonomy): Eukaryota > Metazoa > Chordata > Aves > Passeriformes > Passerellidae > Melospiza > Melospiza melodia. Next base: position 58,450,589 of record NC_086226.1, on the reverse strand, counting down.
TCAGAATGTTGTTAAAATAATTATGAATTATTGTATTCCCTGTGATTGAACAATCACAATGTAAGCTAACAGGAGATCAATCAAGCAGCAGAGATTCTGTACTTTAACTAGACACTGAGCAGGGAGAGGCAGAAACAAAAGGCCTATCTCAAGGCAGTTCCATGATGGTATTAATTCAACTTTTGGGGATGATTCCTTGTAACGACACCCTACAGATTGTAACCAATTCCTTTGCAGTTAGAAGAGGCAAGAGCTTTTTCTATTTACAAACTAGTGTTTACTTGAGTAGATATCAAACTTGGTGGATTGAAAAACCTGCAGTTTAACAATCCAAGTGCTAATTCTGTAAAACAAAAAGCATTATTACTCATCAGGTTAATTCACTTAGAAAATGTCTTCCAGCCATTATTATAGTACATGGTGGTTGTACAAGAAAAAATGTAACCTTATTACTGTTAGACACACAAAATAGACAACACAGTCTAGATGGCTTAGAGCTGAAATTTTAACAGAAATATCAATGTTAATCTGAAAACTACAGAATGTACTGCATACTACTTTAAAGACAGAAGACAGCAATTGCACTCACTAGCATCATCAAAATTTGTTGGAATAGAAAAAAAAATCAAAGCATTTAGATTACCTGCCATGAGACAAAAGTGAAATTGAGCAGTAACATTTAAGTGGTCATGGGTTATCTGGGAGAAGTCTGCAGGGAAAACATTTGGTGATAAATGTCAGCCAATATGTATATCTATTTAGGAGAAAAAACCCAAACACTTACCAACTCTGTCTGGAAGAACTTCAAGTGCTGAAACTCTTTCATCTTTGTGAAGTTCTAGTCCATACACACAATCAAATCCATCATACTTTATGAGATAGAGTGAGGGATTTACAGGAACTTGATCAAGAACTGTGCCCTTCCACTGTGTTACAGGTCCACTTCCTTCTTTCCATCCGTGCTGTATCCTGCAGCCTACAATGTTTCTTCGCGGCTGAGAAATAGGTTTGCTTGGTCCCACATTGTTTCTATGTTTTCTGTACACAGATACAAACATTAATATTAAACAGGTACATACATAATGTGCCTCAGAAAATAACCGTATGCTTTTACATGACCATATATTTTATAGCTTAGCATACCTTATTCAAATTAGGTCATAAAGCTAATAAAATTTAATTGGAAAAAAGAAAAACATACTTAGAAGTAGTGACACATTTTTGACATGCTGTATAAGTTCAGTTTCCTAGCAGTAAATTTTAAATGTAGTTTGCTTAAACCAAAATAACAAATCCTATCCCTTGCTACACTGAATGTCAAAAGTGAAACTCACCTGATCAAATCTCAAAACACAAGGTTACCTGGCAGTGCTACAACTTTACTACCTTGTTACTCTCTGCAGAACAGTAAACAACTCCTTCCCAGAAGGAAGAAGTCAGTGCAAGCATTATGTGGCTGACTGAAATTCTTTCCAAATGTTTGTTTTCCCTAAAACAGACCTATTTTCACCTGAGGAAATTTTTGGCTCCTTCATTTACAGGTAATTTTGATTCCAAGTAGTTTTAAAGACACATGACAGCAACAACACTTCCATATTTAATATGGAAAATTAAAAACTGCATGTAATGTAAATGGCCAGAGAGGGGATACTCCTTTATGTGGAAAACAGATCAAGTAACTTTTTTGTCCTTCTGATATTATCATGGAATTGGCATGAAAATTCCCTCTGGTAAGTAACAGCTGCTATTCTGATGAACTGTAATGTCAGCTATTTGACAGTTCCAAATCACTGAAAGTGGTACACAAGTTTTGTTTTATCCAGCTATTAAAAACACAATTTTGAACACAAATGGAAGAAACTAAGGGGAATTATGACAATATACAAAATTCTCCTGGATATCAACTATTTCTAAAACAAATTTTTGAGCTACTACTTGTAGCACACATCATTTCAATGGCAGTAATATGTACACACAACTAGTTTAAAAGTAACATCTAAAAGATGATGAGTTGCAGAAGGCAATATTGTTCCTTAGATTAGAGATAGTGAGCAAAGAAAAAAGTCTCCAGATATGATTAATGCTCTCATAAAAGTCCCTAGATGATCCAAAAAACACAGATAACAATCATACCACTGAAATCCTGGAAGCAGTATTTCAGAATAATACACTCACAATATGATATTGGAATGTTTAACACTGTATCATAACTGTAATCATAACTATTAAAAACAAGATACACAATTAACTTCAGTACTTGTCCCACCTCCAGATTTTAATTCATCATGAAGATCTTAGCAAGGATATTTTCAAATTTCACTTTTGTTATCATTTGAGGTTTCCAAAGATCAGGCTGCAGTTTTGCATTCCTAACCTTGATAGCACAGATAATTGGAACAGGTTTGAGTTCCTATAAAGAAAAACTCTCCCACAATGCTGGATCTAATTTTATGCAAAAACTAGAATGTACTTTCAGATTCTAGCTCTACTCAAGTATATATATGTGTTTCTAATTGTAACAAGTGTCAGTAATAGCTTACTATTACAGAATAAGTTCAGAGATCAGGTTCTCAGCACAAAATTGAGGTTGTTTTGTATTCGATTCATTTAATTAGTGCTAATGGAACACTGGTTCATTCAGAAGGGAATAAAAACTACTAGAAATGAAAAAAGTTTAAACTGACATTGCTTTGTATAGTTTAAGCAGTTTATGTTGCTCATCATTTCATCTTTCAAAAAAAATTATAATGCTATTGATATTCAACCTCATAGTCAACTTTTACTTTCTGACTACAAAGCATAATATTTAATATTTATTTGGAACAATACGGTAGAAAGCTTTACAATCATTCCAAAAAAAATATGGAAGAAGATAACATAACTGAGTTCAAACAGGTTTAAAATGCCTCACAGAGCAAAGATTATTAGGAATTTAATTACAAATCAAGTACCCACTACATGTACTTGCAGTTCAAATTTTGTTTGAAGGTTGCGTAACTGAACAGCTGCTCACTTCTCATTTGAAGTGGTCCATACTATAACAAATTAGATACTCAAACTAGTAAATTATCAAGGAAAACATACTTCTTGTATCTGAACATGGTAAGAACGCAAGCAAAAGTTTCTAACTATTAGGAAGTAAGTTATGAATGTACTCCCATGTAAGACAACCAAGTAACCAAATCTCCTTTCCTCAACAGCGTGCCATTTTTGTAATAAATCAAGTTACTCAGATAACCTTCTATGATGTTCTATCCAGAAGGTCCAACACAATTTTTCCTTCTCTTTCATTAATACAGTATTTAAAATTTCCACAGACATTTGCTCTTGAATATTTGAAAACAATTAGACATGTAAGAAACGAAGCCAGGATAAACAGAAAATAGCAAGTCCTGGAAGTAGTTCTTGACACATCAGACACATCATCATTGTAAACGGCCCTTCGATTCCCAAAAGTTTCTGATCCTCTTCTTTATCTTGCAGGCTGTATGCTGTTAAATAAAAACCTAATGCGAAAAAGTTTCATTATCAGAACCAGATACTTTGGAAATGCTCTAAAGACTACACAGTCAGAAGGAAATCTGCCCAGATGTTAAAGCTGTGTTTATATGGTCCTTACACAAACTTTAATTTGGCTACTGCTATCTGGGAAACCAACATATTTCAGAACTGCAGAGGACTGCTAGCAGAAAAGTCAGCTATTACCAGAGAGTTGTGCTTAAAACACAAACTAGCATTTATAAAAATAGGAATGGCAATGCCCAGTAACCTACAAAGTTACTCATTGAAGTTTTGTTGTTGATTGTTTTTTATCCTTATGTCATCTCAGAAAAACACCAAAAGGAAAAAAAACCCAGAAGGATGAAAGAAAATGACATCTCTCAGATATGCAAAACATGCACAACTGTGAAAAACTGGAATGAAAATGATAAAATATTATAGAAGCAGTACAGTAGCAGTGGTCAGTATGCCTTCAAATCTCTCATGGTACAAAATAGAAGTTATTGAAAATAGGATACAAAACTTAATACAACTGTGATCTAACTCATGTCTATGACTAATAACATAAAGGTGATCTGAGAATTGTTATTAAATACTTTTTAGAATATTCAGACTATGAGGCATGTTAATTAACACAGAAGTTTTCAAGTATGTTCTGTACTCCTTCAAAAATAAAAAAAAAATCATTAAGTTGTGAATTTCAGCTCTGGATGCTGCAGAAGCCAAGAGCACATTACATTAAAGTGGTATCAAAATTTCAAAATGTTTAAGTCCACTTGTAATAAATTGCAATTATAACCTACACCTCCAAGTCTCTGAATTGCTAACTACAAGAAATCTGGAGAGCCTATGAAGAAAGGATTGCTTCATACCTGTGCTAGATTTTGCACTATCCTTATACACTAAGCATGGAAAGAATGACATTTTTGAATTTATTGATTGATCTGATCCTAGTGAGGTCAGCCTCATATTGGCAGAGATCACCACTACTCAAGACAGAGCGCTTGGAAGAACTGCCCTAAAACCACTGGAATCATCTCCAAAAGACTCAATGGTTGTGGGCCCCTCTTTCCTTTAAAGAAAAGGGTATTGTCTGACAAACACTTAACTGCTATTTAAAGAGTTCAGAAGGCTCATCCACACTGCTCATTCTATCACAGCCTCACTTACTTAGTCATGCCTTGCTCCTTCCTCTGCCACAAACCTGAAACAAACCTTTAAAATCTCAATGGCCTTTGAGTGCTAGTAGGCTTCTTTTTCTTTTTCCTTAAATGAGGACATAACTACATAAATAGCTAAATCAGTGACAAAGTACATTACTAACTCACAGTTGATCATGTTGGCTCAGAGTAGTGTCAGCATACAGTATTACATCATATTCATATCCTACTCATTTATGGTAAACTATAAACAATGTTCCACTACTACACCTCATCCTCAGGCAGCACACAAGAAGTCACCTTGGCTTGGTACAAAAAAACCTTAACTAAGTAATAAAATATTGAACTAGGCTAAATTAACATAAAACTGAGCTGGATGCTTAATTAAACACCTCAAAATTATATCACTTAAGATCAAAACTTCTTATGTCCCACAAAAGCTTTTACACTAATAAGTTTACAGCCTATTTAGTTATTTAAATAAGTGTATATTAACACAACAATAAAGACAAATCTAGCCACCCTCAAGTACAAAAGGCAACCCACCTCTGATAGTCTTCCCATCATACACTCCTTTCTCTGAGCGGTTGAAAGAGAACAAGAGAAATTAAAGTTTAACCAACTCTACCTGCCCCTAGACAAAAAAATGTTTCTCTTTGCCTTCTATGAAGATAGACAAGAATGGATAATGATGAGCTGGTGGAAGGCATCAGAGTAGTTTAACATCAAGTGTTGTCCCTGGGAAACAGTTAACACTGTTAATAGTGATTAACTAGATTAATTGTGGAAAATACACCTGCCAAACAAATTGCCGGTGATTGATACACACTATATGACTTTACACTTACAAACAGCTGGTAACATTTCAAGTTTCCCACTTACCCAGCTTAGAATTCTCTCACCAGATACAGCCAGATATGGTATCTTGCTGCATGACACTAAGACCAATTATATCCAGAAGGTTACCTCTACTTTCACACAGCTACTCACCTGTGTTCAGCTGCCACTATATAAGATGTTGAAGATGGAAAAATACATGCCATGAAAGTGTAGCAAAAGCAGGTATCCTTCCTTCACATACTAACAGCAACTTCCTTACAGAAGTTTTTCAGTACATTCTTTATTTTTTAAAAATGAAAATTTTTTTCCAACACTATAGTTACAATGCTATCTATGATTAGATATATCTGAGATTCCTTCCCAACTGGGTTCTTAGTAAGGATGATTTGCAGGTTTTTTTGATCTGGTGACTGCATGAACTCTGTGCCAGAGAATAAACATCCTACAGTAGACATGGTTAAGCTAGGCCTGAAAATCCTTCTCTACAGATTCCAGAAGAATTTCGAAATTGTATTAAAAAAAATGTAATATTAACAGTCAAAACAACATTTAAAACTTTATCTGTGGGGCTTTCTTTACCCTACTACCCCCCTGAAAGGATTAAAAGTCTGACTCTACACACATACACAGACTGAATATTATTCCACAGTTTTCAAAAACAGAGTGGAACAATCAGATATATTTCTAGAACAGTACTTCCAGTTACTGAGAGCTATTCTTTAGTAAATATATCAACAACTTACTTGTGGGATGTTCTTTTCTTCATCATGCTGGCAGACACTCCTGCATGACCTACAATATAAAAGATGTTGGAATTACTGAAAAATAATTTAAGAACTTACATAAAAGCCATCATATTGAATGTCAAAATGTAAAGAATCCAAACACTTCCTGTTATGACTGATCAGTGAAAAGGCTCTAGAGAGGAAAAGGCTCTAAAGAGGTAGACATTGGCTATTTGCACATGAAGCTGGCGTGGACCGAACTTGGCTGGATGCCTGGTACCCACCAAAGCTGCTACATCTCTTCTCTCAGCTGGACAAGGGAGAGAAAATACAACCAAATGTTCCTGGGTCAAGAGAGGCATCACTCAACATGTACCATCAGAGGCAAACCAGGCTTGACTTGGGGAATATCAATTTATAACCAAGCAAGTCAGAGTAAGACAAGAAGAAATAAAGCTAAATCTTAAAAATACCTTCCTCGCAGCTCTCCCTTCTTCCTGGGCCTAACTTCACTCCCAGTTTTTTTCTACCTCCTCTCTCCCAGGTAGCACAAGTGCACAGGGAACAAAGGTGCCGTCAGTTAATCACAAGTTGTCTCCGCTGCTTCTTTCTTTCTCCTAAGGGTTAGGGTTAGTTCTCCCTCCTCAGGGGAAGGACTCATCTTACTTATTCCCCACTGAAGTGTGGGGCCCCTCCCACAGGAGACAGTCCTTTAAACTTCTCCAATGTGAATCCATCTCAGGGGCTACAGTTCTTGGCAAACAGCTTCAGCATGGATCTCTTCCACAGTGTGCCATCCTTCTGGAACAGGCTGCTCTACAGTGAGCCCCCCACAGGGTCACAAGACCTGCTTCAGCATGGGCTCTTCTCTCATGGGGCCACAGGTCCAGCCAGGAAACCTGTCCCAGTGCAGACTTCCTGCAGGCTCAGACTCCTTCATCCACACACCTCATTGCAGGGTCCTCCATGCACTGCAGGGGCACAGCTGCTTCACCATGATTCTCACCACTGTCTGCACTGGACCCTCTGCTCCAGGGCCAGAAGCACCTCCTCCCTCACCTTCCACAGTGACCTTGGAGTCTGCAGGGCTGCTGTGCTTACATAGTTTCACTCCTCTCCTGCAACTGCTATGGGGCAGAATCTTTCCCCTGTTCTTCAATACAATGCCCAGTGGCACTACCACCATCACTGACAGGCTCAGCTTTGGCCAGTGGCAGATCCATCTTGGAGCGGGCTGGCACTGGCTCTCTTGGACGCAGGAGAAGCTTCTACCTACTTCTCACAGAAGTCACCCTTGCACTCCCCTGGCACCTTGCCATGCAAACCCAACACAGAAGCTCAGTGATGAATGTTAACGAGTGACAGCAACTATTAAAATGGAAGTTGAACTAAACACAACAGAGACAGTAGTTGCAATGGTCAATCAGCAACAATAGTGAATCATCAGGCTGTTTTAAGCTTCCATCCTTGAGTTAGTAAAAGGAGATGCCAATATACTTCATCCTGAGTTAGCAAGATCAGCACTACCTGCGCCTAACAGAGCACATAAAAAACTAAAAATAAATAAATTTTTACTAAAAGAAGAGCACTGCACTCAACCCAGCGATAACTTGGGATGAATCTGAAAAATGGAAAGCTTTTAATAAGATGAAATGAGGAAAGCGGAAATCAGGCTTCTGCTGGAAGAGAGCAGCCATGAAGAATTCAGCAGAGGAAATATGCAAGATCAAAATGACAGAAAAACACGTTCAAAAGAACACTGTACATAAAAGGTAATGTGTACAGGTAGAAAAATCAAAATTAGTTATTGGAATGAAAACTGCAGCCTCAGATCACAGTCAGAGGCCACCTGTACAGGGATCATTTACTGGGGTTGACTGAAACAGCCCCTGTTAAAGTGATGCCTGATGGTGACCACATGGCCAGAAGTTAACTGACTTTGATTCTGATTCTCCTTGTCTTCCTCACTATACAGCCTCTGAACAGTATGGAGTTAAAATTTCTTCACAGGAGCTTGTTTTGGACTGTTTTGGATTTTTTCCTTCTTGGTTGCCAAATCTAAAACAATCTGGTCACAGTGCTGGACTGAACCATGTATAACTCTAACAGCTCGTGTTTATGTACAAACACGCCTAGAATTTTAACTAGGAATGCTTGAATTAACATTTGCAGAGAAGTGCTTTAATTTCTCTATAGGCTTAAACAAACCACCAATTCTTTCAAATTTGCACTATGTTCATGTTCCAAGCATATCTATAACTATATACATATTGAAGAGAATCATACAGGAGTCAAGCAGTGACAGTACCAATAGTCTTTGAAGTCTTCATAAGTATTTTACTATTTTAATTTTTGTATGTAAAATTTAAGAGGGCATACACAAAGTTACAGAAATGGCAGAACTAATATAATTAATTAATAATTAAAATAATCTTATGTTTAGTATATTCAAGTTTTCATCAGATAGTCAAGAATCTGCATTTCCAACAGTAATGATATCTGAAGTGTTCATAAATTTTAAATTCATAATTAGACCTTGTCTTTCAATTACTGCAGTAAAGATCCTTCTTGCAATTTTTGACTGTTACAAAACCAAATAATTAAATTGAGTAAGAACTTAGCTGGGAAGACAAAAAAAAAATCACAAAAAGTATGATTAGAAACCCATAAGACTTTAGGACTTTATTACAACCTGTAAAAAAACTTTCTAAGCATAATTTCCGTTACCTCTCTGTATATGAGGCTGTATTCTATGATATGTAATATAATTTTAAAAAAATTATTAAAAATATGGTGATGTTTTATTTTAAAAGAAGTAATTTCGTCAAATCCAAGAACTGTTCTTACAAAATAGAGAAACTTCGTCAACAGAAGATGAACATATGTACTTAACATTTTACATTTCCAGCTAATGAGAGAAAAATAAGATTTTGGCTAAAGTAGCTCAAGTAAAAACACAGCAAAACAACAGAACGGTGCAGCACAAGAATTTGCTTTCTGTCCACCTATCAAGGACTCTGTAACCTGTAAGAAGGGAGATATGAAGGATTTATCTTTCAAAGTCAAGAACTGAAACACTAGATTGACACAGAAGAAAGATTTACTCCAACATTTGCAGTAAGTACAGAAGAGAAGTTATGCCGACCTCCAGGAATGGGATTTTGCTGTTTCCTAAGTTTTCACTTTGGGATCTTCAAATTTTGCTAAGATTCAACTTGTTCACTGATGTAATGAGCTCTACACCAAAGGCAACACAGACAACTAAGTACTACTCATCATAAGTCAGTCTCTTAAGAAAGCTCCTAGTTTAATACATGAAGTGATGGCATTTGGATGTTTAATAAATATATCAAGTATTTGAAGATCCTAGGTTAAACACACTCTTGTACTAACCAGAACCTGATTTACCACAATTTGCCCTCTTAATTTGCACAGTCTGAATTCAGATAGGTCTCAGAGAGATGTAAACTCCTTTTAAGGATATATGGGGTTATACTATTGAATTGCTTGGCTACCGTAGTAGGTCTAATGCTGGCCAAATGCCAGTCCACCCACTAGAATTACTTACTCATTTTCTGCTGTGAGATAAGGATTAGAAGGAGAGCAAAGCAGGCTCAAACTTTAAAGGATATAAAGAAAACTTTATTAACAGAATTAAAAGAAAAATAGAAAGAAATCAGAACAAACCTTCAAAACACTTCACCTCCCACCACACCCTCTTTTCTTTTCCAGTGACAATGTAAAGAGACAAAGCCTGGGACTTTCAGTCAGTTTACCACCTCTAAAATAGTCTTTCTTCAGTTCTCTTAGGGAGAAGAGTCTCTCTTGCCATGCCATGGAGACTTTTCCACAAGAAACAGTCCCCTCATGGTTTTAATCCTCACAAATAGCAGCTGCCTGGAAATCTGCAATCATTAAGTCCCTCGCAAGTTTTGGTAGTTTTTTCCATAACTATCACCATAGGTGAGTTATTTCAGCTTATTGGGGTACAATTTTAAGGATGAGTTGTTCTAGTATAGAAATAAAAGTTCTCTTCTTTTGTCTCTGGAAACAGATGTTTTCTTCTTCCATCTTTGGGGAAAGGTTTCTCATCTGTCTCATCTCTCTCTCTGTTCAAGCTACTTCAACACCTTCTAGCTTCAACACTGGTGCCTCTGCTCACTGTGGCTAGAATGCTACATCCCCCAGTGCATTCCATGAGTTACAGGGGGGGAAAAAAAATGTCTGATGTATCAATTATTGTATCAATTATATCTTCACCATACCCATACAAGAGAATTTCAGACTAAGGCATCTCCTCATTCTCCTCCCATCTCCTCCTTTACAGACCTTGGTGTCTCTATGTTGTTTTCTGTATGTGTCTTCACCCTTTCCTTCTCTCTCACTTGAGAGAGGATTGATGTCTGCAAGTTCCATCCGTACACTAAAAATGTTAACATCTTGCCCGGGCCTGTGGATAACCATATGATCTTTGCCGGGCAGTGGCCACTCTGGTTGCATGGCTGTTTTCTGGTCCCTGCTGCATTAAATTCCAGTTGCAGGGGCTGATTTCTGTGTAGGGTTGCAGAGCCATCTCTGTTCTTAGCCACATGATTTTTCTGCAGAACCAGCAGAGTGACTTGGTGGCTCATGGCTGGAAAGGAGCCTGGCTTGGCTCCATCCAAAGCTGAATGGAGCCGGCATGGTCCACTGGCTGTGGTTGGAACTCGGTGGCAGCAGAATCTCAGCCAAGCTGTGCTGCAGGCCGGGCTGGCCGGGCCATGAGGCAGAGCAGGGCTCGACTGGCCTGGCCAGACAACACAGCAGAGTGAGGCCTTGCCTGGCTAGCGTCCAGCTACCTGCTGAAAGGCTAGAGGCAAGAGAGCTTTTCCCAGGATTTGTCCATTTTTACACACGTTTTCCACAGAGGCATTTTCAGCTCTTTTAACTGGTTTAACAGGTTGTCAATATTCAAACTAGTCAACTGATTGGTTTTGTCAGGTCCAAAGGAAGTTGCCAAGGTCCTTACAGAGAATCACTTCCATAGCTTATGGATTTTTTTCTTAACTAAAACCTAAACTATGTTAACCCATAACAGCTACACAATTGTAGAAATTGCAACAAGAGTTTCTCTGTCCTCTACAGCAGCTCTGGACATGTGGAGAGGACAGCACAGAATCCTTAGGTTTAACATATTCTAGTCAGAAGGTCAAAATCAGAACTATCTGCCTCCTGAATTCGTCTTGGTCCACAAGAATGGAGCAGGTGGATGACATGAGCCAGCCATGGGCACTCCCAGCCCAGAGAGCCAAACGTGTCCTGGGCTGCATCCAGAGCAGTGTGGGCAGCAGGGGAGGGAGGGGATTCTGCCCCTCTGCTCTGGTAAGACCCCAACTGGAACCCTGCATCCAGAGGTCCTAGCACTGATGAGACCTGCTGGAATCAGGTCACAGGAAGGCCACAAATATCACTGGAGGGCTGGAGCACCTCCTGCATGAAGACACATGATAGTTGGGATTGTTTGGCCTGGAGAAGAGTAGGCTCTGAAGAGACCTTATTGCAGCCTTCCAGTACGAGAAGGGGGCCTATAAGAAATATATGGACAGACTTTTTAGCAGGACCTGTTGCAACAGGACACAGGGTAACGATTTTAAAAAGGGGAAGATTAGGTATAAGAAGTTTTTGTACATTGAATGTGGTGAAATACTAGCACAGATTGCCCAGTTGGTGGTCGTCCCATTCCTGGAAGTGTCCAAGTCTTCACTGCAACTTCAGTAGCCTTGTGTCCATCCATTGGTTCAGAGAGTATAGTGAAGCACTTTATTAACTGCTAGCAAATTAATTGTGACTTTAAAAGGATTATGAATAAATTTTCTGTCTCTGAAGCATGATTTCAAATTTGGGGCATAGTAATGACTGGGGATATTCTATGAAAAAAAAAAAATGAGATCTAGTTGAAGATGTTCCCACTAATTGCAGGAGTTGGACAAGATGACCTTTAAAAGGTCCCTTTCATATAAAACTGTTTTATTTTTTTATGACTAAGAGCACAGAAACATATTTTTTGTAATAGAAATTGACCACAACCTCCAGCTTCCAGACAAAAGCAACAGAATTAAGAATTCAACTGTCATATGGTGTTTTGTAATACTTGTGTTTTCAAAGGCTCATTGATTCAACCCCTTACATTAAACTCTTAAAATTCAACAGCAAAACTAGAAATCATGTTTCTGAACTTTACTCCAGACAAAGATAAAGAAATAGGGTATGACAAGACTAAAAAAAAAAAAATTGTTCCGGATATTGGCTTCAAGGGAAATACACATGTCATTTCAGCTGGGGCTATAGGAGAATAGGAAGAAGGACAGGAGAAAGCTACTGGCAATGTTTTGCTATTGTGACATGAGTTGGTACTCTCCAGGCAATCCATGAAAATCAGACAGGCTCTCCAGAAAACAGCAACTATATTTTATTTCTCTGAATATCTCCTATGTTTACAACAGGCAGCAAAACCTAGATGTTTTAAAGTTGTGTTCCAGAATCATCAGTGTGAACAGCAGTAATTCCACTCTGGAGACTATTTCAGAATTACTTTCAGGGACCTAAGAAACACTTCAGTGCACTGATTCACACCTAGTATTGCTCAATCTCAACTTATGAGTTTGAAGAACAGAGGTCTTTTAATTGAAGTAGGTCAGAAGTACAGACATAAGCCAAATTCTAACTCTGCACAAAAGATTTCACTGCAATTCTAAGCAATTCACATCCATTATCTCTTTTCTTAGCTAATTAAAACAATACTGAAACTATTTACACTTGATTTCCAAGTGAAAAAGCTACAAATGCTCATATATTATTCAATCATCATATGCCCATATATGTGTTAAAAGTTTTCTTTACTAAGAGAGTACTTTTTTGTTTTGTTTTCAAAACATCCAGTAAAGGCTTTACAATTGTTCCTGACCATCATGCAGTTCAGCAGGAATCTGTATCTCTGGGAGCTAAAAAAGCTAAGAACACAGCTAAGAAAGACTCCAGAGGACCATGCCTTTGACTTATACAGCATTATACAGGTGATCATTAGATTTAGAAGTGTCAATTGAGTTAACACAGAGTAATCACGTCTTACTTTACAGTCAAATATACAGTACATTAATTTTTTTTTAAAATGCTGTATTTCTCTTGTATTTGGGACAGCAATACACTAATTAGAGAGACAGGGAGGCACACCGCTAAGAGCCCCAGTCTGATTCATGGAAACTACATCATGGAATGCAACTCTATACTTTGACAAACTCCAAGAGTCTGCAGCCATGTACTCTACTGTTGTGTAACAATTAAGTATCTACCTTGCCTTCTTTCCCCCCTTCAATCCCACCCCTTGCTTCTCAAAAAGGAACTACATACAAAGTATGTTTCCCAGAGAGAGATTTCAAAAGCCTAGATATTATAAATCACAAATACCTCTTCTTTTACACCTAGTTAACAATCTATAAAACCATTTCCTTCTTAAGCAGACAGGACAGCTGAAAATTGTCTTTGTCAACGATGCTACCAACCTGCAGTGTCATAAGTCTCTACAAAAGGATGAAATCAAAGCCAGTTGAAAAGCGCTTTGTTAATGCATCAAGTTTTGCCCTATATGAATACGTGACACTACCACCGGTTTATCTCTAACCTCCAGAACTGTTTTTTGCTACCTACCCATACATGATCCTAAAATCCAACAATTTTATTATTTTACATTATTAATATTAATAATATTTTATGTTAATATTATTAACATAATATTTTATATTATTAAAATATAATATACATGGACTATTTCCACTCTTTCACTGTATCTTCTTATTTTAATTTTTTTTCCTCCTGATAAAGACTACATTACTGCTGTATTATTCAATCTCAGATGACAGAAATTTTATAGGCAAGACTTAAAATTCTAATTTCTACTTAAGATGTAGCTATTCTGGAACCCTATGTGTGTTTGTAAAGTTTCTTGGAAAGTGGCAACCACCATTAAAAATGGAAGGCAGTAAATAAGATATTTGTATCCATAATGCAGCAAAGCTCAACAAATCTGATTAAAAAGTTACTTCTTTAAGTACAACTTTTTTCCTTTTTTTACAGCTGTTCTAGGTAATCTCAGAGATTCTCTTAAGTTTACCTAGTTCAGCCCTATGATGGGGGAAGGCACTTTTCACTAGATCAAGTTGCTTAATATCCCTTTGAACATAACCTTAAATATTTCCAATGAGGAGTCACTCACATTTGGGTAACCTGTTCCTGTATTTCACCACACATACTCATTGTAAAAAATTTCTTCTGTATACTCAAACCTAACTGTACTCTCTGCTTAAAACAATTACCCCATGTACTGCCACTGAAGGCTTTGGCAAATAGCCTTTCTCTGTCCTCTTTGTAAGTACCACTTAAAAACTAAAAGGTTGCACTTCCTGGAGCCTCCTCTTTTCCTGGGTGAACAACTGCAACTCAGCCTTTTCTCATGAGAGGAGCTCCAGCTCTTTAGGCACTCATGGCCATCCTTTGGACCGACTCTCTTTCAGTCCGAAGCCATTTTCTCTTGTCCTGTCATTACAAGAGCTTGTAAATAGCTCCTCTACAGCTTTCTTTGAAGTCTCCTTCAGGTAACAGCGAGCCATAATTAGGTCACCTTGAGGCCTTCTCTCTCCTGAACAACCACAGCTGAACAACCACAGCTCCTGGAACCTGCCCTTGTGAGACAGGTGCTCTGTTGGGAATTTAGCTGACTAGAGACTGGAAAAGTATAAAGCCGTGGCTAATTCCAAGTTCTGTACCTGCAAGATAGCGCGTCCTTGGGCCTAGCTGAGTATGATAAAGAAGGAGACAGAGAGACGTGAGAAGTAGAGAACGTAGGCCCAAAGGAATGAAGAGTCGATGGTATAGTTTAGCCAATAGATCGCTTGGCTTACAGAATATTCATAAGCTTATTACTTGCTGTTTAAGTGTTTGATGCTTTCTACAATAAACTGGACCTGTGATGAACCATCTGGTGTCCTGGTCCCCTTCCTTTGACACATGGTGACCCTGAATGTTGACCCCCTTGTCTTGCACTAAAAGAAAAAGGGGGAGGACGTGCCACGGTCGAGGAAGCTGGAGCTGGGTCCTGTTTGCAGCCGGGACGGTGCCGGAATTTTGAAGCACCCTTGGGGTTCACATCGGTGACTCGAGCCATTATGTGTCTGCCGGAGCCTGGAAAGCTGCAAGAGCGCGCTCACGAATAGGTATGGATAGGCAAGCAGCATATGATCTTTTCGCCACGTATTTAGAAAGGCGAGGGGTAAAGGGGATAGATTCAAAAAAGGAGCTACCAGGGTTGTTAGCCTACAGCTACGCTAAAGAAGTTTTCCTTAATCCACATACAGTCCATGAACTCTCAGACCGGAGAAAATTTGGGGATATACTGTGGGAAGCGGTGTTAGAAGATGATAAGACAGCAAAGAAATTGGGCAAGCCATGGCGGGTGGTGTACAATACAGTGCTTCAGCATGTCTCTGAGCGCAAGGCAGCAGCCGCGGCTCGGGGCAGCTGCGGGGCTGTGCCACTGCAAACTCGGCATGGGTGCAGTGGCGGTAGCGGCGGCAGCCGCAGGGGGAGCGACCCGCACCGCCAGGGGTGCAGCGCTGGGTGCGGCGCACGCAGTGAGTCAGCCTGCTGGCGAGTCTCGCGAAACAAGGAGCCCAGCGCGGGGGGGTCGCCCGCTCCGACACAAGCGCCGCGGGACCGGAGCGCTTTTCCAGCGCCAGCGCTTCTCCCTCCACCCTGCGGCCGGCAAAAAGCTTCAGTTTTAGACCTAACAGCCGTAATAAATGTGACCCTAGTCAACAAAAGAAAAGATCCCTACTGCAATTAAGAAACCAGTGATAATAAACAAGCGACACCAAAGAGCATTGCTGTCAAGACGTTCCTCACCTAAGTTAAAAAGACTTTTTGTTCTTCCTGGCAGAGACTGTGAAAGAGAAATCAGCATATTGCGTGGGTCAAATTTCGGCCAATTTGGCTTAGCATCCGTTATGCTGTCTTAAAATCACCTGTATTAACATAGACTTTAAACATCAGAAGCACACAGAACTCAGTCGGTGGAACATCAAACTCTGAAATTGTATTTTGAAAAATTTAAAAATGTTAGAGATGTGTTAAAGTGATTGTATAAGTAAGATGTAATGAGTGTGTTTTTTGTATTTTTTGAGCTTTGCTTGGATGTGATAGATGTAAAAGCAAGCACTGAATTCAAAAGAATTTTTCCACAGCTATACCTTGAACAAACTTCTTATGTTTAAGTGCATTCAAGTATAAAAATGCTGTAGCAAACACATGAAGAAAGTTGTTTTAGCTTAGTATTTTAGAGTCAGACCTGTAAGTAAGTTATAGTAAATGCTATATTCTATTTCTATAGTAAGTTCTATCTGTTGCTAAGTAGTTTAAGTTAAATTATCTATTAAGTGCCATTAAATGTTAAATACTGTTAAGGTTAAGTTTTGTTAAGTTTATGTCCTGTTAGGTTTAAGTGCTGTTCAGTTTAATTTCTGTTAAGTTTAAGTGCTATTAAGTTTAAGTGAAGTTAGATTCTGTTAAGTTTAAATTATATTAGGTTTAAGTTATGTAGATTTTAAAGTCAGTTAAGTTCTGTTAAGGTTAAGTTCCGTTAAATTTAAGTGATGTTACATGTAAGTTCTGTTGATTAGAAAATCTGTTAAGTTTAGGTTCTGTTAAGGTTAAGATTTGTTAAGGTTAAGGTCTATTAAACTTAAGTTCTGCTAAGTTAAGTTCTCTTGAGTTTAATTTCTGTTAAGTTTAAGTAAAGATAAGTTTAAGTGATGTTAAGTTCTGTTAAGTTTAAATATTTTAAATTTAAGTATTTTAAGTCTAAGTGTTATTAAGTTTAAGTGATGTTAGATAGATTTATGCTTTTATTTTAGGTGTTTATTTTATAACTTGTGTGCAAAGTGTTGTTGTGAACATCAGAGAAACTTTATTTAAAAGGGACAATCAGAAGCATTTGTGAGTAGAGCCATTCTTGTTTGAAGTATATCTGTGGTTTGAAGATAGAAAGCAAACTTACCAGACAATAAATGCAGATAAAACCTGCGCACATGCTGCTCCTTTAGCTTATTTTTGTAGGTTGTACTAGCACACCTGAGTTTTGTTTGAGCCTTGCAGCACATAGAATCCTTTTTGTATCTGTCGTATAGCATATCCTATAAATAGTGATAGCCTTTTTGGTTTGTCTCCCTGGCTTAGATCCCTTATAAGAGAGAAACCTTACTAGTTGAGAATACTGCTTGTAATGTAATAGTTGTTAGAATTGCCTATTTTTGTGTTGCAAGGAGTGTGACACAGTTAGCCCATAGAACTTTGCTTTTTCAAAAAAGAAAACAGAGGAAATGTTGGGAATTTAGCTGACTAGAGACCGGAAAAGTACAAAGCTGTGGCTAATTCCAAGTTCTGCACCTTTGACAGTGCTCCAGCCCTCAGATTATCTTCATGGCTCTCCTTCTGGACTCAATCCAACTGACCCACATCATTCTTACATTAGGAGCCCCAGAGCTGAATGCACAACTCCAGGTGGTGTCTCATTGGAGTGGACTAGAAAGGCAGTAGCACATCCCTCAACCTGCTAGTCATGCTGCTTTTGATGCAGCCCAGGATGTGAGAGGCCACTGGGGCTGTGAGTGTGTCTGCATGACTGTGATCCTGATGGGACATGCTGAGCTTCATATTTGCCAACACCCCCAAATCCTTCTTGTCAAGGCTGTCCTCAGTCCATTCTCTGTCCATGATATATATGTGCTTGGAATTGCCCCAGCACAAAGGCAGCCCTTGGCACTCGGCTTTGTTGAACGTCCCAAGGCATGCAGGGCCCACCTCTCAATCCTGTCCAGGTTCTTCCAGATAGCATTCCTTCCCTCCAGCATGCTGACTGCAACACATAGCTTGGTGTCATCAGCAAACCTGCTGAGAGTGCACCCAATCCCACCATCCCTACCACTGAATAAGATGTTAAACAATGCTGCTCCCAATAGTAACACCTGAGGAGCTCCAGTCATCACTGTCTCCATTTGGTCACTGAACCAAGTGTTTAAGATTTTGCACTGCATCTCTCCTTTGAAACCCCTAGCTCTTACTTGAAAGATAACTGCATTACTATTGGAATCAGTTTCAAACAAGTGACAGCAAATTTTAACACAGTCTCAGGTAAAATAAAAGTTTGAAAGTCTCCAAAGGGTTACTGAGAAATCCTCCAGTATCAGTTCCATGTTTCAATGAATCAAACGTGTATTTGGTGGCACCCAAATCATCTGTTGCATAGGTATTTTAAAAGCTAACTGAGCTTTCCCAATTGCACTTGTCAGTTGGTTACTTGAGAGTTTCATAAAAGCTACAATTCACAATGGTAGGTGATAAAAAATTATGTTGCTTTCCCCACAGAGGTCACTGATAAATAACTTTTGACACAACACAAAACAGGACAGTCAGATCTGTACTGCTGCATTTACATTTAAATATACTAGTTAATTTTTTAGTTTGTCTTTTCAAACCATGATCTAGAATAAAAGCAAATTTTCTTTTAAAAGAGGAATGCTGACATCTAAAATTATTAACATGTGCAGAAAATCATTCACATATTTAAGAAGTCAGTAAAGCGAGAATGCTTCTCATCCATTAAAAGCAAAGACAACCATTCAGAAAGAACACCTCACCTGCATCAGCTCTGGACCGCTGACCTGGTGATTTTCCAAATGGGGTCTTCATTCATCTGTGTTTAAGTGAGCAGCAAAGCTGCTGGACTAGGGTGAAAATCCAGTTCTTTCTAACTTCCAGGATATCTTCTTTTTAGTCTTAGGATGAGACAATCACTTATTAATCCACCATTCAATCAACAACTTGTGCTTCTTCCAATGTAAAAGATGCTCTTTCAATTACAGTACTCTGAAAAATAAAACAGATGAAGTTTATAAGTAGCTTGATTTTGAAACAAAATATATTCCACCTTAACCAAGCCCCACTTTAATGTTTGTTCTCATATGCAACAGGATATTCCTTCACATTTTATTATTCTGAAAACATTCAGCAACACAGGACATATATGGCTAAAAAATACAAGGGCTGCTACTTTTATCCCCTAATCATAGTGTATTTCTAGGTCACTATGTCAATTACAAAGAGAAAGGAAGGCTTCTTAAAAACCATTGAGCTTAACACAGGGAGGTATGACTACTAACTTAAAGAAACTGTATTATCTTTACTGGGTTAAAGTACCAATCAAAGTATCTAACCAATCTATTTGGTTAGAAATAATATGCTCTCACTCACATAGCAGAATAACTTTGCCTCACACAAGTTTAAAAAAGTCTGGTGAAAAAAATGCAACACAAAAGCTTTTAAAAGCACTGATTTCACTGCAATGACTGCTTATACCAGCAATTTGTTGAGCAGGTCAATAGTTCATAGATCTGATGATTCATAGATCTCTTTAAGTTTCTGGCAATTCTTTCCACCTAAGATCATCAAATTCCTAAAGCACTTAGTCATCACATTCCTCTAGATAAGGGAAGTAACTGAGAACAATTTTTTAATACTCTTTCCAGGATTTAAAACCAGAAAATTTTTACCATGTGAAAAAAAATCTAAGCATTACAGTTAATTTATTTCAGAATAACATTTCTGGGCCAGAAACATTTATATATAAGAATTCCCTACTTCAGTGTTGCTTACAAAAGAGGCAAGTGAGATCAGATCACTTCCTTAAGAAATGTCACTGCTAATCTGTGAGAGATGGGGCCCGGTCTAATCTGTGAGTCAGCACTCTCTTCCCTCTTTTACTTCAGTTTTGGAAATTGTTGTCAATTTTCATACAGGCATTAAAACCTGAAGAATGCCCCTAACTAGTGATCCAGACAAGGGAAAAATGTAGCTTAAGCTAATGCCTTACTGAATAACAGAACATAAAGGTGACACATCTCAAGGTATGGTAAAACTGTTACACAGAAAAATGCATTTACATCTAACACTTGACAATTCTTTCATGAATTGTACCCATTAACTTCTTGGAACAATACAGCAACAACGAGCAATACACCTAGGAAAAATTGGTAGGGAGCCATCTGCAAATTTTAGAAAGAACTAACTTAAGCAATTTACAGTGAGGAAGTCAATAAGAACTTCTGAAATTAAAAAATTATTTACAGAAACATACTAGTTTTCCACATTTCATCTCATCCTGAAATCTACCAGTGTATACCCAACAATGCTAAAAGCCACCATGGCAACAATATTGAACAATATTCCAACAGGAACCAATTAGTTTGCTTAACTACTTTACTACAAATACAGCATAAGGATTATTTTTCTACTGAACTCTGATGTATTCTCCTATGGACCAAAACACATTAATATAGAAGCATCACAGATTATGAAAAACCAACTCTAAAATCATAGCACTGCTGTGATATACTACCATACTCAGTCTCACAGGTACTGCATAAAAATACAAGATAACTATTCTCCTCCGGAAAAGCTATTAGTTGAGAAGTAACTGTAATCTTATATCTTCTGATCTAAAAACCCCCACAAAACTAAAAGAACAATCCCTCCAAAACACAAACTAACCATCACTACCTTCACAAATCCACAAAATGTGAAAAATCTTCACATTTAGAAAATAATACACCCTTTTACAGTAAGCTGTTGAACTGTTATTCAAGGGAAGTATTTTGTAACACCAGTATTACATACTTCCCCCTCACAAGGTTTCCAATTCATAGTGAAAATATAAAGTACTAGATATTTTGATTGCATTGCTTATGCAGTTATGTATAGAAAAATAATTAAACCACAACAAAAAATATGGTTTTCTACCAGTAAAGTTTTTTTTATTAGAATATTCCCAAAACTGAAATCATGCTTTGGAGACAGAAAATTTATTCATAATCCTTTTAAAGTCACAATTCATTTGCTAGCACTTAATAAGTGCTTCACTATGCTCTCTGAACCAATGGATGGACACAAGGCTACTGAAGTTAAAACCAGATCCAGCTGTTTAAACTGATTTGCTAGAAACTAAGCCAGTAACTGTTACCAGTTTCAAGCCCTACTGGAACTTTGCTTTCCTAACACTAGTATTCTGAATTCAATACATTTCACTTGCATAGCGACAGTTGTGAAGTTACTAACAATGACACATAAAACCTCATTTTCTGAAAACAAATTGATGCGCTTTAAGAACACTTTGAATTTCAAGAATATGTAAGTTAAGTCTTACTTATTTAATTGCAAATACACTAAATCCTGTACAACTTAGGATTCTTAAAAGTGATAAATGACAAAATATCAGACTTAATGCCAACATGCAAGTATCTTGATGTCCCAATATGGAAAATCATAAAGAGAAGATAATTAAGTCATGAAATGAAAAATCTTTTACTTTAAATCTTTAAATCTTTCACGTCTCAAGAAATGTCATGCTTCACATAAAAGTAGGAAACACAAAACCAAAACATACTTCTGATGCACCTTGTTTGGCAATATGTAAGATGACCTATGAAACAATCAACTTTTTAAAGTCATTCTGTTGATAGTGGCAGATACACTAAAGTAAATCCAACATACATAAGTAGGGGTTTTTTGGATACAAAGTGACACATCCAAATCGACTTTACAAGATGAGACTTTACAGACTGCCAGTAACTTCTGGAAGAGAAGAGCGACTGCCTACTTGTCAGACACCCATTCTTCCAACACCCACCAGCACAGGTTATGATCAGTGCAGCGGCAGGTTTCACTTACAAGACAGACATTGTTTTGACTTGTGAGCTGCTACTCTCCAGCCCAGGTGTGTTGCTCATCTGTTTTTACAAGCCTTTCTACACAAAAACACACTTTAGGAAAAAGTGTGGAAATTGATGACTGCTTTGTCTGATAGTAGTCTAATTATTGCAGAGTGTTTCAGAGCCTACTAAGTGATAGATTAAAAACACTAGCATTACAAATTGTCAATCATACCAGTTCTATTTGAGAATAGTGGGATCATACTATCAAAATAGGCAGAAAGACATGACATAAGGACAGAAAAAAAAAAGTAATGAAAAAAATTTTTTGCAGTATAAAGGGAAATTATGGAAAAAACAACATGCACAGACTTCTTACTGTGAAATATCTTATCCCCTTTCTAATTGTTTACAAACATTAAAATGGTTATATGAACTCTTAACTCCATGAAAATAAGTACAACCACCTAAAATAATTCTCTAGCCTAAATTTTACTTAACATTCATGTCTGTATTTCCATAAAATTGCACGCATTTCACTGCAACACATGGCATAATGCTGTTTAGTGAAAGCTTCATGGCTCTGCTATCCATTGAAGAGGGATGCTAGCAGACAAAACCAATGATAATTAATGCTGACACCAAGCATCATAATTTTAAGTGCCTTGCTCCTAACCAGCATATTTAAATTTTACCATCATGAACACAGAAGAAAGTATTTGCTGAGGAAATGCTTTAGGGGTAGAGAAGTTTGGAAGGAGAGGAAGGGTAATTGCATTTATTGCTTGCATTTAGATGATACAATTTCTGCCAAAAGTGGCAGGCTTGCACTTTCTCAGCTCTGTTCCAGCTGTCAGAGCCACCAGTGATCAGGCCTTCTGGCACCACCTGGTGGGCTTTAATATTTTTACGTTGCTATCTAATACACTTCTGTATACAACTCACTGAGAACTTCCACTGCTAGCTGCTCAGGGGAGGACCAGCGCTTCACAAAAATGTTCTGGGGAAGGAGTCATTCTAAACTGAAATGCATAAACTAAATTCCTTGGAAAGCAATTGTGACTTCCATAAATTAGCTCAGAGCTACTGCTATATGTCTAAGATGAAGTTGTAGTATAGTTTATTCCAGCACTAACAAGCTGGATGAAGTATGTTATTCAGCATGTTAGTCTGTTATTCAGACTCCCAATCCTTATCATATGAGCAGAAAGGATCATGCTCTGCAAGTCTTCTGCACCTGCCTCCCCAAAGGCAATTTTACTGTTAAGATTTCTCCTAAGTAATGATTGCAATAAAAATATGCTGGTTTTAGTTTGTTACTGTTGGGTTTCTTTTTTCATTACCTAATAAAAAAATCCAAAATGCTTTCCTGTGGTACAAGAATTCAGCAACTCAAATTACAAATTTTTGAAATATCTTACCAGCTGAATCAGCATATTAGTTATTAGGAGCTTCTTTTATTCTATACTAGGAATTTGTGTAGATAGCAAGATCTGATGTCTGAGAAGAAAGTACAGTTACAGTACATGAAATCTGAAGATAAAACTGATTTGCAGCTGACAACTACGGAAAAAAAACTTTTCAGAAACATGTTTATGAACTGAAAGACCCCAAGTCAAGTACAACTACCACTCCACTATCATGGCCTCTGCAGTTTTACCTCTACCCAGAGAGGTGCTGTGTACAATTGTACAGAAACAAACAGCACTGGTGTGCAACTGTCTGTGCACATACACAAACACACCATACCACCGCACTGGTACTGCTCTATGGGGCTTTGACCTGGTCTAGGGAAAGAAGGCCCTGCCACTAGCAGGGCAGTTAGACTAGATGTTCTTTAAACGCCCCTTCCAACACAAACCACTCTCATGACAGATATAAAACTCACAAAATTCAAATTTAACTCCACATTGCAATCCCATAGTGATGAACTGCAGATGATTCAGGAGAAGACTAGAAGAATCTGAAATTTGTGCACAGTCTTTTGTTGACAAGGTGTCTTTAAAATTCAAGAGACAACACACTGCAGTTTCTAATTATTTACTAAAAAATTTTAGCATAAACAAATGGACAAGTTATTTACCATAATGAAAAACAATATAAAAAGGTTTGCTGTTAAATTCTTGGGGTTGCAGGGAGGGGGTGGAGCTCAGAACTGCATGGGTGTGGCTATTCTATAGCATCTACATGAGCACGGCAGGGCACAGCCCTGGGGGAAAGAAAAGGTGAGTATCCCGCAAAAATGACACAACTTTGTTTACCTCTCTCCAGAGAGGTTGCTGGAATCAGCTGAGTGGACACTGCCCTCTCTTGCCACTCCTGTACCTGAGGATAGTGCAGCTCTGGGTGTCAAACACAGCTGAGCCCAGTGGAACAGTTAAAAGCCCTGGCGCTGCTGGGAACCTGTGGAAACCTAGGGAACCAAGCCATAGCAGAGTGAAGAGGGCAAAAGCAGAGGCACTCGGGTGGGAATCAGCCACGGGGAACAAAGCAGTGGCATAGCACAATGTGAATGATCTTGCTTTCAGGGGTCTGCCATTGTTTTTCATTGTCTCAGACCTGCAGGACAGGGAGAGCCAACTGTGGGGAGCAGCTGCCATCTTGTCCTAGCTGCCACAGAGAACTACGTGGAGGTGGTGAACGCCTGTTTTTGTCTATAATGCACCTTCTCTTCCTGCATACTTTTGTTATAATATTGCTACTATTACTGTGCATTTCTTATTCCACTGCTGTTCGCTTTCACTAAATTGTGATCACTGCTGTTTGCTTGCACTAAATTGTGATCTAACCCTTGGAGTGTCTGTCTTTGTCAGGAAGAAGGAGAGAGGCTTATTTGGAGTTTAATCTGTGGCTGGGGTCAAATCACTATTCATTGGTGCCCACTGTGAGCCACAAAAGGGTTGAAATAACTTTGATCTAAGAATCTGTCTCATTAGGTACAGAATTCACTAGTTACACTGCTCTGTTTGTTCATGGAGGTGTGATATTTAACCCTGCATATGTTCCTATGCATGCTCCCCATGACGCTATTTTTACGGAGTAGAAAGAAGGACCAGGATTGCTTTGTTGCTGTACTGTGTGCCATGATAACATCAATGGCAATAAAGGTCATCTGGGCTGTGTGTTCAGTGCTGTTCACTGGTCCTGGCCTTGGCTGCTACCTCTGAGGATTCATTAATAATAACACGCAGCCTGTAGAGGGGCCGGAGAACAATTATTTTTCTCATCCTTTTACCCTTTTTTCCTCCTTTGAGCCTCCTACAACAGTTTTTGAGAATCCTGAATTCCATTTGGATGTTAAAGAAAGCATATTCTAATTGCAATATCTGCCAAATTTCTTCAGTGCAGTCTAGAATAAGTGAAATTTAGAATAAATTACGTCTACACAATGTTTTGAGTCAGCATAGACACATTTAGGGAAGCTGTTCAGTGAACTGCCCTGAACAGTCTGAGTAGTCTGAGCTGAACAGTCATGAGTAGTATGGGATGGTGAAGAAAATAAACCAGCTTTTAAAAGAGCATGCTGCTCCAGTGGTTTGGAAGTTCACCCCTGAAAAAGAGAGGACCTTGATAAAGTGGCAAAATATTTGAAAGAAAAATGCTGTGACAGCTCCACAGAGGCGTAAACTTATGCAACTTGCTGACACTTGTCAGACACTGCTTGTGTGTCTGACAGCATGCCCAGGGGAAGGAGAAGAAAGCAGAGCAACAGGCAGCAAGGCAACTCAAACTGCAGCTGAACCAGAGGAACAACCCATGCCAGCAGTAGCTGCCCCTGCTCAGAAGAAAAAAAATTCAACAAATCAATTCACATTCTCAGAGGCAGAGACAGGGCTGGACATAATCACCTGATCCCTATCCATGGGTGAGCTCTGAGATACACAAAAAGATTACAGCCACCAGCCTGGTGAGCCCTACTCACCTGGCTGCTTGATGTTGGGATATTGTGGCAAATAGTGCAACACTAGATGGCAATGAAGCCAAGCAATTAGGATCTCTGTCCTGGAATGCACGCATTGACCAGGGGATTTAGAAAAGACCAGGAACTCTCAGTCTCTGCAAGTAACTCCTGCCAAGTCTGATGGAGAGGTACTTTTGCACAGATGACCTTTTAATGCACCAACCAAGTGGAACACCATCAATTCAAGGTATCCAGTACCTGAGAGAATTAGTTGTAATGCAGGTAATCTGTAAGATTCAAAAAATGAGCAGTCCCCTATAAATACAGATGAATCCAATGTGCACAAAACATGTGGTGAAGTTCCTACAGAGCGTGCCAGGGTCACATGCCAACTCACTGGCAGAGAAGTCATAGAGGAAAGGAGAAAAAAGTGAACAATTTGGCTACCAAACTCCACCTATATAAAGAAACTATCTCCATCCAAATACAGGACTGCATCTCATCTGTGAAATGATGAGAGAGAGGGTACACACCACAAGGTAATCTGTGGTTCTAGATGCATGACCACTGAAAACATGTGAGGAAATGGGATGGAAAACCCACCTCTGCTCTAGCAGCACTTCTGTTGAGATGAATAATAAACACCACATTAAACTCTTTGATAATAAATGCAGCTCCAGTTTTCCAAGACCTCAGAGAGATTAAAAAGGCTGATGTTATTTCTGATCCTCTTGAAGGGACCTCCAGGTCATATTTACATGAAGTAACAAGTACCATGACCAGACCAAGAGATGCCCTGCCTCTGAATAGGAGGGGGAAAGGAATGATCACGTCTACTGGAATGTGGATCTGATGCCCTGGCACATAAGACCCATGAGAATGTAGGGCTTTAACTGGCACCAACACACTGATGCCATCAAGGTATCTAGGGGCAGAATCCATCTCTATTTCTGGGGTGACAGGGGGATCCCAACAGTTGACTCTGAAAGCTGAAGTAAGCATGACTAGAAACGAATGACAAGAACATTCCCTCAGGAATCTGTGGCTCTGGGTGCCAAGAAGAGCAGAGTCCAGAGGAGTTGAGTGGAGACGTCAACAAAAGTAGCGTCACTGGCTCAAGAAGCCACCAGGAATGATACAGTGGTGCAGTGTGACATGGATGGCCTTGCTTTTGGGGGTTTTTCTGCTATTGTTTTCTGTTGTCTTGGCCTTGGCGACAGGTAATGCTGGCTGTGAAGAGCATCTGCCATCTTGTCTTTCTCCAGGGAAACCACACAGTACTGAGTGCAGAACAGCCACCAACCTTTCTTTACCCTGGCGGCCAGGCAAAGCTAAGTCATGGTGATGAACACCTGCTTTTTGTGTAAAGCCTTCTCATTTTCTATACTTTTGTTATCAGCATTGCTACTATTACTGTATGTTTCTTATTCCACTCCTGTTTGCTTTCAGTAATTGTTATGTCAACCCATAGCATCTGCCTTTCCCTCCTTTCTTACTAGAAGGGCAGGGAGAAGAGACATGTCTTATTTGGAGTATAGTTTCCAGCTGATGTTAAAACACCACAGTTATGAAGACAAGAGTAAAACCAGGAAAGCTGACATAACGTAGGAATCCTAAAATAAATTTGGTAACACTATAGTAGAACAACATGTATGAACAGTAATTATGTTGAAGAATTATCCCAGAGGTTTAGAATTACATGGGTAGCTTTAAAAAGGGTACTATTCTTTCAGAAGGCTGCTATCTCAGGCAGCAGTTTGAGCAAGTTTCATTAAACCTATCATCTTTTAACGCATGTCCTTACCATAGCTCTTTTAAAGTTAGGAACGGTGATCAAGGTGAAAGGTGGATTTATTTTGTCTGAATTCATTAACTTGAAATATTAGTATAGTCTTACAAGATCACATGTAGATGGTAACCTGTGAATACTGCATTCAAAAGTTCTTACACACATTAAAAATAAAGATGAATGGAAAGAACAGAGAGAAATCCTAGAATTGCAATTTCCATTCTTTTTACTTTCTTTTTCCAGTCTTTCTACTTTCTCAATTAGCAAAATGTAGTAGTTAGAGAACCCAGTACAGCTTGTGCTTTACTTCCATTACATTTCCATCATGTTGTATCATTAAAGCAGCTCACTCACTTAATCCAGTTCAGCATTACAATGGGTGTAACTTTAAATAAACTCTGACAGTGTGTATTTGGGTTAATTTGCAAAGACAGCAGTAAAAACTTCATTAGAGCTGGGATTACAAAACAGTACTTTAAATAAATGGGCAAGTTATTTACCATTATCTTTTTTAATTTCAGAGACTTAATAACACCTTTATAGAATTAGAGTATTACCTTGCAAGACTAATTTTCAGAACACCCTCGCTACACTTCTAAATTGCAATAAAAGCACCAGTGAAGAGGTCAGGAAGGCACAGGATTCTCAGTCCCCATGTTAGAATGCAGCTTGTTCTGATTTAAGAAAAAAGCGCTTTAGGCTGAATGATAAAAATATGTTGTTTTCTCCAAGCTTATACGTAATTTTTAGTGTCTACATCTGCATGTATTTTAGCATACCCTTACGCTTACATATATTTGTATGCACATGCATTTGCAGTATCCCTCATCATTGTGGGAGATTCAAGGTACTAAAAATAAGTCTTCTTATTTGCATTAGAGTACCCATCCATCAATAGCATGAAAAACCAAAAACCCCAAGGAAACTGGACCTTTCACGGTCTACTGAGAAACACCAAACAAACATACAAAACACAGAGTAATCATGTTAGACTCTACCATGCAGGAGAACTGCTTAAAATTACAGGAAGAACACATTATATCGCATTTGATGGCAAGAGTGGATGATGTTCCTTGAAAAGGCCTGGATTCCTGGGAGAAAAATCAATTTCAGAATTCTAAGCACTAAGCAAAGAAGGACAGGGTTTGTCTTAAAATGTTCACACATAAATTTGTATTGTAGTTTAAAATGAGTAAAATCCATAGGTGAAAAGTGTCTGTGAGATGTGGAACTTCCCCATTCTTTTCCAGCCCAATATAAGAGTCAATACACCTAACTAGTGCCACATCACTGAAATTGATTACTGAAGTTCAGCTTTAGGGAGTCACGGTCTTTCCAAACAGCAAGAAGTACTTTCCTGAAAGTTTAGGTATCTAAAATCCAATGCCTACTCTTCTTAAACATAGCAAGGGGTCACTTTCTAAAGTGTCTAGATTCTACTGCATACAAAGAATAGAATTATTTCAGACTTTCTGGGCAACTACAAATTAAGATTACATTATTCTTGATTCTCCTGTGACTGGCTTGATATTTTATGCCACACCTCAGGATACAGCAGAACATGAATGTGGAATTCTGGCCTCAAGAATGCTATTGTTTTCACCTGCCTTTGGGCGCTCCTCAGAAAGATCATCTGGCTTGCTTCCTTTGTGAGTCCTTTAGTGTGGAAGGTAACATTTTCAACATACTTAACACAAAACAAAACAGCAAGTATGTATGACCACAAAACAACTACTTTATAGCTTCAGGGTTACAAAGGCCGAGACTGTACCAGCCTAGGGTTTTGGGGTTTTTTCTTTTGCTTGTTTTGGGTTTTTTTGTTTTTTTGGTTTTTTTTTTTTTTGTTTTTTTTTTTTTTGTTTTTTTTTTTGTTTTTTTTTGGTTTTTTTTGGTTTTTTTTTTTTTATAATGGGGAAATGAAAAAAAACAAACAAACAAACAAAAAAACCCCTGACTACAAATTGCCTAAAGAATACTAGCAGACAAAACCAGAGGCTGAAGCGTGATCCATTAGAGACCTGGAATTATCAGTTCCTTGCACATGGGTAAGAATCTCAACACAACCTGTGAAAAATTCCATAGTTAACTTGCATTATCTGTCCACGTACTTGAAGAAATCAATGTGTAGGAAACTTTAATATGCAGTTATTGTAAGGTAACCCTACTCTAGAGGTTCACAGAACTGTGAGCTCAATGCACAGAAATTCTTCTCATAAATAGATTTCTCTTTGTAGCTCAAACACAGATGGAAATTAAGCTCCAAACTACCACTTCTCTTCCTCCAACAGCTCCAGTGAGAAAGGGACAAAAAGGCAGAGATTATGGATTGAGACAACAACTCACTAGTAAAACAGCAATGAGCTAAGGACACAAACAGTAGTAGCAACAATACTAATAACAACAGCGTATAAAAGAGGGTGATCACATGCAAAAAATGCTTATAGAAGTCCAACTGACCCAATGTTACCATGTCCAGTGACACACAGATTCCTCAGACAAAGGAGAATATTGCAGACTTT
This sequence comes from Melospiza melodia melodia, assembly GCF_035770615.1. Taxonomy (NCBI): domain Eukaryota; kingdom Metazoa; phylum Chordata; class Aves; order Passeriformes; family Passerellidae; genus Melospiza; species Melospiza melodia. The sequence goes on along the minus strand of NC_086226.1, from coordinate 58,420,366 downwards.
ACCACAGCCACCATCTTCTTCCCTGAGCCCAAGACAAAGAAAAACAATGGTACACAAATCATCTTGGGAAGTTTAGGAAGGACGTTGACGCACTTGAATGCATCCAGAAGAGGGCAACAAGGCTGGTGAAGAGCTTGGTACACAAGCCTGACGAAGAACAGCTGAGGGAGTTGGTGGTATTTGGCCTGGAGAGGAGGCTCAGGGGTGACCCTTATCACTTTCTACAACTTCCTGAAAGGGGGCTGGAGCCAGCTGGGGGGCTGGTCTTTTCTCCCACAAGAACAAGAGGACACAGTCTTAAGCTGCACTAGGGGAAGTTTAAGTTAGACAGTAGAAAAAGATTCTTCGCTACAAGAGTGACTGGGCACTGGAATTGTCTGCCCAGGGAAGTGGTGGAGTCACCATCCCCAGATGTGTTTTAAAAAAGACTGGATGTAGCACTCTGTCCCATGTTTAGCTGATGAGGAGGTGTCGGGTCATAGATTGGACTTGATCATCTCAAAAGGTCTTTTCCAGCCCAGTTCACTCTGTGATTCTGTCTCCACCCATGCTCCTTCCTCAGGCCTAAGACAAAAACCATAATGTACATATCCCCCCAGCTGGACTGCCCACACACTACTCTGTTGGCTCCTTTGATCTCCTGAAAAAACAGAACAAAATAAAGGCCATTCTGCATCATGTTCCCTTTTTCTCCAATTTAAAGCCATGCCCTCTAATAATGATGGGGGTGCTATAAAATAACCTGGCCCTGCCCACACAGTGTGGGCATCTCCCTCCTGGCAACTGTGATGAAATTACCTCTGTCCTAGCCAAAATTAGGACAAGTGTGAAATTAAGATCATAGAATAAGGATGGAGATTACAGATCAGAAGTTTCAATGTGCCTTAACTGTTAACACGGGAGGGAGTGAGGGAGAATACAGAGGATTCTGGCATGCTCTTTCTTTTACTGGTGGTATGTATATGAGCAGTTGCTTCCCATGCAGTTGCTTCCCATTTTAGTACAGCGAGAATTTTTGTCCTGATGCATTAACCAGGATGTGCTAATCAGATCTCGCCTCTCACAGGCCTAGAACTAGCAGCTTCATGTTGCAAATTCTTTCCTTCTGTCCCTGACCTCAAGTTTTCACTGCGATGGTTTATTTTACAGACAAGTACCTTCTGTGGCCTTGACAATCTGCCACAGGAAACTGTGCTCTTTAAGTCCTTACACCTTACACCCCATAGCTCCAGGGACTCTTTTCTTCAGCTCATAGGTTGGCCACAAGGGTGATGTATATGAAGCAACAGAAGAAGAAAAGACAGAAGCAATAACATGAACAGTCGTACAATATACAATAGCTATCCAAATCATTAAAACCGCAAATCCAATGGCAATCATCAACCCAAGTCTCATCAGCCACTTCCCCTACCCTCCCCCTATCCTTGAGTCCCAAGGATCAAAGTACTGACATAATCCAGGAACTGGTGCTAACTCCTAGAGAACTGTCTTGGTCTTGGAGTGATTGGCAGCAATTTCTCTTAATTCTGCCTTGGGCTTCTTCAGTCAATGCCACTGCATTGTGAACAGTGATACAACATTCAGTTTTATTAATATTTAACATTCCACATACCCCTTCCTCGCTTAATAATAACATATCTAAAGCCCTTTTAGACACTTTTTTGGACTTGCAATTTAAGGTCTCTGAACACCTACCTCATCCAGTCACCGAGGGTATGTATCTTCAACACAAAAGGTTCTCATGCAAAACAGAAACCAGCTCTCATACAAAAGATTCTCATGCAAACACATCAGTCCACTGGGCCCACACTCTATTTCTCCAGGGACAGAGAACAGCTCTGGAGAAAGGCAGAAGAAGACAGGGAGAGGGATCCTTCCTCACTCTGGGCCTCTTGGTGGTGGGAATCCCCAAGTCATTCTTCCAGGAGTACCATCCATACGGTCCAAGTTCACACACAAAATCACAAGGTTGGAAGCGACCTTCAAAATCACTGAGTCCAGCCCATGCCCTAACACTTCAGCTAGACCATGACACTGAGTGCCACATCCAGTCTTTCTTTAAACACATCCAGGGACGGCGACTCCACCACTCCCCTGGGCAGGCCATTCCAGTACTTTATCATCCTTTCTGTAAAAAACTTTTCCCTAACATCCCAATCTAGATTTCCCTTGGTGCAGCTTGAGACTCTGTCCTCTGGTTCTGTCAGCTGCTGCCTGGAGAAAGAGACCGACCCCCACCTGGCTACAGCCACCTTTCAGGGAGTTGTAGAGAGTGGTAAGGTCACCCCTGAGTCTCCTTTTCTCCAGGCTGAACAGCCCCAGCTCCCTCAGCCATTCCTCACAGGGTTTGTGTTCCCAGCCCCTCACCAGCCTCGTTGCCTCCTCTGGACACGCTCAAGTGTCTCAAGGTCCTTCCCAAACTGAGGGCCCAGAGCTGGACACAGCACTCGAGGTGTGGCCTCACCAGAGCCAGTACAGGGGCAAGAATGACCTCCCTGCTCCTGCTGGCCACACTATTCCTGACACAGGCCAGGAGCCCTTGGCCTTCTTGGCACCAGGGCACACTGCTGGCTCATGTCCAGCCGGCTGTGGACCAGCACCCCCAGGTCCCTTTCTGCCTGGGCCCTGTCCAGCCACACTGTCCCCAGCCTGTAATGCTGCAGGGGCCTATAACGTGATTGTGGCCAAAATGCAGGACTTGGCACTTGCAGTTATTAAACTTCATCCTGTTAGGCTCTGCCCATCCATCCAACCCTTCCAGGTTTCTCTGCAGAGCCCTGCTACCCACCACAACAGATCAACACACGCTCCCAGCTTAATGCTGTCTGCAAATTTACCATTAAAGACTCAACACCCTCATGCATGTCATCAATAAAAATATTGAACAGAACTGGCCCCAGCACAGACCCCTGAGGGACACCCCTGGTGGCTGCCCCCAGCTGGATGCAGACCATTCCCCATTCTCTGGGCTCGGCCATGCAGCCAGTTCCTAACCCAGCAAGGAGTGCTCCTGTCCAAGCCCTGGGCTGCCAGCTTTCCCAGGAGTGTGCTCTGGGACACAGTGTCAAAGGCCTTGCTGAACACAACAGGTACAACACCCACAGCCTTTCCTGCATCCACCAGCTGAGTCACCTGGTCATAAAAGGAGACCATGTCAGTCAAACACGACCTATCCCCTCCATGCTGGCTGGGTCTGATACCCTGGCCATCCTGTAAGGGCTGTGTGATGACACTCAGCATAAGCTGCACCATTACCTTGCCAGGTACTGAGTAAGGTACAAGCTGCCTGGCCTAAAATTACCAGGATCCTCCTTCCCACCCTTTTTGTGAATGGGTGTCACACTGGCCAGCTTCCAGCCATCTGTAACCTTACCAGTGAGCCAGGACTGTTGGTAAATGATGGAGAGGCTTTGCAAGCTCATCTGCCAGCTCCCTCATCACCCTGGGATGGATCCCATCTGGGCCCATGGATTTATGAACATCCAAGCAGCTCAGCAATTCTCTGACTGCCTCCTCTTGGATAATGGGGGGACCATTCTGCTCCCTGACACCATCTACCAACCCAGGAGGACAGCAGTCCTGAGGACAAGCCATCTTCCCACTAAAGACAAAGGCAAAGAAGGTGTTAAGCACCTCTGCCTTCTCCTCATCTGAAGTTACTAAGTTCCCTTCTGCATCCAATAGAGAGCAAAGGTTAGTCTTTCCCTTCCTTTTACCATTCATATATTTGTAAAAACATTTGTTATTATCTTTTACAAAAGTTGCCAAATTAAGTTCAAAGTGAGCTTTGGCCTCCCCAGTTTTTTTCCTACATGACCTAGCAAGCCCCTTAAATACTTCCTGGGAACCTTGACCGTCCTTCCAAAGATGATACATCCTCCTTTTTTTCTTCAATTCCTTCAAAACCTCATTGCCCATCCAGGCTGGACATTTGCCTCATAGATTCATCTTTTGGAACACAGGGACAGTCTGCTCCCATGCCCTCAAGATCTCTGTTTTGAAGCATGCCCACCTTTTCTTGACTCCTTTGTTTTTAAGGGCTACTTCCCAAGGAACTCTCTGAATAAGTCTCCTAAACAGGCCAAAGTTTGCCCTCCTGCAGAAGTCCAATGTAAAAGTTACACGTATGCATGGCAGCATACCCCCCTTGAGACCTGTGTTTGACCGATGATAACTCTATGAGCAGTTGCTTTCTTTCACACACTTTTCACACATACAGTAGGAATCCTTGGATGCATTAACCAGGATGCACTAACAAGGATCGATCTGCCTCCTCCAGGCCTAGAATTAGCACCCTCCTCTTGCAACTTCCTCCGTTTTCTGCAATCTAAAGTTGCTGCTGTGCAAGTTTGCCTTATGGTAAGTTCCTTCTAAGGCCTGGACAGGCAACTGTGCTCTTAAAGTCCTTACATTTGGGTTATATCAGAATCACTTTTTACATTAAAAATTACCTAAAGTCGTGACTTTGTATTCTTTTAAGAAAATAAGGACTGTTAAAGGAAGTAGAAACCCAATAGCGTGTTTTTCATCAAAAAACATGTAAAGAATCTTGGTTCACAACATGTATGTTAAAACTATGACACAGTTTTCCCTGATCTTATTTCAGCACACTCTTTGCTAAGAACACTGTAAATAAAACAGAGCCCATGATCAAACATCAGATCTCAAACAGGAACTGCTGTTGCCCAAGCTGTTGAAACTCCAAGATAGCAATGTTTTGATTTTAGATTTCTTATTTCAGAGCAATTAAAAAAATTGCTCAAAGAATACAAAAACTAAACACAAAACAAAACAGCAGTGTACAATACTAAAAACAATCTAAAACACCTGAACCTCACCTAAAGATTACATTTGAGAAAAATACAATTCAGAGATCAAATCCCTAAAAACAGCAAGCTCAAGCTTTTGCCTACAAACCCCTAGTTGATAAGTTAAAGAAGGCTTCTAAATTACTTTTACATTTTAAAAGACTTTTTCTATAGAACTCAAGGAAATTTTTCTTTTTCTCCAAATCATGTATATCAGTATTAGCACTTTCTTAGTAGGATCTTTTAAACTTGCTGTGATGCATTGCCACTTAGTAAGAGTTCAACAACTATTAAGTGGAAAGTTGAGCAACCCTTACACTTGCTTAATTATAATTGCACAGCATTTTTATAAAAATACAGTTCATTATTTCCATGTTCATTTGAGCTCCTCTCACATTCGCAGCATTTTAAGTACATGCATAATGACCATTTAAGAGATGAGGTAAGCCGAAACAGGCACACAACAGCAGTCGCTACTGGTGCCGCGTAAGCACGTTCCAATGCTTCTATCGAGGGTATCAGGGTAACAAGTCTGTGCCACCAGCAGCATGTAGGCTTGCCTGGCTGCCCACATTTACCATACACTGGCTACCCTTCCAGACTGGAAGGTCTCTGTACCTCTCAAAGCCACTCTACAGTTGCTAAAGCTATCTGCCACTATGAAATATTGAACTAAAGTAAGCCAAGAATTCTCTAACTTCTTTTAAAACACCTTACTCCTCAACAACTGCCTTACATTCTCTCTTTACCCCTCCCCCGACCTCAGCCTTTGGTGTTTCTTCCATTTAAGTCATCCTACCATTGCTTCACAGGAAAAATCCTTCAGTCATTTGACCATAACCAGTTCAATCAGTTGCTCAACTTTTTTTACACAGTTCCTCATACCCATAATCTTGGGATTTTTTTTCTATCCTATGCTGTTTGCAAAACCAACCAAAGTTAATAGTACACTGTTCTCTGTGGCTTCTGGCCTCTCACTGAGGGCTACTTGTCACAAAAAAAATTCATAGCCATCACTCTGAAAAATTCTACATTTCAGTCAACAGCAGAAGCATTAAAAAAGCATAAAGCAGATCACAGAACACTAACTAAAAATTCTCAGTGGTTGTCCTCACCAGTGCAACAAGTAACACTACAAATTACAGTTGCAATCCTACCCAGCCCACACCACGCTGCATAGAAAACATGGGGATTTACCAAACTCTGGTGCAGTGGGTCTTTGGTTAAGTATACATAAATAAGAATTGTTCAATGCTTATTTCTTTGAGTTGAAGTGATCCATTAGCAGCTCACAAATTTTTTTCCACTTATAAAAACCTATGCCCTTAACAAAGATATATTCTTTATACTTATCAATTTCACACCTTTGATACAAAGTCTGACATATTAATCAAGAACAATACAGTTTCTTTCTGAAAGAAAAAAAATCAGTTTTTCCTAACTACATCTTTATAAAGAGACTTAAGAAATTTTCATTGAAGTTTCATTATGAATTTTCTTTTAAATTTTTGAGGTCATATCCAGACTAAGAAATACTAATGTCAACCACAAGCACTGCAAATAAGCAGTACCACAAAAATCTTAAATGCCTGCTTAGAACCACTCCCCAAATACACTAATCTTACTAGTTCAAAATGCAATAAAAGGAAGCCATTTTAATCCCTCAATTTACACCATGTTCTGACCAGCTCTTTTCACCATTTTGTTAGTAGACTGATGTTTCACTGTGCACTCCTAAAACCAATGAACCCTTTCTGCCTTTCATCCAAGGATGTCTGATTTATAATCAATTAGGCCATACAAATTGACAGAAGGGCTATAGCAAATATTCAGTTCACCAACTAATAATGAAAAAACCTCACAGAATCATTAAGGTCTGAAAAGATCTCCAAAATTAACTGTCCTTGACAGAACACCATCTTGCTTGTCAACTAGATTGTAGCACTAAGTGCTATATCCAGTCACTTCTTTCACAATTTCCTGGGTAGCCTGTGACTATACCTCCAAAAATATTTGTAGCTTAGTTCACAAATGAGCATCATAGAGAAGTACTGAATCAAACACGTTTGTCAGAAAACTGATATCTGACAAGTCATGTCATACATAATTTTCACTTATTTATTCAAAAGTTTTAGCCAGTCAACAGCAACATGCAGGGCACACATAGGCCCATACACTGCAATTTCTTGAAATCTAAAAGAGAAAATGTTTTTTAAATATTATTTGAGGTATTACTTAAGCTGTTTTATTGCTTTTGTACTTTATACGAAAACAGTATTTTCCATTACAGTACATAAAACTCAACTGATTACACACTTGATCTTATATTACTATATTATATCACAACTTTCAGAACAAAAGAGGCAGTACAGAAGTTAAAAGCATTTTTCAAAGTTCCTTGAAGTCATCATCTATCAGGAATAGAACTAATTAAAACTAACACTGGTCAGAATGTAATGCAAGCACATGCATCCATGCATGTGAAAGCAAGAGAAAGAAATGCTCACTGGTTAACTCAAGTGACCTCTCTGATGGCTTAAAAAGGCAGAAAACTCTAAGCCCAGAGAAACTTATTTAATATAGCTGACCCCAGCACACAATTATCACATGTCAAAAAGTATACACTTTGCATACTTGCAAAGTATACACTTTGCATACTTGCACATTAAGCAAGGGACAGTCTGAAGCTACTCAGAACAAGTAAGGTAACAAATATTTCTAGATAAAGAGCACGAAGTTATTTTGCCAGCAGAATAATTAAAGAGGATTATGAGCTTTAGATCTACAGGAGATCCATTCCTTTCCTATGTACACAGGGAAATAGTTTCCCTTTTACAAAAAGCATTCATATAAAATTCTTCTTTCTGATTTGCTTACTACTCACTGCTTTACTGAAATATAGTTACATATCTGTACTACAATTACTAACTACACAGGAGGTTCTTCACTGTTTTTTTGCTACTAAAGTTCTCAGAGCTGAAAGCCGAAACAGTTGTCTTTCTTAGGTTTTTTACTTCCAAGACTATCTTTTATCACAGTTAAACCAAGACTTTTTCTACTCTCTAAAGCAGGTAATCTGTGACAATAAAATCTACTGATATTAGAAATGCTTCAGGCATTTTCAATATCATTTCAGAGGCCAAATATTCCAGCTCTAAATAATGCACTAACCATTTACCCCAGTTTTCCAGCAGCTCAGCATCTTCCTTTTATTTTTCTGTATTGTTAAGATCTGAAGATTTAGCAGATGTCCCTGCTCTAAAGGAAGATTTGGTTAAAAAGAAACCTGACTTCTCTTCCTCCAATTTCCCAGAACACTGGCTATTAAATTATAACTTCCTGACAAGCTGGTGAATTTTATTTCTTCCATTACATTCTGTGCTAGGTTTGGCTGGGGTAGAGTTAATTTTCTGGTTGGTATGGGGCTGTGTTTTGGATTTCTGCTGAACAGAGGGCTGATAACATCAGGAATGGTTTTATTACTGTTGAGCACTTACACAGGCCTAAGGCCTTTTATGCTTTTTGTACTGCCATGTTGTTGAGGAAACTGGGGGTACATGGGAGGTTGGGATGGGACACAGCCAGGACAGGTGACCGAAACTGACCAAAAGGATGTTCTGTACCCTACGACATCATGCTCAGGATGTAAAAGTGGGGGGAAGAGGAAAGGGTTGGGGGACATTGGAGTGATGTAATTTGGCTTCCCAAGTAAGCATTATGTGTGACATGACCCTGCTCTCCTGGGGAATGCTGAACACCTACCTGGCCATCAGAAACAGTAATTAAATCCTTGTTTTGCTTTGCTTGTTTGGATGGCTTTTGCTTTCCCTATAAAACTGCCTTTCTCTCAACCCATGAGTTTTCTGGCTTTCACCCTTCCAATTCTCTGCCTGACCCTGCTGGTGTGGGAGTGAGCAAGTGGCTGCACGGAGCTTAGTTGTATTTATTTGGTTGCCAGCTGTATTTAACCGTAACACAAGCCTTAACCCTTAGTTCTACTAACGTGCAGGTAGTTCAGTGACCCAATACAGGAAAATAATCCTGGCCCTGAAACCAAGTTGAATTTATCACACCATAATGAATTTATCACTTCATAATCCAATTCTCTTCAACATCTTCACTGATGGTCGAAGAAAAACATTATACTGGATTTTCTGGGTAACAGTAGAGGATCATTTTCACGTCAACACCAGCCAATAACCAAGGACAAAGTCATGACTGACAAATCTGGCGGCCTTCTACAGTTTTGGTGCTTGAAGGAAGAGTGACTAACATCATCTACCTGGACTTGTGTGAAGTATTAGACACTGTCCTGCACAACACCCTTGTCTCTAATCTCAAAAGACATGATTTGATAGATTAGACAACTTAATACGTACAAAATCTGCTGGAGGGCTGCACTCAAAAAGGTTGTGGTCAACAGTTCAATATCCAAGAGGAGAGCAGTTACAAGTGGTGTCCTCAGGGGTCAGTACTGGGATCTGAATTGCTCATCATCTTTGTCAGCAACACAGCCAGTGGGATCAAATGCACCCTCATCAAATTTGCTGAAGACTCCAAGCTGTATAGGGCAGTCCACATGCTGCAGGGAAGTGCTCCACCCAGAGGGACATGGACAGGCTTAAGAGATGGTCTGTGGGAAACTCATAAATCTCAAGAGGGCCAAGTGCAAGGTGCTGTACTTGGACTGAAGCAATCCCAAGCAGGAATACAGACACTGAGCAGACAATCCGTTGAAGAGCAAGCACAGAGAGAAGGACGTGGGGGTGTTGGTGGATAAGAGGCAGATCAATATGACTCAGTAATGTGTGTTTGCAGTCAAGAGAACCAATCACATCCTGGGCTGCATCAAAAGTAGCATGACCAGCAAGTCCGGGAAGGTGGTATTACCTATCCAGTCCACTCTCACAAGTGGACTAGAGAGCTAATACCACCTGCATGGTATGCACCTGGAATACTGCACCAAGATCTGTTCCCCAGCAGAGACAAAAACACAGACATGACCTGTTGGAAGAAAGTGCCAAGGAGGGCCACTGAGCTGCAAGGTCAGGCTGAGAGAGCTGGGGTTGTCCCACCTGGGAAGAGAAGGCTTTGGGGAAACTTCACAGCAGCCTTTCAGTAGCTGAAGAGGACCTACAAGAAGGCTGGAGAAAGACTTTTTATCAAGACAAGACATGAGGGAGTGGCTTCAAAGAGAGAATAGGTTTAGGTTTAGATTAGGTATCAGGAAGAAATTTACTGCGCAGGTGGTGAGGCACAAGAACAGGCTGCTCAAAAAAGTTGTGGATGCTCTATCTTTGGAAGTGTGCAAGGCCAGGCTGTATGATGCTTTGAGCATCCTGATCTAGTGGAAGGTGTCTCTGCCCACAGCAAGGGGGCTGGAACGAGATGATCTTCAGGGTCCCTTCAAATTCTGTGATTTTTAAGATCCCTATAGCCTTATACCATAAAAAACCTGCTATGCAAAAAAAAAAAAACCCTCTCAACTAACTAAATTGAACCCTCAGCCCAGTTTTCTTCAACATCTTTATTAAAGACTTGGATGCATGATTCAGATGGATACTAAATAAGTTTGACAGGGGCACTAAATTAGGAGATGTTGATCAGGACTGAGAGGCATCTTGACAATTAGAGAGGCGGGTGATCACCAAACCTATTAAGTTTAACAAGGGCAAGTACTGACTTCTCCACCTGGGACAATATGTGTACAGACTAAGGAACAAGAGGCTGGAGAGCAGCACTGTGGAAAGGGACCTGGGGGCACTAGTCAAAAGAACCTGAATATAAGTCAGCAGTGCCCTGGCAGCCAGGAGGTGCCAGGGGTGCATCAGGCATAGCACTGCCAACAGAGGAAGGGGATTGCCCCACTCTGCTCTGTACTGCACTGGTTCAGCCTCACCTTCAGTGCTGTGTGTAGTTTTGGGAGCCACAATATTAAAAAAAGACATTAAGCTATAAGAGAGCATCCAAAAGAGAACCACAAGGATGGTGAAGGGTCTGGAGGGGAAGCCTTATGGTTGGTCTTTTCAGCCCGGAGGAGACTGAGGGGAGACTTCATTGCAGTCTACAACTTCTGCATGAGGGGAAGTGGAGTGGAAGGTACCAACCTTTTCCTTCTCGTGACCAGAGGCAGACCTTGAGCAAATGGCAAGAAGCTCAGCCAGGGGAGGCTTAGGATGGATATCAGGAAAAGATTTTTCGCTCAGAGGGTGACTGGGCACTGGAACAGACTCCCCAGGGAAGGGGTCACAGCACCAAATCTGTCTAGTTCAAGAAGCATTCGGACAACTCTCTCAGGCAGGCACAGGGCGTGATTCTCAGGAATGGTCTTGTGGAGGGCCAGAAGTTGGATGCGATGATCCTGATGGATCCCTTCCAGGTCAGCATATTCTAGAATTTTGTGATTTAGTTTTATCAGCATTTTCTTTTAGTGGCTTTTAAAAAACATGTTACCAACTTAAATAAAAGCAAATCAACAGTTTTCTTAAAATACGCCTACCTTATTAATTTATAGCTTTTCCAACTACTCTTGTATTACTCTGTACAGTGAAAGCTTCAAAGGGCTTTTCCTCTTGCCTGTAAAACGTATAATAAAATACAATCTTAGAGAACTAGACCTTAAAAGTCCTCAATATTATAATCTCTTCTGTTGTTTATTTGAGGGTAGGTTAAATTTAATATAGCTAAAGCAAATTTTTCAAGTCTTGTATTTTCTATTTACCATTTAGCTAGACTTTCTATTCCTATTTTTAAAATACACTGCCTAAAATTATTCTCTGTAAGCATGCTTTCATTTCATCTTTCAAATTATTAATGGAACTTTAATGAAAACTAACCCAAGGACACACTAAACATGGTTTATCAGGACTCAAGAGATCATGCAACAAGTCATTACCTATAAACACCTTTTACAGCTCAAGAAACTTATCTTCATAACAAAAACTACCTCTGAGCACACACCTATAATTTATTACTTACATTTATAGCTCCCGTAAGTGTAGGTTACACTAAGACAAGTTTTCATCTGAAGAAGTTTAGCTGACTGATGAAAACAGTATCTTTTCTGACACAACTCTCTCACAATACTTCACTGTATTTGAGAAAAAAAACTTCTGAGATATAAGGTTTTGTCTTCAGTTACAGGTGCTTATGGAGCAAAAATAAAGTTGTTTTTTTAAATGCAATGAATAAACGATGAAGTAAAAACAAATTTCCAGACAGACATTCTGGTATACATGCATGCATCTATACATGCATCTATAAACTCATCACATCACATTTTACAAGTATACCTCAACACCTGCATCGCATCATCCACACGGAAAAATTAACGTAATGACCTTCAACAAAACGATTCTCCATTTTGCCTTCACAAATCTTAATGGCAGTGATAGAGTGGACACCTCTGAACTCTCAGGCATTCAGCAGTAAAAAGTGCCTTGTTACTTCTAATAAGCAAAACAATCCAAGATGGGGATCAATTAATTATAGTTTTTTATATCTGTTTCCTAAAATGCACTAGAAGATCACCAGTTATACAGAGCTTACATTAGCATCACACAAACTGAGAAATCCCCTTCAAATAATTATAGACAAATTTTCATCATTCCAACCCATTAGTGGCAGATACTTCTGCTGGGAAGATCATCTTTTGGTAGAAAATTCTGTAAATAATCAGACCTACTGTTCTGCAGTAAGTGACTATTTAATTGTCCACAGCTGCACAACCTTTTGACTTGCACCCTAATTTAACTATCAGGAATAGAGTCACTAGAGTGAAAGTAACATAAAAACCACATTTATACTTAGTTTCATGTGGAGCATAAGCAGAAAGTTTTTAATAGTCCTCTGAACTCAGGAACTTGCTTAGCATCTCCAACACCAGCATGGACATGATACACTGAGCGATTTTTTCAACTGCACTGAAAATGCAGATGTACATAATCACGTTATTGTCCCCCTCTCCTACCAAATAAATGAACCAAAGACCAGCTGGTCTTTCTACCTCTGGAATTTTAAAAATGCACAAAGAAGGGCAAAGGGAACGTCACTTTCAACACAAGAAAGGTGTAATTTAATCATGCTTTATCTATTTTTCATTCTATTTTTTCCATAAAAAAGGCACTAGAGAAACTAATGAAACATCCAGCCTCCTATTGCTGTGTAGGAATTAATCCACCTCTGTCCAGAGGTTTTAAAAGTTCTCAGTCTTCCCATAAAGAACAGACAGTTGCACCTGCAAGAGATTACCATCTCAGCTGGCACAGCTCAATAGTTCACAGATCAAGGCTTCTTCCATTGTCTGGGCCTTTGCATCAATTGGAAAGAGTTTGGGAACCTGCAATCAAAACTTACTTAATTTTGTTTATATGTTGCTCTATATGGTCCTAAAATTCTTCAGAAAAAGTGGCAGAAAACCTCTATTAAATGCTATTCCTAAAGGCATCATACATCTGTGGTTATTAGGTTTGCATCCAAAACCACTGATTTTTAAAAGCCAAGTCAAGTCATATGGGTTGATTACAAGTAAGAAGCAGTGACAACATTACATAGTCACCAAGCCAGACATCAGCTGCTGACTGCAATTAAAAACAGGCATAGGATTTTGCCTGAAAAGGAACCGCTAGTTATCAACATGCACAGGGGGAAAAAAAACCCAAAAACAACCCACTGACAAAAACAGTGATAAATTAAAGAAAAATGAGATTAATGAGGCAAAAGAAAGTAGAAAATAACATATGCATGCCATATCCAGAATGCTAAAACAAAATAAAAAAAACTCAATTAATTTCAGTTTTTAAGTTTATGCTCAATAAATATGCACACTAAATATGTTTTTGAGATTCACAAAAACTTTCAGGGTAAAGGAAAACTGCAGGACTACAACTTTAAGCATTCATAAATAAATAACCCAGAAAACAAAGGAAAGTTCTCCAGAAAATAATTTCAGAAAACCTTGTAGGCTTAGTCTGGCTTTTTACAAGGTATTAACAGTGAAGCTGTGCAAAAGCAGAGCATTTTACTAAAATTAAACTGATTAAATTGTAATAGTTCCTTATTTGATCTGCTCCCCACATAGACAATATTACAATCAGATTAAATATTTGGCTATGGACTCATTGACATTTTGACATATGTTTGCCCTTTGAAGCACTCCTTGCTTGTCTCTTGGTTCAAAAAATAAATTCCAAAAATTAAACACAAAATTGCAAAAGAAAATTTCATATATCTGGTATTAAAACCCACATTTCGGCTGTTCTACTGACTAGAAATGAAGCTAATGAAGGGATAAAAGAACTGATTCATGCCAAATAAGCTTACAAGAACTTCCTTAAAAAAAAACCAAAAAAACAAAAAAACAAAAACCAACAAATGAAATATGCTTGTCAACATAAACCTTCAAGTTCTACACTAAATCATGCAGTGGTTTTAAAATAAATTTCTGGTCCATTTTCTAATGGCTAAGAACAAATGTATCTGTTTTCCTATACATAAGATGGTAGAGCAAAACTAATTTAAAAAAAATTTCCATTACTGCAACATTATGCAGACCTTAGTAAAAGAACAATGAAGACACACATAGCACATTTTAAAGGACTTTTCTTATAGCTCTTGTCTACTCTTCTCTCAAGCAGCATGAAAAAGCACAACCTCTTTTATTAATTAATTATTTGCCTAAGCTAACAGAACACAGGGTTTAATTTCAGTACTATTCTGTCCTTCTACTATGGAATCATCATCAGCTATCAAAGTTTAGCCAAACAGTTTTAAAAAGTGACAATGTTTACAATCTATTTAGTAATAAAAAGGTATTATTTCTTTTTACTATACTGCTACAATTCTTCCTATGACTTTGCACAATATACCAAGACACTGAAGAACAATTTCTTTTTAAACCACACTTTTACAGGCAGTGCAAAAATACTTGGTGATTTAACCTTGTGTATGTTCTAACCTACAGCCTGATCATTTCATACTTACATGGTCCTCCATGCTTAATCTTACAAAATAAGGCTTTTTAAAAAAATATAAACAGATCTATCTAGTACTTATTCAGTCATGATAACCTCCCTTACATCACTCTATCCAAAGGTAAATTTTAAACCACTCCTAATTGTCCAGTCTACTGCAAATACCTTTGCATTTAACCACAGGGCAAGAACTTGCACCGCTGGCACAGCAAGAAGCTGTCACAGGCTTGTGCAACCATCCTAAGCAGCACACTTTTGCATCATGGCAAATGCCAACTGGGTTAGTTTTCATGATGATCACAGGGCTGGAACACATCGCTACAAGAGCAGGTTGAGAGGTGGGGTTGCTCGGCCTGGAAAGAGAAGGCTTTGGGGTAACTTTATGGCAGCCTTTCAGCTGCCACAGGAAGGCTGGAGAAAGACACTATCAAGGCAAGGAGCAACAGGACATGAGGGAGAGGCTTCAAAGTAAGAGAGAATAGGTTTAGATCAGGTGTCAGGAGGAAACTCTTTACTGTGCAGATGGTGGGGCACTGGCGCAGGCTGCTCAGAAAAGCTGTGGATGCCTCCTGTCTGAAGTGTAAAGTCTGCCTCAATAAGCCCTTATGCATCCTGGTCTAGTGGAAGGTGTACCTGTCTATGGCAGAGGAGTTGGAACTAGGTGATCTTTAAGATCCATTCCAAACCAAACCACTCTGTGGTTCTAAAATATTCTTTCCTTGTAAACAACTGTCCTCCCCTCCCTCCAATAAAAAAAACCAAAAACTCATGCACAAAAATAACAGTTGCCCAGGATATGAAGCAGCACTGCACAATCACTGTGCTTGCTACCACTCTGTGGTGAATGCAAGTGAACTTCCAGTTTTATAATGCAATTATTTTCTTAGTCATGCTCTTACAGAGAGAAGTGGCACGAATAATTTATTACAGCTCTAAGCAAGTGTACTGAATTTGGTTTGGAAACATTTACAACAAGTCTCTGGAAACCATGGAGGAAAAACATCTATTTAAGAAAGTAAGGCACTTCACTGTTCTCTGCTCGTGCCTCTTCAAGGAGTATACCTCAGTTGGCCTTTGTCAGAAGACTAGGTTTAATTTCTATTGTGCTACTCAGAGGAGGATTGCTCCAAAGCCAAAAGGATCACTCCAACATTCTGGAAGAGCAAGCCTAGAGCAAACATACCAACGCTTCTGTTAGAAAGTAACGGAGTGGTAAGTTACTGCACTTATAAGTCTGTTAGGTTTAGTAATCATGGCAAATCAAACTCCTGTGTTTATAACTCTTGGGAAGGTTGCCTGATCTTTCTAAGCATAATTTTAAGTACATCACAACCACTTCCCCACAATGCAGGCCACCAGCACAGCTACATACGCCTGCAAACATGGAGGAAATACAAGCAGCATAGTTTTTAGGGGCAGGGGGATGATCTCTGTTAGATGGAGCCCTTCTAGTCTGTGCATTGTAAGTAACAAATTATTCTTTGATGTGTTTGACTATCCTGAGAAGATGTCACTGCAAAACTAAATTAAACCTAGGCATAATAAAAGAAAAATCCTAAAACAAATGTAAGAATTTGTGATACAAATACTTGTAAAAGGAATTCTTGTGCAACACAACCACATATCAACTTCTAATGCAAACAAAGTGCATAAACATTCAAGATTCTTATAAGGATATTATTCACAGCATTGGCTGGAATGTCAAAATTTAATTGTTAAGAACCCCAACCTAAGTAACCAGTGAGAATATTGACATGTAAGTAGTAATTCCGCACTTAAAAAATAAAAAGAGCAGGACTGCAAAATACTGAAAAGGGATAAGGTTAGAAAACAGTTACCTACATTAGAGCTTTCTATACAACCAAAACTATGACGAGATTAGCCACAAGATCATTTATTCAAAGATTTCAGAAACATGTATGCAAACTTCTCCCATACCAACATCACAGTAGCTACAAACATAACAGACAGTATTTAATAAATCAGATATTAACTTGGATTTCCACTGGACACAAACACTGATTGCCCCTATTCTAATAAAAATGTAGCTCTGTTTCTTAAATCAGCCAACAGCAGGAAGAGGAATTAGAGTGAAAGTATTGACAAACTTTGGCCTCTTCTAGTCAGAAGAAGATGGACACATTTTTTGCAAATTACTGCAATGAAGGAGCAAACAATACCAGTTTTGCAAACTGAAACATGATCACACTGAATACTAAATGCATATTCCAAGCACAGGAAAATTTCTCATTATACACCTCATTTAAAAAAAATCTTACATAGTTAGACAATTCAAATCAATAGCATTTTTCATCCTACCTTTGCAATGACAATGGAAAAAAAACTAAAAAAGAACAAAACTGAAAAAAGGATTCAGAGAAAATTATCTCTTGGCTTTAATCTACAGTTTGAAAAAATTGAGCAGCCAGTCTTAAACCAAATTTATCTTACCTATTTTCTTCCTATTCAGCCATTTTAGCTTATATTACATCAGTTCTCAAATGCATCCATGTAACAGTCTACAGTGGGCTCATAAACCACTTAAGTGAAAACACTTGCTGTTACACATGGCAGTCTCTTGCCATGGCTACTAATGAAAAATGAGATGTTAGTTTTTCCAGATCAACTGAAGAATATTCACTCACTGTCTAAAAACCTTGGCCTAAAGAGATTATCACATTTAAATGGTAAATAGCTGCCACAGGTGTCAAAGTTGCAATCTGCATAACAGCAAGTCACTGAAAACAAAATTCAGCATTCTATTATATAAGCTCCAATTGCAGCTAACTACACTGGTTTCTGTAAGTCTGGAGGGTCAGTGAAAGAACAAAAACTTACTCTAAAAGAAGATAAATTAGCTGTAGAAAATTTATGTCAGATATTTGCAATATTAATTTAAATACTTCAGTCAGAACTGGATTCATCATCAAAGACAATGGTACTTATTAAATCACCAATCATATATTCTTCTCTAAGATGAGAACCATCAGCAGCGTTGTGATGTACCATGGTATCTTCTTTGCTTGAGTACTGTTCTTTCACATTTTTGGTGAAAAAACACAACGCATCCTGCATAAGTGTGTATGTGTGTGTGAGTGTTGGTAAGGAGCAAGGCAACAGAGAGGTAAGTTCAGCTGTGAAACCAGCGACTCTCCCTAAAAGCTGCAGGGACATCGGAACACACCAACCCTCATGCCACTAGTATTTCTTAAAAAGCAC
This sequence comes from Melospiza melodia melodia, assembly GCF_035770615.1. NCBI lineage: Eukaryota > Metazoa > Chordata > Aves > Passeriformes > Passerellidae > Melospiza > Melospiza melodia. Next base: position 58,402,368 of record NC_086226.1, on the reverse strand, counting down.
AGAAGAAAAATGCACAAAATATTACTTCTGATTTTATGGTACTACAAAATATTACTTTTGATGATGGTATTTACATACTCAGGAAACAAATTAGCAGATGTGAAGTATTTCAGCAGATGACAAACTATTTCAAGCTACTCTGGGAAGTTATTTACTGGACTGTGAAAAAATGAACTTTAAAACAACATCTGCATGCATTTGAGTATAGCTGACTTAAAACACTGTGCTGTCCTCATTCTCTAGGTACAGAAAGGTATTAAAATCATGACAAGAAGCAAGTCAAAGCTTCCAGAATGACAATCACCTTGGAATTACTTGTTTACCGTACTGTGTCTGACCCACAGTAAACCTGCCTTCCTTTCTTCAAGTTTGATGGTTAAGTTGTGATCAAAACAACTGCTGCTCTGAAACTACTATACTGTACACAAATAGAAATTAAATGAGAAAGTAAATTAATTATTATAGAACTTGGAGGTAGAACTTCTAGCAACAGCAACAGATAAACAAAGTCTCTTTTTTTGCTTTATAAACTCATTTTCTCTTTGAAAAGTTTTATATCTGATCTGAACTAGATTCACCAATAAACACTTAAGTGTATTTCCTAAGATTCTGCATTAACCTAGGTATTGGTAATAACAACAATCCTCCCAAAAAACAAACACATCCATCTTCCCTTTTGAAAATGCACATGCTTATTTGTAGGGAGGACTAAACTGTCCTGTGGTCCTTGAAACAAAGTTGAGTCTACTCAACTGGGCAGCAGAGAATGGGAAATATAGAAACTGAAGAGAAAAAGTGAGGCATCTTCCAGCAAACAGGATCTCAGGACGCAGGATATTCTTCCCCATGAAATCAGGTGAGGCTTTTTAGGAGTCTGTCCTGGAGATAATCAAAGCACACACTACAACAACCACACCTCTGCCCTTTTAGTTCATGCCAGTGCATATTGCACCACCATCACCCAAACACAAACTCTCCTAGAAATGTGATTAGAGGCTTAAGTACAATCAAAACCTGGGATGCTTATTCACACCATCACTCTTCCTTCTTCAATTAAATTATACCTTAAAGCAAAACAAAAAGCCTGTCTCAAACAAATCCATGCAAATTCAGTTCTTCAAGCTTCTAGTCTAAAACTGTCTGTAATGTAATGTCTATTTCATTTCTGGTTAGCCAAGGTTACAGCACTGGAAAAAGTACTTTTCATCTACTGTTAATACAGCCACATATCCCTACTGCCACGAAGTAACATTAACCTGTTTGATCTCTTTCCACACAAGCCACAGGTACAGACACTGTAAATACAGTGCAGGGCTTTAAGATTCTTCCTTTTGTTTCTTTCTCCCGGGGAATTTTCTCCCGTATGTGTTGCTAGGAGACAGTAACGACTGGGTACTTATGAGGGACAAGAGAAGTGGCCACAGCTCAAGGGAGGGGTCCAGCTGGCTACTCTCCCTGGGTTTCTCTGGGAAAGGCAGAGATGCCACGAGAATTGTGCTGCAAAGAGAAGGGACTGGGGCAGCTCCTAGCTCTCTTGCACTTGGCTTTGGAGGAGGATGGTTGGAGCTGCAGCTTGGGGGAGGGAATTAGCTGCCGCCGCTGGGGCCCAGCCCAGTCCCGCTTCTCCGCTGGTGAGAGCAGACACTGAACTAGGACCTTATTACCAACCAAACTCACTAAAAAAGGCACTTTTCACCATCTGCTGAGGTACCTCAGGAGAAAACTCCGGGATCCCAACTGCTTTCCCTTCCCAAGGAGCCTTTTCCCTGCCCTGCTCAGAGTCAGGCTGCCACTTCCCGCCCCCGCCATTTTGGTTTTTTCCTGCCACTGAGTTTTTGCTACATTGTAGCGCTGCACCCCCGAACATCCAGAATGCCCCGTGGTTCCAGCCACAGCTGCTTAGTTTCTGATAAATCTCATCCACCACTCCGGGACTTTGCTGATCCCTACCCTCCCAGCTTACTGCTCCGATACCCCCGCAATAGCTCCTTCTGCTATCCAGAGGGGAGGATGGCTGCCCCTGGGGGTTCCTAAAGGAAGCCCCTTTTTCCCTCTCTTCCTGCCGGCTCCGCCCGCCATTGTCGGCGCGGGGAGACACAGCCGGACCCGCGCACAGCGCCCCCTGCAGGCGGGGGGGAAGCGCTGCCCTCACCCGGCCCGCCGGGAGCCAGCAGCGCCCCTGCCGGCCGCCACCGGAACCGCACCGATGGGAAAGCGCTTGAAGAGCGGGAGGAGACTGCCACGGGATTTCCGCTCTGCTTCGCTGTCGCTGCCCCCGCTGTTGGCCTGCCTCGCTATACACACTGGAAAAGAGCTGCTGTTCTGTTTCTCGTATCTTTGCCTGAAAGGCTCTTAATTTCAAAATTATAATAATTCAGTGGGAAGCGCATAATATTTTGCATTCCAAGGAACACTCTTGCCTTCCTTAGCAGACAGTGTCTTTCAAACCAAGACACATAGGTATGTGAAGGCATACTTGAAGGCAGGAGCGAAACTTCCCCTGACTTGAGCAAACAGGAAAGTCCGCTTTCCCTCTGGTCTTCTGTCTGGCACCTAACAGTATGTATACTTTACTGACAAAAAGAAGTGCATAAGACAGAGATGTAATTCACCTGAGATGTACTCCTGCAGTCTAGGAAATGAAGATTTCTGTGCTTATTCACTCCTCCCTTCAGCAGTAGGGAGTGATGACCCAGAGGCCAGCTGCTCTGCCTATCATCAAACAACTGTAAGAATATGCAACAATCTGTGGTTTCCAAGTATATTTAACACCTGCATATCCCTTAACCCTAAAAGCACTCAAGAACAGATTTCTGTGAAGTCACATGAGAGTCAGAATACATTGTTAAACTGCTTTTGAAGGCATACTTGTCAGAGTACAGATTTTGGCCTATCACATCTCACAAAATCTCAGCACCACAATATCTCATTTTTAGTTCCACTGACACCTAAGCAATTAATGAGTTTGTAGGCCATCTTTCACCAACAAGACAAAGAACTTCCAAAGGGGATTTCTGAAGAAAAAAGTAATTGCATCCATTCAACAAAGGTCTCTGCAACTGGAATGCTTTGAGAAAAAAGGAGTACATTGATCTCTAACTTGTTTCCCTCCTTTCTAGCTTCACTGTGATGTTTAGCTCATTGTCTAGACCACACGTGGTTATTAAACATGATGGCCAAGCAATTGTCCAGAATCAGTCAACTCTTTTCCAAGTATAATTTAATGAATTACACAAACGCCAAATTTGAAGCATTATTTTTACCAATTTTTATAATTCCTAGAAAATTGAAGAAAGTCTAATCTGCAGACACTTCTAAGTGCACAATTAAAACCAGAACTAAGTTACAGATATGCAGCAGAATACACGTAATACTTCCCAGTCCATGGCAGGTACTTAACCTTTGCTTACTAAAAGAACCAGAAGCAGAGCTCCAGACTTCAACAAACATCATGTTTGTCAAGGTATACAAACAAGTTATTCAACAAAACTTTATGGAATTTTCGCTGGAGAACTAATCTAGAATACGTTTTTTCTTGTGCTACTCAGCTCAAAAAAAACCCATTAAATCTAGAAAGGTGAAAATTTCTCTATTCAAAAATTTCAACTAAATTCACAAGATAATATACTGGTCTTGAGCTGCCTTGATTCAATGCAACTACCAATGATTTCCATTCAGGAAACATAAACACTAAATTAGTAAAACTGAAACAGTTCTGAAACACATAATTACTTGATTGTAATAAATCAAATAGACCAAAAGTTTGACATCTAATGACTCTTTCTGTCCTTATACACCTAGAGTAAGAAATCATAATCTCGCAAAGCTCCCTTTTACATTTAAACTGGATTAAAAGAAGTTCATGGGAAAAGAAGTTGGGCAGTTGGGTTTTGCCTGTTCTGCAGTTGTTTATGGGTTTTTTTGAAGTCTGTGTTGGTGACACTTTATAGACCTCAGAACGACGGCACAGACCAGCTAGAACAGCTTACTATGCTACAAAGTAGTAACTAATTGATACAGCTCCATGTTGTTCAAAATGCCATATGGAACAAATGGTCTGGAGTTCAGCACCCCTTCTGAGAAAGTCAAGTATTTACTATATCACTGGAATCCACAGAACTGCTTTTGAAATAAGCACCTACTCTCACCAGTATCTGTAGGTGCAGAACTTGAATAGCGTACTGGAATATTCCACAGTAACATTAGAAAATCACACCAAAAAAACCACCAACCAACTAAAAAAACTCCTAACTGAACCCAATCAAAGAGCTAATCAAGTTTTAGACATTTTTAAGTCTTATCAAAAAGAGTATGAATTCATCAAAATATTTCAAGAACCTCTCAACCAAGGTGCAATAACTGCAGAAATTAAAATACAATAAAGTAACAATTATAGCTAGTAGATACCACAGGTCATCATTACTATTTTCATATATTTCATTTTGTGGAATCATTACAATAGTGAAGTCTCCAAGTCAATCGTTCAAGACCTCATTTAACATAGATTTACAGCAGTTTCATGACATACGTTACCGAAAATAAATAAGAAAAAATATAACCTGGATTTGTAGAACCGTCCCCCACAAACTGAAAGCCATTCACCTCCTGAATTCTGTACGTCTTTAGCAAATTCACATTTTACTATATAACAGCAAGTTAACTTCAGCCACCACGTGGTGAAAGCAGTTAGCTCAAATTATTTCACCATTGTTTCAAACGGGTCTGTAAGGAGGCCCTTTTGTCTCTAGAATCAACTGTTCACAGCTAAATACAAACCAGTTAAATGCACTGTTTTAAGGGTCTCAATATATATCCACATCAGACGGAAACAAGTCTACACATTCATAAAGCAAAGTCAGCTTCCATTCTTTTAAGGCAGGTGGCACAATAACAGCTAGATAGCATCTGGACAAGTGGGACACATCTTGATATACAGGAGACACTCATTATGAGAACCAGTGTCAAGAAAGATCAGCATTCGGCCTTCCATCATAAAATCACTAACCTCCAAAGAGCAGTAAGAGAAGGAACACAAGACAAACAACAAACAAAAAATTCTCTCACTCCTGTCATGAGAAACAAGCTATCTAGCCACACAACAGGAAACAACTTTCCGTAAGAGCGTTCTCTTTTGGTTCAGCTTCAATGCACAGCTTTCGAAGATGGTTTTCTAAACCAGTTTGCTGAATTGGTTTTAGTCACCTATGAAAACATATTGCCATGCCACACCATCAAGAAATCAAACTTTCTCTTACCAGGTCAAAAAAAAAAAAAAAAAAAGAAAGGATACAAGAAAAACAAAATGGAATGACGAGAAGTATGCAGCAAAAGGCTTCATTCTTTGGAAAGGGGAAAAAAAAGGTTAAAAAATTGTGTTTAGCTTCAGTAAATAGAATCCTTCTAAAAATATTTAATTTGTCAAACAGTAAGCAAATCATGCATTACATTAACACACAGCTCTTGCATCAGCTATTGGTTTACAGATCTGAACACGTCAAAGAGTGCAGTCTGGTAACAGATAGCAAGGAAAGATACTGGGTAAGAAGAGGGGGAAAGAATACTTGGACTAAGAAAATATAAAGTACTGAATAAGAATGTACTAAATGTTTATTACCTTTAGGACTGTATGGTACTTGGCAATTTCATAAATATTTAGAACTACAGCAAGTCATGATTTACTTGATTAAAGACCTACTGAAAAGCATGCCTACTTTGAAAAAACAGTCAATTTCTAACTTCTCCCAGCAAGCTGATCACTGAGACTGCATTTACTGCAGTCTTCCTTTTCCTCAGTATCATTTGCCAAACAGTTTCTGAAAAGAAGGCCTTACTAGTCTCAGGTTTTTAATTTGGTTGAATACAGCCTAACATAACTCCCAAAGGCAAAAACACTGGAGGGTCTTCACTAAGTGAAGATGCAGAGATTTGGCAGGTTCTTCAACTACATCGGCTCCTTTTGGGCTCTGATCCCCACAACACTGATTTTTGACTAAATCAACACAACCAAGACAGGAAGAAAAACCTTCTGAGTGTCACAGAAAATAATACAATGCAAGGTGAAGTAAAGATGCTACAAAAAGAGGCAAGAAACTTCACAAAGATGATGAAATACAGACAAATGTTACAGAAAAAAATTTAGCTCTAGCAACAAAAATGCAATGTAACAGAGTTAAACTCTGTTGCGGATGGCTTATTTTTATTCTATTTTGCTCTTCAGCCTAAGAATTGGCTCAAGCATCTGAAGGCCTTGATGCCTTGGAGGGAGGAGCTGCATACTTAAATGCATTTCACATTTTTAGTAGGTGAGCATAATTTCAAAATGCAGTAGTTATCATAATAAATAACAAATTAACTACAACTGATAAAACTATTCTAGTTTAGGCAATATTGCCTTCAGACTGACAAATGTAAAAAAAAAATAACTGCCTGTTGCAGGAATCTACTGATGTATCAGGCTATAGACTTTTGCTCTGACTTTTCCATCTAGAATTAAAACAGTTGCCTCAGAAGCCATGACGTAGATACACATTCCAAAATGATACTGTAATTTGGATTACTTCTTTTAAGTTTTATGTTATTGTAAACTCCTTCTGTATATTATTTTCTCCATAATCAATGCTTGCTAATCACTGCTTATTAATGGGGATGGAAAATGCAGCAGAAAGAAGTACTCATATGCGGTATTTAATTCGCAATTTCTATCTCAGTAAAAGCAGCAAGATTGTGCCATTCCAATGCTTCTCCACTAGAAGCTTCTGAAGCAAAGCAGACAAAAGACGACATAGCTAGGACATTTGTTACTTAAGAGCAGTGCTCAGAAACCTATGGCTATCCATGTGTATAAATAAAGACTGTATCTTTAAGTATGACCCTTGAAAAATTAAACACTTGGAATTACAGTAACATGACTAGAAAGCAAATATAAAGCATCATGCTGTAACACCTTCAGCATTCACCCTTAATTTACAAACTAGAAATAAATCTGTTTCATGGCAGATCACTTTAGATACGCTCGAACTACCTTCAAGTGTTTTGGTTTTACGTCACAAGCAGCAAAAAATAAGCCATATTTATCAAAGCCAGAAGGGGGTGCTCTGAATAACTGAGGTGGAGGGTACTGAACTAAGCATTTGCCTTGCACTACTAAAGAGGTCAAAAGCATGCTGTCTTGTTTTCATTTGGGAGCTCACTTAACTTCACGTCCCCATGCCTTTTTTACAAAAAACCAAACAAATAAACAAGCAATAACAACAACAAAAAAACCCCAAAATAAAAAAATCTGAAAGCACTCCTTTTAGGAAAAAGGAAATGCTTCGGTTTGTACTATTGTCATCACAAGGGCAAATTAATTTGTGACAGAAAGCTAGCAACACGAAGACCTGACAAGTGTAAATTCCGGTTTACGTGCTCCATGTTTCGCAAGCTGTTTAAGATACTAAGGAGATACAGGAAATGCGAAAAAGCCAAAACGCCGATTTTACGGGTATTAACTACACAATGCCCATTCTGACATAACTAGTTCAGATCTTTTTAATGTGATTGTCCAGAGTTGACCCCTTATACCAAATCGTCCTGAAACGAAAGAAAAGGCCCTAGTTCATTCTGCCAAGTGTAACACAGTATTCTCATCTCTGCCAGCACTTTGGTGCATCAGCCACCCCCCACCCAACACGAGAAAAAGATACGCACATTCCAATCAAGCCTCTCTCAGCAGGGCTCACCCAGTTCTCCCCCTCCTTCCCTCCCTTCCTCCCTCGCCCCAGGCCTTGCCAGGTTCCCAAATCACCTCTGATTTTAGGTTTCATTTTGTTGTAAACAGCAAAACGAAAGGAGAAAGCTTCCAAAGCGAGGATCCTTACCCTTGAAATCCCGCCATGCGCGCAAATAAGGAGGGTGAATTGTTTTTCCTCTCCCTTTTTTTTTTTTTTTTTTTGTTTTTTTGATGGGCGATGAAGGGGGAGGGGGTAAGAAACAAAAGCCTACACGGTGGAGCGGCTAAGCAGCGGAGACTGAGGGAGAAGGCGGAGACCCTGGTGGAGGAGCAGGGCGAGCGTCAGCCATGTTGTGTGTGTGTGTGTGTGTTGGTCCAGTATTTACAAACCTGCAGCTGCAGCAGCGCTTGGAGCCTGGGCGAGAGAGGGGAACGCAGGGAGGGAGAGGGAAGGGAGGAGGGAGGAAAGGAGCGAGGGAGGAGGGGAAAGCGGCACAGCAGACAAAGGATCGCAGCAGCGCAGAGCGAGCGGGGCGCGCACACACCGCGCCGGCGCTGTCTCCCGCGGCCCCGGCTCCCCCGCCGCCCTCACGCCCCCCTCGTCCCGCTTTCCCGCCTCCACCTCCCCGGGGAAAGGCTTATCCGCCAGCAGCCCCTCGGCGGGCCCCAGCCCGTACACAATAGCTCCGCAGCGGGGAAAGGGGGAGGGCACCGCTCCCCTACGGCTGGATGCGGCGCGGGGCCGTGCCGGGGGAGGGCGGCAGAGCCCCGGAGCCCGGAAGGGCGGGGGGGGTTGCCAAGCAGCCAGGGAGCTTGCGGGGAAAGGGAGAACAGAGACGACACCTCCAGACCGGAGCCTCCGCGGCCCCGATGCCGCCCGCGGCTTCCGGGCGGAGAGGGCGGGGGATCCACGAAGTGAGAGGCCCGAGGGAGGCGAGGCGCGGCCGGCCTGGGAGCGCCGGTCCCCCCACAGCGACTCCCTCCGGCTCTACCCGGTACTGGGCCGGGCCAGGCCAAGGGCGGCGCGACGGGCTGCGATCCCCCCGTCCCCTCCCTCGCCCCGGTCGCTCACCTGCTGGCGGGGCGGGCGCCCGGGGGTGCCAGGGCTGCCGCTCAGCCCCTCCCAGCCGGGCCGCTCAGCTTCTCTGCGGCGGCAGCAGCAGCGGCGGCGGGCACGGCCGCTCCCCTCGTCTCGCTTGTCCCCCTCCGCCGCCGCTGCCTCCAGCTCGCCTCTGCCACATTTGGATCCCCCTCTCCCTACGCGATCTCCGCCGCCAGGATAGAGGCCTCCTCACCTTCCTGCCAAATAGTGAGCCACCCGCATCGCGCCGTTCAAAACACAGGGCCGGGGCCCGCCCTCCTCCCCCGCACTGGCCCCCCTGGCGGCGCGCAGGCGCACTGCGCCGCCCCGACTGCGGCGGTCAGCCCCACCCGGGCCGCCATGGGCGGCAGCGCGGCTTGCGGGCCGCGGGCGGCGTGCCCCAGGTCACCCTGCTGCCCTCAGTCGGCACAGAGAGCCACCGAGCCGTCTCTGAATGTCCTCTTCTGGGAGGGACCCACAAGGATCATCGAGTCCAGCTCTCAGCCCCGCAAGGGACACAAGTCACACGATGTGCCTAAGAACATTGTCCAAACGCTTCTTGAATTCTGCCAGGGTTGGTGCTGAAGAAGGTCAAGAGTGTGGTGCAGCTGCCAAAAGGCAGACTAGCACTTTACCTGAGCAGGGGAAGTATTTGTAAATAATATAAGCAAACAACTGCATTTTGTATGAAATTGTCTTCTCATTTCAAGAGAGGCAACTTCACTGGGAGAAAGAAGATGTAGTTCCTTCAAAACTTAAAGGTTTCCCTGAAAACATGTTGAGCCATGCAATAAGGATGTGAAAAAAGGGGGAAGCCTTCAAAAATCCATGCTGAGCAAAAGCAGTAGTTAAAAATTCTTTCCCCCTCTTGAAGGGCTGTCCTGCATGCCCCTGGCAGGCTGAGGGAGGAGTACTTGAGGGAGCAGTAATGGAAAACCTGCAAGTAATCAAGACTTGTTCAGCAATTGGCGGACCGTAGGAAGATGCCATCTTTATAACTGTTAGCATTAGATGCCAGGATATCTAGGAGAAAATTAGTATGTTTCTTAATCCTTATGGGGAGTATTTTCTAATTCATGAAGCATGCATGATCTAGATGGAGTGGAATACAAGAAAGAAATTTGGTGAGCCATACCAGTGCAATATGTGATGTAAAGTAATTCATGCTTGTGTGGAAAATGTATAAAATAAAAATTGTAAAATAAATTAAATATGTAACAAAAATCCAAAGAGCCTCAGACCACGGACAGCCCAGAGACAGATTACCACTCTGAAGTTGTGAAACTCCTGGTGGCAGCAGGAAAGAATGCCTTGTTAACTAATAAAAGATGTGGCTGGTGCGGAGATGGGCTTCCCCTGGAACCATCCAGGAACACCCAAGGACGATCAGCACTTGATAAGCATCATCAATCAAGACAGCTGAAGTTGTCAAGAGCATACATCCGAATACAGACTTCTCCTGACATGATCAGCGCCCGCCACCACACAGCAATTGTCCAGCCCTGTACAGTGAAAAGAAACTTCATGCAAATGCGGGGTGACAAAAGGAATGGGGGCACCTCTGCCTCAGGCAGAGCAAACTGTATAAAACAGCCCTGCTGGAAACGGCATTTATGAACAGAAGGAGATCCGATGTGATAGAGGTCAGATCCAGGTTCACCCAGCACCGATCCCGGGCTCGACGCTGTCTCTTTGGCTGTGGCTTCTGAGGACCGAATTTTTGGTTGCCTTTTGCTATTACTGAAATAAACAGGGCCAGGAGACTTCTTCTCCTGTGTAATGCCTTTATTAAAAAGTGATCAGCTCAGGATTGGGCGGCTCGACGGGTCTGCAGCGTCCGTCGTCTCCCAGGGCGACTCAGAGGAGGAGGATATGCGCAGCTCTGTCCGCCAGGGGCAGAGCTGAGGATCAGATCCTCTTGGGAGCCTTTTTGGGTCTCCTGATCCCATAAGATGGTGTCAGATGTTGCCCCTCCCATTCAGTCGGCCTGGTCTCAGCTCCGGGGTCAACTCCCATGGTCAGGGCGAGAGGGTCCGAAGGTGTTCCGCGTCTCTGCAGGCTCGGCACTCGGTTCCTCACGTCCAGACATCACTCTAGTCTCTCAACTCTTAGGTGGCTCGTTGTGTTTGGGGTTTCTCCATGAGTTTGGAGATGGGGGTCTCACAAAGCATTCTGGTCTTGCGAGTCACTTTGCATAACCCCCCCCCACCTTCTCAGGTGTCTTCACTATTCTGGGAAAGGTACAACTTAGCTTCGGGCAAGGTCCCCACCCAGGAGAAGGGCCATTACCTCGCCCCAGCCAGGGCTTTTACTAATACAAAAACAACCATTAACGACAACGACCCGTGATTACAATAACAAAACACACAGAACTTGGGCAGGGCCAGTGGTCTGGCTGCCTTTTTGAAACTTTTTCTCATAAAAAAATATTAACCGAGTTTTTGTTCATAACAATTACTATTAATTTGACTCTCTTGCTGATCATTTATAACACCAGAAATTTTCAGATGAAACTGTCTAAGGCATTAATTAGGGGAGGAAAAAAAAAGTAAAATAATCTGGAAATACATTGATGAAAATATGATACAGTGTCATCAAATCCTCGTCCATCATTTTGGTAAATCATTACAGCACAGACCTCTAAGGTCCATTCATACTGTCATGCTGACAGCGAAATGGGAAACATCAGTAAGACTGTTACCTTCTGACAAATTTGTCTAATAATGGAAGCAGTTGGATAGCTGATCTGCCATAACAAATCATACTGGTATCTTTTTCTGAAGCAAGGCTTGGCTAGAAATTAAGTCAGCTTGGGGAAGGGAAGATTTTGTTCAAAGAATGGACATTTGGGATTTCTTAGTAAAACAGTAGCAAATGCACAGGGTAGTATCCAAGTTACTAAGTCACACTTACAGATCACATCATTCATGAAGTCTGTGCCTGTGACAGAAAGTAAAATATGGGTATGTGAAGGTACAGACACACATAACTTTGCTTAAAATTCTTATTGGCAGAACAGGAGAAGAATGTTATTTTTAGTTTCTCCTTTGTTGTTTTCACATCTCTTAATTTCATCCAACGAACTGTGTCCCCAGTAATTCCTATGATAAAAGGGTTCTGAGATTCTGAGAGATTATTCATTTGCAATTTAAAGGAAGAAACTTCTGAGAAAGAAAGAGAGAGTGAGAAACAATGAAGTAGGGGACAAAGATTGGTAAAGATAAGAGTACAAGTTAATAATGCTGTACTATCTGTGTAGGATTGTAAAATCTGTAACCAGCTTTGCATATCATTAGATAAGCAATCATTGGCTAAATTTTCCTGAAATTAAAATAGACAGAGTAATAGAATTGTGTAGCTAGGAAGGGACCTTCAAAAGTCATGTAGTCCAATGCCCCTGCAATGAGCAGGGACTTCTTCAACTAGAGGTTGCTTCAGCTCAGGTTGCTCAGAGCCCCATCTGTCTGACCTTGAGTATTTTCAGGGATTTATCTGCTGGGCAACCTGTGCCTGTGTTTCACCACCCTCATTGTAAAAAATTGCTTCCTACGATCTCTAAATCCCCACTCACTTAGTATATAATCATTGCTCCTTGTTCAGCTGTTACAGCTACTGCAAAAAGGTCTGTCCCTGTCTTTATTACAACCTTTGCTTAAGTACTGAAAGGCCACTGTGGGGCCTCCCTAGTGCCTTCTCTTCCTCAGGCTGAACCATCCCAAATCTTTCAGCCTTCCCTTATGCAGAGGTGCTTCATCCCTTTGACCATTTCTGTATCCCTCCTCTGGAGTGACTCCAACGGTTCCATGTCCTCCCTGTGCTGGGAGCCCAGAGCTGGATGCAGGTTCCAGGTGGGCTCTCCCCAGAGCAGAGCAGAGCAGAGGGGCAGAATCCCCTCCCTCCCCTGCTGCCCACGCTGCTCTGGATGCAGCCCAGGACACGTTTGGCTCTGTGGGCTGGGAGTGCCCATGGCTGGGTCATGTCCAGCCTCTCACCCACCAGCACCCCCAAGCCCTTCTGGGCAGGGCTGCCCTGCATCTGCTCATCCCCCAGCCTGGATTGATACTGCAGGTTGCCCTGACTGAGGTGCAGCACCTGGAACTTGGTCTTGTTAAACCTCATGAAATTCACATGTTTGCTGAGCTTGTCCAGGTCCACAAGAATGGTATCTTATCCCTTAGTTGTGTGAGTTGCATCACTCAACTTGGTGTTTGCAGATAACACTGAGGGTGTACTTGATCTCACTCTCTGTAACTTTGATGAAGACATGAAACAGGACTTGTCCCTTGAGGGACACCACTTGTCACCTACCTCCATCTGGACAATGAGCTTCTGAATGCTATTCTGTGGATGCAAGCATCCTACCAATACGTCATCTACTGAACAGTCCACCCATCAAATCATGCATGACTGTTCAGACAGCAAGAATACATAGATCTGAATATATGGTGTGGGACATACTCCATCATGGAAGGATATTAACAGCTAGTTAATATCCTAGCTACTTAATAAGGGAAGGATAGTAACAGCTTCTCATAGTGGCTGTGGTGCTATTTTTCTGAAAGGATTTAATGGTACCAGGATGGATTTGTTCTTTGAGCTGTCATTGACTATAGCAGGATGCTCTGCCTAAGTGGGGGTAAATAGCTCAAACCTTTCTCTATTTGTAAAAGTTATCAGTGGTAGATAGAGAAGGGATTCATGTTGCTTTTGTTTTTGAAGAATGCTGAAGCCAGCCTCAGTCTTTTATCCCAAAACTAAATATTCTGAGGATGTGAAAACCAGTGTTCTGACAGCAACTGGCATTGCTGAGGAGGCTGCAGACAAGATCCTGATTAAGAAACCAGCAAGTGATTACACTGTAATCGATTTAAAGGTGCTGAGCCTAAAGGCTGCTGAGCTGACATAGCTGGCCTAGAAACATGTAATTTACAGTCAATGACTTTGTACTATGAAAACCCAGTCCCTCTTCTTCCAGGAGGAACTTGCAACACAGTCCTTCTAGGAGTACATGTGGAGATTCCTCGCTTGAGTGCTCATGTCCCTCAGGGTTGCTTTGCCCATGGTCTTTGGTTCGTATAAGTAGCATCAGTCTCCATTTAATAATTATTTAGCTAGCTTCAAAATTATTGATTTAACAAATAGCACACTCTGCTAGTAGTTACAGTCCTGACTGAAGTCTTTTAGTCTAATCACTATCATCAATTAAAGTAACTGATTTACTTTCTTCATATAGATGTGTTTGGTTTGTCATCCTCAGTCTTGCAGAACAAAGTCATATAAGTTTCGATCACACCTATGTAGTCCTTTAGACATAATTGTTGGTTAAGTCTGTGACTAGGATTGGATCCAGCACACCTAGACTTCTCTCTGAGAAGGAATTCAGAAAGCAAGGGAGTCCTTTCTGAACCCTCAGTGTATGGGCCACAGAACATAAATGAGATGTAGTTGCTTTTCACATGAAATAGTATTTGAGTCCAATGAGGTCTTGTTCCTGAAGCCATCAGGCCATGTGTGAAATTAACAAAGTCATTCCTGTGGTCCCAGGAGCAAGAAGTGAATTCAGTCCTGCACACACTCCTGACATTGTGGTTTTGTTATGCAGTTGGAGGAGGGAGGAGCAGTTTAAAAGGAAAACTGTAACTACTGTTAATCCTGAACTGTGTCAGGGTTGTAGTTGTTTTCTTCTCTTAGGAAGAATGGGAGGAAGAATGGCTTTGGAAAGCCCTCATAGAAAAGGGTCCTCAGTGCTATCAAGCCATTCCTTGCTTCAGGATCTGAAGTGTGATGATCCCTGAGGCATAGGAGATCACTTGATTGAGAAGCTCTTGAGAAACTGACTGCCCATCAAGGCCATTTGTTCTTCCTTCTGAATTGCTAAGAGCTCCTGCCTGATTGTGGGCAGGGCCCACACAAATTGAACTGTGTAACCCTTGCAGCTTTGAATCTGACTTTCTGCTTCAGCCAGACTGTGGATTCCTTGGCACAAGCTTGGACCTCTCGTGTCCATTCAAGTTTTCTGAGGAAATGTTGGAGGTTATGTGTGTACAGAGAAGCCCAAGACTTTGTGGCTACCTGACAACTAATTAGGCCGGGCAATACAAGCCCTCAGATGCTGACCAAAGCGAACCCAGATACTATATTTTGTACTAAATAGTCTTCCTTATGGAAGAGACTCAGCAATATTTCTTCAACTGCAGGAGGAGTAGTTCCATCAGAAGTCTTCCTTTAAAATTGTCTCCTTCTTGCCATCTGTGAACCAGGGAAACAAAAAAAAAAATGTGAGGGAACATTTCAAAATTCCCTGCTAAAAAAGGCACAAGGTTGCAAGTTCTTTTCACATGGCCATGGTGAACTGTTGTTTGTGCTCCTAACATTTTGGTTCCATTAGGGTGAAAAGCCTTCCACTAGAGCTTGGCAAGTATAGCATGACATAATGTGACTTTTTTGTTACAACATAAGACAAAGAAACTTTAATTCCTGAAGACCCGTAGAACACCCTTCATCTGTCTTCCTTAGGAGTACCTTAAGAGTCATGAAGAGCTCAATTTGGCACCATCACATTGTGAACTCAAAAAGCAGCTTAATTCAGTTATTAGTATCCTGTTTTTTTATGAAATGTTGTACAAAAACTTCTTGGAATTTTCAATGCTCTAAATGCTGCCTAGTTTCTCTGGGAACAGAATGGCTGAAATCTCCCACAAGCTTTAAAGGCAGTTGGGATGATCTTGATAGGAACCAGGTTCCCCCCAGTTCCAGAAACATTTTCAACATCCTCCTCGTCTAGGAATTATCAGCAGTCAGTCTTGAAGAAACAAATTGATTATTGACTTGATAGTAGAATCAAGAACTCTTGGAATCCAAGTTGCTTGTGAATTTGAAGGGGAAATGCCACCTTGCCTCCGAGCCTGATTTTTAATCCACATCCTTTAATACTGTGATTAGTCAGCCTGTTGTTTTAATTTTATTTAAGGGACTAAGGGGACTTAATTGCTGTATTAAAGGGTAGCTTTAATTGACTCTCTGGAAAATTTGTCTGTTCCAAGCTACTTGTTATAAAGCTGATATAGAAGTTATTTAAAATTAAAGGAAACAGAGGCCTCCTGTTGTGTTTACTGAATGACATGGTTGCAACGTGTATTATCATGTCTACAGGAGCCAAATACCTGTCTTCTAACAATTTAAGTAAAACAATAATAAGGTTCAAATATTGGTGATTTATAACTTGTCTTTTTAAAAAATGTATCTATGTATGCATCAGAACATGGTGAATAAAGCTCAGCCTAAAGAGATTCTCCAACTACTACAGAACTGATGCTCAGGATCTATCAGAGATATCTATCATGTGCTAACAGAGAGAGTGACTTCTGATCAATGTGTTTAATTTCTAGGCTTACAGTGAAGCTGCTTAGAATTGAAACATATAAAAAGTAAAAAACAAACTAAACTATGTTCAAAATAAACTAAATTAGAACTTCAGTTTGAAGCAAAATCTAAAAACCAACTGAAATTTTAGAGGTTTGATAAGGAAGGTTTTGTAGCTAAATTAATTATTTTTCTTATAGCTCAGTCTCAATTCGTGATTACATTTTTCTTACTATTAACAAAAGCCTTCATTTTTACTGGTGTAGTTACATCCCTTTTATAAGTAAATGATCTATTACTAAGTGTCAAGGAGTGATAAACTACTGAAGGGGAAGGAGTCTAATGTGCTTTGAGAGAAGAATCACAGATACTAACCCAACATTCTTTTAAAACAGATAAATATTTCTGTCATATGAGATGACGTCCTGCTTCACAGACTTACTTTGGTCACAGCAAGAGAGAATGCCAAATGGATCATACCATTATTGCAGAAATTTAAACCCTTCTCCTCCCACTCTTATATCTTCCCTCCTCACTTTCATACACATATATCCAAAATAAGTGGTTGTCAGCCTTTTGCAGAACAAATTATAGCATTTTTTTCCACTGAATTCCATATAGGTAGAAGAAATTAATCTCTATGACAGAAAAGGAAGATACTTCAAAATACACTTTTTGTTCATGATTTCTATTATATGGGCTTTGAAGCATGAGAAGTTTGATTATCAGTTTATTTTGCAAATATATGACAATCATTTCCATTCTGATAATTTTTATTTTAAAGGAGTTACACAAGCACTTGAGATTCATGTGGTCTCTGTGCCATGTTCTTTTTTAAGGCTTTCCAGGGGAACCAAACAGTAATATTAAAAATGTACACAGCAGGAAGAAAAAGAAAGAAAACCACTGTGACCAATCTTGGGAAAAAAGGCATGTCACCTCAACTTATTAATAGCCTTCAAGGAATATAGGAAGACTGTTATTTCAAAGATTTAGTACTGAAAGGAGAAGAAAAATTATGAAATACTTTTAAGAAAGGCAAATGTATTTCTATGCAAGATAGAAAATACAATGTAGATAATTTGTGTGATTTTCCTCCCAGTAGTGTTGGATTAATTAGGACTTAAAAGGTATTTTCCAGTTGCATTATTAGCATATCTCGTTCTGTTTCAATTTTGCATAGTATTTACCATGAAAACTTGTACTTTACTTGTACTTTATTATTTTCTTTTGTTCATTCACTTTTTATGTGTGCTGTCTTCATTACTTAATTTTTTTTGCTTTAATTACAGCCATGTCACTTCCAGTTCAGATGTGTTTGCTAGTTCTTACACATGGTTAGTATAAAGAGGGAAGTGGGCTTTACTGCATTCTGTATTGATACTGAAGATGCAGTCTCTACAAAACTTGGTAGGATGAACATTTTAGTGGTCTCAGCTGTGATGGTCTAGGGGTACAAATTAGTCTGTTTTTATAGTGATACTTATCCAGTAAGCTCTGAGTAGGACGATGAACATGAAAAGAAATAGCAACCTGTGGACTACTAGGTACACTTAAACTCAGACATAACACATCCACCTTTATAAAACCTGCAACCATCTAAAACATATGCTTGCATAAAAGCCTCAATTACTTTATACTCAGCTGCACTTGCAACAGAACCTGAAAAGAAATTAAGAAAGAGTAACACAAGGAAAAAGTAGTTTGCAAAGCTCAGCATGGAGAGAAGTATTTAAGGAAAACCTATGTAAAATTAGTACAATATGAAGTGATACCTCATGCAGTTATTTTATACCATTCTGTTTTGAAAATTCTATAAGAATTCGTAAAATATGTTTAAAGCACAAACTTTAAAATTTCTGCACAACCCTGTGAGACTCGTTAGGGTCAAGCTTCCTGAAGCCTATGCTGCAAATGGAACCAACTCGCACCAGAAAAATGGATAGAAGACATACCCACAGAACTTCACAGCTATTTCAATAGGTACCTCCCAGCACAGAAACATCAAAATATAATAATTCTATATATGTATTTAGTGGAATGTGATCCACTCCATTGCACCCATCATGTGTCTTCATGGAAACAATGTGCTGTTCTGACGAACAAACACTGCTTTTGAACCAGTTGATTAAGGATGGAGACATCCATTTAGTAGTAGTAGTATTTTGACAAAATAACTGTCCTTTGTACCTTAATATTTTGCCTCTGGGGAGATTAAAAAAAAATACCTTCTAAACCACACTTGGGAGCAAACATTTATACAAGGGGACTGAAGGTTTCTAACTGAATTTAATTAAAGAATTGGATTTTGACATAGTATCATAGAATTATTTTGGTTGGAAAAGACATTTAAGATCAAGTTTAGCCAGTAGCCTAGCACAGCCAGGTCCACCATTAACGATGTCTCTGTGCCACACCTACATGTCCTCTAAAAACATCCAGTGATAGTGACTCTTACCATGTCCCTGTGCAGCCTGTTCCAGAGCCTGGCAACACTTTTAGTGAAGAAATTGTTCCTAATTTGTTTCTCTGTATATATGTAATCTAAAATTTCACTTCAGATACTCCCTACTAGCGCTTACTCTTCTCTACCATTTGCTATTGTTTGCTTCGTACAGAGCATTGTTTTTTTCTAATTTTTATGGTAATGTGTACAACTCAGTTAAATTTAATGTAAATGTTCTTAGCATGATAGGTGCAATTTTTGTTTGGTTGCTCAAAGGATCTTAATCTAATTTCTGATCTTAGTCTTGATTTCTCCTACAACTTCCTCTTGCACTGGTAGATGCAGTAAAGGAAATTTTTATATAAGCACCTGTTAGTGGTACAGTGAATGAACATTCTTGTGAGCACAATTGACTAGATAAAGATTCTTAAGGCTTTCCTGTGCTTCTTCTGCCAGATTTAACCAAACTATGGCATATACTGACTGTTCATATAATGAAATTCTCTAGTCTACAGTCTAAAAATAATTGTTTCCAATCTGTTTATATTTAATAATATTATTGGAGTAGTCAGCCTGAGTAGTCTTTCATTTTCTGAAGCCAGCGAGCAGCAGTCAGACTATATGTATTTCTAGTACACAGTTAATATGGAGAATATAGATCACTTTGTAAATCTTGAGAAGATTTAAGGGAGCTCATTAACTTACGGAGATTCTCAGCACCTTCATTTAAATATTTTCCTTCCCTCTTAACTCAAAAGGAAACCATCAAAACTTAACATCTAGGTTAATTCCAGAAAGAAGATAGTTAATGATCATCAAAATCCCCAATGGTAGTATTTAGTGATCACCATAATTGCAGAACAGTTTCTTACTTTTTTTTTCCTGAGGCTTACCTGTGCCTTTTAAATATCTTGAATATTTCCAGGTGCTGTACACATTAAAAACTGAAATTCACATGAACATCTCACAGGTGGGTAGATCTCTCTAAAATGCATTTTCTTGCAGCCTTCCATGAATATGCATTTTTGGAATATGCTGAATAATGATTGACAAGATTTCAGAGTGTTGTTTCAGATCCAACATATGAATTTGTGATCTGGGAACGTATCTCTTGATATCAGAGTGGATTAGTTTACTCTTTTGACTGTTTTCTATAACCCGTAGAATCTATAATACAGATGGTTACAAAGCAATCCGTCATGTTTTAAAAAAACACAAAGGATTGTCACTCAAATATTTCATTGTGGAAAACCTATTCCTGTCCAACCAGAGTTAGATTTTCACCTCTTTTTTTTTTTTTTTAAGTTCTCCTTTAGCTCTCATTCACAGTGAAGAACAAATAATATGCCACAGAAATTGAATCAATATTGAAAAATACAAGAAAGTTGCTTCAAACTGTTCCGGCTTGAGGTGTTAATGAATCAAATGGATTTGAAATAAGCTAGCCAGCCTACCAGCAAAGATACTGCAGAAAGAAAATTGTTAAAAAATACTGAGGTAAAGTTTTCCTGGTTTCAATATAGAGGAGATTTCCTTTCATTAAGAAAGAAAAGTAATTTATAAGCTCCTGCTGTTAGGAGATGTTCCGAGTTAACTCTCAAAAAAGCTTATAATTCAATGAAGTCTTCACTCCTTGCAGAAATCATCAATCTTTGCAACAGAATAGTATCTGAATATCTTGGGGTTTAAGTCATGATTTTTATGTAGCGTAGCAGGATTGAGGAAGGTGATCTGTGAAGTTTGTTTACCTATGGTTCCAGAGAATCAAAAGATACCATTTTTGTTCACTTAGCGAGAAATTAAATCTTTGTTACTTGTGTAGACAACTTATGAATCAGAGAAAACAAGTAACATGGATTGTCCAATAGCAGCATCAACATCCATTCTGTCTGGGAGGTGGGGATGCCAGCTGGGGATTTAGACTGCAGCCACATATGTGTCTGCTTCAGTGGGGCTGAAGCAATTGGTACCTCTGTCTTCATGCTCACTAACAGACAACACAGACGATACAAAGAACAGAAATTTTCTGTTCCCCTTGCAGTTGCTAAAGAGAGTTTAAAGAGTAACTGGCAAAATAGATAAAGAAATTTAGGACTGGACACACAGATGCAAAACACAGCTGAAACCAGTGGATAAACAGGTCATGAGCAATATAGTGGCTTTTGTGGCAAAGGAGGCTTGGTAGTCTATGTACCTTGCCCTTTGCACTGTCATCTGAATCCTGTAAAGACACCTCACAGCACACTAAGTGGCACCTGATGCTTGACAGATGACACAGCTCATGGACACACACTTCTTGAGTGCACTTGTTGCAATATTATTTCAAATATAGAGATCCATTAGGAAAGGGAATGTTGAAAAAGGAAATAATATAAGAGGAAATTAGACTGCAGATAAATAAACTGAGGCCTCTTATGTCTGTTAGTTCACTTGACTGTAAAACATCTCCCTTAAGGCTCCTCCAGTAAGTCTGAATTGCAGTGAAAGTGTAGTTGAAACCCAAATGCATGTTCTAGCAAGATAATTATTTAAACTCGTCTAACCAACAGTGATGTTGTGTAAAATGGGGGTGCTGAATGAGCACAAAAGGGATGTTGAGGTTAAAGCCCTTCATTTCAACAGATGCAGATCCCATAATCCATCTCCAAGATACCTATTTATTTAGATAAGGCCTGTGATAAGTTGTCAGATTATTTATGCTAGAGTCTACCTATTGCAATGTAGCCACCTTCTTGAAAATTTGCGTTGGCTGTTCATAGTGGAAATGGAAGAATGGAGGAACAATTATATATTGAAGAGTCACTTTGGGCAGGTGAGGTAAATTCAACATGATTTACTGAGAACCTGTTTTCCTTCACAAGCGGGGTCTTTTTTTGCCATGAGTATGTGCTTTGTTTTAATTATGTGTTATCTAAACTTGTGCTTGTAAGCAGTTTCTTCAAGGTGCTTGGGTGTATTGTAGTTTGAACCATCCAAACACTTCTCAGAGATACACAGTGAAAGGACAAGAGACAGCAGCCATTAATTAGAGCAGTGAAAATTCTGACTCATTATAAACAGCAGTTTGTTTCTGGTAAAGAGATCAGACCTCGGAATGAGCTGGTCAAAAACTGGAATTCCCATCTTCAGAGATTTTCAAAACTGGACAAGTCCCTCTGCAGCTCTGTCTAAGTCTGTCTAGCTCTGGTTTGAATACTTCAAAGGTCCCCTGCCACGTAATTTTCTCTATGAACATGTTAAGAATTTCTCCATGATCATATTAAGAAAATTCTAGTTATTTAATGTCTCCATTCTGGTCCAAGGCTGAGCATCCTTCTTTGTGGAGCAATTCTGAGCTTTCTTAAACATCTTCTGAGAACTGCTCATGTGAATGCTTGACACAGAAACATTATTTTCCTATAAATAAGAAATATCAGTGTCACCCTACAATTTTCTAATAAAATCAAAACAATACTAATATTATAAAAAGTGTAAAAAGACATGAAAACAAATATTATTCAGAGATATTTCAGATCGTTAAACTGGAGTCTCCCATAAATTCAAATAAAATATAACTTTTGCTCTGTAGACACCTGTTCCTTTCTTCTGCATCCTTCTAAGAAAGTGTTCACAGCAGCAGACTCTCAGAGCAAGCATTAAACTATAGGCAGCCACATTAGTTGAAGAGAAAAGATAACTTCCCTTTTGTACCAACTCTTTAAATATGAGTGTGGGAACCAGTTTCATCCTTCTACTCTGAGTAGCTTGAAACCAAGGGCTTGGGTTCACCTCATCTGATCAAGAAGCATGAGATGCAGAGGAAAATAAGAAACAATTCAGTTAATTATATATATATTTTTAAACATACAGTGCTAATTCAGTTAATTTTCATTTGTTGAGTAATTATTTTTTTACTGGCAGCATATAATTTTAAGTTGCTGCACAAGCTTATTGAAAATACAATATCTAAATTAGAGTTTGTAATTATTTGTGAGTTTAATCCAGAACCTATTATTAACACTTACAGCATATAAGGAATTATATTTTCTTCAAATCCTTGACTTCAAAAGCATTATAATCCTCTGATAAACAGGTTTTACTAAAGCTCAAAGTCAGACAATTCTCATGCAGGCCTGAATAATTTCAGACTTTCATTATGTACCTGTTGCAATCAATGGAGAAAGATTTAAAATTTTTTAAGGTACTTCTATAATGCTGAAGCAGCCCATTTTGAAAATCTGAGGCAGAAGTAATTTTCCTTTGACTCTTCTTTAACCAAGTGATTTGTGAATGGACGCATTTCTCTAGAGATCATTATTTTGATTAAATTTATAGGTTGGTGTCAGGGAGGGATGGTGTGGTGTAGCTCTGTTTATTTGTGTGTTGTTTTCTTTCCCTGCTATGACCAGATTACTCTTAGGAAAATAAAAAGGAAATATGTTGTGACTTGCAGTAAGTGAAATTGTCCATAGTGTAAGAAGCTGAAGTTATTTGGCAAATATTAATTCAAGATTTATTTTAAGAAAGCGTGGATAATGGACTGGTTTAAATCATTCTTAAAGTGATTTCAGGTTAAAAAAAAAATCAAAAATCTTGTCTCTGTCCAATTCAAGTTCATATTATCTGATGATCAAAGATGGGTTCACTGCCATTAATCTATGAAATATGTTGGTTGTTCATTTGCCAGTTAGTGTCACGTTATGAGTATCACATGTTTGTGCATCAGAAATAAAACTAGAAATTCATGTTTATTTCTTTATAATATCTTAAACTAACTTAAAAAAATTAGCAATTTCTTACTGATTCTTGTACATAGGATGAGACCTGTAGCAGTTTAAGAAAGTTACTCTACATAAACAAGATTTTACCAGAAACCTGTTTTTTCTGGGACTTCTGAGGAACAGTTGGTAAATAAAGATTCATTAACAGCCAAGAAAACATATGAAAGTCACATATAACAGCAGTAGACAGTCTCTTACTGCATACAACGTGAAATAAATTCAATACTTAAAATTGTGCCATTAAAGTTGGAAATTTACCTCTTCCAGTCTGAATTATTCTATGATTCTGTGACAGTAAGTCAGCCTGTTGGGGAGGTAATTTCACTGGGTATATTAATTTGCAATAATAAACTCTAGAGAAATCTTGGGCCACTTGCAGATGAATACCTCTGAAGAACAGAGTTTAGTGACAGAGAAAAAACATCCCAATACCTTTTATCTGCATATTATTTACATACAAATTCCTAACCTTCAATATGTGTGTGGACATTATTAATAGTGAATTAATAATCTGTGTAAGGCAAACTTTTTTTTTTCTTTTTTGCTTTTAAGCTATCTTCTGACTCCTACTTTCAGAAAACCTTGGTTTATTTCTCAGATACTCTCCCAATGTCTTCTGGTCTTCTTACTTCCAGTTAGCCTAGAAAAGACAAATTATGGCTATACAATATAAAGCTTTGCTGAACTTCTCAGCACATTGGAAATAGACATATTATCTGGCATGAACTGATGCATTTATGAGTATATAATATTTGTATCATGGCTATGTAATTTACATGTACGTAACTAATATAATAATACCTATGTAATAAGCTCAGGTGACTTAGTAGGTAGTTTATGCATTCTAGAAATTACAGTTATAGCAGGAGAGGTTCAGCAGCGTGGAGTGATGGGCTCTGTCCTTGTGTCACAGTTCCAGGCAGTGCTGCTGGCTGGGGTCAGAGTGGCTGGAAAGCAGCTCGGTGGAAAAGGACCTGGGCTGCTGGTTCAGTGGCTGAACATGAGCCAGCTGTGCCCAGGTGCCCTTACTGGCTATAAAGAAGGCCAGTGGAATCCTGCCTGTGGCCAGCAGCACCAGGGCAGTGATTGTGGTGAGGCCACACCTTGAATCTGGCATTCAGTTCTGGGCCCCTCAACCCATGAAAAACACTGAGGTGCTGGAGAGCATCCAGAGAAGGGCAATGGACCTGGTGAAGGGTCTGGAGCACAAGTCCCAGAGGGCAGCTGAGGGAGCTGGGGGTGTTTCTGCTGGAGGAGACCCAAGGGTGATCTTTCTGCTCTCTGAAAGGAGGTTGTAATTAAGTGGGCATGGGTCTCTTCTGCCACATAACAAATAACAAAACAGGAGGAAATGGCCTCAAGTTGTGCCAGGGGATATTTAGATTGGATATTAGGAAAAAATTCTTCCTTGAACGAGTTACCAAGCACCGGTACAGGCTGCCCAGGAAAATGGTTGAGTCACCATCTCTGGAGGTATTCACAAGACATGTAGATGTGGTCGTTAAGGATGTGTTTTTGTGGTGGACTTGTTAGTGTCACATTCATGGTTGAACTCAATGATCTTAAAGATGTTTTCTCACCTAAATGATTCCATGATTCTAAATTATAGATGAGAGATTGTATCTTTGGTAACAGCTTTAAAAACAAAATCTTCAAATACATATCTGTCTCCTAAACCTACCTTCATTTACGTACGATTTCTAATCTGTACTATGTAGTAAAGAGGATACTTTATGAGTTAACAATAGTATCCAATCCCTTCCATTAGTAGCAGATCAAAGCTTCATCTTGCAAAATTTTTTTTAAGTGGGTGTTGGCATGAGAGAGCATCATTTTTTGTCTTGTGTAAGAGTACTCACTGCAAACACATCCTCATCACCTCATTGTTTCCCAGATCAAATTGATGCAGAAGTGTCTGGCCAAGTGTATTGGATTTTTACCCCAGTAGTAAGAAGATGGACTATTTCTGTGGCTGACATACTAAACCTCTACACCCTTTTCAAACTAATGTAAGTTTTATATCAATGTGTCTTTTAATAATTTATAATTTTCGATCTACAAGCTGAGTAATCTGGCCCAAAAATTCATATGTTGCAGGAAAATAATCTTCTTACCCCTAAAATAGAGAACTACCCTTATAACTGTATTAATGAGAAAGAATTACGTCAGTTCATAGTTAATTTTTATGCTTTTTTTAATAAAATTCAGTATTTTTTTAATAAAATTCAGTAACAGTGCAAGACTCTAAAGATAATTGTAGAGTCTTGCACTGTTACTGAATTATGGAGACTTAATTGCTTAAATTAATCATCAAGACTCAAGTAAGAAACAGCCTATCTATGGTATGGAGAGATCTGAGAAGTTTCATTCATTTGAAAAGCAAGGTCCTTGTTGAAATACTTCTCCTTGATTCCATTTCCGTATTCAGCAGTTGTTAGATGATAACGTGATAAAGGACGGTTACATTTTCAGTAAATTATTCAGTAAATATGCATTGAGAAGGACTGGAGAGGTGTTTGGATTTAACTCATACTCCATTGTCTCAGGAAGGGCCTAAAGGCCTGAAAAGTGCTTGCACAACAACGAAAGTTTATGACCAGTGAAATTGCACAACTTCCTCACTCAGGATGTCCACAGACTATTGGTAAACTCAATAAATCTGACAAGTCTACAGGCTGTCACTTTGCTAGGCAGTCAAAAATTAATCTGAACTTGAAAGAAAATAAAAAAACCGAGAGGGAAATATCCTATTCTCATCTTTCATTCTCAGAAGATGCTTCAGGACTGGTTCAAATTAAGCTGAAGCAGTGCTGTTGCCAGCTGGTCCTGTCTTTTTTCACCCTTTTGATGTGTACTCCTCCTTATTAGCCTGTGTTGGATCTAGTGACAGCAAAGTTGTGTGGTGTGTGGGAGCTGCATTTTCACTGAAAATATATCAGTACAAAATACAAAGTTTTTTATTTGGATCATCATACTGGGAAGAGTGGGAAGGAGATAAGAAGAAAAATAAATGGTTAGACTGCTCCTTCTGACAGCAGCTGTGTATCTGGTTCATTTAACTCCAAAACTGCATGAAGAGAAGAAGGAAAAAAATATCTTTTCAGACAATATTTTGAATAACTATGCATTTACCAATGTATGCATTTACCAATGTATGCATTTACCAGTATGCTGAATTTAAAGGAAAGAAAAAATACTTGTATCCCAGAGCAAATATTCATATCATCATATAGTGCTGCAAAAAAATCATTTAAATAACTTGACCTAATTATGATCAGTCCACTCAGGGTAAGAAGCCTAAGAGATGAATCAAGATGGTGAAAAATGAAACATATGTTTTTCTTGGATTGGATTAGCCTTGTTTATCTGTAAAGAATTTTTAATTAGCTGGTAGACATTTAACCTAACTGTGAAGAGTAATTTGCACGATTTGCAAATATTTGCTCCAAGACATAGTCATCTCCACTTAGGTGCAGTTACATCTATTTTGGAAATAACGGACAGCCTAACTGTGGAGGTCACTAGTGCTTTTCGATGTCATACATAATAAGATCAAAAAGTATATCTAAAATATAGTTGCTTCAGACAAGATTCTAAGGAATTACATATTTCTGAATACAAAAACACCTGATTTTGATGTTTTCAACTGTTGCATTTGATAAAACATAATATAAAGGAAAAGTACACAATTTTAAAATATTTATTTACTTGGATATTTGACTTACCTACCACATCAATCTAGCATGGTCTACAATAATCTAAATACTATTACGATTTTGTAATTATACTTAGGTTGTCATACACATAGTTCAAAAACGGTAAATTAAGACCCCACATGCCAAATTACCTGGTCTCACGTTAAGAGTATGGGAATTCAGCAGAAAATGAGACCCCTCGAGTTCCAGGTGGCCTTCAGAGGTCAGAAGGCCTGGGTATGGCCAGATTATAACCAATTTAGCACTGTAAGTCCAGTCAATTTCAAAAGAAGAATTTGAAGCACAGGTGCAGTTTACCAATCCAACATTATAGGTCTGGTTGCACTCAAAAAGCAATGTTCACAATCCAGATTCACAATAACGAGAAGCTGCAGAAGAGCGCGTTCAGGGTTGCCAGTGATAAATGCACTAAAAATACAGGAAAAAATACAGAGTGTCACATCAGAAAGTTTTGTGACAGATATTCTAATAGTGGTATGCATATATATATATGAAAATTAATATTCTCAGGTGTGCTACAGTGCAGTTGGAGGTGTAAACCTCATCTAAGGCCATCCCTTCAGTAGAGGAGAAAGAGGAGAGACACTGTCTATCAGTCAATGCCGAGCAGATAGAGATATTTTTCCCCTCCAGCGATGTTTTCCTCCTCCAGAGGTTTTTTCCCCCTCCACGTGTTTTTCCCAATCCAGCCTTTTCTGCCCTGAAGCCCACCTTTTATACTATAAATTTTGGCCCGGCCCTAGGGGACAGAACAACCACATGTTGGGGTGGGGTGTGATGACTTTGGTCATACAGGCTGTTGCACAACTCATGTTCTTCATTTGCATCCCAAAGGATGCTTAAATTAATCTGTTAATGGGGCTTAATGAGAGTCCCAGTTGCTTTTAGTCAGGATTTATAGCTGACAAAAGAGGTAGAATAAACACTTTGGTCCTCCTTCACATACTGGGATTGCAGAAAAGGCTGGCTGACCTTTTTCAGTACAGTACGGTACAGCAGGTCCCATATGTTTGTATTTTTTCTGTGCCTCACTGAAACAACATCGGGTGGGAGTCTCCAGGTATCATTCGGTTGATAAGCCCCGCTTGAGCCAGAAGCATGATAACCAAATGGCCCAGCTCATCTTTTACTCAACTAGCTTCTTCAATTCTTCGCCTGTCTTAAAGCAACACTGTACAATTCTGACTATTTACCACACCTGGGAACAGATTTTACAACCACACCAGAAGTCTATCAAGTTAGTAGGATTTTCATTTCATGCAGAACTCATGTTTATACTCTGCTCAAACTTACTAATGCTAAAAGCGAATTACTCAAAAACTTGGAAATAAATTCAATTATATTGAATTACCACCATCCTACATTGAAACCTGTCAGGATTGCTTCTGTTGTGTAATTACTTTAATGACCCAGAAAATAAATACCAGTTCTGGCGATGTGATAAACAAAGTATCAAATCTCTTGCTTCTTTATCCAAATGGCACTCTGCTGTATTCAGCATGGTACAATTTGTTTTGCACAACATTAGTATTAAGAGTTACAAATACAGTATCTTTTCCAAGTACTGCAGGAGAAGGATAAATGGGATCAAGTGGTAATACGTTGTACTTTGTCTTGTATGACTCTCAGAGGCCTTCTCTGCTGCTCTCTCACTCCTCTTCAAGACAGCAGGAGGAAATAAGATGGAAAAGTCTGAGATACAAGCTGTTTAAACAGGAAAGAAAAAGTTGCACCTGGAAACAAAGCAAAAAATGGGAATTATTCACTGCTTCCCATTGTCAGGCAGATGTCTGTCATTGCCTTGGAAGCTAGGCCTCAGCTTACCTAGGGTTGCTATGAAAGCCAGCACCATAACACCTCCTGATTCTCCTTTTCCACAGTTTTATTGCTGAGCAGAATTTCACACCATTCAGGCTATCTCTTCTATCACTCCCTTGAAACTCTTGCCCAGCTGCAGCCTACCCTGCTTTTCCTGTCAGAGTCTAACATCTTTTGCTTGTAGCAAAAGCTAGAAGCATAGCTAAGTGCAGCTTAGGGTGATGGACACATTTGTGTCTTAATGCTCAAGTAGATGCATGAGTGCAAATTCCTGCTTGAATGGTCTCATACAGGGCCAAAGTGGCCAAGTGCCACTGTGGAAGAAACAAGTGAGAAATCAAGATATAAGTTACTTAGATTGCAGCAGATGTGGTATTATTTGGGGAGCATTAAAAACTTGGATGTAGGTTAGCACAGAAATAACTTAATTAAGAAGGTGGTGGAATCACATAAACACTGAAGGAGGCTGCAAAAGAAAAATGTGTCTGCCAAGAACAAGCTAAGTACAGCATAATAGTTTTTCCCAGACAAATTTTCTACAGTTCAGTGAAAAATGTTTGGAAAAATAGAGAAAAATTTTAGTGTTGTAACACAAGAGAAAAGTGATGCAAGTGATTTAAACTGCCTACAAAGTGTTACTGCAGTGTGTTTGAGGCTGTTCTGAAATGGCATGAATGAAGTAGTCAAGGGTAGCTCCAGGGAGATCAGGCTGGTCTCCGCTTTAGGTGGCTGTCAAGCAGATTTCCACTGTTAGTCACTGAAGAGAACTTTTGTGAGCCTCCCTGTCACTGGGATTTTCAAGGGGACTGTAGTTTGTCTAACTCTCTGACTGCGTTCACCAAAAATATCTACAGGTATTATAACTTGACAGCAAAAGTATTGATGAACTTCATGGTGAAGCTTTTCCAGCAAGCTTTATTTTACATATCTAATAACGGTGAAATAATCACCGTTATTAGGAATGGATTCAGTAGTGGTCCTGAATGCCAGATAAAATTATATATATATTTGCATTTTTATATTTATATATCTGTATATATGCCTAGGCTGGAAAAACGGGTAGCTGTTTAAAAAAAGGAGGCGTAGTATAGAAATTAAATCCTTGTTTTCACACAAACACCAGAAAACAGAAGAAAGGAACCCCAATATACAACTTCAGGAATAAATTGGAAGAGAAGCAGCATTTACCACTTGAAGCCAGATTGGTTGTGAAAAATCAGACAGCAAAAGGATCAAACTATCAGTCCTGCATTCAAACCTTATCCTTACTGTGTAATCATTAAATCTGGAAATCCACAGAGACATAAGGACGTGCAGATTCATATATGTATATGCTGATCTGAATTACCTGCTCTTTGATCCAATGACATGTTTCTCTTTTAGGAATGTTTAGAACCTTAAAATATCTCTATTTGTTTCACAGGTCCTACTACTGTTCTGCGTCTTGTGTGGTATATATGTGCTGTTGAGCAGAATGACTCTATCAATGCTTTTGTGATGACTGCTCTTTATCTTTAGTTACAGCCTTGCCCATTCTTTTATGTGAGGAGAGTTTGAGTGTAGCTTGTCTCTAACTCCAGAGTGATCAAAGCATGTCTAGGGATTGTGGAGAAATTGAAAAGACCTAACAAGAAGACATTCCTTATAAATGAAGGTAAGGTACAGAATTTAGGTGGAAGTTGCTGAGGACATTTTGCATTAAATATGCTGAAAGTAACAGACGCACAATTCACATTGTTGTGAGAAATCAAAAGAGGTGTCTGATACTTTTGAATATCAATCAGAGGAGCATTAAGGACAACTGCAGTTCATGTCTTCTATTTTAAACCTGACAAAATAATATTCAGATTTCTTTTCTATAAGCAGGTACTCACAGCTGCATGCTAGCTAGTTCGAATACAAGCTTCCACAAAAGTCTATAGCATGAAAACAAGACAGAAAAAAGATACAGTGTAGTACTATTAAAATGAAGAATTTAGTCAACCAGATTTACTGACTAAAATCCTGGCTCCATGTCAGACTCGGGAATTTTGCCAAAATTTTAATACGGTAAAAATTTCACTACTTGCATTCTATGATAGAAGAGGAAGGAAAGGAAAGAAAAATGAGATTAAATTTAAAGAAAAAAGGGAAAGAAAACTCATACACATATTCAGCTCACATATAAATTCATATGGCTATAGATTTAATGAATAATGATAACTGTTATTATTTATCAACATAATTAATACATTTTCATGGAGCTGTAGATTTATGTCTATTTTATCCTATTTTATACGTGTATTTAGAGGGTAAAACCAAGGAAAAGTGGGGTTGATGATTTTCTGTGGGAGCAGTTTTTTCCAAGTGTGATATGAGAGTCTGGAGATTGAGCAAGGATTAATGTTGAAAGAAAACGTAGCAGGAATTCTGATAATCACCCTTTGTATTCAAGAATGCCGTTGGTAAGGAATACTTGTGTATATGTGAATAGAATATCATAGTGAGTAATTTTTGTCTAAGTGGATGGATATTTTTGCTTAAGTATGCTATCAAGCCCTGGAGAATTATTTCTTTAAATCATCTGCCCATTTTAAGACATTTTTCCAATGTGAATGGAGTGCCTTAGTTCCTGTGCATGATTCACAAATGGCTACTAGTTTACAAACTGCAGGATGATTACAGCAGCAGAACACACTGATATTCTTCCTAGCTACACTGTTCCTTCTCCAAGAGTTTATTTTTTTAGTCTGCTATTGTTTAGACAGTATACTGTTATCCTTCAATATAAAGACTTCAGAGAAACAGTGATTTATTTGTATTCATGATGACTCAGTTGTCCTTAAAAATTGTTGCTTCGTCTTTGGCAAAGACAAAGAAAATAATTTAGCTTCCTAGAACAACTTCAATCCCAGAAGTTCCTAATGAGCTAGAAAGTATTAGGAAGAAAAGGAAACCCTCACCCACTGCTTTGTCAGGACAGGAGACTAAAGAGATGGGAACCACGGTATCCATATGAGGGCCCTGTAAAAGAGGAAAGGGAGGTGCTAGCTCCAGTTTGGCCAGCTTCCTGAGCAGTACAGCAGGGTGACCCAGATCCCCAAGCAGAAACACTAGAAGGAGAATGTGTTGTTGCAAGTGACTTACTTGCTTTCTCCTTGTTAGAAACTCATGAGCCTAATAGAGTGTGCTTTCCCCTCAGCAGAGCTAGGCAGCATTCTCATATCACACCTTGTCTTTTTTGGATCGAGCCACCATTTCAGGTGCTGGATTGGTAATGGATGGCAGCTTAGTATTCCTCCAATTTAAGTATGATTTTCTCTCTTTTCTTTCCAACATCATGCCACATAGTCCCCATCACTGAAGTAGGCTTTCCAAAGCTTTACAAGGATGATTGCATGTTACTTACAATATTGGGAGCAGACAAACATAAATCACTGGTGAGACATCCAGTAAACTGAAGAGTCCCCTGCTCTGACTCGTGCTGCTTTCTGAATATGCTCTGGAAAGACACCAGAGATCAGCAGACTACCCTCCTTCTACTTGGCATCTACAGCAGCACTCAGCTGTGCGCCTGGGGAGACTTGATCCACATCACTCCTTGCCTGGTGACTTGGTTCCTGTAGGGCCTTTTGCTGTTAAACCAATTCTCCTAGCTGAAGGACAACCAGCATGCCTCCTCCATGAGAGTACCATCAGGATTAATGATTCTTCATTCTTAGACTGGATCTTTACTCCCTTGAGCACCAGCGCAAGTGGAAACAAAACAACAACAACAAAACAAACAAAAAATCGAAAAAGAATACTTGAGAAAAAAAATATTTGGGGAAAAAAAAGAAAGGAAGCCTTGAGTTTCCTAAGTGGAGCATACAGACGCAGCGTGTTGATGACCTCATATAAAATGAATATTTTTTTAAAAAGTTATCGTGTTCTAGAAATCATTACATTAAATATAAGTAATAGGTCATTAGCATGTAAGGAAATGTCCAAACTCAGGAGAAGTCTGTTTAAATATTTCTTTTGTCTTCTGGCTACATTTATAAGGTCTTAGTAGCAGTAGTTGTTTGTTAGCTGAAAAATTATTTCACATGTTCCATGTTTTAGTTACATGTGAAAACCTAAAGAGAAGTAAAAATTGCACATTAAACAAGCCTGATCCTTAACTCAGAAATTTGATTAGTGTCTTGGATAAATACATAGATCTATTAATTTTTAATTTCAAATTTACATATTTTCTCATTAATTTATAAAGTATCTTTGACTTTTACAAGTTAAGGAACAGAAGTGTTTGGGAAGTAGCCCAGCAACCACTTTGCACTATCAGAAAAGTACATGATTTTTGTAAGCCATGAGATTATCACATTGATAAAGCTCAAATACTGGAGTAGGGTGCTGGACAAAAGCAAAATAGAACTGAGAGGCACAGGCAAAGTTGTTCGTGTAATTTGCTGTCCTGAGTTGCTGGGTACAGAAACATTTAGAGGAGAACACTTCAAGGAAAAGTGAGCATGTAGTGTTAGTCATCAACACAGCTCTGTGAAAGAGCCTCTTTCCACACAGAAGCAGTAAGGCTGCGTCTCATTACAGCAACAGTAGGAAAAATTGCAATCTTGAAAGGTAAAGTTACAAGTGGATATAATGGCAACAGGCATCCAACAGACTTGAGGAGAATCTCTAATGGAAAAGTGCTCTCATTAGGCAGAAGCAAAGTTACTTCCACTCAACAGTTATTTCTCCACTTCCTACATGTCTTCAGTGTGCAAATTTAATGACTCACACCTGCAGCTGTGCCTCTTTCGTCTTGGAGGTGAAGGTGTAATGAGAAAGAGTGGCTGTCAGATGATACAGGAAAGTTCATGCAGGAGCCACTGTTTTAACCAGACGTAGAATTAAACATTGGAAGAAATATGAGGCAACACACATCTGCAGACATAATAGCTCATTTTAATAGATGCAGGACTCACTATGTGAAGCCTGTGACTTGCTTTATTCAGCGCGTCAGCCTAACTGCTGATCAATTAATTCTGATCTTTTAAATGAGTGTACTGTTGCTCTTTGGTACATAAAAACAAAACCAAAAGCAAAACAAAGACAAACAAACAACAAAAAAAACAAACCAAAAAAGCTGGGAAAGAAAACACAGCCATATAGAAGTCTGCAGAAAATGTTTGCTAAAAATATGTAAATCAGGGAGCTGAATCCTGTCTGCGTGCGCTGTGCCTATCTGGCACACATTGGTGAGCCTCAGAAAGAGAACTGTAAACCAAGTGGAGACCACCAGGGAAGCTGAGATTCCAAAGACAGTGCATCATCATTCCTGTACCCCCCAGTGGTTTGGTTGGTTTGTTTTGAGGTTTGTTGATTCATGGGCCATACTGAGCCTTGCATCCTGACCACAGCTGAGATGGCTTTCTGTCGCTGTGACCCAAGGGAGAGGTTTTCATGGACAAGACACTGGCCACTCTACTTTGGAAATGTTTCCA
The DNA here is from genome assembly GCF_035770615.1 of Melospiza melodia melodia. Classification (NCBI taxonomy): domain Eukaryota; kingdom Metazoa; phylum Chordata; class Aves; order Passeriformes; family Passerellidae; genus Melospiza; species Melospiza melodia. The sequence continues at coordinate 58,368,012 of NC_086226.1, read as the reverse complement.
AAACAAATGCATTTAAATTAGAGGAAATACAGAAATTTTGGCTCTTAACAGAAAATTTTAATCATATTCTGGGCTTTCAATGGAAAGAAGATTCCAGTGAAGTTACTACCATCAGCCCAAAAATATCGGGGTGGAGTTTTCAAACCACGTGGATCCACTTTGTACTAAATCCCTGTCCCAAACTGACAACGCCTCCTGAGAAAGAGTGATCAAGCAGGATCTAGAGGATTTTTATTTTAAGATGGGAAACGTAAGGTTAAAGATTTCTGGAAAGGATGTTTTGTTTCATGATTTTCTGCTGGGGGATGGGGAGAGATGACAGGCCAACATAATCCCACTTAATTCCTGAGAATTCTTCCCTGATTAGTCACACTCCAATTCAGGGAAGGGTCTCCTGCTTTTCCATTTGTGAAATAAAGGGAGATCATGACTGTTATCTGAAAAGTGATAGCAGTGTATGCTCTGGTGCAAAGACACATACATTCCTTCTCTTTATCTTCTAATTCATGGATGAAATGTGACTTTAAGGATCAGTGTGAACAGAAGTAAAAAGAGCTAAACACAGCTGACAACTACTGATACATATATGAGTATTATAGCAGTTTGGCATACAGTTCCAGGATTAAAGAGAATTTCAAAATTATACATGACAAAATTTCACACTTATATTCACAAAATTAAACCGAGCTAACATTTTCAGCTAGTACCAAGTCCTGTACCACGATAGCCAAGGGGAGATTTATCAGTCCAATCATTGTCATCTTTCTGGGACTGTAAAGTGAGGGCAAACCTGTGGCAACTACCTTTATCAAAAGTTTCTCTAAACATATTGCAGTTCCTAGGTGAAGAATTTGGAAACTGACACATGCCTAAATGTTTAGGATGAGCAAACATTTACCTTGAAGTTTTGAGAGACAATACATGGAATGTGATTAATTTCAAAGCATATCAGTGTAAATAGAAAAAGAAGAAAATGGTTCTTGCTCAGAAACTGGCAATGTACAGTATTCCTAACCACTCTATGATCCATTTTGACTGAAGTAGCTGGTCAGATATTCAAGTCTTCACAAGTTTTGGGCAAAATTATGTCAGAGACTGAAGACACAATAAGGTAACTTTAATACAAAATTATTTATTTGAAAATGCTGACTAAAATATCTTTCTCTGACTATGAGAAATTAAATGCTATGAGGAGGTTGTTCTTTTAAAGCTTATCAAACTTACTGGGTGATCAGATCACTCTGTAAGATTTTTTTTCCTCAAGATTGTGTTTCATCTGATTTTGTGACCAATGAAACTTGCTGTCTACACAGTTCTAGCTCTGAAACAGATTTCGTTTTTCTGGATTGGAGACTTTGTTTGAGGCCTCTTGTATTTTCAACTTAAACCATAACTTTACACAAATGCAAAGATGCAAGTGCAGATATTATCTGGAGGATGTTTTTGCTTTGCAATCTTTCTGATCAAATTTAAAAAACAGTAAATCTACTTCTGATCTCCCCAGAAACTTCCCCTTCCCACCCCACCCTTTTATTTTTTTTTTTTCCCCCACATCCTGATATTCTTTGTGAGTGGTTTGTGGGTCTGAGGAGTCCGCAGCAGTCTGATCAACCAAAGTACCAAAGGCAGGTTGGGGTAAGGAGCAGCGTTCAGCAAAGGGCAGTGGCAAAGGGAGGAGCAGTGCCATGGCCTGGAGGATCATCAGCTGAGCCTATTTGACTAGACACAGGCAGAAGGATTACTCTAACAGCAAATAATCTCTTACAAATAGCTTCCTAGAACTGTGCTTTGTGAGACCGTCACCATTTTGCAAGTTTTCAAGTTATCAAAAGTGTTGATGTTTCAAGCAATGTTTGTAGCCAAAGGTGTATATTGAAGGACTCTATCAATGTTAGGGACAAAAGATTGGTGGAGTTTATTTGGCTGCCACTTAACACCCAAAGTGATAGGTTCCTTCTAGGGAACAGGCACTTCATCCAAATGTGAGACTTCTGGTCTCACCTCTAGAAACCTTTGCTCTATCTCTTCCTCTTCCATGCTGTATTTTGCTTTTGTTTTGTTCTCCCCTTTTGTTCTCCATTTTTTGTTTTCTGTTGCTGCTTTTATTTTAAGCAAAATGTTTGACCCATGCAAACAGAATTGAGTAAATCAGTAGGCTGCTGACCCAGGAGGAATGGAGTGATGTGACAGAAACAAAATTACTGCCTAACTTAATGACATATAACTGGTGGTACTCCACTGTGCTGAATTTATGTATGTTCATCATGTAAATTTTTCACTATTTGACAAGGAGGCTGTAGTTCTGAACTTCCTTTTTCCATCTTCTGTTTTTTTTTCCTTTCATAAGAAAATAAACTAATTAAAGAGTGAGGAGAATCCTCATTTAAATTATTAGCATCATTTTAGCAATCTAAGTTAAACAAAACAAAATTTTCTGCTCCTTCAAATCAGCTTAATTAATCTTGTGAGAACTAAATTAGTCTTTATGTTGACTGTGTTAAAGCCCCTTGTTAACTGGCAGAATCATAAGCTCATTATACGTCTCAGTGTTCATAAGAAATACAGAAATAAGATTTCCAAATTACAGTTCTGAAATTAGGAAAAAACCTATCTACTTCAAAATACTTATTAAATAAAAACATTAGAAACAAACCCCATAGCCTTTTACATCCTGTGCTTCAATTTTTTTCTCTTTACTTTTTTAAAAAAGGGAAAGTTTAACCTTTTTCTCTTCCAAAAATTAAAATCAGCTTAAGAAAACCCACACAAAACAAAACACAAAACAAAACAAACAAACAAAAAAAAACCAACAAAAAAGCAGCTTTTTTTTTTTTACTGCTTAGAAGAATTGCATCTGAGGAATAGATGTGTGGATTTTATTTGCAACTGCAGCTAATCAGGAGCTCTGACTCAAGTTTCTCTCATTGTCATAACAGAAAGAAAGCTGTGATCATTGAGATTCTTTTTCTTTATCATGTTAGTGTTATCTAGTCCAAGAAGTATTAATGAACTTTTTCTGCTGCTTCTGTTGTTTTCAATCATAGCTTTCACAAAGTTTTTAAAAAATTAATTTTAATATTTTAAATAGTAATTTAATTGGAATAAGCCACCAGATCCAAAATTTGTTTGGGATAACAAGATAGACAGATGGGCTTATAAAAAAGCATGCAGACTAATAGATAAGTGTTGTTTCCATCGGTAATCATAAAAAAATCACCTCAGGTGATCTCTTTTTTTCCTATGGAAAAAAAATCAGCTGAAAAAAACGCTCATTTATTCGAGAAATATTCTTCTGAAAAAAAGAATCAGCCAGCTCTTGCTGTAACCTTCAGACTTGATGTGGGGACAAAATTGACAAGAGAAATGAGTTGATGCATAGTATTTGAATGTTGTGAAATTATAATTTTTCGTTTGTGTTCAAACTTATTCCTTAGCATTGGAGTCTTCTTTGAGAAACAATGGATCTTTAGCGGAGAAACACTAGGAGATCACTTGATAAAATTCTTGCCTCTCAGTTCAAAAGATTTGTCACTTGCATTTTTGTGGCTGTTACCACCTGGAGCAGCTTTCTCAGACTTTTTGTAAGAAGCTCTTGTTTGATATGTAGGTAGGAACATAGAAGCATGTTTAAATGTGGCAGTGTGATTTATCAGACTAGTGTATTTTCTGAAACAGCACTGTTTGCAACAGTGATATATACATGAGGTCAAATTTAAGAGGGCTTAAATTAGTAAGAGTCGAGACACATCCTGTTTTTTCAAAACTGGCATTGAGTTTAGAAAGAAGTGTTAGTCTGTTTTAGTGTGTTGTTAAGTTTACTGTATTACTCCCCCATTTTATGTATTGTTTCTCGCTGTTTAATGTAAATGGTTCTGCCCTCCCCAGTTTTCCCGCCGTAGCTCTACTGTCCCTTATGTTACTATGGTTACCCCTGCCCTTGGTAATGTCTGTTACCTAAGTTATATAATTTCTCCTCCCCCTTACCTCCTTATAAGTAAACTTTTCCTCCTCCCTGGGCCCAGTCAATCACCCCCCACTCCTCCTAGCTTTCCAGAATTTTCTTCTCTCTGGGGGTTGTAGTTGGCTGTGGTTCCCGGGCCCCTCCTTTACTTTGTATTTATTGATTTCCCCTTTATGTCAGTTATGTTAAGTTCATCCCTCCACCCTTCCTTATTGGCTCAGTGTAAACCCCTCCTTTGTACACCCACCCCCTTTATAACCTCTTTTCACCCCCATTTCGGGGTCTCTCCCTGGCTGTCCTGTTGGGTTTCGCATTAAACCTGACTTGACCCCATCGAGAGTCCAGCTCCTTATTCCAGTCGCATTGGCAGCTAGATCGGTCTGCAGGCGAGCACAGCCCGAGGCCCTCAGACGCCGAGGGGTGCTCGCATTGGATTGCAGCAGGGTGTCGGCCTACCCTCTGCTAGTCGGACACTGACCACCCAGGCCAGATACACCCTCGCCGCATTAGTCTTCCAGAGTTTAAGTTTGAACAACCTACGAGAAGCTCATAGAACGCTAGAGTCACAGAGAATCTCAGTAGAATGGACCCATAAACCTCATTAAGTCCAACTCCCTGCAGGACTATGAAACACTAGAACATATATGCAGCTTTGTTCCATTTCCTCATGTTCTACTGCTGCTCACCAGAGAGGGGAGATCAGCACAGCCCTGCACTGCCCACCTGAAGGAAGCTGAGGGATCACCCCTCAGTCTTCTGTTCTCCGGGCTAATCAAGTGACCTCAGCTGCTCCTTGTAAAATCTTGCCCTTGAGACCTCCCACCACCTTGGGAAAACCCTCCTCTGCACTCCTGAATAGCTGAATATCCTTCTCATACTGTGGCAACCAAACCAGCCCCCAGCACATGAAGTGAGGCTGCCCCTGCTCAGGGCAGAGCAGGACAATCCCTCCCTTGCCCAGCTGTGATGCTGTGCCTGATGCACCCCAGGACAGGGTTGGCCCTCCTGGCTGCCAGGGCACTGCTTGCTCAGATTGGATTTGCCATCAGTCCCTCCACCCCATCTCTTTCTGCAGGGCTGCCCTCCAGGGTCCCATCCCATAATTTGTATGTATAAGCACAATTACCTTGCCCCAGGGGGAGAATCTGGCACTAGCTCCTGTTCAGTTTCAAATGGTTGGCAATTTCCCAGCTCTCCAGATCTCTCTGTGCAGCCTCTCTGCCCTGGAGAGAGTCCATGGCTCCTCCTATTTTAGTATCACTGACTAGTTTGAAATCAACAGATTGGGAGTAGGCAGAAGATATACAGGAGATAAGTGAACATTAGGGAACATTGGCCCCTGGAGCAGTCACCTGGTCTGGGAAAAGACTGATCAGAGAACCAAAGAATGAGGATCAAATTAGCATGGAAGCAGAAGGGATCAATAACCAGCAGGAGATCCAACACTAAAAATTGTGTAATTTGGAACAATGAAGGAGAATTTCTTTGGGTTTTGTATGTATAAATATGTGAAAAATCGGGTTAAAGAACCCTGTGTGATTCAATAATTTTCTGCACAATCCGGGCATGTGTGAAAGAAATAATTTCTCTGGCACACCTTGGCCAGAATAACATCCTGGCCAGAATAAATTAATGCCTGAATTCTCTAACACTGAGAAGATGTTGGAGAGTTCCTGTTTTACTTGCTGTTTTGGTGATGGTGTAACTCTTGGGGTTGTCCTGTGCAGGACCAGAAGTTGGACTTGATGATCCTTGTGTGACCCTTCCAACTCAGTGTGTTTTGATATTCTTTGATAATGCTTAATGCTTTAGTAGGAGGGGCTCTTTGGTCTCACTAAAAAATGCAGAAGGCCACATATCCTATGCAGTTGATTAAGAGATGTACAAAATTACATGCTCTGCCTACTATGAAACGTACAACAAAGCAGTTGCCAAGAACTTTGAGTTTCAAGACAAGATGCTGGTTATACAAATAAATAGATAAAAAAGACAGACTTTTATGTTTGGAAGTAGGTCAATTCTAATGGTAGAAACTCTGAAGTTAGTTGGTCTTCTATACATCCTTACAGTATAAAGGAAATTTAAAGGAAATCTGAAGTCTGAAGGAATATCACATAACTGATAGATGGTATGAAACTACTTTCAGTAAAATACTTTGGGTGTAAATGTCCTGGTAATCACAGAGAATAATCAAAGTGCTGTTAAAATAAACATGCATAATGGAAACCCAAGTGAATACAAATAATATTTTAAAATAAAAGAAATTGAAAAAGAGTTGCTGGAGAAGGCAGTGTAGATAGATACTGTCCTGTTTTATACTGGTTGGGTTTGCTATTTACATTCCCTTACACTGCATTGTGAGAGGTTCACTCTCCTGTAAAAAATTTCAAAGTTTATAAGAACAATAGGAGACAAAGACAATAAGATAAAGATTTACGGCCAGGTGCCTCTAGGCATTCAGCCAAGAGTGCACCTGCTATTTTGGAAACACCCTTTAAATACCATTTCCACTTCATCAGCCTGTTACATATTCATAAACAATTACACAGTAAACTTTTCCCCCAAAATAGTTTACATGTTCCAAGAATTGTTTAGCATGGCCCCTCCTTGGGTCTGCCTTTTTAGAGCATTTCTATTCCTTGGCTGTGGTTTTAGCTCATTCTTAGAATCACTTCCAGTTTTGGGCCTTGGTTCATACTGTCTTCAGAAAGTGAGTGCTGATAGTTAGCCTAATCAGTAGCAGAGTCCTTATCATATATTCCTTGGATATTACCCCATCCAAGCAGGCGTTTTAACAGGCATTTTATCAGCTATTTCTAAGTTTTAGTTAACAACAGAAATAAAAACTATATCCTTATAGCAAAGTTACTTTAACACCACATGTATAGAATCCATTTTAATATTTGCGAAAAGCCAAAAGTATAAGATGTATCTATAACAACATGGTAACAACAGCCAGTAAATCAAATGCTGCAGCTTTGGATGGCTTTCAGCCATGAGCAAGGGCTTTTGTGGCACTGGGGTCCCTGGATTGAGAGACAGGGACCTTCCCTTATCACATTCCATCCTGAGCTGCTGGCATCTCCCTGGTCAGGAGCTGGGCTGTGAGAGGATCAGAGCAGTGAGCTGTGGAGACCTGGCAGTGTTGAACTCCCTCTGTAAGAAGGACAGGCTGTTTGTCCCATGGGGCTCTGGGGTGTGTGTCGTCGCTGTCTCCAGCCACCGACCCCATGGAAAACGTCGATTTTAATGAAATAGGCTTTAACACAGCAAAATTATGCTGTTGATCATGAAGATCATCTTAATGTTAAAGATCCCAAATTAACATTTAGAGTGCATTGTCTGACAGCATTTCTCTGGCAAATGGTATGTTGAAGGATTCATTATCCTTGGGAGTTAAATTCATGTGGAAATCAGCGAAGAGTTCTTTTGCCTTTGGCAATTTTTGAGTATAAGAAAGCCAAATCTTTAATAGGAGATGAATTTTAGCAAAAGAAGAAGGCTGTTGCTTCCTGTGAAGTAGAATTACACTAAAAAGAATGTAATTAGTATTTGCATGCCTTGAGCTTTGTCATAAGTTCATCAAAATAAGGAAAATTATAGCAATATGTAAGAATTTTCTGGCACTGTAATACTTCTAATGGCATAAGTGGTACCAAGCACAAAGCATCAATTCATAAGCAATACTAAGCTACAAAGAAACTTGCAATAGAGACTTCCTATACAGCCAAGATGCAGGAATACACCTGAACAGTAGTTCAGGTAGAAAACCTGGGAGATGAGCACCTGGACACCAAACACAGGGAAAACAGAAAAATTCTGTAAAGAGGAAACCTGCCTGGTGAGACCCAGCTCCCGAAATCAGATAAACAATCCTGGGTGACGATGAGATTCCTCAGCTTTTTATTGTTGTTGTGCTGGAGGGATCAAGGAGCACAACAGCACCAAAGGTGTTGAAATAAATCTGAAGCATGTTGTCTCCTTTTGATTTCAGCTTCTCTTCACCAAAGGGCTTTCAAACCTGAGCAGCTGAACCTTGGTTAGTTGGAACCATGGCATCAAGTCTCCATAAGCAGCTGATTTCAGACAAGATTATTAAGAACTAATTTTGAAGATGCAGTGGTATTGATGGAGAGCAAATAAAAGCTAGCCATTGGCAAAGTGTATTTTTAGTTAGTGTTGGTATATTGCAGTTTTGTTATGAAGACTAAAACTTGTCTGATTTATTGATCTCCTATACACCCTAGTGAAAGAAAGAAAAAAATATAAAGGAAATCTAAAAGCGGGAGGAATATCACATAGCTGTATGCAACCGTTTAGACTGTAGACTGTAGATAACCACTTGGGTAAAAGATATTGATTTTAAAGATCAGATTAACTCCCTTGCTGTGTAGTTACATTGATTTTTATTGTTTTTGCCTTAAGAAGTCATCAACATCCCTCTGGTCATTGCTATTGCAAGGGTTATTGTTCTCATTATTACTAGAGACGTTAAGAAACATGCTACTAGTTTTTATGTAGGGAGTTAAAGTCCTCAGCTATTCTGATAGTTTTCAAGAACTTTCCTGGAGCAACTTTGGTGGCGCCTGGTAGTTTCAGTGGCTGAAGCCAGAAGAGGTGATCTGTATTGGGTTTTCATGGGAAGGTGTTGGGAGCAGGGAGAATTTAGGAGTGGTCTTTGTGAGAAAAGAGCAGCAAGTGCCCAGGTGTTGGACAGAGCAAGCATCAACTGGCTCCAAAACAGGCCCTCAGCTGCCCAAAGCTGAGACAATCAACAGCACTGGTGGCTGGCACCTCTGTGATGTCATGCTTATTACAGAGTTTATAGTTATTTATGGAGTTAGAAATGACACACAGCAGCTCTGAGAGAGAAGATTGTGAAAAACGTGAGGCTCTGCTGATACCTCAAGCATGGGACTGTGGTGGTGCAGGTTCTTCCCCTGCAGCTCACCGAGGAGCCTGCAGGAGCAGATATTCATGCTGCAGACCTTGGGACATCTGTCATGGTTTGGCCTTGCTGGCAGCTTATGCAGCTATTTCTTTGCTTTACCCTCCCCTGCACTCTCTGTGGGATGGTCAGGAGAACACTAAAACCCATTAGTTCAGATAAAAATGGTTTAATAATTAAAAGAAAATAAAATCTAAGTATGCCCAGACTGTCCCCCAGAAGCAATCAGCACCTCTAGCATATGCTGGGCATGATGTTCAATTGTATGGAATACCAGTAAACTTTCACCAGTCTTTGATCCACCTTGGAGAAATTTGTGAAGGAACCACTTCTTGTAGCAAGAAAAGAGCAGGATGAGAAAGAAGTGGCAGAGACAAATCAAAATGAGCAGACCACAGCCCCTGTTATTCTCTACATGGCTTTTGTCAGTGTGTGCTTGTGTAGGAGCATGACTGAAGGAATGGAGATGAGCCCCCAAAACAGAGGAAGGCAGGGGAAAGGTGGTTGTAGTCTTGTTTTTATTTCTTGTTACCCTACTCTTAATTGGCAATACATTCAATTAATTTGCAAGCTGATTCAGTTTTGGCCATGCTGGTATTTGGTGACTGATCTCCCTGTACCCATGGTCTTTTTCTTGGTGCAGTGTTCATCTGTCCTGTTGAGTAGGGGGAGTGGGAGACAGATGAGAGGCTGGCAGTCAAGGTCAGCCTCTCACACTGTCTCACACAGCCTTGCTCTGTTATTCTCACTAACACCAGTGGGACCACAGTGCTTCCAGCATGATAAAAAGCCAAGTGCATTTCAGGTTAGGCATATTAGAAATACAAGTTTTCTGTAGAAGACAGAAGTAGCCTAGCTATGAATGCACTATTTTTCTGAGAAGAAAATAGTTTGTAGCTGCAAATTGATTTTTAAAAGCTTGCACTACCATGAAAGTAGCTATTGCAACAGACAATTCTAGTAAAAAGATGCTGTTTTACCTGCTTTATTGTAGTTAGTTGAGGTCAGGTCCTGCTAGAGATATACTGCTAATTCCCATGCTACTGAGAACACCCTTAGCTACAAGATTGAAAGTACCAAACTTTCCCCCCCCACACCATTCCTACTTATTTTTTATTATATAAAAACCTACTTTTTCATAGCTGTGATCAGATGCTTAAAATTTTTTTGTATGGCTGCCCTGGAAGCAGAAAGCTTACAAAAAACAGTGAGAAAGGAGGTGAAGCACAGGCATGTGTTTGTTAATTTCTGAATCATCAGGCTGACCAGACCCACAAAACAAGTGCGATATATGTTATGGAATAATTAATGCCTGTGTAAAATATACATGAAATAAGTTGTGCTTGTATGAAAAATTCTTAAATATTTAAAACCACAAACCGCAGAAAGAGATTGCTTCACAAATTGTGAAATTACAGACAGCAAGGAAGAGAAAAAACCTAATTAGCAAACGAAAAGATGTGGCTCCCTGGGAGATGGGCCTTTTCCCGGGACAGGACACCCAAGAGATGAATACTTATAAGTATCTATGATCAAGATAGCCAGAGTCCTCAAGGGTGTGCATCCCAGTGCCAGGTTCCTGTAACTCAACATCAGCATTCATCACTTCCCAGAAAGGGTTTTGTTCAGCCCAGCACAGAGAAAAGGAAACTACATGAATATGTGAAGCAAGGAGAAGAATGGGAGAAACTGTGCCCCAGGTGGAAAAAACGGTATAAAACCAGCCCGGCAGAGACAGCATTTGTGAACAGAGGGGATCCAAAGTGGTGGAGTTCAGATCAGTGTTCACCCAGCGCCGATCCCGGGCTCGACGCTGCCCCTTTGATTGTGGCTGTCGGAGACTGAATCTCAGTCATGAAATCAAACCCCTTTTTTATTGATTATTGATTTGGCTTTATCATTTATTATTTATAACACAAGGAAGAAATTATTAAATGTGATTGTACTGACCTGAAGCAAAACTTAGTGGTCACCAGGCCAGATTTAAGAGGAGCCCTACACATCAGCTAGCCTCCGGTTTTCATCTACCATTATGCTTTGTCCCAGGGAACAATAATGATAATTAAAACAACACCACCTTACAAAGGGTAGTTAAACTTTAAAATTACCTTTGTATGTGGCGTAAACAAGAGTATGAAAATCACAGTTATCTGAAATTTCCTCTTTGAACCCATGATAACTTTTAAAATTGCTGTTGGATTTTAAAAGTGGGAAGGCTGCCCTCCCACTCATACCTGGGAGGGCAGCTTTCTGGCCTGCTCAGTCCAAAAAATTATACTTTTATGGAAACAGAGAGCAATATTTTATTAAAAGTCCATGTTTGTTGGAAAAAAAAACAGCCCTGTAATAAGGTTTTCTACAGTCTTATCTCACCTCTTACATGGTTTTTACAGAGCAATTTGTTTAAAATGGTAAGCAGTTCTTTCGATAGCTGGTTAGTTACTGTCCTGTTAGGATTATATTTTACTGCTTTGTGATCAGTTGCTGAAAAGACACTTAAACTTGTTTTATCATCTCAGAGTAAGGTACAACCCTTTTCCTAAAAGGAACTAAGTAATTTGCTTTTCCTGCAGCAAGATAACATTTAAAATCTTAATTTAAATATCTATTCTTTGATTTCTTTGATTTGTAGTCCTCTCCTCTTTTGTGTTTTGTTTCTGCCTTATTGAACACAGCACAGTCTGACGACATATAAAATCTGAATTCCAAAGGCAGGCAGCCAGTAACAAAAGACACTTCTGGCAATTTGATCTTTCGGTTCCCAGTTTACTTGTTCTAACATTGCCCAGGAAATTTCTTGCTATCCTGTGCTGACATCGATCACTTAAAAAGTTCAGGAACTCCTTTCTGCAACAAAGTGAGATGGAGTTTTTCCTTGGCTTCGAGAAAAGTGTCATTTTGGTTGCAACAAACTGTGAAGCGTAAAGAACTTTGTGAACATTTTCCTTGAAAAAGGTGCTTTTTACTTTAACAATTTGTACATACTTTATCTGTCTTATTTAAGGATACTGTTTACCGTTTTTGCTCATTATTTGTACTGACCAGATGGTAGGGGTATCAGAAACAAGCTTTTAATTCTCAAAGGCAAGATGGTACATTGTAATTATGCACTTCATAGAAGAGGGTGTACAGATATAGTCCCCTTAAGTCCTTGTGATCTTCAGACTATTGGATGTAGTTTAAATCTCTACTATGCCCAACACAGAAGATTTTTGTTCTATTTTTGCATATCTACCATAGTTAAGTATAAAAATACTATATTATACTATGTTATATTGGTGTGCAAATAAATACCTGCATAAAATACACATATTAAAAACTTTAAAGAACAATCAAAATGTTTAATTCATAAACAGGATTTCCCCCTTCATGACAGATGGCAAACACATAACATAATAAATAACTTCCCCATTACAGACACTGGAAACTCTCTACTGAAATACATTTTTAATTAATAGGGGTACACCACACGCCATTTATTTTCAAGGCCAGATTTTAAACAGTACTGAGTTGGCTTGACACCTGATGGTATAAGGCAATATTTTTATATCCAAAAGGGAGACATTGCTTATGTCAGAGAAAGAGATGACTGAAATGCTTCTCCATATCAATTTGAATGTGGAAAATGAAGAGGCCCTGAAACAGGATACCACTTCTTCTCCACAAAAGAAACAGAAATTATTCACTTGTTACCAAAATATTGCAACATAATTTGTATCTGGACCTTTCTATATGATGCTATAATTACTTTCTTAGCCTTTCCAAAATCTCTGCATTCCAGGCAACTGCTGTGTTTTTTATTTTTATGATGATTCAGCTTAAATACCCACCTGTTTTGTTGGATATGAGTCCCATTCCTATCCTAACCCTGCAACACAAAATCAAAGAACTAACATACAATTAACAACCAACAGTCACAGATTTCACAGGGCAGATAAGAAATTTTTTTCCCCTTCTGCCTTTTAAAGCTCACAGAGGACAAAGAGATGAATTTTCAAGGATCTGACAAAAAATACTGAGTGAAAAGGGAAAATGCGCTAAATATGGTGATGTGGAAATTTAATTAAAATAGTGCTCCGTAGTGGAAAAGCAGCCATCCGAGCAACCTGCTGAGATTAAAATGCTATTCATCGCATTTGCAACTGGAGTTCCACCATGTTTTTCTAGCTGGGTCTTTGTGCTGGCACATAAGAGCTGGGTTGTTCATTTGGCTCCGGGTTGTTGCTGTGATCTTGGTCACATGAGGAGGATTTCGGCAGACTGTTCACATTCCTTTAAACTCTTGCACAATAGAAAGCAGTTGCTGAGCACGCTGCTGAATACTCTGGTGTTCTTCTTCTAGCCTCTCCTTAGCATGGAGAATCTCCTCCTGCAGGGAAACGCCTTGTGAAGCCTTAGATGAAGCATTCAGATAGAGCAATTAACGTGGAGATTTACTTGTAACTCACTATCCAGTCATCTTCCACTCTATCATTACAAATTCTAGAGAGCTCTTGCTCTGGTAAGCTGAAGTGCATGCAGAGTGCCCCCTGCACTGCAACAAACCCAAAGAGAAATCCACAAAAATACCCAGAGACAGAACTTCACAAAATAAACCTATGCAGTCAAGTGGCAGAGTTGCAATGTTGAGCATGCCCTGTGCAAGGAAACATAAAAGAATGAATAATTAGTTCGGTTTTGCAGAGGTCCAGTCTTTCATCATGTGATGCCTTTGCAAGACAGAGGATGTTTACCTCAGGGTGGCCACCAGGACTGAGAGTGGATTTAGCTGAGAAGATGACAGTCTTTTTCTTTCCCTACTAGTGCTGCCCAGTGCTCCAGATCACATACCATAATGGGACAATACACGTACAGACAGCTCCTCTTCTGTCCAGCGCCCCTCAGCCCCAGAGGTACATTCAGCCTTGCCAAGAAAAAGCCCCTCCTCATCCTCAGTAGTAGAGGAGGCAACACCATGAAGGGACAGCTGTGGTTACGGGATGGGAGAAATCCTGTAATCAGAAAGTACAGGCCCGTGCCAGGTCGTGGGACTCAAACACAGCAAGTCTTTACTCCTCCACTGCTGCTTCCTGGGGGAGGGTCCTCATTTCCCAGTGTTGAAAGACTGTGTGAGGGAGACTAGGAAAAATTCAAGACAGTAGGCATGTGATTGTTTGTCCCATACACGGTTTTTGTAATCCAGGACAGCTGACCTAAAGATTCTCTCTGTTTATGCTAGAATATGAGTTTATAATGTGTGACTGTCCTTGCCATCTTGTCAGTTCTTGTTTTCTGTTGAATTACAGGTCCAGTAAGTCAGTCACATCTGAAGAAACTCAGGAAGAGACTAACTTATTAATGGATCAATATGACATCCTGGTGATGGGAACAGTACTATCTCAGTTTAAGTTCCCGTGTGTAAAACTAAACCGCTGCCAAAGAGAGGATGCTCCTTCAGAATGCACTTCACTCCCAGGAAGCTTTTTTCTTTCACCAGATACCTGTCATGCCAAAACCCAAAAGGCTGAAGAAGGGTTTGCAAAAATCTGCAGGTGGGTGGTGTAGCATCTGAGACCCATCAGGGAGTGGTGAGGGACAGCAGGTGTGACGGCACTGCCACCCCCCTGCTCCAGCCCAAGTTCTGCCTCTGTCTGAAAAAGAGACCCAAAGCCACATCTCATCCTGAAGTGCCTCCCCTCATTATAACTGCAGAAGGCTTTGAAGTGCCTGCCTTTACTGTGATAAAAGAAAGGTGTCTTAGTAATGATAAGGAAGCGTCGCTTCACATGGACCGATCATGATATTTTAAATATGTGGGGCTAATAAAGCAATAAAAGAAAAAGGGGTTTGTTATCTTCCTACAAAACAAACTTTTTTTGGTGCAGTTCCTAATGTGGGAGTTTCATAATAATAAATTAGGGCTCAAGTAGAGCTGTGGTGAAAAAATTTGCTTAGTATTTATGCAACTGTTCCATTCCTCCATGTCCACAAAACATAACTGAGAAGTTGAATAAAAACCCAAGTATAATATTTGAAAACAATTAAAACTGTTACTCAGAACAAGCAGTTAAATTGTTCTAACAATTCCCTGGAGTATTTAGATAATAGAGGCAGTGTATCATGTTGGTATGCAGTATGAAGGAAAAAAAAGAAAATTGTTTTGCAGTAAGAACTGCGTTCAAAACACATATGAGAAGGATTGCAGTGGAATGTGTTTTATACCCACAGCTGTACAACCTCATTTGGAAAAAGTTTACCCTTAGTTTATGGATCTCTGTCACTCTCTTGTTTCCTTGTCATTCTCCAACTTGGCTTTGAGCCAGGCTTTGTTTTGGTATTTTTTCTTTCTGAGGATCCTCTGCAGTTCATGTTTTAAAAATAAAAGATTGCAAAAATGAATAAACAGCCTAGTATCTATTTAGTTTAATATGTCTGTCCATGATTTAGCATAATCCAGTGTCTGAGAGATGTCACTTTTACGATAAAATTTCTTGGAAGCAGATTCCCATTCAAGTTGATGTCTTTCTCTGTATTGTATTTCACTTACTTTTCTGTTTAGTAGGCAACAAGAAACACTGCAAATGTAGGCATTCACTATCTGAATGTCTGGTCCTAAATATCCCAGCCCACACCCATTTGGCTAAGTTTTGCTTTCGTGATGTACGGTAATCAGTGAATGTTTGTACCTGAAGGGTTGAACTTGTGAGTGAAATCTAAGACCTCTTTCTTCTGTAGCTGTGCTGAACATCTTTCAATATCCCAAGGAAGAGACATAACAACATATGAGATCATTGGCAGGGGATTCCCAGAACAGATCCAACGCAAGTCTGAAGCTGCACAAATAAGGATTATTCATGTAACTTTGGTTTGGAAATTGAACTCCAGCATTGATGATTGTATAGCTAATGGCCTAACAATGTTGCTTGAAAGAAGTTGTTCACAAATTAATAGAAAAATTGCAAATGAGAAATTAAAAACCCCCAAACTAGCAAGTTAGGATATGGGAAAAGTAGTTAGAAATTATACAGCAATATATGGGCTAAAAAAATCCACAAGAAGGGTATACGGCCATGGAAATGATAGCATTGTACTGGCTGATGTTAAGTT
This sequence comes from Melospiza melodia melodia, assembly GCF_035770615.1. Classification (NCBI taxonomy): domain Eukaryota; kingdom Metazoa; phylum Chordata; class Aves; order Passeriformes; family Passerellidae; genus Melospiza; species Melospiza melodia. Next base: position 58,352,017 of record NC_086226.1, on the reverse strand, counting down.
AAGGAACCATACAGACAGAATCTGTGAATGATATCATATCACAAGTATATGATTATAGATGTTGTGCTATCTTCAAATATACCAAGTTTTAAAAATATGAATTTTAATACTTTTTGAAATCTCTGCATTGGAGCTGTTTACATCGTTTGCTAAAGTCCATATTTACCCTGGAAATTACTCAATTTGCTATTCTGAAATAGCTGTTAATGAGTGAGATATGAATAGAGTATTACAAGGATTTGCTTGCAGTTCTTAAAACTAATTTTTTTTCCTGACCACTGGGAGGCAGTTTGGAATCTTTAATGTGTGTTGAGCAGTTATATAAAATGGCGTCTTAGAAAATGTATGTAACTTGCAACATTCACTAAGACACACCTCCAAGCTGAAAAGGTCAGGAAAAGATGAAAGAATCAACTAAACCTAAGTAGTCAAAGAACTTAAGTAAAACCAGATTAAATTTCTAATTGGATATCCTCTTCTAGTACGAAAACGAGCCTTGAGCTTGTCCATGTAACCAGGTCATCTACTGTTTATTGTTATAAATTTTACAGACTTAATACAGCTAAGAGGAGCTAAGCTGAATTTGACTGTGATTCATGTACAAATACAGTTAAATCTTTGGATAATTATTGTGACCCTGCAGCTAGTGAAAGATAACTTTTTCTTTTTCTTCTTACAAACTCTGTATGCATTCTTATTTGGCCTTTATTGGTGGAGTCATTCAGGCAAAAGTATGAAGGCCCATCCTTTACCTGGCAGTGGTTTGTGTGGTTAAAAGAAGAATAGAGAAGAAACATGCAAGAGCACTAGAAAAGAGGTTAAACAGCTGAGCTCAAAACAATGAAGGAAAGAGGACTGGTTTTTAAGTTTCTGTAGTCGGTGGACAATGTTCTGTACAAAAGCTTTGTTGATTCTAATGCTATCATTTGATTCCAGATATTGTTGGAATAAGTGAATAAGCAATTAAGAGAATAAGTACTGGGAAATGCAACACCTCATTGGAGTGGTAAAACATTGAATGTATCTGGCAACACATTATTGGAACCAAGGCAATTAGGAGAGGACATATTGACAATAAATAAATTTCAAACTTCTTCCATAAACAGCAGAAATCTTTCAGTGGAAATTCAGATAATCTATTCTCAAGAGCTGCAACAACCCATTTGAACAACACTCATTAAACATCACTCAGCCTTTAACAGGAAATCTCTTCAGCCCCAACTCAAGAACTGTTTGCATGAGGAATATGTGCTTTATCAGCTCATTTTACAATGATTACTTCTTCAATATTCCGGCTCAATTCACATAATTATTTTTATCAAATACTTATCTGTATTTCAGCTGAAGACTCTTCCAAAAAGGGCTGAATCAATCCATTCACTTCAGTTTCTGTTTAGTTAATACTTTAAGCTGATGTATGCCAGTCTTTCTGTCAGAAGAATCGGTACCACTCGCAGTTACCCACAACTGGCACCCACTCCCCTGCTCCAGCACAGTTGTCTGAGTTAACTACAAGGAACTATATAAGGAACTTTTGCATATCAAAAATAACAATTCTACTCATTTCTTCCTGTCACCTAGTTCCATGATGGACTTCACTGCATGGCTGCACAAATACTTGTGTAGGAGGAATGAGTAGGACTCCTTCTCTTGGCATTGCAAAACAACTGTGGCCATTCAAGCTTTAACAGTTTGCTCTGATCACTCTACTGAAGGTTTCCAGTGTACACATGTTCAGAGTAGAGGTTGCAAAACCAGAAAAAGAATGTGTTTCTGCTATTCAATATGAAGTCTGGACTCCCACCTAACTCTCTATCATGATCAATTTAAGACAATCCTCCATGGTTTCCACAGATGCCTCGATTCTTCCCTCTAAGGAGGGATTTAGTTTCTAGTTAAGAGCTAAAGCAGTCATTGGACAAGTAGGATGTTTTTAGCTTCTATGTCTTTCTATCAGTGCTTTAGATGTAGGTAAACAGAAATAAGAGTGGGAAGACCTAGTGAATACCTTGTAGAAAAGAGCTATTACACAATAGCTGTTCTGAGATGGCTTTGAACATGGATGGGCCATTGAATATGGTAGCAAAGACAAAACCCCATCGTCTTTAAGGAATAAAAGGGGATCCCAAAAAAGGAAAGGAGAAGAAAGACCTGCTGAAATATAATGTGAGGACTTTGTGCATTGGTTTTGGAGCCACAAACCACTGCATGAGAAATTTACAGCTGTGGTGAGGCAGGTTAAAAAAAATTCATCCTGACTGACACTGGTGAAAAGAAAAGGATCTATTGAGAGCAGGAGTATTGTCAGGCTATTTTTTATGTTATAGTGAAATTTAAAAGGACTCTATATGGTTAGACTCAAGCAACCAAGTGTTCTCCAAGAGAGCACAATGAAAGGAAAAGACCCAAACAAAGAGGTGTAAAGAATAGGGAAAACATACCCCAGGATGACAAAACCTTAGCACATGTTGCTGATATTCTTGTTGAAGAAAATAACTCCTTTCATTACAAGCACCTCTGAGTGTCTTTATTACAACATGAAAACCATCACAGTGCCACTGCTACTAATAAAAACATAATGTGAAAGAGAAGGAAAAAGAAAGAGATAGCATCAGGGACAATACAATTCTGGGTGCATTAGTTTTGTTCAAAATACAGGAGTGTACAGCGAATTAGTTGCTACCATAACATTTTTAATGAATTGCACAGGCAGTCTGTAAGAAAGTCATCTAGATCATTAAGATTTGCAAGCTTTTTGAGAGAGAGAATTATTTTGCTGACCAGGTTATTAGTTTAATATTAATAGCAAGTAGCAGCTCAACTAGAAGCTCAGAAAGAAGGAGGCAATTATACAGAAAGAACCTTCCTATTTAAGGTTATCTTCACAAAGATTTTTCCTTCCCCTGCTCCCACACCCAAATTTAAGTCAGCTCAGCGCTGAATGAAAGAGTAGCTGCAGGAGACAAAAGATGTCAGGAATCAACACTACTATAGAGAAGGCTGGGTTTACTAAAAGGAAGGTTACACTTAACTATTTATAGTACCGCAATGAAAAAACAGTATAATTCATTGTTTGACCTAGGGTTGCCCCAGAGAGGGCATGGATGACAAAATTGCTATGATATACTGAAAAACTGAAGAGTGAAAACTGAGAAAGTAATGTAGCCGAAACTCAAATTCAAATGCACAGTGGCTATCTATCACAGCACCGGAAAGGATGAAGTTTTCAGAGCATGAAAATGGCAAGTGAGTGATCTCTATTTATTTGAGCGATTAGAAAATTCTTAAACACTTCAGTTGTTAAGATGGAATTAATATTTGCAGGATTTCTTTCAGTACCACCTAGTCTTCAGAAAATTTGTTTCTACACAAGGCCCACAGTATAATAGCACTTAAAACCTAGTTCCAAAACTTGTAGTGGTAAAGCAAAAGCATTTTTAGAAGGCTACAGAATCAATGGTTTATATAAGTAAAAATATATATGTATATTCTTTAAGATCAGTACAAAACATAGAGAGCCAAGTCTGCTACCTCCAAGTTGCTACCATAGAATAAAAATCTGGTGAAAAGAGGTTATGTATTACAGAAACAAACCCAGAAGTTTAATTTTTCAGAACATCAGGCTGCTTTGGAACTGGGTAACCAAAAGACATAACAGCTGGTTAAGTTATATAGAGACATATTGCAATGTTTGTTAGGGTTAGAAATAACACACTGTGGGAAAGTGTTGCCACATTTTCCATCTTGTCTTTTGCACTGGTAAATTCATATGCAGGCCAAGGAATCATTTCACCCCATTCAACAAAAGGTGCAGCACAGAGCAGGACTTCTGGTTCTAAGGAAAAGTCAGAGAAAACAAACTCCAACGCAATAGGACTGATAAAAAGTTCTCAAAGGAGTTTGCTAATGCAAAATTTTCCATTAAAGGGTATTTAGGTATGCACAGGATAAGTTATATATATAATTTTAGTTGATTTAATCCTGTTCCTTCCTGGATACTGACTATTTCTTCTTGAAGACTCATGGCAGATTCTTATATGCCACCTCAAGACTCTGGATGAAGAGTCATGTTGTAAATTTGTCATTGCATTGTAATTAATTGAAATAAAAACTTACATAGTATCCATATGCAATTTATTTATTTATTTGTTTGTTTATTCATTTGTTTATTTCAGCTGGGAAAATGAGGAATGCAATCCATGTAAACTTAATACTCAATTGAATTTATTAATTCTTTGCCTATCTTTTTTTTTATCCCAGGGTTGAGGAGAAAAACTGCACCTAGATGCCTGTTGCCCAAGAAACTTTCTTCATGTGGCCCTTATTTAAAGGCAGCATTTTCAATTTGTGAGGAAATGCAGAAAACACACTGTAGGCACATAAATATACAGAATCACACCAGGAAGGTCATTCCATCATGCAGGGAGCATGGTAAGTACAGAGGAAGGAATGTGTGGCCATACAATTCACATGGTGGTGTATGATGGTACCTCCAGGATTCTCATTTCCCAAAAGTTTTCTTCAGTCAATGATTAGGAGGTGTAACTGTAGATGTGAGTCTCATACACCACAGGAGATTCCTGTTCACCTCCACATGGCAATGAGCCAAAGAGTAAATGCTGTCTATAAATATGGAGCATTACCATTTTCATTACATTAGCCTTGCCTGGAAACCTACCTGCTGCTCTTTTCTCTGTAATTTTCAAGCTTCATTTCCTAGTGAAAATTAATGGTGGGTTGAAATGCTTCAAATTTTCTTCCTAAAAGTTCTACGAAATAAAAAAACAGAATACTACTTCTATTGAAGTTTTGTAATTCCTAATGCAAAGATGTTAATGTTTTTGTATTTCTGTGACAAAAGACATACTATCATTTGAAGTGGATACCTATTTTCAGAAACTTTATGTGGGATATCAGTGTTTTAGTGGATGCACATGCAGGATGGAGCAACCCAAAATAGGATAAGACATCTTGTGAAACATGGTCAGCTTACAGCCCGGTCTAATTTTTTGAGAATGTAGTAACCATAACCCACTTCTTTTCTTTCTAAGAAGTGGGCACGTACAGAAGAGGTGCAATAGCAACACAACTCTTTTCATAGTACCAAGGACGTACCTGAAGAAGACTCAAGCAGCATAGCCTGAGCTGGCTGTGAAAGTGCAATTCAAGATGAGTATTAGAGACCACGATGATGCATAGCACATCCCCATCTGATGAATTTATTCTTAACAAATTTAGAAGAATAGGTTTAGTTGCGTATCAGTACATACTGGTGATATATACAGAAGAATTTTGGCAAAGTAGGAACTCAGATGTCTCAGGGGCTTTGCAGATGCCTATTAAGGAGGCTTCTCAGCCTGACCATTCGTGAAACTCTGGCAGTCACACTGCCACCACCAGAGACTCACTGCTGGGACTGAAGCCCCTTCACAGCAGGTGGCTCCAGTGACACACTGGGAACCTTGCTTGAGTCCCTGCTCACCCCACTCTCACAGTCAGAGGAGGCTTCCCAGGGCAGAGTCTCAGATGTCTCATTCCACAGAACAGTTTATTCACAGTGCAGTAACACAGAAACAGCCTGAGCTGGTGCCTCTGAGGAGGACCCTGAGCAAAGGAACCCTTGGGCTTTTATATTCTCACAGTCCAAGTGAGCTCAAGTCTCACTCTTGCTCCAGAGTCCTCAGCTCCTGCTGTGCTTCCCAGTGTCCATTTGCCTGGTCGGCAGCACCGGTACCTGGTGACTCCCCTTTGTCATCCAAAAGGTTGGCACTTCACAGCTCCCCTTTCCCCAGTCTGGCCAACACCAGACTTTGTGCCCTTTGTTGTGCAAAGAGCCAGCAGTTCATGGCCTTTTGTCTGAGCTCCCATCTAGAGTTCAATCTGCATCTCAATCTGCATTTTGCAAGCCAAGCTATCTGCACCATATGTATTCCTCAACACATCTTGCCAAAGTTCTTTTGTCCTGTGGTTCCCGGCATCTCAGAGCCTCCTGACACCACTTCAACCAAGGATTAACTTTTCTAAAACCATGGCCCATACTGGAGTTTGGATGCAGAGAGAAGTCTGTCAAATCAAGCAAATATCACAAGCTAGAAAAGATAAGTAAATTTTGATAGCCCCCATGGATTAAGTTGTCTAGAGAGGGCCATACCTTCAGGAAGATGCTTGGATGCTGGGCAACCATCTCTGGACAGAATGAAGCACATTCTTCCACTCGTAGTTGCCAGCACTGTTTAACAAAAGTTGTGATGTGGCAGAGCACATGGCACCCAGCTCAGCTCCTCAGTCTTGAGGAACCTGCCTTCTTTTGAAGGAGCAATTACATGATTTGGCCCCATGATATAAGGCTCCTTGAGATGAGTCAGGCCAAATCCTTCTTTTGTCAGGACTTCAAGGGAATTCTTTCAGCACTTCTTCAACCTCTGTCACATCAGCTGTAACTGAACTGGCCAGATTTGCCTGTGTAGAAAAAAATCGTTTTGGCTGTGTAGAAAAACATTAGTAAACACAGCTTGAGCTACCACAGAAGAGGAGAAATAATTTAATTATTATGAGCTTCTGTTTATCTCTACTATGTTATGTCAATATCAATCCAAATTTTCTTGTCAAGATCCACTGTTTAGATAACCCATTTTTACCCTTTGGTGACAAGTGGAGGCAGGTTTGACTGCTGCACTCACCTGTGTTGGTCATTATTCCACAATAGCCACTCACCTCAGAACCTGTACCTTATTCAAATCAATTACTTTCAAGTTTTTTCACCCCATCTCACTGCATATGCACTTCGTTTTCTCTGTTCCCAAAAGAGATTTATTGTAACATGAGTTTTCCTTGTTTATTCCCTTTTACAGCTTTTGTTATTAAATTCCAGTGTCTCAAGTAGAACAGGCATCTACTATTGGTCCTGGAGGCAGGGTTGAACTCTGCTCAAGTTCAGACTTGAATCATCTGCAGTCTTCCCTAAAGGAGATGACTCTTCATTTGAATTGTTAATAGCAATAAAATAATGCACCCATTCTGCTAATACCTCATAGAGGATTTTTTAGCAATTGCAAGCCATACAGGATGAATTAATTTCTTTACTGAGCAATGTTTTTGTTTAATACTTGATTGCCTATTACATATTTTACTAAGTAAATTAAGTACTTGGTAGTTTACCTGTTCACTACTCTTGTTACTGGATAATCTGGAAAGTCTCCCCAAGCAAGTAACTGGTGATCTGTGTGACCCATTTAAATTGTTCCCTCTGGCAAATAATTTATATAGTAATTATACTGTAGCAAAAGTTTTGAAATTATATTCCCAGAAGACCCCATGCAGATGGTACATTTAGCCTGCAAACTCAAATTTTCTTGAGATACCATAAAAATATATGATATTGACCTGAATGTTTTTTACCAAATAAGGAGTTTATAAGTATACAATTTGAAAGTTGTTGCTCAAATTTCCCTGTATTTGACAATAATGATGGAAAAATGCCATATGCTCCATTTTTGCTGTCCTTTGCTATCCAGTCAAAAAAGCCCTTCTGCAGCTGAGTGAATGCTTCGTAGAACTGGAATCTTAACCAGCAAAACATGAAACTCGTCTTAAAGACAAGTAATCTAAATGCCACCCTGTCACCCTTGTTTCATGTAGAATGGAGACTGCTCATGTTTTACCCCAGTCAAAAGCATATATTGGCATTATTGGGGAAGTCTGCATCTAAAAAAGATACCAAAACGTGTCTATTCCGTGCTTTGGAAACAAATTTTTGCTAAAACAGAGTCTTAGCTCAGTGCTGGGTTCAGCCTAAGCACATTTACTGTCTTAGAATGGGCCTTCGTTGTCTTGTTATTGGTTCTGGTTTATCAAGTACTGATAGATCTATCCAGCCCACAGATTCAGAGGTAGGTGTGGAGAAGCAACACTAGAGTTTTGAGAAGCAACACTGGAGTTTTTTCCAGCTTGCTAAAGTCGTTCACCTGTCCAGGTATGTTTACAGAGTCATTTCAATATTTAATATTACCAATTTTGACATGTGGCACTCACTGGGACAAAAAAAGAATATTCTTTCCCTTTGCAACGTTACCCCTCCTTGCTGATCATAGATGCTTATCTGTGGGACTTCAGGCTGCTTCTCATTCAGCTCTGTCTGGCTCCTTGTGCAACGTCTGAGAACAGAGGAGTGGGTGGGCTGGTGTCTTGGCCCCAGAGCTTTGCCAGTCTCAGGTCTGCCTAGCAGACATCTAGCTGTCTGGGAGCACAGTTAAAGACATGAACTTAAAAAAAAATATATTTTTATGACTTAACAAAATATATTAACTGTCTCTGAGTCACCTCTGCAGCTGCTACTGAAGAGCGTAGGTGGGCATCAGCCACTAGCAGTTCAAGTGCTCTGGAAATCAAATTGCCAGAGGCTAGGGAAGCAGAAAAGGAACAGCCACTTTTGCAGGACAATTCTGCTTCTCAATAAATATATTGTAAAGAAGAATCACCATTTCCTCCTGTCCTCTCTGAGTGGCATGCAAGTTTTGAGGCAGAAGTGTTTATCCTGTGATTATTTCCCTCTCATGCAGAGAGGTCTATATAAAACATGCACTTAAAAACAAAAAAATAAAACCCAGCTTTGAAAATGTAAACAAGTAGGAAAGTATATCTGTAGAGAAGCCGTTTTGCATTTGGTCAGAGGCATAAGATACAAATCATGCCCAGTGGATTCAGGACATCTGTCTTTCTTCCTTGCAATAAACCTGAGGGTTAATGTCATGGAGAATGAAACACATGCAATACTTCATCTCTTCCTGCTTTACTGTCAGGTAAATATCCACTTCCTGAATGCATCAAACAAACCTATAGATCTGCTAAGAGAAAAGAAATGAGAATCTAGCTTTGCTGTTAAGGAATTGAGATGCTTATTGTACTCCAGGGAGGTGTCCATCCTGGTGTGCAGTGGTGAATCTGTTAATTTCTGGTTTTGTTTTGGGATTTTAGATAGAGTAAACCTCCTCACACACAGACACAGACACACAGACACAGACCCACACACACAGACACACAGACACAGGCACACACACCCACCCACCCACACACCCACCCGCCCCCACACACACATTCTGCAACTGGACAGATTTCAAAGAACAAGAAAATTCTCTGTAGGAAATGAATAAATGAACACTGATTTTTCCCTTCATTTCATCTGGAAATCTAGTTTAGTGAATGGAAGCCCATCTGTTCGTATCAACAGAATTATTATTATCAGTGTGCCTGGTTTGTATTTTATATCATCATTGTGCCCTTAATTACTAATACCAGTAGATATTACCTTTGGGTAAACCCTCCTCATTTCACCTAACCACTAATATTGCATCAGAAGAGGCTATAGACAGGAAAGCAGGATTTATTAAAGATATTTTAAGTTCCCAAGTACTGAAAACTTTGGAAATTTGAAAACTGACTGTCCCTGAAGATTGACCATGTGCTCAAATTACAGAACTTTGTATGTAGGAATGTAAATCGGTTGCATTAATATATCTGGATACATAAAAGTATCTGTTACAGATCTATACATTAATAATTAAAATAAAACAATAATTCTACTTTAAAAATGAAGAAAAAGACCAGGTCAGTTTAAATTTTAAATATGTGATAACACCTTAAAAACATTTCTGTGGACCAAGGAGTAGAACATCATCTTTTTTTCACTTTCCTGGTTTAATATTCCAGCTGGAGGAATAGTGCTTTGCTATATGATCCCTGTTCATAGAATTCATCTGAGATCTCTGGGTAGGTTTTTGACTAAAGTCACCAATTTGGCTACATCTAAGTCTGACAGGACAAATAAATGAGCTGCTCTCTCATTGTCTGCCTCATTAACGCACTGAAAAGCTGGTTTGTCTTAATACACACTCAAAATTGTCTTAACATTCGAACAGCTGAAGGGCAATCTTGCTACAGATAGAGATCTCTTGAGCAAAAAAATAGAGTCCTTCAATTTGGTACATTTTGTAAAAATGCACATTGTAAACATTGTAAATGTTTTAGCCTCATGTAAGTGTGTAACACCTAAGAGCACAGCTAAGTTATATTTGAGAGTGTTTTGCCAAGTTTCCATTTGGAAATTGAACATTGTGTAAATGAAGCACAATGAAGGTGGTTTTGTAGCATATTATATCACCATTCTGCCTGTAATTTGTATTTCCCTCTGTTTGCATTGAACAAAATCCTTCTATTTACTTCAGTGCTGTTTTACCTCTGGAAAACTCACATGATCCATTTGTGCAGTCACATTGACTTCTGTGGCAAAGAAAAATATTTACTCCCTTGATCTGGATAAGTGCTAGTTTTTAGTTATTTTCCATCTGTTTTGAAGGCATCATAGTTACTTGACATAATATAATAAACCCTACTCTTTAAAATCTCAATACATCTCATGGTTTTAAGCAAGCTTCTTTTCTGTATGAAGGCGTAATGAAGATTAGCTGAGTTTATCTGCTCCATGTGCCTCAGTTCAATCTCTTGTTGCAAAAAACCTAGTTTGAAAAAGAAGACAGAGAGTAATGAAGTCACACTTGATACAAACATTTTGTTGCTGCCCTCCCTGCACTCCTTCAGCTTGACAGCTTGCCCATATCAAAGGCTAAGAGTCTTCTCTCCAGCTGCAGGACTAAACACAACTTTGATGGGACTTACCCCTCTTTGACTCTTGGAATGCATCAAATGTGAGATTGCACTTGATCCCTGACTTCAGAAAGATGTATGAAAATGCTCTGTAGATGAAAAGCAGAGAAAATCACATGGGGTTGAAGAGATGCTACCAGGAAATGGGTGTGCATACCTTAAGACCCATCTAGCTGCTTCCTCTTGTGAGTCACAGGGTTCTTAATTTAGGGGTTATACATCTCTAAAAATTACAAGACCATAATAAGAAGCACCCTTCAGTACAATGCACTCATGTGCAGGTGTCCTTGTCCTCAAGAAAAAAGAACTGACACCAAAATGGGAGAGTTGGTCACATCACCAGAAAACTGTCACCTTTGGATAGAAGAGGACATGTCTAATGGGTGGCAGTGATTTGTGACAAGGGAAAGCAGAATTGCAGCTTGTTCAGAGGTAAGTGGTGAGCAGGTATAAGTGGCCCAGAGCTCAGAGTTTCAGCTCACACAGTGCTGATGTGCTTGCTAATGTTATTGCTGACTCTAAAGCAGAATTGTGGAGTGCATGCCAGTAAAATGGCCTATAAAAGCAGAGGGCAAGGGCAGCTGGAGATGTTTCCATGCTGATATCTAAGGAGTGGCATAATGTGATGACATTCCATTAGAACTGAGAAAATTGCTTACTCCTTAAAATGCAGTTTCAGGCTAGAAGTACAGTAGATACTGTATGTACTGTATTCCTGAGGTGTTGGTGATTAAGGTCTGTAATTGACAAAAAAGGGAGATGTACTTTTATGGTCCATCCAGCCGTGTATGGATGAGACACAGAACTTAACCTCTAAGATATTGTAGTGGTCTTTATAATGAGTTAGAATCATTCCACCATTGCAAGTGAGCCAAAGCCATTAATTATATGTGTGTGTTTCTGCGTGTTTACAGACATAAGTACTAATATTGTATGCAACTTAGGCATTACTTCAATGTAGAGAAAGTGATTTTTAAAGGCTGGTGACATTTGCATTAAATACATACTGTGCCATGTGGATCAGGGACAATCAATGTCTTGAGGAGTGAGCAGAAACTGATTTATTAATGCTGTACTTTTAATTGAAGAAGAAGTCTACCTGTATAGACTTGGAGTTTAGCAGTAGAAGAAGATCTGAAAACAAAGAGATTCCAGTGACTAAAGTTTATGCTTAAAAAAAAAAATCTAATGATTTAAAAAAGTTAATACTACAAAGGCATTTTAATAGCCCTTTTTTGATCTTTCCTGTATTTGGAGATAAACAGGCTTTTTCTCAGCCCAAAACTAGAAGAAGGACTAATTTTTGCTACTTTACCTTTATTGGAACTACTTGACTAGTTGAAAACAATTGTGTCTTGTTAAATTGCTGTGCTACCATTTTAAAAGGTGAAATCAATCCTGCTTTACTACAATGAATTTTCTGTAGGCAGGAAGAATCTTCTCCCCAGAAATAATCACTGTAATCAGTAAGACCACATGCCATGGGTCTTGCAGGCCAGAACTAAGCAGAACACTCTCAAATGCAAACACTGGACTTAAACTTAGCAGTGTTCTTAAGACTCACACACATACAACAGGGCCAAAACACATGTTTACAAAGCCTGCCAAATGGAAGGAGGGCTGTCAGTAAGCTTTAGGCTGCCTGGAGCACTGAAAAGATGTGGCTGTTTAAAGCAAGAGAAGACAACAGCCAGAAGACAAAGTATTCCACCTTTCCAACATTTCTGTGCACTGCTGACTGGGCTGCAGTAGGCAGAGGATTCTTCATTTGTCCCGGGCTGACTTAGAACCTCAGGCACAGCCAGAGTTTCTGTGGGGCTACTGCTGTAACACAGGGTCAGTGCCCCCGTTAGCTTAAATTTGAGGTGGTTTGTATCATTAGTAGTGATGATCTGCTCTTGTTAGGGCCCAAAACTAGTGTTGCAACCTTGAATGGAACGTTGCAAAGATGACAGAATGTTTGAAACCCTGACACATTTGATGTGGTAGTTCTCATACTTGTCAGTTAAAAAGTAATCCTCTGTTTCTCCTTACTTTACAACTTCTTCAGGCACTCACTGGAAGACTGTGTGCAAATATGAACAAATATTTGTTTTTCACTAGACTTAGATATTGTTATACTACCAGTTTTAGTGTTCTACACAGAAATATTGTTGTATGGGATATATGGGATATTCTTAAGGTTCCCTTGACTTACAGTTGAGTATGTAAAGGCAAAGCCACACTTTCTAGGTTTCCTTCACAACCTTTGTTTGGAGAACTTGCCAAATTTTACTGAGAGATTCAGTGGTGTTCTTTTCTGCTCTTTTAAATCAAATGTCGGATATTGTGTGGGTGTTTTTTCACAAACAGGACGGGACAGTTTGTTATGTTCCTTGAGCTTTATTGCAGCATCAGTTTCATTGCATGGTTGAGAGAATAGAAAGATAGCAACAGCTCACATTCTGCCAGCAGCAGCCAAAGATTTCTTTGTTACAGAGCGTTTAGGAAACTTTTTAGCCAATATAGTATTGCTAAAGCTTACAGACAATTGTTCTAGCCAATTACTAGAAGTACATGTTCACCTGCTTCACACAATGCTTGCTTGTTTGCTCTCTATTAACAATACACAATACTTCATTATTAAGCTTAAAACCTTCCACTAACTTGCTAAGGATATTTTTCTTCAGTCTTAAGGTCTACCTTAGCCAAGCCTAAAATTCAAGATGTTATTTCATGTCCTTGCTATCTGTACTATTGTAACTTTTTCTACTTTCAGACTTCGCAGCTGAAGCTTTTTCTGTTCTTTCCATTTCTAAGGCCTGCCTTTACAGCTTTCTGGAAATCTTTTTACCTTTACTATTTCCCACATTATATGGTGGAAGAACTCGAGGCTTCAGTTGTCCTCTACAGCAGATCTTGTCACAAGACAAGCATTTAAATGGATTTGTAGAGACTAAAAAATGGGCAAAGATGTATTTGCTTTTCTTTCACTGCTACAGATAGCTGGAACATTGCTAAGTTTTCTACCTGGAGAAGAAACTGAAACTAGCAGTTTTTTCTTTCTTTTTTTCTGGAAGATAGTAAATGAGAAAGCCTTAGAAGACACTTATAGATTTTTTTTTTCTAATCAAGAATGAATTTATTATCCTCATGCATGTAATTTGCATCACTAAATAATGTTGACTTGTTCAAGCACTCAGCTCAGTCTATGAGTATTCTGCACTTTTACATGGAAATCTGTATAAATGCCTTGGGTCCTACCTCCTGAAACTAATTATTTTTTCCTCTTTATGGTTGTTGTGGTTTTTATGACGGGGTTCAAGAACATTCTCTCAAGACGAGCTCTGGAGTTCTTTACTTTCTATATGAGGACATCCATTTCTGGCTTTAAGGCAGAGGCTGAGTTGGTCTTTCCCCACTCAGCTACAGGGTGTAAGTGGTAGGAAATGAGTGAATGAATTCTGAACAGGAAAGAAATGCTGGAGGAAAGAGGAAGGGAATTAGTTTTAGATGAGAGCAAGGAGAATGCAAAGATTTTGACTAACTAGTTCAACTTTATTTTGGGAATTCACTAGCTGTCCATCAGAAGGATACATTACTGTCATCCATTATGTTATTGTGCTTTCTCCTGTTGCTCTGCCAAACATTAAAAGGTGGGAAATTGAATCAAAATGAGAGCATTTGTCAAGACTACCTAACAAGATCAGCATATGTTGAATACCTAATTACAAAAAAAAAGAGTGAGTTAGAGTTTGTTGATAATCTCTGTATTCATTGTACCCTGCTGATACAAGATCTCTTCAAAGTTTTTTGGATGAAACCCATATGAAAATTACTCAAGTCGTGCTTATGCTGCAGCCTTTGAACAGAGAGAGGAATTCTTAAAACTGATGCAGCATCTATCCTGTCCAGGAAGTGTAAATGGAGGTGTGGAAGGTGTCTCCAGTCTTTCTACCTCATGTCCCATTTGGTCATACAGTGTTCTTGTACTCAGCTTGAAGGTTAAAAGTAGTTTTATATGTGAAGGAGCACCTTCAGTACTTGGTGTGTTCGGAGCAGTGAAACACTAAAGTAACAACTCAGTGCCAAAAAGGGATGTCAGTTCCAAGGAAAGTGATAGCCAAACAGCCAAGGAAAAGTGATCAGACTTCACAGGCAGCACTGTGGGAAAGAAACCATCTACAACAGATTTTGCATTCTCTGGGCAGTACAAGGCATCAAGCAAGCAGAACAGTACAGAAAAAGACCTCTTAAGATTAAGTACTGGAAAAATCCGTAGAAGTGCCCTGGTAAAATATTTTTGTAATCTAAAAACAGCACCAGAGATGAGAGGAAAAGATAATGTACACTTGAATATCATTATTAAAAATCTCTTGCACTGGATGGGCATTAAAAATAGACATTGCTGGGATCTGGAGAGAAGATCAAACACAGCCTTTATATTGCGGACCCTTCCAAGTGCTCAGTTTCTGTCTGCAGATGTAAAAGATGGAATATTTGGAACCTGACAGCAGAATTTCAGAAGTGATGATAATGCCACTAAATCAAAAGCCTGGTTATTGTTACCTCTAAGACTTGAAACTAGCTTCTAAATGAAGGATCACAAATTGCTAGTGCTGTTTGGATGTTCTTTGATATAGTTCCAAACAGATGCAGAGAGGAGTACAACCTTGTTTTGTTGCCTGAGTGGATGTTTATCTAGGATACTTCTGAGGGGTGTGTCATTCTATCCAGTAATTAAAAACATGCTTTCTGACTAATCCATCATTGTAATTTATTCATCTAGATTCAGATTTCTTATATAATTCCCTGGTACTTAACTGAATCTTGGGACCTATATAGGCCTCCAAACAGTCAGCATATAAAGTAAGCATGTCCCCATACACAGATCAGCATGTTACACAAAGTCTTACAGAAACCAGTTCTTGTAGTATCATAAAAATTCACCTTTCTCTTATGCAGAAAAAAAGAAAAAAAAGTGGGTGGAATAATGAAAGAACTCATCATTTACTGCTTCTTATTATGGACATAAGGTAAATGATGAAATCTACTATGAACTCTTTAAGTAGATCTCATTTAGTAGGGAACTCCATGGGTACAATCTAACACACCAATCTAATATCCCAAGTCAATTTCAGTATGTCCTTAGGCATCCTAGATGTTTCCCATATTTCTCATGTTCTAGTGAAAGAAGAAGAAACCTCTAGCTCTTGGGAAGTGAGGAGCATTTGGAACTGCAGCTAAAAACAGTAATCCATTTTGGCACATGGATTACCTGATGTGTCTATATTTTCAGAGGAACACATCTGCCAGTCAGCACTCTCAGAAACACCTCTGCAGGGTGATTGGAGGTGTGGCAAAAAAAGAAATCACAAAGCAAACAAATGAGCAAATCATGGTTTATTTTCTTCTGATGTGAACTTAGTGCTTGCAACACTGCACTCTTGGAAAATAATATCTCCCTTATATAGCCCTGAAAAGTAGTAAGATCCAAGAAATGTCTATGTTGTGTTGCTCAGGACCTCACCTTAGTGCTGGACATGTCCCACTGTATGGATGAGAACAGTCTTAAGTCCTTCTGTTATGTCTTCTGGCTGTCCCATTATGTTGGTGATTTTAGGAACTCTCTAAATACAAAGAAAGAGTCTTAGAAAGGAAATATTTTTATTCCGTGCAGAGTACTAGGTGGACATTTTCTACAGAGCACACATGTCAAGGAGTAAAAAGCAGGAGAATTTGTGCATTGAAATCTATATCAGCTCACCTATCTTGTACATAGTTACATCTACATATTGTGTAATTTCTTAGCTTGTGACACTTTATAAAATATGAGTGGCTGTGCTTGTGTGGGCCTCTTAGGGGGTCTGTGGTGGTTTCTGGTTTGGGGAGGTGCCCCCTACTCGGTTTGGACCAGAATTCAGTTCAGTATGCACAGAGCTCCAGGTTGAGTGCCAAAGAAGATGTGATCTGTAACTCTGCACCATGTCTTCTAAGACAAAGGCAAAACAGGTTGTAAAATACAAAAGCTTTCCATAAACATTGAGCAACATCTGCTTAATACACCTGATAGCATCTTTTTACATTCAACAGAGAGGTTAAAGGTGAGAATGATACCATCTGGTTCCATCTGCAACAGAGATCAAAAGAAGGGACAGACAGTGAATTCTGCTTAAAAACTCAGAGCTTAGAAATGCAGAGAATTCTAATTAAAATGTAGAGAATTCTGCTTGAAGACATCGATAGGACTTCCAAATGCTGGTTATTTATTTATGTGGACAATGGCTGACTTGTCTGATCATTTTTAAAAGTCAAAGAGCCACTAAAAATAATGCTACTCAGTCATCATCTTCTTGAAGTTCTGTGAATGACAAAGTTTGGAGACCCCTTTTGGAAATCTAGGTCCAGGAGTTGTACCTAGGGATGTACCTGCAGGAATGTCAGAGTCAGGATCAGAGTGCAGGACATGGTGTCTTTCTCTTCCCCACTCAGGCTGCTCGAGTACACTGTTCTCTGTTCAGCAGGCCAGAGAATGGCAGCCTCTACAGACACCCTCATTGATGCTGTCTAGGTTAGGACTCTGCAAATGGACTGATAATGTAGTATTGTACACACCATAAGGAAAATAATTTTGAACAGAGAGATGAAATCAGTCGTTACCTTGTCATGGTGTGCTGTGAATGTAATGATGTGTCCTTGCAATGGGTGTTTCTCCTTTGACTTTGCAGTGCTGCCTCATCACCTGAGGGAAAATGGCTTAGAATAAGTATGTAATTTCCATTACTTCCTTCCCTGTCTGACAACTCTGTTTAAAAGTCTTCCTTCTCCCCAACAAATCTCAATTCTTTGAAATGCAGCTATCAAGAGAAAGATAACCATAAATAAGAAACGGTACTGTCTCTAGTCTAGGGATTGGTGAAAAATAGAGAATGATCTCCCTCTACTTCTTTCTTAGACTCCTGCCTTCTGAGAAAGATTAAGACAGGCTGTCTGAAATGCAAGGAACACATTGAGATTCTGCTGTGACCCTTTGACCGACACCCAATAGTGTAATTTTTTTTTTTTTTGCAATAGACAATTTTTTTTGTCAGAGCAAGCTTGATTCACTGTAAAAATGCAAACATCTCAGGAAAAAAATGACTCATTTCCACGCAAACCACTTGAAATGGAAGCTGGGGCAGAAGCAGGAAAAGTGGGGGGAAAAAAATTTTCAGTAATAGTCCTCAAAGGACAACATTTCATAGGAGGAGCATAGCACACCGTAGGATAAGTGTTGCTTGCAAAATTCTTTTACATCTCTGGGGTTGCTGAGTTAGCAGGGCTGATTGAGAGGGCTTTAAGCCAGGTTTGAAAAGGGAAAGAGACAAGACCAGTCCCACTAGAGATGAGCCTGGGGGACACGCCTGTGTTGGGGTGGCATGGACAGCCCAGCTGAAGTGCATCTGCACCAATGCACCCAGCGTGGGTAACAAACAATGGAAGCCATTGGCAGCAGGCAGCTGTGGCGTGGCTATCACCCTGGGAATGTGGTGGGATCACTGGAGTGCTGCAGTGGATGGCTACAAGCTCCTCAGAGGGACAGGTGAGGAAGGAGGGGCTGTAGGGTGGCTGCGTGCACTGGGGAGGGTTTTGGCTGTACAGAGCTCAGGGACAGTGGGGATAAGGCTGAGGGCCTGTGGGTGACAGGCAGAGGGAAGGCCCACAAGGCAGAGATCCTGCTGGGAGTCTGTCACAGACCACCCAGCCAGGATGAAGTGAAATATTCCATCAGTGGATGTTTCGTGGTCACTGGCCCTTGTTCTTGTGGGAGACTTTAACTTGCCAAATCTCTGCTGGAAACTCAGCACAGTGGAGAGGAGACATTCTAGGAGGTTCCTGCAGTGTGTGGAAGATAAATTCCAGACACAGCCTATAAGGGAGCCTACCAGGGCATGCCCTGCCAGACCTGCTGCTCACAAACAGGGAAGGGCTGTGGGACGTGTGGTGGTCAGAGACCACCTTGGGCACACTGACCATGGAATCAATCAATTTTTGATTCTTGAAGTGAGCAAGAGGGTCAGAAAAAGGCTTAGACCTTGGACTGCCAGGGGTTGGATCTTGACCTGTTTAGGGCACTGCTTCAGAGAGTCCCCTGGGAAAGAGCATTTAATAACAAAAGGCTTCAGGAAGGTTGGACATACTTAGGAAGGAAAACTTAAAGGTTCAAGAGCAGGCCATCCCTATTTGCCAATAGATATGTCAGTGAGGAAGATCCTGGCTGAACAGGAAGCTTTCAATGCAATTCAGGGGGATAAAAAGAGTTTTTATGAAGTCTGGAAGATGGGGCAAGCAACTCAGAGTGAGTATAAGGATATTGCTAGGTCATGTAGAGAGAAAATTAGACAGGTGAAGGCTTAGCTAGAACTCAGTTTGACTTCTGCTGTGAAAGATAATAAAAGTGTGTTTAAAAACACATTAACAAAGAGAAAGGTACAAGGAAAATCATCATTTATTGGACACAGGAGTGCAGGAGGATTATTGTCACCAAGGATGAGGAAAAGGCCAGGTTGCTTGATGCCCTCTTTGTCTCAGTTACTAACAGAAAGCCCAGTTATCCCCAGGGCAGCCAGGCCCCTGAGCTGGCAGACAGGGATGGGGAGCAGAACAGACCCCTGCAGTCCAGGAGGAAGCAGTCAATGGCCTGCTGTGCCCCTTGGACACTCACAGTGAACGGGACTGGATGGGATTCTCCAAGCACTGAGGGAAGGGAGGAGGAGCTCGCCCAGCCACTCACCATCGCTCACCTTCTGTCCTGGTTAACCAGGGAGGCCCCAGACACCTGGAGGCTGGTCAGTGTGATGCCCATCTGCAGGAAGGGTTGGAAGCAGGATCCAGGGGATACAGGCCTGTCAGCCTGACCTCAGTGCTGGGGAGATTTCTGTAATGGATCATCCTGAGTGACATCGGGCAGCACTCACAGGACAGCCAGGGGTTGGGCCCAGCTGTTGAACATGGCACCTAGTGCTGTGGTTTAGTTGAGGAGATGTTTGGTCAAAGGTTGAGCTCAAAGGATTATCTGGGAGGTCTTTTCCAGCCTTAATGATTCCATAATTAGGAGTTGTCAAGAAAACACTTCTTTAACCTAAGCACCCAAATTCAATGCATACTCATCAGTAGAATATGTCTTTCATCCAAAAAGCTCCCAAACAAAATATGTCACACTGTAGTAAAAACATGATCTGAAAAGAATGAAATAAGTGCTGAATCCAAGAATATCTGTAGAGTTAATTAAATTAACATCATTATTACATTGAAGGAAATTAGAGTAGCTTTAGATGCAGTTGAAAATAATAGAGCAGAAAATATATTCTGTTTATACTGTTGTCATAGGAGTTTTTTCCCTTTTCTGAAGAGGTTCTGAACTTTATTTTCATATTTTCAGTTTTTTCAATTATCACTGAAGTATTGATTCTTCTTACCATGGAGTTTCCTTAATCCACATTTCTGCATCTATGACAAATAAATATCCAGATATACAAAATGATTGTTTTGAGGGTGGAAAGTACTGTGATTCATGCTCGGCTTGGGATTAAAAGAGGTCATGTGATTCCTCCTTGAATCAAACACGAAAGCGTACTCCTTTGTATGAAGTATGTGTATGAAGGCATACTCCTCTGAATCATCTTGAATTGAAGGAAATCAATTTCCACACAACATTAAAAAACCCAGAAGAAAACACATTTTATAAAATAGGCAGACCACTCATCCATTTGAACATCTATTTAACATATGTAAGACTTCAAAAGAACTTTTCACGTCTGAAGTAGTAACATAATAGGACCACGCAGGACCTTTTTTTAATAACCTGGGGTTCTAATTTTCCAACAAAATTCATTAAACGACCTGAAGGTCTGTCCTATATCTGTGTTTATAACAAATCTATTAGTCAGAAGTATGTGTTTTCACCTCCATAATGGAATTGGGAGAATCCATTATGGTGCTATCATAATGATTACTTCTCCTTTGTATTGTGGGTTATCACTTAAGATCTTTTTTTATAAACCAAAACCATGTTGTGCTGGATAACACATAAGCCCAGAATGAAAAGACAATGCTTATCCCTCAATGTTGCAGTCTGTAGCACAGCAGGTTCACTAACTCCACTCACTTCATGTAAGTGAATGTGTACATCCAGCTGTCACACTTGCCTGGTCCTGGTACAACAGCAACAGCCTTGGGAAAGCTCTGTTGTTGGTTCTCTGTACTTTCAGAGTGGGGTGCTGCTCACCTGCATAGCTGCTTTCTTCAAAGTCTGTTTAATCAAGGTGAGAGGATTTAGATCTACATACCAGCTGTGTTTTATTTGCAGTGAGTAGTACTTCATAATGGAAATGTAAATCTGCAGCCAAGGTCAGAATGCACTCCATAGGACAAGCTGTTCTTTCATGAACCAGACCTTGTGATTTTTGCTGAAAAGCTTTTAATGGTAAAGGTGGAGGCATGAGAAATATTTTTCCATGACAATTACAACTCCAATAAGCTGCAGAAACCAGAATAGCTGATCAGTGTTTTGATTAGACAGCTGGAATCATGGTCGTCAACAACTCCAGTCACAATGTTCTTAAATTCTGCATTCCTTATGAATTCAAATTCCTTCAGTAATGCATGTGCAAAATGTTTAAATTCTGTCGTGGTGTAATTGGGGAGCTACAAGGACTGTTTTGTTGCTGACATATGTAAAGATGACCTAAAGCTATTATCTACTATTTATAAATAAAGTGTAATTATTCCTGGTTTTAACAATCATGCTTGCTTCTTGTATTAACCAGGATAGTATAAACACATTCATGCCTATTCATTAGATAACAAATTAAACTGAAATGTAAAAGGAGGATGGCTAAGAAAAATCTTAGTGTACTATTAACAGGGCTGCATCTTTCTAAGATTCCTTCTACCTATGATTCTGACAACTCTTACTTAACATTTAACATTTAACATTTAACATTTGACATTTAACATTTAACATTTGAAACAGAAGCAAAGGACAAAGGATGACAGATTGTTATGAAAATAACTTAATTACTAAACTCTCTTGATTCTACAAGCAAAAATCCAAGGAAATAGAGGTATCTGCTCTTCATATCACCTTTGTGCACCTTACATAATTTCATTTTACTTGTACTAGAAAATACTCAATTGAAAAATATCCTCAACCAAGATGTTTTTTGGAATACTAAAGATGTTTGCCTTTCCAACCTCAAGGAGTTTCAGTGAACTCTATTTTTCAAAGAGTCTAGACCTTCCCATTAAACACCTCTTAATTTTTAACACGACTGTTTCTCAAATACAATTCTTGTCATAGATTATTGCATGAGAATAAGAAAAGGACTTTTATTTACCTGTACCCTCATTTGCTTCTTTTATGACTATGATGATGTACATAATAAATTAAACTTGCAATGCTAGGAACCATTTAAACATTTATTTTTGGTAAGAAACTACTACACTGGTAGTTGTCTGTAGTATTTTCCAAGCTGTCTAAACATTTAGAAAACTTGCCTAGATAGATTACCTTATTATCCACCTCAGAGTGGATTTTACTTCTGTGGCAAATTTTAGGATTTTTAAAGTCAAACTATTTATTATATTTTATTTATGTCCATATTTTTGTTCCTATTTTTTTTTGTTTCTAGTAAGAGATAGGAACTTTGAGTTTGCAGATTTTAGCCATCATGATTTAAGCTATGTCCTACTTGTTATAAAAGATCAAGTCGTGAGCCAAAATTATCAAAAATTCAGCAAAGAGTTATTAATTTGTCTGCGAGACCAAAGTTCGGCCTTCGAAACCGCCACAGCCAAAGAGACAGTGTCAAGCCTGGGATCAGTGCCGGGTGAGCCTGGATCTGACCTCCGAGCGTCAGAGTGTCCCCCTTCTTACACAAATGCTGCCTCTTGCAGCGAGGTTTTATACAGTTTGTTCTGCCCGAGGCAAAGATGACCGAATTTTCTTTGTGTCTCTTCACATGCATTGATGTTGCTTTCCACGTGCAGAGCTGGACAAAGGCCGAGTGTTGGGGAGGATGGAACAGGAAAGCCTTATAAATATGATTGCCTGGCAAAAGATTTTGAGAATATAGAAACTATAAGTGAGATTGAAATGAAAGCAAGTTTTGAGACACCTTAGTTACTGAACAACGGGAAAACAATGGTGTGGCCAGCCGAAGGTAATCCCCTCTTGATGAAACAATGCCATCTGCAAGCAGGCAGGTCCAAGGGTCAGAGCAGACCCTGCAGCTTGGCAGATAGGGCCCAAAGAGTAAGATTTAGGGTTTAAAATGTAACACAGTATGGTAATGTAGTGATTCTTATAGGTTGTATGGAAATGTTATAGTATATGCATGCTGTAGTCGATTGGTTGATGAGAATCTGAATATTCAACACTGAAGATGATTTATTGTATTGTAACGGGAACTTCACTCTCTTTCTCTTTTCTTGCTCGCTTCTTCATCTTCTCCTCTGCACTTCTTCACCTCCTCCTTTCTACATGCTCTCCGCTCTTAAACCTTTGTCTTTAACTCTTACACTTTAAGCCTCTCTCCTCTCGGGCCTGCTCCGAGCTGCGGCTGGCAGCTCCCAGCAGGGCCCTGCGCCCAGGCCCTTTGCAATAAACCGATAGTTCCACGACCTGGCTGCAGAGATCTCTCGTCTCCGTCCGTCCCGACCGTGCGAGACCCCCGTCACTCCTACAGACCCTCTTACAGCCGAGTCCAGGTGTGCCATTGGTGTCAATGAATGGCACACCTGGAGAAGCCGTGCATTCAGATGTATCAGTTTGGCACCGCTGATATCTTGGTAGATGCAATCGGCAGGGCGGCTCCCCGGGGAAACCGGTGATCATCACCCTGGAAGCCTTTATTCTTAAGTTAAGGCATCGATCGTTATCTTAACTTGTGTCCGGGAACTTGTTGAACCTAAATAGACAGCTGCTCCCGGCCGGACGGTCAAAGATATGCTTTTGGATTTCACACTATTTTACACCAAACGTTAATAGCATGAATTATTCCTGCCATATATTACATACTGGATCAGTTTTGGGTCAAGATGCATTTTAACATTCCTGAAGGTCCTGTAAGATCTATAAACAATTGCCTTTTCTTGTTGGGCACTATGCAGAAACAAATTTGTTCTTTAGGGCATAATCCATTACAAAGATGCTGGTAAATCCTCAATTGTGTTCAGAGGTTTTATGAAGCTGAGATTCAAACACATATATGAAACTCAACATATCTTCCCCAGATGTTTAGCACTTTTAAACTCTGAAATTATTTTTTTTTTCAGAATTTACATATCAAGAAATGAACTGAGTAATGGATTAAAAGGAACTAAAAATGAGTCAGAATTTTAGCATCTGTGCAAGCAAGTTCTTTGTCCAGAATAATCCAAACTATGGAACAAAGTAATTCCTTAAGGGTCATTGCAAAAACTAATTGAGATTTTGTATCCCAGCTGTATTTCAAAACACTGTTATAGTTGCTATCCCTTTTTAATTGGGAAGACTGGAAGAGGTAGTGCACTCAGGCGGCTTTTAAAAGGAATTGAGGGACCGGGTTAATGCATGACTATTCCTCCTATTAATGAGTTAACTGAGTGAGAAAGTCCTGCTGGTTTTTACGATGTGGAGCCGGAGATGCGAGCAGACCGTGGAGTTGCCTCAGCGGCAGGTCACTGTCGCAGCCCTGCCCGGCTCCCGTGGCTGCGGACGGGCCCGTGTGTCCGCCGGACACCGGGGGGCAGCAGCCGCTTGCTGGTAAGCTGGCTAAGCCCAAATGCTCTTCTCAAGTATGACGTTGCATTTATTAAATGCTGAACTGCTCAGAAGTGTGCAATTTGCAAACCAGAGCCTAGTGAAAGCAACCAGCCCCCGCCCCTGACAGCTTTGTTACAGGTACATATGTGGCTGTGTCGTGTATTTTTACACCAAAAGGCCTTAGCAGAATCTTCAACATATGACGAGAAAATGCGAGCTTGAATGAGAAAATTGGTCAGTCAGTATTTCCACACAGTTTTCTGCTTCTGCAACGAGAACTGTTAAGAAAGGTGATTTTTGTCTGCTGAAAAAAGAACAGAAACCCTCAAATATGTTCCCCACAATTGTGTTATAAAACGCACTGTGGCCATTGCTAACATAAGACAGGAAAGCAGAAGTGAAAGTCTGATATTCTATTTCAACTCATGTGATTCTGGTAGTTTCCTGCAAGCTAAATTATTGTAAAGAAAGGAAAAGGAAAATAAAAGTTTATTTGGGCTGAGAGCAGCTAATAGATTGTATGATGTGTTTGATTTTGAATCTTTGGAGAAACTACACAAAGGAAAAAGTTTTAAGAAAATTGTTAACATCCCCACACCCAGTCGCCCAAATCATTGTAGATCTGCTTATTACTGCCTTCAGAAACTGAGGTGAAGGTAAATATGTTCCCATTCCACCCTAGTTGGAAAGTCAGAAAATAAATGGGATTAATTTATCACTCTTGAGCACATACTTTGATGTATTCTGTAACTTCATGTTTGCCTATTTTTTTATTCTCAAGATTTTTGTTTCTTTCAGTGCACAGTATAAACATTATTCATTATATCTCATGGTGCAGGGAAAAAAATGGGAAACCAAAAATACCATTGCACAAAGCCATAATGTCATCTACTGAAGTAATAAGAAAATTCTCTGAACAGACCTTCATGCTGGAACTAGTGCAGTAATGCTGTGACATTTTGCCAGCCTGTTTGGACAAGCCCTAAAGGAAGCGACTGATGTGGTTTTTAGTGTCAAGTAAACAATGAACCTGCAGAAATGCATTTACTTTGAGGTGCCTTTCTCCTTCATGACTCAAAATGCCAGAGAAGAAAGGGGGAGACTAAGAACACAGATAAATTAGATAAAACTTAAATCATAGAATTATTTATGCTGGAAAAGACCCTTAAGATCATTGACTCCAATTATAAATCTAACCATGCCAAGTCTACCCTTAAACCATGTGCCTGAGTGCCACATCTACGTCATTTAAATACCTCTAGGGATGGTGACACAACCACTTCTCCGGTGAGCCTGTTCCAATGTTTTACAAGCCTTATGGCAAAGAATTTTTCCTATTATCCAGTCAAAACCTCCCCTGGCATATTTTGAGGACATTTCCCATGTGCTATTGCTTGTAACCTGGGACTGGAGGCTGACCCCCACCTGGCTACAATCTCCTTTCAGGCAGTTGTAGGGAGCAATAAAGTCACCCTGAGCCTCCGTTTCTCCGGACTAAACAACCTCACCTCCCTCAGCTGCTCCTCATGTGACTTGTGCTCCAGACCTTTCACCAGCTCCCATTTCCCTCCTCTGGACATTTTCCAGCACCTCAATGTCATTCTTCAACTGTACACAGGATTTAAACTGCAGCTGCTCTTTGGTGCAGCCTCACCAGTGCCAAGTTCAGGGCGCAATCCCTGCCCTGCCCTTGTTGGCCATGCTGCTTCTGATAGTGGCCAGGATGCCATGGGCCCTCCTGGCCACCTGGGCACAGCTGGCTCATGTTCAGCATGCCAACCAGGACTTGCAGATTCTTTCCCACCAGGCACCTTTCCAAGCAGTCTATCCCAAGCCTGTAGTTTTTCATAAGGCTGGTGTCACCCAAGGGCAGGACTTGTGGCAAAATTTCCAGTTATGTTCCAAACCTAAGCTTTCTAAGAAAATGTTTGCTAGAAGGTTGCAGAATTTTGAACCTTGGGCAAAACAAAATAGCCTTCATCAGTGGAGAGATGTAAGACTAGTAAAACTGAAGTTAGTTACAATGTTTTTGTTTGTCACACTTGTAAGACGTTATATTGAGAAGTGTTAATTGATCTAATACTAGTGGACCTGCCTGAAATATCTATGTGTGTGTATGTGTGTGTGTGTGTTTGAAAATGTTTTAATACTTGTATAGTTCACTGAAAGAAACAAACATTTCAGATGCTGTAGATTAAATAATCACAATGATTCTTAACTTGTTTCTATAGAGTTACAATCCTGAGATGACTGGTCAAGACCTTCAAGCAAGGCATGAGGTCTAAGAGGGTAGAAGACAGAAAGCAGTATAAGGAGCAGTTTATGTGCCTGTGAGGTGTCCAGAAGCTCAGCTTGAGGTGGGAAAGTGAGAAAAGACCATAGTGATTGATAGCAAGCATTTGTCAGCCAAGGACCTGCCTTTCATTACAGGCAATCACTCAGTTATTCCTATTTTTCATGGCTGGCCATCCCTTCCTGACAGTTATTCACCTTTTTACTACACCCTGCTCTGGACAAGCCAAGTTCCTAGCACGGGTTCACAGACTGTGCCAAGGATGGAGCTTGCCAAGAGTTTAACCACTAATGGAATACACTTACCTATACTAATATCCAAATACTGCCCATACTAGAAAAATGAAAAAATCACAATACTTTCAAATTTCCAAATTCCATTAAACAAAGTTTAAAAGACTTATGTCTGATGAAACTTTAAATGTTGTTGTCATATATGTTCCTACAGTTATTGGCACACCAAGAGACTCAAATAAAAACTCAAAAGATCATGATGTGGCTTTGAAAAGACACTAACGAAACCTAAAGATTTCCATGTTATACCAAATTTACTTTAGAGCTTGAAGAGTCTTGCTCTGCTCTTCAAGCATTTTCCCATGGCAGTAGGTGATAAAAGATAGTTTTTCCAGCATTTCATGAAGTGAATTGCAGGGTTAGCAGCATTAAATTGTACATATTTTGACATGCTTAACAGTATTTAGTTTTAATTTGAAACTGTATAAAAGCCTCACTCTGAAAGTAAACTAACAATGATGCTATTTGAGAAATGAATGAAAACTTTTACCTTTTGCAATGCCATAAACAGTAACCTTTAATTTGTCATTTTGTGTTTTGTTGTACTGTCACTTCTAATGATTGTTGCACTGGCTGCACATTTGACACTAACATATTTCTTTTGCTAAAATGTGCATTGCAGAATGTTAATATTTAATATATTGTCTCTTATTCTGTGAGAATAATAATTTTTGCAGCATTCCAAAATGATATATATGAACATACTTATCGAGGCAGCACAGATTTACATTTGAAGAAGTACTGAAAATTTATTCTTTCAGAGTTCTGACTTCAACATTCTTTTTTTGGGTTTTTTTTTTTTTGAGGACATAAAGACATATGAATATTTTGTGTTCCTTGAATAAATACTTGCAGAAGATTATTTTCCTTATTTCAAAGGAACTACACCAGTGTGATAGTTCTCCCAAAGAAATTGCGGTTTTGTCCTCAGTTTGCTTCGTCTGTTTGTCCCAAATATAAAATGATCAAGCCAGTTAACTGAGTTTTCAAAGGAAAAACATTTAATAGCAGAGTTGTATCCTACTTGTTTCCAAAGAAGTGCTTCTCAGTTATGCATCTTGCAGTACCGTGTCTCAGTCTAAAAATTAGAATGCATTGTTTCTGGGTGCTCACATGTTAAAAAAGATACATTTTCCAGGGACAACTTTGATAAAGTATAAAATTGAATGGAAATATGCAGGCTGCTCAGTGCTTGAATTTCAACTTGAAGCTGAAATTAGTTGCTAAATCCTTTATTAATGAGCTAACTTTACTTCAAACATTTGAATCAAATAATTCTTGATTCCCAACTGTGGTAGTCTTACAAAAATTCATCATTAATCTGCTATCATGTGCTGAACTAGTGGTTTTAGCAGGGGTCCAATTAAAAGATTGTGACATACAGTGTGGAATTTTAAACTTGAAGTCATAGTAACACCAAGGTAATTGATTATATATAACTCATACCCTCTGAAGGAGTTTTAAATTGTACTGAAGAATGAGAACTCTATATAACAGTACAGAAAGGATCTTACAATACCCAAAAATATTGTCATTCATTACTTTAGCAGCCTTAAGAAAGCAATATGCAATATAATCCCATATTTTGCCAAGACCAAAAAATATGCCTAAAGTTATCCAGCTGTGTAACTCGTCTTTTTATATGTCATGATAACAAAAATATTTCCAGCTGACTAAATGTAACCTGTGAGTGTCCACTACATTTAGAGCTAGGTTATTTTCTTAGGGGCATAACTATAAGGTTTAGTAAAGTATATGAGCAGAAAGCTGGTGTGTTAGATGTAGGTCCCTAAGTCTTATATTATACTGATCTCAGAGGAAGCAATAAGAAACCCATTGAGTAATTCAGGTTTATATAGCATATGCATGAAGGTTTGTAAGTGCAATGTTTAATCATTTTTTGTCCAATGCAATGCTGCATGTGCAAACAGAGCTTTCCACTTTCTAATCATAATTTTCCCTGAAACTGCACAAACTTTGAAGGTCATATATATTGTTTTGAACTGTGAGACGAATTTCCTTATCACAGAGACTGTGTAGGATTACTTTTTTACTTGACTGAAATCATACACATCAAGCGAACTCTTTCATCATAATTAAGACCATGATACAGAGAGATACTTTTTGCTATTACAGCTGAGTTGTGTCTTTGGTGCCTGAGGTGTGATGCTAATAGCATTTTTATAGCATTTATCTTCTGGCATGTTGGGATAAAAAAAAAAGAAAATAAGGCAGGAAGTACCTGGGAATGACATGGGAATGTCATGTGGTCAACACAGGCTGGGGATGAGCAGATAGAGAGCAGCCCTGCTCAGAAGGACTTGGGGGTGCTGGTGGGTGAGAGGCTGGACATGACCCAGCCATGGGCACTCCCAGCCCACAGAGCCAAACGTGTCCTGGGCTGCATCCAGAGCAGCGTGGGCAGCAGGGGAGGGAGGGGATTCTGCCCCTCTGCTCTGCTCTGCTCTGGGGAGAGCCCACCTGGAACCTGCATCCAGCTCTGGGCTCCCAGCACAGGGAGGACATGGAACTGTTGGAGTTGGTCCAGAGGAGGGGCCCAGAGGAGCCACCAAGGTGATTGATTAGAGATGGAGCGCCTCTCCTGTAAGGAAAGGCTGAGAAAATTTGGATTGTTCGGCCAGGAAAAGAGAAGGCTTCAGCGTGACCTAACTGTCCTTTTGGTAACTGAAGGGAGCCTGCAAGAAAAATGGAGATTATTTTCAAAACCATGCAGTGCTCTTAAACAACGCAGTCAGTAAGCTTGTATCAAGCAAAGCCAGTGACTTCCCATATGCCTACCACTACTTTCTAAATCCCATAGTTAATTAAATAATCCTCACAATTCATTTTTATTTCATCAGACAGAAACATTTAATTAGACACAAACTAAAAATAAAAAGACGAGTCTGTATTTCATCTGGACAAGCAGAGTGCATGATGTTTTAATAAGAATGGCATTTTTGGGATCCCAGCAAATGACTGTAGAGTACTGACCTGTCTATCTTTCCTTCTCCAGAAGTGCAGATTTTTGAACATATGTCTAAAGAGACTGAAACACGAATTTAATCCTGTATTTCATCTTAATAAACAACTGGAATGACATATCACACATCAAGTTTATTTAACCTCATAATTTTATGTCACCTCTTTGGAAATGATTGGTTTGACACACGTTGTTTGGTCTCAGAATAACAATTAATTTAAAAAATCAAGAACAACATAGCAAGTGATATAAGCAAAAATGTGTAAAATATCACCTTGCATGAACAAAGCCAATGAAATTCTTCTCTTATTCTCAGAGTCTGATGTAAAAACCTGAAAGCAGTTATAGCTTAAGTAGTAAGAAAAAAAATGCAAGCCCCTGAATTTACATGCGTGTTCTACCTCCTTATTTCCCCCAGAAAGCAAAGTGAGCCAATACATTCTCTCTCATTAGTCTGAAGCACCAATTCTAATCTGTCTCATAATTAGAGAAAATAAAATTTGGAGCGAATTCCAGCTGACCCAATTAAGTTGCTGGCCTAACACTCTGTGGGTTGTTCATCCCACTAGAAATCACAAACATGGTGAGCAAAAAAGTTTGCACAGCCCTTTCTGCAGTATCAGAAGCTTTTAAGTTGCATTCACAGTATCATTAAATTTCCAATGTAAGAAAGGTTCTCTGTCAGCCTAAGCATTCATGCTGTTCTTTTGCTGAAAAATGCATTCTCATATTGCTCAACTAATATAAAATAAATGCCAAGACAAGATGGAAAATTTTAATGCTGCTCATGATCAGGGGAGTAAACATCCACTGTTTGTAATAGCCATGGTAACAGGAAGCAACCTAGACTTAATAGGTCTTATCCTGATATGTGTAATAATAAGTCATTCATCTTTTAAGAAAACAGGAAAGTTGAAAAGAAAAAGCGTTCTTTTACGGATTAGCCTTAGATTTGTTCCAAAGTTCCCATGCTTCACCCATTCATTTACAAAAGCAATCATATAACAGTTCTGATTTTGCCCTCTGGCCCTTCTCTTGCCATTTCTTCTTCTCAGTTTCTTCAGCGGTGACCATCCTGCTGCCTGTCTTGTGACTGGCCACTCAGAGCACCCATCTGCAGTGACCTTTCTCTTCCTGTCTCAAGCCAGACCCGTGGGGGCTGCTGAAGCATTCCTGGGAGCTGGAGCTTACCCATAGCTGCTCCATGGATGAAGCAGTCCAAGATGCGCACACATCTTTTCAGATAAGAAGTTATCTGATTCAGTGACACTTTACCTGTTGGAGTAGTTTTACCTTTCTGTTTCCCACTACATCAGGAAATACAAAAAAGTGTCAGGTTTTTGTGTTTGGTTTGTATGTGCCTTTCTCACAGAGAAAGACAGATCTCTAGGATAGATCTAACATAGATTTCTTAATATTTCCTGCCAGACTTGTTCAATTTACAGTAATTTTCCTAAACTTATGCACAGGGAATTAGAGAAAGAGTGAATAAATAGTCTAGTGGGTGGATGGGTACCTCAGCTATGGATCACTCAGGTTCACATTCTTGTTCTTCCAAGATATCCCATGGAAATAAATATCCTGTCCCATTTTCTTAGCTCCTTAGGTTGTTGGGGTTTTTTTCAGGGGATCTGTTGAAGGCAAGGGAAACTTCAAAATATATTGTTTCCCCTGATGTTGAGGCAATACTTTAGAAATTAACATATTTCTTCTACTAATGTCTACACAGAATGTCTGGAAACGCTTTTCAAAGTGTATTTATTAAAGTTCCTGTTTTTATATGACTATTGAGAATGATTTCCACTGCTAAAGGAAATGTGTTGAGCCTGCATTTTGCTCACTGCTTCAAGCAAAGCTCCTCTATGGAGCTGAGAAGTCTGAAGTGGGACCTAAAATGCTGTACACTGAGAACTAACTTTGGGACAGAATTAGTTGCTCATTCATAAAACTTACAACAAGAAACCTCAACCACTGAGCCAAGCTGCCTTCAGAGAATGAAGTAGGGATATAGGTAAAAGAGGCATTCCCAAGATGCCTGCCAGGTGGGTCTCTCTGCTTCTTGAGAAATAAACTCTAGAGTTAAAGACGCTGCTACATTTGTAAAGAAAGCTAACCTGTTAGGATATCCATCTACACTCAATTATAACACCAGGAAACACATTATCTCTGTAGATCTGTCTAAAGTCTGATAGCAAACTTGCCTGAAAGCATTCATTTTATGGAAAAAAACTTCCACAAGTGCATTATTTTCTGAACCCAAAATAACTTAAAAAAAATTTTTGTATTTGTAAAGCAATGATATTCGAAGGAAATTGGTAGACTTTTTTTTTGCCATGTGGCATAACATGCATTGTAAGTATTTAATATTTTATTTTATATAGGATATTCTAAGATGTACCAATATAATATTAATAATATGCCTTTGATGACTGTGGAGGTGATAAGGATACAAGGAGTTCTACTAGGGGACAAGCTGAATAAATGACAGTCTTTATCACCAGCTTATATTAAAAAATCACCACTGAACAAAATTATATCTTTGTAAAAAAAAAAAAAAAAGAGGCCCACCCTTTCCATTTGACATTACCTTTGTTAAATAGTGTTCACTTTGAACTTTTCTTTTCTAGGATGATAGCTGTAGATTCCTGACAACCCTCACCATCCTGCACTGCATAACCTGCAAATAAATGTAACTTTTCTTCTACTACTCTGAAATGTAAAATAAGGATTGAATGACTCCAGCCAGCTCCACCAGGCTGGTGTACTGGGCATGATGTTCTGTTGTATGGAATATCCCTTTCACCAGTCTTTGATCCACCTTGGGGAGGTTTGTGAAGGACTGTATTACATGGAAGCAAGAAAAGAGTGAGAAAAGAGCAAGGTGAGAAAGAAGTGGCAGAGACAAATCATAATGAGCAGACCACAGCCCCTGTTATTCTCTACATGGCTTTTGTGCATCTGTGTGTGTGCATGTGCAGGAGTAGAGGAGCCAGGAATGAAGGAATGGAGATGAGCCCCCAAAGAAGAGGAGCATGGGGGGAAGGTGGTTGTAATCTTGTTTTTATTTTTTGTTACCCTATTCTTAATTGGCAATACATTCAATTAATTTTCTGGAAGGTGATTCAGTTTTGGCCATGCTGGTATTTGGTGACTGATCTCCCTGTCCTTATGTCAACCCATGGTCTTTTTCTTGGTACGGTGTTCATCTGTCCTGTTGAGTAGGGGGCGTGGGGACTGTTGAATGACTGATTCTTGGTGCAGTTCCTCAGTTAATAAGCAGTATATCTATAAAATCCAGCACGTTTGCAGATTTGTTCTTTATAGTATGTCAAATATGCAGAACATGTATTGGATTCAGGCATAATAATCTGATGAAAACTGGAACACTAACATTGCTTGAATCTAAATCTTCAGTTTACTCTTTGTTGTGTTAAAAGGATCTAAAATAATTTTACAAACTTCAGAAGTCTAACAGAAAAGTATCTACTTTGATTTTTTAGAACTAAAATGCATTTCAACTCATTATTAACTAAAAAGAAAGTGTTGTTTTGAACCATCTTTAAGCAATGTGTATCCCCAGTGCACATATGACAGTGTCTGTAATGAAAGACACAAAGTGCATTGTCTTGTCAACTTTCCAAAAAAGCACTGCATAAAATGAAAAGTATTTCTAAATCAAGCAAAGGAGAAGCAGTGCCTCTTACCTCAAAAAAGTATAAATCTGTCAGTGCATTTAAAGAAAAATAGTATAGATTGAAAACCTGGAAAGCAAAGTACATCAATGCAAGCTTCTTTACCTGCAATTGATCACTGCTGTTGAAATTGTGTTATTTCCCCTCCTTTTTAACTAATGTGGAGATTTCAATTCTAGCTGCATTTCTCCAGGTTTTGTTCTAGTTTGATTTTTATATTGATTTCAATATTTTTCATTTTTTTGAATGGATATCTATTTGAATGTTTGACACCATCTTCCTGGCACCAAGATTTTATATTTGCTGCTTTGTAGCAATTGATACATTTAAGTACATTCATGGAGACTTTCAGCAAGCTTTTCTTACTTTGGAAGTTTATGCTACTCTTCAGTGTTATGTATTACACATATCTAAGCATTGGATACCTTTTTCATGATTAAACATTGCACACTTCCACATAGATATATTGTTTAAAAAATGCACACGCCATTTTAATATACTAATATATTAATAATATTAATAATATTAATATTTGAAAAATAGTAGGTATGATACTTTATACAGTTTTCTGACTAAAGCACCTGTATTTAAATAATACTAGTGTATTATTTAAAACAATAGTACACTATTGGAAAGACCAAAAATCCAGGTAGTTCCTTCTTTTGAGAATAGAAGGTTTAATCCACAAGAGTCATCTTACGTCTTTTCTATCTCCAATAGAAACCTGAAGTCTTTGCAAGGAATGGAACTCTTAAAGACTATTGCAACAGGCCTAGTGGCTCTCTGGTATAGTGATTATTTTGATTATAAATATGTGCTTCAGGAAGACATGATTTCAAAATAGAGTGATGACAGTTTTCTTCCTGACAGTCTCCTTTTGTATGTCTCTCACAGTTAAGGACTCCCTTCCATGAAACTGTTTAGCTCTCGTGTTTTTCATTTGTTTTTGTGGCTGCACCACTTAAAATCAATTCCAAGCAACAAAATAAAATATTTCTGAAAGCAGAAAACAGTTGTGAGTTTAATGTTTTTATTACAACTCTGCTATTTACAAGAAAACACATTAACAATGACAAGTAAATGCAGAGTCCAGAAGGGAGTTCTGAGAATCAAGAGTCAAAGATTCTGGGCCTTATATAACCATAATCTTTCAAAAACACTAAACAAGTTTTGTTTCTCACTCTTCTGCTCTTTTAAAAGCAAGTAATAGTAAGCAACTTCATAGGAATACTGCAAGTTTTAGTTACCTGATACACTAAAGAGTTTTAATATTCTTAGAACTGACAAAATGTTATTATTTCTTTTAAGATTAAAATTTCAATTTTCTTCTTTAAGAATGTCTGACTCTCCAGCAGACTAATTGCCTCCATATGGGAAAAGCCTGTGCAAGAGGCACTGAAGACAATGGCATAAATCAAGGGTAATGTTATGGACCTTTACAAATCATTCCAAAATTGTTAAGAAATGTGATCTTTTGCTGCAAGACATTTTCTGTGATGTGTTTCCACTTAGCACACAGATTGTGTACTACGTCCAGACATTTGCAGCTCTCTTGATGTGCGTTTCCTTAGAAGCCAATGCTGAGAGCAGAGCTTTGTTTAGCTTAGAAACAGTTGCACCAGCAAATGCTCCTCTTCACCTTATACGGTACATTGCACTAGAAATTTGCTCAGGAATACATCAACATGACTGTACAAGAACAACTCTCTCTGACTTCCTCATAGCTGAAACCTCACGCCACATCATCTACATTTTATTTCCTTCCACTATTGTTCTTCAACATTTTTAATGACAGATCACCTGACCTTTCTGAAATACACATTCATAGCTGTGTATCTCTACTCTTATGCTGCAGGCAAGAGACCTGAGCACTGCTTTGTGTACCATGTAAACAGAAAGTTATTACTGTATTAAAGCGCATTTTATATCAATGTAAAGGGAAACTAAGTTTACAATTTAACTACAACAACAACAACAAAACAAACAAACAAACAAAAAGATGGCAGCTGGTCTGGGATGCAAGGGGATACCCACAGCAATTGTTAACTCTCAACTTTCCTTCAGGGCACTTGTTGTTTCTCTGATTGCAATATTTTTATAGATTATCTTCTCCTGCCTTACTATTAGCCTTTGATTTATAGAAATGTGATATATAACACTGTAGATGTACTAATGAGCTTCCCGTGAGAGAAAGAAAATACAGATAGCATCTGGAATCAGGTGGGAGTGGGGAGAGCCTGTTGGAGGGATGGGGGCACAGGAGACAATTATAAACAAAATGTGTTTGCTTGAGGGAGGTCCATACTCATGTCCTGCAGTCATTGAGTTGTTCAGCTGACGGCACTAAGCCTCCATAGTTTTCAGGACATGTTGGCTTGTGCTTCCACCAAGATGAAGAATTAGTGTCCCTAGGGGAATTCCTGAGGCTGCAGCCTATAAATCATACTAGTTTGTACAAAATGCCAGGTTCAGTTCTTGGGATTCTTAGGGATCTTGGAGGCGAGTCAGGTCTACTGTGACATAAAGTGTACATTGTGACATACAGCATACATCTGCCATGTTAGCAGAGAGAGCACACATTTGAAATATCTATGTGGAAAGGGTATCCTTTGTAAATTTTTGTATGGTATCAGACTCCCTGACTCTACTTATAAAAGCAGCTTCTGTAATGTTGTTCCCTTTTTGCTTCCTTTTTGGGAAGGAAATAAGTCATAAATGCTATAACTTTGGGTATAGACTGCTTCTACATTTGCTGCTTGAAAATGGTTACAAATGCCTGGTTTTGTTTGCTCCCCTGCATTTCTTGCTATGGAGGACTGTGAGGAAGAATACTTAGAAACAAAGCCTTGAAACAGCAGTTTTATTCCTGGGAAAAAGAATTAGCATTATTCATTTGTTATTTGAAGAAGAAGCAGCATGGAGCAAACTCGAGCTGCTGTATCATTGATTACATGACTCTGTGAACTGCAAGTGGGAAAGGGGAACATGAGCAAAATACCTGCTTTTTCTTTCACTTCCATTGTACCTGTGCAAAAGTAGAGAGGACTCAAATTCTGTGCAAACATGAAAACGCTTCTGAACTGACTCTAAAATATACACATACTTAAGCAGTTCTATGACTGCTTTGGTTTTTGTCCTTTCTGAAGCTCAGAAGGCAAGACCCAAGACTATTCAAAATAACAAAAAACTTTAAAAGAATGTGAAAGAGAAACAACGTTCATACAAGGGGGGATTCTGAGATCTGATACAGGTGTAAATAGAGCTGCAAGGGAAATAACTGACTCTACTAAAGCTTAACATTCCCTGTACTGGACGCACATATTCTCAACTACTGAGTTTCTCAGAAAGTGCTATAATAGGTTATACCACTAGAATTCACAATTTCCCTGTATCTGGAACTTATATAGCTGTACTTGCTAAGTGTGCTGTGAATTCACCCACCAATTTTTATTAATTACCTTGATTCTTTAGAATGCTACTTGTTAGTCACTGTCTGCTAGTGATAATTTTTGTCTGGTGAGTATTTTGAGAGCAATTTTCTTCCAAGTGAAAGAATGGTTTCAAAATAATCAGTAATTTAAAGGATGGTCTTAAAATGCCTGAAAAAGTTTGAAAAGCTGAAGATGTGCTATTGCAACGTATTTATAGGATCATGCACTAGAAACTGAAAACTGGAGACAGTTATTTTCTGAATGGGACATTGGAGTGAAGGCGTGAGCAGCAGTAGCTGCTATGATAATTCCTCTTGTGGGAAGCTACCAAACGCTGCTCTACGGTGCCTGGGGATATATGAATCTGACATTCAAAGTGAAATGCTGTAAATGCTTCAACTTCTAGGCCTTAACAAAGAAATTAAATGCCTGTTATAGTTAATATTTCATTATTTTAGTAAAAAGGACAAAAGGTGAGAACTTAAATCTTCTTTTTCATCAGTGACATCTATGGAGGGTTGGGGACATAGACAAGTCAAAACATTAACAATGGCTTTTCTACTACATAATATGAGTAGAGGAAACTTTTGCTTCACACCAGAGAAGCAGAGGAACAGCAGTGTCATCAAAAGGTCTAGTTAAGTGGCTAAGAGTAATGCCAGCTGAAATTTCAATAGAGGAAATATCTGGTATGCAGTTATATACATTGGAATTTTGGTATTCACAATTTCTGTTTCTTGAACAAAGTCTGGCTTAAGTAAGTATGTTCTGCCATCTTGGCATTTTTCATTTACTTCAAATTGACTGTCCTATATTCTTTAGTTGATCTTTTATATTGTACAAGATGCTGCAAACTGTTAAACTCTTTTAATATAAAGCAAGCAAGCAACACCCACTACGGTTATGGTTGATCTTTGATTTCCAACCCCCACAGTAAATGAATCTAAAATTATTTGACTCAGCTTAAATGAAGTAGGGTCTGTGGTGATAAAGGTAAAACACCATCTCCCTTTTTCTGTTTAAGTCTGAAGTCTTGCATTTGAGTTTTTAGCACTGGCACTATAACTATCCTGCCTTTTTCTGCTGACAAGGATTCTTCAGCATTTTAATCTGGTAGGATTTTTTAATAATTTATTTCTACTACTAAATGCCATAAACAACACAGGAGAGAAGCATGTATTTAGTAGATATACTTTTAAAATAAAGAACAACGAAAATAAAAAATGTTCTATATTTGTTGCAAACTGGATCTCACTTGATGAAACCATATTTTAATAATGTAATTTTCATTACAATTCTTGTCCTTTGACTAACAAGTGTTCTCAAGATCTAAACTCTAGCACACTGATATATAAGTGTCTTTAAAATATGGCAACAGTGTCAACCTCACTGCATGCCTGAAGCATCACTGAAGGCGTTTTTCCCTTGCAGACTAAGCAGAGAAACAAGAACCTAGAAGAACTTTTTTCTAACTAATTTCCCATCAGAAATCAGCTAAATGACCTTCTGAACCTCTAAATAGTGGTTCAATTTTTTTTAAGTACTGCTGTGATCCAGCAAGGTTTACCATGTGGCCACTGTGTGCGTTCTCCTGGATGTCAACATCCCTCTTTGGACTGAAAGCATATATCATTTTGATATACAAACAGGTTTACTGGCTCCCTTAATCCTCCTCATTAATTAGCCTGACACCATTATAATGAGATAATTTTCAATATTGTCCCACAGATTGCCAGACTGTAGGCTATGATCTGAATCAATCTGATTCATTTATCTGATCAGTTCATTAATAATAGGAATATTCAGCTAATCCTTGCATTTTGTGATTAAATGAATTGTTTGAGACTTTGCAGAAAGTAACTACTGTTTTAATTAAATCAATAAAAAGATGGTTGGAATTATTAATGTTTTAATTGGATAATGTCTCTATCAGTGACAGAGAAAGGAGGATCAAGTACGCTCTCAGCAAATTTGCAGATGACACTGAGTGGTGTGGCGCAGTTGCCACTACTGAGGAATGAGAAGCCACCCAGAGGGATCTGGAGAAGCTGGGGAAATGGGTCCATAAGAACGTCACAAGATTTAACAAGACCACGTTCAAGGTGCTGCACCTGGGATGGGGCAACCCTGTATTAGCACAGGCTGGGGAATGAACAGATCAAGAGCAGCCCTGAGGTGTAGGATTTGGGGGTGCTGGGGGGTGAGAGGCTGGACATGACCCAGCCATGTGGCATTTACTTAAATTAGATTACATTAGCACAAATATTTTCATATACTTAAAAATAAAGAACCTTGTGATGAAGCATCCCAAGACTACTTTGAGCAGAAAACCTAAATTAATGTCTACTCCTTGATGTACTGCTATACAAAAGGGGTAATAAGTGCATATCACCTTTTTCAATTCACAAAGAATAAAACCTTGATCTTGAATGACAACTGGCTATTGTATTTTCATATAATCTACTTGAAAAATATTGATAGAAATGATGGAGAGCACAACATCATTGCACTGATAAATCTGAAGCAAACCCATTACAAACCTTTTAAATACTCATGGGTATCACTCTTATGGGTGTATACAAAGTAAACACTAATAAAATTGAAAATTGTTTCCAAAACTGTGAGCAAAAAGTAAGAAATTATCAATATGCTGCAGCTGAAAAATTATCAGTAGTGTCAACCACTCTTGATGAAGAGGTTGTCGTTTTACATGTCTTTAATTCCAAGGGTGTGAAATATTGCCTCTAGCCAAAACAAAAAGCTTTTTTCTTCCAAAATTTAGACTTCAAATAGAAAAGTCTTAGTGTCAGGTATCACAAATATTTAATATCATGTAGTGAGTAGGATTTGATGCTTTTAAGTCTCTTTCAAACTTTTTTGAATGTGCTGTTCTTCAAAATGCCACTGCAGCTAATTATTTTCCATATCCAGCATCACCATTTCTTGAAATATGAATTATTTAATTGTTCCTTCTACCTGGACACGCGGAAGGCAACAGCCATGTCATAGTGCTGCAGAACTAAGTCAGCGTGCCTGCTCTGGTGCTGTCCCAGAAGGCAGCCTCCCTTTTCTGGCACCAGCCCTGGAGAAGTGGCGGTGATGCTGTTGTATGCAGAACATGGGCAGTAGCATTTGGTGACAATGGCAGTGCAGGATTGGCATGAAAAGGGCTGTCCCAGTCCAATCTGGCAGATGAGCTGCCAGGTGAAATGATGAAAGGAAGCATAAGGGGGCAGGGGCTGCCCATGGTAATGGAGGGTGGCTGCTTTGGACTGCAGTCAGGGAAGCCACCAGACCAGAGCACACTCCTGTCTTCTCATTCGTCTGCCACTGTTGCCAATAATCTACAGGACACATAAGAAGGCAGCAACTCTTACCAGTAGTGGTCTCACCGGGAGCTGCAGATCTCTAAATCCTTGGGCAAAGAGACCTCTGCACCTTTGTTTCACTGGGCGGCCTGGGGCTGAGCTGCTGGCGCCGCCTCTAGGGAGGGGTGGCCGTGTCAGAGCGGGTGAGTGCTGGGGGCAGGCAGCACAGCTCCCGCAAGGCTGGCTCTCTTGGTCATCATGGAGGCACGCAATGGACAGCTTTGCGGTGGGGCTGGGAGAGCTGTGGGCACAGCGGCAGGGGCTGCTGGCAGCGTCACACGGTGGTGCCTTCATTTAGAGGCTCTCCTGTCTCTGACAGCTGAAGCCCTGTACAGGAACATGAGCACATCTTCTGCCCTCTTCTTTGTTTGCCTCTCAGCAAAGGAGTGTTGCAACTTTCTGCAGAGATAGTTACCTAAATATAAAGAAGCATCCTCTCCTGCCCCTCAACATCTCACCTAGTATCCTAAGATAGATAGCATCATGGTCTTACAAGTAGCTAGAAGTTCCCCAGAGCTGTGGACAGAAGCAATTCTCCAGCACCCACATTCTTTTTTCTTTCACAGAGTGAAAAAAAGTTTTTAAACACGAATTTTCTGACTCAGTAAGCTATTTTTCTTGAACATAGTTTCGCTGAAGTCTAGTAAATCTATTCTGCTGCAACCAAAAATGTAAAATATTATACGGCTGTGGGATTCTTCATTCAAAAAAGACAGAAACCACCATACAAACACTTTATACATTTATTCTGGATGTGTATATATACACATTTCACAATGCAAGTGAAATTGAGTAATGGTAAAAGCAAGTAAATTTTTGGATACAAAACAAAGTTTTAAACAAACCACACTCCTTAATTGTGCCATAACTGTAGTAAAAAAAACCCCAAAACAACTGCAAAGGGACTTCTAAATAATTCCAAGATTAGGCACAGAGAAGAAAAAAATGTAACATATAAGCAAAAGCTGAATTACTTATTCATGAGTTAAATAAATTAGCAACACATATGAAAGTTTCATCACAGCTGAATTATGGTGCAGTGCATACATGAAATTGGAAGATATCTGGCAAGCACCATACAAATTAACATAATGTATCTCAGTATTCAACAATCTCTAATAGCCCATAATACAGTTTTCACTTACTAATGCCATCTTTGAATATCCTGGGGAAAAAAGTATTTTTAAGTTTGGCAAGAATATTCAGAATTATATTAATGAACTCAATTATCTCACCTAAAGAACTCAGAAGAAAACAAATTATCACTCTATTATCATTATGCTTTTTTTGGTTTCATACAGTAAATGACAGTACTCCTGACAGCTACCAAGCTGGAAATCTCTTTTGCTGGAGAAAAAGAGAGTGCTCAAATATTGAGAGTCATTGAGGCAAAACTGAAGTAAAAAGCCCCATGCTCTGTTATTTCTTCTTTTTTTCATCCCATAGCTTTCTCATTTGTCACACCTGTTGTTCGCACTCCTGTTGTAATGACTGACTAACTATGGGTTCAATATAAAGTCAGAAATTCCATTCTCAGAATTTGAACTAAATTAAAACTCATACTATGGCTAAGGAAGGGAGATGTTACATCATTTCCAAAAATAGAGTTTTGGTAAGTTTTAGATAATTTTTAAAGGTGCTTGATTTTCCAATGCCCCTTACTGGAATTCTCAACATTTGATATTAGCAATAGGTTACTCTTAATTTCCCTGCATTTCTGTCCTTGCCCATTTCCCCCTTCTTTTTTAACTTCCGGTGGTTTTAAAAGATAAATTTCACTTGTCATCTTTTGTATCAAAAATTGTAGCTAGAAATGATGTAGTACTAATCTAATTCAATTAAATTCATTAGAACAAGGATAACCCTTGACATTCCTATATAATTCTTAAAGTGTAAAATGCAAAGCATTCCTATAAATATTAATTAAACTGATGTAGGAATTAAAGTGTTCTAAGCATAACAACAACAAATATATGGTACAAGAGTATTAATGTAAGTTTTTAAATAATCACAAACCAGACAATGTCAAAAATTAATTTTGTCTTTTACCCTCAATTTGTTTTCACTGGATTTTTGTGCATGCATTTTTTTCTTTTGGTTATTACTATATTTGATGAATACTCTTTTGTGAAACTTGTTTTAAAACTGAATAGTAAAAAGGATGTAAGAACAATTATTAGAATAATTATTACTTATATTCAGTGTAATTATTTAATGTTGACTTCAGGAGAATTCAAACCCAATTATATCCAGTATCCCTGTGATAACCAGTTTTCTTTCACAAAAATTAATAAATAAACACACCTCTGTTCCAAACATTTCATAGGTTATGGCACCAATGACATTCCTAATGCCAAATTAAGATGATTTGTGCTATTTTTTTTCTTCTGTAACTGATGTACAGCAGCAGATAAAATGACAATGAAGTAGTGTTAAGGACAGAAAAGAAAGAAACAAATTTCAGGCACTTAAATATATGAACAATGGCAACACTGCTCCAAACACATCAATAATTTACTCATATAAAGCTACTATAATTTGTGCTGAATGTAGAAAGGTCAAAACCAATCTACCAGTGAACGGGAAACAAAAAGACAATATATTCTAAGTTTACAAGGTCATGCTGCCAATTTGAACAATTAGGAAGCAAAGAAAAATTGTTCCTCCTCAAACTAGATGAGAAAATAGTCTTCTTCTGAAGCTGTAACCCCATCTAGTGGGACTTTTTTTTAATAGCTGATAGGATTTGATCTTTCCATTACTCTGAGTATTTTGTGTTAGCAAGGACTACCAAATGAAAGTGGGAGATTCTCAGGTTTTGACTTCTCAAGATTTCTCCTTAAAGGATTCTGTCTTTGCTACTTTTATGATTACCTCATCAATTACAAAGGGTTGGCACAGGAAGGAAGATATCTACTGTATTATTTGGATAAGCTCTAAAAAAATTTTAGTGCAACACTGTGGAAAAAACATGGTTTATGAGATATTTGATTATTAGTAGAAAAGTACAAAGTAGGAACATTGTTGGTCAATGGTCCTCAGAGTACCTCACCTGCATGAATTTCAAAGTTGTCTTCCCTCATTGAAATAAATGAACCACAAGGGGACCCAAAACCATAAAAGAACATAATGGTACTGTAGTGAATGCTGGGGACTAGGATATGATGAATTTAACCAAAACAGTAATGAATTCTTGCAGCGTTCACAGCTAAATTGCAGTATGAACATACTCTACTGGTTTTGTTCCATGTCTTTAATGACACAAAGAAATTGAGGAGTAAGATGGCTCATGGGTTCTAAACTCTTCTCTCCCTGGGAATGATGACATATAGAGAACGGAGAGTGTGGAGCATGTTTCTGGTCCCTAGTACTTATAGTTTATCACATTACTGTAACATGTAGCTCAGACTCAGGGCAGAAACCATGACAAGTGCCTGTGCTGTAGAATAAGCTGGCCCAACTCCTGCACACTCTACTTTGCCATTGATAGAAGCCTTCCTGTTGTTTTATTGACAGTTCAATGAGTAAGGCCATCTTCATCAGCACCCTGCCAAGACAGAGCACTCTCACAAGCTGCAGAGGTTGCTTTCACAAACTCTGCTGACCCAACAACATCATCTTCTGCATTCAAATGATTCTGTAACCTTTGGTATTCATTTGATCAGTAATTATGGTTATCAGCACTGACATACAATTTCTCACCAATTTTCAAAAGAGAACATCCAGTGAAACAAATGGGGCAATTATACTTTACTTAGACCAGCCACTGCATACTTGGAAAGCTGGTCAGACAGTGCAATTATGGTTTCTGTTTCAAAGGCTTTTGAGTCTGTAAAACTGTCAAGACTTGAGACTTAAAACTGAAGAGCAGATATGTAGAGCTACATCAAATTTCCACCTATCCTTGTTCAGAGACAGCGTATACTTACGCAAATAGTGGAAAACACAATCAACAGCAAAGGAACTCTGACAAACTCCCCCACCTTTCTGCAGCCACCAGCTTGGAAGACTTTGTGCTGGTTAACAGCTCTTAAAAGAGTTTTACTCTATCAACTTGTATAATTATCTTTTAAACCATTTGTAGATTTTTAACCAAAATATCCTGTGCAATTTGACTAGAAAAACACTTGCTTCTGTTGGTTTTAAACTTGTTTCTTGATAATCCCATTTAATGCCTCCTTTTCCTTCCTAACAGAATATCGAGCAATGACAGCACTTCCTCCATGCCAGTCTGGATTTTATAACTGCTGTTGTATCATTCCCTTCCCTCTGT
Source organism: Melospiza melodia melodia (assembly GCF_035770615.1). Lineage (NCBI taxonomy): Eukaryota > Metazoa > Chordata > Aves > Passeriformes > Passerellidae > Melospiza > Melospiza melodia. The sequence goes on along the minus strand of NC_086226.1, from coordinate 58,307,260 downwards.
TATCTCTCATATATGAAAGCCATTCCCTGACTCTTTTGTTAATTACTTCTTTTTTGAGATGGGGATACAACAGCATAAAGACTTCATGGATTCATGACATACTGTAGTATTTTCAACTTCTTTCTTATCTAGCTAATTCCTATTATTTTAAAAAGGTCTATTTTCATTTTCAAACACTTTTGAGCACAGAATCATGGAATTGTTAGGGTTGGAAGTGACCTTTGGATGTTATCTAGTCCAAATGCCCTGAGGCAGGGTCACCTAGAGAAGGTTACAGAGGAATACGTCCAAGTATTTCTTGTATTTGGAATGTTTCCAGAGAGGGAGACTATGATCCTTTAGGCAGCACTTATTCCAAGCGCTCTGCCAGCTTCAATGTAAAGAATTTCTTCCTCATGTTGAGGTGACACTTCTTGGATTTTTTGTCTAAGGCCTTACCTATGAGGATGTTAGAAGACACTGTAAAAATCTTTGCTGAAGTCAAGGCAGACTACATCCACTGCTTTCCCTTTGTAAACCCATCTGCCATGTCATCATAGAAGACTATCAGATTTGGTCAAACACAGTTTCCCCTCAATGATCCATGCAGTTCTTAGATTCCTAATAACACAACTGTAAATCGGTATATTTATGACTAGTCTGCAATATTAAAAAAAAAACAACAGCAACCAAACCCTACCTGAAAAATCTAACCCAAGAGAAAACCACACACAGAGACATGTCAGCTTCCAGCCTGCAAGAGTTCAGTGGCTGTGCCCTTGCTGACTATAAGCTCATCTTACATAGGACACCTCAAACAGCAGTAGGAGCTATGCACAGCCTCCTGGGATAGAAAGAATGGGATGGGATGGGATGGGCTGGGATGGGATGGGGTGGGATGGGATGGGATGGGATGGGATGGGATGGGATGGGATGGGATGGGATGGGATGGGATGGGATGGGATGGGATGGGATGGGATGGGATGGGATGGGATGGGATGGGATGGGATGGGATGGGATGGGATGGGATGGGATGGGATGAATCAGCAGCTCTGAAGCAGCACAGCTCACCCTGCTGCCATAGCATCATTGCCTCACCTACTCACAAGGAGTTTCCCAGTGATGCTGAAATCAGCCAGATAGAAATTTTTCAATACAGTTTTAAATACCAGAAAGCAAGAATTTTTTTATTGCAGCATGTTGCTCACCTGTGGGATCCTTCCTCCATTCAAGTGTTGGATGAGCAGAGTTTTTACCACACAGACTGATTACATATTCATTAGCTATCCTCACCTCCTTGACTGTATTTGACATAGTAGTCACACCTATTATTGGATGTTCTTATATGATTCTCTGGGATCTGTCTTCAACATCCAGTGTCCTTCTCAGGTGGCTGTTTCTCTATTGCCTGCTTTTAAGCACATGCTTTGTTTTGCATAACTTCTACTTTGTCAGACTTACAGAGCTAAGCTGGCATCCTGCTAGCATTTTGCATGACTTCTCCAAAGCTAAGCAGTTGTGTTCTGGGATCCTTGATAAGAGTAAAGGTTGTACTGTTCTACTATTCATTTTGAGTGAGTAAATTGTTGTTCTAGTGTCCTTATCTGGAGGAGAGAGGTCAATCTGACCTGGTGCTTGTGCCGCCCTTGCTTTATTCTCTCTGCTCTTGCTTGGACATTTCACAGGTTGAAGGCAGCAACTTTACTTTGATCCCTGTAACACCATAAGATCTCTGAAAGCAGAAGATTAAGATACTGTAAGAAGTTTCCGATGTAAATGTAAAAACTGAATTATAAGGGAGATTTCTCTCTCTTTTATGTATTAAAATAAGAGGAAAGATGTGTGACAACAAGCAAATGTCCAAATACAGGTATTAAAGTTCTGTAGACTCTTCCATGAATATTACACATACCACCAACAAAGTTTTAGAAACATGTCATTGAAATAATAAAAAAGTCATATTTCTCTTTACATATAAAGCATTGTGCTCTACATGACAGTTACCAATTTCTACCTCCAAAAAATACTACTTTCAAGTGGAGAATATTTGATCTGAATCTCCTTTTAACCTCACTAAAACAACTGCAGTGAATCCAATCACAGTGCAACTTTATGTCTGCCGAAGCCAGGCACATAGCTCTCAATGAATGCCAAAAGAATTGGACATGCTTAGTTACAGGCCATACTCAGCATCTTCAACTTGGCTATGACCACAGTTGCACTGTGTACCTCAAACAAGCATGAAAATCTTTGAGAGAGCAAAGCTTATTTTACGTGGGCTCCAATTTCCACTAATCACAGGTAAATCAGCTTTCCTATCCTTCTTCAAAGAGTGCAAGGTCTGTAGATTTCTATTTCCTGTCTTCTCACTTAGGAGGCTACATATATGTTAAATTTTTTTCTGAAACCAAAACAATTCAATGCCTAAAACTAATGATATTCATGATTAATATATGTAAGAATGGAGGATTTCATTACAAAAACTCCAACCTTTTTAAAAGGTGCTCCAAATAAGTTTGGTAAAACCCCTCCATAAAGTAAGATGGCAGCAGCCAATTTGCACAGCTGCTGCACTCTACTGCAAAAGGTCATGCTCACCTTGATCCTCTGTACTTCTAAAAGTAGCTGGCAGCATGATTTCCTATTTGAGATTATCTCCCATACTGTGAAAATGACAAATATGAAACTTTGGTGGTTTTGGTGGATTGGGTGCTGTTCAGACACTGTGTCTGGGATTCAGTGCCGCTGAACACCTGCACTGGGAGTGGCTGCTGGGGTCAGCTGCCAGGGCTCTGCAATGCCCAGAGACCACTGTGATGCTCTAGGGCCTTGACCGGGCTTGTCACATTGAAGGAACCCAGAGCCCTTGGATGCCCCCTCTCGGGAAAGCTGTTCCTTCAGCAGACAGCATCTTCCCTGGATGCCCCTGGCAGGTCTGTGGCCGTGCGTGACAAAGATATAATGGAGATCCTTTTGGAAACAAGAACAGCAGTTTCCAGCCTCCCAGAGGATCGCCCAGCCTGCAGATGAAGGCTCTGCAGAGGAGCAGCTGGGCCTGGCCCAGGCAGAGGGCTCAGTAGAGCAAAGTTACCCTGCAGTGGCAGCAGGACAGTCTGGAGAATGAGCTACTGAAGCACGAGGGTGAGGACAGCCTGCCTCCCTGACACAGTCTTGGTAGCTCAATGACACACCCAGGCAGGTGAGTGCCAAGGACAAGATGGGATGGCATGGGAAAGGATAATGAGCCTTTCAATTCCTGGGGCCAGTTGCAGTGCCACGTGGCTGCAGTCCCATCATCTCCTGTCCCAGAGGCCACCACTGCCAGGTCCCCAGCACACATTTGCTGGCGGGAGCTAGGCAAACCATACAAATCATGGAATCACAAAATAGTTGGAAATGACCTCTGGAGGTCAACTAGTCCAAATGCCCTGCAAAGGCAGGGCCACATAGAGAAGGTTATGGAGGAATGTGTACAGGTGGATTTGGAATGTCTCCTGAGAGGGAGACACTATGACCTCTCTGGGCAGGCTATTACAAGTGCTCTTCCAGCCTCAATGTAAAGAACATCAGGATGAACTCTTGGAGAATTCCTCCCTCTCTTGATTCTCATCTACCCGGTGAATATATTTCTTGACCTTCGGCAGCTGGAGCTGACGGGCCTGGAGGGGACAGAGACCATCCAGAGTATGCAGAAGGTGCTGAAGCAGGTTGAAGCCCATGTCTCTAAGTGGGCCAGGGACCTTGGCTGAGGAGGAGGATTTGGAATGCAATATTGACAAAGAGCTGTCCTATGAGAGGTCTGAAGAGAACCAAGAATGTCCAGTGCCCTTGAAGAGATGGAAAGACTACAGCAAAAGCCAGGTGTCCTGAGATGTGTTGGAAGACCACAGTGGCCAAGACGTGCTTCAACATGAAGATGATGAGGGCACAGAAGCCTTAGGAGAGAGTTATAAGTGCTGCAGAAGGCAAGGGCAACCCAAGTTCTTGTTAGAAGATTCTTTGTGGTGAAATGCCACTGAATAATTGGTGTTTGTAAATACACTCATGTAGGGTTTATTACAGAATGTGAGAAACTATATTCACTTTTAAAATTTCAAAGATTTATTAAACCCTAACACCACATGATCAGCAGCCATGTGCTCATCGACAAAATTAATGCTCTGCTTTTTAATACCCTTGGTCCCTCCCAAAGTCTTGTCAGTCAACTCTTTCTCTGCCATCCATTGGTGGAGATCACTTTCTTACAATTTGACTGGAGGTCTGGTGTTGGCATGCTGTGCCTCCTAGTAACAAGCTCTCCCTCTCCTAAATGCCTCGATTAGTGTCAACACAAGGTGGGAAGGGAAAGAGGACTGTGGGGAGAACATAAACAAATAACATAACTACACATTTGTAGAATTTTTTTTTAACATACATATAATATTCATCTCTTAATTGTGAGAGTGAACCATCTCATTACCCATTTATAACATAGAGCAATTTGGTTTTAAAGAAAAACAGGTACGTAGCAGTTTTGGTTAGTATTATCTGTAGTAATACAACAACAAGGAAGCATTGCAATATGAAAATGTGACATCACCCAAGGACATGCACAAGGGAAAAGAAAGAGAAAGCACAAGAGTGTGAAGCTCTCACCGCCCATAGGCCTTTCACCAAGACTTGGTTGCTGAGCAATCTCAGTCAAAGTGATAGTTGCAGAAGTGGTCTGTTGGATGCTGGGAGAAGTACCAAAAAACTGATGGGGAAAAATCCCCAGGAAAATCTGCTGAACACAAAATCTATTTCGTTTATAGTCAGGTTCAGGTGGGATGTCCAGGTGCCCAGCTGCCTGCCTCTGGGGGCAGGGAGCTTCATGTCATTTTGTGGATCACTGGACACTTTGGGTGCCCTTGACACCTTCAGAGAAAACATAGTTGCCCAAGACAAGTGGGTGTCCACGCCAGGGCAGTTGAGCCAATTATGGCCCATTATGGCCCATTAGCCATATGAGCCTTAGGCCACATATGAATGTCCCTGGTGCTTGGGGAGGTGTGGGTGGGGGTGGTGAGAGAGGAAGGAGGGGAGGGAAAAGTAAGGGGAGAGGCAGGGGGTAAAAGGGGGATGGTGGTTTGTGCAAGGGAGGACAACTTAGCATGACAAGAGGCCCCATCCCTGGCAGGATTATTTCCCATCTCACTCACAACCTCTCAGTCACTCTCTGTCTTACCACATCAGAGGTTAGCTACTACACAGTCAAAAGCTCAACTCTTCCATCTTCAAGCTGGTCTTCAACAAAGCTCCCAGGTTTCCACAAATGGGGAATGTTTTGAGTCATTACCCAGTGGCGTCAATTCAGTTCTGTCTCCCACAGAGAGGCAGTAGCAACCCTCAGAGCATATCCCTGCTGTGGGTGGTCACAAGGACACAAAGGATGACCCAGCCACATCCAGGAGTTGAGCATTGCCCCAGCAAGGGGAAGCCTGGCCCAGCTGTCCCACAGAGCAGCATCCAGCTCAGGCCAGCAGCATCGTGCATTCCAACGCTGGCTATACACCATCTCTACCACTCCTCGGGCAGAGCCCTCAGTGCCATCCAGCCCCTCGGAGTTGAGGCCCTGCTGCCATGACAGTAGCAGTGCTCCCTGGTCAGGAGGGCACTCGGGCTGTGTGCAGGGTGTTTGTTGGCACCTGAGGTCCACGAGAGCAGCAGTGCCTGGCTGCCAGCTCTGTGCCAGAGCCTGGAGATGACTGCTCCGAGCACCAGCAGTGCCAGTGGGAGAGAGCAGCACAGGGTGGCATGGCATGGATGAATGCAGGGATAGCATCTCAGGCATCCAGCCATCCCAAGGGCATCCTCCTTGGGATACTCTTGGCCATGATTTATTGAGATCAACATATGATTCACCTTCAATCAATGTTGTTAATCTGGGACTTCATTCTTCGGCTTAGAGATACTTTGTTCAAACAGTGTTACAGGTGTTTCACACTTCACAAAACCTCACTAAACTATGTGAAAAAGCTCCATTAGATCTGGTTCATATTTTTTCTTCAATAAAACAGGCAATTTAACTCCATTAACTCCAAAAAAATAGATTAAAATACAAAAAACTTGCAGGTACCTGAGATAGAGTTTTAAATTTGAGAGAATATTTTTTATTTTCTCTTAGCAATCGACTAGCTACTGCCAGATATAAGAATTATCTCAGAAAACTATCTGTGCAGTTTCTAGTACCTTTTTGAAGTAGAAATAGACTTAGAAATCTACAAACCCAATGACTACTCAGAATTCTTTTCCCCAGGAGGACCTATTTTCACTTACCAACACTTTCAGCTGACATTTCAACAATCACTCATGTTCATTGTATTTCTATAATGTATTTCTATTTTATAGTTTTGATTAATCTGAATAGCATTCTCTAATAAACTCTATGTCTTTGTTATTAATGCCCCTCCACATAGCTTAAAAATATTGCTAAGAATACTCTAAAAAGCATAGAGCACAGAACTGGGAGGAACTGTACTTCTAACATCTCTTCATAAACTCAGTATTTATTCTTTGCCTTGTTTCCACTTATTTGGATAACCAGCTCCTAATAAGGATTATATATGTAGCTCAGCGTGTGAACAAAACTGTTCTAACTTTACATTCTGTATGCAATAAGGACATAAAGTAGTTGACGGGTCAGTTGAACCCAGATCAAAAGTCATTACAGCTGTTCATTTAATAGTGGTTTGTATATAAAGTGGATTAAATACTTCACTTATATATGTAAATATTTTAATGGTGAATTTTTCAAAATACAATTATGAATTTAAGTAATTTATTTTACATGAACCTTACATGGTAGACAGGTTTCTTGCTGATACATCAAGCTTATAAATTCATACCTTTCTGACTGAGGAATCTGAATTTAAAAGCTTCTCATCCCTTGGAAGCCTCAATACAAAAACCAACAACAAAAACAAACACTGAAAACTGTACAGGGAAAAATCCCTTGCCTTTCAAGCCAGTAGAAAAATGGTTAAGTCTTGAAAAGAGCAAAAATATTGTTATATTTCATGGTGACTATTTTTGAAGAAATGAAAAGTTTTGTAAGAGCTTCTAGGCTACTAAAAAAAAAGTGGAAAGCAAGCATCAAATTCTACACACAGTTGGCTTGGGCTGGCAAGGAAATGTAAAGAAAATATGTTGATTTACTAATCTCTGTATAATAACAGAAATAATTTCGTGTATCCATTTAGTTCACAGATACCTGTTACTGGCTGAGTGAGAGTGTTTAGCCTGGAGGAAAGGAGGCTCAGGGGTGACCTTATCACTCTCCATAACCACCTGGAAGGAGCGTGTAGCCAAGTGGGGACCGGCCTATCTCCCCCCGCAGCCAGTGACAGGCCAAGAGGACACGGGCTTAAGCTGTGCCGGGACATTTAGGCTGGACATTGGGAAGAATTCTTCACAGAAACGAGTGACTGGGCATTGGAATGGGCTGCCAGGGAAGTGGTGGAGTCACGGAGCCTGAGGGGGTTTAAGGGAAGGCTGGATGTGGCACTCAGTGCCATGGTCTAGGTGACAGGGTGGAGGTCGGTCGTGGCTCGGGCTCGATGGCCTCGGGAGCCCCTTCCCTTCCCGGCCCGCCCACCCGGATTCCCGGGGGAAGCTGGCTGCCGCGCGCGCCGCCGTTCGAATCCGCCTCAGGGGCGGGGGCGGTTCGGCGCGAGGGGCGGGGCGCGCGGTCACGTGAGCCCGGCGGAGGCGGCCGCTGCTGCAGCCGCCGCCGGCCCGGCCCGGCCGCTCCGGGAGGGGCCATGGTGGGAGCGACATGAGCCCCGAGCCGGAGCCGGAGCCGCCGCCAGCCCGGGACCGGGCGGCAAAGAAGAAGAAGGAGGAGGAGGAGCCGCCGCCACCGGCGTCGTCGTCGCAGCTGCCGTCGTGGGAGGGCGGCGACGGCGCCAGGTGGGGCGGCTGCATCATGCTGGGCAAGAGGGTCGGCCTGACGGCGGGCGGCGGTGGCGCGGTGAGTGCACGATGGGAGCGGGGGCTCCGCCGCGCTGGCGGGGGCTGCGGCTGCGTGCGGTTCCTGCCGGCGCTGAGCGCGGCCGTGCGTTACGGGCTGGGCCGGGCGGCCCCTGGGTATCAGCGCCCGGCCCGGCCGTGAGGGACAGCTCCCCTTCAGCTGCCTGCCGAGGTGTTTCCTGGAGCGTCCCGCCCCTGGATGCCTTGTGGAAGTTGAGGTGCGGCGGGTTCTTCGAGTCGGCCCTGTCCTACCTTGCCCTGCCCGACCCTGACAGCCTCGCTACATTCTTTAGGAGCTTTATCCCGGGCGGAGTAACCTGCGTAACAGCACCTGTGAGAAGGTGGCTGTAAATAAGTTTTCTTTTAAAATGTATGAATCCGAGGTGCCAGGAAGGTAAAACTTCAGTTTTCCTTAAGAGCTCTTGAAGGTGCTCCGTACTGAACCTTACCCACGGGGTTACCGTATGCAGTTTCTGTAGGTGGCTGTGCTTTCTGTTTCGTCTCTTCACACTGGGCGCTGAGATCTTGTGCGACAAGAGGAGCTGGGAGGGAGTGACTGATCCGCGCCCTCGCTGCAAAGTTGCGTTTGTACGTGTGGTAGCCGTGCCTAATTGCTTTCTGAAGAAAAAGGCTTAGGCCTTTCTCTAAGTACGTCAGTGTGCTCACAAGGTGCCTTAAAACCAGCTCAGAGGTCACAGACCTTGAGCTTTCTGCAGTAGATGACAGGTGACTTGTTTCAGGCAGGATGGAACTGGCTGAGGCGATAGAACTCATCCTGTTTTGTTGGAGTTAACCCAGCGGTCAAGATGGAGTAGGAGAACTCAGGGGAAGGCGCAAAGTAATAAAACAGGTGATTCTGGCGAACAGTTTTTAAAAGGGTACCGGTGCAAAACAAGGCAATGCCTTACCATGGTGAATCTTTTTCAGCAAATTGAAATCACATACATTTTTTTTTGCATCTGAATTGCAAGCTGTTAATAATTTTTCTTGAGGTATATTTATGTTCATGTGTACCTGAATAATTTGGTATTAGTTTGCTCACAAAGTTGGGTGTGCTGAAAGCTTTGCATGTGCCAAAAGTTATAAAACAGTGTTAGGTTTGTGTCAGGGAGTCAGCATCTCCTTTGTGTGTTACCTGTCCTCCCACAGATAAGCATCTGTGCTGTCAGAGAGAAGATAGTGGGCTGTTTTATGTGAAGGTGAAGAAGTATTTTTAGCTGTTATATTTAGTACATTAACAGTGTAGCATTAATGTGATATTGTAGTTACAGCTGAAGATGATTAAAAAAAAATCTTGAAACCATCTGTTTGATACACATGCATTCTTTCTGCCTTACTTGTATTTGATGAAGAGCTTAAGGTGCTTTTAGTAGATGATCAATGAAGATGTAGAAAAATGTTCTGTGGAATTCATTAGTAAAGTAATCTCTTTTATGTAAGTTAATTCCAAAATGATAGCTTCACACTTTTTATGGTGTACCACTTCTGTATTTGAGTCTTTCAGTTGTCTTTTAGAAGTGGTTATGCCCTTCAAAAAGTAGGTTGGACTCTTCAAGAAGTGCAGCTGGTGTCTGCTGTATGGTAGAATTGCAGTTCAGATTTGTGTCATTAAAGAGTCTAGTGTATATGGAATCTGAAGTTAGACTACACAACTATGTCTGAAAGAGTTTTGAAAAGTTAATGTTTTAGTTAAGAAACAGAAAGTTTCAGTTTTATTAGCTCAGAAGATGTGGTGAAAGAAACAGAGGATTGATCTCCTAACTATATAGAAGAAAAATAGTTGAATTTTTTGATGTATGAACAGAGGCTTGAAAATGGAAGGTACAGGTAGGGAAATTTAAAAAGAAATTAAAGAAGTGATTTTTTTTTCTCTAATTTTGAAAAGTAAAACTCAAATGGAAATGAAATCTATAACTGACAAAGGCACTAACCCATTTTTAAATTAATGGATGGATCTGATAAAGTTGGATTAAGTGTTAAAAAATGCTTTTGAGTACTTAATATATGCTCTTCTGTAAGTTTGAAAATTTAGCTTCAAAATGACATAAATTCTTAATTTTGTAAAATGATCTGAGATTTGGTTTTCTGAGTGTGTTTTTTGTCCCATCCCTCTTAATTGTGTCCTTGGAAGACTTTGTGATCCTGTAAAGCATCTCATTAGATACAGACCGTATGGGGCTCTAGCCTTATCTTGGTAGTGCAGTTATATCATGCTAGGGTCTGCATCTGTTACTGACTGAACAGTCTGTTTTGTAATTGCAGTTCCTGCACCTCCCTGTGATTCTCACATGGTTGTCATATTGCTACAACTCTGTCTGCCTAGACTTTATTGAAAGAGCGTATTCACAGTAAAATATGAGGGGTTGGGTCATGACTTCAGATGTAGGTGCAGAGATCTGCTTGATTTCAGTGGGAGTGCATCCCAGGCATTTGGAAGAGGAAACTTGCCACTTGGACTGCTGCTGAAGAAATAAATCCAGACGTGAATTTTTGTGAGGTGCTTCTTTGGTCTCCGAAGAATGTCTTAATTTTGCATTTTTATTTTTACTCTTTTTTCGTATCAGATCAGTAAGACAAAGTCTGTCAGATTGTGCAAGTTTTTCTCCTTTTATCTCTTCATCTTGGGTGTAAGAAGCTTCTGGTTTTGGATGTAGCTGTAACTAACCTCACCTTGCTGAATGCATTGGCTTCACTGAATTGAAGAGCTGAAATACAAATGCTGAACAAATGACTTATGAATTGAGTTACTACCTAAAAATTAATAATAGTTAAACAACAGTATGTTTAACTAAATTCCAGTGGAATGAAATAATTTTTCTTGGCTGTATTACCATGACTTCAGTGAGCCTCAGAAATTTAAGTAGATGATGCCATGGGACATTTTGTTATCTCTTGTGCAATCTTGTTATATATGAATTATGAATGCTGGTAGTATAAAGCTTAGCACGGCATTCAGAATAATTGCACTGCACACTTCATATCTGGGCAACCTATTGCCGGTAAAATGTCACACTAAGGAAACTTTTCAGCAAAATAGTGTCATTCTGTCTAAATAAAGTGCTTTTGTGGAAGAAATCCTAAATAGAGTATGAAATAAAAAGCCACACATCTGTACCTCTTTGAGAATTAATCAGATGTTAGTTTCATGTTCTTGGACACTGCAAAATGTCACAACTATTATGAAGCCCAAGACCTTTATATATTTTGGAAAGATAATATAAACATTATGAACTGTACATCTTGGAATTTTGCCAGCCTTTATTATATAAATTTTTTTATTGCTTTACACAGTGAAGCACAGCTATATGTGCCCAAAGAATTATATATTCTTGCCCTTAGTGTTAGCAGTTTTCTTTTTTATACTGCATAAAAAATACAGCACAGTAAAACTAAGGCATCATGATTTAATATTATGAGACTTTACTGAAACAGGTCTGAACTCAGTAAGCTGGTTTCTTAAATTTCTTGCTTGTAGAATTTAAATTATATTGCTGGTGGTAAAAACATAGTTTTTATTAGTTCATTTGTGAGTTTGTGTGTTAAGTCCTTTGTGGAGCACTGTTTTCTCCCACACAGGTTATTTTTTACTGTTAAATGTGAATGATTAGAGATGAACGATATTACATTCTCAAGATTGCCAGTGTAATTCTGAATCTTCCCATCCTGTCAGATTGACATAAAGTCTGAACTGTTACCAGGAATGTTTAGCTGTTCTGTTTAAAAACAAATTATTCTGGTTTATATTTTTGCTGAGAGGGCGCTTCTGCTGTTACAAGTCTACTGTTAGTGATGCTCTGGATTCTATCAGTTTGGATGTTGTTGCATTCCAAGAAAAGCACTGTAGGCTAGATCAGTAAAAACTTAAATTATCAAGTAATAGTTATATAATTAGTCATAAAGATCCTAACCTCGCCTGCTGCACAAGGACTTTGAGTAACTATCTGCACTATGGAGAAGCATGTGTATTAACTAAGCAGCCAGGGCTTTTTAGAGGAATTTCTCAGTATTGTACATATTTCTAAGTTTTACAAAGAAAACTTAAACAGATAAACTGGCTTCCAGCTTGCTGTAGTGTAATATGCTAGTTATATGTTACTTGTGTATGAAGTATTTTAATGAAGCAATGAGGCACTGTCGAGAGCGGAGCTTTCAGAATGTGGCAGGATGTATGGCAGTTGTTTTCTTGGGTGATCTTCCTACCTCAGTGGCTTCAGCAATGAAGGCTGAACCAGAAATGATCTTCATGCTTTACATGCCTTAAAATATTCCTGCTTCTAAACTTGTCCAGTCTAAACTGAAACAGGAATGTGTTCCCAGCAGGAAATACAGTATGGCATGACATTTTAGACCTTAAGAATAGATTGTGTGAAGTGCCACTTATTTTCTTGTATTTTAGTGTAGGGAGGTGGTGGCAAATTTTTTTAACACCCTTCGTATCATGTCGGTCCCAGTTCAATGAATCACATTTAACCTTTCTGCAAATATTTTTATTGCAGTTTGGAGGAAGCTGCTTCAGTATTCCACCATATCTTTGGTAGTGTTCCTTTTCTTTCTGTGGGCCTCTTGTGCTTCTGTAAAATAGATTATTCAACAATGAATATTGCTTAAAGCTTCTGAACGAAACAGTCATAGGATAAGAGGAGGATCTTTATATGGAGCTATTAAAAATGGTCAGAACATCAGAAGAAGAGGATTAGCTAGGCAGGCACGTCACATGTTAATGCAGTAATATAGTGATAATCTTTTTCCTAACAGAGGAAGTTCTTTTGAACATGTGATAGTAAGCCACTTCTGAATGCTAGATTCATTTCTTTCATTGAATTCTTTTTTTCCAGGATCACATTCCTATGTTGTAATCATCTTATATGTGGAATTAAAATTGTTTCTTCTTGTTTGCATTGCTTAAAGTAATATACATTAATTTCCATCTGCCATTTAATTTGTTCTATACATTCCACAAACTTTTGTTGTTCTTTGCCATTGCCCTCATTGCCCTATAACTCTTCCAAAGTGAATTGCTTTGAATTGCTTTTTGTCAGTGACCTTTGTCACTTCACTTTCATCCTTTTTTACAGCTCACTTCTGAATGAGTTGACCAATGTAGGCACTAGGACAGAGCAGTAGGAGTCATCCGGTAATGTCACTGTGCTGTATGAACAGATTGCAGTCAGTTTATTTATTTTTTTTTTTTTGGGTTGTCCTGGTTTTTTTTTTTTTTTTTTTGTGCGTGTTTTGGAGTTTTTTGTGGATTGGAGGGTTTTTTTTTTTGTTTGTTTGTTTGTTTTCCCTATGTGTGTGTTTGCTTTTCTTTTCTTTTTGATTCCTGTGGAAAGTTTGCTTGCTTGAAGAGTCTTTAGTGAGTATCTTTGAGTGTTCTTACTGAATTTTTGGAAAGCTTATTGGTGTGATCTGCCTTATCTATACATGTGCTTTTGAGAACTCCAGGAATCTTTAAGACACAATTTCTCTTTGCAAAATCTTCACTGGCTTGTCCATTTTGAATGAATTGTTGTTCTGATAGTCTAGACCTGTGCAATATGATCTAGTCTAGCTTTCTGTTAAGAAAGTCTGTTATGATCTTCCAGTCCAGATACAGATCTGCTTAAAGTGTTTGTTTTGCAACTGAAATACAAGTTTGGACAGTGTATAATCTGAATTAGTTATGATTTATATTGCAGCTCACAAGATGTACCTAAAATGCTGTACTGGATTGGAAAGTACTTTCATTTGTATTCTGTGTATTTTTGCATTGAATTTTTGCCAACAAAAATTCCAGCAAGTAGAGCATTTCTGGTGAACAGTTGGAATTAAGGTGGATCCAAAATGCTTCTGTTTGAAAATTAAAGAAAAGAGTCACTAGAAAGTTTTCTGGGGATATTGCATGTTTGTCTCTATCTGGGTAACGTGTGGAAGAAGGAGAATCCATCGTGAAGTGAGATGGATTGGTGGCATAATACTTGTTCAAGAATAAGCTAAAATGATTAAATAGTCTTGTAGTGAGACGTACCAGGAGAAGTTTGCGTTTGAAATGGTTGTATTTTGGGGGAAACTAATGAAATAGTAATGAAGATAAGTGTGTAAAGGGAATGAATTTTATAATTTGTCATGAACTTCAAAATCTAAATGATTGATACATGAAAGCATGTTTCTTGGAGTATTTTACTGATTCTGTTAATTCAGTTCTTTTCCTCTTGAAGATACCAGAATTGACATAGTGGACTGCAGTGCAGATGGAAGTATGAAAAATGACTGTTTGAATCAGTTAATTTTTGTATTGGAAAATGTTTCTGTAGGCACTTAGAAAAAAAATTAATTAAACTCATACAGATTAATTTGAATGTTGTTTTACCTATTGTAGGACAGTGAGTGCTCTTTGCAAAAGTTTGTCTGTACTGCAAATAGAACAAGCAACTAGTGGGCTCTCCTGAGGGACCCTAGCGCTTGGTGGGAAGGGATTTCCCAGGGGGTGGTGTAGGGGGACAAAAGCAAGTTCCTGTGGTTGGCAATTCAGAAGTTCAGTTTGAGTTTGGTTGTTATCTGCCTGAAAGATAATAGGATTATGTTACTGGAAAGGTACTTTAGGGAGATACCTTCCTCTTCAGGACAGGATCAGCAGTGAGACCTGAGAAGGTTGCCCAGGGCTTTTCCAGGTGTATATTGAAACAAACCTTTCATGTCCAGCTCTGCCGCTTCACCCTTATGAGAGGAAAAAAAGCCTATTTATCCAGTCGAAACTTTTGCTTAATTTGCCTAGCAGCACTGTGAGGCCCTCATCAAAATAGAAAAAATTTGAAAAGGTGCTCTGGATGACTTCAGGATTTGAATAGTGACAAGTGATTTTGTTCTGAAAAAAGCATATTTCTTCAGAAAAATAAAGAGGCATTTTTTAAATTGATGTTAAGATGCTTTAGGAGGCATTCAAGTAATTTTAATTATTACGTTATAGATTTGAATTAACAGATAAGTAGTTGTGTAAAAACTGTATGAATAATAAATATTGCCTGTTCTTAGTTTGCTCTGCAGATCTAGGACTGGCTATAAGCTTGCATTTTGCTGCAGAGTATTTTAGGGTGAATTGTATTAGCCGTTCTTCAGAATGTCTTAGATAAGGTATTGTTACTAATACTAGAATGCATTTTCCTCCTCCTTGTCTATGAGCAATTATTACCAACTGGATGTATCATTTTGACATTCTTTCATGGATTTATGAATGTTCAACAGCTGTTTAGCTTTGCAAAAAGATTGTACTGCCTCCCAGTAGTTATCCCAGCTTCCTTCAAATTAAGTTTCAGATTTACTCTGACTCCAAGAAAGGCAGAAGAAAAAAATGATTTTTTTAGAATTGGGCAGTGAAAAGAGGCATTGAAGGAGCAAAATGTAAAACTGGAGAAATAACAGATGTTTTGTTAGAACTTTCAGAGCTTCAGATTTTACAGTGATGGCCTAAAACTTGTATTGTTAAGCATTTGAGATGAAGTAATGTTTTGCTCATTAATGATTGTGCAAGTGTAAAACCTTGACAAACAGCTGCATTTGAAGGCTGTTATAATGTTGATACATAGTTTCACAGCCCACACACAGTTCCGTCACATTAAGTAGAAAAGTATTTTCTACTCATGTGAGTAAAAAATAAGCCCTTAACAATTTTAAGGCTTTTCTGAGGACACTTAAAACACTTCCAGTTTTGAGGGCAGTGAATGAGGCATGCAACTTCTATGTTGACCATATCTGCACTATTTCTCAAATCCTTTAAAAATCCTTTTAATCATAAGGAGTTCAGTAGGTTATTCCAATGCTGTTTATTCAAGAAACCTAAAGGTCCTGTGCTTCAAGGTTTATAACCATTTTTTACATACTCAAAAGTTCTTTGTGTAAATTTAATGAAGTTTTGTTGCAGGGTGTTTTCTTAATGCAGAAATGAACCTCACCCAGTAGTTCTGATACAGCTTTATGAAAAAGGCAAGTGTGAAATGTTTTTAGAAAACTCTTTGATTTTGAACTGAGTAAAGAGTTTTCATTGATTTTTTTTTAAATGTGTGGACCAGGCTGTGTACATGATCAATCATAAACTATTTTGGTTTCTTAAAAAATAAGTTGATGCTTGATTAAAAATTGGAAGCCTCTGTGATAGAGGAGCTACAGTAAAGATGAACATTCAGAAGTAACTTGTCTTCATCAGTCCATTTGATAATGTCAGTAAACTTTCCTGGTTTCATGATCTTAATTTTCCAGTGCAGCCCTTAGCACAAGATTTTTAATTAATCTACATATTTAGGACACTGTAAAGAAAACTCAAAGAAAATAGTCAACTATAGGCACAAGATTTTTAATTAATCTACATATTTAGGATGCTGTAAAGAAAATGGAAATAAAATAATCAACTATAGTTAAAGTGGATCATATATTGGTAGTGCTAGTATATTTGACATAGAATGCTTATCTTATTTTGAACAGGTACATGTTCCTTTCAAGATCTGAATTTTAGTTTTTCAGGTCATGGCTTGAATCCAAAAGGCTGTGGTGTTTTCTGTTTTTTTAGTAGGTCGGTGCAGCTAACTGTAAGCTGTGTGATGCTGCCAGAAATGATTTGCAGACTGTTTTAATCTCCATGCTTGTCTTTGACTGTGTATGTACATCATTTTTCTACTAAAATATATAAGGTCAAATTTGTGTGTAACAAAAACACCATTAAAAAACTCCAAACACTCCAAAACTTCATTTTTCATGGCATTAAAAATGTTTGGCAAATGCAGACCAGATATTAATGATGCAGCAACATACTTAGCAGTATAAAGTTGAGAGGGAAGTAAAGTGGAGGCAGGGGCATCCCTTACCTACTCTGCTGTAAAATTTGCTTTTTTCAGAGGAAACTGCTGTGGAAGGGGTCTTCAGACTTGATTGTAGTGTTAAGTGCTAGTCTGACAGGCAGACATCTTGGCAAAAAAAATATTCATGAAATTGTTATCCTATTACCTTATATAGGAGTACTTAAAGACTTCTTATATGAGGAGGATTTTTTTTTTACCCCCATAACCTTTGGAATCTCTGCTATTTAGAAATTAAAAATTGCATATTAATAACTCTTGAAATCCTTCCAGAGGCTTTGATCTATGATATTGTTTCCCAGGAGAAAGAGAATTGTTTTCTTTAATTTGTCATGCTTGGAAGCAAGCTGCAATGTAGAAAATACATTGAATCTTACTAGCTAGAATACACTGCTGCTGCAGGTTTTGATAAACTGATGGATCTAAAAATTATTACAGATCTATGCATTTACTGTTTAAACACTAGGAATTTCTTCACAGTTTTTATTATAGTTAGGTTAAATGAATCTTGTAATGCAAGCATTTTCAAAACATGTGATTTCTACCAAAAGTTTTTGAGCAGGGGAGAAACACCAAAGTTGTCTGTACTCTACCTTCATCATAGGTTGTCTTGACTTTTTTTTGTGTTCGGTGTAAGATCCTGAGTTTCATGCTCACCCTGGTGTCCACTGGCTGAAATGAGTCAGATATTTATCATATTTTATTTTATATTTATCATTGGGTAGTGTCCCTTTAACTGAATTCTGCATTATTAAATTGCACTCTTCTGTTGGAGTGAAATGGCCTTGGATTCGCTGGAAACACTGAAAAACAGTCTTCTGCAGGACAGTTGCTAGGAGAAAGGCAAAGAATAATTTTGGAACACAAAAACTATGTAAAACAGTTACTGTGCCAAGGGGTAGTCAGAGATTAAAACATCATGGAATGTTTTTGATTGGAAGGAACCTTGAAGATCGTCTAATTCCAACCCCTCCACCAGTGGAGAAGATTCCATCCACTAGGGAAGTTATTCAGGGTTCCATCCAGCTAGCTTTTAACTCTTCCAAGAACTTGATGCAGTGCCTCACTGTTTGTTGAGTGAAGAATTTCTTCCTCAATCTAATCTAAATCTCTCCTTTTTTCTTTTTAAACCATCCCCCTTCTCCTATCACATTCTCCCCAATAAGAAGTCACTGTTCCTTTTTTAAAAGTCACTCTTTTTCAAAAGACCCCTTCAAGCAGTGAGAGGCCACAGAGGTCTCCCTGGAGCCTTCTCTTCTCTTCTCTTCTTGGAGGCTAAGCAACCCCAGCACTCCCAGCCTGTCCTCATAGGAGAGATGCTCCAGCCTTCTGATACCTTTGTGGCCTCCTCTGACCCACTGTAACAGATCCATGTCCTTCCTGTATCGATGGCTCCAGAGCTGGACACAGTGTTACAGGTGGGGTCTTGTGAGAGCAGAGTAGATCAAAAATCCTCTCCCTTCACTTGCTGGCTACTCCTGTTTTAATGCAGCCCAGAATGTGGTTGGCCCTCTAGGCTGTGACTGCATTTTGCTGGCTTATGTCCAACTTTTCATCCACAATAACCCCCAAGTCCACCTCAGGGCTCCTCTCTCATTCTTCTCCCAGTCTGTGTTCATGTCTGGGATTGCCCTGACCTAGGTGTAGCGCCTGGCACCCAGACCTGTTTTACTTAATGAGATTCTTGTGGGCCCAATTCTGAGGTTCGTCCCACTCTCTGTGGATGGCAGCCTGCCCTTTCATTGTGTCAGCTGTACTGCACAGCTTTGTGTCATCTGCAGTCTTGCTGGAGCTGCACTCTATCCCACTGTCTGTGTCAGGAGTGAAGGTATTGAGGACCACTCGTCCCACATTAGAGCCCTGAGGGACATCACTCGTCACCAGCCTCCACCTGAACACAGAGCCGCAACTCTCTGGCTGCATCCATCCAGCCAGTTCCTTATCCACCAGATGGTTCACACTTCAAATCCATGTGTCTCCTATTTGGAGGTAAGGGTGTCTGTCATATGGAGCTGTGTTGAAGGCTTTCAGAACTCTAGCTAAATGATGTCTGTCAGTCTCCTCTTGTCAACAATTGCTGTCACTGCAGTGAAGCCCACTCAATTGTTCAGCACCTCTGCTTAAATCTCTTTCAGGAAGAAAGCAAGCAAACAGCAGTTCTGGTTAAATGCACCTTTCCCAAGGGTTCTGCCCATTTTATCTAAATAAAAAGGTTTTGTTAATCTCATCTGGGATCAAGTCCTTTGATCTTGAATGGCAGCAGTTTCACAAAGTCATGAGTACTTTGATAGTTTGCTAATTCTTTCTGGAGTTGCTTGTTGACCAGTAGAATAGTTCCACAGTCTGAAGTCTGTATTTGGAGACACAAGCATAGAATCAGTTGGTCAGCAATCAATAGAAAACAGTTGTACAGATGACATAAGCAGCTCCTTATTGTCTCATACTTTGGCATTTTCAAATACAAAAATTGTTGCTGTTCTGATTATGTACGTTGTCATGGTTTTGTTGAAGCAGTGCTGTGATTTTAATGAAGTGGATGTGTCTTGTCACTTGTGGACGAAGCAGGGAGAGGTAGACCATTTGTCACCTTGTCGTGGAAGGGTTGTGAATAATGCTCAAGTGGGAGAAAGCCTAAAGACATGTTGGAGGTGAGAGCAGTACAGGACAATGTCAGGAATAGGGCCAATAATTCTTTTCAGTCAGCAGGTGTTCAAGGGAACAAACTTGAAGTTCCCTGGAGATCTTTAATTGTTTTGTAATACAAAACAATTTCTCCTCCCTTGTTTGGCTTATTGTTGTTCCCAAGGGCTTGGTTAGTAGGTCATGCTGAAAAAGTGGTTATGCTCAAAACATGTTTGTAAGAGATATTTGCACATGTAATGAAGTGGATGTGTACAACCACTGCATTTGTTCTGTATTTTTTTTTTTAGCAACAAGGTATTGGTCGGCCGAGTGTTTACCATGCAGTGGTGGTCATATTCCTGGAATTCTTTGCCTGGGGGCTCTTGACAACCCCAATGCTAGCGGTAAGTATATAAGTATGCTTACAGAACCATGCATTTCATCAGCTGTTGCCTTGGTATTGACAAATGTTAATTTGCTAATTTCTAGGGATTTTGGATTTAATTTGCTTTATAGTAATGCATATCTCAGTACCTCAATTCCAGAAGTCTAAGCAGCTGAGATCTGGACTGCTGAAAGACTAGAAGATAAAGAAAAATAAATTAATTCTGCTGTACTGCTCTTTAACTCTTATTTGCCTTTTAGACTAACACCAGTTTAGTCTATTGATTAAAGTATCTCTGGAAATTCTGGCTTTTTCAAGACTTCGTAGTTTAGTTAATCTTCCTCTTGTAACAACTGAATAAACTATGCAACCCTTCATTAACTATGTATATTCCCATGGGCTGACTGTTTAGTCAGCATGTAACTTCAAGTGCAAAGGCATTCATGTAAGAAATGGATTTCATAAGTATTTATTATGTTCTGGTTATTTTCTAGGTGAACAGATAATTTGAGTGTTTGGTAATAGGATATGAAGCATTTAATTTGAAAGCATGGATCTCGTTCATTTTAGTGGGGCCTGCCTGTGGGCAATTGCAGAAGGTCTACCTCTACTAGTCCAGGTTTTCATTACTTGAGACCACTTTGAAAACATGGCAAAAAAAGTTTTGTATGATTGAAAGAGTTAATTTTTTTCCTTCTCCAAACTCCAAGTAAGATAATGTACATAACTCTTGGAATGTATTTGCCTAACTTTTCTAAAGGCTGTTGCTGAACTTCGTAACATTACTTAGTAATAAAGAAGTTCACATAAACAGTTGACACATTTCCATAAAGCAGTTGTCTCACAAAATGACTGTCCTCTCATCCTGTCTTGCTGCTGTCAAAATATAGGGAAGCTTACTGGGTGGTCTTTCTTGTATTTCCTTTTTCTTTGCTTTTTTTTCTTAACCAAAGTGCTCAATTTCAACTTGTCCAAGTTTGGCACTTCTCATTTAAAAGGATAAATATGCAAATCATGATTCTTACAGATGTGTAAACCTCCACAAATTTTAACAGAACTGTCTATTCAATAGTTGCCCAGTAGTATGCTCCAACTGGAATAGGTCCATAGTTGAAGGTAATCATCTTTTTTTGTAATCAGCTTTGTAAACACTGAATGGCTGCTGTGTGGTTTATATAATTTCAAGTCTGGTTTGATACTTTGCACCTGTCTTGTGATGTACCTCTGGTAGCTTACATTATGAGCTAGCAGTACTAGATATCATGTAGAGAGTGATATCAGCAATGTTCAGCCTTTGTTCTGCCAGCTGCCTACTTCTGCTCAAGCAGGTTTGTCAGGTAGGAAGGGCAGAAATGATAATGTCTGGCCTGTTGATCAAAGCTCATGGTTATTCAATTTTTTGTGGTTTTTTTCCATGATTCTGTAGGTCATTGTTCATTTTTAGTCTAATAAAATGTTGCATACTATGAAAATAAATTGTTTGATGGCTGAGATTATTTAAAGTTAAATTTTAAATTGCTTTTTCACTTCTTTTGACATATGCCAGCAAAACTGTACTGTTAGTTTCATGACACTATACTTGGAGAAGAAAAGATTTAAAGTCTTTGTAAAGCACACAAAGGCTATTCTAGTCAAAGACTACCCAGAGGTTATGGACATTTTTTTTTAATTTATGGACTTGTAACCAGTGTTAGTAAGTTACCATAAGCAATATTAATTACTTAATGACATGTTCTCTCTTCAATATGTATATATATATTTTGAATATGTATCTATTGGTAGAACTGGAATAAAGCAGTTCCCTCTACCAGTTTGTCAACTTCTCTTGTCTATAAAGTAACAAATTAATATCAAAAAACTTGAACTTAGTATCAGCAAGGGTTACCTCTCAGGAAAAAATACTAGAAAACAGCTCACAGGTAATTAGATTTGACTCTCTGAGTTTCCTATTTTTGTTTGTTTTGTTTTGTTTTTCTTTAACTTTGAAGGCATCTACTTTTAGATCTGTAATTTGAGTTCTGATCTTTTTTTTCCTCAGTTTATAAAATCAGTGTTCTAACAGGTGAAAAATTGTTTTAAATACCTAATCAAAGGATGATGGCAGGAGGGAAAAGTGATGTAAATAAGGAGAATTATCTGACCAGTAATTAGTAAGAGAACCACCACTTTGATTAAACCTATGATTTGAGAATCTGAGTCTTCCTATAAAAATGATGCTAATACTTTTCAGTGACCCTTTCTCAGTATACATATAAGTAATTTTTGTAATTGGTGGCACTTAGCTATAAATATCAGGTGCAAATGAATGTGAGTTTTGTTTGAATCTGAATTTTTGTGCATATATGTTTTGAACATCACAATAATTTTTTTTTAGTCAATGTGATAGCACCTGTGAGGCCCCTTAACTCTCTTGCATATTTATGGTAAATCTGTTTAGCATAGATTAACATTCTTGTCCTTGAATTAGGACTGCTGATAAAGCACCTTACATGAATTCGTAGCTGTATTTAAACACTCAGAACTCTTGCTGGTATTTGTAAGCATCTACTTACTAATTGGAAGTGTTTCTTACTGTATGGCTATTTAATAGCCATAGTGTGTTCAGTTGTGAATATAGCACTATTTTTTCTGTGTCAATGTAATTTAGCAGAATCTCATTTTCACTCTTAAATATTGACAGTCATATTTTCACTCTTGAATATTTTAACTCTTAAATATTGTCAGTCAACCTTTTAAATGAAGCAGCTACATAAAAATTTTATAATTTGTACTGCCTGGAGATGGTTTTTGCTTACATTGATCCTCTTTTTGAGCAGTGTCCCAAACCAACTATCTGTGCATTACAGTCTTTGCCAGCATAGGAACTTATGCTGATAAATACATATTAAATCTTGTTTACATTTTCTTGTGAAAACAAAAAAGAGGTAGAAGATGCTTTGATTCTTGTTGTTCCAGGTTTTTTTGGTTGTTTTTTTTTTTTTTTTTTTTTTTTTTTGGGATAAGATCCTTTTTTTCTAACAAGTTTTCATAGAGCTATCCTGTTTTACAAATCAAGTTTAAACTTGGAATTAACTCTCTCCTGTCTCTCATAATTAAAATGGTGCTTTTTTTCCCCCCTTCCTTCAGGTCTTACATGAAACATTTCCCAGTCATACATTTTTAATGAATGGACTTATTCAAGGTGTTAAGGTAAGATGTTTTTTAAACCTCTGACCTAAGTATTCTGTGTGTTTGACTTGTCTCAACTACATTTTCCATAAGAACATAACAAAACAATGAGAATGTAGTTAATTCTTAAATCATTTTTTTACTGTAGTGGTTGTTTCTTGGGCTGAATTCAAGTTTTACTGCGGAAGTGGCAGTATCTTGAGAGAAGTGGAATGTTTCTCAGAAATTTAAATTCCTCTCATTTGAATAGGTTCCACTTGTAGCTATTTGCAATTTTGATAAGGATCTGTCTGAAAATAAAGCTACGTTTTTGTTGTCTGCTTCCTAATGTTAAATGATTTATGTCAGAGGAAAATGAATGCAATCATGATCATACCATTGAGATAGAAAATGAAGCATTTGATCATTGTGATTTTGTCTTAAAATGCTGCATAAGAGCTAATTTTCATCAGGTTTGTTTATTTTCTGGTCTTATTTTTTTAATCAGCTCTTGAACATTCTGTGATATTCAAGATATTCAGGGCAATTTATAGCTTACTTAGACCACTGCATTCCCACAGTGATTATGCTGAATTGTGGCCGCAAAAAAGCTTGCAAGAGTTTTATAGCATAACTAATGTAAAGTCTTATCTTTCATAACTCTTGTGCTGAGAGGCTGCAAAGCCCTTGCTCAAACTTATGACTAAGATAATTTGTAGCGCTCAGAAATTATTTTTCTCTATGTCATGTAACAAATCTAAAGCACTGCTTTTAGCTGTAAGAACATAACATCCTTAGGATCAGCTTGCTGGTCTTGCTGTCTTTCATGGTGAACTGGCAGAACACAGTGCACTTGGGATGTTTGTCTCAGACTGAAAGAGGAAGTTATCTTCTCATTGTTCTCATAGGCAAACAAAGCTCATGTTCCTCTTCCTGTTTTGAGTTTTTCTCTCGCACTGCAATGTAACTATGTATTAAAAGTAGTAAATAGAGGGTTCCCCATAGATTTTGTGCAGAGCATGCCTGTAGAAAAGTGCTGTAATGTAATGAATAGGTCTAATAAACTGGAGATCAAAGGCTGGGGAGATCTTATACTTCTGTGTCTTTTTTCTTTAAAACTTTGTTTGTGAAATGTTGGAAATGTTTTTGACAGCAAAACATGTTAGTTCATGTGGCACTGAAATCTGATTCTAAGGAACAGAAAATGTAATTTCAATTGAGTAAGACATGTAACTTTCCAAGGATCTGGTAGTCTGGCTTTACAGCTTTTGCTCTCAGTCTACTTACTGAAAATGTTGAAAATCAGGTTTGTTTGTAAGGATTTGACAGAACAGTTTCTTAGTATAGCAAGTCTGTATGCATATGTTAAACTTGTGTGACTACATTTGAATAAGAGAGGTAAGCTAAAGTTAGCCAGAGTAGGCTTCCAGGGTATTAAGGTGCTTACAGAACCATGCATTTACTAATGTTTGGACTTACGGCGCAATTGGATTGATAAATGAAGAATGTACTAATTAGGAGGAACTGTTCCCCAATTAACAAACCTGTGAAATCCTTTCCTATTTTAATTCTCCTGAGTAATAAAACGGATATGAGGCCTAGATTCTAGGACTTCATGAAATTCTGGAAAAATCTAGTATTTGATGCTTAGTTAATTTTTTCTGTTTTTACTGTACATGTGAGTCTGACCTTTACCACAGGAATCTCATTATGGTGTCCATGATCTCAAGTTGCCAGGCCTGCTCAAATGATCTTAATAGTTCTTGCTATTTACAGATGTACTGTACAGGATGAATATGTAGTATAAAGCAGTAAGTGTTTAATTTAAGCTGTTGAATTTGTTCAGAGAGCAGTTATGTTACCCAAAGCTCTCTCCTAGGACAGTTCAAATTAGAGGGCAACTTGGGTTTGAAATCTAGCACTGAGTGTCTTGATAGAGGTTAAGATAATGTCTTTTGTGGAACTAGACTGTATTTTGGAGATGTTAAAGATTTTGCAGTCTGTATTACTTCTATATTGAATCAAATGGCGCTTGAAAAAACATATGCTATCTCTTTTTTCTTATTTTTAAAATTCACTCAAGTTTGATTTGAAGCATAAAACATCAGAATCAGAAAACTAGACTGTAGAACAAATAATGTCAGTTTTCAGTTATCTGTTTTATTCTCTTCTTATATTGTAAAATGAGCCTTGGAAATGTAGCTGCAGACATACTAATTGTTTTTCTTCTGTCACAGGGTTTTTTGTCATTTCTCAGTGCTCCACTAATAGGTGCTCTCTCAGATGCTTGGGGAAGAAAATATTTTCTTCTTCTTACAGTTTTCTTCACCTGTGTCCCAATTCCATTAATGCGAATAAGCCCATGGTAAGTGGTACAAACTGGAGTAGCAGTCTTGTCAGGACAGCAGATATTCAGAGGAGATGTCTGGGGAAATGGGAAGGGGACAATAAGATAAGAAGAAAGCAGCTTTCCTTTCAAGACATGATTGCATTATTCTGGAGATTTTCTGTTCAAGATGTATTCAAACTGTGTGTCCTAAAAGTAGAAATAATGGAATATGAACTATATTCATACAAGTATAAAGCATTTCTTTCAAGGATTTGACAATCCCATCTAACTCTATTTTAAGACCAGCTGTTAATTTTTTCCCTTAATGACTGACAGTAATAAATTTTTTTAAAGCTAAATGAACCTTATCATTTATTTGCTAAAGAAAAGTATAATTGTTGCTAGTGAGATCTTTTACCTGTTTGATTAGTACTTTGAAACCAAGTTAGTACTGCTCAGTTACTACTTTAGTTGCATTTACGTTAATTGTGAAACTTGGAAGAATTATAAAAGAATTTTGTTTACAGTCTGAATGCATTCAGATTCAGGTTCCACAGTATTATATGTCTGATAGTTTATTCCTTAACTGGCTGATGAAATAACTTCTAAGATAGTTAATTTTTCGTAGCTTGAACTCAAGAGGGTAAAAATCTATGCATACCATGTCCTCAAAGGACGACTTCTTCTTTTAGGCTGATGTATAGTAAACAGAAGAATATAAAATAATTTGAATGCTGTTTTCCAGTATTTAAGTGAGACTGTACAGTCATTCATTCATCTCTAGTAAAGTTCTGTGTTAGTTTTCAAGGAACCCTCCTCCTAGACTTAAACACAAACTTGCTTATTAGTAAGATAAAAAGCAAGAGATCTTAGTTCAAATTTTGTAATTGTTGCTTTTAAATTATTAGGTGGTACTTCGCTATGATTTCAGTATGTGGAATATTTTCTGTTACCTTTTCTGTAATATTTGCCTATGTAGCTGATGTAACAGAAGAGCATAAAAGAACTACAGCCTACGGACTGGTAAGATATGCTCAGTTTGGGGCAAAAGGTCAGATTATGACCTTCATATTGAAGTTGTGTTTTGATGTACAGATTGTTTCCCGATTAAAGAGTTTGATAAAGAAGTGTACCACAGTTCAGAACGCTGGATTAGTGTTCACACAGTGAACAGAGTGCTGTGTGCTCATGGGAGCAGAATTAAAATTTGACAACTTGCGTACAGGGCATGTGTAAGAAAGAATGTCTTTAACTTTTGCAAACAGAACATTAAATGTTAAAGACAATGCAAGTAATATAATTTAGCAATAGTTTTCCATCACCTCTATGTTGCATATATAGTTCATATGACTTCTTTTTGGTATAAAATGGCCTTTTCTAACGTTAGCATGGTAAGAAGGGATGAAAATGCATAAAACAGTATTTTTAATAACTTAGATATGATCCTTCTTCACGATCAAAAGATGAGGAAAATAACTTGGTTAGTACAAACTAGTCCATTCAGAGGTAATATAATTCCTGCTTAGTGTGCTTCCCTAATATCTATATTACTTTATGTTTTGGAGGTCTATTGATAGATGTCCTTAGCTTTTAAACTTCTTTTAGGCAGGCATTTAAATGTACTGACAACTTTTTCAGTGAAATCACTTCAAATTCCTAATTAGAAAACAAAATAAAGATTTTAGTCTATTTGAAGGTAAGAGCCATTTTCCTTTGAGCCAAACCTGATCTTGGAGTGCAAATCCTGTCTAGTATGGTGTGCTGTTGAGAAGGCAGTAGAGACTGTATTTGGGACCCATACTTATTGTTGTAAATAGTATGTGGTTTATTTACTTTTTTGTTTGGTTTGGGTTTTTTACTTGAATTTTTACTGGGGTGTTTTTTCAATGACACTTCTAGGGAGGGGTGGTGAGCAAGTTACTTCCTTTTTCTGTAATGGGAGAATAACCACTTTTTGATGGGTTTGTAAACTGTTGTGCATAGGTATCTGCCACCTTTGCGGCAAGCTTGGTGACTAGTCCTGCCCTTGGAGCATACCTGTCTGCCAGCTACGGGGATAGTCTGGTTGTACTGGTGGCCACGTTGGTGGCCGTCGTGGACATCTTTTTCATCCTGCTAGCTGTACCAGAATCTCTGCCAGAAAAAATAAGACCTGCTTCATGGGGATCTTCTATATCATGGGAACAGGCAGATCCTTTTGCAGTAAGATGCACTTCAATAAGTTGTTACTAAATATTTGGTGATTGATAAGTAATAATTATTCGTTTCAGTTTGTAAGCTTGAGAAGTCTTCAGCCTTACTGGTAGCTTCACTGTTGGGTATGCCGTAGTTTCCGTTCTCTGCTCTTGCCCATAAAGATCTAACTACATTTGAAAAGCAAAATCAAACCAAACTTTGTGGATGAAATAATTCTAGATTTGAAAATAATGTTTGGTGTGAAATCCAACGGTACAATACTTTAACTTTCTAACTTAGGTGCTCTATTTTATTGCGAACAGAAATGCTGAATTCTTATGCACCAATATTTTAGGTTTTTACATACTCAATTTATGACTGTACTTTTGGCAGTATCTCTCGGCACTCTTGATTTCCACTTTTGGTTGTGTATGATTTATTTCTAATAGAGATTGGATCTATAAAGCCTGATCTTTTTGTGGGCATATATAGGAAGGGCTAAAACATACCATGCAGTCTTTGTAGTAACTTCACTCACTCACACGTACTCAGTTATTTTATGTTTTCATTACACCTTGATATCTTAAGAAAGGAAGAAGTGATTTTTCTTCTCAAGATCTGTCCTGCTGGGAACTGGTTCTGAATATTGAGAGATGAATGGCATGCTTGAAAGACTGCAGTTACAGAATTTGTTTTCCGCAATTTATTTGTTCTTTAAAGTAATTAATTATAATTATAATCGGTGAACAAGTGTAAGAAATGTATATTATTTGCTAGTATCTTTCAAAACAAATAATTACTGTGGAGGTCCATTAGAAGACATTAGTTATTACAATTATGTAATGCTGTTTTTGGGGAGTAGTTTTGACTTGGTACTGAACAGTAGCTTCAAAAATCTCGATGGAAACTTTACTGAAGAATTGAGTTCCCCAAACTGTATATAAAGAGATTGTTTGTGACTTAATGTTCAGCTTAACTGTGTCCATGTGTAATTGTTTTGATGTATATGCATACAAATAAAAGGGAATATACCTTCTTTCTTTACGCTTTCATAGGCTTTGTACTATGTTTTAATACCTGCCTTGTTCTTTTGTTTTACAGTCTCTGAAAAAGGTTAGAAAAGACCCTACAGTTCTCCCAATCTGCATTACAGTGTTATTCTCATATCTGCCTGAGGCTGGCCAGTATTCTAGTTTCTTTCTGTACTTAAGACAGGTAAATGTTGATCTCTTCGCATCTTACTAAGGATGTTTAAATAAGTATTCCCTATGACTTCTTTGTTGTTATAGGCTTTGCTTGGAGGCCTGCTTTCTGCCAAAGTAAAACTTTAAGATTAAAAGCAGGGTGATTTGCTAAGCCAAAAACTGAGTAACACTTGACTCCTGATGCATAAACCCTGCAGTATTTTAAGCACGTGTTTACCTTAAGCAGGCCTTTGTTCTCATTTAGTACAGCAGTTTCTGAGTCTGTCTTGAAGTGGGATCTTGCCTGTCAAAGACCAGCCGTGTTTTGGGGAGGGATAGAGAACTTTAGTTTCCAGATCTATGACTTCTTTTGTCTCCTTTTTTTAAGGCAGGTTTTTTTTTCCCCTTTATACTTTTCTTGGCAAAGAGTCAAGTAGGGATCATTCTTGAAAGTGGACACTTCCTGAATGGATCCTGTATAAATCTAGAGTATAAGCAGGGATGAGTGTTTTCATTGAAAAGATATTCCCTGCTACTAATTGTCCTGCATTGTGTTTGGCATTTGTTTCACACAATTTCTGCTTCTCTACAGGTTATAGGCTTTGGATCTGCTAGCATTGCGGCATTTATAGCTGTGGTGGGCATTCTGTCCATAATAGCTCAGGTAAGCTCTGTTTCTTAATGCTTCATTTAAGCTCATCTAAAAACTTTTTACCTGCTCTAATGTCAGTGTATCTTGCATTCACTAAATGTTGTATTCGTGATACAGTCCATGTAAATTTCTTACTTTGTATAAGCTTTCCGTGGTAATACTGGATCTGGATATCAGAAAGATAAAATTTGCTTGACTTGGATCAGTAAATTCATTGGAACTCTGACTTAAAATTATTAAAACAATACAGGAAATTTGTTACTAAATGCAAGGCATTCTGAAAGGGAAGTGCCTTATTTTAAATAAAAGTCATGCTACTTGCACCTGCTCAGTTGGTTTGTGCTATCAAACTTGCATACAGGCAGTCTTTCCAGGGTGACTTAGGCTCCGCTTGGAGGCTGAGGAGCTGTGAGGCCTTGTTATCTTCTTGTCATATTTCTTAATTGGCAACAGTGAGCTGATTTTATGTCTTTTGTAAATCCAGGTTTTTATTATGCGATCTTTGGTATCTTTATGGATGCAGTTTGTCTTCCTGTTCTGATGACAAGAGGAGGAATGGCATATGGAGTATGTTGTACCCTTGCTGCCATTCTTAGCTGAACGAAGGTCTTACTGTTTTGATGTAAACAACACATTCATCAATGTTTACTGGTTTTCCTAGTGTCAGTTGTGGCCTTCCTTAGCAATTCAAGAAATTATTTTAATCTTTGTGCTGTGGTTTTTTCTGAGGCTATTGTGTGCCCTCACATCTGCCAGTCATACTTTATGCTGACCAGTATTTTTCTAAAAATCTCTAAGATGGTTTTCCTTCTGGTTTATAATTTTCAGTGTTAAAATGAGGAAAATCTTTTGATTTTTGAGCTTTTTGAAGAGTACAGCTTAGTAATCTAGGCTTATTGACATAATCTTTGCTTCATAAATACTGATTTGTGTTGGCATGTTGGGTAAGAAAGAACTGAAGATAGAATTACCGTATTTTTTCTATGTAGCATTCAAACTAGAAATGAAAAACAAGAAAGCTAGGGTGAGCAGTTGTCCTTGGCTGGATGACAAATACCCACCAAGCTGCTCCAGCACTCCCCTTTCCAGACAGACAGGGAAGAAAACTTAAAGTAAAAAACAACTCTTAGGAGATAAGGTAGCTTATTAAAGCAAAAGCAAAAGTTTAGTTGCACAAACAGGGGGGGAAAAAAGGTTTATTTTCTGCCTCCCATGAGCTAGCAGTGTTGAGCCACTTCCTGGGAAGAAGGACTTCCACACACGTAGCAGTTGCCCTGAAAATTAAACATCATAAATAACAAATGCCCCATTCCTCCTCCTTTTCTAGCTTTGGTATCTGAGCTGATACCATATGGGATGAGTTATCCCTTTGGTCAGTTTGGGTCAGTGGGCCAAGTTTTGTCCCCTCCCAGGATCTTACCCATTCCCAGTCTGCTGATATGGGGGGATTGTTGAGAGACAGCGCTGATGCTGTGCCAGCACTGCTCAGCAGTAGCCAGAGCACTGGTGTGTTAACAACACCTTTCCAGCTACCAACCAGTGAGACCAGTCAGAGCTGCTGTGGGAAAATCAACTCCATCTCAGACAGACAATCAGGAAGAGAAGAGAGGAAGTGTATTCTGCTCTGCAGTCCTGATTCCTTTTCTCTGTATTTTTACTGAAGTATTGCTGAGTTTCTCCTGTTAAAGAAAAGTGTGTGGTCCATTAACTGAATCAAGTTGTCCATGTGGAAGTGTCTGCTTCTTGCCCTGAGTGTCTTGTATCTGAATTGGGATCTCCTTTCTCCTCAGCAGTAACACTTCTAAAAAATGGAAATACTGATCTTTGATTAGGATTAGCTTTCATGTGCAAATGAAAAGGTCATGTCAGTTATGTAAAGAGTCAGTAGAAAATGTAATTAATGGTGCCTTGGAATTGGCCAAATTTCAGTGTATGTGATGAAGGTGACAAAGCAGCAGGATTTACTTGTAAGTTTAAATGTAAATTTGCAAAATAATTCAGCTGACCTAAGGAGTTTACTTTCTTCTGAGCTAGCAGTCTTTTTTTCTCTAGTATTTGTAAATACTGGTAAATTCAAGTTGTGTCCAGCCTGCACTGTCTTTGCTTGGTAACTGCTTTTATTTTGTGGAGTGCTCTATTCCGTAATACACTAGGGCTTGTAGAGGTGAAAATGAAAGCCTGTTTGCATTGGAAATAGACACTGTCATCTAATATACATAGAGAAGGCAGTACATATGGTTCTGGATGTCCCAAAGTAGTAACCCTTTAAGTGTTAAGAATATCTGTACATTAAATGTTGAAATTACTTATCTGTATTTTGGGCTTAATACAGGAGGAGAAAGAGGACAATTGTTGTGAATTTTCTCATCATTTGAAAGGTCCTCTGAATTACTTTGCATGGGAGAAATTACTTTAGCAAGTCTGACTTTTTAAAACAACTTTTGGTTGAACTTACTTCTCTTGCAGACTTTGTTTCTCAGTATCTTGATGAGAACTATAGGGAACAAAAACACAGTTCTCCTTGGTCTTGGCTTTCAGATCTTTCAGCTGGCTTGGTATGGTTTTGGATCTCAGTCTTGGTAAGCATGCATTTTGCTATGTAGACACTTGTTAAGGAGCTGAAAGGTTTTTTCTTTCCCCCGACAAATTCTACTTTTGTTGTCATGGGTATTTGAATGTTCTGTGAATTAAGTATTCCCATTTTCATTACTCTACCAAAATTTGGTCTGTGTTTTGCATATGTTGGAATGATAGAATTTTGTGTACTTACAGCCCTTTGGAAAAGGGAGTCTTTGCAACATTTTGTTCCACTGAGTACTAAGTCTATGAATGTGGTTAAAACTTTTTCTTAAACTCACAAGCTAATAAGTAGCATGTTCTCTCTAGTAATTCCACTAGATCTATTTTACCCATTAGGTATTGGACCTATACTTGTTTTTGTAACATATTTTCTTACTCCAACTATCATTGGTCTTAGAAACTATCTACAGTTTCTTCTGTTGGAAACTGTCTAGAGTTTCTTCTGTCTTTAAGTAGAGACAATTGGAACCATAAGCTAGAAAATCTTACTCTTTACAAAGTGTGTCCTGCTGAGAGGGAGGAGTGCTTGTCATTTATCAAGAGTACTTCCTAGTCAGTTGTAGAAACTAGAGAATTGTCTCTCTGGGACACCCTGGGAAATTGTTTCTTTGTACAATGTTTGGAGAGGAAAGCCTGCTTCCCTCCCATTCCCATTTTTTTTCTCTGCTAGGATAAAATCAAATCCAATGTGCTTCTCTTTCAGCAAGTTCAGAATAATATATGGGAAGGGAGCAGGAAGATAACCAGATAATTTCCAGTTCTTTAGGTGTTTTATTATGTATATTTTGAAAGGAATGAAATGTTAAATAAGGGTGCTCTTGTGGGAGTGTGGGGAGTAATTATAAGGGCAGTGTCATTTTAAATTCAAATTATGTATTTAACACAGGATGATGTGGGCAGCGGGAGCTGTAGCAGCGATGTCAAGCATTACATTTCCAGCAATAAGTGCTCTGGTTTCACGAAATGCAGAGGCAGATCAACAAGGTGAGTATTTGATAAATTGCTGGTTTTGCATCAGACTGCTTTTTTCTCTAGAAAGCAGAAGAGTTACTTAGGTGTACTGTTCAAATTATCTTTGTGTGTTTTCACTTGGTAGTACCTGTGGAAGTCTGCTAGTCCATGTAGGGAGGAAGGAAGTGCACAAATTTATCATATTTACATTGTAAAAGACATAATTTCTGATTAGCTACTTCTTGTCTTTCTTTCTGTAAAAGTACTATGAAGGCAACAAAAACATTCTCTTTTTTTCTCTTCCTTTTATTATATGCAGTATTCTCTAAGTAAACAGTGAGGATTAATGTAACAATACTACCTTTTTAATTACACATTTTACCAGATTGAAATAAATGAAGGAAAGAAGTTTTTTTTTTTTTTTTTGTAGAAAAGTTGGGCCTTTTTGATACAATACTTCAGATTTTCCAGGAGTAGAAAAGGATGCCAACATAACCAGTTAAACTGAGAAAACACATAATTTACTGTTTTTGATATGAAAAGCAATGTACAGTCAGAAATTAGTCCTCCTTTAAAGTGAAATGAGAAGTCATCACAAATTAGAACACTGGTAAAAAGACTTTGTATTGTTCTCGAACTTGAATTTAGTATTCTCTTTAAAAAATGCTTACATATAAATTTTGAGTATCAGTTATACTTTAGCTTTGTACAACATGAAGTAGGTAAATGCAGGAAATCTGAGAATTACCAAGGAGATACTGTTCCAGGAGGTGGATTTCTGTTTTAGGATGCAAAAGATGGTATTCTACATGGGTTTTTGTAATTATTCCCCTCTCTCCCATTTTTTTGAGACATTTAAAGATTTTTAAAGACTTCTGTTTACATCAGGAAATTACTGGTTTAGTTAAGCTGACAGAAGCAATTGAACTTTGATTTTACATAGAGGAAACTGGTGTTAATAGCTAAGGCTTTCAAGAGTGAGGTTTTGCCACCTAGTGGCATGAAGATTTTAAACTTTCTTATCATCAACCTATGAAGTAAAAACTTTTTTTGCATGTTTTCTTTTCCTCCCATTTTACAAGTTACCGCCTTAAGGATGAAGCAGATTATTAATATTGTCAAATAGCATTTTTGGACTCTTATTATGTGAGATTAATATCATCAAAACACTTTTTTGCACTGTTGCCACAATTACTTAATGAAATCAAAACAGAAGTGTACCTATAGCACTTTGATTAATCAAGGTTTAAAAAGAATCCATTATAGAAGTGCAGTCAGTCAAGTATTTTGAATTTACTGCTGTATACTTAATTTACTGCCCTGAATAGGTTGCTTGGTATTTAAATAAATACTGGTCACAATTTGTGCCTATTTTCCCAATCACAATTCTTAACACTTAGGTGCATTACTCTAAATTTCACTTGAAAATAAATTTAATGGGAACCACATTTAAATGCTATCTTCGCTGTATTCATTGCAGACTTTGGGTGAGAGTGGAAGAACTCTAATATTAAAAATTAAACCTAGACATAAATTTATTTATCATAATAATGAAATATTATCCAATAATAAAAATAATAATTCTTCCAGTAATCTGCAAGTATAGTGACAGGACTATGGTGTGCAGAGGATTATTTGAATCCAACAGATTTGTCTTCAATAAACTTCTTACATCTTAGAATGTAGAAATAATTATGATATGCTCTATTTTGGAACAATTATTAGAATACACTCAGAGCTCTTGGCTCTGAGCATTTCTTCCTTGCTTAAAAAAAGATAATCCTACTTGTTTTTTTTCCTCATTAGGTGTTGTCCAAGGAATAATAACTGGAGTAAGAGGACTGTGCAATGGCCTGGGACCAGCACTGTATGGCCTTATTTTCTTTGTCTTCCATGTGGAATTCAATGAATTCCTACCTGATAACACTTCTGAAACTGCAACACAGCAGTATCCCAGTAATAAGGTTAGTTCAAAATTTGGTGTGGAGTTTCCTGTGTAGAATTCATTGTGCCAGAAATCTGTCTTTTTGGTTGATTTAAAATCTTAGTTATTTAATAAACCTGGAAAGTGAGAATTAAGTCGTTTAAGAACAAGATGTTCTTGTTCTTAATTCTCACTTTTCAGGTTTATTAAATAATTCAGATTAAGATAATTTGAATGTGATCGTAAATACTTAGATTTCCAGTAGTAGCAGCATTGGTTTCGGTATTGTAACAGTGCCAGGTAACTTATTTTGATGTAAATTTACTGGAACTAAAGTTTGAGTGAAGTTGCATCATTATGATTTTCCACATATTACAGCAAACAGAGGAGTTGTCGGATGTGTTGGAGAGTAATAGTAACACTTGGCAATGCAGTGACAAAGGGCAGCTTTTGAAAGATTTTCACTCCTCTCAGTGAAACCACAATTATGTGGTTAACACTCAAAAGCTGCTCAGATGAATTACCTGTTATACTGCAAATGAGGGTGTATTAATTTGTGGAAGTTCATTTCTTCTTTGAGTATTTGTGTGTGTAGCACCTCTTGAAGATTTAATATCATCAAAACATATTTTTGATTTGTTTATATGTGCGGACCATCAGCTGAAAATTTAGGCCTCTGATTGTAACAAGAATTGAGGCAAGGGAAATACCCGGTTACTGTATACTTATGTTCAGGTATTTTCCCACTTTATTTGAGAAGAACTTCCTACATTTAATATGGTAGAATAAAAGTACACAGGATTGACAAGCTTCACTTTTGGTTTTATCTAGTTTTAGTTTACACAGATACAGAAAAGTTGTTAAAGATTAAAAAAAAGCTGGATTGCTGACATTTTTCTTTTGTAGAGGTTTGCCATCAAACCTGGCTGATTAAAATTTGTGTTAAAACCTTTCTGGTGTTTGTTTTTAGTTGGGGTTAGGAAATGAGGATAAGTTTTGTTTTTGAACTTTAAAATAAACTGCTTAGAAGCAAGCGACAATAACTCCAAATACTGAGTTGTCATACATGAGTAACACGTGTCTGCAGTGAGAATAGTCTCACTGTTACTTTGCTCACCCATATATTGATTTTTTTTTGGGATGCTTGTTTATTTCGATAACTTGATTCTAGATATCTCAGCCATGGAAAAGTGAAGCTAAGGTTATTGAGACTTGTACTTGTGAATGTTGAAATCTTATTCTATTAATGTTCAGAGGAGTCTTGTTGATTTAACAAGCATGTTGCCTAAAGCAAAAAAATAAATTACAAAAAAGCATCAAGTCAACATCTGTTTCATTATCTAGGCAATCATACTTTCAATTGAAAATTTTATGTGTTTTTCATTTTTCAATCAGTGTGGAGATCAGGTGAGGAATTTGTGGGGATTTTAGATGTAGAAAATTCACTTTAAAGTGCACATATGAACCTGTTTGCAAAAATTTTATAGTCCCCATAAATGTGTCTCTCATGATCTCCTGCATTAGTGGTGTAGTTCATAATGCAGAAGTCAGTGTCTGAAACATGAATTCTTTATTATGCTTGTTTTCCTGTAGAGAGCGATCGTTCCTGGTCCCGCCTTCCTGATTGGAGCATGCATTGTTCTCCTGGCTTTTCTAGTTGCCTTATTTATTCCTGAGAACAAAGCCAGCAGTACCAAAAAACACAACAACAGCATCAGCAGTAGTCAGAGTAACAACCTAGACCAAAGTAACGAAGAGGACATTGAACCATTGCTGCAGGATAGCACTGTATGAAGGCTAAATTCTGAGGGGCCGATGGAACAAATTCATGCACTGAATTGTGGCTCTGGAAGCTTGATGGGAGGTACAGAGTATCCTGCCTTTCAGGAGAAGGCAGCTGTGACAGGAGGTCACTTGCTGTATGCTACCTGAGGTTGATGTCATGCATGCAGGAGTGGTTTTTTAGAACAGCAGGTCACAAGCTGGTGTGATTCTACCCAGTATTGGACTGCAAATGCTGTGTCAAATTCTGATATTGGGTAGAAATCTGAATACAGAGACAGATTTTTTTTTAAAGTTTGAATGTTTAGTTCCCAAAATTGCAAATTAATGCAAAATAAACAGGTTTGAGTCAGAACAATTTCAGCCATCACTACAATAGGTTGTTTTACATTTCTTATGCCTTTTTGTCTGCATCTATGCCACATGTAGTCTTCACAGCATGGAAGGCACTGATCTCTATATAGTTTTGGTACCTGAGATAGTGGTTTTCAATGAAATTCTCAAGTATTATTTACTAGCAAGAACTCCAGTAGTTACCAGAAAGCAGTGATGTAAATGAGATGGCAGAATTGTGAATGTGTGTGATCACACAGGATAGTACTTAGCCATAAATGAAGGTCATGCAGAAACCTTAAAGCCACATTCTGCAATAATCAGTTATGTGCAGTTAAAACAAATCCAGTGGGCACCGAAGAGCCAGATCCCATTAATATTTTGCTTATAAAAAAATATTTTAATATTAAAATGAGCAGTGTCAGAAATAGACAATTCTGAGTGGGTGCCAGAGTACTTTACATCAAAACATATATGTATGTACTGCATTTTGTCACTTTATCTGCCATATAAACTAATTTTTCCTATTAATTCCTTTGACCGCTGCCTTAACTGCTTCTTAGTGTTCAGTTATTAATCATATTCAGCCTTCATATCACTGTCTTACCTGCTGAATATCATAGATATATGAATATCTTTTTTTTCTAAAAGATGCTTCAAAGGAGTGATGAATTATAACAAATGTGCTAATTTTTAGAGACATTTTATGAAGAACACAGAGATTTATATGTATTTTGCTGCAGTGTAAATGGACTATTAAACCCAACTTTGATGAAGTACTCCTATGAATGTTTTATATGTATACAATATATGTAGATATTTGTAAGGAGTTTTAATTTTTCCAGATGGGGTGCTGTGTAAATCATGTATTTATAAATGTAATGAGGGTACAGACAGTTATACAGTTTTTTAAAAGGCTTGTGTATTGACTGAACAAATTTTAAAAATATATATTTTGAAACTTGTTCCATGTTGAGCACAGATAAGAAACCTTTTGTACTTATGCAGGTTGGTTTTTAAGTTAGTAAGCTTCCTAATGCATAATAAATATAAATACCAAGCTTTCTAGGTTTTGTGAGTACGTGTCTGTTTTTCCAAGTTCACTGTTGTGCCTTGGCTGCTTCAGAGCAGAAGTGGGTTTATCCTAGTCTTGGATGAATCCTAGTACCTGGATTCCTGTTCTGTTGTGTTGTGTTTGTGTTATCAAGAGTGGTGAAAAGCATGCTTTGCTTAGACGTTCCATGGGTTCCTGACATGTTATCCACTGGGGTGGAGAAGTGGAGAATGAAAGTACAAAAAACACTGAGAATAATTTCTGATCTGAACACTACTGCAGAATTAATAGCTTTTTCTGAGGAAGCTTACGTAGAAAATTCAATTTTTCTTGTATTCTTGAATTTCTGGGCTTTTATGCAGGATAATCTTTTTTTGCTGCAGGCCAAACTGCAGTTGGGTAAGTTTTGCATGATCCCAGCTTAGAATGTCGTAAACTTGATCTATGGAATAGAATACAGATATATTAGTGTTAAAAGTAGCAGTTGTCAAATTTATTACTGCTTATAGTATCCCTGCAATGGATTGGATTTTTGAAGTAGAATCTCAAAATCACAGAATGGTCGGAAGGGACCTTTAAAGGTTGTGGGACAGGGACATCTTTCACTAGAGCAGGTTGCTCAGAGCCACCCTATCCAACCTGACCTTGAACATATCCAGGACTTCTAGGAATTAATTATCCACAGCTTCTCTGGGCAACCTGTGACAGTGCCTCACCACCCTTTATTGCAGAGATTTTCTTCCCTTTGTTCAAACTAAACTTTACTGTTCTCATTTTAAAACTCTTACTCTTTGTCCTGTTGCTACATACCTTGGTGAAAAGCTGCCTCCTATCCTAAAAGTCTTTTTTGTATATTGAAGGGCTCACCCCAGAGCCTTCTTTTCTGCTGCCTGAACAACCCTGAACAATCCCAAACAACCCCAGCTCTCAGCATGTCTTCACAGGAGAGGTGCTCCAGTCCTTCAGTCATCTTTGTGGCCTCTTCACTCCAACAGCTCTATGGTTTCCTGTGCTGGGGAATCCAGGCCTGGATGCAAAAAAAAATATTTTAAGCACACATCCTTACTCTATATAAATTATTATATGTGCTATTCTGCTAATTAAGTACACAATAAAAATGTAAAAAGGTAAGTTATAGATGAGATATAAAAATATTTGAAAATTGTTTGAGTAAAGTATTTTTCTGTTCCCAGTAGAAAATTAGTTAATGATGCTCAGAAATAACTGATGCCTCATTGTTTTTTGGAATTTTTGTTCAACACGGTGGTACAGAGATTTTAAGATTTAGTTCTAAGTTAATTTATATTGATTTTAAACGTCAATATGTATTTAATATCTGTTTCTAGTATCTGTCATTACTGAAATAGATACCTCACAAAGATATTTATCCAAATGGAAGGTGTGTTGAAGGCTGTGCTTACGAAATCATGATCCTTGTTTTTCTGTCCTGCCCACTACTTATGCAAAGGTGTATTAATATTCAGGTTAATGCTCAACTAGGAAGTTTCCATTTTCCCTGATGTCAGTTGGATTTGCAAGCTAATTGAAAGGTCTTGAATTTTTGTGTTTACAAATTGATTAAAAAACTTCCCTCTGGAAGATTTTTTTAAATGGGTTAGAAAGTTACTTCCCTATAGAAGTGTACAAATACAAATAGTAGAGGTTTTTATGGGTGAAACTTCTGCGCTTCTTTTTGCAACATAATTGCATGATGATGGAAACACTTCCAAACTTCTGTTTTCAAAATGCTCCCTCCATAAAATACCTTTATTTTAAAAGGAAATTTTCCTTGCTTATTGTTAGAACAATACCTTTATCTTGAAGAGATACATTGAATGTTTTTATTTTTCAAAAATATTGGCATAGTACTGGCAGGCCTTTTTTGTCACAGAAAAGGTCAGGAGATGTGGAGCAACTGCTTTTCTTTCCATGGAAGAAAAATGTAAGTTTCACATGGGATAACCAGTGAACCCCTGTAGCATAAAAGACTTTCATGGTAACTCCCCATCTATTTCCAAAGTACTGTAAAGATTCTAATATTGAAAGGTCTTGTTTTTATACAATTACCACACTGATGACAATGTAGGAGTTTGTGTGCTTTTGTCTCCAGTTTTTTTGCCACACCTGCTTGCACATGAGTGATCCAGTGAATAAATTTCACTCTTGCTGTAACCTTATCCTTAGATCCCTTTTTTCTAAGGGTAGCAAGTATCTTAAACTGAGACAGGATAGGAGCACTTCGACTTTCAAATCTCCCACAACCCATAACTTGTTCTAATATTTGTTTCTTCAAGCCTTCGGCATTCTTCTTCAAACTTCAGAGTGTTTTCTGTGAAATCTGTGAAATAATGCATTGAATATCACAGGACATCAAACATTGCTGAAAAAAACTTACAAAAGTTGTTCTTCATGTCCTGAATGGCTAATTTGTAAATGCCCTGTTAATCCTTGTGGCTCTGTACGATTGTTAGCTAATGACTAAAGGTACAATATACACTTAAAAAGACATTCATTGTTAGAAATAGCACTAGTAGATTTGTATTTCAAGTACTTACTTTGACTGTTTTCAGTTTTTTTGACCAACTTTTTCTCAAATCGACTACATTGTCGGTGATATTACCATGCAAAGTGGTTGTTGAAGGACTTGGACTAGAAGCAGAAGTATCACCTCTGGAACTTGTCTGTTTCTGCTTGTATCATTTGTGTTACCTTCGATCTGCACTGTTTTTTTTTTTTTTCCAGACTGTTTTTGAGAGACCAGGTAATTTTGTGAGAGTTAGTTTAGTTGCAGATAGGTAATACAGTCTACCGATGTGCTTTACTGGGCACATGTAAATGTCAATACACTGAAAATGAAAGAAGGAGTGGGGGCATCACTGTCAACTCCTTTCTGCATTGTGAAACACCCAGTCTTCCCCAAGGGTACCTTGTGTTCTGTCTGCCTTGAGTGTGACTGTCCGGCATACACACAAATGAGAGTGCAGTGTCAAGATATGTTATATATTAGTAAAGTTGTAATTCTTAATACTTTTAGGTGGTAAATAAAATACCTTTAACTAAAGCTTTCCTCTTTGTACCCCTGAGGTGTGCTTAACACCCTGCTTTGCACACCCTGAGGTGTGCTTAACTTCTATGTGGGAGACCATTGCTCCAGAGCATATTTTATTGCAATGTTACAACATGCAATAAGAGTTCTTCACTTCCTCAGTGTAGTAATGGGCATGCTTCTTTGGGGCAGCTGCTGATCTGTGTGTGGGGCCGTGCTTTTGATCCAAAGAAACAAAGTTCTAGTTGTTCTGATAAAATTTACCTTTGTTTTTTCTTTTTTTTTTTTTTATTTTTTTCAGAAGAAAACAAATAGTCTCCCCCCACCACAAAAAAAACCAAAAAAACACAAAAAACCAACCAAACAAACAAAAAACCCCAAAAAAGACCAAAACAAAAACAAACCAAAAAAGCAGGGAAAGACATTATGAATTAACAGTACAAAGATCTGGCAAACTATACTTGGGGAACTTCTGTCCTCAGAGATTTTGCTCTGTTGTGTATGTGCATTTATTGTGAAAACATGCTGCTGTATTTTGATTATAATAACTAGAAGATAATCATAAAACCTGTGATAAATAAACTTAATACTTAGATTGTTTTAACAGGCATGTTAAAGCAATCTGTTATATATATACTAGCATCATTATGTCCCCTAACAAGAAGACAATTTGATTTTAAGAGTTGTTTAAAATTTTTGGTCATGCTTTTCTGTTCTGGTCCAAAAGCTTTCACTCACAGG
This sequence comes from Melospiza melodia melodia, assembly GCF_035770615.1. NCBI lineage: Eukaryota > Metazoa > Chordata > Aves > Passeriformes > Passerellidae > Melospiza > Melospiza melodia. Next base: position 58,265,562 of record NC_086226.1, on the reverse strand, counting down.
ATGGCTAACCTGAGACCCTTCCTGGTCAACCTGAAAAAGTTGGTGAAGCAGGATGAATAGATCTGCAGAATAGCCTATTTTTATGTGATTGAGGAGACTGAGCATGACTTCTAGTCCTCTGTTTAGTGGCATGCTGTCTCATGGGTTTCATTTCAGGAGCTTAGTGGTGAGATTGATCTAAGAGTAAAATCTTGAATCCAGCATGTGTAACTAAATTAAATCAGTTTATTTCCTAGACAATTTTTCTTGAACAAGTCGTACAGAAAAGAAGGTGCTGTTTGTCTTCTCCCATTGTCTAAAAAGAGTAGTCTTGCTCTGTTTTCTGAAAGAACACTGCAATAAGAGAATGGAAGATAGGCATGGTTCAGGGTACAGTCCCAGGCCTAGCATTGCTACTCAGCTGCCCTTGCAGTCCATTTTCTGTTGCTGTAAAAGTGCCTTTACATATTGCATTTTCAGCACTGGCACCTTAAAGCAAATGTGTTAAAATCCTTCCTTAATTTGAAAGTAAATGCTGCATCACCAGCTGAATCTCTGGGAAGTACAGAGCTGCATGATTTAAGTGCAATTGACTGCATTATGTGCTAGCAGTTTGGAAGTCAATATTTTTTATAGTCCTTTTTTCTGTTGACATGAAAAAATGGCCACTTCTGATTGCATACCCCAGTGAGAGCTTAGGCTTATGGATTTCAGAAAATTGCTTCTATCTGAAGTGTCCCTTGACTGATGCTTGATGTACACCTTAATGCTTATGTGTCAATATAATTGTGTTAAGAAACAGGCTGTAAAGAAAACTGTGCTGCTAGCTCCGATCATCTGAATGTAGGCAAAAATCTGCTAATCAGGACCTTATTTGGTGATGATGGAAGAAAAGCTGTTGGTGAATAACAGGCAGGCAACATTATTCATGACAAAGTACTTTTCTACACATGTGGAAAGTGTTGATCTTGAAAACTTTGCAGTGGTTGTATTGTTTTGTCCAGAAAATCTGTTTGAAAGGAAGTTTTAAAGGCAATTATTTTTTTTTCCCTTCTCCTCCTCCTAGTTTTGATGAAGAGTATTTTTAAGCATATTTTACACTTTGAAGCAAGTCAAAATGTAGTCTTTTACTGCATTCTTTTCTGGAAGTCCTGATGAGTTCTCTTTAAGTAAGAGAAACTTAATCATATATGGGGGCATCTGCTTTATCAGATGCAGGTGCCATTTTTGGTAACTTAATGCTGTTTCTCAGTGTAGTGGTTCAAATATCCTCTGAAAAGCAGTGAAGGGAAAAAAGCAAAACATGACAAAATCGTTTCAGTTAGAGACTGAAGTGTTAAGCACTGAAGAAAAAAGTTACATGTGCAGGTCTAAGCACCCTTCCTTATTGCTTAAAGCCCAAAAGTAGCTTTTTGTTGCTGTCTTACTTCTTTATGCCTACATAATAAACAAAATGTATTTTTTCATCATTGCCATCATCTGTAATTGGCTTATAAATAGCTGAAACATCAAACTTGCCCAGCTACCTACTCCTACTATGCTTTGTGTTATTTCAGTGCATCTAGTGGTTCCAGAAAGTTCAAAACATGTATTTAAGAATAGTAGCATATTGTAGGTACAATATTTAAAGATGCATTCAAAAGGTATACGTTATATATTTTTTTAACACTGAAAGAAAAATAAAACTGGAAGGGAAGATTAAGAAATATAAATATTCACTAGATTATGCCACCTGAAGTGAATTGCATTCTGCATATCCTTGTCAGGCACACATTTTGACCTCGGAGAGATGTTGCAGGCCTCTGTGCAGTCCTTAGAGGAAAAAGCTGTTTGCAGAGCTGATAATTTGTGACTCTTACTGAGTGGTTAAGGATTTAATCTTCTTGGACAATAGATTTCAATTTTTCCTCAAGAAGTAAGCTCTCCCTACCAATGAGTTAGCTTTCATTTTTCAGACATGAAGGCATGTTTGGGAAAGCACCTTGGGAAATACAGAGCACTAGAAACTCTTAATGATCCTGGAACCAAGTAATCAAAAATAAATTCAGATTTTTTCCTTATTTTTAGTGCAAATTGCAAAAACCAGATGATGTTGCAAGATCAAGAGAAGAACTTAATTTTTAGAGTTTTAGAATAATTCTGAAATTATTTGTCTGTGTATGAAATACATCAACAACACCACAGCTGCCCTTCCTGAAGGTGACAGGAAAGAAAAATGTGATAAAGGTCAGACTGTCAGGCAGCCTATTATGAACAAAACACTTTCCTAGGATAGAGCCTCGCCAAGGGTGGGCTGGTTCCACCTTGACATTACAGCGTCTGTCAAAAGGAAAAACAACTCATGACTCCAGGTAATAACTGAAGGTAGTAAAAACAACTCATTTGCCCTATTTCTTCCATCTCTAGGGGGAAAAATACATCAAGCTACCATGTAGCAATCATATTAAAAAGTTCTGCACAGTTGCCTCAAGCAGTTGGTTGAGGTCTTTTACTTTATTATGAAATACACAAAAGTAAAAGCTCATCTCTAAGTTTATGGAAAGAGCCCTTGGTAAATATATTTGAATTTATTTGGCTTTATTCAGTGTTAAACATAGTCATATTTGGAGAAAGAGCAGTAAAAATGGAACAGTGAAGATGTATACCTTTAGAGGTAAATGTTTAAAATTCTGTTTAAATTTTTTCCCTATTTGCAAAGGCTCCAAACTGAACCTAAGAGTTTTGGCTTATGTTATTGTATTTCTTGCATGATTACACGAAATGCTAAGCTACCTAGAGCAGAGTGCAGATAGGATAATTAAGTGTATTAAAAGTGCATTTGAGAAAGCATGGTATTACTTAAGAAAGAGAGGGAAAGAAGACAGCATGACTTTCTAACCAACTGAATTTTCAAACCTGATAAAAAACCTCATGAGGGAAGCAAGGTTTATCTGTATAAAGTGATGCAAAAGATTAACATTGGTTGCAGAAAGTTTTGTTAATATCATTTTGATTAAAGGTGTTTTCCTTGCAGACCTAGCTTTGAATGGAAATATTTTTGACATGACACTGATCAATGATTTTGGCGAAGGTTATATCTGAAATATACCTAGACATTTGAATTTATACCTATGAATCAAAAGCAAATAAGAAAATCTGTACAGCAAACTTGATCTGTGAAAACTGAGAAATGGCCTTCAAAGAAGACAATTCATCCCCATCTGACATACCCATTTTCCTCTGATACTGTGTGCCACAAACTTACAGGAAACAGAGGAAAACTTACACCTTTAGATAACTTGTTCTTTAAGATGGAAGGCTGCTTTAAGATGGAAGATGCCACAAGTCTCAAGTGTCCATTTTGCAACTAATTCCAGTAGGATACAATTTCTTAACTACAGTACTTCAAAAATGTCTTTTATTTATTTGTTCATGATGCAATATTGTTTTCACCCTTAGATGACAATTCTTTCCTGTCCATGCAAATTTTGAGGTTTGTAGCTTTTGGCACATGACAGGTTTAGCAGCAAATACCCATGCTTTAATTGGAGCGTTCACATGCTTGTTATCAAAGGACTGTTAGTTTGATGCTGTCTTGTGTAGTTTTTGTCCTGCATAAAAAAAGACCTTAAAGTCTTAGGGAAGGCTGACGCAGCAGTTCTATTTAGAGCATTGAATGTGCTGATCACTTAAGACTTGACTGCATTGTTTCTTTACTGCCTAAGGTTGCGGTGATAATGCCATTGGCAGAAGGGAGTGAAAGTGTCTGTCACTGCTAGTTGCAGATGTCTAGAAAGCCTACTGTTAGCAGCAAAAAATACCAGAAAATCTTGGCTTTTGTTTTCACAGTGTCTGCTTTCACGTTGTGGTCTCAAGAGTACTGTAAGGTGCAGGTGTCATTGTAAAAAGATAGTACCACTTTATTCCTAAGAGAAATTAGTCATAGAAGAAAATCTTAGCTGAGGAAGTAGTACATCCATCCACAATCCCCAGAGTGGTATTTGAGTTAGAAAGTGCCTTAAGGCACTGAGCTTCAAATACTTGGGTAAAACATCATACATGCCTCTTCGATGTTAGTCTGAGACCTTGTCAGCTTTTTTAGACGATAGAACAGCAGTGTTATATCAAAAAGATACTGAACTATCTGATAAAATTATATCTGGCATCACCATTAAACTTGAAGGACCACAAAAACCTTTACCAACTGAGAGCAAACTGTGGTGCTAATGCTAAATAAGACAACCTCCAGGACAGACATACTGAGGAAGTGAAAAGTCTTTGTTGTCTCTTTGAAAGCACCTTGTTGTCTCTTTGAAAGATTGTGACATCTGAGATCAGTGTCATTAATGCATCCTGTGGATAGAATAAAAATCCTCACCTGCACAATCTTGAAAAAGAATTTAATTAAATAATATCCAAAAATACTCACCCTCTGTGCAGTAGAAATGTGTTTGCTGAAGCAGGTGGTGGCAAGTAGAATAGACTCCTGTTTTATAATTAAATGTTGTAAATACCAGAATACCTTTGGCAAGAGTCAGCTGTTGTGTTAAATAAACTTGCAACTGAAAGTAGTCAGGCACAGAAGGAGTCACGCCTCTGTGAGGTTAGATGGCTAGATATTTAGCACATGCCCCATTATTGAAAAACAAATGGATACAAAGATAATTAACTTAGAGAATGTATAGATATTTATACCAAAAATATTAAGAATGGTGTAACTGAAGCATTAACAGAAGAATGTATTAAAACCTTAGAAACAGCTGAGCCAGGGGTATGGTATGTGTTAGTTGCTGCAGAATGCTGTATATAGTTTTTCATTCATATTCCATGACAGTGTCATGAGTCTACATTGGCTGGATGCCAGGCACCCACAAAAGTTGCTTGCTCACTCCTTCTGCCTCTGGACAGGGGAGAGAAATGTAACAAAGGGTTCATGAATTGACATAAGGACCAGGAGAAGTCTCTCATCAAATATCATCAGGGCAAAACAGTCTCAAATTAGAAACATAAAGTGAATTTATTACTAACACAATCAGAGCTGGATAATGAGAAGTAAAAAGGCTCTTGAAAACACCTTCCCCCCACCCCTCCCTCCTTCCCAAGCTCTACCTCCTTACCCCAGTGGTACCAGAGGACAGGGAATGGGGATTATGGTAAATTCATCAGCCATGGTTTATCCTGCTGCTCAGGGGGAGTCATTCCCCAGTTGCACCATGGGGTCCCTCCCACAGGAGACAGTTCTCCTTGACCTTCTCTGATGTGAGTCCCTCTCGAGGGCAGCAGCTCTCTGTGACCTGCTGCCATGTGAGTCCCTCCCATGGACACACAGTCCTCCCAAAACTGCTGCAGCCTGGGGCGCTCTTCCATGGGGTGCAGTCCCTCAAGGAGAGGCTGCTATAGCAGGGGAGCAGGGCCCCTCTCTCCACGGTTCTCTCACAGGGTCACAGCTTCCTTTAGCATCCACCTGCTCCAGCCTGGGGCTCCTCCATGGGCTGTGGGTGGATCTCAGCATCCCTATGGACTTCCATGGGCTGCAGGGGCACAGCTGCTTCACTTCACCATGGGCTGCACTACAGGTGGCAGGGGAATGCCAGCTCTGTGCCTGGAGCACCTCCTGCCTCTTCTTCAGTGACCTTGGGGTCTGCAGGGCTGTTCCTCTCACGTGTTCTCACTCTGCTTTTTTCTGCTCACGACTAAAACTGTTCCATCAACTGTGTTTTGATTTCTTCTTAAATGTGTTATCACAGAGGCCTTACTGCCATTTATAACTGGCTCAGCCTTGGCCAACAGCACACCCAACTTTGGAGCCACCAGGGACTGGCTCTGTTGGACATTCCAGCAGCTTGTCAAAGTACCCACCTCTGTGGCTCCCTCGCTACCGAAAAAACAGGCTGTGCAAAGCCAACACAGATAGCAAGAAGGGAAAACTTGCAATATTATTGCTGGAAAATTGAGAGATCTGGAGCCACAAAATGTTCCTAGAGGAAATGAAAAGAACAACAAGTCTTGGGCATTTGCTCCAGTAGTGGAGCAATAGGATATGTTTAGCACATGGCCCAGTCAGTGTGCAGGAGTCAATCCAAAAGAAATCGAGATGTATGAGAGCTGTGTAGAGAGCAGTGTTGGTGCTCCGTGGTGTCACGATCCGTCCTTACTAACAGGTTTCGTGATGGTTCATGGATTTGATCTCAGGGTGCAAAAAACCAACACGGCACAGGGGATATGCAGTAATAATCAAAACAAATGCGCCTTTATTGAAATGTGATAGCAGGATTAAGGAAGAGAAAAAGATAGAGAAAGAGAGAGAGAGAAAGGGAGGGATATAGCTACCAAACGTAGAGACATAGTCCTTTAGTCCAGTCCAGTTGAGGATCTGCCTGTTACGTCTGGGAGATCTCAGAGGTGTAGTCCATCTGGACTCTAATTATACTCTTTTTTGATGGGGGAAGGAGGGAATGGTATTTGGAAAGGGTACACACAGTCTGTTTTCAGTGGTGGGTGAGAGCCAGTCTTCGTGGTCTAATGCTCACACCTGCAACATCCATCTTGTTTTGGTCAGCTTGCCTCTCCCACACACACCTCCCAGGATTGGGGAGTTCAGTCCCAGTCCTTGGAAGGAGGAGAGAGGCCTTTTCATATGGGGGTTTCACGTCTCAGTCCTTGATGGAGAAGCTTCTTACATCTCAGTCTGTCTGTCACGGTGGTTGTAAAACAGGTGAGGATCTTCTGTGGGAGAGACCACCTGAAACTCAGGAGAAGTCAGCCACGCTGAGAGCTGGGACAGCTTCCAGAGCTGCTATTGTTGCAAATGGGGCATGGTGACCCTTCTTAGCATACAGCAAACACTCCTGTGAAAACAATAACTTAGCAATGCTCTCAGGTCTCAGGGCCTTGTTGGCATGTAACTTTCTCCTTCTGAGCCAGCGATTTTAGACAGTGGGGTCTTCTCTTCAGTGGTCCCCCAATGATGATCTTGAGGCAGATGAGGGAAAATTCGGAAAGACTCTCACACATGGTGAACCCAAGGGATTCTTACCAGGCTGCTTAGGTGTCACAGAACTGTAGAACCATGGAATGGCTTGAGTGGGACATTAAAGATCATCTAATTCCAACCTGCCTACCATGGGCAGGGACATTTTCACTGAGTCAGATTGCTCAGAGCTTCATCCAACCGGGCCTTGAACACTTCCAAGGATGGGGCATCCACATCTTTTGTGGACAACCTGTTCCAGTGCTCACCACTCCCCTCGAATTTCTTCCTAGTGTTTAATCTAAACCTACTGTCTTTCAGTTTGAAACCATTCCTCCTTGTCCTGTCACTGCATGCCCTTGTAAATAGTCCCTTTCCATCTTTCTTCTAAGGCTGCCATCAGGTACTGAAAGGCTGCAAGTCGGTTACTCTGAAGCCTTCTCCTCTCCAGATTGAACAATCCAAATTTTCTCAGCCTTTCCTCACAGGAGAGGTGCTCCATCCCTCTGATCAACTTGATGGCCTGCTCTGGACTTACTCCAACAGGTCCCTGTCCTTCTTGTGAGACCTGTTCTGTCCTCTGGGAGCCCAGAGCTGGATGCAGGTTCCAGGTGGGCTCTCCCCAGAGCAGAGCAGAGCAGAGGGGCAGAATCCCCTCCCTCCCCTGCTGCCCACGCTGCTCTGGATGCAGCCCAGGACACGTTTGGCTCTCTGGGCTGGGAGTGCCCATGGCTGGGTCATGTCCAGCCTCTCACCCACCAGCACCCCCAAGCCCTTTTGGGCAGGGCTGCTCTGCATCTGCTCATCCCCAGCCTGTAAAAGAAAAAGAGAAACCATACCTTGGTACTTCAGAGAATGCAGCTGCATGCACAGTGTATTTGAGATAATTTTCTTTAATGAAATCGCCTCCCTCTTCTGTAACATCTTGCATTGAGTTTTGCTACACTAACCTCTCATAAATATAGTTAAAAGCCTTGCCATGGCTGTTGGCAATTTAGCAGATTGGATGATGACTGCAGAGGACTTTGCTTTGTGTTGTCAAAGCAAGTGGTGCTACCAAGAAGGAAGTCTGTCAGAGGACCATTTCTTGCATTGCTGGCAATGCTAGCTCTTTGAGAGTTTGGTTTTAATGTCTTTCCTTTATCTCAGGCAGATGATCCAGCTGTGCAACTGCATTAGAGAAGATTTAGGAATGCTGCTTTCTGTACAAAAGGGAAGTATACATCAACAAAAATTTTAAGTATATTAAAAAATAATAAATCATATGTATGCATTTTGATAGTAGTAATTTCTGGAAGGAGGAGACTTTGTTGACCCAATACCTATTTTTATATCTTCATTAGGAGATCATATGGTACATCAGGAAGGGACTGGTATTTGGAAGCTTGTTCTGGACTTCTAGTTTTGTTTACACTTATTTTTCAAGGGATTTACTCTGAGTTACGTCTAGCTTGGTCCCCTATGCTAAAAGTCTCCACCACACAGGTAGTTTGGAGATATCTAAAGATGAAATGTTTAAAGGCTGACTAGACTTTACTGTGAAAGAGGGACTAATTGCAATGCCCAAGGCATTTGTCCAGTGTACAGGAAAACCATCCCGTGTAAGCAAACTCTTCAGTAGAGCGGGCTAAGGGAAGGGCTTCCAAACTGCTCTGAAATAGCTGGTGTGGATTTAGCCTAAAGGGAACAATTTTCTTTTACGTTTTTTAACCCCTCTTTCAGATTAAAAGGTGAAATTCACTTTCTTTTTTTCTTTTTAAAAACATGTTCTAAATTAAGTCTTCCATTGTAGCGGATAATTTTAAAGGATTCTGAGTAAGGCCTCTTTGGTAGCTCTCTGCCTTTGTTGAAAGATCTGTTCCTCTAGCGATAGTCTTCACATTTTAACGGCAGTGCAATTTTTCAGACTATGAGGACTTGGCCCTCAAACTCAGTATCTCAGGTCACACCTCAGAATTATCCCAACTCCCAGAGTCATTTGCAAAGCCGCCTGCCATGCTTGTACTTACCCATGGCTAGTCCTGCTGAGGTCAGAATACAATTAAATGGGCATATAAATCTTTGCAGAATGATGTCCCGAGGCTAGAAGGACCTTAAATAGATTGATTTTAGATTATGTTTGCCCAGTCCTTTACAGGCAAAACCAGGTTGGTCCCGCTGATGCATACTGCCAGTATGAGCATGGTGTGCTCCCATTCGGAACTGTGTGGGTCCCATAACCACAGCCAGCTCTGGAATGAAATCCACACAATAGATCTGTCTGCAGGGCAGGATGAATTAACACAGATTTCTCGCAAGGGGATGATTGCTCCCAATTGTGATCCAAGTGTGAAAAGTGCAATTTTAAAACTGGCTTCAAATGATGACATAGGTAAAACCTTTAACATATTAAGACCAACAATGTCTTAATAAGAACACTTTGGTGATAATTGTTTACACCATCCTAGGCTTGCCTTTAATTTCTTTTATAATTCCCTAAAATTTCCATTTTTTCTTATGTTAATCTGAAGGAGATGTTGCCTTCCAGAATGTATATTCTGCTCTATGACCTTTACATACTGACACACAAATGCCAGCTGACTTAATTTTTGCAAATGTACTGTAGCTATTGAAGATATCTATAGAAACATTTAAGTGTATATGTTTTTGCAGGACATAACATTCATGTTAGGATCCACTCTTTCTCTCCTCTTACTGTGTATTATTCATTACTTGGTGTTCATGTAGCTTTATATCTTCATAAAAACAGCTTGTTTGAATCTAAACCTTAGATTACAGAGAGAATTCAGAAAAATGCATCATTAATATTTTAAGTATAATTATTATAAATGCATGCCTCGTTATAAATGCAGGTTCCTGAATTTTCTTAGTCTCTTTTGTATCCATTACATGTTTGTTTTGCTGATGCCTGTGCTTTTGTAAGGCTTCACTTCTAATGAATAAACAGTCTTTAGCAGCAACAATTGTAAAAAACCCAAAACCATATTATTATCCAGGTGTTAGAAGATACAGCTCAGAGATGACATAGTAAAGTTAAACAACATTAATGAAAATATCATATAGTTTCCTGCACCATTGGAATCAGTGCTGAAATGAACTTAAAACTTCCATGTAATTTTCTACTAGAAAACTAAACCTAAATGAAGAACTAGCATATTCATGAACTAAATGTTACCTTCATGCAGAATTTTATGTTCTGATGGCTAAGGTACTGAAATATGTTTGCAATTTATTTGTCATTTCCTTAAGCTACAACTATAAAAGGTTTTATTACATTTCAAAAAATATTTAAACTGTGCTAGAATTGAGTTATTGTGCTCTGAAGTCAAGTGACCACTAGCTGGCAATGTTATACAGCTCTTCCTGTTACAGATTCATTGCATAATACATCATGGTTTGACTCAAGACCTTTAATTTTAAAAATAGAAAAAGAAATTGGATTTCAGTGGGGCTGGGCACTTCTGAATATTTCACTGCTCAGGCTCCAGTGCAGATTAGCAAGAAAATAGGAAGGGCAGTGGACAGAAATAGTTTCTAAAGTAATAACCTTTTCTTATAGGATTTCTTTTGTTTCTCTGATTCAGTGTTTTTAGTTTTAATTTTGATTTTAAATGTCTTTCACTTACCTCAGACCATCCAGGGTGTTGAAAATGAAGCTTATATAATGATCTGCAAATAGCCTGGACAGTGCTGTCAGCTCTTTGAAACCCCAGTGTAGGTGTCCTTCATTGCACTTATTTCAAGTGCCTTTCCCCCACATTCAAAGGCCTATGTACTACCCTTTGCTTCCTAAGGCATAATTTCATGTCTCCTTTGGCTATTAATCAAGGGAGACAAACAATCAAAATAGTGTACTGAGGGGGGCTACCAACGGCAGGACAAGCTGGCTGCATTTCTGTGCTCATGCACCAGATACACACCCTTTATTCACTCTGCTCTTTCATTGCTGCCAGATCTCTTTCTCGTAAGTAGGTGGTCTCGCACATGTATGAAATGCAGTGGTCACAATCTATTATTTCCCAATATGAAAAGAAAATGTAAATGAATGAAGCACTTGGGCAAATGGATTTAAAAACAAACAAACAAACAAACAAACAAACAAAAAACGGTCTTAGTATTTTGCACTGTAAAGTCATATATTTTGTCCTGGAAAAGGCCAGACTGGGGAACAGAAAGGTGACATAAATGCCTGCTTTCAATTCTGAGAGGATTATGGAAGAGAAATCATGCTTGTGTCAGAAATGATTTCATGTACATTTATTGCGTGGAGATTTTTTGAGATTTTTATATCTGTAAGATTTTGGAACATATTGTTTGTCATTTGTCCAGTTAGAAAATAGTCTTGTGCAGGGCTTGTATTTCCTTTTTTTACTGTAGTCACTGCTGCCATTTGGTAACTTGAGAAATAAGTAAAGAACAAGGCCCTGGTGAAGAAAGAAATGTTAAAAGGAAAAATAATAGTAATTTAAACAGAGGCATTTAGAAGGCAGAGGTGAAGAAGGAGGATGTCTTGAAGTTCAGCTTCAGCATGGAATAAGTTCAGCATAAAGAGCCAATAATTTCATAGAGTGCAATTCTTTGCTAGTCCAAAGTGGTGGCCCAGCACCCTCTGAATACAGGGGGAAATCTGGGCCTCAGTGACTGAAGTCATCTACTAAAGGACTCCTCTACACATGAATATTCCCCTGCTTTAGGAAAATTGCTACCTTCAGGGGGAATAGATATGTGAAAATGTACAGCTGTACATTAGACATAGCGAGCTTTTATCTAAAAATAAAAAGTGACTTCCACCCAGCGATTTGCCTAGTGGAGCTTGGCTACAATTGGAATGCTAGCAAGAAGACTGAGGTTGTGGTATTTAATTACTTCCATATTTCTTGGGTTTTCATGCTGATTTTGATACCTGCCAACCAGTCTTTAATATGAAAACTCTTTCTTCGATCATGGACTCCCTCTGTCCTTTTATCTTTTATCTGAAACATGCCTTCTCTCTTAGGAGAAACTGTTCCCTTTAGAAAGGTTAATGAAATGTTTAGGAATTAGGAAATTAGGAGACTGTTAAATCAGCCCATATCTTTCTGTCCTGGATTAATTTTCGGTAGTCCTCACTGAGAAACAAAGGAAGAAGTTGGAGCTCAAATGATGAAAAGTATGCTTTTCTTCCTGCATAAGCATTCATTAAAAGGAGGGAAGCTTTTTAGTGAAGTCATAGAAAAGCCTTCTTACTAATATAACATAACTCTGTTTTCTAACATTTAAAATGGGCTTAACTTAGAGTAATTACAAAGATTTTTCTGACACCAGGACACCTGAGGTAAAAATCTTCTCAATTTCTAGATGCTGGGATTTGTTTATATTTTTTTTCTGGCTGTGTTCAAAAAATCTGTGCTAATGATCTCAAACTATAGCAGCACTTAAAGCTGAGACACATACTCCAGGGTTTTTGAAGTTAAAACAGTCTGCTCCCATGGAACAGACCACAGAAGAGATCAAATCTAAACAACATGTTGCTAAATTACATTCTTAAAGTAGTGTGCTGGGCAAAAATTGCTATTACAGGCTAGAGGAATTTTATATCATCATAAAATGGCAAATCTAGTCATCCTTTGATACCCTATGCTTTCTAGTTTACTTCTCCTGAGATCACTGCAGCTGCAAAATAGATTACTAATGCTAAATTAATAGTTTGAATTTCTATTTTCTCTCCTCTGCCAGGTCCCTAAGGCAGCACCTTCCCTGAAATGGTAGCACGACAGCTTATCAAGAGTTCATGAAAAGATTTTGTTCTGAGAGGTTCCTGAAAGAATGAGGAATTTGCTGGAAGTATCTTAGCAAAAATGACGTGCTCAATTTTGGCAAAGAGCTGGGCCAACAGGCACAACAAAATGGGTGGAATTTATGGTGATTAAATGTTGAATGCTGTTGCATTGATTAATAACAAGTGTCTATTACTGTTTTGACATTAATTGTAGTTCTCCATTATTTTGTGGGTGTTCATCTGGCTTTCTTGAGAAAAAAAAGAAGACTGGAAGGGTGGCAATAAGGGATCTTTTAATTTAAAAAGTTATCAAAATTGTAGAAAGAGCGTGTTGTCTACCCATGCTGTTCTCAGAGAAGTCCACATTATAGTATAGTTCTATTTCTATAATGTCTCTGGAGTTAGTCAGGGTTTTTTAACTGTAAGGATGATGATGATGATTAATGATGATGTTTATTGCAGACATTGTCTTGGAAAGGCCAACAAATGGAATAAAAACAAGAAAGGTTGTTTATTTCTGAACCACTTCCCCTTTTTATCTTGTTTACTGCAACAAGAATTTAGACAGATGCAAGAATGATGTTGAATGATAGCTATCTGGATTTTAGTGTGTTATGCAGCTATTTAACTTGATGGAGGACTCTATTCTAACAGGAATCATGCCATTTGCACATTTGCTTTATTGAAATACAGGCCTCAACAGTAGGCATAAGTTATGTAAGCAAACTGGTTCCAAGGCACAAAATTATGTTAGTGGTTGTCATTTCTGTGAAATGTAATTGGTTCAGATGGTCTTATCATTTCCACACTCTGCTTCACTGCACCTGATCAGTTTCTGGGTAGATTTTAACAATATCAAATCTTATTTAAAAAGTTTCATTTGCAATTAAACTGTTTGCTGTACCTGCAAAAGAAATAAGAATTTTCTTCTTGTTCTTTCAGTTTGGAACATGAAAATATGAGAATTAGAAAATGTAATTTTCTTGATTTGATCCAGAAAACTTACCAGCTAAAAAAAAATTGGAAATTTTTAATGGTGTCTTCAGGTATGACTATCCAGTTTCCATTTTATTTATTTTATAATCTGTTCAAATCTAAGATTACTTAATACTTTCTCTGTGCATTTGCATTTCTAAGGATTATTTTATTTCTCACTTGCAGCTGAGCACACATGCATGCAATACAGCAGGTTTTTCTTCATCACTATTACAGTGCATCAGTATCTTAAAAAGGTTGTGAGTGATAGCATATTAAAAATAGAGAACTTTTGAGAATAGCTGATTTATTCTTTCCTTAGTAAGAGTAATTCTACAAAACCCCAAAAAACTTCAAACACAGCCATTCTCCCCAAAAAAGAGTCTAAAGTACTGAGATTATTTTAAATTTCTTTCTTGGCCCATTATCTTTTCACCAATATCTGTGATGCTTGAAAATTAACAAGTTACTGGCTAGAGTGTAAATCATCATTTTAGTACTGCCCTTGAAGTACACTTTATCTTGATTCTGTCTCTTATTAGTACAGACAACTTTGATTGTATATCCCTAATTATTTTAACTAAACTGCAGTGTATATCAGAGATATATAAAAAGAAAATCAGAAGATAGGTTACTTTTGTATTTAGCTCTAGAGCAATTCTTTTCAGAATGTTGGATCTTTTATGAGTGTGCAAAATTCAAAATAGGAGTTGTTAGGTTTGAGAAAATTCAGTGAAGAGTCAAGAAAAGAACAAGTTTGCTGTAAATTGAGAGATTCCAGAAAATATATGGCAGGTAAAAGAGAAAGAGGAGGAATTGTAATTTACAGATATCTGAGAAAGGACAGATGTCTTCTAAGAAATATATGAGAAGAAGAGACTGAAGTTATAAAAGAAGAACCAAGTTTTGGGAGTTGAATTTAGATGTATTCAGATGTATTTAAAATGAAGACCATTGGTGCCATTGTCACCAATGGCAATAAAGTTGTGGAACAAGATAGTAGGTGGTACAGTGTGTTTTCTGTTCAATTTGTTTGGGATTTAAGTTTTTTTTTGATGTTGTTTAATTAAAGTGAGCCCTTAGGTTCATGGCCTGTACCATGGTATAGGATCTCGGAACACAGCAGTAACTTTCAGTATTTCCTTCTGCCCTTCTGGTCTAAAATTTCTCATGAATAATACCACTACTCTACAGTTCTGAGATGAGATTTAATATGTCATTATCTTCTGTATTTTTGGTTTTTTTTTTGCTATAACACTCCCTATTAGGGCTAAATTTTAAAGGACTGGTATTGATTGCACTTTCAAACATGCATTTCCACATAGTGTAACATGTGGGATAAAGAAGAGAGCCTGTCATCTGGGCAGTGTGCGGACAGGATGTATTTTACTGATCTGCCAATCTTTATAGCACAGCTTAATTATGAAGTCTGTGTCAGCAGACTGAGAGTGTGGACTGCACAGCCCAGGTGAACCAGCTTTATTATTAAATGTAAGGGCCAGGATTTCCAGCACCTTTGCTGTCGTCACGTGTGAGTAATGATGAAGGCATGAGCACAAGCCTGCAGCATGCAGGAACAGCTTCTCTTGAAGCTGCGTCCACCGAGTGTGTGGAGAGCAGGGGAAACACCAGGAAACAGTTTCTCTCTTAGAATTTTCAACATTTTGGCTTGAATGATGGGTCCTATGTGAGAGATGATAACAGCTTCTAAGAGGACTTTTTCTTCTGTGGCCTCCCTCAAGGGTAGAAAATTGCTGAATTCATAAGATCCTATGCATTGATTTAAGTCTGGTTCCTGGGCTGGATTCTGTGACAAAGGCATCCTGTTTTAGGGGCTGATAGCCTTGCATAACACAACCCCAAAGTTAATAAAACATTAGTCTATTCATAGCTTTTCCGTTGTGACAAGCCATCTGGGGACCTGGGCTTCCTGGCCATCCCGAGGTGAAATCCTGAAAAAAAACAAATGGTGGGATGAGGGCTCAACATTTTTTCACATAGCTAGGGTAAAGATGCAATTATACATTGATAAGGATGGAAACCCCCCTTTATCTCCTCTAGAAATGTGGACTTAGTCAGCAAAATTTTTGAAGGCCTGGAAGGGCTTCACTTATTTCATATTTATTAGTTGTTTGCACCTGTATTACTGCTTAAAATTTATTTGCTGAATGCATTGAAATGATCAAAAGTAAATTAATTTATGACTGAAAATGGTTTCCTGTTTTTATGGGTTTTTTATGTTGTTTTTGGTGGTGGTATTGTTATTTTTTTTTCTTGCACTATTGCTCTGGCAAGGATTTTCTGTAATTAGTTAAGGGTTATTGTGGAAATTAGGTTTTCAGAAGCACTTGTTGTAAATTAATATTTGTGTTTTGCAAGTCAGTGGTGCCAATGGGACTGATTTATCTGGGAACAAGTGAGGAGATATTTTATACTTCTCATAATTCCAATTAAGTTTGTAATTGTGAAAAGATATGATATTAATGGTTACAAAATACTTGGTACACTTATTTTTGAGGGTCAGTTCTCTACTGGAAAAATTCAGGCATGCATTCACATTTGTGCCTGGAAAAATTCAGGCAAGCATTCACATTTGAAATTGAATACCAGAGGTCACACCTATTTGCCTAATTATTTATTGAAGTATAAATTTCGTGCAAACAATATTTTATCGAACTCTTAAACTCTCAAAGTCATTAACTTGAACAAAGATGTGAATATATATTAAGGGATCCTGCTGGTCAGTGTACATCTTCATCTGTTCCAGATGAATGTTCTATATTGTTCCTTCTAATGCATGAGATGTAGAAAAATGACAGCAATGTAGAATTCACCTTGAAATATAAAATTTCATAGATTTGTAAGTATTGATGTATTTTGGGTTTTATTATAGCTATGAATAACTCTCTGTTTTTGCAATGCAAAAGTAGTAATTGTTTTGCTTTTGATCTTGTCAGTTTTTTTTAGAGGGAAGATTAATTTTTTTAATATTTCTATTGGAAGATAATTTTTAAAACTGTCACATTTGCCACATTCATCCCTCTTGAGAGCTTAGTGAAATCAGGAATGAATTTGATCACAGTGATGTGAATTTTACGACAATATAAAGAATAACCTGTCCCTTTTTCCCTTGCAGTTTTCTCATTTAGATAGGGAAAACATTATTTTCTTTCCTCTAGTGAAAAAATATTTTTGTGTTGAATTTAGAAACTGTGTTCAACAATATACAAGGTAGGTTTTCTGGTAGTATTTACAAGATATATGAGATATTTTTGTAATCTCTAGGATGACAGAAGTTGCAAAATACCTCTTTTTGTCTACATTAAGGTCTGCTTGGTTCATCCTGAGTATCATCAAAGATTAGGAGTCTTAATTATTGTTTGTGCTCTTCTACTCAATCTGGGATCTTTAAAATAATGTGAGACAAGTTAACTGAAAAGATAATAAAAATGAATGGAAATTTTCTCACGCTGCTCATAGCAGTGCTAAGATAAGATCTACATTTATTGTAGTTTTTATTTTAGAGGTGTATGTTATCATAAAACTAAGAAACAGTCAGCCACTGATATTAACTATTAATACAAAGCATATAAATATTTTTCCATCTGTTTTCCAAGGCAGACTTTCTCTACAAGATGCTCTTTGTATGGCATTAACTAGACTACAGAATTAAACAAAGCAGAGAAAATAGCTCTTGCTGGCTGCATAGGAAGAGTGGTAATTTGACTCACTGTAAGAATGACAGTGGGATGTTTGAGATTTTTCTAGGCCCAAACATACTGTCTTCCAAAGAGACCAGTGCATTACACATAGTAATTTGCAAGCTTTTCAAACGGTATTTCTTTACTGCCTGTTTTACCTGTGAATAAATGTCTCACCAAATCATCAACCTACAGTATTCTCCAGACTGCAGCAGTTTTTTGTATTGATTATTTTGTGTCTGATTTCTAGAGGAATAAGCTTTTACTGTAGCTGTGAGAAACAACAAAACTGGTGTTTTCCTTTCTGCTTTGAGTAAACTCAGTGTTATTTTTCACATACAGAGAACACATACAAATCCAGAGGGACATTTTTAAAAAAAATTATTTTCCAGAATATGAGAATCCTGTCTTTCTAACAATTTAAGCCAAAAGTGAATTTTGATTAGTGTGTTCTTTCTGGAGGCCCATGAGTTTGGAAATCAGTTGCAGCTGGTTTGGGAAGTCATCAAGAAAAATGCATTTTGGGCTTGATCTATCTTCTCCCTGTGGAGGAATTGGCATCTGCAAGATCAAGGGTTTTCCTCATGGATTGTGTTGTAACTGGCCAGCTTCTCCAGCAACATCTATCCCACTGTTGCCTTCTATGGCCACAATGGCAGCCAGATATATGTTAGGGATAGATCATGATCACTTGGGTCTCTGGAGACACCTACTCCAAGCAGCTGTTGGCAGAGCCTGCTTTCTTATCCATGATGTGTGTATGAATTCCAGTTCTGGCAACCAAGTAAGACCTTAAGAGCAGCAGTCAGCCTTTATCTCTCATCAAGGAAAAAACAGGAGATCAGCCTTAATTCTTAATACCTCTATTAGTGATAATAATTTACTCCCTCCCTTCCTTCCTATTAGTAAGAAAATTGGAGTGATTTCTAATTAGTGTTTTACTTTAATTATTAGGACATACACATCTAACATTTTTTTTTCCCACTGTGAATTTCCTTAGGCACATTGTTGTTGAATACTTCCCTTCATTTGGAAATACCATTGGTTCTCATGGTTTGGTTGCACATCACCTTTGTGGAAGGCTTTCAACCTGGTACCCTGGAACTGGGTTTTGTTGGGATTACAACAATCACAGAATGAGACATGCTGAGAGGCACCACAGTTGGCCATCTGGTCCAATCTCCATGCTCAAGCAGGGCCATCCTAGAGCACAAGGAACAGGACTGTGTCCAGACTGTTCTCGAGTATCTGCAGTGAGGGAGACTCCACATCCTCTCTGTACCAGTACATCCAGTACATCCAACCTGTACTTGGTAACATGCACAGTAACATGTTCCTGCTCTTCCTTGTTTCCAGGTGGAACTTCCTGTGGCCCAGTTTGTGCCCATTGCCTCTCATCCTATTGCACAGCACCACAGAGCAGAACCCAGCTCCATCCTCTTCACACCCTCCCTTCAGATACTCACAGACACTGATCAGCTCCCCTCTCGGTCATCTCTTCTCAAGGCTGAACAGGCCCAGCTGCCTCAGTCTTTCCTCATAAGAGAGATGCTCCCTAGTCCAATAATTTATCCTCTTAGCCTTGCGCTGAACCCCCTCCAGGACCTCCTTGTCTCTCTTGTCCTGAGGAGCCCAGAACTGGACACAGCGCTCCAGATGTGCCTCACCAGGGCACAGCAGAGGGCCAGAATCACCTCTCTTGACCTGCTGGCAAAGATCATCCTGATGCCCTCCAGGATGCCATTGGCCTTCTTGGCCCCCAGGGCACACTGCTGGCTCATGGACAGCTTGTTGTCCACCAGGACCCCCAGGTGCTTCTCCACAGAGCTGCTTCCCAGCAGGTCACCCCCAGCCTGTGCTGGTGCCTGGGGTTGTTCCTCCCCAGTGCAGGACTCTGCATTTACCTTTGTTGAATTTCAGATAATTCTTCTCTGCCTGGCTCTCTGGCCTGTCACAGTCCCTCTGAAGAGCTGCACATCCCTCTGGATTATCAGCCACTGTTCCCAGCTCAGTGTCATCAGGGAACTTACTGAGATGTTACTGCATCACTTCATCCAAGTCGCTGATGAATAAGTAAACAATGCTGGGCCCACTGTGGCATCCTGTGGGACACCACTTATAACAGACCCCTAACTAGATCCTGTGCCACTAGTTACAGCTCTCTGTGATCCTCCATCCACCTCACTGTCCACTCATCCAGCCCACACTTCCTGAGTGTACCTTTCGAGGATGTTGTGGAAGACAGTGTTGAAAGTCTTGCTGGAGTCAAGGTAGAGAATATCCACAGCTCTCCACATGGGTAATTGTTTCATTTAGAAGCAATCAGGCTGGTCAAGCATGATTTACCTTTGGTGAATCCATGCTGCCTGCTCCTGATCACCTTCTTGTCATGCATGCGGCTAGAGATGGCCTCCGGAATGAGATGCTCTGCCTCCTTTCCAGGGACTGAAGTGAGGCTGACTGGCTGGTAGTTCCTGTGGCTCCTTCTTCCATTTTTGAAGACTGGGGTGCCATTTGCTTTCTTCCAGTCCCCAGGCACCTCCTGTGGTTGCCATGACCTTTCAAAGGTGATTGTGCATGGCCTTGCTACTGTGTTCACCAGCCCTCTCAGCACTGGGGGATGCATCCCTTTAGAGCCCATGGATATCAAGTTCACTGGGGTGGGTTCCTCCCTCCCACCCGCCCCTGCCATCTCCCCTGTCAGAGATTCCTGATCTCTGGTCGTGTCAGTGAAGACTGATGCAAAGAAGGCATTCAGCATTGCCTTTCCTGTGCCCTCTGTTACCAGGGTTCCCCCTCCATTTAGGACTACATTATCTTTTGTTTTCCTTTTGTTGTTGATGTGTTTGAAGAAGCTTTTCTTGTTGTCTTTGACATCCTTGACATTAAATTCTGCATTCCTCATCTGCTTTCCGCTTTGCAAATTCTCTATATTCATTCCAAGTGGCCTGAGTGCTTCCATCCCCTGTGTATTTCCTGCTTAATTCTTGAGTAGTGACTGGGGTCCCTTGTTCATCCACACAGAGCTCTTTGCCCCATTTTCTTACTTGTGCAGTCAAGAATGAAATGTCTTTCTTACTGCAGTCTCTTTTCTTTTTACAGTCAGAGTCACCCATAGGTATGGAAATGGGTGTCTTTCGGCCAAAATAGTCTTTCTAGAATCAGCCTTGAAATAGCCTTAGAAGAACTGAAAAAATAACATTTAAGTGCAGGAATGTGAATTCTGAGGAAGAAAAAATAAGAGAATATTTCCCATACACTAATTTTTCCGTGTATGTTTTCTGACAGAAATATTGGTCAACTGGACTTCTGAGTTTTATTGAAAGAAACAAAATTGCAGTAGTCTCTAAGGAATTAAGAACTTTTACTGGCCTTTATGGCACCTTTCATAATTCCTTGGATTTTTTTTTTGTTTTGGGAATATTTTGGTGTAAATTCCAGTATAATCACACATTTATTCTTCATGTTGCTTTTGAGCTGTTCAACATCTGCTAATGCTCCCTCTCCTGGCTGTCAAATTTTCTTTTTAGAATTTCCAGTTTTATTTAAAGGTGGCATTATAGTTGCAAAATATTCTAAATTTAGAGCTTGAAGAAGACTTCAGGGAATGAGCATGGACTATTTCTAAGGAAATAATCTGCACTTCAGCAGTGTGTGCAAGAGATTTAGATAATTAATTTGTTTCAAAGGTTTTGACCCTAATCAGGAAAAGACCTGCAGGAATCCCTTTTTACTTCTTTTCTAGGGTGATGGATCTCTAATACCAGATGGACTGTTATTTCTTAGCATGACTTTTCAAAATCTCCATGAAATACCTTATATAAGTTTCTCCCTCATGAAAAGTTTCAAATAGTTATCTTTCATAAGGGAATAGAGAGACTCATTCCCAGAGGACTCTTCCATATTTCTTTACCTCCTGAAGAAGAAGCAATCAGCAATACCTAAGTATGTCTGCAAGGCACTGAAGGGAAAAAAAGTCTCCACATTTTTGACCCCATCTTTTAAGTGGAAAATAGAAAAGATGGAATTGCTTTAAAGGAATCAGAGAATACCTTGCTGAATATCTGAGAGTCCTTTTTTCCTCTGGTATTGTCTCTCCATGTCAAGTCTGGCTCCCATCATGCATCTTAGACACCTTTGTGAGGCACCCCTTAATGAAAGCGTGAATTGGTTATGAGTATTTTTGACAAAATGCATTTTGACAAAATGCATTTTAATGGGGCTTTAGCAGGTGTGGCTGAACTTTCGGAAAGTCCATTGGATGTAGTCTTGTATTAAAATTACAAGAAAAGAGGTAACAGTACTTACTTCTTATACAGCACTCAAGTTCAAATCTCATCTCAATTCAATAACTATCTGTACCAAGTGAAGTGCTTCTAATAAGAAAATATTAAATGGAACTCACTCCAGGATAGAAAGTACATGTGAGAATTTGAAGTTGCCATGGTTTAACCGGAGCCAGCAACCCAGGCCCATGCTGCCACTCACTAACTCCCCCACCAACAAGGCTGGGGAGAGAACCAGAGGGGTAAAGGGCAGAAAACTCATCGGTTGAGATAAAGACACCTAAATAGGGGAAGCAAAAGCTCTGCACACAACCAAAGCAAAACATGGAATTAACTCCCTGCTTCCTATGGGCTGGGAGCTATTCAGCCATCTCCAGCAGAGCAGTGCCCCATCACATGCAATGGTTACTTGGGAAGACAGACACCATCACACCAAATGTCCCTCCCTTCCTCCTTCTTCCCCCACTTCACATCCTGAGCATGATCCATATGGTCTGGAAAACCCCTTGGTCAGCTGGGGTCACCTGTCCTGGCTGTGTCTTCCCTCAGCCTCCCTTGCACCCCCAATGTCCTTGCCAGCAAGGCAGTGTGAAAAGCAGACAAGGCCTCAGCTCTGAGTAAGTGCTGCTCAGCAATAGCAAAATCCTCTCTGTGTTATCAACCCTGTGCTCAACACAAATCCAAAACAGCCCCGCATTGGCCACTCTGCAGAAAATTAACTTTACTCTAGCTGAAACCAACAAAGATGACCAAACTTAAATGGGAATATCTTAAAGGCCACATGATTGCTCTAGATGCTGGAATGTGGGATGTTTTAAAAGAAAAAGTTAGAAAGGTCTGTTTATTTCATTGCAGGACAGAGCAGAAAAATGTTTGAATTCAAATCTCACAGTTCAGAATTAGCAGATGAATTGTTATCAGGGAAATGTTTTCCTGAAAATTTGTTTGGTATGGAATTTGTAAAAATGGTCCATTCCCTGTGTGAGAAATGAACCCTTTATCACACTATACAGGAAAAATACCAGTATTCTTGGGGGAACTGAAATATTTGAACAATTTTCTTCACTGAAAGACCTGTTGATATCTGCAGGACAGCTGCAGATATAGCCTGCCATTCTTCCATGATTTGTGAATGAATCTGTGATCTTCAGTCTTCAGGCACAGTGAGTTTCGAAACAATTCTCAGTTTCCATTATTCAATGCTTGAACATTAGCGTTGGAAATGTTCTACTCATATTTCATTTTGGGATTTGACTCCTTCTGGCCGTTAGACTATCAAGATAACTGATTATGCAGCCAGGTATTTGGTATGCACTGAGTCCACCTGTTTTGCTCAGACAGAGTTTTATTCCTTCATATCACTGTACATGGAACAATCTCATTAAGCAGCTGACAGTTGCATCTCTTACACCTCACTGTGTTCATCCTACATGTTATCTTGCTTGGGTTTTATTTCTTGTGCTGTGCTGAACCTTAGCAGAAATGTATACTGCAGAATATATCTGCACTGTCTAGGCTAAACCCATTTTTTCTTGGGCCCCAAACCCACAAATAGAGGTCCTCAGACTTTTACCTGTGGAGTGGAGTTTGTGGCTGCAGCTCAAATCACTTAATACTGACAGGTGACATCAAAACTCCTCCTGGACTGTTTCCTCTGCTTCTACATCTGGAGAGGCAGAAGTGCAGAAAAAACTAATATGGAGTTAATACAGCCTTAAAAGCTTAGAAATTAAATTTTTTTGTAACCTATGTATTCAGAGCTGCATACGATCCCTGAGGTTTTTTACTCTGAGCCAAAGTTATGCACATACAAATAATGTATTTACTTTCTGCATATAAAAGCATGTGTATGGAACAAGTTTGAAAATCTGGAGTGGTTGAAACTGACTGGAATTGTTTTGAATAATTAAAATTATTTTATTTCCAGTGAACTCTCAACTGTCATTCCTTGGGACACTTGCCACCTTGAAAGGAACTACAAATTGTTCTCTAAACTCCAGTCTCGAGGTGAAGCATTGAAAAGACTGACTCATCAGTGTGAAAGCAATTCAGACCAATAAATCTGGGAGTTCTCTAGCCAGTATAAAACAATAAACTGATCCTACAAAACATTCCAAACCATTTTTCTGCCCTAAGACTGAAATACTTTCATACTACCCCAGGGAAAGTATACAATCTTCTACAAAACCCAGACAGTAGAGATTTTTTTTACTCCATAAAATCTTGAAATCTGGGATTATAGACAACTTACACTGAAATAAAGCCTTGGACTTCCAAGATTTCTTTTTCTGCAGAAAAATGGAAGAAAAGATGTCTGAAAGAGAGGACTAATGTGGCATATGAGAAACCCAGGTGTTACCCTGCTCTTCTTGACCAAGGCCAGGAATTCATACCCTGTCTTGCCAAGCCCAGGTAGATGCTCTGACCAGCTGCCTTTTCTGGACCAAGGAACTACTGCTTTGATTACTTAATCCATCTTGCATCTAAGAGGTATTTTGGTCTGCAACGTCCATTTGTATTTCCTCAAGAAAAAACAGCAAAACCATTCCCAAACAGCTCCGCATTTGACCATGTTTATGTTTTGGCAAAGAACTTACCATGTGTACAAAATTTACCTGGAGTTCTACAGTCCACGAGGAATGCTGTGCTGTCATATGTAATACAGGTACTGCAGAATGTATTGCAGATATTCCAGAAACAATATAGTTTAGATTATATACTAAGCAATTTGGAATCTAGTAGCATCTGGGTTGGTAATGCTCTGACAGCTCATTCTGTGAAAAATATGATAATTACTCTTTGGGTTTGGAGACTTCAGCTACCTAAGTTTCATTTTGTGATTTGTTAGCTGACACGGAAAGGGAATAAGGACCAGTTTGTCATTATGACAGCAGCTGGGTTTAGTACTGTCATGGAGGAAATGGCTGCCAGAGGGTGGGCAGGAGAGTGCAGGCTGCCAAGTTAATGGCCTGCGATCATCATCTGGAGACTGGGTGGGTGCTGGATGCCTGACAAGGTCTTGTTGCTCCTGACCACACTGCTGCTAGCAGTATTGTCTTTTTATGGTTAGAAGTCTGGGTGTTTAAAAGAAGACAAAATATAAGATTGACTCTGTCCCTTGTTTCAGTCCCTGACAATAAAATCATAGAATATTTTGGGTTGGAAGGGGCCTTAAAGACCATCTAGTTCAGTCCTCCTGCCATGAGCAGGAGACAGCTTCCATGCACAACCTGTGCTAGTGCTTCACCACCCTCACAGTAAAGACTTTCTTCCTAATGACTAATCTAAATTTAATCTCTTTCACTTTGAAGCCATTACGCTTTGTTGTATTGCTCCATGCCCTTGTAAAGCATCCATCTCCTATAGGTACCTTCTAGATACTGAAAGGCGGCTCTGAGGTACTCCTGGAGTCTTCTTTTCTCCAGGCTGAACGACCCCATCTCTGTCCCAGCAGGCCTTCATGGGAGAGGTGCTCCCCCTTGATGGCTCCTCTGGACTTGCTGCCACAGCCCATGTCCTCCCTGTGCTGGGAGCCCAGAGCTGGATGCAGGTTCCAGGTGGGCTCTCCCCAGAGCAGAGCAGAGCAGAGCAGAGGGGCAGAATCCCCTCCCTCCCCTGCTGCCCACGCTGCTCTGGATGCAGCCCAGGACACGTTTGGCTCTGTGGGCTGGGAGTGCCCATGGCTGGGTCATGTCCAGCCTCTCACCCACCAGCACCCCCAAGCCCTTCTGGGCAGGGCTGCTCTCAATCCCTTCTCCATCCAGCCTGTGTTTGTGTTGGGAATTGCCCCAACCCAGGTGTAGGATCCTACACTTGGCCCTGCTCAACTTGTTAAGGTTTACATGCATGGATCTCACAAGCTTGATGACTATAATTGAGTGTATGAGAAAGGAAAATTGTAATTGAGTGTATGAGAAAGGAAAAAAAAAATGTTTGGTGACCCATTCCATTATGCTTACATTGCCCTATAAATGGAAAAGTTTTTGCCTTGAGTTTCTCACAGTAGTGAAAGGAGGCATAGAATATCTCCATGAGTGAGGATTAACTGCTTAGCTTTTCTCCATTTTATGAAAACCACCTCTTGGTTTATTAAATATTGCAACTAATTGTCTTGACAAGATGGCAATGCTTTCTTGGGATGATTTGTCAAAAAGGTCTTGCAGACCATTAGCTAAGCCCATTCAAATACTGGTGTCAACACTGACAGATGTGCTGGTGCAGTGACTGTATATGCCGGGGATGACATTGACCTTCCAACTCTGCTTGTTGACCTGGAGAAAAAAAAACATGTGATCAGCAGTGTGAAAGTCTCCTATACGGAGAGAATGGATTCGGAATTAATGTGACTGAGTAAAACCTAGGCAGAACATCTGTTAGGCAGAACACCTGTGTTAGGCAGAACAGAAGAGAAAAATGAAAACTAGTCAGAGAAAGACTCCAAACCTTCCTATTTTAAATGCTACATAGAATGTAGAAAGTTTTGCTGTTCTCACTTTTACTTGCCAAGACGCCTCAAAGTGATATGAAAATTACAGACATGAGAAAAAATAATCAGGTGCAAAGCAAGACCTCCTATTGGAGATTTTTCTTATGCAGATATTTTTGTGGATTTAAGACAGGCTAGATATATGAGAGAAGAAAATATTGAAAAAAAACAAACAAAACAACAAAGAACAAATCTACTCCTAAAAGACACAGCTGGAATTTCTTGTTTATTCCTAATTTCCATATCTAACACTTTCAATTTGCAAGTAAAAAGATGTGGTGTTTATCCTGGATAGCAAGTCAATTTCTTTGTACCCTACCTGTCACTGCCACTTGTACTCTGCAAGTAATGTAGGTAATGCCACCTGCACTAAAACTCATTCTATCTGAGATCTTCAATATGCTCTTTATGGAACGTGTTCAGCCCTTTATTGAGCATGCTAATATAATTCCCTGGATTTAGTAATGGTTAGAGAGGAATGAATGCCAGTGCATGCAGCTAGACTGCGTATGTGGGGCCTAGTGGAATGAAATGACTCTTTCCAAAGTGAGTACATCCAACCAGCTCCTCCAACATGCAAAGTTGAAACTTGCATTTTATACAGCTCAATTAGCTGGTTTTCCCAAGCTTATCTCCAATACCTAAAACACAGATTAAATGTGTTCTATGAGATTTTACTTTTTATTGTATTTGTTTATTTTCAACTCTTAATTTCCTAGCCAGCTACTGAAGGCTCAGGTCCTAAATTACCAGTTTTTCAGAATTTTACCTGTCTTTGTGCAACTTTGCTGCCAGGCAGCCATAGAGGCTGCACTCTATGTTTCAGTATGATTCCAGTTGTGCAATCACTCATTTTCTTCCTGCTTTTATGCCCAGCTGGTGCTGGCAGGGTGTCAGAGAGCTGCTGTCAGAATTCTTCACGTTACGCAAAAGTAGTGGCTTAAAAGCTGAACTTGTGCTGCACTGCTTCTTATTTGAACAGAGCCATTTAAGCTGTTTGCATGGCTCTTCATGTTCTCATTTTCTGCCTCAAATATTTCCTCTTGCCAAGCACCCTTCTCTGTCATTGCTTCTGAACCTCAGAGTTCAGCTCCTCAGGCCTGGTTTGTTATCCCCACAGCCAGCAGACAAATTCTCTTGCAATGATACAGTTCCCAGTCCTTCTCTCACAAACAATTTTCCTTTTGCACACAGCAGAAACAGCCTGAGTCAGAATATTCATATATCTCAAATGTATGTAATGCAGTGTGGATCCCTTCTATTGGGTCTATAGGGCGGTTTGCTCTCTCAAAATGGTATGTGAGGTGGGATCACTGATGTATATAAATAACCCTTGATCTGTTTCGCATACAGAATACAGTTTGTCACCAAAATGTTTGCGCACACTTTCTAAATCTGGTTTTCTAGGCAAGATCAATCTAAACTCCTATCATGACAAAAAATGAGAAAGCCTTTGAGTGTGAAATTCCTACTCTGGTGTGCAAGAAGGTGTATAACTAAATCCACAATTTACAGTTTTAATTAAGCAATTTGGAAGATAGCCTCACATGGAATTTGTTCAGTTCTACCTTAAATTCATTATGATATAAACTGAAATGTACCTCTCCGCAGGATTTTGCTTAAAAGCCTGATTCCAAATATGCACCTCATCATAAAGGGTTTGCAATCACCAGTGTTGCACAATATTTTGCATATGAACAGCAATATAAATTAAATTATCATCTTTTTAAAATTTGGATTAAAGTCTAATTACAACTATTTCAGCAATGTAGAATGCGACTTCTTGATTTGGGCAGAACTACAAAAAAATTTGTCTGCTGTGATATTGATTCTTCCTTGACTTGATTTCATATCAACTTCTTAAATATTGTACTGAAGCATATTTGACATACAAATATTTTCCAACTGCTCAGGAATTAAAATTTGTTTGAAGTGTTATAACACTGATGTTAAGATCATTAAGTCTTTACATGTTATTTAGACACAATTCCCAGTTCCTGGACAAGTCTTCAGTATAGCCAACTATTCCAGCCTCCTGTGTGTGTCTTTTCTACCATTAGGCTTAGTTGGAACAGTAAGTGCCTTCTCTAGCAGAGATTGGCAAGTTTGAATCCAAAGCAGAACTTCAGTGGATCCAGCAATATAAGAAAAGGCCTGTCTTTCCTAATGAGTAGAGAATGCCAAGGAGATGAATGAAAGTGTGATTCCTGTTCTACACAGCTAATTAGCTAGTTAAGCCCAAAATAGAAGGAAACATCTAATGCTACTCAGCAGTAAACCCTATCCTAAAGCTGGGGTCAATCCTGTCTAATGAGAAAAAACAAAATACAAAAGTTATTTTGTTTAAACTAGGGGTTAGAGCATTTAATGGGCTAGATTCTAAAGTGCCTTTAGTTTCTGATCTGGAGAAGAGATCTAATACACCACACTTTTATTAGATACTCCAGGCTTGTGTTTTTCCTTCTGTGAAATGATTTAATTTTCTATGAATATTTTATAGAGCTGGGGGTTAGACTGGCTCAATGACTGCTCTAACAACTGTATTATCTCTTCTACTTCTTCCTACCAATTTTCCTAGGAAATTCTCTTTAGCTGTGTGAAGCAAAATAGCCTCAGGTGGAAAAATAGGGAAATAGAGAAAAAAGGAAGTCCATGTTACCAAGCAATTCAGGCATTGTCCAGAGATGTGGAAAATTTATACAAGCTCTTGATCCAAATCAGGCCAAGTGTTGGATCAGATTCATGCTCTGACCTATTGGATTGTGGCAGAGAGCACTTCCTTCCAAAAAGTCTTGTCAATCACAGCCTTTTGTAGAAAATTTAATTCAGATTCATACCCTAAAGCCACCTTTGTATCAAAATTAGCACTTTGGAGGAACATTTACTGGTGTTCATCATGAGTTAAGATGCCTATTAGAGCAATGACATTAGATTGTAGATGGTATCATGCATACCCTCTTGTTTTGGCACGCTGAAATTTTACTCAATGTAGATGTGCTTCAATAGGTATAGCAAGGCTTGCAAATGGTGGAGCTCTCTTGCTGAAGAGTATTTTGGTTTGCATGCTTCTAATTCCATTTTTAAGTTGTTACGATTGGAAGATTTTCCTGAAGAGGAGAGATGTCTCTCAGGTTGGAAAAAAAAAAACAACTGGAATTTCTTTAAATTGGGATTCTTTAAAATGGGAATAGTATTTCTCACATTAAAATTACTTTCTGTAATTCATGCTACAAGCTAAAAATCTGTCTCCATTCATGTTTATATCTCTGTTTTCTCTCATTTTTTCACCTTCTGTAATTTACCATCAAGCAAGGCACTTAATCACACGCATAGCAGATGATAAAGGAAGCTATGGGCACTAGTGAAAAATCCCTACGAAAATAGTTCCTTTAATACTTGTGAAAAACCAACAGAACTTTGCATTCTTAAGTAGTGACCACAGCTTCTGAGGTGATGAAGCTGTCACTATAGTTCTTGACATTCAGAAAATAATTTATTTTATTGATGTTTTTAAGGGACTTTAAAATGATGTGAGATGCAGTTCTGCAGTTCTGCAGTTTTCTTCTGCAGACTCACAGGAGCAAAGTAAATATGAAGATGTGAATTTTATTCAGAAAGAGTCTTAAGTCAGGATAAGTTAATGAAAGATGAGTTCTGTATTACAAAGAAAGTAAATTTTCCTTATTTCAGTTTACATTCAGATCTCTTTTTCTACACATATTCTTAAGTAAAGCTTTTCAGTTCAGATCTCCTTAGATTGTGGGGTGATGTCTGAATAGACAAACACATATCCTATATAGAATTTCATCTTCATATCGGTCTACCCTGCCAGTACTCAGATAATGCAACTCCATTTAAAGAGGGACAGTAGCTCTTGACTAAGGGACGAGTTTAGGACAAGATTAGGGTGTAGGTCACAGTTTTGCTAAAAGCATCCTCTGATATTTCTGTAACAGTGGACACTGATACTATTTTTGTATCAAAATATGAACTCATCATGAATTATTAAGACTTGTCAGCTTGCCTTAAGTTAAATGTGCTTACCCAGTATCTAGAATTACGTGTGCTGATCATCTTTGGAATCTTTAGGTACTTTTGTCATTAGCACAAATAGTACACAATCATAGCATTAAAGCAAAAATACATTTGAGATCTACTCAGGCTTAAGGTTTGTTTCTAAAATAAAATATACAGACTAGAAAGACAGAAGGCACCTCCTCTTGCTTGGACTGTACTGTGTTCTTGTCTCCTAGAGCCTTTTGCTCTAATAAACTTGGAAAACTTTGCTGCATTACTATAGAAATTGAAGGATCTTGACCAGCTAAAAATGTTGTTTCAGATTGGTATTTCCTGTGGCATTACCCTAAACTTTGTCAGCAGGTACTGCACATTAGCTTTTTGCTAAGATATTAAATAAACTATATCATTCTCATTCGCCTCTCTGTACATCTCTTTCTAAGCACTTAAAGAAGGAAATTACTCTAACTACCTGTGAAGGCTGAAGGATGTTTGGAGTTACAAAGTTTTCTGTATTCCTTCTCAATTACCTAATCTTTTGTTGATCTGGCTTGTTGGTCCCCAGGAGTAAATAACATCTTAGCAAAGGGCTCAAGCAGGAGATTTCAAAGGAGCTCAGTGGATCATAACAAGTTATGATTTCTTGTTACGGAATGATGGCTGTTACATAATCTTTCCTTTTGATTATCATCACAGATATGTTAAACCATCCAGAAATAATTTAGTTAGTTGGAAAATTCTTTTCCTCTGTTGTCAGTGATGGAGAGAATAGTGATTGTTTATGTTCCAGACTGTGAAAATATAGCACAAAATGCTCAGTGTATCTTCCCCACTAGCTTTTAGCACCTCTCTCTTCAGTCCTCCATTTCCCACTGTGACATTCTGATTCAGAGATGTATCTCTGTAGCTTGAAGTAGTACCACGGCTCACAGAATAAAGGCTACCATTCTTTAATTTAGGGCCTTGAAGCAGGGATTGAGCTGGACAATGGGTTCACCCAGAAGCCTTGGTGGGGGTTGGCTGGCTGGGAGTGGGAAGCAGATAGTTTTTACAATATAAGCAGTGACTTTAGAGGCTCTGCTTTCTGCACATCTCTGTCTTTTGCATTGATATCCTTATCTCTATGTGCTCGAGACTGGTTTTTATAGAAAGCAAGAAAAGCTAATATGCTGTTAATGGAAAAATCATGATGATCATCATGTTTAAGCACTTTATTAAAAGCTAGAAAGCAGGGAGTTTTAAAACTCCTGGAACATTATTCCTGTAAAGCAGCAGAGAGACTGTGGCAGCTTTTCTCATGGTACATCCAGCTGGATTGGCGTGACTTTGTAACAGACTCCAAGCTGAGCTTTGCTCTGAATAATCCACCTATCAGACTGTACCCAACTTTTAATTTCTTTTTATAATTCCATCTCCCTTTTTTTTAAATTATTCAGGAATATTTATCTCTCTTAATTAGCCATAGATCCTATTAAGAAGATGAGTTGTACAGAAGCCACTAAGACAAGGACGGACAGATTGCCTGCTACTATAAAGAAGACCAGTAGAGGGTACTGATGACTTTCGTTCTTGACTCCTGCTTAAGTAAATGTTAATACATTCAGTGCTGAAATGTGTATTTGAAAACAACAGTATACTACAAGTTATAAACAAAAAGACAAATTTGCCATCGTTGTTGTTTGCTGCCTGCATTCAGTTTCCAGCTCTTCAGTGGACATTTCAGATTCTCTTTTCTGCGTGGCATGAGTTGGCTAAAAATGTTGAGAGGGTAAGTTACCATATTGGCACACATGCAGTGGAAGACTACAAAGGTGAAGAAACGCATAAGCAGGTGTCCTAATCTGCCATCTATATGTGATATTGTTATCATACAGAAGGGTAATGGTTAATGTTTGTATCCTTGTACCTGGAACTGGGAGGTGGTGGGTCCAAGCAGTGACCAGCCAGGGGGCCTGCCAGGCAGGACATGCAGGGTCCGGCCCATCAGACACAGGGTGCACTGGCAGCTGGGCTCCCCCAGCCCTGGGTCAGGCCATGCTGGGGAGCTTGGCCGGGGCCGTGGTGTCCTAGGCAGGATGGTCTGTCCGTCTGTCTGTCAGGGACTGCTGTCAGGCTGCAATATGGGGCCCTATGCACTTTGGAGCCCACTGTGCCAACCAGCAGCAACGAGCATCTCTGTGCTCTACATAAGGTATTTCTGTGTTATGCACTTATTTGCTGTGCACTTGAACCATGCTTTTTTCTCTGGCTTGACTTCCCCTTGACATTCAAGGGGCTTTTTGCTATTTGGGTGCTGTGAGAATCACAGCTTGTGTTGGAAGACACCTAAAGACCATCTGTTTGTAACCCTCTTGCCACAGGCAGGGACACCTTCCACTAGACCAGCTTGCCCCTCCATTAACGTGGCATTGAAGGCTTCCAGGCAAGTGCTGTATGCAGCCCACACCAGCATGTAAAGTGGGCAAGACAGCAGGAGACAATTAAGAGAAAGTGGGCCTCAGTAATCAAATGAAATACAATCAGTAAGGCAGTGAACAGTGAGGAGCTGCATGGGGAGGTCTCCAGGCACTGTTGCCACTACAACCTGTCTGCAGGCACATTGCTGCCAGCAGCCCCTGTGGCTGTCCAAGACAGAGACCATTCCAGCCTCCTCTCTGCCAGCAGCACGTGCAATAGCACATATTACAACAGCACAGTAGCAACTGTGCTGTCAATAGCATTGATTATGATAATCACAAGTTCCTTTTGAAAAATATTTTCCTTGCTGTTACAGTTATTGTGTAGAAACACGTTTCCAATTCCAGAGTGCAGACTCGTTGCGCACAAAAAGTGATGTGGTAAATCATGGCACAAAATTTAGAAGCAGATGAACCTCCTTCCTGTCTGCGTCTCTGAGACAGCACCAGAGCATTATTAGGATGTTTCTGAGGTGATGTTTGAGCAGAGAGTCCGAACTCAGTTTGTCTCCCCATGTTTTTGCTGGAAATGCGTGGAACAACATGTGTTTGCATCTAAGCTCTGCTTGCCTCGGACATTTTGGAAGTATACCACTTGTATGACAGTGACAGTGACAGCATAGACCTTAATCCAGTCAGTGTAATATCTCTCAAACTAACATGGAAATTTTAAAAATCTTGCTCTACATTTCCTAATACTTGTTGTAATAGTATAACTCACACAAAGACTTTTTTTACTACAGTAACAGTTTTTAGAAATTTTTTCTAGATTTTTCAAGTTTATGACTTTTCCATAGAATGAAATTAACTATATTAGTCTCTTTTCTGGTAGTCAGAAATATAAAACATTCAAACTGAAACACAGAGAACATCACCCTTTTCTGAATATAGAAAATTTATTTTCTTATTTTCTGAAGTATTCCTTGTACTGGAAGTTCAAGATACAAAAATAGTAGTCATTCCTTGTACTGGAAGTTCAAGATACAAAAATTCAATGTGTTTAATCCAGTAAAGATATGTATATAGTGGGATAAAGAAATCCTAAACCACATTTTTATATAGTTGCACATATTTGCAAATCAGACCTGGGAAGTTTCACAGAGCCTGAGAACAAACTGACTTGACAGCTCTTACTGCATCAGTAGTATGGATTTTGTAATTTTTTTACAAGGAAAGGTCATGATTTTGCAACAAAAATTATTTTACAGCAAATTAACTGGTCTTTCATCTTGTAAAACTGTTATTCAGATATGCAAAATAGTATTAGTTAAGGAAGTATATATGCTATAGTTTGTTGTCAAAATATTGTTTATATCTGTTACTCATCATGGTAAAGCAAATGTAAGACTATTTTCAAGAAGAATTTCAAATCTGGTGTTCAATTTTCCCTCTAGATTTGTAAGTCTGCTTGCCATATAGAGTAACTTCCTTGAGGCAATGGCTATGTCTTAAAAGTTTTTTAATAAGTTGCAGCATGAAGAAATATCTACTAGTCTCTGTGGAGTAACTCATAAAAAACTAGATCCACTGATGTTGGTGCAGAGTACAGGTTACCCCCTCATGTGTTATTGGGAGTATGTATGTCCCATGGGACTCATAATTCATAAAGGGAAGACAGAGTGAACAGAGGCTTTAGGCTGTATCAGGTACTCCACAGATCTCTCAGACAATGCACTGAATTGCCTCATCTTTTGTTTCTGAGTTAATGTCTCCTTTTTCAGATAGTTCTCACAGGAGTGTATTGCCCCACCTTTGCGGCTGACTTCCACAGGGAGGAGGGAGCAGTGGGCTCTGGAGCTTCAACTTCATTCCCAATAGTAAAGTTCCCATGTTAAATTCTGAAGGAGTATAAAAAGGTCATAGAATCAAAGAATGTCCTGAATTTCAAGGCACCTGCAAGAATCATCAAATGCATTGAGTTCCTGGTCTTGTACAGGACAAACCTAAAAATCACATCATGTGCCTGAGAGCATTGCCTGAACTGCTCTTGAACTCTGGCAGATTTAGTGCCTTGACCGCTTCCTGGGGAACCCGTTGCAGTGACCAGCTGCCCTCTGGGTGAAAAACCTTCCCCTGCTACCCAGCCTAATGCCCCCAGCACAGTTTCATGCCATTCCCTCAGGTTCTGTCACTGGTCGCCAGAGACAAGAGATCAGTGCCTGTTCCTCCACTTCCCCTCATGAGGAAGTTGTAGTCTTTCCATTGACCATTGTCCTCATCTTCCTTCCACGCACTACTTTCCAGTATCTCATTCCCCAGTCTGTCTGTCTGTGTGTCCAGAACTGACCCATCCCAGGTGCAGAGTCCAGCACTTGTCTTTGTTAACCTTCATGTAGCTGGTGATTTGCCAGCCCTCTGCTTTGTGCAGAGACTCTCTGCCTCTGAGGGAGTCAACAGCTACTCTCAATTTTTTATCATCAGCAAACTTACTATTTCTCAAGTCCTGCATCTGAGTCATTTATGAAAGTATTGAAGGACACTGGCCCTAGGGTGGGACTCTGTGGAACCCCACCAGTGACAAGTTCCCAGTTTTACGTCGCCCCATTCACTACAATCCTTTGTGCCTGACCCATGAGCCAGCTGCTCACCCATCACAAGATGTATTTATCCAGCTGTGTGCTGGATGTTTGGTCCAGAAGGATTCTGAGAGAACCAAAGCCCAAAAAAGATTACGTCAATTGGCCTCCATTGAGCATCTGGGTGGGTTACCTTGCTGTAAAAAGAGATTTTTTTGTCAACCAGGACAAACTTATGGGCATATGTAAAATGGCCTCACACAAACTGGCTGAATTTGGGCAGCTCAGATGATTCCGACTGGCGTTTTCTGTCTGCAGTACACAATTACCATGAGCTTTCCAGGACAATTAAAAGGTTTGTTGACATGCTGCCCCATAAGAGTGTATTATCCAGCAGGTATCTCTGAGGGAATTGCTGTATTAGCTCACTGTCTGTGACAAGCACATGTGCTGGAGGCACAAGACAAAAGATCATTCCCTATCTTCTTTGACTTGATTTTGCTTACAGGCATTTCGAAACACAAAGTCCTAGGAAAAGCTGGCTTTCCTCTGAGCGAAGTGTCATTTTACTGCAGACAAGCATTTAATGAAAGAAAAATAATACTAATGATGACTCTGTAGTATGCATATAGGATTAACTT
Source organism: Melospiza melodia melodia (assembly GCF_035770615.1). Taxonomy (NCBI): domain Eukaryota; kingdom Metazoa; phylum Chordata; class Aves; order Passeriformes; family Passerellidae; genus Melospiza; species Melospiza melodia. The sequence continues at coordinate 58,229,798 of NC_086226.1, read as the reverse complement.
GTTCTACTTGGTGGCTCTGATGAATCTGAGGTACTAAATGCTACTTATGGGTAGGCATAAGTTTTGGCTTGAACTGAACTAAGAGTTTCAGGTTTGTTTTGTACAGGATACTAAAGAGAATTCTTAGAGAAAAGTGGCCCGTTCTGTTGATGGAGGTTTTTTTGGCTGTGTTTTTTTTTGGGTTTTTTTTTTTTTTGGTTTGTCTGCTTGTTTGATAATACCTTTTTTATTCTCTCCACTTGTAGCAAGACTCAAAGTGGTCTTTGCAAGTGCTCCACTCTTTCTCCAGGTTAATGAATTAATTAATTCATTGTAAAATAGGCACATTGCATGATAATAAACTATGGCTGCAAGGACAACCTAAAACTAATGCAAAGTGAATAGGTTGGATTTATTTGTGTTAATATCTATTTATGAAGTAAGTATCTATTTGTTTATTTATTTGAGTCATAATGTGGTTTGCAGAAATGAACTTATTCCCCTGAAATAAAAAGGGAATGGTTGCAAGTGTTCATCTTGGATTGTACTTGTAAAAACAACTTAAGGAAGTAGGAAATATACCAAGGAGTCAAAGGACGTAAATTAAGACAATAAAGCAAGTAATACGTTATGAAGAAAATATTAGTATATCCGATATCTGCAAAGTAGCAGATCCTTCACTGCCTTGTTTATAGTTGCTTTAATCTTCAGTATAAAGATTTATCTTGTGTCATCAAAATTAAAAGTATGTTTGTAACATGGCTCATCTTCCATGATAAACAATCTTATAAATAGACAATCTTATAAACTATGATATCAATGCTTTCCAGTTTAATTTTTACTCCGTACTGTAAAACTGCAAATCAGCAGTAGGATTGTGTCTTCACCTTTATCAAGATCTGTATGTTACTATAGTGCCAAGGTATCAAACTGAGAAGTATCAGGGGACTAATCTGTTCAAGACAGGAAAAATATCTTCACTTGTCTCCAAAGGAGAGCATTTTCAAAGAGAGCTGGCGGCAAGATACCACTTCCTCTCTGAATGGCATGTGGGAAAAGGATGCGGCTCAGGATACCAACCAAAGCTCTCTTTTCCATCACCTGTTGCCAGAAAAATCCCTCTTCCCAGAATCTGAGGTGTTGAGTCATTGAAGCAAGGTAAAGAACACATAGGGATTCATTACTTCTGTTCTTTTGATTCCATATGCAACAGACAAAACCAAGAACTGATCTAGCCCTGTTTAATTATTCTATCAAATAATAGTTTTTAATAGCTTTTTTGTTTATTTGTTTGTTTTTATACTATGAAACTCTAATAGCTAAGATGAAATATTGGTTGATAGGTAGCTTACAAGAGAGTTTCCATGTATGGCCAAAGTGTCTGGGGGCTCTATCACATTTTGCTTCTACATACTGGTAAAAGTCTCAATGGCAGTTAGTCTGCACTTAAAGTAAGCTCAGAACTCAAGTAAACACCAAAACAATTCCCCAGTGAGGATCTCTTTCCCTCCAATCCTACTGTAGATTGTACAAATCTGGAAGCATAAAAAATATTTAGGTTCTATGGTGGAGACAATTTTAATTTCAAAGGATACTATCAATATTTGACATCCAGGATCACAAGTCTTGTGAACAATACCAATACTGAGAGAAGACTTATGAGAAATTAAACAATGTGGACATTCTTGAACTGAATGATTTTTAAACGGTCTTCCTGCATAAACAATCTTGCAACCATTTTATTTGTAAAATTTTGAAACTCTATGTTTCCTTTTGCACTAAAATGTTAATAAAAATTGTTATTTTTATGATTATATGATTCTGTAATGTTGAGATCTTGCAGAACAAACTGCAAGTTTGTATTTGAGAGCTGTTGTAACCATGAGTTTGCAACAAATACAGGTAGATAACATATAAATTATAAGAAGTAATACTATGATTATCTTGTGGTAGACATCTTGCATGTGGCTCAGAGTCACATGTCTGGCATTGTTGGAATAGCTAATTTTGAGTTGCCAGTGGCAAAGGCTATAGTAGAGACACTGTTAATTTACAGGTGGAACACCTGGGAAGACATTTATACTACATGTGGTGGCTGGCTGCTGAGGAAAAGAATGAGAAGGCTGCAAACTCTAGTCGTGTTTAAAATTACATGAAAAATTGAGACAAAAATGAGAGGGCAAAAGACTTAGCTAGCCCACCTGAATTAACACTTCATAGTGAATACAAACTTTGGAGAGATTTCAAACAGGATTCACCCATTCATTTCTTACTGGACACTGTGCAATGATGACAATATGTGGGTCTCAGCCTGACCCTTTTAATCTTTGGACTGATGAAAGAGAAGAATGCTTGAAAACATAGTACACATCAAAGGGAAAAGAAGTTGTAAGAAAAATAATAACCTTTGAAGATGAGCCACTGTTTGAAAGCATTTTGTCACAACTTGAAAGATAGTTCATTGTGGCGGCCAGAATAGCTGCTGGTAAAGTCCAGGGTAAGGAAGAAAGAAGGGCCTTTGCATGGTATCCACAGATGTTTTATTCACCTGCCTGGTAAGATGTTCAGGATCCAAAGCACACGTACATGGAGGGTCCAGATTTCTCTCTCTGAGGCCCCTGGGCTGACCCTGGTCTCGGGGCAGTACAAAGGTGAGGGCCAGCCAGGGAATAGGGAGGGAGTGGCTCAAGGACATAGGAACAGACACAGGAACAGGGGAAGGAGCCAATGGGGTCTAACAGCTTTTTGAGGGAAGATTCTTGTGTCTCCCCAGCCCTGGGGGATGCCCCCCAGGGAAGATTGCTGTGTCCCCACAACTCCCCGTTTTGATATTATTAAGAATGCTTCTCTGAAGGATCAACTGAATCAACACAAATGACAAAAATAATCAAAAGCGCCCATAAGACAGTTTTCAAAATGCAAACAACTCTGAGTCCCCAGTGTCCAAACAGATTTTCTTGGAGCTGGCGGGATGGATGCATGGCTTTCTTAGTATGGTTTATACTAAAGAAACTGAGTCAGGAGAAGGCTCCTTCAGCAGGGGCTGGTTCTCTGCCACCTGTGGCAGTGTTGTTGTCTGTGATTAGCTCTGTATGAGATACTGTAGGGGGTGATGTGCCTGTTGGAAACTCCAAATAGAAATCTTTTAATCCAAATTAACTTTTAAAAAAAGATAGTTACTTTAGGGAAGCTTTCCTTCTTGCCCTCCCAATCATGCTCCCTCTGTATTACAAAGGAACTCTTGGTAAAAGGAGGAGGGAGGCCATGGAAAGGAGAAAAGGAGGTCGGAATTTGTGGGAATATAAAAAAGGGGTAATAAAACAATGGAAAGGAAAAGGGGACAGTGGGAGGGGGGGAGGGAGGGCACAGGCATTGGGAAAGGCCATTCCCCTCATCCCCATTGTAAGTATGATTGTTTAATTAGAAGAAGTGGGAATTATTGGATTGGAAGGTTCTTTCATTATGGAGGTGGACTTGACCAGGTTCACCCCCAGGGTCCCTCAGGAGAGAGAACCTGGAGTCTCCCTGTGAGTGTGCCTGGGACCCTCAACACCTTACCAGGTGGCTAAATAAACATCTGTGGATATTATGCAAAAGCCCTTTTTGCTTCCTTACCCTGGACTTTACTGGCAGCAATTCTGGCTGCAACAGTTCATACTGTAGAGAGTGAGAGCAGACACTTTTTTGTATTTTCACAACCTAAAGATGTAGGTGTGGAGCGGGTGTGTGATACTCAATGAGTGTGTTCTGTGTATTCTGTGGAGACTGAGTGTTAGAAAACTGAATGAAGGGGTTTTGTGCTGGGACATGTCTTGTGAGAGGACTTGATCACATGAGCCATATTAATGGAGCATTTAACTGCACTCCTTTTGTATAATCATTATTTGAATGCTTTACTGCCATTGCTAATGCCCTGATGTCACTCAGTATATGCCTGTGGAATTAATTTTTATCTGAATAGATAATTTATCTGCTGTAATAGCAGAGTGATGTTTTTCACAGGTAATGCTGCTTAATCTGTAAGTCCAATGCCAGCTTCCTGGTTGGAAAAACTGTGGTGGATGGTGGTGCTGCAATGGCGCCGTGAAGGTTTATGACAGGCAGACGAGTGCCAGTGATCATTTAATCTGATATTAGTGTCACCTGAATCAGACTGAAATTGGGGCCATTTAACAGATGAATTTGACTCAACTCCTTCTTCAGTTCATGTAATAAGTTAGACCCCTTCTGAATGTAGTTCATCTCATCTCTTTCAGAACCCCATTTCAAAATTGGAAAAATTGTCTGCTGTATAGGGCTCTTTTTCTTCACTGGCTGGAGCCTAGATGATGAATGTGGACTAGACACTGAAGTTTTAGATGATTAGTAGTGCAGCAAATCTGGTTAGCCACAGGATCTTATTTCACATGAGACGCAGGTCTAACTTAAGTATAGGAAAGATCGAGGGGAATTTAGGAATCATGGGTGGTCATTGGTTGCCTCTCTCATTTCCTTTGCTAAATGAATCTTAGTAAGAGACAGAATTTGTCTCCATCTGTGATAAACTTGCTGTTCGATATAATCTACTAATTTAGTGTGTACTCTCAGCAAAATATTTCTTGTCACCAGGCAGCAAAATATTTCTTAAGTTCAATAAGAACTGTCAGTAGTTAAGAAACTTGCAGTTAAAATGAGCCTAAAAACTGTGCGTATATCAAAACATTTCCACTGCTACTCTTGCTGTTTTACTCAGCTTTATGTTGTGTAAGAATCATTTACAGTGTACCTTTTGTCTAAATTACTTTAATGGGCTCCAAGTCCAGATTGCATATAGTAGCATTCAGTACAGCATGATAGGTGCATTAAAACTCCAGAGAAAAATATAGACTATTTAAGATTATAGTGTCAAGAAGTACATTTTATGCTATTTGAGAAATAATGTGTTGTCATGCAATTATGGTGTGTATCCTATTATGTGTGTAAAAGGCAGAAGTAATTTCATACCCTACAACTAAATTTTATGTACTCTTACTTTGGAACAGATCTGATAGAAATTTTTTTTATTACTGGTTTCACAAACAGTAAGTGTTTTAAAATTTGCAAGCTGATTATGAATTTGTATCTCCAGCTATATGAAATATGTTTTAGTGTAGACTGCAGTGATGTCTGCTCAGTGCACTTTCCTCTTTCCTATCCCACCTCTCATTTTTCCTCCTACAGAGATAATTTCACACCTCAACTCCCTGAAAGAATTGATGGGCTAGACTAGATGGTCCAAGGGCACTAACAGAGGAATAGGAAGAATATACATATACATGTTCCTGGAATTTTGAGGGAACAAGGGAGAGGTTGAGAAAAGAGCAAAGGAAATACTTTTTTTTTTTTTTTTTTTTTGTAAAGGAAATAAAACTTTGAAACCAGTCCTCTCCTCTCCTCTCCTCTCCTCTCCTCTCCTCTCCTCTCCTCTCCTCTCCTCTCCTCTCCTCTCCTCTCCTCTCCTCTCCTCTCCTCTCCTCTCCTCTCCTCTCCTCTCCTCTCCTCTCCTCTCCTCTCCTCTCCTCTCCTCTCCTCTCCTCTCCTCTCCTCTCCTCTCCTCTCCCTCTCCTCTCCTCTCCTCTCCTCTCCTCTCCTCTCCTCTCCTCTCCTCTCCTCTCCTCTCCTCTCCTCTCCTCTCCTCTCCTCTCCTCTCCTCTCCTCTCCTCTCCTCTCCTCTCCTCTCCTCTCCTCTCCTCTCCTCTCCTCTCCTCTCCTCTCCTCTCCTCTCCTCTCCTCTCCTCTCCTCTCCTCTCCTCTCCTCTCCTCTCCTCTCCTCTCCTCTCCTCTCCTCTCCTCTCCTCTCCTCTCCTCTCCTCTCCTCTCCTCTCCTCTCCTCTCCTCTCCTCTCCTCTCCTCTCCTCTCCTCTCCTCTCCTCTCCTCTCCTCTCCTCTCCTCTCCTCTCCTCTCCTCTCCTCTCCTCTCCTCTCCTCTCCTCTCCTCTCCTCTCCTCTCCTCTCCTCTCCTCTCCTCTCCTCTCCTCTCCTCTCCTCTCCTCTCCTCTCCTCTCCTCTCCCCTCCCCTCCCCTCCCCTCCCCTCCCCTCCCCTCCCCTCCCCTCCCCTCCCCTCCCCTCCCCTCCCCTCCCCTCCCCTCCCCTCCCCTCCCCTCCCCTCCCCTCCCCTCCCCTCCCCTCCCCTCCCCTCCCCTCCCCTCCCCTCCCCTCCCCTCCCCTCCCCTCCCCTCCCCTCCCCTCCTCTCCTCTCCTCTCCTCTCCTCTCCTCTCCTCTCCTCTCCTCTCCTCTCCTCTCCTCTCCTCTCCTCTCCTCTCCTCTCCTCTCCTCTCCTCTCCTCTCCTCTCCTCTCCTCTCCTCTCCTCTCCTCTCCTCTCCTCTCCTCTCCTCTCCTCTCCTCTCCTCTCCTCTCCTCTCTCCTCTCGTTTTCCTTTCCTCTCTTTTTCCTTTCCTTTTCCTTCCTTACCATTGTACTGAGAATGATTGTGAACCAAGGATCACACCTTTGCCACATGTCCTTTTCAAACTGCAAAACGACGTTGTTTTTATGGCTTTAGGTAAACTGTGGTTTTGAGTTTTGTCCAATAGCATATGTAAAGGATGGCGGGTAAAGTGGTCTTGTAAAGGGGAGTGTATTACCAATTAGCTTGCCGTGCAAAACACCTTGCTTTATTATTTCCAGTGTACAAGGAATATGCCAAGTCCAAAATTTTCTGTAGGGATAAGAGACATGCTTAGAAGCACAACAGGATACATATAAGTGCTCACTGGAAAGCCATAGCATCACTTCTGGCCCACTGGACTGAGTAAGCTCTGTGTTTTTCTGGTGCCATGTAATTAAGTACTGTGAAGTGACTGTTCCCACTTTTTCCCATGTCATGCATTTTACCTCTGTCCTGCCATGTCCTTTATATCCTTACAGAAATATATGGACTTCTAGTGCTGTATATTATTACATTTTTAAGTGATGCTTGGAGTTCACAAATGTCCTGTCAGAATTCTGAAGCAGCAATTATCCCCACATTAAAACCCATTTCTCAACAAAAAAAAAAAGATATTATAAGTGTCTGTCCAGTCTCCCCAGGTTATGGCTGAACATATGCAATTTTGTCTTTGTGCATCCACTAGTATAAAAAATTTCAATGAGTTTTTAGGCTGCATCAGAACATTCCAATTTTTTTTTGCTAATGCTTGAATTGGACCAAATGTGTGTTACATAAATGACACGTTTTGAATGAACATCCAAACAGTCACTTCTGTTGCCTTTCAGTTTGATAATTACTAAAATTGCACTTTAAGCTTTTCAGTGTTGAAAACCAAATTCAGTATGTTTCAGGACAGTATGAGAGAGACCAAAATAACAGAATTTTCCATCAGAGTCTATCCAGCTATATCAGGGCTTTGAATTTCTTTGAATCTAGACTCTAAATCCGAAATTCAACTTGATTTCTAGGTTTACATGTTAAAAGAGATTTTTTTAAAATCTCTTTTACCACATAAAAACTTCATGCTTGCTCATTGCAGCGTGAGTGAATGTCCTGCTTTTCTGGTTTAACCCTTGAACACAGCCATTACAAATCTATATTTCTTTTTGTTTCTTGGGAGGAGGAAATTGTTCCTTTACATTTCTGTGAGAACACTGTCAGTTTCAAAGACCTTTCAGACTGAGTCTGTAGGCACAGGAGATAAAAGAAACCAGGCTATTATATTAGACTATTGTATTATATTTCTTTCAACAAATTTTGGCAAAGTTGTCAATGAAAACTGTTACTGAAGTGAGGACAATGGGGAGTTGGTTACTGTCAGAACATCTTTACACCTGACAGGGCCATTCCCCTCATCCCCATTGTAAGTATGATTGTTTAATTATTTAATGACATTCCTTTTCCTGAAGGGCAATATCCTTTCTCAGACTTATGTGAGAAGAAAAAAAAATGTACACAAGTACACAAATTTGCATATATGCATGCAAATATCTTCTGGGCAGATGTCAAGAAGACAGGGACAGACTCTTTTTCATGGCGGCCAGTGGCAGTACAAGGTGCAATGGGCACAAACCAAAACTCAAGAAGTTTCATTTCATTATGAGGAGAAATTTCTTTGGGGGTGATTGAGCACTGGAACAGGTTATTCAGAAGGCCTGTGGAGTTTCCTTCTCTAGAGATGTTCAAAACCCACAAGGATGTGATTCCGTGCAACTTCCTCTTGCCTTAGGAGAAGGGTTGGACTAGAAGAGGTCTAAAGGTCCTTTCCAACCCAAATCAGCCTGTGATTCTGTGATCCTGTGATCTGTGATTCTGTGAATGTGGGCTAGAGTCTGATGGAAGATATTTTCTTCAGACAGATAGGGCTGGTGGAATTAACCTCACAGGTTGCAAATGTTTTGGAGTATTAGAAACAGCTTTAAAGATAAAGCCAGGGAGCAAGGGAACAGGGAACCAGGCTTACGTAGTAATAGCAGCCAACCCTCTGATTTAAGTAATGATCTATCCAAGTTTTATTTCAAGTACCTTAAAATGGATTTGTGGATTGCCATGTGAGAAAAATCCTGCTTGACAGATGCTAACTTTCAAGATGGAAGTGTTTGATTTTGCTACTATGGAATTTTGTGCATGGAAACTATTAATGTGGTAATTAGTGACCTGGCCAAAAATTTGTCAATTCTTGAAGTTAGGTTCAGCCCAAGTTGAAGTTCACTTAGATGATAAAGCCTGTAGGGCTCTTTCAGTATTGCATTAATCTTTCCCTAGAAGTTAAAAAGAAAGTTAGAGTGAAGAGGAATCCCATATCCCCAAAACTGGAGACAAGAGTGTTTTACCTTTTCCATACACAGTTTTAACCATTTGTATTGAGATGGGGAAGGGTAAGAAGGAAAGGAACCCTGATCTTGTCTTTAACGGAAAAGAAATACTTCCATTTCTTTAAAATGACCGTCCTTACTAGGAATAAGGACATTGCAGAACTGCGTATTGTAATTATAATGGAATTCTACAGCGTGTATTACTCACACTTTCTAAAATATCTTATCTAAAGTGTCTGAATAGTACTACATCATAAATTAGAAAAATACCCCAAAGAAAACCTAGCAAAAACTTCCACAATTGGTCTACTATAAAAGGGTATAAATGTGGACAGAATAACTCACCCTATTTATCATTTTCTATCAATAAGTTACTGGGCAACAGAGAACACACACTCCTTTCTAGCTACAAAATAATGAAGGGATTTTAATTTATTTGTGCTTTAGAGCCAAAACCAAAAGTACATTACATCTAAATGCCAGAGTTCAAAATTTCTGATTAATTCTGAGACCCCAGATGCCCAGGCTAAAGATAATAATGGATTCCACTTTTTTTTTTTTTTTTTTAATTCTCTTTAGAACCATGAGAAGCATCAACTGTGGGGAAAAAAAAAACATTTAGAGAAAAGTTTAGAGAAAATATCACATAAGGCACTAGGCTGGATTGCAACTAATTTAATGAAAGGAACAAATTTAAAAATCTGTAGGTAATCTCTACAGATTTTGTAAAATTATAAAATGCTGGAGGAGATAAAAATTAAGAGATAACAGTGGGTGACCAGAAAGCTGTGATTAATTCATTAGTCATGAAAGCCAAGCACCTGTGGTTTGCAGCAGTCATGCTAGCTTCTTCCCTTAATCAAGATAAAGCCTGTGCAAATGACTTAAGGAGCTGTGACTGGTTTTTAGAAGTCCTAGCTAAAAGCTGTAACATATATTTTTCTGTGTTTTATTTTTCTGAAATGGGGACAAGTAACAGTCTCTTTTACTTGTAGAACTGCCAAAACATTGCCCTACTGAAAAGTGTATTGAGCTGAGATTAAAACATTCCCCTGAAATTTATGTACTTGATAAAATTTCAGACAGGATTAAAGACATAGAATGAATCTTTTCAATAAACTCCACTGTGAGCTTATTGAAGTGTTTTTCAGTTGACTGTTAATATTTATTCATGCTAAAGTAATCAGAATGCTAACATAAATTTACTATGGACTTTTTTATAATTAAATTAATTACTGAACTTCTAAAACACTTAAAAATAAAAATATTTAGTATAAAGCAAATAAGACAGTGCAATATTTCTGTAGGGAATGCTGTCTCTCTCATCCTATATGAAATTAAAGAAAAGCTTAAGTAGACATGAGGCTTGATGAATTTTATTTAATTAAATTAACAATACAAAACATGCCAGATATCTCTTAAAATCTGAAAGATTTAAAATTGTATTTAAACCCATTAGAGTAATACTTAAAATACGTGTTGCTAAGTAAGAAATATTTGTTTAAATGGTACTTTAAAATTTGTAGATAGTCTCAGCACGTTCCAGTTTGCTTTAAAGCAATGAATATGCAACTGTGTCTGTTGTAGTTTACAGCTGGGGAAAAAAGCTGCTGCACATATAGGACACTTGCAGTTAGAAAATGATTTGAGCAGAGAGGATGATGACATCGTGTCAGTACTTTCTTTGGGCTTACAGCTGAGTGCCAGCCTGTGATACTTGGAGCATTACAGATAGATTTGATAGATTCTGAGGCCTAGGAGGGAGTCTGAATACGGCTGTAGTGACAAGAGCATGGTTCAGTGTCATGCCTCTATCCACATTTTCCTTAAAAAAAGTCCTTGTTAGACATACATGTTCCTTGAGAAAGGTCTTGGAGCTACCAAAGACATTGCAAAATAAAGAAGAATTCTGAAAACAAATGGCACACAGCACAGGAGAGAGATGGTCCTGAATTATCAAAATGTTTAAGACAAACTGGTTTAATGCCTAAAGTGGCATTCAGACCTCACTAAATAAGAAAGTAATTCAATAAATTTTATCTTATAGAAGAAAGTATTTTGCAGCACCACTAAACAGACCTCTAAATAATAGGAGACTTGTATGCCATCAGAGGAATTTAACCCTAAAAATTTATAAAAGTGGTTTAATTATTAGCTACTTTTTGTGTAGCTTTACATTGCAAAACTCCTTATGGGGCATCCCATTCCCTGTAGATCGTGCTCACAGTGTACATCAAATAGTATCCATCTTTCTTTCATGGGCATTTATTTCAAGACTGCATATAATATCAGTATTGTTCTTTTCTAATACCCTTCTCCCATCTCCTGCTTAAGTATTATCCCTAGGGTATAATTCAGAATGTAATCCATTGCTTCCGCCACAAAGCATTAAATGAGTTATCTTATTGTTTCACCTCCACAAATTTAAAGTAAGAGAAGATAACTGCACTGTAAGCAGGGAATTTGTTTGAAGAGACTGAAAAGACTTTTTTGTAGGATTTAAAAATGAATCAATCCAATTATAACATACTGGTGATGAATTTCAGCCTCTACTGACAAACTATGAAGATGAGGTAATCATTATTCATGGTTTTTCTCTTATTTAGTGTATCTTTCTTTGAATATAAGCAAGATATATATTGCTCACTGAAATATTTCTGATTTTTTTTTGTACATGAAGAGTAAAGGAAAGTTTGCCTCAGTTTCTTGACTCATTAGTGATTTTGCAGATTTTCAAGTATTCAGGATCCCCACAGATAATCTGCTTTAGAGTTTCAACCCAGAGGGACTCAGAATGACATCCAGTGATGAAAAGAGAAGATCCTCTCCTGATGGCTTAGAGAATAAATGAGGTGAAGTAAATTTCAGAGCTGCAACCATTTTGTATCCCTTCTGTTAATGACACTGCCTGGTTCCACTGCCATACTTCTCTCCAAGGGCAGGACAAGAATTAGGTATGGGTACAATTCAAAGGATCAAGACCTTTAATCTGGTACCTTTCAAACCTGGTCCTATATCTTTGTATCAAAACATAGAAAACACATTTTTTTCTGACTTCAGTTCAGAAGTCACCATTTACTTATTTTGTATATTAATGTCTGTTGACTCTTTAATAAAGGTTTTAAGAACTAATTAGGTCTTATATATATGTCTGTAGCAGGGACCTCAAACTTAAAATTAAAATACTATGGATCATTCCTGAGGAAGAGTAAACCTGGAAAAGAAACTTGAGATAGTTTTAGTAAGAGGGTAATATAAGAGGGGATCTTTGAAGGCCTTCAGAGACAGTTATGGAAAGATGCTCACAAAAGCCCAACTGCCCCATTTTTATAGGTTTTAGGGAATTAGCATAATTAATAAAAAACACAGTTAGGAGGACAAGTGGTGATGCCATTCCTCCCCAGGTGGAGCCCCCCTTCAGCACCAGCCGTGCTTTGTCCATGAGAATGTATCTCGAAGGATTGTTCTCAGCCTTGGCTCCCAGAAGAGCAAAGATAGCACAGAGCCTTGTACCTCCCCGGAACTGGAACTCTGGAATTGTTTTGTCCTTCTGCTTAGGGAAAACTAGCTACTAATACAACAGGTGACAGAGTTACAGATACATGTATGAAAAATATAGGGAACATGTGAAAGAAAAAAAGGCAAAACCCAAATGGCATCAATATAATTACTACTTGTTTTCTTTTATGGATGCATTTATGTCTTGAGATTATTAATTTTTTATACTTGAAATTGCTGATATTGTGCATGTGTATTAAAAATCTATGTATATTTGTATTTATACATATATGTGTATTTTTACATTCATTAATAATTGACTCTTAAATCGGAAGGATTTAGATTAAATATAGTGTCTTCCCATGCAACTGTTTTACCATAGCAAACACATTTGGGGATTGAATTCTGAACTGGGTTTGATTCAACCTTGACAATCAATCATAATATGAGTAGGAGTCTACTCTAAATTTGAAGACATATAAGACGTTTTCTACAGAATTCAAATTGAACTTTAAATGTGCTTTTATTTTGCAAGTGACTACTCAATATTTTATTACATTAAAATGCATAAATACTTTCATACTTTCTATATTAAGAACATTCTTTGTATTGAGAATCCTGGATTCCCAGGTCTTACAGGAATTAAAACATGGGCTGTTAATCAATTATGATTTCATTGTACTATTTGCATTAACTCCAGCCTGGACACAGCAATTGAAATGAGTGAACAACAGAAACTGCAGAATCATTCTATGTCCTTGTTTACTCCTGCTGTTTTTCCTGTGTCAGTAATGCTCAAGGGATGAAAAGGAATCTGTTCCATTCCTCTCTGGCACTATTTCCACACACTTCATGGCATGTAGATAAAATATGCCATTCTCCATGCTGAAGTTTGTAATTAGTTTTTTAGTGAGTATCAACATTTTGGCACAAATTTCTTTTTGACAGACTTGTGTAGGATTAATATATAGGCTGAATAGCTGCCCCACAATGTTGCAATGTTTTAGTGATGGAACCTGGTAATTTTTCTTTTCATTGGTACAGGAGTGTTTTTGTCAAGGGTCTTTTTTTTTTTTGACTAATTTATTTTCAAATGTCAAATATTATTTCTCTTTTTCCTACTAACATTAACATTTAAACATTCTCATTCTGGTCTGATGTTGTAGTACTTTCTTTCCTAAATAATTCTGAGGCCTGGATATTGTGAGTTCTCCAGTTTTTCTATTGCCATTGACTTTACAGGCTTAGAAACATTAATTAATGTAAGTTCATGATAATTTTATAAAGTAGCTTCGATTGCCCTTGGATTCCAGGCATGCATGTTTGGTCATGGCCAATCTTGAGCCAGGTATGTCAAGATAATGTAACAGATTATTTGAGTTTTTATAAAACTCAAAAAAGCGTTGCTCAGTATTGCAGCATTTAAGTCTTCTAGACTGATTTTTTGGAATATCTAGAGACTGGTCTTCTGGAATAACATCCAAGTATCTTGCTGATGTGATCACTCAAACTATGGGGCGAGAAAGGAGTGGAAATAATACAGCATATAGCAGTATAGAAGCTTTTCATATCCTATACACACATAAACCCCATTTGGTTTTCTGTTTAGCCTGAAAAATCTCTCTCTCTCTATGTATTCCAATGGTTGCTAGAAATAATGTAACACACTTCTTCTGGCACAGCCCTTTTTATCTGGTGCTACAGTTTGCATTCTTTTCCCTCTGGCAGAGACCTAAAATGTGTTTTTCAGTTCAAATGTGAGTTTACAGTGTGGGTTATGTTTGTTTGTTTGTTTGTTTGTTTTGGTATTTTTTTAAATTTTCTTTTTTGTTATTTATTTTCTTTATTGATTACTATTTCACTGGTCTTTCAGGGCTTGTTTGCTTGGGTTTTTCCTTTTATTGCCAGCATAGGAATTGTGGCCTAATGATGTAGGCTTCTTCATGCATGTTAGATTTTTTTAAAAACTTCACAATTTTACTTTTTAATATTGTTCCCCCCCCAACAAGATTGGGCAAGATCCATGTCCCCGTGCGTAAATTTTGTGGGTCATTTTGTGGGTGAAAAAGCCACTTAAGACACCAAGTATATTTCTATGTCTCATCCTTAACCCTTATTACTTCAGGTTCTTTATCTGTTCTTTGCAGTTATCACTCATATCATGATTTGCAATTTTTTCCTTTAAAATCAAATAGTTATAATTTCATTGTCACTATGTTGGTTTTAGTCAAAGCACTATGTGACTGGTGTACGCTGCTAAGAATCTCTTTTGGCATATGGGTATGCCTTACATCTGTTGAAACAGATTTTCAGAGTAGTGAACTTCCATGAAGTGTGTCACGGTGAGGGCTCTTAACCCTACATGCTTATTATCACCAACGCCTGAGTAGACTTTTTTTTAGGCTTCAAATACTTCTAATTAACATGTTTCAGACTGCTCTCATTGACGTCAAGTAGATAACTGTCTCCTTCCATCATACTGTTTGAGAAGTCATGCATTTCTGTTACAGCCCAATGACAAATAGTGGACTTGTTTATTTCTTTCAGTCCTAGATTTTTTTTGGGAACTCAGCTTATATAAAATTTTGACACAGAATAAGAGTCCAAAAATGTTCTCTTCTAAGCAACCATTTAATTTTTTTTTTCGCTAGCTGCTATTTCTAAGAGGTTAAGTAGTCCTGCTGTTACATTACTGGACTAAAAATGGGAAGTGTAGTAAAAAAGAGCTACTTAGTGAGCTGTGGTTTATCAACAAAGAAGATGTGCTTTCTGCATTAAAGAAAATAAATATTTGATAGATGGTGGAGGACTAAGAAAAAAAAGATGACTGAGATAAGAATAAGAGCCTGAATTTTGCTTTTTAGTATATATTTGTAATATGGAGTTATTTAAGGGCTAGATGTTCGCTTAAAATGTTTCTATAGAAGTCGCTAGATGAATTTAGCTTGCTGCTCTCTAAATATATTAGCAATAGAAAATGATTTTTAATTCACAATATTAAAGCTGTAATATATGTTCTAAAGTAATTAATGTTTAGAGAGAGAATGTATGTTATAAAATTATAAAATCCAGTGAGTCTCTGACCACAGGCAGCCCGGGGACATGTAACCACTCCAGAATTCGAAGCTCCTCCTGAAGGCAGTAGGAGAATAATGCCTCGTTTACCCAGGAACAGACGTGGCCAGCGTGATGGTCAGCGGCCGCCTCTAGGACATCAGAAACACCCAAGGGTGATCCTCACTTGATAGATACCATGGATCGAGACAGCCAAAGTCACCAAGATCCATCTGAATACAAAACTTCCCCTGACACGATCCGTGCTGGCTACTACTCAGGAGACAGCGATTGTCCAGCCCTGCGCAGTGAAAGAAACTGTCATGCACATGCAGGGTTACAAAAAAAATCGGGGCACCTCTGCCTCAGACATAAAAAAATGTACAAAACAGCCCCACCAGAGATGGCATTCATGGACAGAAAGAGATCTGGGGCGACAGAGGTCAGATCCAGGTTCACCCAGTACCGATCCCGGGCTCCATGCTGTCTCTTTGGCTGTGGGTTTTGAGGACGATATTTTGGTCGCGAAAATAAAATCTTTCGCATTTCTTAATTTGGATTTCTGGCTGATCGTTTATAACAAAGCTTTTTGAAGTTTATATTTTTGTCCCTTTTATAAACAAATAAGATTATATTATTTCCATTGAGAGGAAGATATGTTAAAAAAATAAGACTCTTGTTTCTATCATGTGACATGCCCTCTTTGAATTAGTTTCCCAAATATAATAATTCCCCTTTATGAAAACATTAAAGAGGAATTGACGTGTTTTCTAGTTTCCAGGTCAGTCAGCAAAAGGTCATGTTCATTTCTATTTCTGCAAAAATTATTTTATGGTTTCTTTTTAATCTGAATTGAAAATTAATTGATGCTTAGGTGCAGTGTTCAATCAGTGTTAAGAGAGTGGTGTTAATAGCTTGGATGTGTGCTGATGGATTACAAATTGTAGTAACATTTTCTTTAGTTATTTCAAAGATTTTTTCCCTTGTAATTCAGAATATTTCCACCACAGTTTTACAGATATTGAGGTCCTGGGTCAGCTACTTACAGTACTTAGCTGAAAGAGGAGAATTTCTGATGACCTTTCATCATTAAATGCATCTTTAAAATCCCGTTTGAAAGTTCTCTAGTTATTTCCTTTAATTACACTGGCTTTTATTTTTCTTTCTTAGTTATCTGTCTTAATACATGATCCAATCTGTTTCACTCTTGAATATTTCTAGGATTTTTGAGTAATTGTCTACTTTCACAAGAACAGATAGATACACTAGAAAAAAAGCAACACTAAGTTTATAGGAAAACCCTTTCTACTTCTGGAGCAGTACCAGTCAGACGATTTGCTTGAAAAGAACAAATTAATAGAGCAAATGAGAGTGTAAAGAAAAAAAAAAGAAAAAAAAAAAGAAAAAAATCATCACTCATATTAATAAGAATAGCATCTGCAATTCCCTCACTAGAATAAAAGTGAGAATGATTCATTCTTATGCTTCAGGGCACAAAATGATCAGTTTAAGTTGAATGGAATTTTCTCTGGTTTTTATTAGTGTGAGTTTAAAAATCACTGACATTTTTGGATATTTTTATCCCAGTCTACATACTTAGTAGCATGACATCTGTGCAAAGAAGAGCACAGATCCTATGAAGGTTTTCACATTATTGAAAAAAGGATATTTTATATTTTAAAAGTCTTGATACTTACATAATTAATGTACATACAGTTTTGAAATATTATTTAATGACTACATCAGTGGAGAAGGAAGGGTTACAGATGGCAATTATCTGGACTTCTTTAAGCTTTTCACACTGTTCCCCACCACATTCTTTTCTCTAAATTGGAAAGATAATTATTCAGTGGTACTGTAGATGGATAAGAACCTGGTTTGCATATAAATATGTGGTATTCATATCCACATATCGATGGTGGTCAGTGGTTCAGAGTCCCAATGGACATGAGTGACAGGGGTGTCCCTTCTCTTTCATGTCTTCATCAGTGCCATGGACAAGGAAATTGAGTGCACTCTTAAAAAATTTGCCAGTCGCATGAAGCTGAGTGATGCTGTTGACACACCTGAAGGAGGGGATGCCAACCAGAGGGAGCTGGACCAGATGGAGAGTAGCCTGGGTGAATCTTGTGACGTTTAACAAAACCAAGTTCCAGTTGCTGCACCTGGGTCAGGGCCATCCCCAGTACCAGCACAGGCTGGGGATGAGCAGATGGAGGGCTGCCCTGTGAGAAGGGCTTGGGGGTGCTGGTGGGTGAGAGGCTGGACATGACCCAGCCATGGGCACTCCCAGCCCACAGAGCCAAACGTGTCCTGGGCTGCATCCAGAGCAGCGTGGGCAGCAGGGGAGGGAGGGGATTCTGCCCCTCTGCTCTGCTCTGCTCTGGGGAGAGCCCACCTGGAACCTGCATCCAGCTCTGGGCTCCCAGCACAGGGAGGACATGGGCTGTGGCAGCAAGTCCAGAGGAGGCCAAGACCAGGATGATCAGAGGGATGGAGAGCCTCTCCTATGAGGAAAGGATGAAAGAGTTGGGATTGTTCAGCCTGGAGAGCAGAAGGTTTCTCTGACCTAGTTATGACCTTCCAGGAAAGATGTAAAGGACTATTTACAAGGGCATATAGTGACAGGACTTTTGTCCTTGATGTCTCCTTAATAAAGGGTTTGATTCTAACAGCTTTCATAATGTGATTCCTGGCTGGTCATATTCTTTGTATTCATGCCAGGCTACTTGTTCTTCTGGTGTGTGTTTGTTTGTCCAGGAGTTCCTTTTTCATTGGCTCATGTCACCTGCCATTTTTGATTGACTTCCTCTTTGTTTGGATGCACTACTCATGAGCTTGAAGGATATGATCTGTGCGCTTCAACTGGCTTTCTTGGTCCCCTCTGCCTTCCTTCTTGTGGGAATCTTTGAATCAGATTTCTGAAAAACCTGCTTTCCTGACATCCAGGATAGTGAAATCTCACATAAGAAGAGTTTTAAGCTAGAAATTATGGTGAGAGACAGAATGGGGAAGTGGTTGTCTAAAGCATACAAAGTGTATAGGATGATATACATAGGATGATATATAGGATAAGAGGATGATATCATAGGATGATATGAGAATTTGTAATCAGCAAAAAAATGTTTTAGTGGGGTCATTCCACATTCTGTGTGCATGTGACAGTCATACAAGACAAAATTTTTGGGAAATTTCTCAAATTTTTTACTAGGTGATGGACATAGCTGAGGGCCTGTACACTGATGAATGCAGCATGAGGAAGAATAGGAGAAATAAGGGGTTTCTGGGCTGTTGCAGGGCTATGACCTCTTTGGGAAGGAAAGCTTATAACTGAAGTGCTGCAATAGATGTATACAAGTTCTTCAGAGACTGGAAAGGAGGGTAGGAAGGTAGGAAGTTGCCTTTAGTTGAGAGAAGTGGGAATGCATTAAAGGTCTGCCTTGGACCTACCCTGGACTTTGGAGTTAACTCAGAGCTTATTAGTCAGGATTAGCAGGCTGATCAACAGGGGTAATTTTTGTGTGTCTGCTACAGACTGCTCCTGGTCAGGGAGAGCAAGTGGATGAGACCATTTTCAGGCTACTAGAGTTAGCTTCACATTCATAGGACATGCATCTCATGGAGAACTTCAAGGACCACAATATCTGCTAGAAGCACAACACAGAATGACAGATCACCAAGGGTTTTGATATGCATTTAAAAGAAAGCTTCCAGACATGTGGCTGAGAACCTAATGAGCAGTGACTTTGTGCTGGACCTGTTTTTGACAAATTAAGAAAAATGTCTTTGTGGATGTTCAGGGGAAGCCTTAGCCATGGTGACCCTGAGATTATGGTGTACTAGAGAGGAGTAAACAAAGGAGAACCATAACCCTGAACTTGAGGGGAGCAGACTTCAGCCTGAATCTTTTTCAAATAAACACAGGGAATATATATATCTGGAGAGGAGAGACCTCTAGAAGAATTTGTTGACTTTAAAGAATCACCTTTCAAATTCCAGAGGAGTTGAACCCAGTGAACAAAAAATGAAGCAAAAATATAAACAAGAATATAGTGAAAAACTCAGATGGAAAAACTAAGTGTACAAGAGGTGGAAAAGGGGAAAGAATATAGACAAATAGCTTGAACAAACTGAGACATGATTAGGAAAGCAAAACTCACCTGGAAATAAATCTTCCGAGAGATGTGAAGGTGTTATGGTTTGGGCCTGGCAAAGCCAGAGCCCCCATGAGTACACCTTCTCCCTGGTGTCTGCTGTGAGATGTGACCAAGAACAAGCAAAGCAGGCTCCAAACTTAAACATAAAGAAAATTTTATTAACTAAGCTACACACAAACAATTACTAAACTACACACAAAAGAAGAAAGAAAGAAGAAAAAGAAACCCGAGGAAAATGAAAACCTCACAAAAAAAAACTCTCCCCCTCCTCCCCCCTAAATTCCCAATACAATACATCCTCCAAAATCACCAATTCTAGGTGCAACACCACCCTTTGGACTGCTCAAACTTTCAGCTCCTCAAGAGGAGAGGGAGTCCTTCCGTGTGTCGTGGTGGCCTCTTCCGTCCTTGTTCCGGTGCTCTCACCACCGAACAGGGATCAGGGCTGCTTCCAGGGTTGTCTTTTTTTAAGGATGCTTTGTCCAGTTCCAGAAAAGCACAGTATCTCACCTTCTCACCTCTGGGACATCTGTCCCCCCCATATTTTATATACCCCCTAGGGCCGAGGGGTACCCACACTGAATCTTCTTTGGCTCTGGGACATTTCTCCCCCTGGACTCAGTCTCTGTATCACACGGAAACATGGCTCTGTCCATGACTACACAAAAGAGTCCAGCATAAAATGCCACTCCATCTTCTCCATTCTTTCAACATCTCTCACTCTCTCTCTCTGGTCCAGACCTCCATCACTCGTTCATTTCCTTCATCCTCCTCCACTCTTATCACTCGTCTAGGAAGGGTTAATGTTCTGTAAGGCTTTCATTGTCCAAAAAAGGGTTAAAAAACTCCTCCAGGCGGCTGGACTCCTGGCTGCACCCCGCCCCATCTCCTCAGCTGGGCTGCCTGCTGCCAGCACATATTTACTGAATTTCAAGGTAACACAGGCTGCACTCTCTCTCTCTCTCTGTCTGTCTCCAAAGGGGGGGGGGGGGGGGAAATGGCTGCCCGATGTCTCTTGGGGCTCTCCACCCTTCCATCCTCCAGGGCCTCCTCACTCCCATCTCTGCCCAGGCCCAGGCCTACCACATGACTGCCCCTGCCCCGCCCAGCAGCAGCAGCTGGACAGGGGAGAGCACCGACCTCGGTCCCTCGAAGTCCCAAGAGAGCCTCCCAGGCCCGAAGCTCTGCTTTTAACCCCTGGGTGTTCTCGGAGGTGTGTCCAAACCCCACTGGCTACACCAGGTGCCAATATCAAAATCCAAGCACCCATTGGTTTGACCACAACATCCCAGAATTCCCACTTCTTCCTGGTCAAACCACCACAGAAGGGAAACAAGAAAAGTTTTCAAAAGTTTATCAGCAGCAAAAAGAAGACTATGGAAAATGTTGGTCTGCTGGTGACTAGGACAGATCTCATGGAAAAGGACACAGAAAAAGCTGAAGAAATTAATGCCTACTTGACCTCTCTTCTGTCAAGAGCAGCAATTAGGAATTCTGGGAATGTATGGAACGTGTAAGACTCAGCCTCAATACAGGAGGATCAGGTTAGGGGATATTTAGATAAAGAAAATATACACAAGATCATGGGACCTGACAGGGCGTGCCCACAAGAGTCACTCCTATCTTTAAGAAGATATAGAAGCAGGATCCAGGGAGCTACAGACCAGTCAGACTCGCCTTGATCCCTTGGAAGATAAAGGTGGAAGCCCTCTTGGAACCCATTTCAAAACACATGAAAGACAAGAAATTGATTAGAAGTAGTCATCATGGGTTTATGTTTCACCTAAATGATAAATTTCTATTCTAAGATGGATGAGGCGAGAGAAGTGGATGTTGGTTATACTGACTTCAACAAGGTTTTCAACACTGTTTGCCATAATACTTTCACAGACAGACTGAGGATTACAGACTGTAAGTGCACAAGGAGTTGAAATAAAAAACAGCTGAATTTCTGGGCTGAAAGAGTTGTAGTCAGTGGTATGAACTGAGAACTAGTTACTAGTGGTGTACTCCAGGGTTCAACATCAGGGCCAGTACAGTTTAAAATCTTCACTCATAACCTGGATTCTGGTACAGAGGGCATTCAGCAAGTTCATAGATGATACAAAGCAGGGAAGAATGTTTCTCGTGCCAGCTGGGTGTGCTCCTAGTCAGAGGGACTTTGACAGTCTCGACAAGTCAGTAGATAGGAACCTCATGAAATTCATAAAGGTAAAGAAGAGATCATGGGAACAAGACAACCATGCACCAGTACCTGCTGGGGGACAGCAAGATGGAAAGCAGACTGGCAGAAAACAGCATGGAAAACCTACTGAACCAATTGGTCATGAGCAATGTGTCAGAAAGAGACAGAAAACATCCTGAGATGAGTTGGGAAAAATATCACCAGTGGGTTGAAAAGTAGTGACACTTACTCTCAGCACTTGTGAGACCACATCTGGCTGCTGCTTTCAGATCTGGGTCCTGCAGCACAAGAGATTTGTGGCTTTGGTGGAGTGAGTCCAGTTAAGCTTGCAGGTATTGGAGCACCTGCTATTCAAGGGGAGACTGAAAGAGCTGAGGCTACTTAGCCTGACGAAGAGAAGTCAGATCACTTACTGGTTATCTTATCAGTGTGTACAAATATCAGATGACAGAAAGAAAGATTGCCCGGGACAGGATAAAATGAGAAATTCCACAATAAGTCTGACTGTGCAGTGGAACAGGTTTCCCAGTGATTTTGTTTTTTTTTTCAGTTTGCTCTGAAAGATGTTAAAAATTAACTGGAGAAAGTCCTGACTATCCTGTCGTAACTGCAAAGTTAGCCCCTGTTATGATGAGGTGTTGACCACCCACATGTCTCTCCCAGCTTCCATTAGTCTGTAACTCTGTAGTTACTCAAATCAGTAGGGACTCTCTCAGATTCTCACATTAAAAAGTCAGTTCTCCATAAGGAGAGCTGAAATGCTGGAAACAGCAAGACTAAACTAAAAGTACCAGAAATTATTCATGCATTTGAAACCTGATTCCTCCTGGACACATCAGAAATGTGTTGAAATAGAGAGACTGCTTATATGTTGATGTAAGGTGTATATGTAGGTGGATAAGTGGATGTGCAAAAAAAAAGTGAAAATAATAAATTCTGAGTCCATCATCACTTTATCTGTATAATGTATTCCACTCACTTTTCTTTTTGTGTCTTCTCTTTGGACAAAATTCCTCTGTTTTTAAAGCCTGAATCCTGAATGGACCTTTTGTGATCCACTCGCCTTTGATTCACTCTTAGTAAAAAGTGGGACTGCATAAAGTGCATTAACCAGCCCAGTTCTTGAGTCTGTAAACTTTCAGAGCCTGGGCCTCTGAGGTGCTCTTGCAGACACTGCCAAAACCCATGCCATCCCTCATGTTTAGGAAAAAATCAATGATAGGATTTTAGGAGTTACCACCCTCTAATTCCTCCTTAAATCACAGTAAATCCAAAGTAAATGAAAATAAGCAGACTTTTGCCAACCCAAGACTCCTGTCTGCCATTCATTTTAGAGTTGCTTTTTCATTATTTTAGTACAGTAGTAAGGATAGTACAGCCATGTTAAAAAATTCTAACAATGAACTTCAAAAAAACCCCAACTACTTTAGCAAAAAAATTTACCAGTATTTAGGTCATTTGTACAAAGGATGGTTGGTTTTATGTCTGTCCATGATTATGTTTTCATGTCAGACTTTAATCTGTTTTCCATGTGCCTCTACTGAAAAACATGACACCTGAAAGATACATCTTTGTCACAACTTCTGGTCACCTTAGCATCTCTGGCAGACTTTGAGAGTCTTCAGTCATCCAGTACTTGTAGATTTCTGAGAAAGAAATATTGTTTTCAGCCAGCTTTATAATTTTTTGGTATCTGCAAGGCAGTGCAAAGAGGTGAAGGTCACGAGCATTCAGGCCCTAGTGTTGGCTTTCTTCGTATTTCTAAAAGTAGTGTGAAGTTGCTAACAGTGAAGGGTGACATAAAAGGAGAAGTCTCAAAGCTACACAGAAAGAACCTGATTAGGAAAACGAAGCGAGCAATTAAGGCTAGGAAGAAATATAAATGACAGACAGAACACAGGGGTCAGAAAAGAGTGATCTTTAAAGAGAACTGAGGACAACGAGAGGTCAGGGAAAATAAAAAAAAACTAGACAGCTTCTGAGGAACAGAATTACAGAAAAGAGCACTTTTAACTAGGTTTAAAATCTGGGATTTAAAATGTATTTCTAGAAATATAAGAAAATAGATGTTTTAGAAGATGTGACAGAAACCCTTCCCAAACAGTCTGAATTCTTAGGAGATATTAATTAGAGAGGCTATTACTACAAAGAAATTCTGGTTCCCACTATTACTACACTTAGCAGAAGAGCCAGTGCAGTTTTAAATATATATCCACATTTGGTTGTATAGCAAAGGTTGTACTCCAAGTGTACAGCTGTATTTCATATGTGGGAGAGGATCTTTGTCAAACAGCAGGGACTGTGACCATGTGCCCATGGCTACAGAGGAGTCTTACAGCAATTCCATACAATTTTGCTAATTGTACTCTGCTTTCTGAAATATTGTCTGAATTTTGAGACTGAGATTCTCTACAAAATTAGTATTTTCTTCTTTCTTGTAACATACCATAAGGAATTTGACATTTAGTGTTGAGACAAAATTTTCATCTTTAAAATCCTTAAAATCACCTAATGTTTCTTAGCATAATACTAATCTTTATAATATGGTTAGTCTGAACTATGAAAGATAGCACTCACCTGGAGAAAATTAGGCTATTGCTTAATTACTCATGAGTCAAGAGCTGCACACTCTAAAATTTTTTTTTCTTTTCTCAGAGGCATGGGGTGCTATGAAAAGAAGAGCAGAAAGTTGGAAAATTTGTTGCCTAATGAAGGGGAAGAAGGAGCATGTTGAGTGCGGCAAAGTCTCAGAAGTTTAAGAGGCTGAGTGGTGCTATATGGCAGATGATGCTGATCTGTCTAAGCAGCTGTGCTGAGAGAGTGTGAATAATTTCTCTTTTCCTGATATCACTGTGCAAGGATAATTAGACTTCATTGCTTCACACTGTCATGGGTGTTCTGAATTTGAGAGGTTATAACTTGTGAGCACTTAAATCTGAAGTGAGTTACTGATGTATTTGTATGCATATGAAGAACAGATACTATTATACTTTGCTTGTTGTATTGTATGCTTTAATTGAAAAAAACAAGATTAAAATGGAGGAATGATGTACACTAAATCAAAGATGTGTTATATGTAATAATTAGATACATTGGCTGTATTTACCTTTATTTTTACTTCCTAATGCTTCCTTTTATTCTTATATTTTGTGTAATACCTTGTGAGCAGAGACATTTAAACCAAGCAGGGGTTTAATGATACGGGACAATTTTCTTTTTTATACCTGCAATATTTCAAGGAGAGAAAAAAATATCAATAAACCTTCACTTGGTTGTACATAGTCAAACAAGCATTGGTTCTTTGAAAATCAGTAAACTTGATGTATGGAAACAGCTCTCCTGTGGAGAAGGATGGGCATTAGTTCTGCATGGTACTCTTCAGTACAACCAATAGCGATGAGGTGTCCATGACATAATTTTGACATAGGCAGTAGACTCATAAAACTAAAGCATGATTATATCAAGCAGTGAAAGGAAGCTGCTGCAAGGACAGTTATGGAGTGAGACAGGGAGCTAAAGAGCAGTAACAAGCCCTGCACCCAAGGGTTTCTTTGGCATCATTCTATGAACTGAGCATAAAACAGCTGCATCCAGCTCTGCTGATTTGCTCATCCCTTCTTCCTTCTTTCCATCCTGCTGCTAGATGCTTTTTAGACTGTTGGCTGCAAACTTTAGGCAAGCAGCTGAAGCAGCTGGTGTGCCTGATACTTCTCTTGCCAAGAAAGGTCTTGGATAACCTAAGCTAAATATTTGAGGTTTCTCATGGTATAATGCATGATTTCAGATATTAATTGGCATCATCCCTGAAGAAAAATACTGCAGCTGACTGCTCAGGGTTATTTGTAACACTAGGTTTAGGTTAGTTTTACTGCTAAATTCCTTTTCTTTTTTTTTCTTTTTTCTTTTTTTTTTTTTTTTTTGTTTTTTTTTTTTTTTTTTTTTTTGTTTTGTTTTGTTTTGTTTTGTTTGGTTTGGTTTTTTGTTTTAGTTTAGTTTAGTTTAGTTTTGTTTTGTTTTTAAATTTACTGGCTAGGGGCCAATTCAGAATGGTCTGAGTGTTAAGACAATTTCTGCCTGCTTAGAGAAGCCTTTAAAAGCTCTTCATGACAGGAGTGGCGTTTGTAATCCACCACTACATGTATTACTCTTTGTAACTGCATGTTGTGTTTATACAGGCTAGAAAACTTGTCACACTGCTTGATGCAATAAATCAGTACCTATTGAAAAAAGCTGCCAAGTTCATGGCAGGAAGTGTAAATTATTCAAGTCTCTTCAACAGCAGTTTAAAATGAGAATGTCCAGATAACCAAGAGATCAATCACCATGCTAAAACCTGCCTTGGTCTGCCAAATGAAATTAGGTGAAAGAAAGTCCTGTAGCTCTGTCAAAATGAGTTTGTCATAGACAATACCAGAAAAGAGTATATTCATGAAGATAACAACCCCAAACAACACACGCAGGGCACCTTTATAATGGAACCTATCACTTTATCACCTTGTCTTTCTATACACAACATAGAAAGTCAGGTCAAAGTAACATTAGTGTTTAGAGATTGGCTGCAATAATTTTTGCTCAGTGCCAAGGGAATGTCAAGAAGTGCTATCATTCAGAATGGTACTACCTGGGTCAGTTATAGCTTCAAAACATCTTGCACCAGTTCCATTTCTTGCTGTGTTCAGTGCATGGAAAATATATTTCTTTCAACTATAGGAAAAATACTGTAAAAGAGTATTTTTACTCAAGAAAAATATCTTTTAATTGGAAGGGTTTTATTCTTTTAGAAAGAAAATAGGACAAACAAGTGAGGGAAAAAACGAATGACAAGCTCACTGAATTCTTCACATTTTCCTAATGAATTGAATGTACTTGATACTCAGATATTCTTTCCAAAGTTTCAACAGCAGATGATGAAATGTAAATAAGCCCCATTTGTTTTAGCAGACTGTTTTATCTCAGGCCTTGAAAAACATCAAAAGGAGCAGGATAAGATCAGTTAGAGTACAATCAGCTATGGCCTTTCACTGAGACCTAAATTTCTTACAGAAGTTTTAAATGTCACTCAGAAATTAACCCATATCAACAACGGGCAAACATTTTGATCAATTACAAATTCCAGACTAGAATTGAAGCATTCCACCTGACCTCTGCTCTGTCTTTTAAAGGAATATTTGACTAACTGATGAGAATACAAACACTTGCAGTAGGTAAGGTGTATATGGTAGATCACAATTGTCAATGACGTTATAGTTAGTATTGAATTCTTTATGAATTTCTTTTACACAATAAATTCACCTGGGCAAAGCCTGGTCTTGAAAATACCATTTTTCTGTGGAGTAAAATTGGAAAGTGTACAGTGACTAATTAGCTTTTAAAATTTATTAGCAATTTGACAGTCTTCTTTTCATATGTAAGTTAAGAGGCAAAGTTATAGAAAAGATGAGAAATAGTACAATAACTTGAAGTTATAGGTGTATATCTGAAGGTTTTGTGATATATTCATGAGAAAATTCCATGCACATTGCATGTTGTGATGGTTCATGCCATCATACCAAGAAAAGCCAGTGAGGAAGGATAGCTGTGTGAAAAAGACATAATTTGACAAGTAAAAATTACAAGATGTGGGGAAGAGATCATCCATTCAGTATGTGTCAAACATCTTTGTACACTGATTTATATCAAAGAAGCATAATACTGAATGCAACTGGTGTAAATTCGCACTTCAAGAGTACAAAGCAGTTGTGATCTGGAAGAGCCATTAAGGATCCTGATGCAAACTCAGAGAAAGGACAACCTGAGCAGGTAAAATAGTCAGAGGCAAGTGCAGGATTGGTATGGATGATGCTTCTGAAGTCTGCCAAAATGCCACATGTGTTTTCTGAATCTTACAGATCTTGGCGTCCACATGACTACCTGATCAACCATAGAAATGATGGAAGAGAAAGGGCCATAAATGTTTCCACAAGTGATGGAAGAGAAAGGGCCCTATGTTCAGTATAAATAGTATGTTATGTTTCCTTAAGGCTTTCCATCTGATCAAAGAAACCCATTTTGAATTTATGAAGCCTATGAATTAGGACTTGATGTGTTTTATGGAGCACAAAGGGAAAAAATAGGAAGGCAAAGCTGAGGCAAACTACAAGAGCTGACACAGAGATAACTGAATTATTCTTGCATTGCTCAGCAGCTCTAAACAAGATTATTCTTCAGATGCCCAAGTAAGAGAGTTACATCTCCAAATTCTAAGAATCAAACCTAATAATTTAGTCAAGGTCATAAACAGGGCTGTCTCATGCATATTAATTGATGATTGCTATGTATTTTGAAGCTATAAAGAAAAAAACGTTGTTTATTTCCTTTATGACTGGGCATTTAGCATGACCTTATATTCAGTTTAAAGAGATGTAGGTTGGATTGTTTTCCTTAGGGAGGTGTTGTAACTATAATATTTAATTTAAAATAAAATTATAAGCTTAAGGGAAAAAATAATTGCCATCCATTTATTGTTAAACTTCCAATAGTTAGACTTTTAGAAATATAGTGTCCAATCTAGGGCTTTAATTTTCTTAATGACTTTAATTTTGGCATGAAGATTTGGATATTATATCCAAGTTAATACACTTGTTTTTGTCTTCTGGTTGCATTAGTGGTCCTTGAAGGTGAGGAAGACAGATGCCCAATGTTTAGAGTTTAGTGGCCTATTTATAAGTAAGGAGTGAAAATCAGTTGGGAAAAAATGATTATTCATAGATTATACACAATCTCTATTAATACTGAAGAGGTATTTTTTCTAGAAAAGCCACAGGCTTGCAGCACAGAATAAGGAAGACAGAGGAACAAAACAATTCTGAAAACTCTGAATTCAATATTAATATCCTAGCAAAGAGCATGAACTTCCTGAAAATGTTACAGGCAAAATAAAACTCACCAGTTGTCTAATACTCTGTTAACACTCATTTTACGTCCTTCAGTAATTTACATGCAGGTGGGGTGAAACATGATATTAATTATATATCACGTGCCCTTGAGTGAGCCACAAAGAATTTCAGCTGCCTGTCAAATAATTGTTATTTTCTGAGGTGGGCATAAGAAAAGTATAATTATGAATATGCATCAAAAAGTGTTGAAAATAAGAAGAGATGGCTGTGAGGGAAAACAGTTCATTCACACAGAGATCAATCTCTAGGAAAAAAAATAGGTACAAGAAAAGCTTTGCTTACCAGGAACACAAGTCATTCTAATGTATCTGAAAGAAATATCATGTTTGCATGGGTGTGTTTAGTAGAAGTCAGAGCTAAAATAACAGACACTCATGAAAACTGAAGAATATTGTGTGCATCCAGTAGGAAATTTGCCATATCTTTTCTTGTAATAGCCTACACAATACTTGTGACAGGTAAAAGGAAAATGGTTTGCAGAAGCAAACCCAGTGTCAAGGGTGGTAAAGCTACAGGAGCAGTCAAATGTAAAGATCTCATATGAATGTACTTTATCTTCAGAAGCATAAGTTATCTAAATGACCATCAGGAGAAGATAAACTGTGTTCTAGACATAGGTAACCATGGGGAGACTCAGTGAAAGCTGTAGTTAGTCAACCTCCCAGGGTTAGTTATCTATAGTTATCTATAGATATTTATACATCTAACTATCTCTATCTATAGGTATATCTATATCTAGATTATATATATCTAGATTATATAGATATATCTATCTATAAATACTAACTGCAACTGTATCTAGAAAATAGGAAAGAAATATCTAGGACGGCAAAGGAGATTAATGATGCTTAGATGAGAAATGAGACAGGATGATCTAGGATTTTTCAGATTTGTCCCTTCCTTATTCTCTGTTACAGAGAGAATAACAAAAATGCATCTCTGAGCCAGGCTTGTGTCAAGTAGGATGGCATCTCTTTTCTTGGGCTTGTTAGCGCTGCTGTCATCTTGGAATAATTTATTCCTAAGAAAGTTGTTTAAATTATATTTTCTTCTTTCATCCTATGGGTCCATGAGCTTTTGTTTATTGTTCTGTGCATGAACATACATCCCGTCCTGATTATAGTACCAGTTTTGACAGATGTCTTTATTACCCAGTGGCAGAGGACTTTTCCCTCAGGCATTGCTTTCTGGATGACTTTTTCTGACATAAGTGGTGTGTATTGTTGAATTCCTTTTGAAAAGTTCTCTTGTGGGATTTCATGCTGTCACACATCAAGAATTGTATAGTCCTTTTATTTAAAAATCAATAAAATAAAAAATTAAACAAAGGGAATCTACTGATAACAAACACTTAGTTTAATTGAAAAAAATGTTAAGTTCATTTACCTTGCAATATACAGAAGTATTGTATGTAAGGAAGGGCCCAGAGGTTTTCATTAAAGCAAAATGAAGTTTTGAACTCCACGCCAGGGTTTTTTCTTAAAGACTTTTTAAAAAAATACAAATATTGCCCATAGGAAACTTTTAGAGAAAGATTGATACTTTAAAGGAAAATAGTTTTTGTGAAGCTTTTGTAATTCTTCTCAATATGGTCAAAACCAGTTTGGTTCCTCAAACATCTTTGTGCTTTGTTTCAGTAGATATTGTATTATTCACATTATCAAAAATTACCCTCAGATCTATCATTGATCAAAATCAGAGAGGACGTGACATGTTAAAATAGAAACTAATTTGAAATAGATACATTAGAGACTAAAAAAAAACATCCATTGAAGAATTTAAAAAAAAAAATCTTCTGCTGTTGGAAGGCATCTGTAACATATATATATATATATATATATATATATATATATATATATAAATATAAAAATAAAAGTGTCTTGAAACATTTCTCAACAAATTGAAACAGAATTTAGAGAATAGATCACAATTTACTTATGTATCTTAATGACTGGAAGTCAAAATTCCATATTTAGTGATACTCATTATATTAATGAGCTGTGGAAAAATGAAAACTTTGTACATTGGATGATGTTGATCTTTCTCGCAAGTCAAAGCTGGTAAAATGGGTTCCCCTCAAAGAATGAGGACCTGTAACATTTTAGGTGATGGCAACAATTTTTTAATTTCCCATCTAACTATTCTGTAGAAGCTTCTTACACAAAACTAAATGTCAGTCTGTAGGAGCTGGACCCTACTTCCTGCAAATGACCTAGATAGGGTGGATGTGAAGGTGTTTGACTTGCATTCATGAATTCCTTTTGTGCTGGGAATTTTCATGGTCGATGGACTTCAAATTTGAAACGAGATATTCTATGATGTCTGAATCCATGTGATATTCCTTTGTCTGTGACAACAAAGCACATTAGCACTACCGTTCAAGTAATAATCCTTGAATGTAAAGTCCATGCTCATAACAATCAGTGCAATTAATAGCTACATCCTGCTGTGTTGTTGTTTAACATAGCATTGTGATTACCATGTGAAAACACACCAGGACTGATCTCTCAATCCCTCAGCATGTTTTGATATGATTAAGCACTGCTGTCCCTGATTTTGATTTCTGGTTCAAGCCTGGCATACTTTGTAATATGAATACATGCTGAGGAAGAGTCAATTCTAAAACAAATTGCTACCCCTGAGCCTCAGGTTTGCCATAAAAAACAACAAGAACAACAAAAAACCCTTTCAAACAACCCCCAACCTCTTATTGCCCATTGATGTTGTCTAATGCTTAATACTGGTATCTTTGTTTTTGAAAGCTGATGTAAACCATGGCTCAGCTGTACTTTATTAAGGGAGTTTTGTTCAATGCAGTCAACCACTCATATTACAGTCCTGCTAAATGTGTTCTCTTTCTGTGTTCCTGTCTGTTTTCTACTGAATAAGATATTTTCACTATAATGAATTTAAGCCTTGCATGAGGAGAAATATAGAACTAAAAGAATGGAAATGCTGGTGTGTTAGAACAAACAGTGCTATAACAACAAGAGATCAAAGATCTGATTTTAGAAAAGACTTTGGGTTAGGAGTGATACTAACCTTAAGCCTACAGCCATTTTTAATTTTAACTCTATGGATCTCCATTTATTGGTAATAATTTTTTTTTCCTTTGATCTTCCACTTGACCTGAAGGATTATTAAATGGATAACATATAAGCCAGGCCTTTTAAATCTTCAGTTTAGACTAACAGACTTCCCAGTTGAAGTTTAATAGGTACCATGCTATGATATGAACATATTTTATTTATTTAGTACAAGAAATTACAGAAAGAAATTCAAAAGAATGTTCAAAAAAATGGGTGATGGGCATGTATTCCTGTCTTGACCAACTGGTAGAGGACACTTCACTGAAAATTCATTCATTTAAGGTTTTGCTTAAGCACCTGCATACCCTTTTTTATGGTTAAGGTAAGAATACATCACACAAATATGAAATTTTTAAATGATGGAGCGAATATGTGCAAGCATAGTTTATAGAAGTTCTATGGCTTTCAGTAGCACTATGTTCTTTTAATATTCCTATTACTTAAGGGTTCTCTTCTCTCCTCTCCTCTCCTCTCCTCTCCTCTCCTCTCCTCTCCTCTCCTCTCCTCTCCTCTCCTCTCCTCTCCTCTCCTCTCCTCTCCTCTCCTCTCCTCTCCTCTCCTCTCCTCTCCTCTCCTCTCCTCTCCTCTCCTCTCCTCTCCTCTCCTCTCCTCTCCTCTCCTCTCCTCTCCTCTCCTCTCCTCTCCTCTCCTCTCCTCTCCTCTCCTCTCCTCTCCTCTCCTCTCCTCTCCTCTCCTCTCCTCTCCTCTCCTCTCCTCTCCTCTCCTCTCCTCTCCTCTCCTCATGCTAACAAAGCTAGTCCAAGCTTTTCATGGCATTAATTTTGAATAAAAAGAGAATTTTTTTTTCCTAATTGGCAGGGCTCTGAATGTAGATGTGTATATGCTTTGAATGAAATTTTCTTCAAATTCCAAATGACTCTGTCATTACACATTATAGATATATCTCTGGATGTACATGTACATATTTTTTCCAAAGGAATGGTATTAGTTTAATCATTTCTTAAAGGGGGTCAATGACTTCTGGGCATTGATAAATATTATGAGTGATATTTTGTGAAAATGGAAGAGTTGTGGCTTTTAGACAAGTCATGGCAAAGCCATGTAAAGCAACTATGTTTTTGTCACACACTTGATGGGGAAAGTAAAGCCAATTATCTATGATTTAAAGACTTTGAAACTGTGAAGCCAGACTGACTTCTTTTCCCTTCTTAACTGTGTTACAGATGGTCATGTTTGCTGACAAAACATTCTGTTTGTCTCCAAAGGAAATTATATATTTGTATCATTTTATTTTTGATACGCAGATAAAATAATATTTCTAGTTTCTTTTCCCAGAGCTGGATTGGAAAACATATTGAAATGCAACGTTGGAAAATAAAATTAAAATTTTGTTGTATCGGATTAGAGCACTTCTGTCCAGAGGATATAAATGCAGTCTACTTCAGGAAATTTCAATGTAGTTTACTCAATTACATTGAGTCCAAGTCACACTTTGTCATGGTTTGCAGCTAGCTTGTAGCTGCCAAATGAGACAGAATCAGACCTTCAGCCTCAGTGAGCCCAGAGGTGACCAGTCCGCAGATGAGGCAGGGATAGGTTGGGTTTAAATCTACACAGGGACATTCACCTATCCCATTCCATCCTGAGCTGCTGGCATCTCCCTGGTCAGGAGCTGGGCTGTGAGAGGATCAGAGCAGTGAGCTGTGGAGACCTGGCAGTGTTGAACTCCCTCTGTAAGAAGGACAGGCTGTTTGTCCCATGGGGCTCTGGGGTGTGTGTGTCGTCCCTGTCTCCAGCCACCGACCCCGTGGAACACGTGGAATTTAACATTATAATACTTGAATCTGAAACACAACAAAATTGAAAGCAAAAGCTGAAGAGACCAAAATAATCACAAATACCTAACACTTCTTTTTTTCAGGTTGGTTTTGATAGTCACAACAGAAATGTTGGGAGTTTTAAGAAGAAAATGCTTTGTTCTGTACAGTTCCAAGCTGCTTCAATATATTTTTAAGCATTGAAGTAAACAAGTTTTTTCAAGGATATCTACAAGCAAACTGGACAGTCTTTTCTTTTTCTTACTAGAAAATAAATATATGGGGACTTGGTATAATTTCCACTACTGCTATGTGTATAGATCATCTTTCCACTATGTGTATAGATGATAGCTTTCAGTGCAGAAATGGCTAATATTTTGTAAATATTCTTTGCCCTATTTTAATCCTGAGTGAGTGTGCGTTATTTTTTGCAGATGATAGTGGCTCATACTTTAAAATGGCAGGTAAATGCTGTTCACAGGCTAGCAAAAATGGTTTTCAACTCATCTTTGTTAGAAAGTTTCTTACCTCTAGATTACAGGATTATATCTATATATGAGAAAATTAATATAAATTTTATGGTAGATTTATTTAAGGTTCTATGTAAAGTGCATTTTAAGTTCAAACTTTGGAACATATGAAAACCTTAACATAAAAGATCTAAACATGATAAATAAAAAAAGGTATTACATATCATGTATACTTACACATTTTTAAACCCCCTGAAAACCTAAACAAAAAACCAAACAACCAAACAAACAAAACCCACTTCAATTTCTTCATGTCAGTCTTCAATATTTATGATCAATGGAACTCTCTGTATTTCAGGTATTTGTTTAAAAAAATCCCACATGATCAGATATAACTTACTCCAAAAGAAATATTATTTTAATATCAAAAGCAGTAAAAGTTTGGATAAAATGTTCCAGCTGGCCATTGACCTCTGAACATTTATTGTACCTATTAACCTTTCAAACTGAAATCCATTCTGTCACAGGGCACTTCTAGACACTCTGCTTGAAGCAGGTTTCTGCAATTCATTACAAGCATAGAGCTGCGAATTTTGATCCAGCATGTTTTAAAATATCTTTACTACCTGTAGACTGCACGCAGTCCAAATGCTGTAATTGGTATTAGATGAAAAGGCACGAGGAGAAGAGCTATCCTCCTCTGCCAATCCCATAAGGCAAAAGAGTGACTTTTGTGTTTCAAAGAAAAAAAGATATAGGTACCTACCAGCTGATACTATTAAGAGGCTTGCTAACGATGAACTTCATGAAAAATATTCCTTCAAACAAGTAAACAAAAAAAGGTGCATTTTAAAAATGACAGCTAGTTTATGTGGCCCCTGCTTAATGGACTGACTACTGTGAATAGCCAGTCCAAGCTACCGTGTGGGCTGACAAATCTGCAGCTGCTGTATGTTGTGCAGATGGTGTCAATTGTCAATCCCTATCAGTGGTTTTGCTGTGGCACCTTTGTGCTGAAGTCCCTTCCCCTATTAACATGTTTTCAGTAAGAAACAGAGAATGGAATATCATTTAAAGGTTTACCAGTGCAGTACAGTATGCAGTGTAAAGGTCTTGGTTTAATAGGAAAATTGATTTAGGAATAATGCAGTGGCTGAATTTCCCTGGAGTATATTGCCTCAATGCTGAGAAATCACCTGTGCTTTGTTTCCCTACAGCTGCAGCAAGGGCAGACATTTCCCTGTATCAACAGTGGACAGGTTTTCTAGAAAATCATAACAAATAGGAATTTGGAGAGTAAAGAAAATGAGCCAATGAATAGCAATCATTTAAAAACATCTGAACTTGCAGAAATACTAAAATAATTTATGTTAGAAAATACCTTTAAGTTCAATGAGCCAAATTATTAGAATGACATGCTGAAATTGAGCAGGATTGTTTTGACCACCATGACCCATAAAAGTCCATTCCATTTGATCTCCCTTTAGATTGGTCCATTAGCTTGCTCTGGACTTTTTTTTGATTGTTTGGGTGTTGTTGTTTGCTTTTAATTTTTTTTCAAAGAAGTCTTGATGATTAATATTGCAACCCTACATTCTACCTAGCAGGAATTAACAAATGGCAGATTGTGTTTCAGAGTTAGTGTTTCTCAGCAAGTACGACCCTCAGAGCAAGAAGTTCAGGCAAAGTGTTAATAAGATTTGATGGCCTTTTGCAACAACACTTCACTCTTTATTATTAATCTAGTTTATCTGAAACCGTACTTCATCTCCTTGCCAAAGAAAGACAGAGCTCTGTTCTTCCTCACAGTTTGCTCTTGGATGCAAAAATGGCAGTAGAGAGAAGAGAGAAGAATCCTCTTTCATGTCCACCAAATTAGCTACAGAAGCAAACAGCAGCTCAAGCTGAGTGTCTTATGGTAATTTCTTTACGTGATGCTAGCTCAGATTTGCTGAGTGATAACTATGAAACAAAGTTTAGTAAAGAGATCCTATTCTCTCAGTATTTTTCTCCTTGGGCTGCTCATTTGTACTTCACCTGCTGGGCAATGGCGTTGCAACTTTCAGGTGGCTGCCACTTTGTAGAGCACAAATTGGGAAATTATATCCCAATCACCTCTTCAGTTTTGGATGCATAGCCCTTGATGCTCAGGAAAATTTTCGCAATTGTGAGTGGCCAGATCTAGTGTTCTGCAACAGAGAAGTCTGCCTACCTGCTTGATACCCGCAGAGCCTGAAGCAAGAGGGCAGGATCCTCAGGAAGAAAGGCTTTGGCGAGCAGGGCCAGCCTTCTTGCGGCTTTGTAACAAGTGCAAGAGCAACGTCTGTGACTGCTGGCACAGCAGGTAATTATATAATGCTTGCTTGCTTGAATAGAAATTCATCATATGCTGTGATGTAACAGTGACAGGGTATTTGAAGTACACAAACAAAGGCAGAGCTTGGCATTTGTACACAGCAGTGTTGCTGGCTGCTGCAGGGATCATTCAGGAAAATCACTAAACACTGTGTATTTTTTCACACTTCCTTTTCTGGTTTCCCAGGTAGTCTCATTCTCTCTCTGTGTAGTAAATAGAGAGTGCAGAATGTTTTTTGTTGGATTCCTTTTCCTTTTATAGGATGTTTTTGTGGAGTTTTGGGGCATACTGAAGTGTTTGACACAGTGATATAACGGAAGTGAGTGCATAAAGTGAGAGAAGGGTGTTTTGCATCATAGATGCTATTTGCAGGATTATATAAAGACACTTGCCCAGATACAAGCCTTTCTATCAATATCTCTGCTCCCATCAATCTTAAACGGCTGCCACACCTTTCCAAATCAATAAAAAGTGATGTAATGAAATCAGAGCCTAGCTGAAAATCAGAGTGGTCTATCATCCTGTTTAAGACATGTGTGTCTTCTCTTTTTGTCTCAGAGTTTAGCTTTAGCAACAGCCATGTATCCTGCATCCCTTTTGACCCCCATATTAGTCTGTGCCTCAGACTGCATCATTTTGCCCAGAAAGTCCTTTCCCTGTGGTCTATTTCAAATATGAAATGAATTGCACTCTGCTCAACAAGTCAGCAGGAGCTGGACAGGGGGAATGCTGGATCTTGGCACTTGCCAATGGGAGAGGTTTGGAAAGCCTGCCTGCTCTTAGTGTCACCTGCTTCAGAACAGTGTTCCATGGCTGGTTATCAATGGAGAGATTATGGAGCTGTTTTAAAGATTTAAAAACTTATAATGAACATTACATAAATCTTCAATTATTTGAGACTGTAAATGAAATGAAACTGTTTAACTTCTTTATTGGAACATGTCATAGACTGCGAGTTCTAGCTAAACTTTGTGTCTCAAAATTGTAGGATGTCAAATCCAGCCAAAAATCAATTTATTTCTATTAAAGCTGAAGTTCAGTTCACCCTGTTAAAATTGTCAACACATGTACTTCTTAATAGTTCTTTCATTTTGTCAAAATATATTTGCACATTATTAATGAATGTTCTCAGAGATACTATTCAGAGATACACACATTCAGTGCACTGATACTGATGAAAGTGCTAAGTTCAACTGTTAAGTGGAGCCAGAACTATATGGGGACTGCAGAATGTCTAAATTCCAGCTGACTTTCCAAGTCCTTGGTTCCATTTGAAACACATGACAAGGAAAATGAAAAAAACCAAAACCTTTACCTTACCAAAAAATATAAATTAAAAAAAAAATTACCTTGGTTAGCTTTCCTTGGGCTTTCTTACCTACTTTCTCTGATATGATTTTAAGTCAAGGCTCTTGTCACAAGAGCAGTTACTGGTTTATGCTGTAATAAAACATTTGTTACTCAAAATATTTAGACATCCAGTGAATTATGAACTGTGGTGAGACCATCCTCCTAACATCTACTTGCCAAATGAATGTGGTATTTCATCCAGATCTGCACTGCCAGGATCTAAGTGGGAATACACTTTAATCCACCAAAGCCTAGTATAATGTGTAAATGAAGAAAAATACACTATTACTTGGGGATTTTATTATACAGTCCAGAATATATTATTTGTGTATTTGTTTTATTCCCATATTTTTATTTTCTTTAAATTTCTACTTTGGCAAAAGAGGAATAATTTCAAAAAATTATTCTGGCAACAAAAAAACTTCCAAAGACAATATCTTTGGCAATTATAGGGACTTGTAGAGACTTAGGATCTAGCAGGAGATTGTAGGACAAGACATCTGGAGATAGTTTTAGGCTTTATTATTGGCATAATCATTGTACTTGGCATTGTAATCAACTATTTGCTTTCCTCATGGGAGAGCAAAGTACTGCTGATAGTATTTATGAACTGCTAGAGATCTGATGGAGATCTGATTTACTAGTCTAAGTATAGCTGTGGGTTTTTTTTCCCCTTAAAAGCATCTATGATAGTGGATTTTCCCCCAGAAAGTTGTAAACAAGCCTTATTATGTTCTTAGAAAGGCACAGGATAGTTCTTCATGCGACAGTAAATTATTGATGGTTTCCCTTTTCTGTATTCCTAATACAGATCTGCCTACCAGGCCTCCAGTTATGGGATTTCCTGAAGTTATTGTTTTCAAAGACCACACTGCCTATTGTAGTGAGCATGTTCCCAAGCTATTGCCATGCTTCTAGCAGAGCAGTGTTCAAAGCATAGGGTCTTGGTCCCCTACCTTAGTAATCTTGTGATTGCAGGACACAGATGCTCTATCTTTATTTTTTTGTTACTTTTTTTTCTGCTTCAGAAAGGACAGGCAGGCTGAATTTTTCTCAGCTAGCGAGCCACACAGATTAGGCCAATATTCTTTGAATTATAGTCTGTGTGTGCTTTTTCATGGCTGGATGATCCACGGTATTAAGAGGAACGTTTGCTAAGACAAATGCTGCTGTCAGATTCATCAGGCTCAATATGGCAATATTCTTGTTGAACTGCATGTTACAGAGAGCAGATCTTGCATAGTCCATTAACTGTTCACCTCCTTCTCCTCATCTTTTAAAATTTGTTGCAGTTTATGCTTGTGTGAAGAGATTTCTAGATACTAGTCTCAGTTACAAGAACTTCCCCTAAAAGGTCTGTGAAAAGGTTGCAGATACCTCCTTCCCCTGCCCAACAACTTCTTTCTATTTAGTCAAGAGTCCTGCTATGATACTGTGGCAGCATTCCATTGTTCTCTTACATTCACCAGACAAGGGTCCTCAAACTCCTTCACAAAATACAGAGTGAGATGCTTGTCCCAGTTCATGTCTGCAGCTGACTCTAACTTGGAGATTTTACCTATGGAAACCTTGAACTCTGATCCAGGATGACATGGGCCCTGGATGTAGGAAGAACTCTGAACATACTTTCTGAAGAACTGATTCATTGAATTTTAGCAACCGCTTTCCTAAGATTCCACACTGGGAGATGCCTTTCTCTTTTTTCTTTGTGCTACATTCTATACAAGATTTAAAATTAGGTATTTTTTACAAAAGAGAGAAATAATTTACTGGAAAAAAAATCCTGTTTTTTTTTTTTTTTTTTTTTTTTTTTTTTTTTTTTTAATAGGATACTTAAGAGTAAGGAGCTGATCACTACAAATCTAAGCTTGGTAAAATACCTGCTGAAATCGACCAGGCTGTGCTTTCTTAAACGTCCTAAATTTGGCTTTTGCAGCGGAACTTGATTTTCCAGACTTCAGGCATAGTAAAAATGATCTGAGAGTGTCAGTCTGGTCTCTCTCTCTTTGGTCTGTGGAAAATGTAGTACTTAACATTGATTAAGTGATCTTGTCCTTAAAATGAAGTGTGAATTTTCTGAGAAAATTTGATTGGAATGGTAGAGCTGAGGGTGACTTTGAGAAGACTGAGAAATAAGACAGATAACAGCAGTTAGTTCAACCATCCTAAAGTGAGTTTTAGGGGTGAAAAAGTTAAAGGAAGATGGAGCATTTTCTGTTAAAGGCTTGAAATAAAAATGTCTGCTTGTAAAAGATTGTATGATGTAAGACAAACACATTATCTTTTTAAATAAGGAGGTGATACTGCGTGTGGAACTAGCACTGCAGTGTAATTCATCCAAATCTTTGGAAGAACAGCCTGTTTTGTGTCCCAAGTGGGAGTGAAAATAAGGTGATTTCATGCCTTTGTTTGACTTAATCTACATCCTTCAGCTAATGCATTTTGCAGTGAGATTTTGCTGAGATAATCTGGTCCTCCTGTATCACTGTAACACTGCATATTGCTGATGGACTCCTTTGCTTGGGAAAGGAAATAAGTACCAAAGCTTTTGTACACCTGCTTGATTATGGGCTAGTTTTTATTCTCAATTACTTCAATTTTTAAATTTTATAACTATGTAATTCTTAATGTGTAATGCATTTTGAAAAGGTATGCAAAGAAGAACAAATGCTTGTACTCCTTTTTATATTTTGAATAGAATAACAGTCCCCAAGAAATGCTTATGAATAGATCAGCCTACGTACAATAAATTCATTAACGGTGGGAAGAAAAGGTACATTAAAAAAATTGAAAATTTATCATCATATCTATTGGATACCAATCTCAGCATCTAATGCTGACAAACAACTTCTAGAACTGCAAACTAGGACTCCTGAGGAGATGATCAAGGAATCCAGGTGTTTATTTTGATTTTCAGATGTAAGAATAAACAGAGCTACAAATTCAAAAGAGTCAGTTTTTGGCTCCATAAGCCTTGACTGCCTAACCGTGGAATCAGTCCAGGTGATCACCCTGGCATTTGTGAGGGTGGCAATTCAAGTCACTTTTGTTGCATGTACAAAGTCTCTTGTTAACAATACTGTGGTGATTACACTTCATTTTCTAATGAAGCGTGGTCAAAAAAACCCAACAAAAAACAACTCCAAACATGCACAAAAAGAGAACGGTGACTGCAGCCTTCAAAATTAACCCCTGGCATTTCTGCTGAAGCGACTGTTCTGCCCTTTCATGCCAGCAACAGCTCACTTACACTTCATGGAGATTGTAAGTGCTCTCAGATTTACTGGACCTGTTACACACAAATACTTCTACCAGACTCATAAAATTATTTATGTATCTGAAATATGCAGGGTTAGATTCCAAATATTGAAACAATCCCACATTGTTTTCAGTGCTCTTCCAACTGTGCGGTTAATTTTTAAAAATGTGATTAGTAAATTACTGACTACATAAACATGTAGGTGAATAAAGTTATACAGGCAAATGCACAGGACATCAGAAAGGCATTGAAGCCTCAAGAGAGTCTTTTAGAAGAATGTAAATGAATCCATATGACATGGTAGTGTGTCGGAGTTTGAAATAAAATTGTACAACAAATGAAAACAAAATTAGTGTTGTATGTTTCTTTAGTGAATTAAATATTCACCACAGGGGGAATAGAAAACCCAACAGATTTTATACACATGTACATGAATAGGCTACAAACCTGGCTTTATAGCTACATCTAAATCAGAGTGAAGATTAGAGAAGCTCCTTCAAAGGAAGATGGTGGAAAGTTGATGAAGATAGAGGAGAAACAGGGAAAGATTGATGATAGGCTAAGGTGAGAATAAAGGAGAAGAATTTGTCTTGGTTTTAATTTTTTTTTCCTTTGTGTAAAAATATACTTTGCGATCTTTCAATTGTCATTCCTTGTTGATGCTAGTAGAAAGATGACTGGAGGTAAAATCAGAGGAACCTGAGAAATTATATCCACATCCTTA
Organism: Melospiza melodia melodia; assembly: GCF_035770615.1. Classification (NCBI taxonomy): domain Eukaryota; kingdom Metazoa; phylum Chordata; class Aves; order Passeriformes; family Passerellidae; genus Melospiza; species Melospiza melodia. The sequence continues at coordinate 58,188,198 of NC_086226.1, read as the reverse complement.
AAAATTACAGTGTAAAATACAATTGCTACTCCCTGGGTGGAATGTGGTTGGCTTGCCTGAAACCTGTTCCATGATGATTCCCTGCAACTGCAATCTGCAACCACAGCACCTGCTAAAGGGGGTGGAATGGAGGGCAGAGTGGGATGGAGACACTGCAGACGGACTCTGTTGTAATCCTTGCAGGGAGAGGAACTTGATGGCACTTTGTAATTGAGAATCTGCACAGCAAGGGGAGATAGGAGAAGATGTCCTGCTGCTGAGCCAACACCATCACAAAGTTACCCACTTCCAAGATACAACCATCCCTCACTGGGCACATGCCCTGTACTTTTTTTGGACCGTGTCTTTAAAAATGAAGAGAGACAATTTTAAACCAACCTGTAGCAAATGTATGCATGACTAGAACCACTCAAACTCCATTTAAACACAAAGGAACAGTATAAAAAGAAGTTGAGAATGGGGGGAAAGTTAGGAAAGAGTCCTAACTAATAGGATCAGGCTGAACCTGTTTTCTCTCCCAAAGAGATATTTACAGGGTAGGAATCATATTATGGGTGTGCTGAGGACTTTCACTGTGGATTAGAGCTTGTCTGTATCTTGCTTTGAATACATTTTTGCTTGAACCTTAACCTCTCACAATATGCTGTTAATAAAGAGCATTATTCTGTAAACTGTTGGTGGGAGTCATTCGCCATAGCATTCACTGGCTGCAGGTGGCATACCCAAATGAAGAGGAAGACCCATTGAATGTTCATAAAGTGAGAAGACCCAATGAGGGTCTCCCTTATGCTCTTGGTGTGTGTCTCTAAGTCAGCTGAACTGCCCTCCAATCCAGCAGGATTGCCCAGTGAAGAGTTTCCCTACAGGATGCAGACAGACGGGTTGGGCACTGGGCACAAGGAGCTTGGCTTTGCTATATGGTGCTAACAGACAAATTAAATACCAAGGGCAGAGGAAATCTCTCCTTTTTACATGACAACACCTCATTCCATTTTGCTGCCACTCTTATTCCTCACAGACCTCAGAGACTACGTAAAAATATTGGTTTCTCTAGTAGGTGTTTGTTTATTTTTCTTACTTCTACATGCAAAGCGAGACATGGCATTTTTTCTGTGTTTAGCTACCAGCATTTTACAATATTTTGCCTATTTTTAAACCTGAAGTCTTGTCTTGTCCAGCCTACTGCCTGAGTACTAGTGTGTTTCCTGCTCAGCGACTGTAACTTTTCTACAAGACTCTCTGCTTCTGTGGGAATATTCCTCAGCATTTGGATGATGAAAAGTCACTTAAATTTCTGTGTGTGTACAGTACAAATATATATATATATATATATATATATATATATATATATTTATATAAATTCTTAGAGAATTTTTAGTCAAATTGGCAAGTTTATCCCTAAGTTAAGACCTTTATCTTTTAAAGAAAGCTTATTATGAATAGTGAAAGTAATGGATCATCAACTAATGATCCATCTTATTGTTACCAAAAGCCAGGCATAAAACTGCAATTAGTTTCCTGCTAAAATTTTCAAGAGGACTTTCTTTTTTTTTTTTTTTCTGCTCTGATGAAATATGCCATAAATATAAACTGTATAATTTTTATTGTAGTCCCTTTCATCAATAAGTGACTGAGCAAGAGGATTTTGCCTCTTCCAGGGTTCATTATGCATAAAAATGTTGTTCATGAGTTTCCTATGGCACCCATGGAGAACTTGTTATTTCACATGTGTATTGTACTAGAATTTCTCAGGCTGAGCAAAAATTATGCATTTTTTTCAAAAAGAGCAAGAAGTCAAGTATTTAGGAATTACTTTAATGGATGTGCAAGAAGGAATGGAGAATTACTAAACTTGAACAGAAAGCATTTCTGTGGGAACCTCCTGACTTCTGTCTATGTGCTTAGTGCTGTTCTTTGCAGCATTAAAGTGGTGGTAGATAACTAATGACAGCATAGTTCTCAGTATCCATATTATGCGTGTTGGCAAGCAACATGATTTATTTTATATCTTACAAGAACTGTATTATTTAGCTCACCCTTTCATGCAATGACATGCAAAATTAATCGGGGAACAATATTCTTTGGAGATTAGAAAATGTTTGATTCCAGGAGTAGCAGGCTTTATATGCCTTGTAAGAGCTGATTACCTAGTTTAACCATGCATCTTATGAAATTTGAGTTTTGCCTTTCCCATTATTTAAATCACCTTGAGAGCAATTGCAGCTAAAATGTTGACCATTTCAAAATTTTATTTGAATTCAGAAGGTAGCACATGCCTCTTCCCAAGTATTATTTGAACAGGAAGGCAAATGAGACATTTCAGTATCAACCAAAAGAGTAATTTCTGAGTCAAAATTATTAAACTGTGGCATGAAAAGAGAAATAGATAGTAGCACAGGTATGCTTGGGCAAATTTTCATCATAAGCATTATGTGAGCAATGGAGTTTTACTTATCTTATTTTTCAGTGTGTTCCACATAGAGCCAGGTAAGAATGCAGGAAGAGATCTAAAGGAAGCAATTAAAAATGAAGAGAATCCCAGGAAGGCCTTGATCTCTGTGGGATTTGGAGCATGGTTTTGTACAGAAATCTACATGTCTACTTTTTTTTTCCCCCTGTGACATTTATGAACCAGCTTTTCATAATTTCACAGAATAAACATAAATTCACCAGAATTTCACACGGAATTTGCTTGTACCAAGTATCTACATGCTTTTCCTAGAATTAATTAATTAATGAAATGAACTAACTTCTCCTCATGGTCAAGCTTATCAAGTTATTGATGACAGATTTATTTGCTGAGATTGTTTTTCAAATATATTTTTAATGGCTCTTTCACTTTTATGGTTTTATTGACTTCATTTAAGTTAGATTTCTTTTTAATTCACAAAGTATAATACCAGGCATTTATCCACATTATCAAAACATCTTGGTGCATATTTCTCAACTTAATTGCTACCAAAAAAAAATTCTAGGCCTGTGTATACCTTCCTCACATCTCTTTATTTGCAAGTTCAGTTGACACCTTTTCTCGTTTAAAATGTGCTGAATTTTTTGTGCAAAGGAACTGCTACAGGAAATGTGAAAAAAATGAGGGTTCTTTTTCAATACTCTTGCTGCTAATTACACAGCATTTTAGTGGCACACGTCATATTTAAACTTTTGACTGTTGTGGAGGTTTAGGTGGTTTTATCCACACGAATCCATTAACTTTGGCTGTTAATAACGTGTTTATTTCCTTTTTGTTTCTTATCTTATTCTGAGTAGATGAAAAAGTCTAAGCATTACCAGAAATATTGCAGAGGCAAAGACTGTAGCTGAGCATTAAAATGACCTTACCATGTCATACAGGCTCACTTCACCGACTGGTTCTGATGTTGGAGGAGCGAGAAAACCCTCCCAGCTTCTCGTCTGTGCATAAAACCAGATGCATGATCTTTTGCCTAGCATTGTACCAGCCTAAATTAATTTTCATTCAATTGCAGCAGGGTGCAATTCACCAGGGTAAATGTGAAAATAATCTAGTTCTATTCAAAAAATAAAAAATGAGAAAGAAAAATGAAATGAGGACACACCATTGCTTATAGAGTGCTCAGAAAGCACCCTGTTCTTCTGGATTTCATAGTGTCCTACCTCACTTTTCAGTTGGATTAATTTTACTTATCCTAAAGTGTAACATAGAATACAAGAGGGGAACTTTTAGGTTCACTTTTAATCCACTAAGGAATTAGTCCCAATTATGGGTAAAATATTAAGCGAGATCTTAATCCCCTCACAGTGCAGCTGTTTGCTTTGCACAGGGCATGTCTCCCACAAAAATGCATGTAGAGATCTTAACATGTTCTACCATGCATAAGAAGGTTTCAGTCAGGTGAGAAATATGAAGTGGAATGATAGCTTTCTCACAGACATATTCTCCTGCTATCTGTTGAGTTAAAAATGGAGTTTATTTTGCCCTGAATGAGCTTCTCTCCTCACCCTCCATTGACATATTTAATCAGATTTAACATCTTGTAAGCAATTTCTGTTTGCTGGCTATGTATTATTTCTCCAATAGTATTCCAGGATTTTCTTCCTTTTCTGTAAACCAGTCACACTATCTTGCAATATCTTCATTTTCTTAAAATCTTGGACTCTGATGATTTCAGGTTTGACCCCACTTTTGCCAATCCTCTTCTTTCATTTGCAGAGCTATTGATAATAGTTTTGAAAAAATTAATTTCTCTGAGTAAAAAAGCCAGTGCTAGCTGAGTTACCATAGTAACTGACTCCTTTTTCTTGGGAATTAATGAGATTCCTGGTCATTTGGCCCTGCAGGAACACTAATTTCAGTAAAAAAAATGATACTATGTGACTTTATCTGTCTTCAAATAACAGTGGCCTGGTTCTCAACTTATATTTGTGCTCAGTGATTTAGATTAGCCTGACTTCAGCTGACTAACCTCTTGTTTTATGCAGGTGAGGGAAAAGGAAAGTAAAAATGTTCATCTATGCACATTTTGGTATAACTTAGGTGGTAGTTTTTGATGCAGAATTTGATAATGGTTTCAAATCACACGCAGAAGGCTTGGATGCATAAAGAACAGAACTCTCATTTAGTTTAAAAGATTCAATCTTGTAACTCTTGAACAGATTACTTCCTCTAAAGACTTAGAATATTTTTCTTACTGCCATTTTTTACTGAGTTTTTGCATCATGATCTGGAGAGGCCGAGAATAGGAAAAAATGTAAGAAATACTTTGTTTGGATTTTTATATCAACTCTAATTAAGCAAGACAATGTCTTCAACATGTGAGAGGTTCTGAGAAAAAAACCTAAGGACAGAATCCCTTTGAACTTTGAAGTATTTTAATCAGGATCTCAGTTGCAGAGCAGGCAACTGCTGAATTTGTAATGGGATAAGCCAATGTTTCACACTCAAAGGTTCTCAAACTTTTATAAATTCAGGTCTTCATTTTTATACAAACCCATATTTGATAAAAAAACCTTTAGTGTTTAGTGCAATTCTAATGCCAAGAAAATGCAATTCTAATACCAAAAGAAGTCATTTGAATGTCAGTTGCCTTTTCTATCCTGCACAAACAAATTTCATTTTATGACTAAATTTGATGTTTGAAAAATAGATCTCAACTATTATAATGGTCACATTCATGTTTTTTAGAGAGTTAATGTCTCAAAAATGTGAATAATACGCGGACCCTGGTTGTTCCCAAGGAAGTTTGAAGCTTGCCATGACTCTTTTATGTAAAGTGTGTCACAGATTCATAGCATCATTTAGGATGGGAAGAAACTCTATGAGTCCAACCATTAACCCAACACTGCCAAGGTCATCCTTAACTGTGTTCCCAAATGCAACATCTGCATGTCTTTTAATTGCCTGCAGGGATGGTAATGCCGAAGTTTCCCTGGCAGAGTGTTGTACTGCTTGATAACTATTTTGGTGAAGAAATTTTTGCAAATATCCTACCTAAACCTCCCCTGCTGCAAAATAAATCATTTAATCTCATCTCATCCCTTGTTACTCAGGAGAAGAGACTGGCCCCACCTCACAATCTCCTTTCAAGCAGTTGTGGATAGCAATAAGGATTCCCTTGAGTCTTCTTTTCCCCAGGTTAAACAGCCCCAGCTCCCTCTGCCACTCACCATAAGACTCATGCTCCAAATGCTCCACTACCTTTGTTGCTGTTCTTCAGACACACAAATATATTTCTGTCCTTTTCTTCATTTCCTGCTTTCTTTGTCTGACGTATTCAACCAAGTCAGTAAGAATCCTTTTTTTAATAAAATTTAACATCACAATATTATTTTTTATGCTTGTCATATTCGTAAGAATACAGACTGCAAATGCATCCTGAGTTTTTAGAAAAAGTACTTTTATCACCTAATTTTATGTATACTATGTTTCAAAATTGCATTGATTTTGATTAAAATACCTTGAGAGATTTTTTTCCCTTTCTCACATTGACTTTTCAAATGTTAACAAAAAAATCTGTCGTGTTTCTTCTCAAACAGCTGGCATACCAAGGAGTGTTGCCCCTTTTCTATTAAAGAGAAAGGAAATTTGGGTTGCAACTGAAGTCCTCACAGTCAGCGACTCCTCTGTCCTAGTTTTAAGCCAAAAACCCATTCCGAGGTGCAAAATACTAGGCTTTCATGACCTTCAAAACCTATTTGAGAGTTTCTAAATGAAATTCAAGGTACTGGCTTGACATTTACATTGTGCATGGCATGTAGAATGTACTTAAAAATACCTCTCCAAGTTTCTGCGTGTGGATTTGTTTAAACTGGAGGAAGGAAAAGGCTTTTTTGTAGCCCTCAGTTTTCAGGTTTTTAAAATTTATTTGTAATTTAGAGTAATGATCTGTTAATGTCTTAGCTACTTTGCAAAGCAGATTTTTGTATTTTTATAGTTTTCCCTATACTTATGTTTAAGAATTGAGTGTCAGTCTCTTCTGCGGAACGAGGGAGAATATTTACTGTTAGAAAATTTCTGACAGTGCTAAAAAGCCCCATTTTAACACTTCTGTCTTGTTCTGCTGTGTTAATTAGATATACCATCTGCTAATGATCTTCAGCTTGTATCATGATAACACCGAATTTTGAATTTTCATGCATTGGCATGTGCATTCACACCCTGTCTGGTACTCCAGCAATGTCTACTCTGATCCCTGTTTTGTGTTGCTGAAAGTTTCCTCAGAGATCTTCCCTTAATTTCCCTCTTCGTTATTCATTACTTATTAACAGAGAAAAAAATTGTATTCATTTTTTTACAAATTCTGACAATAACCCAAGAAATGTCAAAGTACTCCCTGTTAGCTCAATTAGCAACTGTGCTGTTCTTTTCAGGTCACAAGTGTTAATTTACTGTGGCCAGTAGTGATGTTATTTGGGGACTGCGTGAAAGACCCTGATTTTGAACTTTGTTGCAGTGAGTGGGACTGTTTATTGGGAGGGATGTTATGTGATCTTTGAGAGTCCTTCCTGCCGCATGAAACATGGCAAACTCTTGATCAGAGTCCATCAGGCTTCAGTCACAGTACATACGATGCAAAGAGGACTCAACGCCTGTGATGTGCTCCATGTTCTGCACAAAAATCTGGAGTGCTGCTTTTATTCTGAGTGTAGAATCACAGGAAGAAGCTTATTTGTATGCTTGATTTTGTGAAAAGAATAAAAATTTTTAGGAGGTGGCAAAGAAAAAATGTCTTTACCCAGAAGCTCTGTGAAATCTAATATATTTGACTTGAAGAGGCAGGTTTGAAGTCTAAAAACACCGAAACGACATGATATAAGAATCCAACTGCCTTTCCAATGCAATTCCGATTTCCAGTCTAGGAAACAACGTAATGGTCTCTTTGTCCTTCAGCTCTTTCATTGCTCCTGCAGCTCTTGTATAAATGAGGCTTAAGTTTATAAAAGCTTATTAAACTCCCTAACCCCCTACCCACATCCCTGTAAAACATTTTCCTTGTATGACCTCTAAGGTCTTTGGAAGAGAAATAAGAGTCTTCTTTGACAGAGGGCATATTAAAGCAAAGATCATTTACATCTATTCAGGTATCAGTTTTTCCAAAATACATTGTCTAACTCAACAACAAGTTCTTATTTGGTTTATCAGCTATAAAAATCAGAATCAAATTACTGTCAATACACTGTACATTTATTTTTCAAATGTAGCTCATATTTTCCTGTTCATCTCTTTTATACAGCTTGCTCTTTAGCTTGTTGCAGACACTTTCCATGAGAAACTGTAATTGTGGTGTTATTAATAAGTTCCTGTATTGTTTCTTGGCCATTGTATAAACTTAATTAGAATTTTCAGCAAATACTCACATGATGCTTTTCATTAAACAACTTGAGAATCACATATTTACAGGAACATAATGTCCTGATGGAAAGCCTGACACCATAGATCATTGTAGCTTTTTGTCTTCTATTTTAAAGAATAAATTTAATGTCTTCAGTGTCCATTCTTCTTTATTAATATCATCACCATCTTAAAAAAAATTATCTTAATCTCCAAAGAGTACCAGCATCTGTATTGTATGGTAACTTAAAAATAATGAAGTATGATTGTAATGACACCACCCAAATACATTATTTTCTTCTAATATGCCTTAATTTTTATTTAAAACTCTTACTTATATAGAACATGGGGCATTGTTTTCTAAACTGTTTTCAGTTGGGGTAGAGTTAATTTTCTTCACAGTGGCTTGTATGGGCAGTGTTTCATATTTGTGCTAACACAGGGATGATAATATAGAGAGGATTTTGTTTCTTCTGAAAAGGATTGACACAGAGCCAAGGCTTTTTCTGCTTTTTGCACTGTCGCCACAGCAAAGAGGTCAGGGGTCCATGGGAGGATGGGAGGAGACGCAGCCGGCACAAGTGACCCAAACCCAGCAAGGGGGTATTTCCGAACATCAAGTTCAGTATGTAAAATGGGGGGAAGAAGGAGGAAGAAGGGGACATTTGGAGTAATGGGATTTGTCTTGCCAAGTCATTATTACTTGTGGTGGGGCCCTGCTGTCCTGGAGATGGCTGAACACCTAACTACCCATGGGAAGCAGAGAATTAATTCTTTGTTTTACTTTGTTTGTGTGTATGGCCTTTGCTTTCCCTATAAAACTGTCTTTCTCTCAACCCATAATTTTTCTGGCTTTTATCCTTCCAGTTCTCTCCCTCATCCTTCTGGTTGGGGAGTGAGTGAGCAACTGTGTGGGGCTTGACTACTGGCTGGGCTTAAGCCATGACAGTAGTTTCTTTCAGCTTCCTTGTTGAAGGAAAATTAAGATGTTACAACATTAGTTGGCCAGCAAGGCTTCTGTTATTGGGTTTTCCTTCACTTAAAACAAGTGCAGAAAAGATTGTAAAGGTAACTTATATTTTATACAAGAAAGTTGCATTGAAAACAAGATATAAGCATAAGAAAGTTTACCATCTTTCTTGGAACTAAGGGCATTTTCTTTTAAAGTCTTTATATTTTGAGTTGAATGTAGAGATTTCTTACAAAAAAAGATGTATTTTGGGGCTGGCCTATCATCACATATTTCTGAAGTGTTAGTTTGTGACTTTCCCATTTTTCATCCTGTAGAATGTTAATGAGTTTAGAATAGAAATCTGAAGCACTTATTCTCATTCCTTCATTATTTACTTACTAATGTGACACATGAGACAGTCTAACTTTCTAAAGTCACTTGCAAAGACAAAATAGATTAGCTTATGAATCTCAGGAACTTTGAAGAAGTAAAAGCAATATATGCTGCACAGATGGACTGAGTTGTTTGACTTCATGATCAGTAAAATAAAGTGTCAGTAAGGCACTTAGGTGGTGCTCAAGACTCACACAAGATTTGAGTAGCAGATTCCCAAAAGGGTCCACACAACCCAAATAATTTAGGTTAAGATCAAGTCCACTGTGGAAAGTAAAATTATATGTTTTTCATGTATTTGGCTAGTTTAAATGACAGATTTTTTTTTAATAAGCTTAGAATGTTTAACATCAAGTTGGTTTTGTAGCTGACAAGCAATGCAAACCAGTATTTTCCTTTTGTTTTCTCTCCTGGAATACACCAATTATGTCACGATGCTATGACAAAATATCTGTCATTGAAATGGAAAATGCAAAGCAGCAGCATAATTACTGACTTAATAAGTTGTTTATATGGATGCTGTCAAAGGACAAGTGTTATATGGCTTTGGTTACAGAGATCTGCAGCAAACTGTGAAAGTTATTGTTAGTCTATCAGAGCAAATTCATCGCACTGGCTTGGATGGATGATCCATCATAAGGACAGGGTCATGAGAAAATGGTTCACATACCTTGAGTAACAGACTACAGACTGCTATTCTAGAATTTTAACAATGAGTTTGGTGTTTCAGTTTTCAACAATAAAATTGGTTTTGCAGTGCATGTGTTCTGCTGTGTGCAAGATGAAAATTGGTTTGATATTTAAAGAATATTAATTTGATCCAATAATTTTTCTTCATTGAATGTAATAGGTTTATCTTTCCACATAATTTCTACAAGTCAACAAAATTGACTTTCCACATGAAAAAAGTGTAAAAAACAATTTCTGTATATAATGATTTTGTTCTTTTAAAGTATAGGTAGATGACAAATACTCAACGATGTTTTCAAAAGTACATCTTGAGAAAGCTAATGAGAGCAGGTCTAAAAATTAAGTGTCAGCAGCTCTCTCTTGAATCATACTCTGTGAACTACTTTTTACAAACTCAGCTTTCGGATGAAGCTGGCTGTTAAGGTGGCAAACTGCTCCATTTTAGGCTAATTTGAGCTACTGACAGCAATCATATGGAAGAGAACACATTTTCAGAAAATCCTTGCATTAAATGTTTTTTGAAGAACTTTGCAAAACTGTTGATTTGCTAGTTGCTGTGCAAACTCTTCTGGCAAGTGTCACTGCAGAGGTTCCCCTGCAGTATTAAGCACTAATGTCCTTATTTATAAGAAAACCAGTGTTGTGCAAGACTGTTCATTAGAAAAGAAAAGAGTTCTTCCCTTGTTTGGAGAACTGCTGAAATAATTCCTTTAGATCTAGAGTGTATCATTGTACGGCGTTTCTGAACATACCTACATAGTTCTGTGTTTGGATAGATGGCATGGAGAGTATGGACAAACCCTGAATGTATGTAGGGACAAGTACGTTTGCAGTATGCGGAAAAAAAGGCTCTTGGGTATTTTCAGGCTTCATCTTTTTCCTTCAGCATTTTCTTAAACATGGGGAAGAATGTGAAAAGTCTGAAAAAAGACAGTTTTCTAACCCATGATCTAATCCAAGTGTGTTACATTCTGTCTTTATAGCATCTTGCAGTGAGTATGTGAGCTCAGAATGAAAGTTTACAAATTAAGTATATTTTTTGACCTTGAAACTACAAAGGTGTCAAAATGTTCAGATGGTTGGACTGATCATTTGGCAAATAATAGGCCAGTTCTGTAGACTTGCAGACATATCATAAAGCAAATGGTAGGATCTGCCAAGATGAAAAAAATCACATGGAAAGTGCTGTTACAAAATTTTTGGTGCTGTTAGGAAATAAATGCTCTCATTCCACCACAGAAAAAACAGACATTCAGTGGGTAAATCTGTATTTTTACTACTTCCCAGTGAGAGAGAAGTAAGAAGAAACTGTTAATTTCTTGTGGGAAATTTATTACATCTGCTGTAAAGTCCCATTGGATTTCTTTGTCTTCAAAGAAAACATAATATGAAGGAGTAGAAAAATTTAGAAATTTAATGGAATAGACAGAAAAATATTATCTGGTTTATAGATTTTAATAGATTTGACTGAAATATCTAGGTAAAACAGAGAACAAAAAAAAAAAAAAAAAAAAAGGAGAGCAAAAAGTCAAAAGAGCATTCTACCATGGCAGTCCTTTCAGGAATATGCAAGGAGCTAGTTGACATTTGCATTGTGTTCTGCAACAGAGGAAATAAAACTGAGATCCCATCTCCTGTCAAGAGTGGTTGACATCTGATGCATCAGCACAAAACTTTTTCAGAAGTTTCTTTGTTCTTCTGGATTTCTTTGGACAATCAAATATCTCAACAACATCCTTTTCCCAACTTATGAACCTGGTTGGGTATTATAAGAGAAGGAGATTGAGATTCTCTCAGCAGACAGCAGCAACAGCTTGACATGTCCCATTTATTTCTCGCTATGCAGATCTCCAAGGTTTGATGTCATCTGTGTGGGAATGGCTAGAAGGCCACAGATGGAGATGTGGAACTGAAACTCTCAGCTGTGCAATGGGGGAACAGGAAATAACAGAACTAGATTTTTACTGGCACAAGTTAAAGGTTGGTATCTTAGTTTTGTTGCGCTGCAGTAAAAAAATAAATTTTCTTGGAAAGGGTGAAAAATGCAGATTCTAGTTAGCTAGTATATTTTGCAAATGTGTTTCACAGACAATCTCATCTGACTACCCACCCTTTCTTTAAATTCTGATCTCTTAGAAAGTTTTATTTAGAAATTTTCAACTAAATACTTGCATCTTTTTTGCTAAAAATAAGTTATTTTTGAGAAATTTACCTCACTTTTATTTTAAAATAATAAATACCCTCTTAGCCATTCAGATGAAATGAAATATTTTGATTTGACTTAAACATGTTTCCTTCAGTTTTAAGACAATGTTTTCATCTGCCATGAAAGCATTTATAATTTTACAATTGCATATTAATATATATTGTATTTTTTTTTAAATTGGGGTTTTTTGGCTGCATCTATTTTAAGACAGCAGGTAATCTCACACTTTGTGTGGAATAAGTCAGTTCTGTTCCTTTCTTCTGAAATAAATACCAAGAACATTTGTACTGCAGAAACATGAAAGGAACAGTGTAGTTGGTCAAATATGGAATTCACTGGGTATGTTGATTAATTAATACATGCTCATATATTGCCACTGTGTAACCAGAAACCTGTAAGCTTGTGGTGCTTGAACTGAGATTAATGATATGTCTTTTGAAGACCACAGATAAATAAGCATAATTTAAACACATAGTATTTTAAAGGAGTATTTCTTTATGTCTCTTGAGATGATATTTTTGTTTCCAGGAATACTGATACTTTTCAAGGTGACTACTTTAAACAAGGCCTTTCCCTTTTTAAGAATACTGCATTTCAGAATGGTACTGTTTTACTTTCTTAATGACTCAAGACATCAGTTTCCTTTTAGTGCACACATCTCATTAGGCTTGCTTTTGCCAGCAGAAAAAAAAGGATTAGGGAATGATTTTAGAATTCATATGTAAAGATTTCAAAAAAACCTCCTGGAAGCTTAAGTGAAGTTCTCTTTTTATAGAAATTAGCATACTGGATTTCATAGATCTAATATATTTTTAGTTTTTAAGCATTTTAATGTGTGTTATACAGACTTAAATTTCAAAGACTAGTCAATTATCTTAATTTGCCTGCATATTGTTAATGACGATTTTTTGGTTTACATATCTCATGCAGATTTCTCTGTGTTAACAGAGTGTCCTGTGTAAACAGTTTTTTTTTTGTTTGGTTGGGTTTTTTTTTTTTGTTTGGTTTTTTTTTTTTTTAGTGTGAAACTAACTCTTCCTAGTTCCTTTAGCAGAACAAATCTAGTGAGTTGAAAACCCTTGCATGCTGTATGGAAGTCTGAAGGGCTAAAGACAATAATAGCTTTTACTTATTTGGAAGTTTTATTCAGCTTTTGGAAATTCAGTTTGGAGTTGCTGTAAAAGTCTTAAACCATTTGTTCTAGAACCTGGGCATTTGTCACTGTATTAATGTACCTAAAGCAGTCTTGCAAAGGCTTATTAATCAGCTTTTCTCTATAACCCAGAGCTGAATAGTGACCCTGAGCTGTCACCAGGAGTTAGGATGTACTGTAGTATGTATGAGATGTCCTTAATTTAAGGATACCTATTTTGTTTCTGCTTGGATAAAAGGACATTAAAATGAGTGAAGTATGGATTCTAAGATGGAAAGGCTGGAGAATTAGACGCTGATGCATACTTGACTATTTTGAAAAGGTGGTGGGTTTTTACTCGATTCTGCTGGAGTCAAAGAGTCTAAGAACAAGGCACTAATAGTGCTACATAACACCCATTCAAACTGGTCAGAGAGTGACATAGATTTAGTATTCAGAGCAAGGCACTGCATTGTTAGGAAGAAGCTGTTGATCTTTCCCCCTGCCTGCTTAAAATAAACTGTTATGGTATAACCACAGCCAACAACTAAGAACTGCACAGATGCTCCCTTACCGCCTCCAACCACACAGGGGGTTGGGAAGGAGAAACAGGAAAAAAGCACAAAACCACGGGGTTTAAATTAAATGAAATTAAAATAAAATTTAATAACAATTTTGACAACAATAATAATGGGTTGGAAAGAAAGTCAGCAGAGACAAACAAAACCCAGGAAAGGCAAGTGCTACAATAGTTAACCACCTACTGATTGAGGGCCAGACCAGCAGCTCTCAGCCAACTGCCCCCAGTTTATAAACTGGGCATGATGTCCCATGGTAGGAAATATCCCTTTGGCCAGTTTGGGTCAGCTGTCCTGGCTGTGATCCCTCTCAGCTTCTTGTGCACCTGCAAAGCCTTTGGTTTAGGGTAAGCACTACTTAGCAACAACCAAAACATCAGTGGGTTGTCAACATTATTCTCATACTGAATCCAAACAACAGCTCTGCAGCAACTACGAGGAAGAAAATTAAATTCGTTCCAGCCAAAACCAGGACATGCATCTTTGAGCCATGCCAGTTATGCAAGTGATAGAGCTGTTTTACATGCATTACATTTCACAGTTATGCAAAGGATGTCTGCAAAATTTTAAATTCTGACATTATATTTACAATGTTTCTTGAAAGAGTTAATAAAAATACTAGTGACCAGACTGCATTGATGCAGCCCAGCCATTAGTCTTGCACACCTGTTTCAGGTATAAGTATCTTTAAGTGGTACAAATCATGTTTTAAAAACATTATGCTTAAAAGATAACATTGTATTCCATCTTCTTTACTTGTTGAGGTTGTCAGTCCAAAAAAAACCTAACCAGCCTAAAAAAGAGTAAGGTGTTTTTTGAAAATTTATGTAGTCTTTTAGAAAATGATGATTATAGTTTCAGATCTGTCTTTTCCTGCTGTGCAGCTTTTCAGATTGATCTTTCAGGTTTGGCAACAACAGATGCCATGCTGTCGAATTTTTCTTGCACCAGTTTCCTATGCATTAATACAGCAGTGTCACATGTACAGCAGCATTTAAACATTCAAATTCTGTGTATTGATTCTAGGAAATATTTTTTAATTGTCTGTGTCAGACTAGTCTTGTGAAGATATCAAAATCACTAATATTTTTTAGTTGGAGTGCTGACCAATATATGCAAAAATGTACAGTAAGTTATTATGTTATGAAATTTCACAGAGACTTTGGTAATAAAATGTTTATAATTGAAGACAGGCAAACAGAGCACAAATAAGTGTAATAGATTCATAAAATTAGAGAGAAAATAATTTGGGAAGGAGAGGTTTTGGAGTGGATGGAGAATAGAAATTATTCATAAAATGATATAGAGCACACTAAGGAGGTGTACTGTAGTTTGTGATTATGACAAACCTGACTGAACTGCAGAATGTGACAATCATTAAGAAATATTGAAAATAAAGATTTCAAGAGGCATTTATTGTTGTAAATGCATTATTTATGGATACTGATTAGATGTAAGAAAACAAAAATATGCAGGCAGGTAAATGCAGTATTGGCCATTTGGTATATGCTTTCACAAAATGAATCATAATTTACTTACACTTGTACTAGCCTAGATTTTGTTATTTTTCCTCTTAAACCCGTGACAGGTTGCCTATTCTAAAAGTCAATGATTGTTATGTAGTGAATTTATCCCATTGCCAGAATAGTTTATTTATTTATTGTTTTTAAATCCTCCTTGTTGAAGCCTTTCTTCAAAAACCCTAGCTTCAGATGCTGACATTGAAAGCAGTGAGGAACAAACTCCGTTTATCACTTCAAATACCACTCTGAGCTAACCTTGATTCTAGACAGAGACCATGAGAAGGTCTAGAAACCAGGACTTTTATCTGGGGTAGATTAAGTAAGAAAAATAGAGAATCTTATCAGAACTATTTGAGAGAGAATTTCCTGAATAGCCTGAAAATTTTTTCAACTTAAAGGAGGGAACAGAATCTGAAGGCAATATTTGTAGAAGACAGAGACACAGGGGTAATTTTCAGCCATATAAGTAAAGGATACAAGAGGAAAAAAGGGAAATATAAAAACAAAGCTCAGCCTTCTAAAACTAAGACAGTGGCAGTTCCTCCTGCTTTGGTCCTGAAAAGTTCCTTGTAAGGTGCTTAAATTGGTATGGAATCACTTCTTGGTTTTGTACTTAGTTTGAATACAAAGTCTTGTAACTTTGAATGGAAAGTATTCATCACTTTGTTTGGAGTTTTAGCATTACATATATTGGCCAAAATATTTTTTGTTGAAAGTTCCTGGAGAGACTGAGGTTGTTGAAACCCTGTTTGAACTGATGTGAAGGCTTTGAAGTTGTGACCTCCAATTTTGTGTACGTGGAGAGGGTTTGCCTCATACAGGTTTTCACCTCTTCTTTGTGAGTCAAGTCTGTGAGACTCCATGAGCAGTACACGTCCATTAATAATGAATATGGCATTGGGCTACATGTGTACAGCTCAATGAAAAACTGTCAGGACTTCTACATTTTTTTAAGCAGGTAATGGACCATATGAAGTCTAAGAAGCAACTGTGTCTGGTGTGACATCCCTAGTGGGGATTATGCTTAGAGGTGTTGTCTCTGCTGGGTATCTTCATCCAGATAAATGAATTTTGGTTCAAGAATTTTACTCCACCAATTTCAGATACTGAATCTGGCAGTATTTAACTTTGATTTATTCACTATTTAACATCACTTTACTAGATGCCTTTCAAAAAAGTATTACAAATCAAGTGCCACTATTAATGCTTTCCAAGTCAGAAAGAAGGTATCTTAAGCCACTTGTACTCCACACCTGACACTAAATATTGTATTAAAGTACAATCTCCTTGACTAATAAGTTAGTCTTGAACGATGCTGGAGTCACAATGTTAGTGTGACACTTCTTTTCATTCAGGTAACGACTTTAACATTATAGTACTAATGCTTCTTTTTGTACTTGGCAGTGAAGATGATAAACATAAAAAGGGCAAAAGTAAATGTTTGTTTCCTTGGCAAATTCATACCACATCCTGTCATAGCTAAACATTCTTCACCAGTATGTTACCCATATCTCTGAAGTTCCATATAATTGAAATTCAAGAGTATCTTGAGCAGTGTATGTCCATGCCATATGTACAAAATCTCTTGCAAGAAAAGAAAACTTTTTCCTGTAAAATTGTGGCACTTCTAATTTAGAAAGTAACTGTGTTCTAACAAATTAGGTTGCAACGGGACATGGAGAATTTTATAGGTAACTGGAAGAAAGGTTAGGAATGTAAAACATCTGAGAGGTAGGGTAGGAATCTGTTCATATGTAGAAGGTACTTAGTGTTGGATTTACTGATTGAGTCATACTGCAATTTTAGTTTGTGGATTAGTTGCATTGCCAGGATCCTGAATAAGTGTTTACTTCATAGCTGTCTGCATGATTTTAGGCTGCCGGCCTGGATTCTGCTAGGATAAACACTTGTATGTTTTAAAAGTCAAATAATAAATATGACATTTACATGTGAGACAATTAAAATAAAACCCAACTTTTTTCCTCTCACTGGCAATTGTATATTTAGGAAGTTATCTAACTCCGTGCAAGGAATCAGGTCTTTTGTTTTTGAGTCATGAAAAAACTGAACAGCCTCAATTTAAAATACCATTTAAATTTTCAAAGAAGTATGGATGCTCACAAGGGCTCCATGTATAAGAAAATTATGTTATTTTAAATTTCAAAGCATCTCTAGGATAGCTCCCCCAACATTTCCTTAAGGATTGCCTTGAATATAATTGTCATGGTGCAGCATTTCAAGAGAAGTGGCATAAATTTTTATACCTGTGAACTTTTCTGTGTGGATCTGTTTTTTTGATATTTTACCTTGGTTATAAACTTTGAGGAAAAATCTTGGTAGAGGGTATATTAAAGACTTTTGGAGACAGTAAAACCATAGTTCCATCTTCACAGAACAATAATTGATTCTAAAGTCATGTTTCAATTGTGGACTAATTGTCACATTTGGTGATAGAAATCTGCAGCTCCTTAACTTTCTCAGATTGAAAAAGAAATTGAAAATTGTCTTTTCTCTGTTCTGTTGTTGTTTGTTGTAGTTCATAACCTTATTTTTTTCTGCATTTAACCACAAGTTTCATTGAAAAGTTATTGGTAAGTTGGAAGAAAATGCAGTGTTTATCATCATCATACGTTTAAGGAAAAGTGTGCATCTTCCAGAGTTTACAAAAAATGTTTCTAGTATGACATAGCAGAGTCATAAATATGCATTAAACTCCAAATCTAAACTTGATGTAAATTAGGCCTGTTCGACAGAAAATTAGGACTTAGTCAATTTGTCCCTTGTACAGCTTCACTAACCAGGTGATTCTGGACTGGTCTTCTCCTTGCTGGTTTCCAATTAAAATGTTGTTATGTTGAAAGGGCACTATTAAAAGACATTACTAGTCTCATTAATTATGGATGCTGTTTTAGGACTCAAGTTATGCACCTGCTACAGCTTAAAGAAAAGTGCAGCATAAACAGTTCCATTTGTTTGGTTCGATTCTTGTGCAAACAATGGAATTTATTCCCCAGATTCCTACGTTAGTGTATACAGTGTTGCCACGTTCACTTGGAGTCCCTTGGGTTATCCAGCTTAAATGAGGGATGAGGTTAAACATGGTGGACTTTAAAATTCAGACTAATTGTTTTGTGTGAGTACTAAGGAGCCACACAGAAGATGTGGCTTTCAATGAAGAAAGAGAAAGTTGGTTTTAACATACTCTTACACATTCTTGGTGAGCTGTGGTTTTGCGGTTTTTTTGGTTTTTTCTCTGAACATCTTATAGAAAAAACATTCTGGAGAGCAGCAGACTTGCTATTATGTTCGGGGCAGTAAAGTGACAGTGTCTCTGGATCCTGGTGCCTGTGTGCAATGTACAACTATGCTTTTGATTTCCCAGCAGGAAGTTGCATTTTCCCATGGAAACATCATCAGATATTCAAGATGTGAGAGCTAGTTGTGTTTGACAGTAGATTCTTTTCCTTTCTTTTTTCTAATGTGTTACAGTCCTAGAGGAAATGCTCTGGTGACAGTTGCTGCAACTTTCATTAGAAGAGCACCTCTTCAGGTGGAAGTGCTTTCAGAGATGTTTTTTAACTGTTGAGTTAGAACAGGATGACAAATGAAAATTTCTTGAAAGGTGAGGCTATGTTACAAAACAAAAATAGATGAAAACTATTGCTTGGATGACAGAGGGATAATTTCAAACAAATTTTTCTGTATCTTTGAACATCAGGCCCCAAAGTCTGTCTTTTTAACTTGCATGTTGACTTACAATTATGGCAATGAAAGACTTCATTTTGTCAGAGAAAGATGATCATTCCTCAGACCTCATAATGCCTGTGGGAGAATCATAACAACATTTAGCATTTGCCAACATATTCAAAGTGTGGGCTAACTTTGCAACTCCCCAAGAATATACCACTTTTCTGTCAATATTGTTGGCCCATTTCTGGATGATGAACTTCAGATACATTTATTTTGCAGCGACTGCAGGTTTGCCCCAGAACTAGGTTGGTTATTGCTAAACACAGGGTTTCCTTCTAGCTCTGGGAAACCTCATATCCTGGACTTTTACCCATGTTTTCAGGCAGAATTTTTTGTGTTCTTTACTGAACAGTGTACATCACAGCTAGTACATATGCATGAACAGAAGGCATTAGGCTGGAGACATACTCTAAAACATGATGGTTTGGCCAAGTGAAACCAAAAGCTTCAGGCTGTGTCAGATCTTGGATACAGGAACAGAATATATCATCTTCCAGGTCCAGAAAGTAATTGATAAGCAAATACTGATATCCACTCCTGAAACTGAGATAACTACTCTCAGATGAAAATTTATTCCTTTCTAATTTAGGATAATTTTATTCTAGAAGCAGTAATCTGTTCATCTAGTTTTGAGTTCCCAGTGCAGTATTTGTTACTTCCGTATCAGTGCCCTCCAGGGTTGCCTGCTTTATCTTTTGTTCCTAGTAATTTATCTTAGTCAGTGTGGAAATTGTGAGTAAGGAAGATGAAGGCAGCCTTCTTCTTATCTGCTGTTCAACTTCTTTACCTCTCAGAAGTGTGAACTTTCCCTATGGTCCTTTTGTTAAAGGTTGATAGGGTATGTTTCTGTTTAGCAGGAGATAGACTCTGAGAAGGTACCTTGTGCCTTCCTTTTTCTTCAGCTTTACCACATATATTCATTTTTCAGGCTGCGAGCATAATCCAGTTGCAAATAGTTACAGCTCTTCTCTTGGCTGTGCATATCAGTACAGTCCCAGAAAACTCAAATACAGAAATAAACTGACTTGCTGTTTTAATTTCCAGTAATAACTTGGTAGATCATTTACTCCCACACGCATATCCCTTCCCAGTTTTAGAAGTTTTTCTTTTTTTGCTTAAAAGCCATTACAACTGATTTTCCACTGAGACCATGTCACAAACATAATTGCATTCCAAACACTGTTAATTGTTCAGGCACTTTCTGGAAACAGCTAAAAAGTTTACATTCTCCATGGACATTGGTGAATAAAAGGGAACCATACATAACAGATTTGACACCACAGTGCTTAAAATGTTTTTTAAATATTACTTGGACAAGTATACCACAAAGAATATGTTGCAAGACTGTTGCTGAAATTTTTATGATGTCTAAGTACTAAAAGTTGTTTAACCCATTACAAGACTAAAAGGTTTCGATTGTACTGTAGACTATTTGCTGCAATTTCTCCCCTAACATGATGAAACTCAGTATTTCCTCTCTTTTTGATTGCACACTCCATTTACCTTTGTTCTGCTGATGGATGGTATCAGACATCTTGAGTAGTGAAGATTATCAGCTGTAGCAGCTTGTCATTTTAGCTCTACAGCTTTTCAGTTAAATTATTGTTCAGTTAAATGCAGTGTATTATCCAAGATGCTGGTAACTGTGGTTCTATTCAAATTGACATATGTCCAAAACCTTAATTTCCTAGAAACATAAAGCTGACTTAAGGTTTGGGATAGCTATAATTCTGTGCATCTTTAAATGTTCTCCAGTTTGTGCTGATAAATTCGAACAATGGGGCCAGTGTTCCAGTAAATGCGGCTGAGTGGAAAGGCAGGGAAGAAATTCAGTATTTGGATTGTGAAAGCAAAAGAATTACATAACATAAGACAAATACGAAGAATTTATTCTATTATCATCTAAATAATAAAGTGTTTTAATAACTAGCTATGAAATCAAGTAAAAGGCCATTTTCCTAACTCCAGAATGATTGTGGTATATTCTTAGAGCTGGTGTAAAGCTGATGGGCTGATAAAAACATTATATGTTCCCAGATGTATTTTGCTTCAACATATGGATGTTGACAAGTAATACTGTCATAGAAAGTATGACATGCAAACCAAGCCAGAGTTTTGCCCTAGATATTGGATGTATATATTACAAATGTACATAAACATATTACACAATATTTTTTTGTAAATGATATCTTACTGCTTGGTATTTATAAAACCTAATTTTAATTTAATTTAACACTCTGATTTGCTTTGTTAATTTTCACTGAATGTTACTGAGTAGAGTACGGATATTAATCCATTTATTAACATGTATGCAGACCATTTGGTTACTGAGATACAAGAATTAGCATTGGGTGAGCAGTACACCAGCAAGACTTTGGTTATCAACAGGAGGATCCAAAGGATCCAACTTATATGCAAGTTCATTTCTCCACCTAGATGACCAGGACATGTCTGTAAAGCTAGTTAACCCTTACCTAGGAATAATTTTCCCACAAAAAACAGCACACCAGTTTTTAGATACAGCTGAAAAGTTTCCCTGCCATTAGACAGCTCTTTATAGCCAACTTTCATTTGGGGTCAATTCCCAGCTCAGAACTGGTATATGATGCACCTCCTCTATTTTTTTTCTGACAGCAAGTAGACATTAGGCACAAAAGGAGATACTTATTTAAAATAAGTTATAAATATCTGAAGAAAAAAGTAAAAAAAAAAAAATTAAATCATATGACTTTCCATCTACAAATAGCAAAAAATGTTGCCATGCAGAAAGCAATATAAAGGAATGAAACTTGGAAAAATATAGGTAAAATCAAAAAAGATTTGAACAAAAATTATGTGAAAATGTAACTTTCTCCATTAAAGCTTTAGAACTATATTTTGTGAGGTAAAAATTTCATCCAGGGTATTTAGAGCAAAAATTTACAATGAAGAAAAAAAATCATTATTTTCCTTCCTGGTAGTTAAAATTGTAGTTGTCTACATAGAGGGAAAAATTCAAAGCTTATTGTTTCAAAACGCTGGCAAAATTTACTTTTCTTAAGTATTTTAAATTTAATTTGGTTTGTTATGAAAGAGTTTTAAGGAGTGCTGGAGTTAAAATAAACCCAAAAACCCTAGTTGCTGAAAAACAACAATTACCATTTACACAGCAGCTGTCACTTCACATGGTACACAGGCCCCACTTTCACAGCATAACAAAATGTGAACTAGAAAATCTTAGAAAGTTTTTGACATAAACTTCCCAGACTGCTGTTTTCTGAAGAGGAGGAAAAGGTTCCACTTGACCTTTCAATGACTTATACAATATTGCGCTAGAATCTTTCCAGGGTCTGCATTCCTTCATTATATGGTTTAGCAAATATGAAAGAAAAAACTTAAAACATATATGTATGTTAAGATAAAGAGACCTTATTCATATGTATATCTCAAGGTTTGCTTTTCTATCACTCTTGATTGAAAACTGAAAAGCAGCAGATTGAAATGTATTATGATACTAAATTGGTTATCTATAGAGAGGCATGAACAAAACTAGTTACTTGTAATAGACAGAGACTATTAAAAAGATGCTTCTATTTTTTAATTAAATAATAAAAGAAAATTCTGTTCCTTACATACGTATTTGAAGTGTTCAGTACAGTTCTCCAAATGCAGGATTGCACATTACCGAGATGGAACATGGAGATAGTTCAGAGCTGTAATCAAAATAATAGAAAATGAGAAAGAAATCTGGCACAATTACATCATGAAAGTTACTTAACCTTTGGACATGTACAAGGACAGACATATATGATTTGTCATCATTTAATTACTTCTGAGAGCTATAAATTGTATACCTATTAATGGTAATGTGATACAGCCCTTTTATACCTATAATTGATAAAAAATGTGTTGCGCTCCTGGAACACAGATTGTGTTCTTACAGTATTCAATGTGGAATGGTGGTAGATTTCATCACCAAGGAAAACAAACAAACAAAAATAATATGTGAAAGAGACACAGAGCCTTTATACTGTAGTTAGTCCTGACCATCCCTGGGGCTATAAAATGCTTTGCAAGACACAACTGCATCATATAAAAGTAAAGGAATATATCTTTAAAAATTAAAAAAAAAAAAGACCATAAGAAAACACACAGAGAGGTGACTTGTACAGATTCTGAGGATGGGATGCAACTGAAAACCCGAGCCAAGTGAGTGGAATATGCCAGTTAAAAAAAAAGGAAGATATAAAATGAAACATAAATGAGTTTTTGGGAAAATTAGCTCAAAGCTGAGAGTAAAAAGAGAGAAATCAGGGGACAAAGAGTAAAAACAGAGAAATTAGGGGACAAAAGACATAAACAAGGGAATAAAAATCAGAATAAAACAAGCTACCTTTCTTTTTACAAGGCTTCTCTTTCTGTGTCACATTTAGCTTTATCTTTTTATCATAAAGTTTTTTCCTTTTTTTATCAGCTTGAATAAATAACTCTACTAAGTTTCAATCCCTCCATCAATGTTTCAAATCAGTGGGTATTATATTTTGTTCAAATATAAATCAGAACAGAATCCCTCCACCTCTGCTGAAGGAAAGCTGAGCAAAGATCAAAGATCTGCTCTTCCATCCATCTTCATAGGGCCTGCTTAGTCATCCAAAACAAGGCTGACCTTACAGAATCATACAGGGGTTTGGGTTAGAAGGAAACTTTAGAGGTTGGCTCCCCTCCAATGACTGGGGACAACTTCAGCTAGATCTGGTTGCTCAGAGCCTTGTCCAAGGAAAGCTTGAATGTTTACGAATGATTGGGCATTTACCACCCCCCTAGGTAACCTGTTCCAGTGTTTCACCACTCCCACTGTGCCTCTGTCCCCTCTTTCACTGTTAATTGCCCTGGGGCTTATACCTTCCAGCACAAATGCGCAAGATTAACCCTGCTAAAAGTACCTCAAAAAAGAAATGTGAGTTCGAGTGTTGCAATTTGATGTTTAAATTGTATCTCAAGTCCAAACCAAAGAATGTCAAAATCATCATTTAGCTGCTGCATTATAAGGTCATTAAATTCATATCTAAAGTTAACTGGAACACATTTCTGCATCTTAATGTGTCTGGAATAGCTACACATGGGCCCAGTCTGGTCCTGGTACTCTGGTGGGTTGGTCCCAGACAGCATCCACACATGCACGCAGCCTCCTGCTCACTCCTTTTTCCTAGAAGATGGAGAGAAAAACAGGACAAAGGTGAAAAATCTTAAGAACCAAGAGAATGACAGATAAATAGGAAAAGTAAATGCTGCTTGTACAACCAAGGCAAAAAGAGAAATTAGTCCACAACTTCAAATCATTGGCCAGATATCCAGCCATGCCTTGGAAAGCAGGGCCTAAACACATGCAACTATTACTTGGGAAGATAGATGCCATACCTCTGAATGTTGTGCCTATCTCCTCTTTTTGTCAGATTTTACTGGTGAGCACCATGTCAAATGGTGTGGAATATATTCTTAATCACTTGAGATTAGCCGTGTTCCCTCACAGCCTCTTGTCCACCCCCAGCCTGTTAACTTTTGTGGCAAGGAAGGAAAGATAGATTTGGCAATTTGAGAGCTCTTTCCAGGGACAGGCAAAATACTGCTGTGTTACCAACATTGCTTAAGCCACAAATATGAAACACAACATTATATGGACTGCTCCGAAAAAAAATTATTGTCATAATTTTATTCCAGCCAGACCCCAGTAGGAGGGTTTGAAGCTGTGACCCACAGTAACTCAGTCCACACACAAAATTCTACTTTGTCTTGCAATGTTTTAGGCATGGCTAGTAATGATGGTGAGGTGCGGCATTTAACACTTCAGCTCAGTCATGAGGAAGAATCTTATGTTTTAAAAGCAGGAAATAAAATACGTCATCTTCAAATTCATGCTCTAATTGCCCAGTGCAACTGGAATGCTGTAGGGCAATTTCTTAAATATGCTCTCTGCTTTGGTCCAATTGTTTAGACTGCCGAGCTCCTTCTCTGTCCTGTGCACAGTAACCTACAGCCGGACACTTTTATGAGGATGTATGACCTTTATTAAGCAGCAGAGAAAGGAACTGAATCTGTGTCTCCTGCTTTGTGTGTATACTAGAAGGTACTGTTGTGGCTTGCTTATGAAACATGCATTAAAGTGACAATGGACAGTAAAAATCAAACACCAGGACATTAATTTTTAACCAGGGGAAAACACCTAAAATGGTGCATAGAAATATGTAATAGGTGGAAGCTCTATTCTTCATTTTAGTTTTTGTCTCTTTAGTTTTACACAGCATATTTTGTTGGAGTTCAGATGAAAGGACAATGGAGGGTTTCTTTGAAGGACATTTAGTATAATTTGTATTTTCACTCTCTCCATCATCCTCAAGTGAAAAAAAAAACCAACCAACCCAAAAAATAACATCCCCTAATTTATTTTATAGGATTACAGATATAAAATCACCATTTTTCAAAGGCTTTTAATTCAGGTGTTTTGGTTATTTTTTAAGCCAAATTGACTGCTTCATTCAGATTTGAAAAAAGAATGATGAGAATGGACTGATTTGAAATAATGTTTAAAGATTAGAAGCTAAAGGAACATTATATACATAATACTGCATGAAAGTGGGACTGAAAGCTCTTTATATTCATCTGTCTCTTATTCTTAGCATCTATATCTATCCTTACTTTGTCATTAAAATACATTAAATTACATTAAAATATGAAAGATGGAAAGTGGAAACTAGATGTAAGGATTTAAATTGGTACAGTTCAGTTTATTTTATAAAAATAGAAATTAAAATTGTAGAAACTTTTGAGTTCAATAATAAGACAAAAAAGTTCTGAAAAGGAAAAATGGACAAAGCGAGGTTTTAAATTCATTTGACAGCTTATACTAACGTATATGAACCTCAGTATTGGCAAAAGATTTTGATTCAAATAAAGCAATCTTATCCTTAATAACTTCTCTGTGCTTCAAAATCTGTAAGAATCATCATGGGTTATGGAAATTATTTCCTGACTGGTCCTAATAAGTTTACAACGTATAACCCACTTTTCAGAAAAAGAAACTTCAGAATCGCATATGCACACAACATATACAGAAAGCTGAATACATTGAATAAGAAACCTCTTTTGAACAAAGAGGATGTTTTCATCCTGACAGATGGGAGGACAAGAAAGCAATTTGATCATGGAGAAAAAAAAATAAAGAAGAGAGTTTCTTATATATTTCCTGTTGTGATTCTTGCAACAATAGTGATTGCTACAAAAATATTCATATAATTATGACATTCTGCTTGCCAGAATTTCATAAATGTATAGTTATACTCCAATTTGTATGCCTATTTACTATACATGTATAGGCTTCTGTGAAAATTTTGCATACAAATTAGACATGCAGGCATATATACCATTCTTAAAATCTATTCTTAGCTGTCACTGTGTAAAATTAGATTGTTAGATTGCAAAAATACCATTGTGTACAGTCTGCAGTGACAAAATTAGAAACATCTGATTGTGCTAGTCAGTATATTTAAATGCTGAAGTTAATTCCTTTTTTTTTTCTTGAGGCCACATGCATTGCAGGTTGCTTGAAAAAAGATTTCAATGTTGTATTCATTTGCTGTTTGCCAAAACAGCAACACTTAGGCTATCTTTTCTTTTAAATGTGAATTTCAGTATCTTGGAAATGGTAAATATGACTAGCTCTTGAAGAAGCATGGTAGTGCTGAAAACAATTAACTTTCTCTCCTCTGACCTACTCCTTGGTAAACTCTATCAGCATCCAGTTGTGTCAGAATTAGTTGTGCCAGCAAGCCTGTAGATGACTTTCAAGGGAATCACAGGGTATGTGATCTGAGTCACTGCTTTCTTAAAACCTGACCTATCACTCTGGTAAAGTGCCACCTCCCACACAGCAGTCCTGGCTAGCTGGTACAGCCGGGCAGGGTGCAGGCTTCTAGAGCTCTGTGTTAGGAATGCCTCCCCTCCTTCAACACCCTGCTCAGACCGCTCTCCGGTAACATCACAGCCCCCACTAACTAACCTCTGCGCTCACCAGATTGCTTTAAATATGTTCTCCTTACTGCTAGCTTAATTTCCATGGATGAAGAGCTCTAGTTCAGGCACAGACCTCAGGCAGCAGCAAATCTTGTCACTGGCATTTTGGCAGGGTAGGATGAGAATAAAAACTGATACAGTCATAGCAGCATTTCAGGAGAAATGGGATCTGGATAAAATCAAACCTGCTGTCTTCTGTAAAACAGACATTTTGGTGGATGAATATATGGGATGGACAAAAAGCTAAAGGGAAAAAAACCCACTATATTTTTGTTTGCATTTCCATTTGTGGTATCTTAGTATAATGAATAGAATAATGACATGGCCAAACATGATGGCATCTTACTAAGGGCTAGCACAATCCATCTTAACAGTTTCAAGAAATTGTTGTAATGTCTCATGTCAAAAAAGCACTGAAGTGTATCAGTGAGCAGCTAATCCCCACTCAGCCTGACAAACTTCAGAATAATATGGCAGGAAACAAGAAGATGCCTAGTGGTTCCCAGAGTTTAACAAGCAGTATGCCTTTTTTACTTTCTGTATTTAATTCTTAATAAGAAAAGCTATAATGTTGGGAAGGGCAGAGGAAATTAGGAAATAGTAGCTGTTATTGGTTCTACAACACCTGAGAATGGAGAATCTATACAAATTGTTTTGCATGAGACGCTAAAGGGTTTGCTTTAAAAAGCATCTATGTGATATAATACTTTTTCTGTCTTTAAATGCAGTTTCCATATGTTGTCTCTCATTTGCATTTGCTACATTGTGCTATAAGAAAGGGGAAAAAAAGGGATGGATAAAGTTACTATTTTTATGTTAAACACCTGAATGTATCTAAGCACCAGAACAGACTGCCCAGACTGTCACCATCCCTAGAGGAATTTAAAAGATGTGGAGATGTAGAATCTAGGGACATGGTTTAATGGAGGACTTGGTAGAGCTGGGTTAATAATTGGACTTGATGAGCTTAAAGGTCTTTTCTCCAACCTAAAGAAATCTATGATTCTTTTCCTGATTCTTCCAGCTTCCTATTCTCTGAAGTATGTGTTACTTTTTTGGCAAACACTTGATTCTGTATAAAGATTTTTCTGCTTTGACTGAGCCATAACATCAACTAAGATCATAATGGTACATCCATGCCAACATAATGGACTTTTGGGTCTGGAAATATGACCCAGTGCTCAATTTCATTCTTTGTAGGGAAGCAAGTAATTATACCAATATTGGTATTTACCATGTCAGGAGGATTCTAACTTGGTCTTTGTCTTTCTGCATGCTTTTATATCTATCTGATTTAATAAAATCACAATAAGTGGCCAGATAGTCTCTCTATGTAGACATGGGGAAGCACCCAAACAAAAGGCAAACCAGGGGAGTCCCTGCCCCTCCACATCTTTTTGGGAGGCAGCAGGAGAACTAGCTGTTTTGTTGAAGATAACTCTAAGCTTTTATAGCAGGAATTGCCCTAGATGGGAAAAACAGTCCTCTTACATCATCTTGTAGGAGCCCACAGTTTGGCTTCTAGGCAAAATTATGCAAAAATTTCAAACAAAGTCTGCTAATTGGTAGCAAATGTTACTCTATCCTGGGGCAAGTTCTCATATTTGCTGGTCTTTGTTTTCAGATGAATCTCTCATAATATTATAACCTCAGGGGTTTGAAGCAGTCATATTTCATGCAGCTTTAGACTTCAGAGCTTGAACTATTTTGATTTTTAGACAATAAAGAATAATGCACCAAATCATCAATAATAGCAAGTCTCTTAAAGGGAAAAGAAGACAAGGGGCAGATAGATGGCATAAACACTGAAAGTAGAACTGTTACAGCCAGATTTTTCTAAAAATAATTCTTTGAAGAAGGGTTTCTGTTTTTTGGGGGTTTGGTATTATTCTTTTGACTTGGTTTGTTTTTTTTTTTTTTATAAACATGCCCCTATGTCTAGGTTTCTTGCCCACCAATTTGTGCAAAAAGTGGGATTATAAATCAGATTAGTATTATAGTATACTTAATATAATAAGTATCTTAGTATACAGATTCACTAGGAAAGGTGTAGGGTGAATGTTTCTTACACCATAAAGAATTTTGTCTCCTTTACAGTACTCTGCAGACATAATTTCATTTGAGTTGCTCTCTTTGATCTTTGCCTAGCATTATGTTTCCCATACAAGTTTTGGCAGGTTGAAGTGTTTGGTTATAAATGGTGTTGGTGTACTTCGTGATAAGAAAAGTTCCCCATTTTAGTTCAACTGACTCCTAAATTATTAACACTTTTGCAGAGGCAAATGGGATGGGCATATTTACTCATCAGAATTAAGAGGGACCACATAAACTGTGATTTACACTAAGTTGTTTGCTGGGATTGTTTTGAATTTGGCAAGAATCCCATCTTTGAAATTTCTAGAACTGACGCATAGGACACCTGGAAAAGATAAACATAAATTTGCGTTCTAATGAAGAATAACAGAATCTTAATGCAACTACAAAGTCTGTACTAACACTGCCTTTTAATTCTCACAATGTAATAATAGTAAATAGTACTTTAAAACTGTTTTTGAGTGGTGAAACCACTACTTCCTTAAAATGAAGATGAACTGTAAAAAACATAGGAAACACAGGTCATCAAAAAGGAACACTACAGTGCTCCTTTTGTTTTGAAGACCTGATCTTTAAAATAAACCACCTGTCATTGGTCTCCACAAATTAGCTTGAGGGCAGGCTCTCACAGTGTCTCATCTAACCTGAACAAGGTGCTCTCCATAAATCCAGGGCCATAATTTTTCTGCACGTCCTCTTCATACTTCCTGGTCAATGCAGCCAAGGCTTCTGTCAGTATTCATGTCATGTTTATGAATACAGGTCCAGGGTTGCTAATATTCCCCCAGAAGAACTAGGTCCCACAGAGGAGCTGTTTCAGGATACTTGTAAACTTTTTGTTCAATTCATCTTATTACAATCAAACATTAAAATAAAAAACTATAAAAAATTAAAATAAAAACACCAAAGCTATTATAAATGTCTCTTTCTGTCATTAAGTGATGAAGCATTACTAAGGAAATCACTGTCAATAATGAAAACATATCCTGAAGATGTGGAAATTTAAGTTGGACAGGTATTAAAATGCATATATGTGTGTGTGTGTGTGTGTGTGTCTGTCTGTCTGTCTGTCTGTCTGTATGGGCCTGTGTGTGTATACATACGGCCAAATGAGTAACCAATATTTCGTGGAAGATCTGAAACATACTCAGCAATGATCTGAACAATGCTGAATGACACAATGACTTCCATGGAACTGCAAATTGGCTCTGGAAATAGCCTCTCTTCTGTTAAAGGGATATCTGTAGCCAGTGATTTTTTTACAGGTAGCCAGCAATACTTTTAAAGGTAGCCAGCCAAGTGCTACAGGCAAAGGATCACTGACTTCAAATTACTGTGCTACAACTCAGAACCTATTCTGTATTCAAGCTTTTTCTACTCTTTGTGTGCGAAGTTTTTACTTTTTTTACATTTTTTACATCTTTGCGTGTGAAGTGACCTCTAGGAAAGATTTTACTGAAAAAAAAGTGCAGAAATCCACACACATAATACATCAGAAAAGTTTAAAAGAATAAACCATGACTCCTGCAGACTTCTTTCCAGCAGATAAACTCATTGCTGCTTACATTCTTGCTTCTGCAGAGTTGGTGAACTATTCCCTGTACCTGCAGAGAATATTTTCCTTAACTTCAGGAGCTTTTGAAATCTAGAAAGCAAGGACATTGATGGATGAGGGTGCTTCGGAGGCTTGACAAGCAGTTTGTGAGAAGTTGATTATGCAAGCTGCAAGGAAGGGCACCGGAAGAACTTCCTAGCTATAGTGCCAAGAGTTGTTTCAGAGACAGAACGTTGATTCCAGAGTCCTAATCAGGGATGAGAGTAGAAAATAATTGAAAATTCACCTTGTCAATTTTACCTGTTACATCTTTCTGGTCAAAAGATGTAAAAGTAGTTTTTTATAAGTTAATTTCTTTGAAATTTGTTATACAGATATTCAGTTTTAGAGTAAAATTGAGGTCATATTTAGGGAGAGCTAGATTTAGATAATTTATTTTATTCTAATGCTCTGCTTTTTCAGACAACAAGGGTCTTGTTAAACTTTCATCTATAGAAGAAAAATGTTTCCAGAAAGGTTAAGGGAAATGCTTTTTGTTTCAATTCTTATTTGAAGAGTAAAATAGGTTAAAGGTGACATTTGTAATCAGAATCTTTGCCAAGCACTTGCTTGGTCTTGTGACAATAAAAAAATGTCATGTTATGCCAGCCGGGGTGACATGTACCATAGCTTCATGTGTAGAATTTAGCCAGTTTCAGAGAGATGTTGTTATCTGCCCAAAGTGAATGCTTAAATCTACTTTTTAATAGAAAGTGGTGGTCATTTCCAGGCGCAAAGAAAGTACAGGAGAATACAGTTAATATCATAAACTGAATTTTTCAGGCACTGTCATGGAATAATAGAATGCTAGAATAATTTGGGTTGGAAGGGACCTTTAAAGGTCATGTGGTTCAACCTCCCTTACAATGAGCAGGGAAGTTTTCAACCATGCCAAGTTGCCCAGAGCCCTGTCCAATTTGACCTTGAATGTTTCCATGAATGGGAATCTACAACCTCTCTGGGAAGCCTGTTTCAGTTTTCACCACATACATAATAAAAAATTTCTTCCTTATATCTAGGCTGATCCACTAATCTAACACTTTAAAACTTTGTTGTACTGCTACAGAGACCACTGCAGTGTCTGTGCCCATTTTCTTACAGGCCTCCTTTAGGTACTGGAAGGTTGCTGTAAGACCTCCCCAGAGAATTCTCTTCTCCAGGCTCCTCCTCAAATCCTCTTCATGGTCTCCTCTGGACTCACTCCAAGAGGTCCATGTCGTTCCTTATTTGAGGGCACCAGAGCTGGATGCAACACTCCAGCTGAGATATTCCCAGAGGGGAGCGGAGGAGGAGAATCATGTCTCTTGTGACACTGCTCTGGATGCAGTCCAGGATGTGTTTGGCTTTCTGGGCTGGGAGTGCCCATTGAGGGTCATGTCCAGCCTCATCCCCCATCACCCTCAAGTCCTTCTCCCCAGGGTTGCCTTGATGTGTTCATCCCCCAGCCTGTGCTGTCACCAATGGTTGGCATAGGCCAGGTGAAGCACCTTGCAGTTGGTATCGTGAAGTCTCATGAGATTCCCATGGACCTAAGTCCCAAGCTTTTCCAGGTCCCTCTAGATGACATCTGACCCCTGAGACATGACAACCACACCACTCAGCCTGGTCT
This sequence comes from Melospiza melodia melodia, assembly GCF_035770615.1. Classification (NCBI taxonomy): domain Eukaryota; kingdom Metazoa; phylum Chordata; class Aves; order Passeriformes; family Passerellidae; genus Melospiza; species Melospiza melodia. The sequence continues at coordinate 58,155,824 of NC_086226.1, read as the reverse complement.
CTTCTGCAAACTTCCTGAGTGTGCACTCAGTTTTGCTGTCTAGTTCATCAATCAAGATATTACAGAGTATGGGTCCCCATGCAAACCCCTGAGAGACTCACTGATCTCCATTTGGCCTTTCAGCCACAAACTACTGCCCTCCTTTCTGCTCCACTGCCATTTGCACTCATATGAAAGCCTGTGGGGCTAGGTGTATAAGTCAGATGTTGAATGTAATTTACACCATTTGCACTTTTTCTCTACTCAAATACTGTATGTCAACAAAAGAGAATGAGTTTATATTTGACTTAGTGGGGAAAACAAAACCCCAAAACCAAACCCAACAACAAAAACAACAACAAAAGAACTGCTTACAAAGTACTTTTAAAGGTAGACTGCAGGGAATAAAATATTAGGAGCTAATAAGGAGGGCGTCTGCTTTGTAAAAAAGCACATTTAAAAAATTAATCTTGGCAGGAACATAATTCTACATGGATATCAACAAATTCCACATGATTTGCTGCTTACATGTTAAATTACTATATTTTAGATCAGATCTGACAATATTTGTTTTTTCTTACTTCAATATTTTAAACAGTTTCAGAAGTTTTGATCATTTGTTTACGAGTCAAAAGCTAAAAAAATCTCTTTTAAAATGTCTTTTTGAAAGCCATGTTCAATAGTTGTAAAGTCCATAGTAAATAGGAAATAATTATTATTCTTTAAAGAATGGGGCTACTAAGTAATGAGATAGGGAGCTTGTAGCACCTTGACAAGTCATCCTTAACCATATTAATTAATGGGTAGAATGCTGTGCCCATACAGATGAGAGACTCTGATATCCAAATGCTAAGAAGAAAGCATCATCTTAAGAAGTGAACTTTTAATCTCTGTATATGTATGCGGAGTCCTAAGAGATATAAGAGCAGGATCCTGATAGTTATTAATCTTTGATCCAGGTAGAACCATAACAAAAAATGAAGAATTTAAAATCAGATTTAAGCACTGAACAACTATGCACATAGAATAATAAAAATCTTTTAAATGCTTTTCCTCAAAATTACTTCTTAAAAGTGTTTTTTCCTTTCCCTGAAAGCTCGAGATTACCTTTATCTATCTACTTGCTTCCTCTGTAAATTTCAAACAGCAGCAAAGATGGTTCTTTACTTTGGCCACTTATCTTGTGAATAGTACTGCAGCACAGAGAAATATATTCAAGACTGTTTTCATCTTAAATAATGTTCTCTAGTAGACGGAACTTCTTTGGATACTTTTCAAAGAACACTCTTCCAGAGATCCTATCTGCAGGATGGAACCTCAAGAGTGACCAAGAAACCTGTGAAGGTTGGGCTGTCACATCTTTCTATCAAAACAAGATAACCAGCGAAATCCAAAGATCAGAGATAGTCATGAGAACAGGTGCAAAAGTTTTACTGTATGGCAAGGAGGACAATGGAAGAAATAATCACCATGAATCAGATCTCTGATGTTCTCTGGCAGAATGGACATGGATCCTTCTACAGTCCATCATTTACTCCCAACCCTGTACCCCAAACATGGGCCTTTCAAGCATGCACAAATGCCCATGTGCATCCCTCCCTGCCCCCAAAAATTCAGTGACTCTCACTCTATGCAGGTATTTATATAGATTTATACATTCTGGACAGAAACATACACGAACACAGGTTTATCACTTGTTTAAAAGAAAAACAGCACTCAGGCAAATGGGTCTAAAAGCAAATTTTACATGTAGATTTCAAAGTTCAGACCTAAATTTAGAGTCAAGGGGGCTATTAGATTCACTTTCCTGTTTTGCAACACTTCCGAGATTAATTCCCTTTAAAGAAAAGACACCATCTTACTGTTAAGTAACTGTAGATCCATATATCGGAAAATTAGTGATGTATTAAGAAGTAGCAACTGGTTTTGTATCCCCAAAATAGCAGTGAATCTCCAAGTGCTTTCAGGTTTGCTGTCTCATTCAGTAAATTTTCTTTTGGTTTCTCTATGATTTAAATGGTGAAGTACAGCAGTAGAAAGTTTTACAAACACTTGATCTCATCAGAAAATGCATCAGAAAATGAGTGGTGAAGTAAAAATTTGCTGCCATAGTCAGAGGAAGAGGTGGTTACCATTCTTCCTACCAGAAAGGGACACTGTTGAGGCAGGGAGCTGCAAAACACACTGGTGTGCTTGTATGGGTGTTGGGCTGACCTGTGCATCAGAAAATTTGTGGGACGACTTAGGGCAGGTAAACTTCTACTCACTTCAGTTCTTCCTACCTGGAAATTTGGTGGCAGTCCTTCCACTCACTGATAAACTCTACTATTCTGGAGTGCAAGGGGCCTCCTTGCAGCCTCCCAGGCTTGAAGGAGGTGTTTCTTTGTGTACTGCCTGCTTCCTGTACAAAGCTGATGTGCCCTCCTGAACCATTTCCATGTATTTGGCTCTTCAGCTTGCTGTGAAGAGGAAGGAGCAGTGATGTGCTTCAGCTAGCGTGTTTTGCGGCCTAAGGTGCAAGGTGTGCTCTTCCAGCTGGTCTGATAGTAAATTCTGGGCAACCAAAAAAACTCTTGTCCTCCTGAACCTGCCCTTCGACTCTCAGTTTAGCTGTTGAGCTCTGCATCTGTCAGTGCAAGCATTGAAACAAGCTCAACACTAAGGATGCAGCCATTCAAGTTTTAATGCAGTGCTTGTGCCTGATTTATGTTGTTTAGCTAATTGAAGAAATGCTCTGGGTTGCATTGACAGAATAATAGCCTGACTCTGTATCTCTGCTAGGAGATTGACAGATGCCTCCTTGGTATGACAGAATTGGCTTTGCAGATTGTTGATCGTGCTCCCTGGGCTACAGCGCAGGAAGCATTGTTCTATCTCACCAGCCAGTAGCCTTTATTGTAATTATTGTTTTTTCTCTTGTGCCTATACAGCTCCAGCTGACATCTGGGGGCTCTACATGCTAAATCCTGGCCCCTAGTATCAATTTATGAAATTAGAGATGTTTTTATTTACTTATCATTAAAAAGAATCATTATTTTAAGGCTTTTTAAAGAATCAAAGTTTTAAGACTTTTGTTCTGTATGCTGTTATTTTTAGGTATGTGAATGATAACTACATGGAAAATATAATCGTTCTTTGTCTGTGATCAAAGCAAATACTGACTGATGTAGATTAGTTCCATCTTTATATTTTTCAATCTGTATCTTTATATGGGTAGAACTGGCTTATGTTTGAAGGACTGGTTTGAGAATCAGAGTTTAAATATCAAATTCAGCCTCATATTTACTATGTAATCTAAAGCAATTTGCACAGCAAGTTGCAGAAACAGCAGATGTAGAAGAGCTGAACTTTGAATTATCTTGTTCCCACTGTGAAGGTCTGGAGTGAAGTGCTAAAGCTCTCTGTAGAATAATGCCAAGTATATTAGCCACACTCTAACAGATTTTAAAATAACCTGCTAAGCAAATCCAGTGCTGTTGGCATTCTTCTGACTGGAGACAGCCAACAGGACAAGTGTGGAACAAGGGAGTGTTATAGATCTTTGTCCATTCCACATCAAGAACCTGAAATCCTTTCCATGTTCAAACTTGCTTTCAAAAATCCACAGGTCTGAAATGGCGTTATGTTCTTTTTTGCTATGCGATAGGCTTTCATTACATAGATCAGGAAGTCTGATCCCATATATTCCAGATATGGGATATAAAGCCTCTCTAGAGAGAGTGCCATAGGCCAGGATGCTGTCCACATCACTTGCTGAAGAGATGCAACTGTGCTCAAAGTGCAAAAGGGGGACTTTCTGTGAAAGAGGGAGCTGGCTTTCAATGAAACATAAGATTTGTGTGTTTGTACCCTGTTGCTGTTTTGCAACTGACTTTATATTGCCTTTAAGTGCTGTGCTTTTCACTATTAGAAATTGAGCATCATCAATGCTTTCCATTGCTACCCTGTCACTAACCTGTTTCTGAAGCAAGACATATCTAGATGGTAAGGGATTTGCCCCTGACATACCAAGGGTGCAGCAAATACTGATTTGAGCATCACAGCTCATTTGTGAATAAGGATGATTCTTGACTGTGAAGTAAATTCATAACTGTCCTCACCTGTGAGATATGTTCCTAGGCAGTCTTGTGGATTGGAGATAAATATGCTGTGGAGATTCTTTTCAACATTCAATGTTGAAAAGAAAGACATTGCTCAAGTTAAATAGCTGAAAAAACTTGGAGGATTATCTGGCTTCTAGGTGTTTAATTGTTGCCAAAATTGTTCTTTCAAATTCTCAGCTAGCTGACAGATATTGTCCTTTAGTTTATGAATGACAATGAAGCATAGAACATGAACATAAATACATCTATGATTAAAATGCATCTTTTAAAACTTGTACTTCACATGTATATGTACTTACCAAGAGGGTAGATTGGGCAGGAAATTTTGTGTTCAAGATACCTTTTTGGCTTTAGACAATTATTTATTTATTGTAGTGACAGTAGCGAAAATACAACCTCACTGGGTAAAGATGTCATCATGTTAATGTCATCACTGCCATCATTAATAATAGCAACAATACAGTGTTACTACATTAGCGGAACTCAATATTTTGCTTACATTAGAATAGCTAATAAAATTCAAGATCCCTAATTTTATTGCAGTCTACCTTGCTAATGCTTTTACATTATGTATATAAAGTAGGTATTGTACTATTTGTTACTTATTAGATCCTAAGAGGAATTTGCATTTTTCAAGAGCAAACCTCAAAGTACCGTATATAATTAGCTCACTGTAATTGATTTTGAAATACATTGAAAACACAAACCCTTCACCTTGTGTTTAGTTGATAGTCTTTTGCCCTGAATGATGTTTTCTGGTACTGGCAGCTACCCAAGTACATTTGCATTTACTGTGACATCAGTTAATGTGGTACCCTTTATAACATTAATCTCTTTTGCATTATATGCAACAGTAAAAATGGAATCACAAGAATATTGTTATACATAGCTGTAGCACTAACTGGGTTGAGCAATACCAAGATGGGTATTTTATTTGTTCAGTTTGAATTTTATGGGTTTGAAGTGTTCCCTCAGTCAGTTTGCAGCTGACCTCATGTTGGGCAGGAGTGTTGATGTGCTGGAAGGCTCTGCAGAGGGATCTGGACAGGCTGGATTGATGGGCTGAGACCAATTAGATAAGGTTCAACAAAGCCAGTGCCAGGTCCTGCTCCTAGGTCACAACAACCCCAGGCAGCTCTACAGGCTGGGAGCAGAGTGGCAGGAAAGTTGCTTTGGGGAAAAAGACCAGGGGGTTCTGGTCAAGAGCAGCTGAGCATGAGACCACTGTGCCCAGGTGGCCAGGAAGGCCAATGGCACCCTGGCCTGTACCAGCCATGTGTGCTTGCAGGGCCAGGGCAGTGATTGTCCCCCTGTACTCAGCACTGGTGAGGCCACACCTTGAGTGCTGTGTCCAGTTCTGGACCCCTCAATTCAGGAGGGACAGTGGTGCTGGAGTGTGTCTAGAGAAGAGCAATGGAGCTGGAAAGGAGTTTAGAGGGTAAATCTTATAAGGAGCAGCTGAGGAAGCTGGGGGTGTTTGGCCTGGAGAAAAGAAGGCTCAGGGGAGACTTTACCACTCTCTATAATCACCTGAAAAGAGAATGTAGCTAGGTGGAAGTCAGTCTCTTCTGACAAGCAACCAGTGACAGTCTAAAAAAGAATGCAGTCTAAAACTGGGCTGGGGAGGTTCAGATTGGACTTCAGGAATATTTTTTCATAGAAAGAATGACTGGGCATTGGAATGGGCTGCCCAGAGAGGTGGTTGAGTTGCTGTCTGTGAAGGTGTTTAAGGAAAGACTGGATGTGGCACTTAGTGCCATGGTCTAGTTGACAAGGTGGTGTTCGATCAAAGGTTAGACGATGATGTCAGAGGTCTTTTCCTGTTTAATTGATTCTGTTATCTCTGAAAATGGACTCAGCTGTAGCAAACTTCAAAATTAAATTCCTTTTGAGTCATTTAGACCTTCACTATTGTTTTCTCGTGCTCTTTTGCTGAAGTGATGGTGTAGCTGACAGCAAATGGAATGACCTTTGAAGCTGCACAGCCACAGTGTTACTGATATTACAGCAATCTTCTGTTTCATTCAAAGATCTGTAAGTTGCTGACTTCAACAGCAATTACTCTCTTGTAAAAAAGGAGAAAACTTTAAATTTCCCTTCTTTAACATTTTGGCTTTTAATATATACTTAAAATGCAATGGTTTATTCATAAGAAGGTCTTAGGGAGTACAAGGGTATCTCAAAAAACCACCAGAAATACTGAAGTTCTAAGTAATAAAACCAACCAGAATTTTTTTTCTCAGGTACACTGAGTCAAATCCTGCTTAGACTATTTGAATTAACAAAGTTTTGATAAGAAGGAATCAAGACAAATAACTAAGACATACTAATCATAAAATCACAAAATCATATACCATCAAGGGGTCTGGGTTTCCTTTTTTTCAGTTTCATTTGGTAATTATAGTGTATGGACTGCCATATGAACAAAACAAATTTTGAAATACATAGATACATAAAAACAAAATTTTGTTGCTATCCTAGAGCTGTGGAAAGTCAGTCAGGACCTAAAATGCCAACATCCACAATGGGAAGTCAGAATGTTCCTGAGTTGTTAAGAATTAGGGTTGAGGCACCCACATAAAAGTTGCTCTCTGATGACAAACACTGTATTGCCTTTTTCCATATTTTGAAGTAATATTTTTAGACCAATGGTTTATTTGTTTTCTCCCCAAAGAGAAGATACATATGGAATACCAAAGGCAAGAGGGAAATCTAAGACTAATTCAGTTTTCCTGGAAATGCTTGAAACAATCTATAGGAGAGAAGACTAAGCTTTCAAGATTTTTTCCCTTCAATTGTATGAATAAATCCAAGTGCTAGCTGAAAAACCTTTTATTCTGACAAACTGAAAAAGCCATGAACTGATTACGGTGAATACTTTCACCCTGAAATAGCAACACTATCTTCTAAAGTAAGTTTTTCCTACTTGTCACATAATGACTTGTTGTTTTAAGACCCATAGGCTTAATTCATGGATCAGACCTAGTTTGGAAGTGAATAGCTGATACTTAACAAAAGTCTTGGTTATTATTGGAGACAAGCTGTCTAGTGGTCTTTTAGAGTTTGTTTGGAGTGCAAATAGGTATTGCTACTTATGCAGGCTATTATCCTGTCATCTTTTCTCCATGGATAATAAACTGTACCTTAAAGGAAGTGCCTAGATTGAAGAACGATATTCCCTCCTGGGCAGCAGAATCAGCATTGTTCTGTTTTATGCAATATAAAATTTATAATATAACAATATAAAATATATACAATATAAAATTTATAATTTTCATAGAAACCAACATTTCTGAGGTACTTGAGAAAGGAAAATCAGGTATTTAATCTTGTTTTCTGGACACTGTTAGGAGTTCAACTGGATCTAAGTTTGGCAGGCATGAAGTAAAGTCAGCATAACAGATCTGTAAATTACCTAATTATATACATTCACTTCTCAGTAATGTTGCAAGTGTGACATTTTTTTCCCCTCATACTGAGATGCCTACTTCAACTGAAGAACCTAAGAGGGTCATTGCTCCAAAGGTCAAGTCGGTCAACGTGTAATTTTAAGTTCTCTGAGAAACTTGGAGTAGGAGAAGTAGAAAAAATGAATAGCAAAAGGTCTTGGGCTTGTCTTTGCAGTGTTTAAAAAAGTCTGTGCTTTTTGTCTCCATGGTTTGGAATAGTCCATATACTAGTTTATTATTAAAAAAATCTGTGGGTCATTAGAAACCAAGCGACAAAATTACTATACCAGTGTGGAAGATAAAATATATTTAAGGAAACAATTTTGTTCTTCCTAGACCCCCAGCATATTGGTCCTTTTTTGGGTTAGACAGTTATAGAATTCAATTAGGATATTTATGGGTCTCCAGAGTTAGTAGTTCAATTCCTTTTAATTTCAAAAAGGATTTGTAAAAAAATACTTTTCCTGATTAAAAGGGAAATGGTGAAATATTATAGGAAAGACTGGCTTTGATTTTTTTTTCAAATACATTGAAAATGTGGTTTTTGAAAATGGGTTTTTTTGGAGGGGGTATTTTTTCTTTATTTGTTTTTTTCTTAATTACTTCTCCCTAATTTTGAAATTCAGTAGATGTTTGCAAGATATTCATGCAACATTTAGTCTCCTCAGCCTCCTCATCCAGTGGTCAACACTGGATGTCCATGCTGTCTGTAAGTTACTTAGCAGTTCTGAATATCAGCCCCTCTGACAAAGTTAGTTTTTCTGTTTAAAATGAGAGATATACACAACAAGAATTGTCTCTTTCCTTGAATGTGATCTAACATGGTAGGCATATGCTTCTCTAGTTATTTAAAGTTGAGATGGCACAGTAGTCTCTAATTATCTAGGCACATTTTTAAAAAAATACGTATAGACATGGTATTTCTTAGGATAGAGTTTCAACAAGAAAAGGAGTTGTTTTTTGTGCCCTTTCTTATATTACCTTTTGTACAAGTTGACAAAGTTTTCAAAACTTAGAAGTAAATTCTTCAATATGTAATACTGTATGGCTCGGAAAAACTCCTGTGTGTTTGCAAAAACAAAAATCCAAGACTGCACATTTGTTTCTGTGTCATCAGAGGGTGTATTCTGACTTTTCAGAAGACAGGAATGCTTAATATGTCTTTAGGCAAAGAGAGCTTTTTCCAGGGGTTGGGCTAGGGAGTAGATGGGGAGAATTATAGAATCATGGTATGGTTTGAGTTTCAAAGGACTTTGAAGATTATCTAAGTCCAATTCCACTGTCATGGACATCTCCCACTACAGCATGTTTCTCAGAACCTCCAAGCCTGACCAGGAACATTTCCAGGGACAGAGCATCCACAGCTTTTCCAGGTAACCACTTCCACTGCCTCACAACTCTCAAAGTAAAGAATTGCTTTATAATATCTAACCTAAATCCACTCTTTTTCTGTTTGAATCCATTCTCCCTTGTCCTGTCACTACATAACTGTCTCTGAACTTTCTTATAAGCTCTCTTCAGGTACTGGAAGGCCACAATTAGGTTACCCCAAAATCTTCTCTTAAAGGGTGACCAATCCCAATTCTCTAAGATTTTCCTCATAAGAGATGTGCTCCATCCCTCTAATCATCTTGGTGGCCTCCTCTGGACTCACTTCCACAGTCCATGTCCTCCCTGTGCTGGGAGCCCAGAGCTGGATGCAGGTTCCAGGTGGGCTCTCCCCAGAGCAGAGCAGAGCAGAGGGGCAGAATCCCCTCCCTCCCCTGCTGCCCACGCTGCTCTGGATGCAGCCCAGGACACGTTTGGCTCTCTGGGCTGGGAGTGCCCATGGCTGGCTCATGTCCAGCCTCTCACCCACCAGCACCGGCAGGGCTGCTCTCAATCTGCTCATGCCCAGCCTGTGCTGGTACTGGGGTTTGCCCTGACCAGCAAACTTGTACTTGGCCTTCTTAAACCTCATGAAATTCCCATGGACCTACTTGTTGAAATTTTCCAAGCCCCTCCGGATGGCATCGTGTCCCTCAGATGGGTCAACGATACCACTCAGCTTGACGTCATCTGAAAGTTTGCTGAGGACGCACTTGATCCTGATGTCTGATACTAATTAACTGGTCCCAGAACTGGCCCCTGAGTGACATCACTTGTCATTGATGACCATTGGGACCCTCAGCCATTGACCACTACCCTCTGCACACGGCTGTCCAACCAATTCCTTTTCCATCCGTCTGCCCATCAAATCCATCTCTCCCTAGTTTATATGTGGGGAATTCTGTCAAAGGTTTTATGCAAGTCCAGATAAATGATGTATGTAACCCCTTCCTTGTCCACTGACATAGTCACCACGCCAGTGTAGGTAGAATATGATTTTTTCTTGTTTGACATGGTAAGTAAGCAAGGCCAGAACACAGCTATAACAAGGCTCTTAACATGGCTGTGCATAGTCTTTACAACAATATTTAGAAAACAGAGAGCATGGTAAAATAACCTAGAAAATGAATTGTCAGCAATTTGATTACTCTTTCATTCTAGGCTGAGTAAAATTTATAATGATAAGCATATTTAGTTCAGAAAAATCACTCAGTCTAAAATAATTTATTTTAAAGGAAGTTTTCAGCCTAAATTATTGAAAATATTAGTGTAAAGATTACTTGAAAAAATATTTTAAAATGGAGACATTAAAATTATGTACAGTAACTGACTGAAAACTTTGGATTTCTACTGGGTTGCTGGCCATGAGGTTCATCTAACAGAACATGTACAATGAAAGAATCCAGCAAAGGATCACAAGAATGTGTGTGCTTCAGACAAGAAAATGGAAATCAGTGTTTGTACATTTATACTGCAGGCATTTTGACTTGTTTGTCTGCTTCATTATTTACTGCGATGGACAGTAGGATAGAAGAGCCCTTGAGTTGAAACCTGACCTTTAACGAAGTGGTAGAAACATGAATTTGGTAAAAATACCTAAAAAAATAAATAGAGATATGTACAGACCTTTGTGCCCAATGCTCTCAATACCGCTGGAATGCAATTACAGACACACTGGAGTGTGAGACAAGAAGCATCTCTCCATAACAACAAAAACAAGCTCTTGTAGGAGAAACTGTAGGCTGCTTGATATAAAAAAAGAAAAAAAATTAAAAAAAAAAAGAGACCACATAGTTATTATAGGTCTGCTGAACCTACAGATACTTAACACTTGCAGCAATACATTTGAGTTATGAGTCTGCACAATATCTTTTAGCTCCTGGTGTGTCATCTGATAATATCTGCTGGGCATACATGCACCAAGTGGCCTCAAAGCTGTCACCAAATTGTTCCTTATACTTGTCTTCAACTTCCAGACGACCTTTTTATAATAAAAAACAAATTAAAAAATGAATAAATTAATTTCAACTACTCAAGGAACTAGTGTCTACATAATATCTCCTTTATGTTTTTCAACTTTAATTTTTTTTCTGCTGTTTGTTCTTCTAGAACCTAAACTAGCTGCATGTTTTATAAAGTTATATACATAGAGAGAACATTTTAGCAGTATTCAGCTAGCTAGAAAAGGCATTATAGAATGGGTCTTCTCAGAACTCAAAAATTTCCCATATGTACTGAGGTACTAATAAAATGGCTGTGTTTAAAACTAATTCTGATAATTATTTATTGTTAGAGTCAAAAAAATCTCTCAAAGTAATGTGTTTTTTCAAAACCAGTATTTTTGCAGACTTTGTAAAGGTTTGGTTTTAATTTTATGAATAGCAAAGATTTTCAGCTTGAGGAAAGCAGCTTGAAACACCAGAATCCCTCACCAGATTTCTGAAATGAGTCCCAGCCCTTCAGAGGTGTATGATATGTTCTGGTTCTGAAGGTACATATTTTCACAGTCTGGGTACCAAGGGATTTATCACTTCCATGAAAAATTCTCAGAACAGTTTCAAGATGTTCTCTGTGACAGAAGTCACTTATTTACACTTCAGTGTTTTAATGGTATCCACAAAAAAAAGTATCCTACTTCAAAAGAAAGAGTGCTGGCTAACAAGATTCTGTTCCATTTCAAGTGGTTGGGAAGTAAGAAACAGTATCTCTGATACCAGTGATACAGCAGGGAAGAAAGCAAAAAATAGTTTAATGATTGACATATAACAGCACTTTCTTTCTTTCTTTAACCAAGCATTTTTCTGCAAATTCATTTCTTGAAACACTGTCAAACCAGGACTTCATCCTTTAAAACCACAACATGATGTGTAGTAGTGGAGAGAGTATTTTATAACATAATGACAAGAAAATACACTAAAATAAGACTAAATGTATGATTGTATGTCTATAAGAATTTTAAAATGTGTAGATAATTTATTAAATGTATTATTTATTTTTGTCAATTTTTCTGTCAGCAGATGATTGCATCCTCTATAATTCTTCATTCAGACTGTAACAAAAGTGGTGCATTGCCATGGGGCTAAAATGGAATGCTGGGGCAAAGTCGGCTTATTGCAAGATACTTTTTAACATCAGGGTCAATTGTCACATTGACATTCCTAGTTAATCATTAGAATTAAACAGGATATTTCAGTTTCTCTACGTTTGTACACTGGTATTGACATAAGATTTCTTGAGAAACTCTGAATATTGTATTTTGTATTTGATTTCCCAGGCAGAGTTGCAGCCTGAAATTTTGGTTCTGTTCAGATTCATCAGTGTAGCTCATTGATGCCCATTGTTCAGTACATTTAAATGTAGTTTAGTTGCAGGGAATCTGTTTTCGCCTTATATAATTAATTATACAGTGCTAGTGTAAAAAGGGATGTTTCTTGAATTGTTGAAGCACATCCTTGTTTGCTTACAATTTACTTCAGGTGAACCTTGAACTAGACTTAACCTGCAAGATATAAGGATTTCTTCCACTATGCTTTTACAGGCTGAGGACTGACAATCAACATTTTTAATTTTTTTTAATCCAGAAAGTATTAAAATAATAATAAAAAAATAATTCAAACCAAGTCCCCAAACCACAATCCAGCACAATGATGTATCAGACTAACATTTATATTTATTTATTAATTCATTTACTTATTTTAAATCAGGGGTGAGTCTACATATGCATGAAGAGGTGTATGTTGAATCTGACACACAAAGAGATCATTCCTCATGTTGGTACCATCTATGCATGACAAATGATATACCAGTTGGCTCTTTCATGGAAGACATGTTGCTTCATTAAAGGAACTAGTGTATATTTATCTGGAACAAAACAGCCAGGTGGCTTTCAGCTCTGGGTGTTACCATGCTGGGTGTTTGCACGTACCTGTGTGATCCTACACAAAACACAAACATATGAAGAAAACCTCCAGTCCTGCTCTTGAGAGACACTTAATAAAAATCCTGCTCAGATTTACATGAGCCCTAAGCCAAGGGACATGACTCTCCCAGAGGAGTCTTTCAGTCTGGTTCAAGCCAATTATTTTTTTAAATTGCTTTCAATTACCTCTTATGATATGTCCACTTTCCATGATTCAGAAATAATCCAGGCTCAGAACATAAAGAATATTCATTGCATTCCTTTATGAAAGAAAAAACAATAGGAGTGAAAACAAATTATTTGTAAAATGGATTTAAAAATCCCCCAAATTAAGAATCAGACCTGCTGACTTTCCCAGAAAAAAATATTTTACAACAGAATCCTAGGCTTAACTTCAAGGTGAATTCAAATGTTTTAATACAAAAAACATTGAAAGATTCCTATGAGGTAGAACAAGACACTTGGGGACTCTTCCTAAATGAGATTTCATCATGTAATTTGTTATGTATCAAGTGAGACAGTAATTTTGTTGTAGGAATTTTGAAAATACGTATGACTTAATCAATACACTTTTTTCTTTCAATAAAATATCTTTCCTGTTGCAATTTTAACTAAAACTCTCCCTCTGGATGTATATGTGTATGTGTATGTGTATGTGTATGTGTATGTGCATGTGTATGTGTATGTGTATGTGTATGTGCATGTGTATGTGGAGATTCTTATGACAATATTTTTTATTAAGACCTTGTATGTAGCATTGCTTTAATAATATAAAATAATCATGTCTAAAGAACATATTTATCTGTGTGCAGTTTCTAAAATAAGTCTCTAAGATTAGCTGGTTTCCCCACCTGCTGTTCAAGTGACTGCAAAAGATCAAGAGCTATGTAATCTGGAGAGTTCATGGAAATGAAAGAAAAAACTCTGAAAAGGGCAAACACAATCTGCTTAAAAGCGTACTTCACTCTCTGTTTCTAAAATTAGATAGATGCAGTAAAAGAAAAAAAGGGGAACAAATTGGCAAAGGATCCGGCCAAAAGTGAATGAAAAAAACCAGCAGGAGAAATCTCCGTACTGTCATACCTGTCGCTTTAACTCTAATACTCTCATTATAAAGTTAGCTGAGCCCCTTTCCAAAATATTGAAGGTAACATTAATTAGAAGTTTCAAAGCCACAGGAATATGGCATCGTGTTCTGAATTGTAGCGATATAAACTTAGCAAAATTTTGTTGGCTGTAAAGACTCTGTTTGTCTGAAAGAAGTATCTACAGTACATCTTAAAATGTAACATTATAAAACATTAGGGAATCTATTTCTTGTCCCTAAATGATGAGTTTTCACAGGGGAAATACAGTAATTTCATGTTGTTAAACTGAATTGGGATTGAAGTGGTTTATTGATTTATTAATGTCATGTAATTAACTGGCAATCAATGAGCTGTACAGAGATGTGTCAGTGATGTAACTCATAAACCATACACTGGGACCCGTTCAGAAAACGCTGATAAACATTTTGAGCCTCTGAGCCCCCCTCTGTCACCAGTCCCGGGAGTGCAATCCCTGTGTCACCAATCCCGGGAGTGCAATCCCTGTGTCACCAATCCCGGGAGTGCAATCCCTGTGTCACCAATGCCGGGAGTGCAATGCCTCTGTCACCAATCCCGGGAGTGCAATCCCTCTGTCACCAATCCGGGAGTGCAATCCCTCTGTCACCAATCCGGGAGTGCAATCCCTGTGTCACCAGTCCCGGGAGTGCAATCCCTGTGTCACCAATCCCGGGAGTGCAATCCCTGTGTCACCAATCCCGGGAGTGCAATCCCTCTGTCACCAATCCCGGGATTGCAATCCCTCTGTCACCAATCCGGGAGTGCAATCCCTGTGTCACCAATCCCGGGAGTGCAATCCCTGTGTCACCAATCCCGGGAGCGCAATCCCTCTGTCACCAATCCCGGGAGCGCAATCCCTCTGTCACCAATCCCGGGATTGCAATCCCTGTGTCACCAATCCCGGGATTGCAATCCCTCTGTCACCAATGCCGGGAGTGCAATCCCTGTGTCACCAATCCCGGGATTGCAATCCCTCTGTCACCAATCCGGGAGTGCAATCCCTCTGTCACCAATCCCGGGATTGCAATCCCTCTGTCACCAATCCGGGAGTGCAATCCCTGTGTCACCAATCCCGGGAGTGCAATCCCTCTGTCACCAATCCCGGGAGTGCAATCCCTGTGTCACCAATGCCGGGAGTGCAATCCCTCTGTCACCAATGCCGGGAGTGCAATCCCTGTGTCACCAATGCCGGGAGTGCAATCCCTGTGTCACCAGTCCCGGGAGTGCAATCCCTGTGTCACCAATGCCGGGAGTGCAATCCCTCTGTCACCAATCCGGGAGTGCAATCCCTCTGTCACCAATGCCGGGAGTGCAATCCCTCTGTCACCAATCCGGGAGTGCAATCCCTGTGTTACCAATCCGGGAGTGCAATCCCTGTGTCACCAATCCCGGGAGTGCAATCCCTGTGTTACCAATCCCGGGAGTGCAATCCCTCTGTCACCAATCCGGGAGTGCAATCCCTGTGTCACCAATGCCGGGAGTGCAATCCCTGTGTCACCAATCCCGGGAGTGCAATCCCTGTGTCACCAATGCCGGGAGTGCAATCCCTGTGTCACCAATCCCGGGAGTGCAATCCCTCTGTCACCAGTCATGGGAGTGCAATCCCTGTGTCACCAATCCCGGGAGCTCAATCCCTGTGTCACCAATGCCGGGAGTGCATCCCTCTGTCACCAATGCCGGGAGCGCAATCCCTGTGTCACCAATGCCGGGAGCGCAATCCCTGTGTCACCAATGCCGGGAGTGCAATCCCTGTGTCACCAGTCCCGGGAGTGCAATGCCTCTGTCACCAATCCCGGCAGCTCAATCCCTGTGTCACCAATCCCGGGAGTGCAATCCCTGTGTTACCAATCCGGGAGTGCATCCCTGTGTCACCAGTCCCGGGAGTGCAATCCCTGTGTCACCAATCCCGGGAGTGCAATCCCTGTGTTACCAATCCGGGAGTGCAATCCCTGTGTCACCAGTCCCGGGAGCTCAATCCCTGTGTCACCAGTCCCGGGAGTGCAATCCCTGTGTCACCAATGCCGGGAGTGCAATCCCTGTGTCACCAGTCCCGGGAGTGCAATCCCTGTGTCACCAATGCCGGGAGTGCAATGCCCGCAGCCCCTCTGGGGACGGAGGCTCGGCTCGCCCCTCCTGAGGGCCCGGGCCGCAAACCCCCGGGGCGGAGCTGCCGGCAGAGCTCCCAGCCCGCCCGGCCCGGCTCCTTGTCCATGGCCGGCCCCGGGAGCAGCGGGCAGGAGGGCAGGAGAGGCTGCTCACAGCAGCCCGGGAGGGCAGAGGCCAGGACACCCGGGCTGCCTTGTGTGGTGTCACACAGCTCTGATGGCATCTGCTCCTGCAGCACCGCCCCTCCCGCCACGGCAGCTCTCGGGTTGCTCCTAGGCCTCTCTTTAGGCTGATTCTTTTACTGCAAAAGCCTCTTTGTAGTTTTTCCATGACTGCTTAACATGATTACCGAATTTCAGTCAAGTCAGTTGCTATGTTTTGGGCAAACACCGTCTCAAATAGTTTCAGGGGCATTAGTAACATGCACTGCTATATGTAGGTTCCAATTTGACCTCATCTTGTTGTGCAGCCTGGCTTGCTAGAGGAGGGCTTGAGCAGCACCCTCACAACAGCTAGTTCTGTCTGAGACAATTGAGGAAAAGTATATGCAATAACTAATTATCTACACCTTAGATTTGAAACTGGTGAAGTGTGATTGCTATGGTAAAACATAAGATTTCAGAAAAATGAAAAACAGATAAGAGAAGAAAAACAACCTGACTATACTATGCTATCTTTCAACTGCTCATTTTTATTTCCTAAGATTAGTACCTACCCTATTTCCTAGATTAATACCTACGCTTCAGAATGAGTTAACTGCTTTCTGATGCCATTCTGTGAAACAGGTCACACAGTGGAGAGTTCTCTTCCTAAAGGCATTATGTTTGAACTTACCTCTGCACAGGCCTAAAGAGATTTTGTCAGTCAGCCATGTTAAGACCTCTTGCTGTTTTGGTTCCTCTTTAATATGCAGGATCTTCTCTATGGCTCATGTCAGCAATCTCCTTCTAAACATCCAGTAACAAGTTTGTGATCTGTTAGGATTTTTAAGTCACACTTTTTTTTTTTTTTTTTTTTTTTGGCCGTGAAACATATAAAGGAACTTCTTTTCCAGCTTAAGGAATAAGTAATTTGTTCAGTCACATCCTCCTTCGGTTTTTGTGTGCAGAAGGGAGCAAAGCAATTAACCTCTTTTATTATATTATCAACGTATTTGCATTGTCCTTCCTAGGGTAACAGCCTATATAAATTAATACTGATATTTATTATGCCAATTCAAAGGTTATGGTGTTCTTCTCCTTAGAAAATGATAGTGTTAAATTCTCTCATTCTCTGCCTTACTCGCATAAGGATATAACAGTGATCAAAGTGACTTTGGGTACAAAGTTAATCTGAGTTTTTAAAAATAATAGAAATTCCTGTGTAGTTTATTATGAGACTCAGGTTTGTACAAGAAAGATAGCTGAAGAAACCTTCACAGTGTGATAAAATAAAATCTTGTAGGTAGCAAGTGTTTCTACATGGCTTATTTTATAAGATTTGCTTGCCTGTATTCCAACAGGATGCCATCAACATGGAAATTAAAATCACTGAACACTGAGTCACTGAATTTCCGTCAATGTGTCACAATTACAAAACCAGCTTCTGCTATATGAGTCTGATCTACTGTGAAAATGTACAAATTATTCAGTTGCTCTAGAAGTGCCTCATTTATTACCCATATTGAGAAATTCAAATGGGTGAATCATGAGTTTGACTTCACCACTTTCCCCTGAATCTGATTACAAGTCCCTCTGTGTCATGTTTTCATGTAGTTTAAAAAGGTATAAGACACATTTCATTTTGAAGTAATTCCAATTCTGCCTGGGTTATATCAGTTATGCTAGAAAGGGATTCAGGAGGCTCAGAGTATTTTTGGCATACATGGAAGGAAATCTGATCAGCAGAGAGTCTGCTCTAATCAGTAGCTCACCACACTGGGGGAGGCAGACTGGTACAGGAAGCACACCCAGACAGATGTGCTGAGGTGTACAGAATGAAACGGCACACTTGGCATGATTGATTTCTTTTAAAATTTAAAGGTATTAGTTAGGGTCAAGGAACTATGATGTCAAGGGAAAGTTTTTCTTCTTAATTCTACATGTGGCAGCTAGTCAGACTATTCATTGTGATGACCAGTACTCATTTGTGTTATTATTGATACTTTGAGAAAGAATAATACAATAAGGTCAAATATAAGATCTTGCTTAGTAAGATGTAACATTAAAAAGATCAGTGTATGTAGCTAAAATAAATGTACAGAAGACTTTAATTTTTAGAAGCTTGATGATATGTGGTTTTGAACATTTTCATCTCTGTATTCTAGTTGACTGTGAAAGTTGAAAATTTTTGTGGAAATGGAAATGCAGAACTTTAAGTAGCCCTCATCATCATAGTATTAATCTATGAGAATAGATGAATGTGATATAATTACGATAAAATATGAAATCAAAAGCAAAACTTGCTTGCTGACATGGTTTATTTGAATGACTATTGCCTGAAGAGTACCTACAGGTATGAAAAAGGTTGTTCTGAAGGGTGGAACACAAGTTAAGTTAAGCTGTAAAGATAAACTATTCTTTGAATCAGGTGTACAAGCATTTGCAAAAATGACTCCCCTGCAGTTGTCAGCCTACCCAGGATTTTAGGTCTTTACTGGAGTAGTCAAAATGAAAATTGAAGTGAAAGCCACTATGCTTTTGTTAAGCAGAAAAGTGATTCTTGAGAAAGTCTGGTATTTTGGAGCACAGAGGAGGAGGAACCAGCAGCTAGTTAGATATAGAGGTGATTAATTAAAGAATTTGAGAAAAAGGCAATGTTTCTTTCCTTTATTTTTCTTTTCACTATGGATTAGACTACAAGTTAAGTTATTAAACAATTCTGTCGATGAGATATATTTCTTTCTTTCAGTTGAAAACTGACATGTGACTGTCCGAGCCTGACTATCTGAGCCTATCTTTAAACACTCCATCAATCCAACAGGATTTTATGATGTAAATTTTAGCAAAGAAAAGGAAAAGGTGAGGCTAAGAACCTGCTTGTTTTCTCTTACATATGAGGAGTGAATCCTATGCAGGAGCACAAGGATAAAAGAAAATTAGAGTGAAGCTTATGGGAGGAATTAGACAGGATTGGGTTGATAGAGGTGTGCAAGAAAACATCTGAGATCACTCTCTATCTATCTATCTATCTATCTATCTATCTATCTATCTATCTATCTATCTATCTATCTATCTATCTATCTATCTGTGTGTCTGTAGGGGTACCTTCAAATAGGGACAGTCTTCCATGTTTTGTGTTTATGCTTTTGTGGGAAAGGGGGTGAAACTCAAATAAAGTGAAAAATAATAATCCCACGTCTGTTTGGATATCTGTGAATCATACTTTAATAAAATTTGTGTGCTCTTATGGTTTTTCTCTCTTGGAAAATCCTATCACCCTCTAGAGAAGTAAGGATTGTGGGAGGAGGAAGACAATGCAATGACAACTTATGTTTATTGAGAGAGAATTTGATTACTAGATTTTATTCTTTCAGACTTTTTGTTCAAGCATCATATGAAAAGATCAAATTCCTTCTGTATCAGATAATTTCTGTGCTATGCCATTAGGAAATGGTTTGGTCTGGGAACACTACAGAGATATTCTCGGAGAGATATTTAGATTGCTGATACTCTGCTACCTCCTGAGTGCCCACATTACTGCCTAGAATTTGTCTCCTATAAAGCACTACATGTGCTTGGCCAGATGAAAGACTGTTATAAAGGATGATAAATGCCATTTAGAAACAGCAGCTTTTCCTGATTGAGGGTGGAGGCGTGCTGTGCATCCTTTTGGTAATTCCTATGAGATAGTGAGGCATTTCAGGAGAAGGCATATAAACACAGAACTGGCCTGGGGCAAGGAGGCACGTGCAGAAACCCACACTATCTCAAAGCTGCCAGACACCATTAGTGGATAAGCTTTCCCTGAAAGCAAGGAAAACCTTAGTTCACAGACTTATGTAAAGCAAAATTAACATTTATGGGGCTGATCTAACATCCTTTAAAGCTGAAGAAGATTTTCCCTCTGTAGACTTCTGTGAAATATAGATTGTACTTGGTATATAAGTGTTTAAGCAGTGCTTTCTCACTCATGAAAGTTGAATCACTAATTAAGTCATACCTATTTTATCCCAATTATTTTGTTTGCCATTCATGTTCTTGTCCTTTCTTCCCTCTTTCACCTTTTTGTTTGGGTAATTAAAGTTCTGCTTTGGCATTAAAATGAAATTGAGAATGATAAAATTCACTGCAATCAAGACACAGGTTGACAGGTAGGCCAAGACACTACTGTGTCTTGTAATGCTTGAAGTTTTTCATGATGATTTTAAAAAGGCTGTATTCTAATTTGCACTGAGATTTGCTGATAAATTAAACAGTATTTAAAAGTGCCCAAAAGCTAAACTTCTTACAATTTTTCTCAGCATCATGATCCTGCTGACTGTTAAAAAATTGTAAGTCACAACATAAAACATACTTCAACTATTAGATTTTCTTATTCCATCTTATGGAATAATTGCTGTTTCTGAAACCCTTTGTAACTGATTTTGTAAAGAAAGGCTGTCTGCTAGGATAGCAGCTCAAGAGCTCTAGGCAGAAAAGCTGTCTGGGTGAGTAAAGGCTTTACATCGTGTGGTGTATCAATAGGTCATGACAGAGTGAAATATGGGGCACTTTGCTGCTAAGTGATATTTATAATTGCTCTGATAGAGGAAATAAAATTGCAAATTAATAGAATGAGAGAAACATTGGATATGGGGCAGCTGGATAATATGTTTCAAATGTCATTTCTTGGCAAAATATATTGAGTGTCATCTGAAAACAGAATTTTCTAGGGTCTGTTACTGATACTTGTCTGTACATTGGAGCACAAACAATTTAACTTCAACAAATAGAACCCATCTTGCTGACCTCTCCTAGGTGTTTTGTCTCCACTGTATGACACCGTGTGCTAGCAGGCAGGAGTTTACTTCTTAGAAGACTGTCCATATAGAGCTGTAATCAGACAGCCAGTTTGGAGGAAGGTTGCAGAAAGCTTCTGTTAGCAAACAGAAGGAAAATAATGTCGCCCAATGACAAATGAGAACTCAAAGGCAAAACACTTAACAATGCAGGGTGAGGGAGGCCTAATAATGAAGGTATGGAGTTGAGCATTTTCATAACTCCTTTCTTTGTAACTTTTGCCTCTGCCAACCATTCACCTGAGTTCTACTGAGAGCCAAATATGCAGTAATTTTATTCTTGTCTTCTAAACCAACAATATATGAGTTTATTCCATCTTTATTGTATTCTTTGTAACCAGATGATAATTGTAAGAAAAATCAGTGGGTTTTTTTTCTTTTCAATATAATTTGATATTTGCTCTTTAAATGTTGTTACTTGCCCTCATAATTTCTGTATTGTATTTCACTGTAGTTACGTGAGGACAATAAATTCTTGGGTTATATATACATGAACAGGACTGACATAGCTTTACTAGCAGAGATTCAGCAACCTGTCTACTACTAGCTGTACTGATGTCGCCAGCAGCACGGAAAGAATGTTGTAGTTTGTGGTTATACTAGAACACAAACTTACTGATCATGCTGTGTGTTTTTCATTCTTTATTTCTCCTGGGCTTGACTTACACAGTTTAAAATGCATTTCTTGGACCAAATTCATTAGGGTATTTCCCTTGAAATAGGAAGCTGGTATTTTCTGCTAGGAGCTATGCCAACTGAAAAAGTGTTTCTGAAATGTCATTTAAGCAGGGGATATGCTGTGAGTTTCCCTTTCCCGTGAAGGAAAAGTAGTACATCACTGTATTGCCTCAGGAGCAACCTGGAGATTTACTAAATCACAAAGGAAATGCGTCCAACTTGTTGGTTTCCCACTTTTTTTCTGACATATAAGAAAGTGAAAGAGAAAATGCATGTGCCTGTCCTTCACTGGCTGATAAATAGCTTCCTAGTTCTTCTGCCTTAGTGCCTCTCTATAACAAGCTGAAGATTGGGTCAAGGTTTGCTAGTGCTTGCTTCTACACGCCTGTTCCCTGCTCACAAATCGGCACGAGAAAGAGCAACTGCACAAGCGAAAGATGAGGAGAATTTTTTTCTGGCGGTGGAAAACATTGATTTTATAGCAAACTGCCTTCACAGCAACAGTGCTTAATGCTACTATGATAGCTCCGTGGAGTGGATTGAGGGCCTGAGTACTGTCTCATGGGACTCAGAAAGAGTCTGCAGCTATCAATACTTCCTTGAGCCTAGAGGCACTGTTATTGCTCTGTAGCTGCCCCTTAAACTTATTTATATCTCCTCAGGAATTGCCATGAGTGTTTTGACTTCAGGTACAAGTGTCTTTCATAGCTGCAAATGATTGTCCTGGAGGCTGAACTCATGTTCTGACACAAGAAGTATTGACACAGGAAGGATCAGAACAGGGCTCTCACCCATGAAGCCCAGGTTTCCCACTCCACATTTTAGTGGTTAGTTATATAAAAAAGTGGCAAATAGAAGGAATTTTAGTTTTGCTTTTTTCTATTGCTGCCAGCATGCATTCCACATCTAAGCAGGCAAAAATGTGTTTCTACTGGTGAAACTTGAAGAAGCTTTCAGGGCTGGCTGAAAAGACTCCAAGAGCTCTCAGCAAAATAAAGGAGGGAAAGATTCCTATTACCTCACAACTATTGTGCTCTGAGGTAGGCAGGGACTCTACATGTTTTTGCCTGATTTAAAGTGGCCTCCATTAAGCCTAGCTTGAATGTTAAGCTTACTTGCAAGACTTATTATTTCCCAATCCAGATATCAGAGGCCAAATTGATATGGCCCTCACAAGAGGTGAATATTAATTTGCAACTTTTTGAATATTCATTTGCATATTTGATAGTAATGATGCAAAATTCTGAGGCCAGTAGGTCCTTAGGGCACAGGCATTTTTACCTTCAAGCAGTAGCGACCAGACACTCTGATTTCCCTCATGGTCGGCCCTTTGCACTGAGGTTCTTCATCCCTTAACAGAAACTTCAGCACAGGACGATGCTAGAAGGAAAGGCAATTTTGTCACCTCATTTGGGCATGACTTGTGGATGTTAGCCCAACAATACCCTGAAATTACTAATGCTTTGCTGTCTTTAGTTCTTATCCGAGGGGAAAATATTTTCTGTGCTATGTAAACCTGGCCACACTGTGCTATAAGAGTAAGGAAAAGCTTCCCATTCTATGTATGTTGAACAATGCTGGCATCAGTTAGACACCCCAGAAAGCAGTGCTAGCAGAATGCAGAGAGAGTGCCTATCCCTGTAATTCACAACTTGCAAAGCATGGTAAAATGTAAATACTAATGTAGCTAACAGTCTTTAAGAGTCCTTTCCAGAAGTGGCAGAGGTTTTTGTATTGCTTTTTTACTCTCTTTACAGTCCTGGGACAAATTAAGGTCTTACTAAGTGGATGAAATAAAGCATGACATTAATTTAAAAACAAACCTCCCAAATCTAGTAAACACACCAGTAATAGAAGTCACCTGTTAACAGAAGAAAGATATCTACCTACCTATCATTTTACTTTAACTTCTCAGCTTGTTGGAGAATTTTTTGGCATATATTCCTGTCCATATGTGCACTTGTTTACTATACCATTTACAAAGTCCTTACCATACAGATGGCACAAAATAAAGCTAATAAAAATTAATAGATTCCTATTACTTTATTTAGTTTAATTCTATTTTTATTACAAATTCCATTTTGTTTCTGTCTAGAAAGAGTTTAGGCATCAGAAGAATGCTTAGCAACTATTAAATGTAGATTGCAGCCTGAGTGCTAAAGCAAAGTAAGTCCATATAATTTAATAGCTTTTCAATTTAGTGAAAATTGGTTGCCAGATTGTTTAATCAAGAATTTGTCATTGTTTGTGCAAATCATTTAATATGAAACTATCAATAGTTTCTTGCAGTTTTGTTAGTAGAAATCCTAAAGAAAAGCTTCAATAAGGAACAACCTTTGCAATATCAGGAGTTCATTGCAGAAAAGTGTCAGCCCATTTGATGTAATTTTACAAGGAATGGATTGTTACATTTAAGGTGAACTTAATGACACGTGGCAGAAGCATTCTGCAGGTATTAAATATATGTGACAGAAAATACAAATCTAGTTTCAGAAAACACAACTGTAGTTTGAAACTTATTTTGAGAGTGTTTGCAGCTGTGATCTCCTTATAGTGATTTTTATGTTCCTCAGTAATCTTAGTCATACCATCAAGATGTCCATCAAACTTGTGAAGGAGAAAGCCAGCAAATGTTTAAATTACAGACCTTTGGTAATGTACATTGACCTCTTAGGCATTATGTGAATTTTTAAGTAAAAAAATTAAATGTTGCACCCTTAAATCTTTGATGACCAGGTTGGATAATGATGAGTTTTCAGAGAGTGGCTCAGTAGCATACAAAATATAATTAACAGGACAGCTGAGACTACACATCGTTCTAAAGAAATCAACAGTCATCAAGAAAACAATGCAGTGCTTTGTGCCGGCCTCTTCACCTTGACAACACATTTTCAGTATGGCAGAAAGTAGATGCAAGCACAAGAACCTTTTACCTTCATCTAATGCTTCTTAGTCTCCATAGATATTATAAAATACAATATAAATAAATATAAGAAGCATTAGATGAAGGTAAAAGAAATACCATATACAAAGTTGGAATATGATGAACTGAGAAGGAAATGTCAAAGTCATTATAATCTAAAGGTCCACATGTGACACAGGAATTAAGAATGTTTTCCTATGCTGTTGTGCTTCACATAAAGACCTTAGAAGTTTTCACTGCATAAGTGGTGAAATATGTTCCCTAATTTGTATTAATAACTATAAAAGTACTACCAATATGGTTCAAGGAGAATAAACACCACGTCTTTAGCAGCTCCTAAGCACTGCCCAGTATCGCTCTCTCAATCCCAAACCTAAGCTAGATAGTAGTTTACTTCCTAATAAAGGAAACTATTTCTAATAGTCTAACCTGAGACAGCAGTCACCTCTTTAATTTGACTCATGCATTGTAAACATTTGAAGAGATTTCCATTTTTGAAAGAATTTCTCAAAGAGATAATGCCTGCCCTTTTTAGTTTATTGACTAAAAGCTTTTTCTTGAATCCTGCAGAAATGGCTACATATGAAAGGAAGTGTCCTTTCTGCTAAACATACCTGAGAATATGAAAATTGATCATATATAGAAACTCTATGAACAGTCAATTTTTAAAAAAAGAAACTTAAAGAACACTGTCATTAAAATAAACATGAAGAATATTGTCATTACAAATATTTCCAAACTTTTTCCAAGCCTTAAACTTAGATTTGTATTTGGTGAACCTTTACTGTGTTTTGTTGATTTTTTTTTTAAGTATATGTATTCTGGATTGTGAACCAGTCCAACAAATGTACCATAAATTGTATCCAGAGGAGATTACCAGTTTCCTGTCTCTATTCCATCTATTTGTAACTGACACTGGCATTGGGTTTTTACATTGATAGCTTGGAACAAAGACCAACATGAAATTTCAAGGTTCTAGCTGAAATTTAAGTCCCTGCAGCTCATATTTTAATAAAAGGTAATTACTTATTTAAAGTTAAATGCAAAGATTAAGGGCTTCTAAGTCCTGCTGTGGGTTCATCAAATTTGCAAAACATCATGCAGTGCCAAGTTTTCACTTGTCAGCTTTAATTTCACTGACAGTATGAGTCTGCATGCATACCTGTATATACACATTTCTGCCAATAGTGATTGAAAAAGACCTTTTTGCTTTACTACTTTGTCTGAGTTACATTACACTCCTTTTCTTGTCTGTTTATGGGCTGAAATGTACCTATGTTTTCCCCTTCAATTCAGGTACTGTGAGCACATCAAACCAGAACTATAAACAGAAAATGCTGAAGGCTTGCACATTATGTATGCATGCTTTCCTGCAGCTCTTAGAATCATTGTTGCAGTGTTTTTTTCTACTTTCAACACCTACTGAATGACAGCTTTGGGATAAAGTTTGAAAAACTGAAATGAACAGAATTGTCATCTATTTCTCTGCAAGCTGGTATTTAGCCTCGGGCTGTATCGCACTTTTTGAAGACTTTAAAGCAAGGTTTTCAGGAGGAAGGAGAAGACTTTCTTACCTGCCTTTGCTGCTGCCAGGTTCAATGCAATTCAAATACAGTTCAGCCAACTGACTTTGCACCAGTTAGATTGTTTGCTATTTTTCTTTCATTTCATGTCTTTGGGACATGCTACTAAAGTCTAACACTAAAGTCTGAACGTGGCGTTTTTGGTATTCTTGCCTTTGTAACTGCTTTTGTTTTAAGTTAACTTTTTCACAACAGCCTGAATCACAGTATCGTTGGGATACTCTTGTGGTGGGAAATGGAAATAGTTACTTATAAGCTCTGCTCCAGAAAAACTGTTGCCTATTCTGAGTAGTGGTCTCTCAGGCACAGCTTGTATTTTGTCTTAGGTTTTCACTGAGGTGTTCTTCTCAGGTGTCCCTGTCAAAACTGTAGGATAGACATAACATAGTAGCTAATATGTTGACAATCAGCTTAGTAATCAATGCTGTGCTGTAAAGGAGATCTATGCTATGTTTTATGATATGAATAAAGGAAAAGCCTAGGCCTGCTAAAGACTAACTAAAATAGAACTGCTAAAGTTTCCTCAAAAATTATCTGATTTCATGATTTGTCTTTTGAAGATTCTAGAGCTCTCATACGCTGTGTGAGTGTGATGGTTTTGCCTGTTTAAGGAGATGGAAAGCAGATTGCCCACAAAACTCAGAATATTAATGGGAAATGATGTTATATAGTGTACAGTTCCCTCATCTTTGTCCCGGGGTCTTGACAAGGCATCAATTTTTGTAAGAACTCTGTATCAGAACTGAAAAATTTGGAAAACATACTAAAGAATAAAAGCTATCATTCCCTTCTCTTTTTTGGAGAGTTAGAATGTCCAGAGATTCTCTCTAATTTTTTGTTTCAAATAATCTTCCATTTTTCAAGTAATAAAGCTGAAAGGTTTATTTTAAAAATCCTTCTGAAGTAGTAGACGAAATCTGGATAATGTAGTGAATTGTGGGGTGCAAAGGTATAGCTGGAAAAGACTAAGGTTAAAAAGTCACTTAGCAGAATGTCATACATTTGCTTTAAAAATCTACTTCACAGTTGTAAAATAACACTAAAATAGATTCACAGAACATTAAAGTACAACCCTAGAGCTCCTGTGGTTATGGAAGACTTTTAAGGGACAGGTTTTAGTCAGTTGAGCCACGTTTTTCAAGAACTTTCTGCTCTTTGGGGTCACTGACTTTCTGCTGACTTTCTGCTCTTTGGGGTCATTCCTGTGTGTATGTGGCTTCTCTGCATATATGTGGGGCTGAGTCTGGTTTTCCCCTATAGATATTGCTCAGTTTTCACACTGCAGCTACCCTGTATGTTGTTTTCTCTATAGGCTATTTTCTTGTGCATGATGAAATAAATTACAGATCACTGTGTGTGCAGAAAAGCCTTAAATTACATGTATGAGATAGAATGGCAAACATGTTACTGGATTTCAGAATGCAAGGCAAAACACTTGCTTTATTCCTTGATAATGCTCTGTACAGCACATTTGACAAAAAAAAAAAAAAAAGTTTGCTTTTCCAAAGCATCTAGAACATGCTTTTCCAAAGCATCAAGAGCAAGGGTTATGAAGTTATACCTCATATTATTCTTCCTGAAGATTTTCAGGCATCTTTTTGAGTTGAAATAAATTCAGAATTTATATTTCTTAAGGATAAGACTTATCTTTGATTGATATTAAAGTGTTTTTCTGAGAACAAAACTTTCAACAATATTTTCCTTCAGACCTCTTTCTAATCTAAAGTTTGATTTAAACTGAGTAACACAATTGATTTCAAATTGATTGTATTGAATTGCATATTTGCAAGTTGTTGATTTGCTTGACTGAATTACTGAATCTCTGAAACCAATTTTGGCTTGTGTCTACTATGGTTGGTGGAGAAAATACAAATCCTCAGATGTATGAGTTGTAAGGTATCTCCTTTGAGATCATGCAAGTTCTATGCCATTTGAGAAGAGGGGAGATTTCATGGAAAACATAAATCTAGATGTATCAAACTGAGTTGCAGTATTTGGACGGCAGAAAATAATACAGGTGGCCTTTCTTGGCAAAGAATTATTTTATTTGTCAAAACTAAATGGGCTTTGCTCTAGACCATTTTAATTTTACAAAACCAGCATTATCTAGCAAAAACATTGCTTTCAAGTAAGTTATTTTCTAGTATTGGTCAATAACCTAACACTCAGGAAATGTGTTGATAAATGTTTTGAAAAAAAAGTTTCTGAACTATTCCCTAAGTATTGCCTTCAAAGTGACAATTGGTAGGACTTCATGGAGCCTTTTTACTTTAGTAGATATTTATCTCAAAGGAATTACGCATGTATTATTAATATAAAACATTATATAGCCTCAAAAACAAGTACTCTGGAATATGGAAGGGAAAGCAAGCGAAGAAACTAAACTCTCTATTCAGATTTTCAAAACAGTATGAAGTATGAATTGTCCTTTCCAATAAAATATTTTTTTTCATGATTAATAACTTATTTAATAAGTTATTATGCTTATTGTGATTATGCTTATGAAGAATTGTGGGTAATTATGATTATGCTTATGAGGAATTGGTGGGTAAGTAGAGACAAAAATAGGTCAATTGACTGGTTTGTAACTTCCATGCAGTGTGAAGAAATGAACCCTGATTTAAGGAAGATATTTGTACTTATAAAAATCAAACATAATTTCCCCCCAGTTTTTTAAAATTTGCACTGGCATAATTGCATCAATTTTAATATCCCTAGTTTTAAATGTCAATATAAACACTAGCAGTTTTGGAAAGTGGATTATACTAAGCAACCCTGAAGCTTTTCTGCCTAATTTTACAATCAGATGGTCACATATTGAAGAATCCTAGATTATCCTGAAAGTGTTCACTATATAGACGCTCTTGAGAATACTACACTTCTGGCAAGCCTAAAACTGCTTTGTTACCAGTAGGAAGCTCTTCCACAAGAATGAATCAATGCAATGACATAGATGTAAGCTGTACTTCTTGACACTAACAGGTCAGGAACTTCATGCCACTTTAAGCAGATCAAAGGCAAAAAATTATTCATAAAAACAAGAAAGAGAATTAGTGCTGTTCAGGAAGAGTAAATCAAGTCTCAGTTAAATTAAATTGAAAATTTTCATTGCATGTAGAGAAGTTAAACCAAATAACTTGACCTGGATCCTTAACCAAAGTGCACATGCAGCTTTTATTATATGAATAATCCAGCTGCATCCAGCTCTGGGATCTCCATCACAGGAAGGAATGGACCTGTTGGAGACAGTCTAGATGAGAGCCACCAAGATGATTAGAGGGATGTGCACTTCTCTAAGGGAAGTCTGAGAGAACTGGGATTGTTCAGCCTGGAAAAGAGCATCAGGGTGTATCTATTTGCTGCCTTTTGGTACCTGAAGGGAGCCTACAAGAAAAGTATGGAGGGACTATTTAAAAGAGCATGTAGTGATAGGACAAGGGGGAATGGTTTCAGCCTTAAAGAGGGCAGGTTTAAATTAGATATTAGGAAGAATTCTTTTACTGTGAGACTGGTGAGGCACTGGAAAAAGTTCCTCAGAGATGCTGTGGATGCTCCATTTCTGCCAGTGTTTAAGGTCAAGTTGGATGGGGCTCTGAGCAACCTGATGTAGTGGAAGGTGTCCCTGTGGTAGGGGGGTTGGAACTAGATGGTCTCCAAGGTACACAGGCTATTCTATAATTCTAACAATTCCATTAAAGTAGTAACTTGAGTAATAATTTAGGGAAAGAACTGAAATTAGAGAAATTCTTATGAATTAATATGTTACAGTCTTAGAGGTAGCTTGCAAGGTGTATCCTAGGGTGTTTATAGGAGTCATGCCCAAGAAGTAGAAAAGCTATCTGTCTAAATAGTGAAAATTCTAAATTGGTGCAAACTTTTGTTGGAAATAGTGAAATAAAGACACACACAGAAATTAAGACAACTGAGTTTCTCAAAACGTCTATGAGGTTTGGAATATACTTTTCAAAAATGTAAACTGTTCCAAAACCTACAAAATTTTATTGTAAATATGCAGTCAGAAAGATAAAAATAAATTATTTCTGGTTCTGGTATCATTTTCTATATCAGAAAGTTCATTAAAATCTCATTTATTTGGTAACATAAATTTCTGTTACTATTTTGGTTTTGGTGGCATTGGATGTTATCACAGCAATAAAAAATCATAAAACTGAAAAAAATAAAAGGAAAAATGAAACAGAATTTGTTCTCATTCAAAAATAAAAAGTTGCTACAAGACACTTTTATGCTAATGGGGCGTGTGTGCTGACAGTCAAAGAAATGTGTCTGGTACATAACTGGCAGCATAGAAATTTTTGAATAATTTATTAGAGTACTTGGCTATTTATTTGAACTTAAGCAGAAGCCTATTACATATTTACTGCAAGACAGATGAAAACGGTTAAAAACAGCCTTATTATTTTTCATCCAGTATGGGTGCTGGGCTTGCTGTCTCATTTTCATGTGCCATAGATAGCTTGCCTCTGCCAGGCCTCTGTTTGTGATTCAGCTGTCATAGATGTTGCTGTGACTCTTCCCATTCACTTTGAGGAGTCTTGGACTGAGCTGCTAAACTACATTTTCCTTCATGAATATCAATGGAAGTGGCATGTAAGTGCCAGATTTCATTTTATTCTTAATGCACCCTGCTGGATGGAGTGCATGCTTTGTTCTTTCAATGAGTATGAAATACCAAAACCTGTCAGAGAGATATCAGAGGCAATTATAGCACATTTAGAGTACTGTGCTATGAGAAAATAGTTTCAGAATAACTAGTAATTTATTCTATGCAAATTGTTTCAACTACACTGTGCAGAATATATAATTGACAGCAATTGATATCATAACACTATTAGCCAAATTATATTAACCCTAAGTTAACTCTACATCTGCTTTATTTTGCTGGAATAAAATGTGATTTTTTGTTTTTAGTAAAAATGGAGTCCCTTGCACATAAGACCGAAAGAGTTGTATACTCTGCATAAAGAGGTAAGTACAGTCTATGGTTAAGATAGATATTTTTTATCTTTTTGAGTTTTTCCAAGCAATAATTTGCCATTGGTTTTTAAGGTATCATTCTTATAAATGGGGATTTATAAGAGAAAAGTGGTGATGGTCAGTATTGGGGTATACTTCCTTCCATGAAGATAGGAGAAACAAGACATTCTATGAAATTTAGCATACATAAATGCTTGTGTTGGTACAGAAAATCAATAATACATTTTAAAGGATCACAGAAATTGAATAACTGATTTTAAATCTCCCTTTGATCCTGATTTGTGACCTGATCATCTGCTTGTATAGATTAAGTTAAAAAAGATAAGTGACACTTTCTCTTGCGTACAAATCAGGCATTACCAAAACAAGCATGTTCATACATTCACATTTAAAATTCAACATATGGAATTAGGCAAAGTGCAAAAAAAGTCATAGAAGAGTCACTTCATAGAAGAGGCAGAAAGAATGTTTATCACAGAGATACATTAAGAGTTCACACTTTACATTTAAGAGAAAAACCTGAGAAGTGACTTGATTGCAGTTTATAAGTACTTTCAGAGAGAGAAAAAGCCAATTCCTTAAGTACTTTGCTATTTTCTAGGCAGAGAAACACCAGAAAAAAAAAACAAACAGAGGCAGAAGCTGGAATGAAACAAAAAAATAGAACAGTGAAAGCAATTGAATGCTGAAATAAACAGTAGTGGATCCTTCATCTCTCTAAAATCATCACCTGCATTCTGGAAGGTATTAGCTAAAAAATAAGCTACTTGATTTCATGCAGCTGTATTTGAGTGATACAAAACAAGCTGGTCAAGAGTATGTGCAACTAGATGATATTATGACCACAACAGCATATGATATTATGATATTAAGAATGGGGAGAAAAAAGGAAGAGTTTTAAGTTGCTGTCTTACCATCCAGCAGGCAATAGGTTTAGACAACGCAGATAACAGTTTTGCCGCCTTCTCTCTAACTGCCTTTACATGTAGCAGAAAAAGAGGGAAGGTAACTACTCAAAGGGATAATTTAGACGAAGAATCATAATTCACTGTCTTTCTATCAATCACAGAAGATGTATAGATGGATTTGTGTGATATTTCTCCAAATACTTCTTTGGTAAATTAAATTTTGGTACAGAAAGCTCTGTTTCCTTGGGAGAAAAACAACTCATCTTCTGTGACATAATTCCTTATCTATTTAGAAGTCATCTCTGAATTCACACAGGTAAATGTGGTAGGTTATAACACACACTATATCAACTGAATTATTTTAAGAAGTTCTCTGTAGAGATTTGGTGCAAAACAGGACACATGTAGATCAAATGGTTTCTAGGCTTTGCAGCAGCCATTGTTAAAAAATAATTTTGTAGTTTCTTTCCTCTAGAACTGTATCTGCAAAGATAGTCTGATTACTTATCTTTTTGCCTGTCAGCCCCATAAAAATAAGTTGTCACTGTGGGCAAAGAATAGATTTTAAAGGAAAAAAGTAATCTTGACACTAGATTCTAACAATCTTTTTTAAAAAATACTGAATGAGAAGAGTGGGAAAATCTTCAAAGAACATTTGCTGGCACATATTGTCTAGTTACAAGCTCCAGTGCTGAGTTGAGGTGCATCATTCAAAGAGATGGAGTATCCCCACCTATAGAAAAGTAAGGGCAGGATAATGATTATTGAGCATTTAGCCCGTACTACTTATGTTTCAATTTTGCTGATATAAGTGTCTTCAAAAATAAGAACTGAAACATGTACACCTGAATTTGGAATGAAATAAAGTTCGCATGGAAATAAATGAACATTTAACAATTATTTTCTAAAACTTAGATGCTTGTATTAAAATAATCTAATGAATGGGTGCAGGGTGAGTAAACATCCTCTTACCACCAGGCTTGAGTCTACAGAACCTCATATTATTCCTAGGACTTTTTGAAGTACTTAGAATATCAAACTGTGAGTCTTGGAAATTATGATTACTCCCAGAGATTAACAAAAAGACAAAATTTAAATAGATTAGTAAATACCTGTATTGAAACTATTTTCTTTGTGTGGAAAGGGATGCATTTATTTTTAAGTTAAGTTATCTCAAAAATAGTAATTATTTTGGTTAACATCTATGAAAGTACCTACACTGTTACTGCTAGTCTGTCTTACTCATGTAGAAAAACTTGTCCTAGTATATGAAACGACTTAGATTCACTTAATTGTTTTTTATTTGATGCACCAATTTCTAGTTCTTTAAAACTCTAGTCTTGTTATTGCATTTAAAAGCAGTTCCTCCTCTGGGTAAAGAAACAACTTTCCATTACATCAGGAACATATGGCAGCTTCTAAATCTATGGATGGGAGATTTCTTCAAGTAGCTTAGAAATAGTAATATAGTAGTGCTGTAGTATAGTAGTGCTATAAATATGTATGCTTATTAACTATATTTCTAATAATAAGTCAGTGAAAATGTAAGAGTATATCACTGGGTTTTTCTTAATATATCATCTCTCTGGCTTTATGATGTATATGTGCTGTGATGCAAGTAGCCAAAGAATTTGAGACTGAACAAAACATACCATATAGATATATGTAGCACAGATAAACCATGACAATGTCCAGTTTGCTGTTTAGAAAAAAATCTTGCTTTTCTTCAGCCATAATCTCCTTTATTGTTTTTGCCTATCCTAATTATCACTATATTTTTGTAAGATGCAAATGAAGTGTGATGAAATGTTCTAGTTCTTCCTAATATGAAAAACTACTTAAAATAAAGCCAAGTATTAAATATAAAACTTAACCCAACAGGTTTCTGTTAGACCAAAAATCAAATAGGAGACCAATTGTCTTAACTCTGTTTTATTGTAGAACTGAGTCTTCTCAGGCTTTAAAACTGTCTGGACAGCTATAAGCATTTGCTCAAGATATAATAGGCGATATTGAACAACATATTCCATGGCTGAATGCAGGACAGAACTAAAGCTTTTTGCTGACATGAAAATTTATCCCTTCTCTTGAATGTCAAAGCAGGATAAAACATAAGAAACACCCCCAACATAAAAAAAGTAATGACAAGTAGAAACAGAATTAGTTTTCCTATTCAAAATACTGTGGCAGATTTTAGTTATTTACCTTATCCTGTCTTTACCACAGAAATAGATCTCTAGTGGAAACAGGCAAAATAATGACAAAACACTCAGGGTAGTTATTGACTTCTGATGCTGAAATTTCCTTCAAGATAATCTCCACACTAATGAAATCCTCTCAATATAATTATTCCTCCTGGGGAATTTTTTTAACATTTCTACTTTTATTGACTTGTTCAAATGGACAACTATTTCGTCTTTCTCTCTTCTCCAATAACAATATTGATTTTTTTAAAAAAATAACACAGTCAATCAGCATTCACTGAATTTGTAAGTGAAAAAAGTTGTCTCCTTAGAGCAACTTCAGTTTTACTTCTACAGTGCTGTTTTCACCTGGAATTGATCATAAATTCATAAGTCTGACTCTTTTAATTGTTGAACACCTATAGTGGTGCTGCATACATGACAAGTTTTTGTTGCAAGGAGGCTATATGAATGGCTTCTGTTGAGAAGATCCCAGAAGCTTCTGATATTTCTAACAGAGACAGTGCCAAAAAATTACAAGACTGACCTGACACCAGTTATAGCTGAATTCATCAGCAATGGTGGTGACACCTGTGGGACCATGTAGTTAAGGAGAGGAAATAAAGGTCCTCTTGGAGAACAGTATCCAGAGGGGAGGAATATAAAAGAACAACAGTCCTGCAGACACCAGTGAAGATGGAGTGGGAGGAGGTGCTTCAGGTTTTGGAGCAGAGGTTCCCCTCCAGCCCAGAGTGAGGACATGGTGAGGCAGCTTGAAGACCAGCCTAGTGAGGGATGCACACCGGAGAAGTCTGCTCTTGAAGGACTGTGTCCTGGGGAAGGGACCAGCACTGAAGCAGTTTGTGAAGTACTGTGGCCTGCAAGAAGAACTCATATTGAAGAAGTACATGGAGGACTATCTATCATGAAAGGGGCTCCACTGTGGAGGAGGGGAGGAGTGTGAGGTGCCCTACCCATGAAGGAGCAGGAGCAGCAGAAATGTGATGAAGTGATGAATGAGACAACACCCATTCCAACTCCTTGCACTACTGAAATGGTGTGGGAGTGTTAAGGTGGAGAAATTTCTGGTGAAGTCAAGCCCAGGAAGAAAGGATTTTTAATGTTGAGGTTTTATTTCTCATTATCCTACCATAATGTGATATACATTGAAGAAAGTAATTTTCCCAATTTTTTTCAGTCTCTTTAGCTCAGGTAATTTTTGAGCAATCTCCACCTGTACTCAGCCTTTGCCTGTTCTTATTTCAATGGAGGAACCTTCTGTTAAAATTTCTCTCTGTTGTCCAGCTGAGGAGAGAAGGGATAAAGCACTTTTGGTGGGAACTTGGGAGTCCAGCCAGGATCAACTTACCTAAAAAATGGTATTTGTTATAAATTCCAACTGGATCTTCTGTAACAATGTAATAAAACAATCAATGTTATTTACATTATATACACATTGTATATAATTCAGTAATATCATTGGAGATTATTAAGTAGCCAGGAACAAGCAGATTTTGAAAGGGACTGAAGAATTACAGCAAGCCACAGGACACTTTTCCAAGCCCGAAATTAGCATCAGAAGGCTAGTTTAAAGCACTAAATGGTGTTATTTCATTAAATAATAACTTTTAAAAAATTTCATTAGAACAGTTAACATTGTAATAAGGTGCATACTTTATAAAGGTTTGAAAGTTTTATACTGTTTAATCACACAAAGATGACTTTATATATTTGATGGAAGCACTTTGTTTTATTATTATTTGCCTGTAAAGCACGTCTGTATGTGGTTTATATTGATCATAGCAACATATGCCTGTTTGTACATGGAAAATGATGAGTAGTTGAGAATTGCCTCATGGGCCGAGTGTGCCTACATGTCTCTTAACTAACTGTTAGGCATGAAATAAAACCCAATGGACAACATAAGGTTGTAAAATATGGAGCCATGTCTGTGGAACTAAAAACCGGGAATGATTGGATGGAAAATTCATAGACACCATGCCCATTCAGTTTTTATTTTTCTGTAAGTCTTATAATGTGAGTTTTTAATTGATTCATCTTTTAATATCAAGTTTGCAGAAATTTCAGGGATTGCTGATTTCCTACTTGAAATGCTTTGCCTATTAAGCATTTTCTTTCTCAGTCCATATGGAATAGGAATAAAAGAACAGTCTGTTATCTCTGTTTCATATAGTAGAATGAAAAAGAAAAACCCCAACATAAATCCTGCAGTGTTATAAAAGTTACATGAACCAAAATATGAAATATTATTTTAATTCCACTTATCCTGCTTAATTGCACCTAATGCACACATAAACACACACGAAGTCTGACAACATGAGTTCTTCTACTGAAACTGCCAAGCAAGGTTGGTAAAAATTTACAGAAAAAAAAAACGACAGTGTCACCAAAGAGAATTCTACTATAAGATGACATTTTGTTATTTACACATAGGTTCCACTCACCACCACAACTCGGGATAATCTGTTCCATTCAGGAGTGACAGCATGAGGCAGCACATCTCCCAGAGCACCCAGAGGTCACATACTTGATAAGGTAACGGTCACCACCCTCTTCAAGGAAAAGAAAGAGGACTTAAAAAAACAGAAGAAATATTTGTTGCAAATTTCTGAGTTTGCCAATATGTGATAAAGTTCTTATTTGTTTGTAAAATTCCTTTTCCTTGGGAATCTTTATGGTTAGGGATGTTACGAATTTTCAGCTCACAGCAGACAAAAAGCAGCTCATGTTTTTTACTGGATGCATACTGTCCTGGATTTGGAAGTTCATACACAAGGCACTTCACTTTTGGTTTCCTTGCTTTACCTCCCTTTCCACCAATTGTTGTGCAGGAATTTTGTGGCCAGTTTAGCAAAAGGGAAAGGCATTGGTTTGAGCAAGTCTAAATGCAAGTAGATGCTTATACACAACTCCCACGCAGCTCTGCTATCGCACTTCAATCCTGCTCTGTAATATCAACTGTCTAGTTTATTTCTAGGCTGCTCCTGAGCCAGGATGCTTGCTAGACTTGCTAAATTGTACAAAATTGTGGGTTTATGCTGGAGACAAATGAATGCTCTACTGGGATTGCCAAACACAATTTCAATTCTTTGAATTTGGTTTACTTTGCACAAATAGAGCATTGCTAGCTGGCTGCTACACGCCTAATGTGAGAAACTGCTTTATCTTTCCAATGGTTTTATTATTTTAATTTACTTTTGCTATTTCTTCTGACACTGGGTGCAACTGTGCCTGTCTCTAGAATGTTTTTTTTTACATCTTTATTCTTTCTCTTTATTCTTAAGTCATTTGAGGCATCATGCATGGCTAAGTTGGGCAGCTTGCTTGTTGAAAATGTAAGCTGATTGAAAATGTTGTGAGAAATTCCTGAAAGCAATTATGAGAGGAGTATTGAACTAAAAATGATCAGAAGTACTAGGTCCATGATAAACAGGCTAATGTGGTGGAAAAGCTATTTCCATCTCCTGTAATATCTGTAGAGACTGTATTCCATTTTGATCATTAAGGATGACCAGTGAATAGAAGAACCAGGTGATCCTCAAATATGATCTTTGAGCAATGTCTTGCATGTGACACTCTGAAACACTCCACAGAGTAACTGAAAAAATAAGGCATAAGAGGATGCCTGCGGGGCGTGTGACACCCTGCCCTTAAGGGAAGAGAGCCCCCCAGACTTGTAAATGTTTGTGATTGAAAGGAAGGACATAAGTTGGAGGATCTGCAAAACCAGATGCAGAAAGATAATTTATTAGTAAATAACACACTTGGTATGAAAATAAGTATGTTAGTTTCTGATGTAAGCACACGGCAGTGTGTTTTCGATAAAGGAATAAGATGAAAAGGAAGTTAGAAAGAAAGAGATTAATTACTTACTTACTGTAAATGTATCTACAGTAAGTAGAGCTCCTTCTGAAAATTGGGGCCTAATACGAGACTTCTCTAAAGGCATCATGTGATCCACAGGAGGGATGAAGGAAGGGACAGGAAGGGACACCTCCAAATCAAGTGTCCTAGTCCTTAGGGAGGAATGCAGATTGCATGATGTTAGCTGGCAGAAACTGGCAGAAACTGTTCCAGGAGATTCCCAAAAATGCCTGGAAGAAAACTGTTTGAGGCAGAACTTTGAGTAGTGTATCCAAAGCAAAGCCACCCCCTTGTGGATCCACTGTCAAGGAGAAAGCAGCACCAAGATTCATAAATGCTCATGTTCTAAAGGAGCAACAGTAATCATAGGGTCTGCAAAAACTCATTAAGTTTTAATAGTGAATTACATACCTGGCATGGAAGTGGCTATGCCAGTCCCTAACCTACACTGTATACACCTGGCTTGGGAGAAAGGGGTAAGGTGAAAGGGAAGGGAAAGAAAAAGACAGGAGTTAAAGAGAGGAGGACAGAAAGAAAGAGGAAAAGAAAGGGATGAAGAAAGAAATAGAAAAAAGAGACGGAGAATAAGAGATCAGCAGTCATGGCTCCAGAGTTGACCCAGACAATGGGGATGTCCATCCTCATTTCAGCATCGATCCAGCCAATGGGGATCTCATTCCTGGCTACAGCATCAATTCCGATGATGGCATGTAGGGGGTCCTGGGAGCAGGCTCAAGAAGGTCCTTTGCATGGAGGGGCTATCCTGCCCTGAAGACAGGTTCCTTGCTTTCTGTGCAAGCTCATTGTCCTGCACAGTCTGTCCCTTAAGACCTTTCTGGAAAAGGGTCAGAGGCATCAGGGCTCTTTAGTGATCTGGTTTCTGCCCTGCAGTCCACAATCTCTTCTTGGCTTCATTTCTACCCCTTTGCTATCCTGGGCTATGCTTCTTTCCAAGGACTAGAAGCAAGATGTTCATCCCAGAAAAACAGTATCCTCCTCCGCATGGCCCCCATCTCCAGTCACAACTTCTTCCTCGTATCCAGTTCTCACCAAGAGTCCTTGGTTATTGCCAACAGCTCTTGTGTATTTTTACCAAGAGACCTTGGCTGACTCCACATCTGTCCAGCTATGGTGTTGGAGACACGTACGCCAGTCTCCTGTCTTCTGCAGCTCTCCACCTGTGCTGCTCCTGTGGGATGCTGAGCATGCTAAGGGCCAAACAGCCTGTCTGAGGCCTGGCCTGGTGCTGGCAGAGGACCACTAATTGTCAGGCCATCTCCCCATGCAGGCACACCGGCACAGCCTGCTCAGCACCTGGAGAACCCGTCTGAAGTCGGTAGGACAATTCTTTCGCACAGGCTGTGGCCCACTCAGGCCATGATCTTCTGGAGGGCTGGGTGAAATGCTGCCTGGGCTGCAGGGCTTGTGCGGGGCAGCCGCCTGGCTCTCTGGCCCTGCAGCTCTCATCTGCTTGCCAAAGGCAGGAGAAGTTGCCACAGCCTCTTCTTGAGCCTCGGCAGTTCTGGCCAGGGCAGCTGTGCTAACTCTGAGCCTGTGGCCCTAGTTGTGGCAGGAACCATGCTGGGCAGGTCAGTGACTGCCTCCACTGCTGCCTCAGGGCCACAAGTACTGAGACAGCTGAGCACCTCCTGGGCAGCAGTGTCAGGGTCCTGGTCACTCACTGGGTCCAAGGGACTGTCACTGAGGTTGTAGTTGGGACAGCTCTTTGTCACAGCTGTCTTCCCTGTTGGGAAGCTGTTGTTGTCCTCTTCTTGGTGCAGCTCTTCATCACTGTCATGTTCCCTTGGGACAGCTCTTGGAATGTCTTGTCATCTTCTGTGTTTGGGAAGTTTGCTTCCAGCCAGTCCAGCACCCTCTGGTGACTGGGGATTTCCTCCATCTTCTGGAGAACTGTGCCGGCTTCCCTGTGTCGAAGGAGGGAGACCAGGACACCAGATGGTCATCAACAGGTCCCGTTTATTGAAGAAAGCATCAGACACTTATACAGCAAGTAATAAGCTTATGAATATTCTGTAAGCCAAGCGATCTATTGGTTAAACTATACCGTCAACTCTTCCTCATTCCTTTGGGCCTACGTTCTCTATTTCTTACGTCTCTCTGTCCACTCGTTATCATACTCAGCTAGGCCCAAGGACACGCTATCTTGCAAGTGCAGGACTTGGAATTAGCCACGGCCTTGTACTTTTCCATTCTCTAGTTGGCTAAATTCCCAACAGACACCCTGCCTGCAAAAAGGGCCTCTGCCCTAGTTAGGACATCTTTACCAAATTGATTCAGCTGTGTCCCCTCTCCTCAAGCCACTCTTTGACAAAACTCTCCACACTTCCCCCATTTTGTTCTTGGGCAAGGAGGCTAGTCTGCCAGGT
Organism: Melospiza melodia melodia; assembly: GCF_035770615.1. Taxonomy (NCBI): domain Eukaryota; kingdom Metazoa; phylum Chordata; class Aves; order Passeriformes; family Passerellidae; genus Melospiza; species Melospiza melodia. Next base: position 58,115,274 of record NC_086226.1, on the reverse strand, counting down.
TCTTTCTATCATTCGGCTGGCCATATTTTGAATACAATTAAAGATACAAGGCAAAATAAGCAAAAGCATCAAAATCACACCCAGTATCCCTATAGCAAATGTCACAAGGTTTCTCAGCCACGGTCCAAGTCCTAAGCTTTTAAGCCATTCGTCGATTCCTAAACCCTCTTCTTCTTTAAGATTGTGAAGTCCCTGCTGTAATTCTTTTATCTTCGCATGAATAGATACAGAGTGATCGGACAAATTCATGCAACACATTCCCTCAAACTCTTCACATCCATGACCTTGTGCTAAAAGCAAAAAATCTATAGCGGCTCTATTTTGCAAAACAGCATGATTAACACTTTGCACATCTGTGGTTAGCATATCTAAAGTTTGTGACGTCTTGTTTAGCTCATCCTTGGCCCAGCATCCCAATTGCTTTGCTAAGTTCATAACTTTATTTGCATCTCCTCCTGGCAAGATAGTTGAAATTATCACTTGTTTTAACTCACTCCAAAACTGTGGGTCCCCTATCTGGCTGCAGTCTAAGTCATGCAGGCTGCGTCTCTTCCTGCTTGAATTTTGACTCAATTGCATTAATAAAGACACATTGGGGTGAAACAATGACAATTTTCCCAAATAGCAAGGTCCACCCTGTGGCCTGGCTGGTATACCATTCCAAGCTCTGTCTCCATAAATTAAAAATATCCCTGTGGGTAATTTCATCGGTGCCGTGCTGTTAGTGCCGTTACATTGGCTGTAAAGCTGCTGAGACACTGTACCCAAATTCAGGGATGAATCTAGGGTAGCCCATGTTCTTCTATGCTGATTTAAATTCTGGGGATCTAAGGGATCGAAACTGAACCATCCGCCATTTGAGGTGTTAGTCATACTGGCGTTTGCACTTCAGAAGAGATCCAACTCCTCTGGAGGAGAGTACAAAGTAGTATTAAGTGATAAGATTATTAAGCACTGGCAGTAACCATCACTTTGACTTGTAGTGTACCCTTGTTGTGTGGGTAACCTAATGTTTGTCATATTGTGCATGCATAGAGTTTGGTTAGACTGCAAAATTCCCGAGGAGACCACACTGGGAGTCCCACCAAGCATGTACGAAATGGGTTAGTAACCCCTCCAAGGCTAAGACAAAGCGATGATTGGTTAGTTTGATTAGCAAGCATTATCCACAGGTTATGTCTTGGTTGATTAAAGCGCGTTACTCCTTCTGCCCCATCTGTTACAGCACTGAGCAGTATAACAAAAATAAGCCTCATTTTTCTGTTTTCTTTCTTGCTTTCCTTTTCTTATCTGTCTTTAACCTCATCGATCCTAACTTTTGCAATCTAAATCTCTGCAGACTCTCAATGCAGGAGTCCAATGCCTCATCGGGATCTCCTTTAATGGGTCCTACTACAGAATGCTGTGTTAGAGGCACCAGTTGTCTACACCTAGCAGAGGCTATGTATGACTTACTTTGAGCTTTGACCCTTTTCACAATACACTGTACCTCCCACCGGTAGTAGGCCAAGATTTTCTGCTCAGGAGACTCGTAAAGATTTAAAGCCAGAGCCGTACCTGGCCCCATCTGTCTCCTTAATTCCCTTTGCCAGTCTTCCCCCCAGGTATAGTCATGCTTGCAGGTGTTACACTATAAACCCCAGATCCCGGACTGTTCTAACCAAAAGGTTTTACCACAACCCCCACAATATAGAGCTACCCATGCAGCACAGTAGGGGCTGCGACACTCAAGGCAGCGCTCCCTCGCTGGTCCTTTTTTGTGGAAGGTCGATAGTGCTTCAACAGTGTCAATCAGCTCCCTGGCCGTCCAGTAGCGGCGTGTCACTGCTCTGTCCACCGCTTTTGAGTGTCCCCTCAGTTGCAGCAATAAGGGTTGTAAGATCAGCGGCAGCTTCTTCTTCAGACGTTCCTTGTCCCCCTCCAAAAGATTGTCCACCAGATGCTGCATCAAAGACAGGTTTAGTCCACTTGGCAGGCACCCACAAAGGCCCTGTTGGTGAGGAAACACAAAGATATCCCCGACCCCAATATAGCACTTTTGAGGGCTTTTCTCACATCCCTGTGCTTGGGTTCTTATACTTCACCCAGACCTCTGTTTCCTTAATAGTTTCCTGACTTGATCTTGGTTGATGTTTAACTGCAGGGGGCGCATCGTCCTCCCCAAAAATACAAAAATGATTGATCACATACAAAACCTTAGCCAGGCATGCTTGTGGGTCCTTTAAATCCTGGTGTTTGTCGATATATTGTTTGACGGTACTATTTGCTCTTTCTACTATCGCCTGTCCTGTGGGGGAGTGCGGAATACCTGTCACATGCTTGACAGACCATTGGTCCAAAAATTTTCAGACCCTAGCACTTGTGTAAGCCGGACCATTATCCGTTTTGATACCTTTTGGGACTCCCATGACAGCAAAGCAGCTCAATAAGTGCCTGATCACATGTATCGCTTTCTCTCCTCCCTGAGCTGTAGCCCATATGTAATGGCTATATGTATCTATAGTAACATGCACATACTTGAGCCTACCAAACATAGCTACATGCGTGACATCCATTTGCCATTTCTCATTCATTTCTAAACCTTGAGGATTAACTCTGCAGCCCAGACCTATTCCCCCATTATGATAACTGCATATTGGACATGCCCTGACAATGGCCTTAGCTTCTGATAAGCCCAGATCAAAGTTCCTCGCCAACCCTTTCGCATTTTGATGACCTCTACTATGGGCTTCTCTTGCCAATGTATGCTTATCAACAGGACAAGAGTTATCAATGGGTAAGGTAGCCAATTTATCTGCACGCTCATTCCCTTCTCCTAGGTCCTCAGACCACTTATGACTCCTAATATGGATTACAGAGTACACTGCATTTCTATCCCGGAGAGCTTTCCTTAATTGAACCAGTAACTCATACAGCCGTTTGTTATTCACTTCCTTAATTGCTGCTCCTTCTATACGTCTGACTACCCCAGCAACATACATAGAGTCTGTGACCACATTCAAGGGCTCATGCAGGTTGGACATTGCCCATACTACTGCTAACAATTCTAAGGTTTGTAGGCTGTCTGCAGGGTCTGCTGTAAGAAGTTGATGCTTCCATTGTCCTTTTTCTTGCCAGGTGACAGCAGCACATCTCCATTTTTTTCCTGCGTCTGTGAAGGCTGTGGTGGCTCCTTCTATGGGGCGCTCTCTTCTCAGCGGCCGAGTGATCCAGTCCCATTCTGTCATCCATTGCAGGACCCTGGGCACTAACTTGCTTGTCTCCACTTTTGCAGATGATGTCAATAATGCTTCTTGTAAGTCCGTTGAATTAACCAGGTACCAGTCCAGTGTTTCTTTTTCCATGGGTAGCCTAATGGTTCTCGACCGTCCACTTCAGTAATTCTGAGACGGCCTTTTTTGATCAACGCAGCCAATTGTTCGATTTTTGAGAATATTGTTCTTTTATGTCGTAGCGGTGGTGACAGCCATTCCAATACCCGTATCTCCCCCGTTTTCTTTTCGCATTGGGAGAGAGCGCCAAGCAAGTGGCAAGGGCTACTCCAAATGGTGAGGTCAATAGGGCAATCCAGTTGTTGATGAGACACATATCCTTGTTGCACACAGTTACTGATTTGCTGCAAGGGAGGATGGTGCTCTTTTGTGAGGCACACGGGGGTAGAGGGATCAGTGCCCTTTAACAGGGTCGTAGGGTTTCTAACAAATGATTTGGTATTCCCACAATGGGTTTTAACCACTGTAAGTCTCCTAGCAACTTCTGAGCATCATGCAAAGTCTTAATGTCCAAATGCAGTTCTAATTTTTGGGGTACCACTGTTTGGTCCGTTAAAGTCCATCCCAAATACTTCCATGGTTTCGTGGTCTGAATTTTCTCTGTGGCAATAACAAGTGAATATGCTGCAAGAGTGTCTCTGATCCTGTCAACCTGCAAAGGGGAAAATGGTTGTTGCTGTGCAAACAAGATATCATCCATGTAATGATATATTATGGTAGCTGGCCACTGCTGACACAATGGCTGTAATGCAGCATCAACATAAAGCTGGCACAACACAGGGGCATTGCACATCCCCTGCGGTAGTGACGTCCACTCAGATCTTTTGTCTGGTTCTCCACGATTTATTGCTGGTAGGGTAAAGACGAACCTCTTCATGTCATCAGGATGCAGTCCAATAGTGAAAAAACAATCCTTTAAGTCGATGATTAGAAGTGGTCAATCTTGTGGGATCATGGCTGGATTCGGAAGACCAGGCTGCAAGGCCCCCATCAGTTCCATCTGGTCATTCACAGCTCGCAGATTGTGTACCAGGTGGTATTTTCCTGATTTCTTCTTAATCACAAAAATGGGCGTGTTCCACAGACTCATTGAGAGTCGTAAATGTCCTTGCGTGTATTGTTCCTTCACCGATTCATGGGCATACATAAGACTCTCCCCTTTCAAGGGCCATTGCTTAACCATCACCAGTGTATCTGTTTTCCAGGTGAGTGGAATAGGGAAAGTCCAAGCAATGGCAATTACCCCACAGGGTGGTGATTGGTCAACACCACCCCCAGCTGTGTTAAAATGTCCCTGCCTATCAGGCAGGAGACCGTAGGAGGCAACTGAATGACTGAAAACACAACGGACACTTGTTGCCCACCAATGCACACCGACAGAAGCGGTGTTCTGCTTGCCAAGGTAAGTCCTCCTACTCCTGTGAGCATGTCTGTTGATGGGAGTGAGACAGAGTAGGGATCCAGTCTGAATTAGGTGAAGTGTCTGGAAGAGGTGAAAAGTCTGTGAGGCCAAAGCTGAAGGAGAAGCCGCATTCCAGAGACAACAAGGAGACAGAGAAAGAAGACCACAAGGTCAATTTGCCCCCGACCTAGAAATTCCTTTGATAAAGAAGAACTGGTGCTAAATGTCACGTGGAATGAATATGTATGAACTTATTGTGAAACTGTATGCATATGCATTTGGGAGGGGGATAAAAAAAGACCCGAGGTCTTCAGAGGTACGCATGTCTTTTTGGGGGGCTTGCATCCGGCGCGCGTCGTAATAAAAGCATACCGGGCTTTACAACTTTTACAAAGTTGTGAGGTTTCTTCTTTTCTCCGCAAAACATTCTTGGCAAGCCAGCCAGGAGAAAGAGATTTCCGTCTCCATCTCCATCCCCGCAGGGGCGGGGGGGACCGATGGACTCCTAGGCGTGCCCCAGGATTTTCCTGGAGGAGGCTCCGCTCATCTCCACTTGCCTCCTGCTGGGACAGACAAGGACCTGCTGGCCTGCGGAGGAAGATGCAGTATGTACTGAGGGGCCCCCGGGGGGGAGGAAGGAGAGCAAGGGAGTAAACCACCCAGAGACGTCTGGGTTCAGCTGATAGAGCAGCTGTATTAGAGACGGGGTTCATCGTTCTGATAGAGCGGAACCGCCAGCGGCTCTGGGGGTGAGCTGGGTGAACCCGTGTATGCGGGTATTGGGGTTCATTGTTCTGATAGGGCAGAGCTGAACCCACATATGTTTTCTTTGTTTGTGTGTGTGTGAGTGGTGTCCGGACACTGTGTTACTGTATGTTGCATTGTGTGATGAGCGCGCTGTATTTGTAATTGTGAAAGTGTATAAAGTGTATGGTGTACAAAAGAGAGTAGATCCATAGTGCTCTACTGCACAGCGGGGGGAAGTCCTACCCGCCGCTGGGGAGGCTGAGTAAACACCGGCCGAGGCAGGCTGTGGGGGCGGGGAGCACCCGACAGAGAAAACAGAGTAAACTGTGGAAAAGCGTGGGTGAGGATGTTTATTGAGTAAAGGTGGTAAATTGTGGTGTAGGTTGTGCATGCTTTCACCGTGGCTAGACGAACCCGAGGGGTTCCTCTGCCTCAGTGGTTTGGACTCGACCCTTGGGAGTTTGTGAATCCGGTGAATTATTGGATAGATAGGGGAGACGAACGAGTTCATTTAGAGGGGCTCTACCGGACTTCATCTGGCACTCTTGTAAGTCTGGACTGGGAACAGCTTGCCGTAGAGGATTTAGAGCTCCCTGTAATAAATGGAATAGCTTGCCTTTGCGGGAAATTTCCAGTAGCCTTTGGTGCATCAAGAGGCTGGCAAGCTGCGTGGGTATTATTACAGTGCATAGCTTGTGGGAAACGCTGGTATTGATGTTCTAACAAGCGACGGGGCACATGCCCCAAGTGTAGATTAGAGGTTTCTGATCAAGCTGATACAGAGTCTAAGATCTTAAAACTTGTGTGTGGGAAATCACATCTGATACCTGCCACTTGGAGTGTGTGGGAGGAGGACTGGGAAGCTACTGTGAAGTCCTGTGAAAAGAGGTTTAGGTGGAAGCGAGATAGGGCAAGAAGGAAATAATGGGAACTAACCAGAGCAAGGAAGTTCCACGGGCCAGCCCCTTAGGGTGCATCTTGGCCCACTAGAAGGAAGTCACTAGCCAGGGGGGCTCTGAGAATAAAAAGGATCTAATCCAGTATTGCACACGCTGGTGGCCCTTATACAGGTTAGAGGACGGAGCAAGGTGGCCACACACTGGAACCCTAGACTATAATACTTTACTGCAGTTAATGTTGTTTTTAAGACGGGAAGGTAAATGGGATGAGGTCTCGTATGCTGATATGTTTTTTGTTTTCAGAAATCACCAAGAGTGGCAAAAGGACTGTAGGATTAAATCACCCTCAGATCCACTGGTCTTGGCCCTTGAAAAAGATAACAAGGCAAAGAGAGGGCAAATCAAACGCTGTTGTTCAGCATGCAGTAGAGGACAACGGTGTATGAGATCAGATAAGGTCTATCGTTCTGAGGAGCAAGAACGGGACACATTTGAGTAGGTGAAAGCTCCTCAAGCTCCTCCCCGAGGCAGGGAGGTTAGGGAGGTTGAGGCTGAAACTGAGGATGAGGAGGAAGGGAACTTCCCCAAAAAGGAGGAGGACTCAGGTGGGGAAGGCACATCTACTAGAACCCACCCCACCCGTGGGAGTCCAGTTGCATCTAGAACTAGGAGGCAAGTAGTGCTACAGGCCCCTCTGCGACAGGCAGTGGGACCAGAAGGGGCCAAATTAATGATTAAAGTGCCATTTACCACCCTTGATTTAGAAGCATGGGACAGGATTGCGAGGAATTATCGTGTTGACCCGATACTCACTGGCAAACGCCTACGATATGTTATCAAACAACACAATCCAGACTGGGCTGACATCCAGCTACTACTAGATGCTTTCACTGAAACAGAGAAACAGCTGATCTTAAAGACAGCAGGGAATTTGGCAGAGGATTACTGTAAGGCCACACAGCTGGATGTAAAAGAACATTTCCCCCTCCAAGACCCAGAATGGGATCCTAATGTGTCGGCAGAGGTAAAGAAATTAGCAGAGTATCAAGAGTGGATAGCAACAGGGGTAGAAAGAGCTATTCCAAAAACCATAAACTGGTCTGCCTTATATTCCCTTAAGCAGGGGCCTTCTGAGACTCCATCTGAATTTCTAGAGCATTTAAGGGATACTATGCGTCGTTATACATCATTAGATCCGGAGTCTGAGATAGGGACAAATCAACTAGTTAATTCATTTTTGGGGCAGTCTGCTGGAGATATCAGGCATAAACTTCAGAAAATTCGGGGACCAGATGGGAGGAATCTTGAAGCCTTGTTAGAGGAAGCCTGGAGAGTATTTATTAACCGGGAGGAAGGATATAAACAAGGAATGAAAACGTTGGTGGCAGTGGTACAGGAGGAAAGGCAGAGGAAATACAACCAGGGACCGCCAAGACAAGGACCACCTTGGCTGGGCAGGAACCAGTGTGCAATCTGCAAAAGAACTGGTCACTGGAAAGGCCAATGCCCAGAACGAAGAAGGAGTGACCAACAGATGGCTGCACACATACAAAACAACTGAGGAGGACCGGGGGATTCTGCCCCAGCGGATCCACTGGTTATAACAATGAGGCTGGGGGAAGAAGAGAAAAGGGTGGAATTTTTGGTTGACACGGGAGCTACATATTCAGTCTTAAATAAAGCTCTAGTACCTGTGGAAAATGATTATGTTGTAGTGCAGGGGGCAACTGGCCAGTCTGAAAGGGCATATTTTTGTAAACCGTTGAGGTATAAATTGGGAAAACAATGGATATTCATAAATTCTTGTACATGCCTAATTCACCAAGGGCACTTTTAGGGAGAGATTTATTGGAACAATTACAAGCAACCATTACATTCAAAAATGGGGAAATTACTCTGGAGGTGAATGATCAAAAGTACATAGAGGTATTAAGTTTAACTCTGACAGCTATTGGCATTAAGGAAGAAATTGATGAAGAAATACTAGGTCAGATATTTCCCGGGGTGTGGGCCTCTGATGTGCCAGGGAGGGCGAAAAATGCCTCCCCCATAGTAATCAAACTCAAGGAGGGAGTGCAACCAGTGAGAATCAAGCAGTATCCCCTAAAGAAAGAGGATAGGGAAGGAATCAGCCCAATAATTGAAAATTTTCTGCAGTTAGGATTACTGAAAGAATGCCAATCTGATTTCAATACTCCCATTTTACCTGTTCGGAAATCTGATGGGTCATACCGGATAGTACAGGATTTGAGGGCTGTCAATAAAATAACAGAAGATCTGTATCCGGTGGTAGCCAATTCATACACTTTATTAACTTGCCTAACACCTGAGCTAACCTGGTTTACTGTTTTAGATTTAAAGGATGCCTTCTTTTGCCTCCCCATCCATGAAGCCAGCCAAAAAATCTTTGCATTCGAATGGGAAAGCCCTAAAAGTGGGCACAAAACCCAGCTCATATGGACCAGAGTACCCCAAGGCTGGAAAAATTCCCCTACTTTGTTCGGGGAGCAACTTGCAAAGGATCTGGAGTCCTGGGAAGCTCCACAGGAAGGAGGGAGGCTTTTGCAGTATGTGGATGACCTTCTAGTGGCCACTCGGACGAGGGAAGCATGTGTGGCCTGGATGGTAAGCCTTTTGAATTTCCTAGGACTCCAAGCATACAGAGTATCAAAGAAAAAGGCACAGGTAGTCAAACAGAAAGTTATCTACCTGGGGTACGAGGTGAGTGCTGGGCAACGGACTTTAGGGCAGGCTTGCAAGGAAGCCATATGCCAAATGCCAAAACCCCAGACAATAAAAGAGCTCCGAACCTTCTTAGGCGTGGCAGGATGGTGCCGGCTGTGGGTTTATAATTATAGACTGCTCGTCAGACTCCTCTATGCTCTTATTGCCGATGGAAGCAGAGATCTCCAGTGGACAAAAGAAGCAACACGGGCCTTTCACCAGCTAAAGGATGCTCTCATGTCAGCTCCAGCTTTGGGACTTCCAGATGTGAGTAAACCATTCTTCCTATTTTCCCATGAGAAACAGGGAATTGCCCTGGGAATACTAGGTCAGGACTTGGGTCCATACTGGAGGGCAATTGCTTACCTCTCTAAGCAGCTAGATGCAACAGCCAAAGGATTGCCAGGTTGCCTCAGAGCTGTAGCAGCAGTTGTGCTGAACATTCAAGAGGCACGCAAGTTTACCCTGGGACAAAAATTGACTGTGCTAGTGTCCCACACAGTATCTGCAGTACTGGAAGTAAAGGGTGGCCACTGGCTTTCACCACAGAGGTTTCTGAAATACCAGGCCATCATGGTAGAGCAAGATGATGTAGAGATCATGGTGACTAATATTGTTAACCCAGCTTCCTTTCTCAGTGGAAATCAAGGAGAAGAAGTACACCATGATTGCCTGGAGACCATTGAAGCTACCTACTCCAGCCGCCCAGACTTAAAGGATACCCCTCTGGATGATGCAGAGACCTGGTTCACTGACGGGAGCAGCTATGTTGCCAATGGGAAGCGACATGCTGGGTATGCAGTGACCACCTGCAGAGAGGTAATTGAGTCCGGACCCTTACCAACAGGTACCTCTGCGCAGAAGGCTGCGATAATTGCCCTGACTTGTGCCTTGGAAAGGGCAAAAGGGAGGAGAATAAACATCTACACAGACTCGAGGTATGCATTCGGAGTTGTACATGCACATGGGGCCATCTGGAACGAAAGGGGACTGCTTACTTCACAGGGAAAAACATCAAACATGCACAAGAGATAATCCAGCTGCTGGAAGCAGTTCAGCTGCCTGTAAAGGTAGCAATTATGCACATTAAGGCACACCAAAAAGAGAGCTCAGAATTGGAAGAAGGAAATGAGCTGGCGGATAGAGAGGCAAAAGAAGCAGCAAAAGGTGAGGTAGCTACTGAAGGAGTCCTTATTCCAGATGGAAAAATCTCCCTTGAGGGTAAGCCAGAATACAACAAGAGAGATAAGAAATTAATTGAAGATCAAAAAGGGATGTATAACCAAGAAGGGTGGGCTACCATTGAAAAGAAATGGTAATCCCTTCCCATCTATTGTGGTCACTAGTAAGGGAAGAACACCAGAAAACGCACTGGGGAATAAACGCCCTATACACATACCTGATTGAAAGAATTGTTGCTAGGAATTTATATGCCACTATTACTCAGGTGACCCGACAGTGTGATCTTTGCCTCCAGACTAACCCCAAAAATACCCACAGACCGAAACTCGGTCAGGTTGGGAGAGGCCATGGGCCTGGACAATAGTGGCAAATTGACTTTTCAGAGCTCCCAAGGAAAGAGGGGTATCGATATTTGCTGGTATTGACAGATACATTTTCAGGGTGGCCAGAAGCGTTCCCCACCAGAACTGTCAAAGCTAGAGAAGTGACCAGAGTATTATTACAAGAAATAATACCACGCTTCGGAGTTCCAGCCACAATATCCTCAGATAGAGGATCACATTTCATTTCCAAAATAGTGCAACAGATTAGTAGCCACCTGGGTATAGACTGGGAACTTCACACCCCATACCTACCCCAATCAAGCGGCCAGGTGGAGAAAATTAATCATTTGATTAAACAGCAAATCATAAGACTGGGGCAGGAAGCTAATCTACCCTGGCCCCAAACTCTTCCACTAGCACTATTGTGAATTCAAACGAAACCTCGAGCTAAAGAAAAGTTGAGCCCTTTTGAAATACTCTATGGAAGACCATATGGAATACAAAAGGGAGTGTCCACCCCTACTGGAGAGGTAACACTAGCCACCTACATGGTGGCCTTAAACAAACAGCTCAAGGAAATTGAGAAACATGTGGCTGGAACATGGAGCCGGGAGTTAGATGGGCCAGTACATAACATACAACCTGGAGATTATGTATAAGTTAAGTCTCTTACAGAAAAGACCTTGGAACCACAGTGAGAGGGACCGTTCCAAGTGCTTCTCACCACCTTCACTGCAATCAGAATCAAGGAGCAGAACGCCTGGATTCATCACTCTCGGGTGAAGAAGGCCCAGAAACCCCTTGAGGAGTGACACCAGGAGACAATGAACTGAGACTAAAACTTACTCGGACAAAATGAGTATATTGCGGTCGGGAGTAGCTCATATTTTAGTTTGTAGAATTGTTTTGTGTGTAATCATAACTGAAGTTTTAGAACTTGAGAGTACCTTTATTCAGAGCAATGCTGAATGGCCTTGGTTCCAGGCGTTTAATCAGTATACTGGATCCACGGGAAAACCTTCTGAGGTAAAGGATTTAAACCTATCCACTGTGGTAATTCATGGAGATCAGGTATATGAGGAGCAGGAATGGCAGGAACAGAAACTGTGGACACTTCAAGGGATTAGAGGAGAAGAAGTCAAGGTAGGGTGCCAGATGATAAATGGGATGGCTTATGAGAGACCAAATGAAATTAGTGTCTCAACCTCTCCTGGTGTATATGAACACCAGGAAATCTGTGATAGCCTAAATGAATCAGACTGCTGGTGTAATTTCACCTTAATACAGCCTGTAGAAATAACTTGTCTTTGGGCGCAGGAAGATATCGGGCTTTCATTTAAATTCATAATAGACACTACACCTTTTACCACAGCAGGACCCTATACAGCCCACACCAAGACTCAAATAGTTCAGACTCAACCCAAACTTGAACCTGAGGTGTATGGAATAGGCCCCTATGTAGTAAGGAATGTGGGTGAGCAACAACTATTATTCAATCCAGAATGGTCTCTCAAACGTGTGGAGTTGATAATGCAAATTAACATCTCAAAAATCCAACCAGCCTGCTCCTCCTTCCTCAAAACTTCCTTTGAGGGCTGGACAACATGGTTACAAAAACAGACATACCTCAGGAGCAGAACGAGAAAGGATCTAACTGGCATATTAGGGACAGGATTAGGAGTTTTAAATGGAATTGATTCAGAAATACTGATGAATAAAGTGGCCACTGCAGCAGGTAGCCTAACAAAATTGAAGCAACCCTTACAGTCATCTCTATTGGCATTAGGAATTAGCCAGTGGCAGATTTCAAAAGTACTGTCAAAGTGGGAAACGGCTGGGGACCAAGACCACAAGCTAATAGTAGAAGCACTTAGTACAGTTCAAGATTATGTGTCTTTAGCTTTCAGTTGTATACAAGCACAGTTATGGGTGCAGGCAACAGCAGCTCTGATCATACGAGAAGGGAGTGAAGGTAATTTTCCAGCTGAAATTCGGAAGATTGTGTGGGATAATGCAATTGATTTTGAAAGGAAGTTTCAATCTTGGTGGACTATGGTGAATTTCACCTATGATCCTGTTTCTAATGTCGCAACTGCCTTTGTGCTTACCATACATAATGCCACTGTTTATGTTATCCATCCCATCATTGCCCTAGAATTAAACCATGAAAAAACAACACTCTATCCTTCAGAACATAGAGTGTGGGCACGAAAGATGAATGGAAAGTGGCAGACAGTAAACTTAGAATCCTGCATTACTAGAGAACAGATGGGATTCATTTGTGAAAGCAATACTATTAATGCTCAGGATGTGTGTTTGGACACTGAACAGAGTATTTGTCACTTTGAAGTTCATCCAGTCACTGACCAGAAAACTGTACTCGTATATACTGGAAAAGGGTGTGTGTGTCTGAGGACTGCCTGTGCTGCAGTAAAAATTGATAGCAATGATGATATTCTGTCTAGTAGAAATCATTCTAACTTCTGTATTTGTAATTTTGTTAAGATTATCGGGTGTGATTTTTCGTACTTGGCCCCAGTGACATCCCACCAGCTGATTAAAGCTAATTACACGATGTATCACAGACTACCACCTACCCCTATTGGGATGAACCTTACATTAGTGAAACAATTAATTAAGCACCAAGACCTATTGTCTTGAAGGAAAGTCCTGAAGGAAATCCAAGAAAGTGGAAAGAAAGCCTTAATTACTGTCCAACACGATACAAAGGAGATAACCAGGTTTCTACAAAGAATAAAACAAAACATGGATCATCACTGGTGCGATGTGATCTTTGGGTGGTCACCAACTGCGAATGGAATCTTTAATAAGTTGTGCCACCCCATTGTAGTTTTACTAATATTAGTTGGGATAAGTTTAGGATTATCTATTACATTGTTAATTTGGAACTGTAGAATGCTACAACGAATAGCTGTACTAACCTCTTTGTCAAACGTACATGGTGAAGCGTTAAAAGACACTTATTGTCGTGGAGGTTTTCCTTAAGTAAAAGAATTTACTTATTTCCTAGGAAAGGGGGGAATGAGACAGAGTAGGGATCCATTCTGAATTAGGTGAAGTGTCTGGAAGAGGTGAAAAGTCTGTGAGGCCAAAGCTGAATGAGAAACCGCATTCCAGAGACAACAAGGAGACAGAGAAAGAAAAACAGAAAAGACCACGAGGTCAATTTGCCCCCGACCTAGAAATTCCTTTGATAAAGAAGAACTGGTGCTAAATGTCATGCGGAATGAATATGTATGAACTTATTGTGAAACTGTATGCATATGCATTTGGAAGGGGGATAAAAGAAGACCCGAGGTCTTCAGAGGTACGCATGCCTTTTTGGGGGGCTTGCATCCGGCGCGCATCGTAATAAAAGCATACTGGGCTTTACAACTTTTACAAAGTTGTGAGGTTTCTTCTTTTCTCTGCAAAACAGGAGCAGGGTCCAATGTTGTGGCCATGCCTCTGGAAACAATGCTGGTGTCTGCTCCTGTATCCAATAATCCATAGAGGGTTATTTTCTGGTGTCCATGGGTGATCTCAACTTTTTGTCTTGGTATCTCCTGTAAGTCCACAGTCAAAAGTGTAATACCAGTAGAGCCAAAACCCTTCTCATCACATCTTTGTCCAGTAAACGATGGTATACCCGAAGTCATCTGTGGTAGTGGTACCAATTGTGTGATGCATTGTCCTTTTGTTATTTTAACCGGGGGATAAGGGGTGTAAGCCATGATTTGTATTTCCCCTGTATAGTCTGCATCTATGACCCCAGGCAATACAAATAGTCCCAGCATGGATGTCGAGGAGCGTCCTAGTAATAATGCTCCACATTTTTGTCCTTGTAGTGTGAGAGGACCATTTACTCCAGTTGGTATCCTTTCAGGCCCGTTCGTCATTAATGTGACATCTTACTGCTGCTGTTATGTCCAAGCCAAGGCTCCCTGCTGTTGCTGGTTGCAGACAGAAGGTAGCACTGATGTCACGGCTGCAACTTGTGTCTGGGCGTGGCCGGTAATCACACTCCTCCGTCCGTTTCCCGATCGGCGCCGACAAGCTGTGGTGTTGTGGGAGCTGGATTGGCAGCTTTGGCACCACACTCCGGGCGCTCTGCATTCTCGGCGCATGTGTCCCCCATTGCCACATTGGTAATACTTGAGATGTGATCTTGAGCCTCCCTGCGTGACTGCCATTGAGCTGTTTCGGAGAGGAGCAAGAGCAGCTAACACCTGATTTTGAGTGGATTCTGCTTGTTTTTGCAGCCCTAATCCTAATTCCTTTAAGGCATCTACTAAAAATGTCTGTGAGGTTGTTGGCTGTAATGCCATTTGCTCTAGCACTTCCTCAATGGTCCGATTTGCTCCCAGGGTGGCTAGCACCCTTTGCGTTGCCGGATTGCTATTTTGTAAGTCACACGGCTTTAATAGTGCCCCCTTCATATATTCTGCAACTCCCGCCTGGTCTATGGCAGCAGCTGCTTTGTCAATAAAACTCCCAAATGATTCCTCTCTACCTTGTTTTATGCCCATGTACACCGGCAGCCCTCCTGGCTCTTTAACCCTCTCTATGGCAGCACGTACCAACCGCATAGCTTCTCTAAGCTTATCTGCTCCTGCTATCATCTGTGCCTCCGTGTGCAAATATGCCCCTAAGTCCAAGAGCTCATCTATCATCACTCCATGCAGCGGGTCCCCCTGAGCTCGCTGTGTCGCAACCGACTCATTAACCAAGGCTTGCCAATGTGCATTAAACAACAATTGCTGATGCTGAGTAAATATTAACCGTACTATCCCCCTCAAATCATTTGGGCACAAAATCTGTGTATTAAACAGATAATCCAGCATCTGCCTAACAGGTTTGCTTTTTACACCGAACTGACTGACTGTGGACTGCAACTGAGATAACAACTTCCAGTCTAAAGGGGTATACTCCGCCAGATCCTGTGTGTGGTTCCCCTGAGCATCATACTGTGGCGTGTATGTAACCGGACAGGCAAGAGCAGAAGCGGCCTCCAAAGCCTCACCATCTCCTGTTTGCATTGCCTCTTTTGCCAGAGTAGCCCAAGCCTCCCTCCTCTGTTTAGCCATCTCCTCCCATAGGTCACTGAGTGCCCCTGGGATAGGATCTGACTCTCCGAGAGTTCTGCGCTGTTGGCGCTTCTGCGCAGGCCATTCGGGTGGGAGAGGTGGCAGGCTCGGCTCGCCCTCTCTGCAGGCAGGTGGCAGGCTCAGCTCGCCCTCTCTGCGGGGGGGCGGCAGGCTTAGCTCGCTCTCTCTGCCATCCTCCAACTCGTCCTCCTCCTCCAACAGAGGAGGTGCAGACGGCCCCCCCGTGCCTGTAACAGGATCCTCCATACCACACAGTTGTGAACCCTTTGGTATTAACACCTTGTTTACCGAAGGCGCAAGAGGATCGTCCTCATGACCATACCCTATATTCCTCTTACGAGCTTCTGTCGCCCTTTCTGCTGCCTTGCGCTCAGAGACATGCTGAAGCAGTGTATTGTACACCACCCGCCATGGCTTGCCCAATTTCTTTGCTGTCTTATCATCTTCTAACACCGCTTCCCACAGTATATCCCCAAATTTTCTCTATTCCGAGAGTTCATGGACCGTATGTGGGTTAAGGAAAACCCCCTTAGCATAGCCGTAGGCTAACAAACCTGGTAGCTCCTTTTTTATATCTATCCCCTTTACCCCTCGCCTTTCTAACTACGCGGCGAAAAGATCATATGCTGCTTGCCTATCCATACCTATTTGTATACGTCAGCACTGTTGCAGCTTTCCAGGCTCTGGCAGATACGTATGGCTCGAGTCACCGATGTGAACCTCAAGGATACTTCAAAATTCCGGCACCATCCCGGCTGCGATCAGGACCCAACTGCAACTTCCCTTGACCGTGGCATGTTGCCCCCCGTTTTCTTTTTCAGCGAGGCCCGGGGGCTAACATTCGAGGTCACTATTTGTTGAAGGAGGGAAATCAGGACACCAGATGGTCATCAACAGGTCCCGTTTATTGAAGAAAGCATCAGACACTTATACAGCAAGTAATAAGCTTAGGAATATTCTGTAAGCCAAGCGATCTATTGGTTAAACTATACCATCAGCTCTTCCTCATTCCTTTGGGCCTACGTTCTCTATTTCTTACGTCTCTCTGTCCACTCGTTATCATACTCAGCTAGGCCCAAGGACACGCTATCTTGCAGGTGCAGGACTTGGAATTAGCCACGGCCTTGTACTTTTCCATTCTCTAGTTGGCTAAATTCCCAACAGACACCCTGCCTGCAAAAAAGGCCTCTGCCCTAGTTAGGACATCTTTACCAAATTGATTCAGCTGTGTCCCCTCTCCTCAAGCCACTCTTTGACAAAACTCTCCATATCCCTGAGTGGGGGGCAGTGTGTGCTCTGCATGGGTGAAGCGCTTGGTATTCAATCCCTGCAGGGGCTCCTGATGGGACAGGGTGCTCTGGTTCTCAGCAGCCTGACAGGGTGCTCAGGTTCTCAGCAGCCTTTGCAGACATTGGCAGAGATGTGCTGCTGAGGTTTTGCCTCATGCTTTGGGCACAGGACAGAGCCTTGTCCTGCTCTGCCTCCTGCCTGCAGCACCATGTCCCTGGAAGGCTGACCAAGTGAGCTGACACAGGTGTGCCTTGTGCCCATTTCTGCTCTTCTGTCGGCTGCTGGCTGGGTTTCTGGAGCCTGGCAGATACCACACGGAACACTTGTACAGGGATACGGCTCCTGTACACAATGTAGGTCTTGTGGAATATGCAGCTACCTAGAAGGCTCCTTGTCTCCATCTCCTGAGAAGGGTGTGTGTCACAGAGCTCTGGCTCTGCTGGGTCCTGCTCTCCCAGGGGAGCTAACACGGGCATGCTGCGTGCCCAGTCCTGCAGAGGCTGTGGACTCGGCCTCTGCATGCCAGTGGAGGCCGTGCAGGAGAATTATACAGGAATTTGGCTCCTGTACTTGGTGTATGTCTCGTACAGTTCAGTGCAATGCATGGCAGCCCTGAAGCCCTCAGAATTGTGGCTGTGCCCTGCTCAAGAGAGCTGCCCCAAGACAACTTGGGCTTGGCCTCACAAGCCAACAGAGCACCTCTGCTGGGAGGAGATCCCTGTGGGTCAGGGCAGTGATACCCTGCAGTGTCAAATGGCCCCCCTGCTGACACAGCCCTGCATCAACAAGGGACCTTGGAACATGCCTCAGCTAGAGACAGCCACCTGGTACTCCTGCAATAGTGGAAACACTCCACTGCAATGATGGGATGTCTAGATTCCTTGACACTCTAAGTGTATGACAAATTTTTGTTTCAGGCTTCTCAGTTTGCCAATAATGTGATAAAGTTCTCATTTGTTTGTAAAATTCCTTTTCCTTGGGAATCTTTATGGTTAGGGATGTTACGAATTTTCAGCTCACAGCAGACAAAAAGCAGCTCATGTTTTTTACTGGATGCATACTGTCCTGGATTTGGAAGTTCATACACAAGGCACTTTTGATTTCCTTGCTTTACCTCCCTTTCCACCAATTGTTGTGCAGGAATTTTGTGGCCAGTTTAGCAAAAGGGAAAGGCATTGGTTTGAGCAAGTCTAAATGCAAGTAGATGCTTATACACAACTCCCACGCAGCTCTGCTATCGCACTTCAATCCTGCTCTGTAATATCAACTGTCTAGTTTATTTCTAGGCTGCTCCTGAGCCAGGATGCTTGCTAGACTTGCTAAATTGTACAAAATTGTGGGTTTATGCTGGAGACAAATGAATGTTCTACTGGGATTGCCAAACACAATTTCAATTCTTTGAATTTGGTTTACTTTGCACAAATAGAGCATTGCTAGCTGGCTGCTACAGGCCTAATGTGAGAAACTGCTTTATCTTTCCAATGGTTTTATTATTTTAATTTACTTTTGCTATTTCTTCTGACACTGGGTGCAACTGTGCCTGTCTCTAGAATGTTTTTTTTACATCTTTATTCTTTCTCTTTATTCTTTAGTCATTTGAGGCATCATGCAAGGCTAGAGTTGGGCAGCTTGCTTGTTGAAAATGTAAGCTGATTGAAAATGTTGTGAGAAATTCCCGAAAGCAAATTATTTTCCAAGAGCTTTAAGCTCTTTTAAGTATTCCCTCTTGTGTTACACTACTCTTTCTAGAAGAGGACCAATGTTCTGTTTCAGTGATTTCCTGTGCTAGCCCTCAAGAGGCATTATATTAAACAAACAGAATCCTTATGGAGAGTAGTATTGAACTAAAAATGATCAGAAGTACTAGGTCCATGAGAAACAGGCTAATGTGGTGGAAAAGCTATTTCCATCTCCTGTAATATCTGTAGGGACTGTATTCCATTTTGATCATTAAGGATGGCCAGTGAATAGAAGAACCTGGTGATGCTCAAATATGATCTTTGAGCAATGTCTTGCATGTGACACTCTGAAACACTCCACAGAGTAACTGAAAAAACAAATCATAAGAAAATGTCTGCAGGGCGTGTGACACCCTGCCCTTAAGGGAAGAGAGCACCCAAGATTTGTAAATGCTTGTGGTGGAAAGGAAGGACAAAAGTCAGAGGATCTGCAAAACCAGATGAATAAAGAAGTTTTATTAGTGAATAACGCGCTTGGTGTGAAAATAGGTATATGGTTCCTGATCTTCTATGCACATGGCATAGAAGAAGCACATGGCAGTGTGTTTTGGATAAGGGAATAAGATGAAAAGGAAGTGAGAAAGTAAAAGATTTATTAAGGAGAAAGACAGGAAGGGAGAAAGAGGAGGAGGGAGAAAGAGAGGAAGAGAGAGGAAGAGGAAGGAAGGAAGGAAGTGTCGGAAGGAAGGAAGGAAGTGTCGGAAGGAAGGAAGTGTTGGAAGGAAGGAAGTGTCGGAAGGAAGGAAGTGTCGGAAGGAAGTGTCGGAAGGAAGGAAGGAAGTGTCGGAAGGAAGTGTCGGAAGGAAGTGTCGGAAGGAAGTGTCGGAAGGAAGTGTCGGAAGGAAGTGTCGGAAGGAAGTGTCGGAAGGAAGGAAGGAAGGAAGGAAGGAAGGAAGGAAGGAAGGAAGGAAGGAAGGAAGGAAGGAAGGAAGGAAGGAAGGAAGGAAGGAAGGAAGGAAGGAAGGAAGGAAGGAAGGAAGGAAGGAAGGAAGGAAGGAAGGAAGGAAGGAAGGAAGGAAGGAAGGAAGTGTCGGAAGGAAGTGTCGGAAGGAAGGAAGTGTCGGAAGGAAGTGTCGGAAGGAAGTGTCGGAAGGAAGGAAGGAAGGAAGGAAGGAAGGAAGGAAGGAAGGAAGGAAGGAAGGAAGGAAGGAAGGAAGGAAGGAAGGAAGGAAGGAAGGAAGGAAGGAAGGAAGGAAGGAAGGAAGGAAGGAAGGAAGGAAGTGTCGGAAGGAAGGAAGGAAGGAAGGAAGGAAGTGTCGGAAGGAAGGAAGTGTCGGAAGGAAGGAAGGAAGGAAGTGTCGGAAGGAAGTGTCGGAAGGAAGTGTCGGAAGGAAGGAAGGAAGTGTCGGAAGGAAGGAAGGAAGGAAGTGTCGGAAGGAAGGAAGGAAGGAAGTGTCGGAAGGAAGGAAGGAAGTGTCGGAAGGAAGGAAGTGTCGGAAGGAAGTGTCGGAAGGAAGTGTCGGAAGGAAGTGTCGGAAGGAAGGAAGTGTCGGAAGGAAGTGTCGGAAGGAAGTGTCGGAAGGAAGTGTCGGAAGGAAGTGTCGGAAGGAAGGAAGGAAGGAAGGAAGGAAGGAAGGAAGGAAGGAAGGAAGGAAGGAAGGAAGGAAGGAAGGAAGGAAGGAAGGAAGGAAGGAAGGAAGGAAGGAAGGAAGGAAGGAAGGAAGGAAGTGTCGGAAGGAAGTGTCGGAAGGAAGGAAGGAAGTGTCGGAAGGAAGTGTCGGAAGGAAGGAAGGAAGGAAGGAAGGAAGGAAGGAAGGAAGGAAGTGTCGGAAGGAAGTGTCGGAAGGAAGTGTCGGAAGGAAGTGTCGGAAGGAAGTGTCGGAAGGAAGGAAGGAAGGAAGTGTCGGAAGGAAGGAAGGAAGTGTCGGAAGGAAGGAAGTGTCGGAAGGAAGGAAGTGTCGGAAGGAAGGAAGGAAGGAAGGAAGGAAGGAAGGAAGGAAGGAAGGAAGGCAGGAAGGAAGGAAGGAAGGAAGGAAGGAAGGAAGGAAGGAAGGAAGGAAGGAAGGAAGGAAGGAAGGAAGGAAGGAAGGAAGGAAGGAAGGAAGGAAGGAAGGAAGTGTCGGAAGGAAGGAAGTGTCGGAAGGAAGGAAGGAAGGAAGGAAGGAAGGAAGGAAGGAAGGAAGGAAGGAAGGAAGGAAGGAAGGAAGGAAGGAAGGAAGGAAGGAAGGAAGGAAGGAAGGAAGTGTCGGAAGGAAGGAAGTGTCGGAAGGAAGGAAGGAAGGAAGGAACGAAGTGTCGGAAGGAAGGAAGTGTCGGAAGGAAGGAAGGAAGGAAGGAAGGAAGGAAGGAAGGAAGTGTCGGAAGGAAGGAAGTGTCGGAAGGAAGGAAGTGTCGGAAGGAAGGAAGTGTCGGAAGGAAGGAAGTGTCGGAAGGAAGGAAGGAAGTGTCGGAAGGAAGGAAGGAAGGAAGTGTCGGAAGGAAGGAAGTGTCGGAAGGAAGGAAGGAAGGAAGTGTCGGAAGGAAGTGTCGGAAGGAAGTGTCGGAAGGAAGGAAGGAAGGAAGGAAGGAAGGAAGGAAGGAAGTGTCGGAAGGAAGGAAGGAAGTGTCGGAAGGAAGTGTCGGAAGGAAGGAAGGAAGTGTCGGAAGGAAGGAAGGAAGTGTCGGAAGGAAGGAAGTGTCGGAAGGAAGGAAGTGTCGGAAGGAAGGAAGTGTCGGAAGGAAGTGTCGGAAGGAAGTGTCGGAAGGAAGTGTCGGAAGGAAGTGTCGGAAGGAAGGAAGTGTCGGAAGGAAGGAAGGAAGGAAGTGTCGGAAGGAAGGAAGGAAGTGTCGGAAGGAAGGAAGGAAGGAAGGAAGGAAGTGTCGGAAGGAAGGAAGGAAGGAAGGAAGGAAGGAAGGAAGGAAGTGTCGGAAGGAAGGAAGGAAGGAAGTGTCGGAAGGAAGGAAGTGTCGGAAGGAAGGAAGGAAGGAAGGAAGGAAGTGTCGGAAGGAAGGAAGGAAGGAAGTGTCGGAAGGAAGGAAGTGTCGGAAGGAAGGAAGGAAGTGTCGGAAGGAAGTGTCGGAAGGAAGTGTCGGAAGGAAGTGTCGGAAGGAAGTGTCGGAAGGAAGTGTCGGAAGGAAGTGTCGGAAGGAAGGAAGGAAGGAAGGAAGGAAGTGTCGGAAGGAAGTGTCGGAAGGAAGGAAGGAAGTGTCGGAAGGAAGGAAGGAAGTGTCGGAAGGAAGTGTCGGAAGGAAGTGTCGGAAGGAAGGAAGGAAGGAAGGAAGGAAGGAAGGAAGTGTCGGAAGGAAGGAAGTGTCGGAAGGAAGGAAGGAAGGAAGTGTCGGAAGGAAGGAAGGAAGGAAGGAAGGAAGGAAGGAAGGAAGGAAGGAAGGAAGGAAGGAAGGAAGGAAGGAAGGAAGGAAGGAAGGAAGGAAGGAAGGAAGGAAGGAAGTGTCGGAAGGAAGGAAGTGTCGGAAGGAAGGAAGGAAGGAAGGAAGGAAGTGTCGGAAGGAAGGAAGGAAGGAAGGAAGGAAGGAAGGAAGGAAGGAAGGAAGGAAGGAAGGAAGGAAGGAAGGAAGGAAGGAAGGAAGGAAGGAAGGAAGGAAGGAAGGAAGGAAGGAAGGAAGGAAGGAAGGAAGGAAGGAAGGAAGGAAGTGTCGGAAGGAAGGAAGGAAGGAAGGAAGGAAGGAAGGAAGGAAGGAAGGAAGGAAGGAAGGAAGGAAGGAAGGAAGGAAGGAAGGAAGGAAGGAAGGAAGGAAGGAAGGAAGGAAGGAAGGAAGGAAGGAAGGAAGGAAGGAAGGAAGGAAGGAAGGAAGGAAGGAAGGAAGGAAGGAAGGAAGGAAGGAAGGAAGGAAGGAAGGAAGGAAGGAAGGAAGGAAGGAAGGAAGGACCAGTTCTTTCTTTTGGACATGTCTGGGTTGAAGGGCTCTGGGGGTCATGATCCCTTCTACATTCCATGCCCATTTCTTGGCCTCATTCCTGAGCTGCTGCTAGACTTTGTTGTACTTATCTCTAGGAACTAGAAGAAAGATGTTCACCCTGGAAAATTGCTGCCCTTCTTCTGCATGGTCCCCTTCTCTTAACCACAGTTTGTTCTATTCCACAGCGTTATTACTGAAAATGCTTGCTTATTACTAAAAAATCTTTGGATATTTCTCAGAATCCTTGTCAGTTATTACCAGCAATCCTTAGGTGGCTCCACAACCATCCAGCTATTGGTGTTTGAGACTCATGCATTAAGCTTATATCTTCTGGGATTTTACTGTGAGCTTCTTGTTTACTATCTCCAGTCAGCAAAATATGGGATGAGTGTCTTGGAACCTTTGGATGCCTCTTATTGTGATATATCACATTCGGAAAAAGACCAGTGATAAAATTACCTTTTAACAGACAGATATTCTAGTCAGGATGCCCTACACCCCGTCCTATCAAAATATGGTACAGGGAAAAATGAGGTTGCTACTCCCTAGAGAGAATGTGGTCAGCATGGCTGACTTCACACAAAAAATCCATGCTAAAGGAGGGATTAATTGGAGGATGGAGCGGGGTGGAAACAACCAGATCCCATTGAAAGCCTTGTTAAGGAAGGAACTCAGTTGTGCTTTTATCTGATAAGCTGCATTGCTGCTGTCAATCAAGGGAAATAAAAGTGTATGTCTTGCTGTTGAACCAACCAGTAGCTGGCATGAAATAACTCTCCTCAGATTTGATACTGATGTATATCTCCATCCCAAGATTACCCCAGATGTAATACTGACATTACCTGCCTCCAAAGTACAACCACCCTTCACTGCATATGATGTTTGACACTCAAGCTCCTCCTAAATGTAAGAAATATATGTATAAAAATATGCTTAGAATGTGGAGAAGTTAGGGAAGACTCTATCATATATTTTGGGACTAGTCAATGGGCTGAATTTGTCTTCTTCTCCATAGGGACCCCTATTGGGTAAGAACCATAGTCTGTGTGCTCTGAGTGATTATGTTGAGCTAGTTTTGTTAGGGACAGAACATATTTAAAACAACATACAAACATGTAGTTTGTATATTGTTTTAAATATATTTTTGCAATCAGATACTATCACCGGAATCTGCGTGAACATGTATGCGGCTCCAAGTCTGGCTAGCTAGAGGGGAAACGGCCGACGCCTCCGCTGCATCTGAGATCAGCCCCCTTGGCGTCGTGGCCTCGGGCTGGGCCGAATCGCAGACTGGATTATGTGCTCTGGACGAGACGAGAAAAGGGAGTGACCACTTGCTGGGGGTTAGCGTCGGTTTATTGAAGGATGGCAGGTACCAACGGAGGGAGGGCACCGACCAGCAAAATGGCCTCGAGCAAGGGGAGAGGCGAGGTTTTAAAGGCAAGGGGCGGAGAAAGGAGGGAAACCCCGCTAGCAAATAGGAAAACATATAGGGAGATGCACAACATAACTGACATGCAAACATATCCAATAAACACAAGGTTAGAGAGGAGCCCCAGGACCCCAGCCAATTACATCCCCCAAAGAGAAGAAGGTTCTCGAAAGCTGGGAGGAGTGGGTGGTGATTGACTGAGCCCAGGGAGGAGGAAAAGCTTACTTATATGGTAAAATAAGGGAGGGGAAGTTACATAACTTGTATGATTGATAACTGAAGGGGGCAGGGGTAACCATAGTAACATAACTGTCAGGAGAGCTGTGGAGGGAAAACTGGGGAGGGAAGAACCATTTTACAAGGACAAAAGGAGAATGATACATAAAATGGGGGAACACAAGAGAAACTTAAAAACGCACTATAACAGGAATCCTCAACCTTTCACAATTTTATTAATAAACAGTGTTATTCTCTGAATTGTCAGTGTGAATCTTTCATGTGCATTAGTAGTTGCTGGCAGTGGGTAATATACTCAAATGAAATTGTGGTGTCCCAGGGGAATTCTTTTTGTGGGCTGGGGATCCTGAACAAGTGAGTCAAACTGGCCTCTCTTCTATTGGACTGCTTAGTAGAGAGTCCCCCTACTGGGATTCTGACAGACTGGTCAGGCACAGGGGTCTCAGTTTTCCTGGGGCACCAGCAGACAATCAAACACAAAGGGTTTGAGGAAATTTTCCCCTTTCACATGACAATTTTCTTTCCAAAAAACAGTATTTAAGTTTAATGCACTAAACAAGATCCCAACACAAGCTCCATCCTTCAAGTCAGTCTTCAACTACTGTATATTGAAATAGATTAAGATAATTAGAAATTCCTTCTTAAAAGATAGCCACTTTTCATTCTTCAAACTCTTGAGTCTTTAAATGAAGTTATGAAGTTGCTTTTTTTTTTTTTTTTCCTGGAAAGGATCTATTGAATAAAGCCAAACAAAGGAATTGAAATAATACATATTTTCAGTATAATTCTATTGTAATTATTAAAACAAATAAGGGACTGCAAAGCTCCTTTTTTCCTCTACTCTGGCAATTTCTAAAGTCTCAGCCTTTTAACCCTTTCTTCCTCTTAGTTTGCAAGATGAAATTTACATATCTCAGGTTTCTTCCTTTATTTCATAGAGCATCAAGTCTTCAGAGAACTAAACAGAGCTGCCAGTTGGATCTACTAGACTGTTTCAGTTAAATAAGCAAATTGTGGTGTTTAAAACCAGTCTGCAACAGTGTGCTGGATGACTGCAGACAGAGTCCAGGAACCATGGCTACGAACATGAGCAAGGAAACAGCTACACAAGGAAAACAGTATAGCTTCCTTATAACCTTGGTAAACAGCACAGTGCAGAATTAATGAATTAGTAAAGAAATCTGAAAGGTCTTTTTCCTATAGACTGCATAGCATGCTAAAAGTCAGAAGACTAAGTTATAGATAAATCTATATTCTTCTATTGTCTCCAGACAATGAAAGAAACCTGTGTTTCCCTCAGAACAGGAACTTTTATTTTGAAATAGGTAGTTCAGATCCTAGATACTGGAAGTGCAGTGCTTTATTTGAATTGGAAAGATGGCTAAAAATGGGGAAAGAGACTGTGAGCAAGGCAGAATTAATCCAGCAAAAATATTGCCACACTTGTAATAATACAGTTTTAATCAAATATTGATTTCATGTTGTAAACCAATTTGTATCATACTGTCTATGATAATATAAAAACAGATGCAATTAATTTCAGCTGCAATTAAAATAATAATTGTTGACAGAAATAAGATGATATTTGTCGGTTAAATAGAGGCAACTTTTCCCATTGATGTCCCTTACCAGAGCCTCTTTATGTGTGATACTGCGAAACAGTTTCTTAAATAATATTAAGACCATTTTCAGTATTGTTTAAGTCCTTGTTTTATAAAACCTGCATATGTTTTGAGCTTTTCGGGGTGTCCTATATAGCCTTATATCAAACAGAGCTAGGCATGATAGATATACATGATACCAATGACTTGTAGGAACTAAAAACAGGGAGCAAAGGAAATCCTGGTAGGTGCACCACCATAGCCTATAATTTCTAATATTCTTCAGATGTAATTTATGCCAGATTTTTTGCTTGGACAATAACTGAATTCCTGTGTTTTTTCTCTTTGACTGGCTTTATAACTCCAGAAGTCTCAGATTTGTATAGAAAGAAAAATCTCTAAGAAATGTGGATAAAAATTTCCTAGTGGTTATATATGGATTTTACTGTTTATTTACCACAAATCACTTAAAACTCTTTTGAATCTCATCTACTTCTGTATCTATTTGATGTGAATCCTGAAGGAAAAGCTAGCATTACTTGCTATGGTAGTTTAATCCTTTTTTTTGGTATTTGTATATATGGTATTTGTATATATGAATGTAAGTAGCAATTAACATCTTTACTTTATTCTATCCCACACAGTAAGAAGGAAGTAAAGATGAAATAACCCAGGATTGTTAAAAATGTATTGTCTCACAACACATAATTTTTTGGCCTTTAGTGGAATCACTGTGAAGAATTAAGGCTGCATTTTTGAGTCAAGGAGTTGCAAATAATGTGAACAAGTTATTAAAAAAAAGAAAATTTTTCTTTGCTATGAATTTATCTTAAGAAGCTTGTATTCATTAAACCTTCTTGTGGTAGGTGGGGATTAAAGCAAAAGTAACTCTCTCAGTGAGTTGCGGTAGAAGTCAGGATAGAACAGGTTTTCCTAGGCAGATCCTTTGTGATGCTACTCAGGCTACTTAAATGAATCTTCTCCCTCCCCTCCCCTCCCCTAGAAAGTCACATGAGTAAATTAATAGCTTTGTCACCAGAGCAGCACTGGAATAATATGTGATATCTAAGGCCCAGGGCAATCCAATAAATGATGAAGAAAGAATAGCATATCAAATAAATGATTGCAAAATGAGAACGATCCATTTCATACACTAAATGACGAAAGAGCCTGTGAAGAAGGCTATGACTTTGTTAGTTTAATAGTCTTGCATAGCATATACTCACAAACTCACAAGGTTTTGAATCAACCTTATATGTCCAACAGTTGTTATATGACAGAGTCCCTATTAAGATTTTTTTGAGTTTTTATGTAGAATAAATACCTTTTTATTTTTTTGTAGAGACACTTGTGAGAATCATGGTACCTGAAATTTGGATTTGCATGTGGGGTGGGTGGTTTTAGTTGGCAAGGTTTGAGTTTCAGATTTACATATGGAAGACTGAGAGGGAGATGGGCAGGAAAAAATTAGGGGCTTTATTTACAGCTCTCCTTTTGCAGTGTGTTAGCCATATACTGCCAAATTCTGTTAGACCAATCTCATGTCTGGCCTGATGTAACAAGACAGTAAGAAGCGATACAAAGAATAGTAAACAAGTATATTCAAATATTCCCACTGTACCCCTTTCTGATCATTTCAAATCACTAATGGGTAAATCCTAGCAGACAATTTGACAGCAGATCTCTTCATGGGAGTGGCCCACACTGCTTGCTAGGACTAGCTACTATAAGAAATCCACAGTAGTGTACTGTATTCTGCTTTTTATCTTTCCTGTGAATTTACTTTCAGAAGGCAGAAGCATGTGTATCTTGGAACATGTAAACACCAAAATTATCTCCAAAGCTTAGACCTTGCCAAGTGGTACCCTACCTTCCTGGTTGCTACCTGCTATCTGATGGGTGTAAAGAACTTTTCTACAATGTGTTTCATTACATTTTTTTAAATATATCTGAATTAAATGTAATGGTTGCTCCCTTTTGGTCAATAAACAAAGCTTTGAAGCCGTAAAAGAGTGGGAAAAAGGAGTTACTTCCACTATAATTCCTATTTGGAGTAGGACACATGATTAGAGTGGCTTCAGTTTATCCACAGCTCTGGGCTCTGGACTGATTAAAAATATTTAGGGTAAATAGTAACAAAACATAGACTCAGGAGGTTTTGATTTTATTGTTTTAAATGAAAAATGAAAACGTAAAGTGTCTTCAGGATTTTAAAAGTTTCTTAAAGGACTTCAAGGTCAGATACTTTTTGTTGAAATCAGTAGGACTTTCAGATGTTACTTTATCCTTCAAGAATCAATGTATCAAGTGTTTTCTAAAACCCTACCGCGTTCCTGTTAACATAGTTTAGATGGTTAGGATGACCTGAAGTCCTTAAAGGAATTGCGCCTCATAGTTTTCCAATTCCAGACTACTTAATTGATTATTTTTGAGACTAGCTGCTCTGAATGATCAACATAGTCAGGCTACATTCCTCAAATATGGTTAACCCTTTTCACCTGGTTTCATAACAGATATTGAGCATAACTTTTGTCATCTAGTTTTGAGCAAACTAACGTGAAAGACAGTTGAAAGATCAAAACCACAGATTTTGCATGACTCCTGGGGAAGAATCTGCTTTCACTCCAGTGTTTGCAAGCCTGCACTTTCAATTCTGACTACCAGTTTCTGACAATTTTCTACTGTTTCTTTTCTACTGTTCTCATTTTTCTTTTCTTGTTTGTACTTGTTTATTTTCTGTTTGTACTGTTGCTCTGTTAGTTTAAAAGAAGCTGTCTGAGAGCAGCCCCAGGTCTGTTACCGTGTCAACCTCATATTCCATTTAAAGAGCAGAGCTGGCCAACTGCTGGATTTTTTTCCAGCTCTGAGGGATAAACTACCTATATAATCCTGAAGTTATTTTTTTAAAGGCTGAGTGTATTTTTGCCCTTGTCTTTTGATAGATAGATACCCTCCAAAGCTTTATCAACATTTTCCTTCATTTCACAGTTGTTGCTTGTGAGAAGAGGATTCCTTTCTCCAGATCAAAACATTTGTCTGGACCCTGTTGCCCTCCATACCATCAAACATCTGCTGTATCTTTTTGTAACTGCCTTGTGGTGTGAAGTGTTAAATGCCTTTGAAATGGCAGCCTGTGGAAAGATAAATGTATTATATCGTTGTGGAATTCTGGCAAGTGCCCTGTCAATGCACACAATGACAGAAAAGGGGTATTTCCTCAGATATGTCTCCCTTACTCAATCTTTAGGATTTTTTCCTCATTTGAGCAGTGACAAGTTCAGTAACTACAGTTAGATAATCATTCTTTGATGCCTTTACATAAATAATTGTGTTGCATGCTTTAAAGGAAAGTTCTGTGAAATTTTAAAAACATTTCTATTTGGCTTTCTGGTTTTTCTTTCTTGCATTTCATTCAATGTATTGCAATGTATTTTGTGGTTACATTGCAATGTATTTTGTGGTTGCTGCTCTGGAATGCAGGCATTGTAAACATCTAGGTATGTCATAGAGTCCGCCGATTAAAAATTAAAATTCTTTGTTATTGTATTTGAATTACAGATTCCATGGTGAAATGCAAGTACTGTCTTGATATCTTGAATTACCTTTTAATTATGATGGTTTGATGTACTGTCCTTGAACATGTGAAAGGTGACTGTGTAAGTATTATATTAAAATATTTTGTGCGGCATTGCAATGCAGACTACTATGACTTAGCATATGTGACAGAATTTGAAGTGCTGTAATTTCATTGAAACAGAGATTTAACATTATTTTGGGTTACCAGGAGACGCATAATTTTTCCATACCTTTATAATAATTTTTACCAACCCTTCTCTCTACCCCTGTGAATATGCAAATTCAAATTTCCCTCCCAACCAAAAAATAAAATAAATCAAGATATGAACTGTTTCTTTCTCCTCAATAAGACCCTGAAGTAATACAGCCTAAATATATCAATAGCTGTAAAGCGAGGGGGAGTGGGTTGGAGACCGAGAGGACCACACGCCCGATGTTCATGTGGCAACAGAGAGCCTTTATTGGTTCAACTCCTCCTTATAAAGTGGGTTTGACTGGATAGCTCACTGCTGTGATCTTTCAACACCACCCAGCTCCCAGATCAGTGAGACATTTCTGCATCTTAGCATGGAACCTAATTGGTTGAGGTTCCTGTCTGTCAAACCAGGGGCTGGTTTGTGGAACCCACTGGGCTTCTTATTGATAGCCTAATTAATTGCCCAGTACAAGCGAGCTAGTACTATGACATACTGCGACAAATAGCTATTTTATTTTCTTGCTTTTTAAATAACTTTGTTTCACTCACAA
The DNA here is from genome assembly GCF_035770615.1 of Melospiza melodia melodia. Classification (NCBI taxonomy): domain Eukaryota; kingdom Metazoa; phylum Chordata; class Aves; order Passeriformes; family Passerellidae; genus Melospiza; species Melospiza melodia. The sequence goes on along the minus strand of NC_086226.1, from coordinate 58,085,158 downwards.
TTATTCATAATAATACATTAGAAACAGTGGTTTGCAGCTATATTCTTTTATTTCACCTTTTTAAACTTGTTGTTCAAGTTGACAAAGCTTTGAAAGCTAAAACCCAGATGCATTTAGCTCTGTATGATCACTGTTAGCCAGTACCGACTTTTGAGCTCATAGTTTTTCTATATTAAGAAAGATATTAAGAAGAAATCTGGATAGATTTTTGAGTAGAGACTTTATTTCAGGTAGCTACATAGAAGAAAATCTGTAGCCTTCTCTGGCTCTGCCCTTTAAGATAATACCTTATAGGCCAAATAATGGAGTGCGGGTTTGAGGTTAGGAGCTGAGGTAGGAATATTTGCCAGGCAAAGACTAACATACAACCAAATGAGAAATGCAGGATCAGATGTGTAGTAATCAATATGTGAAAGGTAGCTTATGCTACTCGTTTCCTTACTGATGCACACTGAAATTTTCATTACTCATTGGTGGTTGGGACAGGAAACCGCTATTTTAGATTTTAATTTAGTGCTTCTTCAGGCATCAGTTGATTCTCTTCTTAGCAGATTATTTTGCTTTTATTTAGAGTGATGAGAATAACTCTGGATAAAATGCATAAGATATATAATGCGTATTTTTCTTGCATTGTCAATTTTGTTTTGCCCATTGTCAGATGTATTTGAAGTTAAATTATGTGTTTGATCATATTATTCATTGAAGCATGTTTAGCTTTTAATGTCTGTGGGTTAGCAATGTGTTATGTGGAAAACTGCTATGAATTTTTATATTACACATTGAATGATGAGCTTTTTTGAGATGAAATAAAATTGTCTGGGTGCATATAAAGCCCATATAAAACTCAGTTGTTTATTTATGAAGTCTTCTGCATATTAATCCAGAACAAAAGATTTAATTTAAGGTATAATATAAAATGGGAAAGGAATCTATAAAGAAATAAATGACACTAGATAGGTAAATACATGAAAAAGAAAGCATGGGTCCAAGTAATGTTTTTGGATTGTATGCCATTACCCTATCATTACTTTCATGGAGAAGAAATAACACAATTCCTTCTGTTGGCATCTACCCAAATTCTTATCAGAAGTGACCCCCTGGTTTTATGCATTTTTTCATATTCTAAGTAAAAAAGAGTTTTCAAACTCTAGTTGAGCATCTGCAAAATCAAATATTCCAGGTAAACGTCAGGTGAAAACATGTTTAAGCATGCTCTTTGGAGCCAAACACAAAATTTAATACATCTTTCCTTAGTAATCATTCTCTTTCTCTCTCTCTTTCTCTCCAGTCCTTGCTTTGAAACACATTACTGTTTGCAAATATGTGAAATAAGAAACCAAAGGATTTGAGATCATACACTTACAAAGGCATTCTTCCCATGGTCATCTTAGTAGGCCTCTTCCAGGTGTTGAAGGTTAAGATAATGTGGAAATTTCATGTTCAAAAGCACATTCAACGAGACTGACATGGAAAAAACATGGTTTTCTATGGCCTTTTGTAATGACAAATGCATACACAGCAGTAGCTCTGACTTCACCAGTTTCTGAGAATAGAAATTCTGATCATAGGTTATCTTCTGGGGAATGACTTAATCTTCATGAACTTATTGAGTCTAATATGGGTAAAATGTAATGGCTTGTGATATGCAGGTGATTAAATAAGAAATTTTTCATTACTTTCTGAACTAGACTTTTATGAAAGGCTGTAACTCTGGAATATGTCTTTTTGAACTTTCCATTATTATCACTGAGAGGACGCTGTCAGTGAATAAAATTTTTTGGACACACATTCAAGAAAAAAAAATACAAAACTTAAGGAAGCTTATTTTTTTGTGTGAAGTTAAGTGGAATGACTCTAATGGAGTTTTATTTTCAAAGTAACTGAGCATTAAGATATCATTTCAGAACTGAAACACACATAAATGGCATTCTGATTTAAGTAGGTACACCTAAATTTTAGTTATGAGCAAAATAACTAACATTATTTATTTTGTACTTATTTGACAGTACTTCTATGATTTTTTTCCTTTTTTTCACTTTTTTTCATGAATACAGGAACTTTTTAGAGAGCTTCTGATGTGACTGAAATACACAGAGACATGAGGCTGTTGGTTGATGATCCAGTGGCACTCACTGATATTAGCTCATGTCAGTGAAGCCCTCCCAGGAATAAGTTGGCCTTTACTGGATCACTGAGAGATTGGAACCTAAAGAGAGAGAGAAAAACATACCTTTATCATGTAGAAGAAAGCATTGAATTTATTTACTGAGTTTCTACTGAAGTTCCTTAATATTAATTTTTGATGCACTAAGACAGACTGGGTGCTATCCTTTGGTAAGTTGCTGCAGTGTAACAGTGTGCCTCTTTAATATTGTTAAGTACAAGACTTACCTAGGAACAGTAACAAAAGAAGGTGAACTATATCTGTGAACATTGCTTGTAGTGTTCTTAAAGAGAATTTAAAAATGTCTTCAATGTAAAACAAGCCTTAACATACAAATTTTCATGAGTTCTGCAAACCTAGCATCTTGTGTCAAAAGCTGTAACGTGACCAGTGCAGCAGTTATGTTGTCTGGGCCAGTGATGAAGATGTTATGATGCAAGGTCAGCGTCATTAATGCTGTAGCTAAGAACCTGGATCCAAAGTCCTACACACAAGATAGAGAAGTCTAATAGTAAAATACTGACAGAATCACAGCATCTGCTGAGTTGGAAGAGGCTCACAAGGACAATTGTGTCCACCTTACAGTACCTCAAAATCCCCAAGAGTCACACCGCGTGTCTGAAGATACTGTCCAAATGCTTCCTGAATTCTGGCAGGCTGATCCTGTGACCACTTCCCTGGGGAGCCTGTTCCCCAGGGAATAGTGCACGACCACCCTCTGGGGGAAGACCCTTTTCCTAATATCCAAGTGAAACCTCCCTGACACAACTTTATTCCCTCGGGTCCTGTACCCCCTCTTACCCTCATGATGAAGTTGTAACTGCAATGAGGCGCATCCTGTCTCCTCTTTTCCAGGCTGAACACACCAAGTGACCTCAGCCTCTCCTCATACGGCTTCCCCTGAAGGCTTTGGAATTTCAATATTGAATTAGTTTATCAAAGAAAGATATGAAGTTAACATAACTTGTGGCTTTTTAGTCCTGGATATGTGAAAAAATAATATTTTGCCAAACTAAATTCTTCAAATCACAACTTTATTTTTTTCCCCCATCCTTCCACCCACTCTCCCTAATTTCTCTTTCTACTTAAACTGAAGGAATGGCAAAATCAATCATAGATCTTTATGTGTGAAGGACACTACAGGGAAATATGTACATGGAGGTTTACTTTGAGAAACCTTTCATAACCTATCCCCGAAGTTGTTGTTTCCTTACTTCTTCATGTGGAAATATGTTTTTTACTTTTCTTTTTGTCATATTCTGTCAGTTTGTGTTGAGGAACACAACACTATGGGGAACTGCAGGGAGTTCTTTTAGAACAGATGGTCTAGGACAAAATTAAGTCAAATAAGACAATATTATATCTGAGAACTATTTATTGGTAACAAAAAAGGCATTGAAAGGCCCTATGAAAGAAGAGATGAAAAAAATAGAAAAGGAGGAATAAAAAATGAAAAGGGATGGGGAGAGAGAGAAAGCAGAGACAGAGAGAAATAGCAGGCATCAAAACCACAGGGTCGAGGAGTGCCATTATGTCCAGGCAGCCCGGGGCATGCACTCGCTGCAGCCAGGGAGCCCGCGCAGCTCCTGGAGCTGAGCGGCTCCCCTGGCACAGCTCCTGCAGGACGTGGGGGAATGAATGGCTGGGCGCTCGGGCAGGAGGTGCAGAACCTTGGACAGGGTCACAGCAGGAATTGCTGAATCGGTGGAGTAAGGTTAGAGGCAGGTGGATCAGGCAGGAATGCAGGGACGAAGCAGGCAAGGCCTCAGACAGAAACATAGGGAGGCAGGGCAGGTGGTGGGAGGCTTGGAGGTCAGCCAGCGTCCAGCCAAGCACCCTGTGAGAGAGAGGACAAGTAAGCATGGGCAAAAAGAGCAAAAGCAGGCTAGAGACAGGGCAAAAAGTAGACCAAAAGACCAAAAAGACAAGACCTCAGAAGCTGTGGTGCAGTTCCTTTTATGCCCCTTGCTACTCCCAAGGTCCACCTGCTGATGGAAGACCATTGGCCCAGTCCAAGTTTCCACTGCAGTCCATTGGTGGAGAGCTTTTGCTGTTCTATTGCAAAGCCTTTCCAGAGGGTACAGTGTCCTTGGTGGTCTCCTGCTGCCTGCCTGTGCCATTTGAGATATGAAATGGCTGCCAGGCAAAGCCTTCCCAGAGACCAGGCTTTCTCCCATCTTCTCCCAATTGCCTTCTGCAAGTGGCACTTGTACAACCCCTCCTCCACATGCCTCTGACAATCGATGTTGAGACAGAGATCAGAATTAAATTGGTTCCTCATGATTTATTATTGAGGTAATGGTGTCATGCAGTGAGTCTGCCAGCTTCCTCTTCTGGGCAGTCAACAGCTGTGAAATCTGGTAAAATATTCAAGATAGCATATGCTGTATAAAGTATATTGTCTTGAGATTCAAATATTTATTTACTTCTGTTGTGTTTTTCCTTGGAGTTACATAATTGTTGCTGGTGAGCATACCCTACTTCTCTGTTCTTAAGGACAATCAGCTTTCAAAGCAGGTCCATCCCTAAGAGTTTTGACACAGTATTGGACAGTGTCATACAAGAACTTGAGCCTGAACATAAGGCTTCAGGTAAAACTTTAATTGCTCTGGAAAGTGATGACTGACTGTAAACAAACCAGGTTAATTTAGAAGGTGGAAAGGTGAAATTCTTTTATGGACCTGTGGGCCTAAAGCTGTGGTAAATTTGAGCCACGCAATATGCAGCATGGCAGATAAAAACCTCTGGTTATTTCGAATTACACTGGGGGAGGTTTTTTGTTTGTTTGTTTGTTTGTTTGTTTTTTGTTTTTTGTTTTTTGTTGTTTGTTTGTTTCAATTTGATTGTGTCTTATAAATAGGAAATGGCTCGCAGAACTAAGAAAACCAATTATGAATATTAGCCTGCGATATAATCTTAATGTAGAGTGAGAATGTACAATATTAAAAGTATCAAATGGGGTTAACTGAAGGAACGTTAACCTTTTTTTGTAAATACCCATAAAATTTTAGAACTCTCACTGCATAAGTGCATAACATCTTTCAGCTGTAGGTCAGAACACCTCATCAGATTGAAGGAGACACATAAAGGATGGTTAATGAGTGTACAAAATTTTAAATTTCATTTCAGGTCTATCTATCTGTCTATCTGGTAGCCAAAACCTTTGAGATTTGTGTACACAAAGGCTACTGTCTTCTACTGTGCTCTTTATGATTGTGTATCTATACACTTTGTAGGAATTTTTGTCTTCTCCTTGAGCTAGTCTAAAAATAGATTTTTTCTTTAAAGCCTTAAAGTAGGGGAAAAAAAATGTGTAAAACTTTAGGAGAAGCAATTCTTACCAGGAAGATCTTGATCTTGACCGATTCTATTAACTACAAATACTTGCCATGCGAATCTGCCTTTTCAAAAGGATGTTAAATTTGTTTACTCATTATCACTCATATATATTCATTTTGTAACACATGCTATTCTTAGTACTAACGTTATGTGGTAGAATATTGTAAGGATGGGAACTGTTGTGAAATTCTACTTGGAACTGACAAGTCTCATAGTTTGAAAGTAGGCTAAGATGACTTTTCTATTTATTGGGCTGATAATTTTGAGATAGATTCTAAACTCTGCTTGGAAAAATACACAGGGTGTTCCCTATTATCTCCTCTTCCTTATTAAAAGTTTCAGAAGCTAATGCCTGAAGAAATAATCTGATTCAAGGGTAATCTAGACTAAGAAGACTGTCTCTTTTCCAATACTTTCTCAAAGTAGTTTTATTGTTATGTCTTTTCCACCTTACAGCCACCTAAAATGAAAATTTTAGCTGCTGGTAAGAGTGACTCAGAGAATTTTTAAATTTGATTTGAAGAGCCACTAGTAATTCAGTTGTAGATGAAGTTTCTAACACAAGTGGTGACTTTCTCCTTCACATTCTCAGTTCCCCTTTGCAAAAATAACATCTTTCATTTAGGTCTTGCTGTTCTCTTGTCTGAAATGCACAGATCAAGCTTTTATGAACTCAGGTAAATTTACATTCTGGAACCTATTCATCGTAAATTAGCAGAGCTTTCAGTGACTGCATGAAGATCATGCTGTCCTACCTCAGCTGACAAACAGGACTATATTCTCACAGCTATAATTTTTTCTTTTCTATAGAAAAGCTGCAATATCACTTTTATTTCAGAAAATTAAATCCTGTGACTGAATCAAATACAAATGATGAAGTCTGTATTTGAATTTCAGTTCTACAGCTGTCACTTTGTTACCAAACAGTCTTAATCACTAATTTTTATGACAATTTATCCTCATGCTTTTGTGAAACTTCTCTCAGTAATTTTTTTCCCATTTTTGCATTCAGGCTCTACATACCCATTTTTAACATTTTAACATTTTGCACTCTTCCAAAGTTTCTTCAAGTTTGACTTCATGCAGAGGGTTTAGAGACAGGTAGTAACTTTCTGTCCACATTTCATAGAATTTTAGGTTGAAAGATCTAATATCAAAATAATATCAAAATCATAGAACGGTTTGTGGTGGAAGGAACACTACAAAGAATCTTATATTAAACCCCTGCCATTAGCAGGGATGTCTTTCACTAGATCAGGTTGCTCAGGGCTCCATCCAACCTAGCACTGAACACTTCCAGGAACAGGACATCCACAACTTCTCCTGGCAAACCTGTTCTGGTACCTCACCATCCTCGCAGTAAAGAATTTCTTCCTAGGAACCAATGTAATTTCACACTCTTTTAGTTTAAAGCCATTCCCCCTTCTATCCATACATACTCTTTTAAAAAACCCCTCTCCAGCTCTCTTATAGAAGCCCTTTATCTACTGGAAGGTGCTATAAGGACTCCCCGGAGAGCCACAGAGCTGTTACCCTGTCTTTTTCATAAGAGAGGTTTTTCAGGCCTCAGATCATCTTTGAGACCCTCCTCTGGAGTCCGTTCAGAAGGTCCACATCCTTGTTGTGTTGGGGCCCCAGACCTGGACACAGTACTCCAGTAGGGGTCTAATGAGAGCTGAGTAGTGTGTAAGAATCAGTTTTACAGATATTCCTTAATACATTTTGCACTCAAGAGCATTTTTTTTTCAGGGTTTTCATGCTGAGTCAAGAAGAGAATGTGCCCAGGTTCTTTTGAAGGAACTAAATACTATCCACAAAGCTTATGACTGTAAGCATGAGCTTCACATGTGGAGGAAAGAATATTTTGTGTTTTCAGTTGAGAATGTGCCTCTTGAAGCAGAGACTTTGCTTAATGTTCATTCTGGTATGAAATGATGTGGTTGTGTGAAATTTGGGAAGGCAGAGCTGGCTAGATGAGAGGGGCTTGTACACCCTTTGTCCTTTTTCATATTCTGTTTATCAGTAGAATTTAACTGTTTATCATTGTTGTTTAATTGCGCATGTTTTGTGCACGATCACAATCTACTAGCAAGGACTTTCAGTGCTTTTGTGCACCTGGCCCATTTAACCATAGGACTGGCTGAAGAGTGGGGAGATTAAATGAGTCGCAATATGTGGCTAAATAAACATTGTTTAATATGGAGTTTGTTGTTATGTCTGACAGTGCAGTGGAAAATGACAGACTGGCCTTTTATGGCCTTTGATTTGTTTTCATTTTTTTAAAAAATGGCTGTAAATGAGATGAGATTTGGTTTTGTTTGTGCTTTTTTTTTTTGTTGTTTGTTTGTTTGCTTGGTGTTTTTTGGTTAGTTTTTGGTGGTGGGTATGGGGTTTTTTTCACTTTGTCTCCCTGTAGTGTTTGCCTTTATCTGACATGACTTTCTCCAACATAAAAATTGAAGAATATGCATGAAGTTTTCAGAAATATACTACTCAAATGATCCACTCTGTTTTCATTTATGTGCAGCTAAGGATGCTTTTCTTATATAATTAATACTTGGATGGAGATTTGTAATTTGTTTAATTTTTTGTCTCCTACAAGACATATTTTCACTTCTGCCTGGTTATTCATGCAGCAGTTTGAACAAGGGGAAAAATAATCCTGTACTTCTGTATAATTGTTATAAAATCAGAATTTACAAATGACCTATGAAGAATATTTAGCAGGAAAACAGACCACTTTCCCTCCAGCTATTATGATGTGCTTGCAAAGCTTTTTCAAAAACTGCATTACCACTGAACTAGTTAATTAATTTTATTTTATAATACAGCCAGCAATTTAAGGTAGTTTTTCCCTCCCATTGTTTTGATAGCTTTCTTTTTACAAAGATCCAGACCTTCTAAAAACTCAAGTAGCCAAAGTACGTGAAATGAAAGAATGAAGAAAGAAATGCTAAGAATGAAAGCTACTCTGGGATAAAAATCTATTTTGTGGCAGTTTTTGCTTTCTGGGGTAGTATTTTTCTCTCTTTTCCATTCACATAATCAAGGCCCATAGAATTCATTGAAAAATCAGCAACTGATCACATCATGGCTGAATGTCATCATAAAAATATTTTAAAACCCTTGAATTAACCCCTTGAACACCAGGGAAATATGCAAATTAATTTGCTTATTTCCCTGAGCTCTTTTTGGAGCTATTTAATTAACATGTTTTTGCAAATTCTCTATTTTATTAGTAGCTCTACAGTTGGAGTACAAGGGGAACTAGCTCTGAATGCAGGACTAAAACTGGTGGGTTTTTTTCCTTTTCATTAATGATTTAATTTAATCTTGAAATTTGGCACAAAATAACTCTAGAGATGATAATTATTTTTTTATGTAACTTTTTGGCACAATTCTTACTAACATTTTAGAAGAGAACATTCTGAAGGGATTCCATTGTTTTAGAATTATATCCTCTAAACACAAAGTGACCTCTGCCATAGTCTCATAGATTCTTCTTGTGGTTGGATAGAAATTTGAGTCCATGGGAACTACAGCCATCAGAAAATCAGGATGAAACATGGTGTAAAATAAGGCAGCAGTTTGTTTCCCAGATATTGAACACTTTCCAGTTTAGACATTACAAACAAGCATGAGACAGAGTGTTGGCCGAATATCAAATAAGTACTTTCATAAATAAATCACTTTACAAATTTTGCTGGTATCTACTGAATAATTCATGTGACAAACAGGAGATCATCAGCAACGGTTCTCCTTGAATACAAAGACTATCCCTGTTAATTGAATTTTTAAATGAAAAATTAGTAATTTTCACTGACTTTTATATTCAACAATTGTTACTCAATTAGGTTTACAAAATAACATTCACATTGCTGGTAGAAAGACATGTCATTTGAGGACAACTTAAATTTTCTTTTGTACTCTTTCCCTAATGATCTGTACCACTTTTGTCCTGTTCAGCTCCAGTTCCAAGTCCTGAAAAAAGCTTCTCTGCTTGGTGTACCAGAATCATCATGTGACTTGTCATTGGCCCAGCATTCTACTTTCACATCACTGGGAACGTTTCAGGTTCATATTACTCTGAATTGATACATGGGCATTTATTCATATAAAAGAGTTAACTTGTATCTAAACATTGCATAATGTCCACTTTCACACTTGGAACTAAATAAAACCTCAAACACAAAAATTCCTAGTATTCAATGCTACAGTTAGGAACTGTACCTGGTTATTACTGCAGAATTATAAAAGTGACTCCCATGAACCTGAAGAAGAAATCAAGCTCTGGATTTGTTATTGCCAAAGATTTGGCTGCTTAGAATGTATTTTCAATACTCAGAAACTTAAATGACAAAGCCTTTAGATTAAGGAAAGCAGTTAAATTTGAAAATATTTCCAATTTATTTAAATTTGAGAAGATAAAGAAGATAAACTATGCACTTCTCAATGTGTCTAACAACTGCTAAAATGTACTGGGGTATCTTCCATTTGAACTGTGCCTTACATGTGTTGTTCTAGTTTAGCTCTGTCATTTGGGTCAAAGATCTTCCTCACAATCTGTAATTACCAGAGATCTGATGATATAAACATTGTGTAGTCTTATTTAATTTATTGAATATTCAATAGAATATCTGGCTGACTTCCAAAATGTTTCTGTAGAAGTTAGCTACATAGAGGTTTATGGAATAGCTGTAGCACTGTTCTGAAGCTGAACTCTAGGCAGCCTTTTTCTATTCAAAACCTTTTCAATAAAAATTTTACTCATGGACATAACTGATAAAAAGGACACATCCCTGAAAATCAAAACACGATCACATGAAGATTTGCACAGAAGTTTATTTTCAGTGGTTGTTAAAGTCTGACTGCTCAGTGAAATGCATCAAGAACATATGAATGCATATAATGGATACAGATTTATGGCCTTCTTTCTACCATGTGAATGCCGTGGGATAGTTCCACATTAAACAGATGATCCTGGAATATATGGCTGAAGATGAAGGAGTTATTGAATGTCATGTGATTGAAATAAATATATTTCTCTAAATTAGGATGATTTCAAGTATCAGTCAATAGTGGTTATTTTCACTATAGCAGGTGCATCCTAACTTTGTAGAAAATGGTATCACTGCAAAAAAGAAGAGTATGCCATGTTTAGGATATGAAACAGATGTAAAAACTGAAGCAAATGCTCCATCTATCCAGTCTGGCTTTCAAAAGAACAAATTATTTATTGGTTTATGGCCAGTTGCACTGATTGAGCTGCAATGTTTCTACTATGAAAACCTCCTATCTTGCTGCCAAAGATGTAAGAGAGAAGAAACTACCATGGTATTTGGTAAATTTTCAAATGGAGGAATCAAATTTTTCTTGTATTCCTTAAGTATGTAAGGCAGCAGTAACAAATTGTTAGCCCTGTTTAGAATTTCATTCCTTTTAGTATTTTATTTTCAGTTGTAATAATGTTAAAAAAACATGAGCCAAAGATCAGCAGACATAACTAATAATACAGGAAAGATTGCTACATGAACTCAGAAAATGCCTGATGGGTTTGTTTAGATGCTTGTTTTTAGGGTATTCTTAAAAAGTGCCATAAATCCCTTTTATCTCTATTGTACATATTTTAGTATTAGTTTTCCTTTTAACATAGTTTCTGTGTAATATATGCAATGAAGCACTTTTTCTGTCTGAAAACTCAATGAGGCTCAAGATGCCATCTCTAAATATTTCAATTTTTACTGGTCATATTGAATCTGCACTTTTGCAGATTTCAAGATGCTTTTGAAATATAGCAGCTCCTTGGTTGGTCTGGAATTTTCTGCCAAACATTCAAGTAATGAATGATTCTTTTCAGAGAAATAATCTCATTAACATTCCCAAGACTTAATCAAGGCATTAAGATTGAAAAATATGCATCTCTGAAAGAAGCACATTCATTCAGCTTCAATTTTCATCTGTTGAATGAGATTAAAAATTTCTATACTGAAATATTCTGCTGAATTAAAATTATTCCTGAAGACACTTTTGTGTTTGTGCTTCCTTTTGCTTCCACAACTTTTTTGTGTAAAGTAAGCTAGGTGGCTCTGTTGGCAAAGTTTATTTCCTAGACTGAGTCATTCTTTTGACATGTTGGATTTTGTAACATCTTTCAACTCTCTTCTTGAACTATATCTGCTTCTGGAATGTTTTTACAGTTCTAGGGAGTCCACTGCTCAGTGCAGATTTCCGTTACTGACTTGACCATGTTCCACAGCACAAATGGGACCCTTAGCTTATGTAGGTTAGCTCAATTTGTATTAGATGAATGGGCTTAAACTGAAGGAGGGCACTTTTTTATTAGATATTAAGAAGAAATTCTTTACTGTGAGGGTGCTGAGGCACCGGGCCAGATTGACCAGAGAAGCTGAGGAGTCCCCATTTCAGGTGATGTTCAAGACCAGGCTGTATGGGGCTCTGAGTTACCTGGGCTAGAGGAAGGTATCCCTGTCAATAGCAAGGGTTTGGAACAAGCTGATTTTTGAGATCACTTCCAAACCTAACCATTACACAACTCTATGATTCCATAATCTGTTTACTGAATTATGTAGATTGTTCTCTTAGCTACATATAAACCTTTCCACAATCTGCTAATTTCTTTATGACTTTTCTTCCTGATTATCAGTTCCTGTAGCACACACTTTCTCTAGGACAAGTCACAATTTTCAAAACACCTTCAGGCTCTATCAGTTACCTGGTTTTCATCCAAAGTTTTGGCTAACATACTGCTTTTAATCTTGCAGTCAGAACCACGATAAAATACAATTAGTAGCTAAACTCGAAAAATTCTACTGTAAGAGATTCTTTTGGTGATCACAGCTAACTACTAGAAACAGCTATTTAGGGATGTTTAGGAGCCTTTTACCATCTCCCGAACTAAAAGGCTTATTAAACACTTGCAATCTTATTGAGCTATTAGTGTTTTTAAATATACAAATTAAGTAACAGCTTTCTAAAGCTTAATGAAATCAGAGGGCTTTAATGAGTTTTTAATTTAAGCTCCTTTTTTTCACTTCATTTCACAATATGTTGCTTATTTTTAGTCCAACAGTGAAATTGGGAAGATATTGATCTCACAAACTCTACAGAATTTTTTTTATCTTGTAATTAGTAGTAGCAAAAATTGATACTTGAACCTTTCTCTATAAATTTGCATTTAGGTACCAATTCCTTTCCTTCAGTGCTTTATTTCATGCTTCATTACAATATTCATCCTTGTCTTTAGCCAAAAATACTCCACTGGAGTACCGCATTCACTCATCAGGACAGTGGAGAAAACTGTAGGGAATGGGAGTAATGCTGACCCTCCACTAAGAAGCTGTCTGCTGTTGTTGCCTCACCTCAGAAGAATTGTGCCTTTTCTCTCTGCCAACAAACTTAATTTTCTTATTTTTCAAGAACCTTAAAACTTAAAAACTGATACAATTCTATTAGGCTATATCCTATGTAATTTCAAAGTATTTCATCATAATTTCTCAGTGATCTTTCTAACAAAATATAAAAAAATAATCACTTTGGAACAAACTGAAGAAATAGGTGACACATAAAAGCTGCAAAAGTTACATTTTAGTTAACTGGAGCATTCCTTAGCTTTGCATATTAGCTTTTTAATGTGATTTAGTTTTTATGCTCTTCAAAATAAGATCTTAGTGAATAATGGGTAGCAACACTCAAGTCACCATAAAAGAAAACGACAAAATGACTTCATAAAAATGCCAGCAAATGCAAGCTAAGAGCATTTTCAATTTATCTGCCAAGTTTCTAAGCACTCATCCAAAATAGCTTTGTGATTTTACTTCCAAAGCTATTATCTGTACCTAAATAAGTAGCTGTCAATAACTATCAGCTATTATACTGACCTTTTTCTGTCTGAGGCTAAATCAGAACAGGTCTGTTGAAAGGTATACCTGGCTTCCAGTACAGAAGATCCCATTAGCTGTTAATTTTTTACTCAGCCCTGAGGTCAGTGTTCTTGTCACTGCCTTTATGGCAGTTCTGCAACACTTTAATAATGATGTACTCAGTTGCTATGGAGTTCTAGTTATGCTTAGAAGAAAACTATCAATGAAAGCAGGCATGATAATAAAGGCAAACATATTTTTTTCCTAAATGGATTCCTTGTTTTACCTTGAAAAAATTATCTTAGATATGTTTTTTAAGCCCATAAATCCATATGATTTATAAGCAGATATATAATGAGCTACATTTTTATGTCACTCTCACCCTAATGTCATGTTTTATTATGTAATGCCAAAAGGCTCACAAAATGTACTCAATTTTCACAAACTGAGAAACAACATTGGTGCTGTTTGAACAGGCTGAATTCCTCCAGAGGAAAAAATGTTCATTTCAAAGAAGTAAGGACTGCTGTGATTACAAAATAAGCATCAATTAATTATAATGAAATTTAATTAAGCTTTGCTCAGGTTTGCATTCTCTCTCATGTCTTCAAGGATTGATCTTTAGGAAAGACTCAAAACCACATTTCTCAGGTAAGTCTCTTCTTATTTAATTGTTTATGATGAAGTTAAAAAAAAAATCCCAAACCCACAAACAAAACAGCAATACATAATTTAATCTAAAAATCTAAAACTTTTTTATTTCCATTTACGATGCTACTGCTAATGCTGAAATGACAGTTCCCTATACACTTAGGTTTTCTAATTCACCTATTATCAGACTATAAGAAAGCATGGGTCTCACAAGATTGACATTTTCATACTGGTGAGATTGTGACCTCAGAATCAAGTTTTGTTTTCTTTTTATTTTCATGTCTTCAGTTCTTACTTAGGCACTGACATCTGTGTTCATTATGTTACATTCAACCACAAGGCAGATCTTGAAGCTTTTGGTTAAGTTGACCTAATAATACCAGCAAGAGATAGATGCATGAGCACACAGATTTTCAACCAACCTGTCTTTCTGTCAAACTTTTCTTCTCAGCTCTCTATTTTCCATAATTCAGGATAGTCAAGAGTAAAAGTGTTCTCCATGACTTTTTTGCTCTGTCTTCTGACCTTTGTGCCTTACCAAAATTATTTACCAAAAGGTGATGTGCTCAAGATTACACATACAAAGTCAAAGCAAATGTCTCTGTGGAAGGCAAGACTGTAGAAACACTCTTTTTGAGGTTTAGGAGCTGGCATGAAGGACATAATTGACACTAAATTCCTTTAATTTATAATAATATAGGTATGTTGTAATAGCACTGGACACTTACTTCGTAGTACTTGAAGGGTTTGTGAAATAGATTTGTCTTCAAAAAACAACTCTCTGTTCAGTGGCAACAAAAAATCTACTGGAAGCATAAGGCAAAGTGTAACACTATTACAGCACAAGTGACCTATGCAAGTGCCCCTGGTACTGTAAAGTTTTTCAGATTTGTTTTATCTGTAAATTCCAAATCATTTTAGTTTTGCTTTTTCAGGAGAAACCTTGAAAGCTAAATTTTTTTGTCTTGCCTTGCTTCTTTCCTTCTCCTTCTCCTTCTCCAGACTATGGTGAGATAATGTCCTTGAGGAAAATTGTGCACAAATCTTTATTTTTAGTTGAAGTTTGTAGTAGAAAAAGTTTCCATGTAGTCTCTGATAGCTATGATCTCTATGTATGCACATCTATTTGTGGGCACAAATTTTAAATTAAGTTATAATTAGGATGAATAAAACCTGTACCATATATTGATTTCCTAAAGTTAGAAAATGGCACAATTGTGGGTGCTTACAATTATTTGGTGAAGGTGAAAAAAAACCTGAAAGATAACGTAAATAATTTCTTTCTTATTTTATTTTAATCCATGTGCTTAGGATTTATACAGGTGCCTGCCATTGTTTGGGAGAGCTATAATAAACTATTGCTTCATCTTTTTGGTAACAATTATAATTTTAACATTTATTTTGATTGTCACAAGAGAGTTTTGTCCTTATATAGTTAATGACACAGTAAGTTGAGATTGTGACTTAAATTCAGAGAAAGAAAAGACTTTAGGGACATAATAAATTCTGATGCATCACTTACAATTTATAACTGATGTCAAGCACCTTGCCAGTATCAGCACATCATCTTGCTCATGAACTTGTCTGATATCATGAAAGATTCAGCTTTTGTACAGACAAAATACCAGTAATCTTAATATGTGTTCTTTGGGCATTTTTTCTCTCCTGAATGTTCTCCATGAGAGCTTTTAATGCCAAAACCTATCTACGTAAATAATTAATCTGAAATTTTTCACGCATTTTTATGGAACACTTACATTTTTTAATTGTCAAGAGATAACTGTCTAAAAGTAAGGAATGTTAAGAAAAAATTACTTTTGAAATGCCATACTTTATTTGATCTCAAGTCAGTCAGAATAATCAGAACAGTAATTTTTACCAGATTGGAATTTACTACATAGGCCCAATGCTGCCACCAACTTTCTTCAAATTTTGCCTAGTATCAACAGCAGGTTATGTTAGGTATTTGGTAAAAATCTAATGTGAATTCTAACCTTACCATAGATAAAATGATGGAACATTCTCAGAAGGATAGAGGATTTTATACTGAAGTGTTGGAAAAGTATTTTGGTCAAAGGGACCATTATTACAATACATTAATGTCATGAATGGAAAAGTGATCTGAGATGTAATCTTGCCTCAGACTGTGGTCTACACTATGAAATAGTTTGCAAATTCCTATGATAACCAGTTAATTATAATATATTTGTGAATAAGATTCCTGAAACTTGTAACATACACTAGGGGGATGTAAAAATAAATACTAATTGTGATTATTAATAAAAAAAGAAGTGAATTAATTAAGTGATTCAAGAATTTTAACAACTCTCTTTCTTGTCAACTTAGCAACTTCAGTATGACAATACTAACAGAAGAGACTACTTCCAGTGGAACATGTACTTTCTTAGCAAATTTTCTTAAGTATCTTTCTCATGCTCAAGGCTATGTTGTTGTGAAGACTGTCCTATCTGATGAACTAGCAGCAAGCTGATTCTCTCTGGTTTTTGCAAAACAGTTTTAACACACTTTCTGACAGTAGGCAATACCTGTATTATAAATAGAGATGGTGTTATTGGTTGTTGTGGTAATAGGGTTCATATCAATGTCTATCTGGATAGGGACTGAAAGAAAACTGCTAAGTCTCCCATAGGTTTCAACTGTGTCATAAAATTTCAGAAAAATATGTTCATGAGTAGTAAGGCAATTACTGCAAAATTTTGCCAAAAAATCTCCACCAGTGCAGTCCATCAAAAGACTGAAGACAACATTTCTATATATGCATTGAAGTAAGATAAAGGCCTGAGAGATGATGAAGCCTAGACAGACAGTCCAAAAATTCTTCTGCAATTTAAAATTAATCTTTCCAATGTATTCCAGTGTTTTACTCTGTGAAATGCTATATAAAGGACTAGATGACAGCATGTTCATAATTTCCCATGTGTTCTACTAAAAGCTCTGCATGATCATGTCAGAAAAATAGAAAGACAATATGGTGGATTATTATGTTTGAATTGTTTACAGTGCACCCCCATAGGCCCGTGCTTTTTTGCTATAAAATAAAAACATTGTAATTAAAAGTTCATACATTAATTTGTATATTTATGAATTTGAACTGAATAATTTCACAAACTATCGGCAAAATAAAGTCAAAATTTGTCTTTTCCACATGGTAGTGGAAGTGCTCATGATGGATTTGCATACATTCCTTTTTATTTGAACATTCGTGTTTGCTTTATATTTCTCTGTTCCAACAGAATGTTTTGAAGGGACAGTAGTCCTCATGTAGATACTTCAAGCAGTGATGTTGGAAGCAGATAGGCTAGCTATGAAATTGAATTAGCTGTTTTTATTTTAGGAGTGAGCATCCCTTCTGTAGCTGAAGTCAGAATGATTTACTTTGCTTTATGAGGTTTAAGAGAAATCTTACTAATCACATGACTGATTCTAAAATTTTACGCATTTATTCATTGCCATTTCTTCTACACATATGCATCTCTATAGAAGCACATACTGAGATAGGACAGGAGTCATCACCTTTCATTTAGGATGTAAAGCAGCTCACATTATTATTTATATATTCAAATGATGGCCTAAAATTTTTGGTATCTTTCATGTTTCATAGTAAGGTTCTTAGTGGAAAGATTTGGACTCATGTTATACTTTTCTTTTCCTGCTATCAAAGCTTATTTTCCTTGGGAGGTTTGAACCTGTGCTGTGAGATTACACACTCTTCTGCTAGAAGAGGTAGGCAGAGACATATAGAACATTTTCATGCTCAAAGATGAGAAGTGTGCAGCTGACACAGAGAAGTGAAGTATTTGTATTAGGTCACAGCCTTTTCGATCTATGTTTCTTGCTTTCAATGTGGTATAGTAAGATTTTTCATAAGCATTTTACATATCTACATAAAATGGAAAAGAAGTTCTTAAGTGGTTGTCATGATTTAACCCCAGCCAGCAGCTAAGCCCCACACAGCAGCTCTCTCACTCCCACATCAGCACTATTGGGAAGAAAATTGGAAGGATAAGAGCCAGAAAATTCATGGGTTGTAAAGATAGTTTTATAGAGAAAGCAAAAGTCACATACCCAAGAAAAGCAAAACAAATAATTAAATCAGTACTTCTGATTGGCAGGTAGATGTTCAGCTATCTCCAGGAGAGCAGACCCCATCACATGTAATTGTTACTTGGGAAGACAAATAACATCACTCCAAACATTCTTCCCTTCCTCCCTCTTCTCAGGAATGTGCCTTTGGGGAATGGGGGTCACCTTGCTTTGTCCCATCCCAACATCCCATGTACCCTCAGTCTCCCTGAGATTGTGGCAGTATGCAGAAAAAGACAGAAAACCAGAAAAAGCCTTGGTGCTGTGCAAGCCCTGCACAATAACAGAAAAATATCTCTATATTATCAACCCTGTGTTCACCAAAAATCCAAAACACAACCCCATATCAGCCACTCTGAAGAAAATTAACTCTACCACAGCTGAAACAAGCACAGTGGTCCTTTAGATTTTAGCACAAAAGGGACCACACAGAACAGGTTTAATGAAAGTTTTTGATCAGTCCTCCTGAGGAAGAACTTTGAGCTTCATGACTAATGATACTGGTTTTTCATGTATGAAAATTCAAACCAGAAAAGTAAAAAGTACTTCTTCTTTTTCTGACTTGGATTAATCTGATGAACGAAATCTCTAGATGGATCTCGATTTGGGATGTTGAACACTCTAGCTATTCAAAATTTAAAAATAAATAATAATAACTGTTTTGCAGATAGTAGCTAGACATAAAATTACAGTGCCACAGAAATGAAAATCAGAGCTCTCATTGACTGCATCTTGGCTAAATTTCATGCAATGCATTTAAAATTATTTAGGACAGCATTAACATTAAAAAATAACCCCTCATCTTTTGCAAACGCAATAGATCATTGATAGATAAATCAAATTCAAGTACTTTGGCTTCTTTATTGCAGCACATCTGTTAGTGAAACCAAAAGTCTGCACCACATACTATTACTATATTCGAGTAGTAACAATCTTTGGATGTTTTACTTATGGTTTAACTCTTGTCTTTCCATTAGCTTCTTTTACAGTTATTAAGCTGTGCTGTGTATCTTCCATTCTCTTCTCCTTCTTGGCTAAATTATTGAAGGAACTGATCTTTGAAAGGCCACTAATAATCAATAAATATTATCAAGGGATTCATGCTTGTCCTTCTTCTCTCAGCCAGGAAATTGACAGAAAAACATATAGCACAAGTGAAGTTGTCATCTTATTCAGTGGCATCCCCCATCACCACTGTGGTTACTACACTCCTATGCAGTACCATGCTTGCATTTAAAACTGAGAGTAGTACCTAAGGTGGAATTCTTAGTACTCCTTTTGACCTCTAGGTTTTACCACATAGGGAAGTGTCTCATTTGAAATCTAGCAAGAGGGGACTGTTTCCTCCTATCTAAAATCTTAATGATTATGTTAAACATTAAGATTTAGGGGGAAGACGCTGGCTGTTATACTGAAGCAGACGATTATATTTCATTAGCAGTTGAAACAGTTCCTCTTGCACTTCTGTATTATACCATCTTTCATCAGCAAAAAGGTAAATATAAACTCAGTCTTGTTTTACTGTTAATGTAATACAAGTCCATTTTCCTTTGCTGCTGCAACAAACCAAGATGGACATGACCTGATTTCCCAATATTCAGGGCAGATGACTAGGGCAATTATAATAGCAGCAGCAAATTTTTAGGCTCATATTGATTACAGTTACGTCAACATATAGTCTGATAGGCCTCTGTAAAGAGAGGCAAATTTGCCGCTAGTCAAGGAAGCAAAAATTCAGATTGTGTACATTATCATCATTCAACAAAAATTGGTGATTGATGCTCTGCTTGTGTCTAAAACTTTTCTGGAAAAAGTTATATTTTTAGTAAGAAGAAAAGACATATGAGAAGAGAGATTTCACCAGACAAATGAAAATAAAAACAATATAAACCAATTAAATGTATGAAAACCAGAAGAAATGAACGATTTTTCTTGCAGATTCCTTCTTCCCTTCCCTTCCCTTCCCTTCCCTTCCCTTCCCTTCCCTTCCCTTCCCTTCCCTTCCCTTCCCTTCCCTTCCCTTCCCTTCCCTTCCCTTCCCTTCCCTTCCCTTCCCTTCCCTTCCCTTCCCTTCCCTTCCCTTCCCTTCCCTTCCCTTCCCTTCCCTTCCCTTCCCTTCCCTTCCCTTCCCTTCCCTTCCCTTCCCCTACTTCCTTGGATAACTGAAATATTATATTTCTTAAAATTGTCAATCCTGATACAAAATTCATATGCTTAGGTTACAGCCTCCCTTCTCTGTTTAATTACCTGCTTTCACAACCACCTTATGAGTTTTTTGAACTAACTCCTCCTTCTCCCCCCATATAAAATTGTTGTACTGGCCAACAAACTCAACAATTACTATTGCTGCATAAGCAAAAGTGGTCAGGTGAAACTTACTTACTGGGAAACTAGGCTATAAATTTTCAAACAAATTTACCTTTGTTACTATTTAGGCTTTTTTTTGCTTATTATGCATTTTCACAACTGGTAAAAATACTACTCTGAGTATAAATGGTCTGTTTATTAGCTTGAGGATGAGTAAAACATTCATTTGGTAACCTTCACAGTATTCTGGAATTTCTACAGTCCATTTTTTAATTTCAACAGTGTCACAGATAATTTATTACTTTGGCATTTAGTCCCATGAGCATACACATGTGAGCATGCTTGTATACTTGTATAATTTCCTTGGTGGCAGCTTTCTCTGAAGAGAAATATAAAAAAACAATTTGCCTGCTCAACAGTTCTTACTACTTAAAAAGAAAAAAATAGTTCTCAAAAATTCCTTAGATGCATGTATTTTTATTTCGACTTTCCTTTTTATGAAGTAGCTTAACTCTGTGTGTGAGTATTTCTCTTTGCACGTAATTTTATGAGATTGTTTTCAGGGCTTTTACAAGATTTTTTATTTATGACTGTGTTTTTTTCTTTAAAGCAAAAAAACCCCCAAAACAAACAAAAAACATACAAACACACAAACAAAAATAAAAAACCAAACCAAACAAAAAACTCAACCAAAAACTACTGCTTTCTTTTACAGTTAGCACAAATTGCAAACATAAATCAGTGTGCACTCATTCATGGTGCATACATGCATAAAATAATAGACACCATGAAAATTGTGAATATATATAAAAGCCTTGCTTATGTTTTTCAACTATTTCTAGTCAATATTCTTTACAATAGAAAAAAACCAAAACTAAAAAACAACCAAAGTTTGGTGGAAATAGTAAATATAAGTTAATAATAAGCATATACAGCAAATCTACATAGGTGTTCTCAAGCCAGGGTACTACATTCATTTATGTATGTTCAGGGCATCCATACAGCATCAACTACCAAATTCTGCCCTAGCTGAACTGGAAGCAGCGCAAATTATAACTACTGGATATTGGTATGGGAACTATCACAGAGCATTCTGGTTTGGAGGGGATCCACAAGGGCCATGGAGTCCAACTCTGAAGTGAATGGCCTGTCTGGGGATCAAATACACAACCTCGGCCTTATTAGCACCATGCTCTCACCAACTGAGCTAATCTCAGCAGCATGGATGGTTAGTAATCTTCCCTTCTTGTATATTTCTTGACCAGACTGGCTGATTTGTACCTCCACAATTTCAGACTCCTGGGCTGCGCCAAGAGCGGCTGCTTCCTATCCATCCTGAGGGTCTGGGTAGTGGTGTGAGCATGGCTGCTTGGCACCCAAAACAGCTGGGCTTCTCTCTACAGTTACCAATCTTAAAAGGCGTCAAGGATCAAGATAAAGAAACGGGAGGGGTCCCTTGCATGAGTTCCCAAGAAGTTTATTCTCATAGAGGAGTCAGAGACAAAGAACTACAGAACAACAGGTTACAGTAACTTATAAAAGGGGGAGGTAACTGGGGGAGGGTACAGACTTCCAATTGTAGGGAACCAGGGGAGGAGTACAAGGTGGGAAATACAATGCCTAGACCAATAGGGAGTAACAGAGGAGGAAAACAATTTGGATACACCAATGATGTCTCTCTTCCATGTCAAGTGATATGGGAGGTTTCTAGGAGCAAAGGCAGGGCCACAATGAGGAAGAGAGGGCAGGATTACCATGATGGGCATGGAAGGGCCTGGAACAAAGGGCAGGTCTTTGGGAAGATGGACAAGGGAGGTGGGAGGATACGGGACAAACCATATACATAGGGGTAATGGAACAAACCATTATAAACTTGTAACAGAAAAGCACACAACTACATACCTGAAGTGCTGAAGAAAAAAATATAGAGATAACTCTTGGATTTACTATACCTTTCTTAATGTTTAAATTGGGATTATGTCCTGGCTGTGTCCCATCCCAACTCTCATGTATTGCCAGTCTCCTTGACATTGTACCAGGATGAAAAGCCAAAAAGGCCTCAGTGCTGTGCAACAGTAACAGAAATATCTCTATACTATCAACTGTGTGTTCAGTATATCTGTGATAAAAGTTGCAAGATAGATCTCCACACATTTTGTCTTGAAATGAAGCAACAGCTAATGTTTTTTAATGCAAACTGAAATGTAAAGCAGCATGATCGAGTGGGTGCCTCATAGACCAGCTCTAACTTGTATGACATATTTCACCCCATCTCTTACGGCCAAGGGACAGAGTGCACTTCCACAGGAAGGAAACAGTGCCTTCAGCAGCTGGATGAGCCTTGGAAGGCAGGGAATTCAGAGTGACTTAAGAATACATGCAACAGGTATCTATGGATAGGCATATTTTCTAACCAAAATGTTCTACATATTTAAACACAGATGTAGTGTGGATGTTAACAACCAAAATGTTCTTTGAAATACAAATGCAGTAAAGAAATTGCACAATTAATTTCACTATTTTAATGTGTTTTGGTTTTTTGAGGGGTTGTTATTTTGCCTGTGGGATAGTCCGCACAATGATAAAAACAGATTGAGGCCTAAATAGAGAAAAAAACCAAGACCAAACATTCTCTCCTTTACATGAGGCAACAACATCTCTTGTGATCTTGCAGTTAAGAAACTATGTTACGTTTTCAGCAGTGTGTTCTCCCTAGCCCAATGGCAGATATTGCTTCCTGCACAGCTATATAAAGCCCATTTTCTTAGACAAATGAAATTTTCTCCCCTGGCAACTTTTCATGTAGACCTGAGGGTGCTTATTTTTTGCCTTTGTATGAGTTAGGAGAGAAATTTGCCTGTTATGAAAATGATGGCAGTCCATTGTTAAATTTCCATCTGTGCTATCAGAATTGCATTAATATCCCATGGATAATCAGTTCCTACGATACCTCTTGAACTGCTATCAGATGAGTCTATATTAATTAGTAGCTTCCCAGGTATCCTACCACATTCCTTCCTTCAAGAATGATAGTCCTGTATTTTGCTTAGCTCTGCTATGTATAGTAATAACATGTATTGTAGGTGTCACCTTGGAGTTAACAATAATTGCTGTAATGTGGTTTCTCTAAATGTAACTCACTTTAACTCCACTTAATGTCTCATATGAACCCAACACAACTTAAATTGTAGAATGTCATTGCAGTGATACATTATTTTTTGGCTTTATATGGTGATTAACTAAGTTGTGGACAGTATTAACACATTCTTTTGTAACAAATGCAAAATCGGACGCTTGTCTCTTGTTTTTTTAGATTAATAGGCATTTCTGCACCTTTTCCTCTTTAGAACAGTAATATCACACTGACATCAAGACGATCAGCCATCTAAGTGATTGCCTGCTGACACTAGCCAGACTACAAATGCTTCACATCTCCTTTTTAATTTTTTGAATTAATATAATATACCATTAAGAAGTTTCAATATAAATATTACAGTCTGCTTGCAAAATGCATGTTTTATTGATATATCCTCTTTCAAGTGTCAAAACTAGGCTAAAGACAAATTTGAAATACCATTTCAGAACATTTCTGGAGAGGAAAATCTTTAGACCTCCCACACTGAGGATTTTTGTATTCTGAAACCTAAATCTATAGCAGAAGAATAAAAGGGAGTAGAAGTAATAAGACACAATAATTTAAGGAGCAGGATATTTCAGATTAAATTGTAATGTGATTTTACTATTCTCTTTTTTCCTCTCCCTGTCTTTTCAAAGAGAAGGCTACTATGTGGGTCTTAAAAATGTGTTTTTAAGAGAATTAATTAGTTTTTAAACACTTCCTGTCTGATGTTATTATTAATCTCATCCATGAATTGAGAGATTATTTATTTTTCTCATATCATTAATTATTTCTCCATTTTCCTTTACAGAATAATGCTTAGATGCAAACAGAAGGTAAACCAGTCAATTATTTTTCTCAACTAGCATTATGTATTTTCCATTAGGAATGTATCTTTTCAACTGAAAAGTTTTGGAGATTTCTTTTCCCCAAGTGCATTTAGTATATGATATACCTCACTCTAATAAGAACATTGTTCTCTCTCTCTAGAAATATATATGCAGAAGAATATGGATCTGAAGTTTGCTGAATATTTCACTTAAATATTTTCTGAAATCATGTTCTGTCACTGCTTACAAAAACCCAGTTCATCGTTTACTTTGAATATGGAGATATTCTGGTGTTTTATCAAACTGGAAATGTCAAAAATAAATATTATATAAGATGAATAGAAAAGAGACTTAATATAGCTGATTCTGTAAATGTCTCATATGTTTTCTTAGGATGATTAATCTGCATTACCTCATATCATATTACATACATGCTAAAGTAGATGCTTAGGATATAAATAATTAAGTAGTAGTGTCAAGTTTTTCTCATGAAATGATGCCTGGTTTGTTAAAATTTATCATACTGCACACTATTAGTGGTATATCAGGAATTAGTATCTAAAAAATGCAAATGAGCAGAAATATACTAAAATACTTTTCTATGAGCAAATTTCTTGGTCTAATGTACCTCTGTGTCAATGTATTTTACATATGGATAGAAGAATTTTCATTGCTTTTAGAAGTTAGATAATTACTGCATATGTCTGAACTTTCTATAGAAAATATATTATGAAATGTATTTATGGAGCTAGATGGATTATCGTTCAGTGTAAAATCTATGAGTATATTCACTGATGATGTAGTCAGTGACATTGTTTAGCTGTGGAATGTCCCCAGTCAAATTACTGGAGTAATGTGCCAACACAGTAACATATATAAATAAAACCCCCACAGCTATATTCACCTATAGTCATTTTTTATGTGTGATTGAATTTGGACTGGCAGACACCCACTTCCTCTTTTTCTCCTTTTCCTAGCTCCAATCTCAATGGCATAGAAGTTGCAAACACTTTTTCAATGGTATAGAAATTGCAAACAATTTTTTTTTTATATAGAAGTTGCAGATACTCTTTCTGTTTATCCCTTCAGTGTTAGAAATTTCCACCCAGTGCATTTTCATTAATTAAATCTGGTTATCTAACTTATTTTCTAAATAAATTCTGTGTGTATGTGTGCATGTGTGGGTGGGTGTGGGTGGGTGTGGGTGTGCAAGTGTGTCCCACAAGTAGGAAATGTAACCAAATCAGTTGCACTTGTGGAATGTGACAAAATATTAAAAAGGAAGTATATGTTCAAAATTATTAGGCAAAGTAAATACTGCAATTTGAAAAGTCAACTATTTAACCCAAGACAATTTATGCATATAAAGATCTGGGCTAAATGCTAAGGAACAATGAAGCCTGAGGCTATGTGTTTTTCTAACCACCCCCATCTTTCTTCAAACATATTCAAGTCACAAAGTATGGTTAATTAACTGATGTATTTTCTTTGCTGGAGTTATTACTGAATATTCCATTCATTTTATTTTTCTCATATCTAAAGCTTGAAGGAAAAAACAATAATTACACACTGTATAGCAACCCAAATATATTGCAATTGTCTATTTTATTCTCCTTGGTCCATTTTGCACTCAATCAGTGGACAACAAGTCTGACAGCACACATTACTTGCTAAATAATAATTTAGTTATGTGCTGCTTGTTCTTGACAATCTATTTATATTGCATTGATGACCTCTCTCTTATATATACCAAATCAAACATTTTCTTTTCACTGAGCAAGATGGAAAATTATACCAAGCTGTAACCCGCTGGTTGGCAAGTGAAGATGTTCCTTACTTATCAGGTGTCAGGGTGTCTACATGCAAGGGAAAACTGGTGTCTCTGAAGAACATTGCCAAGGGAAGGAATTAGGACACAGAAGAAAGACAGAATCTACTGTAGAATAGAGTAGAGCCGGAGAAACTTATTAATAATGGAGTGAATTTTGAACAAGATACTTCAGGAAGGTGTGAAGTGTGAAAGGACAAAACTCTGTTTTACATCTATTGTTAAGAAACTATTGTTACATCTATTGTTAAGATCTATTTCCCCTAAACTTTCCAATTGACTTTTTTACAGACTTCGCTCCAAAACCTGGTTTAGCAGAGCACATAAGCACATGTTTTTGTTTTGTGGAAACTTGTGATATTTAGACACTGAACTGAAGTGACAGTTTGAACCAATATGAAGAGAGAACAAGAGTGTGTATTATGATAACAGAAAGAATTTCTTAAACAAAAGCAAAAAGGAAGAATGTTCATTAGGCAAAATGTAGGTAAGTGGCTGGCTATGCCACTTACATTCATGTCTGGTGTGAATGGTGAATTAAGAGGAAAGAAACCTGACAAATGAACTATATATTCAGTTTCCACAATTTTAATGTATTGAGGTCCTGTGGTTGCTAAATCTATTCAAATTAGAAAAGAAAAAAAACAAACAAATGAGAAAAATATATTAATTGTTGTTCTGTCAATGTTGCCTAATGTTGCTGGTCCTTTTGAAAACAGCTTACTCTTTCATTTCAGTAGCTATGATGCATAATTAACAGTCTTGCAAATAGACCATAGGTTGATCAGGTAGTGGAATTCAATAGTTATTGTTCTAAGAATAATTCTGGGGCTACCAGTTGTGTTTAAGATTATTGGTAGAACATGATCTATGAATGTTTTCCTGTGTACTATAAATCCTCAGCATGTCTTTTCCCTGCCCCCTCCTCCCCCTCTTGATGTCTCACAAGCTGCCTAATTTAACATTGAATAAAATAAACTCTATTGATGTGAACCTGGTTGGAAAGAGTATTTCAATTATATTCTACTTGCTGACATTTACAATTAAAAGCAATGAGTATCTTCTGTGAATAATCACTCTGATGGATTGGGATTTCAGGAAAGTATTAACACAGTTGAAAATGAATAGGTAAAACATAAATCTCAGCATGTAAAATGATAACTTTTACTTCCAGAGCTCAGATTGTTATGATATATATACACATAAAGTCCTGTATTAATGAGGAAGGATTTGTTTTGAAAAGCATCTTTTATGCACACAGCTGTGGATTTCATTACACGTTGTTTATCTTGGTTTATTGTAAATCCTCAGAAAATGACAGTGCTTCAGGATAAGGTGAACAATTGTACTTAACTGCCTAGAGACTGTTGTGATTGGAGTAGTTCAGTTTCTCTAAAAGCCTAGATGGTCAGGGAGTACAGACCTGAGGTGAGGAAAATTGTCTTTGGTATTTCTGGGATGCCTGAAAGACTCTTCCTTGGCTTCCCACAGAGAGGAAAAAGTAAAGACTCAGTAATGATTTACCTTTCATGTAAATAAAACACTCTGATGCTCTGTGTAGGGAAGACTAATGCCATTCTTGACTCAGGATTTCATTTGACCACAATCAACATTGGATGTGTGAGGAGTCATTGAAGCTAAATATCTCTTAGTTCTCTTTACCTCTGTGTGTAAATTCCAATACAAAAACAATTAAAATCTTTGCTGTCTTGAAAATATAGTTTGCATCACTGTACTCAACACAGTGTTTTATCATCTCGTATTATAAATGGCTAGAATGGGCCGAATCCTGGAAGACAGCACTCTGGCAGGTTTCTGATGGGAAAAAAAAAGTCTGGTTGCAGGTGAAAGTGAAGGATGCTGCTTCTGAGAAGAAGGAAAAACCTTCACAGAGCTTTTTTTTTGAATAGGGAAACCATAAAACTGTGAGAACAGAAGGCAAAACTTGAGGAAAAAAAGATTTTTTTAATGGGTTATTTTATTCCCTATTCTTGTTATTTTTTGTGTTTTGATGAAATACATACATAGGGATTGGAACCATTTTGATGTTCTTTAGATATCTATCTTTAAATAAGTAGGACAATTTCATCAAAAGGCTCTTCCTCCTCTGTGGTCCCCGACATAATCTTCCTGCACACTGTATGCCAATAATAAAATTGGAATTTTTAATTTAGCTAGTAAGTGAAAGCCGCATCTGTTACAAAATGACCAGTTGCAAAACTAAATTTCCCAAAAGAAAAAAACCCTACAGCTAAAAGCCCTAGCTTCCAGCTGTCTCTCAAAGACAGAATAGCACAACATGAAATAAGATCCCAAGGCAGGACAGTTTCCTGTCTGTCACACAAAACAAAACAAAATTACCTTTTAAACTATTTATCAAATCTGAGCTTCACACATTGATTTTAGTTGTTATTGACACTTAGATAGCTAATGCAACATATTATGTAACTTGAAATATTTCAAGTAAATAATATTGCTTGATGGTTAGAATCCTGAGCTTCAACAAACATGTATCACTCAGAGCTCTGGTTCAATATACCGTTCACTATCCATCTAACATATTTTCTTCTGAAGACAAGTGGAAATGGACTGGCCAGATGAATGATGGTTCTTGTCAAGGTTTTGCCTTAGACAGTACAATCACTGGACAAAATATAGAAATAATTTATTGTGCAGAAGCTGAAGCCCTGGTTCCTCCTTTCAAGACTGCGCTAAGCAGCAAGACCGGAGATGTGGTCTACATGACCTCCCTGTAAATATTCTGTTTCCTGTACGAGTGGTGCAGTTGCAACAAAGCAGATGAATACTGCAAAGACGAAGCTCCCCTTTGGCCTGATTGTAGCCTGCTATTTTCCTTGGTGGTGAAAGATATGGCCTTGGATGTCCTTGGGCCAGGAAGAGTGCTGAGCACATCTGACTCAGTTCTTCAGCTGCTGTGTATGTACTGCTTTTTTCTTCATATCTGCTTTAAAATTAAGCAACTACCTAAAATTTTAATAAATAAATAACAAAAACCTGATCCAAAGGCTGGGTCAAAAAAATTTTTAGTTTTTGCTTGGAGATGTGCATGAGGTATAAGCTGATCTAGTCTGTAATGGGTGTCCTTGAAAGCACAAAAATAAAAGAGGTGGATTTTTATGTGAAATGTTGTGATGTATTACATCTATTAAATGTTGTATAAAATGCTTGCATATAGCTTAAATTGGTATCTCCAATGTTATATAGGTCCAAGGGCCGTTTCGGGGGTGATTTGGATTTAAATGCAAGTACTTCAGTTTTGCCTAAGGCCAGCTTTATGTACTTCAGTCACAAATGGGACATTTTCACCAGCTAGCCTTTAAGGTATGCTCCCTTCTTCTGGAATAGGATTAGATTATTGCTATTATGATGCTAATTCTGCAGCTCCCTCAAGGTGCTAAGATCTGCATACCATCCATATGTTCTGTTGTGTTTCTAAAATTGACCACTAACCCTTCAAAGTGTGGCTGCTGACATAATTGCTATTGTTCTTACCTTTTGCAAGACACTACATAGTAAGATTTTTCAGAGTCGAGCCTGTAGTCTAGCATTTCTCTTTTATCAAGTACATAAATGTGATATTTAAAAACAGGAAGGGAAGAGTGAGAATCTGATGAACTCCTACACCTTATTAGATGGCTTTAAAATTAGATAATTTGAAGACTTTCTAGAGGATTTCAGAATGCTTCACTGAATTACTGTCAATACACCTGTGCAATAAGCTCACAGAACGGAATTGTCACAATACTAACGATGTTGTTAGAAAGGAGACATTTGACTAAAAGGTGATGTGATTGCCAATTTCTTTAATGGGCATTCTTAATGAATTTTATCAGAAGACTGATTCACATAGAACATGGACAATTACCTTTGCCCACATTTAATATACCACAATTGCCACATTAGCCTTGGTTTCATTACTTCTTAGAAGCACTTTTCTTCCAAAGTGTATTTTGTGGTAGTATAATACCCTAAGCATTATATACAGATAAAAAGTCACTTTTTAATTGCTCATGTTTCCCAAATTATGATACACATAAAAAAAGAGGATAAGTATGCAATACAAAATATCTTAATCAGCTGAAAAAAGAAGAGATTTAGGCCTCCTTTGAAACTTGGGTTGAAACAAAGATACAGAGATGTGATTTCTGGTCCTTTCAATGACTGGATAGTAAAATTCAGTAGAATTTGTAGTTAAATCCTGTTGTATTAAAAGACCAGTGAAAATTTGTACGAGGTTAAGGTTGTGACAACACATTGTTTCAATTATATATATATATATTTTTTTTTTAAACATATTGACACTGTCTTGCATAGGACTGTTCAAAAGCACAGCAGGAAGTTCTCTAAGTCAAACAAATTATTTTGTTTTTAAAAAGTCTTAAAAATTCCTTTTATTTTTCTTTGAGGTTTTTTTTCGCCCTTTGTTTCTGTCTTTTACCTTCTGTTGAGACTTAACATATCAATTTAATTTTGAAATTTTTAATTGTGGAAGGTTGAAAATTTAATCTTTCCCTATCACGGAAAGCAGACATATAGATCTATCTCTCATTAGCACTAGATAAGAGCTGCTACCCTGATATGGTACACAAAGATGCCACGTCCTCTCTAGTCCTGAGCAGGCTTCAGCAAGCAATGTAACTGTAATTGTATGTAGGTAATCTTTGCTGAGTTGTGCAGTGAACTGCACCTTAGCACTTCTACATCACACAAGCTGAATTCTCAATATATATGAACTCTCTACAAGCAGCTGAAATATGAAGGCTATTTTTCCAGATATCTTGACTATAGAGTCTATTTAAAAGCCTAAGACTATTCATTCCATTATTTTAATCAACTAAAACTTATGAGTTGATTGATTTTTGCAGACTGGAATAGTGTTTTGTTTGTTTCGAGTAGGAGGTGACATGAAGTTATGTGGAAACAGTAACAGGCAGATATTGCAGAGAATTAAAATGGAAGCTACTGAAAAATACCAAGTCATTAAAATCAAAACGTTTTTTCTTGTGAAACGATGAATAAATATCTCAAGAATACTTTTTTCAAAGATTCAGAATTTTCACCACATTATTTAATCTTTTCAGAAAGTTGTTTCTCCTCGAGCAGAACAAACAGCAAAACAAAACAACTTTGCAGAAATACCTGGTAATTGAGCTAAGGATAATATTGTAAAAATTGTCTTGACGTAGCTATTCTGAGTTATTGTGATGTATTAAAGTGAAGTGAAAAAAGTTTTTATTCTTTAGTATGTTGATCCTGTGGCAGGCTATTTAAATTTTTAATGATGTATATTTTAGAAGCTTTTATTGATGATGTGTTCAGAAAATAAATGCCCTTTAAGTATATACAGCCACAGCATCAGAGTGCCTGGGGTCGGAAGAGACTTCTGGAGGTCATTTGGTTCCACTCTCCTGCTCAAGCAGGTCCATCCAGGACCATGCACAGATGGCTCTGGAAAATCTCTGAGAACCTCTAAGATGGAAGCTCCATCTCTGGGCAACTTCTACCAGTTACTGCTCACCCTCACAGTAAAAAAGTGTTTCCTGGTGCTCTGGAGGAAAATCCTGTGTTTTAGCCTTTGCCACTGCTATTGCCTGTCACTGGACACATCAAAAAAAGCCTCACAAGCTCCAATAAAAATAAGGCTAGAATCAGACCATGGGTACATAGACAAACAGGGACACACAGAAACAATATTTAGTTTTCTGAAGGCATAATAACCAAAAGAGTTATGCTAACTGAATTTTAGTAGAATAAACAACCTATTTTGCAGGAAAAGGAGAAGAAAGGATTCTATATTTGTCAAGTATGATGCACAGGTTGCCATTGCAGGCTGAGTGAACTACAAACAAAAAATTAAATGTGAGAATATGCTTTAAAATAAATATTTGGAAAGAACATGATTCTGTCAAGGGAGATGTGGTGGATATTACTGAAAGCCAGCCTTAAAAGTGTAAATTTCCCCTTGAATTCCAATAAAAGACAGTCTGCTTGAGATCACTGATGTCAAAAACATAACAACCTCCCTCCCACCAAAAAAAAGCCAACAACAAACAGCTGAGAGACAAAGACTTATTTGATGGTCTAATTTAGGCCCCTTCATTCAACACTTACAAGACTATTGAGAATTTGCCAAGTAAAAAATTCATATATTTCAAGACTTTTTTTTAATTAATTAGCAGTGTTTTGACATAGTGTACAGTAGATCAGGAACTAAATGTGATAAAAAAAGTCCATGTGAAATAAAAGCTGTTACATACTATTAAACAGAAATTATTTTTATGTAGTGCAAGTAACTTTCACATTCTTCCTTATGGGATGATACTGACACCAGAAACTGCCTGCCAGATAAATTGTGTCAGAAGGAATTGAAAAGTCTGAAAAAAAATATTCAAATAGTGATCTTCTGTGAAGGACAGCAATATGGACAGTATTATGAATGTGGATATCACATATGCAATAATTCAAGGCAAAAGGAAAACCCACAATCATGGCAAAAGAAAAATCCTTGTATTAAACGTTACTGTACCTTCTTCCCTGAAATAAAGTTACTTTAAAAACTACAGTATAAAGGAATTGTGTATTCTCTATTTTTGCTGTTTATGACTCTCTTATCAACATCTGATGCTCACCTGCAATGTAGTGAATATTAGTATTGATGTTTTACAGTGAAGTATAAGTTCAATGAACGAAAGTTATATTTTGTTCCTATTCATCCTAAATACAATAGATCTAAAAATAATGGAACACGAGTGTACAAGGTAGAAAATCCGGATTTTAATCTGTATTTTGAGCAAGTGCCGATGGAACGGCGCTTGAAAAGCATGTGGTCTAGTTATGGATATGTTCTTCAAGAGAAGCCTGAGAAGCTTTAACTGCAAGAAGCTGTTGTCCCTGATTTACTGTGAAGATCTGAATGTACACACGCAGTCGAGGCTGAGTAAAAATCTCACTGTATTGAAGGCTTCGAACTATCACCTGATAAAAGTGACAATGCATGCAAGTGAGGCAATGAATCTGCTGTAGTGTAGGCACATGAATTTTGTCCGGTGTCATACCCTTAGATAGCCACGTCTATGAGGAAAGTGTACTGAGCATTTCAGAATGCACTTTGAAAACTTAGTCTATGAAAAAAATGTGTGATGCATTCAGCAATTTTTAAAGTTATGTTATGTTTAAGCTTTAGTATATCTAGAAAATATATTTATAATTTTTCTTGCTCACACTAATGAGTTAATATTTATATATCTTTATATATATATATATATATATATATATATATATATTTTGCCTTTGTTGGACAAGCTCAATATTCTGCATTGATGCCCCTCCATGAATGAATGACATAAGGTTTCTATCTGGTTTTTGGTTAATAAACCCTGCAAATTAGTGTCTCTAATGATAACTGAGATACCATCTTGGTATCGGCTTCGAACACAAGCCACGATCTTCACAGTCCTTGAACATTTTCCACTCCAAATATAGCTTTTGCTCATAAGCTTTTTTAGTTGCACATCTAAGAAGT
This sequence comes from Melospiza melodia melodia, assembly GCF_035770615.1. NCBI lineage: Eukaryota > Metazoa > Chordata > Aves > Passeriformes > Passerellidae > Melospiza > Melospiza melodia. The sequence continues at coordinate 58,051,394 of NC_086226.1, read as the reverse complement.
TTTTCATTTATAGGCTGAGAACATACAGAATATCAATACCAAGTGTCTTTCAAGAAGTTCAAATTTAGATATGCAGAATTAGTATTATCTCTGTGGTTAGAATCTAGAACTGTCTGGAATTTCTGTTAAGACCAGTGGAGGTAATTCATGGGGTGTTTTCAGTAATGACCTAAGAATCAACTAAAGGTTAGAAAAAACTATGTCTTTGAATTTGCTCAGGAAAACATACACTTCAAAGAGAAGATTAGAAGGGATAGAAAAAGGCTGAAATATTTCTGGGGCTGTTTCATTGTGGGAGGTTCTTTGTCTATCAGCCAACTTCCTTGCTGAATGACAGCTTTTGCTGGAATAAGTGATAAGGAAGACTAATTTTTTTCTCATTGAGCCAGATGACAAACCCACAAAGGATGCATGTGGTCTTAACTGCAAAGTTGCAAAGAAAACCTTTCCTGCTTTACTAAGTTGAATCTCTATTGTATATTTAGAGTTTTCAGAACCTTGTCTTTAAAAACATTCATCAAGAAGTGTGCTTGACTTCCACTAGATCTGGGTAGTATCCATATCTCATTATTGCCTATTTACTGTAAACAATCAAGTAGGAAACTGGAATCACTTTCATGACTGCAGAAGGGAAATTCAGATGAAATACCACGACAGACAAAACAGACTTGTTTTTAAATTCCAGTGAATACTTAGGGTGATATTTATTATCCCTCAATGTTTTACTGTATTGATAAAAGCACAATGCATGAATCTGCTACAGGTTATGGCAGTTTGAAAACCATATTTGGTCATATTTATCATATTTAAAAGATATGATAAAGAATCATTATTTAGTAGAATTTACAAATTCTCTTTTCACAGCAACTGCACATTACTGAGAATGGCAGTTTAAATGCTGAAAGCTGAACAAAGTATTTCCAGTACAGTAATTAAAACTAGAATGTTATTCAGCAGACTTGAACAAAACCAAATAGACAGCTTATTATCTTTCTCCATAAGTATGAATGTGTATCTATCTAGGCATATTTAGATATATACACACACACATATATTTGATAGTGTCATGGTTTAAGTCAAGCTGGAAATTAAACATCACACAGCTACTCACTCAATCCCCCTTCTCTCCACCCCACCCTGGTGGAATGGGGAGGAGATTAAAAGTAAAATTTGTCTGTTGAGATAAGAACAGTTTAATAATAGAAAATAAACTAAAATATAGTAATAATGGCAAATCATAATAACACTGATTACGATTCAGGAAGACCAAGTGATGCTCAGTACATTTGCTCACCACCTGCTGACTGATGCCAGACCCCCATCCAGTGAACACAGATCAGTCTCTCTTCCCAATAAATCCCCCAATTTATATACTGGGCAGGATATGGTATACGGAACACCCGTTTGATCAGTTTGAGTCATCTGTCCCAGCTGTGCTCCCTCCCAATTTCTTTTGTGTTGTCCTCACTGGCACAGCATGAGAGAAAAGTCTAGGATAAATCCAGCTCAGAAAAACCCAAAACATCAGTGTGTTATCAACACCATTCCCATTCTGAATGCAAAATATGGCAGTTTTACAACTCATGGCAGCTACTGAGAAGAAATTACCTCTACCCTAGATTACACCATATATATATATAAATACATATAGAATATAGAAATGCAGTACCAAAGCTTTTGTAGTAACAAAGTATAGTGAGCAGAAGTTCTTGGTTCAATCATTATTGATTTTTCCATACTTTCTACTTTGAACTATAACATTTTGCTAAAAAACTGGTAGAAGGGATATCATTATCTGCTTAGCTTGCTTAGTACTCTTTATGTAAAAAATTGCTATTTCTCTATGAAACCATTCTCTGATGATGCATTATACATTTTATTTGGTGTACTTAAAATTTCTGTTTTGCTATTTGGCTTCTCATGTCTTATCAGCTACCAGAGTATCTTCTCTTTCATACAATACTTCAAAATTTTCAATGTCTTACAGAAATTGAGAGACTCTCCAAACTGAGAGGTTCTTTGATACTTAAAATAAGCAATGCTAAAATGAAGTCCTTTTGATATACTGATAGAAATTATTTTCCCCCATTGATAATGAAAAATGAGAGTCTACTAACACTGATTATTTCCATGACGTGAGCTCATTACTTTTCTTGGATAATCAAATCAAAATTCATCATATAAAATGACTATTCTTTTTCATGTGGCAATGATCCCATTTTTCTTTCTAATTACCTTCTTAATTTCTCCAATCTGTGCATGAAACTGTAAAAAAAATTCTTTTCCTGTTATCTGATAAAAATTCTTAGAACAGAAAACTTATTGCATGAATAAATTTGTATGCATACTTGGTAGAGAAACCATCTCATTTAAGGTGGACAGGAATTTTATCAGGTCCTAATAGGTAGAAAATAATCTAAAAACATTTTATGACCACTCAAAGATAAATTACATACACATGAATTCAGAACATAAGTGATTTTAAAATAAATAATTGATATCTGAAGAATTAGAAAATTCATATTTTATGAGACTCTATTGACAATTTAAAAAGTTAGGTTTGAATATTTCTTTTATACAAGATAATGACTTCCATTCCCTCTACAGCCAATTGTTACGGAGGAAATTGGGACTGTAGTTAAAGAAACACATCTGCTCTCTTGTTAGAACCTAAATTCCTCAATCCACCTGGAGAGGAGTATCTACTCCATGCAGTGAGTAACTTAAATTAGGCTTGTTATGTCAAGAAAAAGAAAAGCCAAAAAAAGGGAGGCTGAGAAAGAAAAAGAATTTTTAAAAATCACCTTTTTGAGAATTACAGACTCAATTATGTTGGAAGAGACCTCTGAGATCATCAGGTCTAACCTGTGACAAAGCACCACCTTGTCAACTAGACCATGACACCGAGTGCCACATCCAGTCTTTCCTTAAACACTTTTGGGAATGGTAACACTTCCATCCCCATGGCAGTCCATTGCAATGCCCAATCACCCTTTCTGGGAAGAAATTCTTTCTGATGTCCAACTTAAACCTCCCCTGCTGCAGCTTAAGACTGTGTCCTCTTGTCCTGTCACAGGTTGCCTGTGAGTGAGAAGAGACTGACCCCCACCGGGCTTCACCCTCCTTTCAGGCAGCTGTAGAGAGTGATCAGGTCACCCCTGAGCCTCCTTTTCTCCAGGCCAAGCACCCCCAGCTCCCAGTCACCAGGTGTGCTCTAGACCCTTCACCAGCTTCATTGCCCTTCTCTGGACCCACTCCAACACCTCAGTGTCCCTCCTGAACCACAATTCCTCTTTCCATTTACTGAGGTAATACCAATGGCTAGATTATTATTTAGCCCTTAAGTGCTAAAGCATTCTTCTGTTTATCTGTAACAAGGCTGTACTTCAATGCAATTTTTGGAGCTGTGCCTGGCTAACCCTCACAACTTTCTTTTAGCCTGGCAGTCTCATAGCTGACTGCAGAAAGGTGGAGACTCAGCACTCAAAGAGGTGAAATTAGTGAAAAGAAAGCTTCTGCCCCCTTCATGAGTTCACTTATTTTTTTCTGTGCAAGTTTGAGTAAAAAGTCTCCAACTTCTTTTTATTTTTAAGATCCTCAGAGAATATTTAGAAAGCTGTTTGAGAATTCAAACATTAATTTCTTATGGAGGGAGACTATAACCACTCTACCTTGATAATTTTTGAAATAAGGCAATGGACAGGATATGGTAGACAATGATGGCAGGGAACAAAATAAGAATTAAACAAATGTAATATACTTTGATAATTTTTTGTACTTATATTCAGTTCCACAAATGCACATGCATGTTTCCATGTGCAACTGTGAATTTTTTGGGTTTTTGCAATGCATTTGTGTTTATTAGTTTCTTATATTTTCCTGGCAGCTCTAATGTGTCAGGCTCTACAGAAAGTTGTATTTTACAACATTTAGCATCTATAGAGAAAAAACTGTTAGAGGTAATTCAAATGAACAAGGTGTCCACAATGGAAAGAGGAATTAAAATAACTCTTAGCAAGCAGAAAAAAATTAATATTGAGAAAGATTTTTTTGGGGGGTGGGAAATGTGTCTTCAGAAGAGACAAAAGCAGATGTGAAAGAGAGCAGAGCTCATTTATGTAACGTTGCAGTAGCCCTGAGCAAACAACAATACTTGCAGGAAAAATTACATAGAGATGACAAACCAGGAGGTTTTGATCCCTATCCCTGAAGTGTCTATGAATGCACAGAGCTGTTGTCATCTCATTGCAAAGTTCCATACCTTCTTGGTGATTTATCATGGTCACCTCCTCACAGCACTAACTCCTTCTTCTTCACAGCACAGCCAACAAACTCTCTCCTCAACCAGCTAACTCACTCTTTTGTAGCACTCGTCTCTTTATTGGACACAGCTGTGGCCTATTAAGGGCAGGCCTGTTCCTAATCTTTGCTGATTAGTACAGCTGCAACTCCTCAGATGTGAGACTACCTTCTGCATTATCTTTATTTTCTTACATTCTATCCTTCCACAATTCCCCCTTTACTTTTAATTACAAAATTGCAACTGTTGGGATCTATAAAATTATAAGGTTTTGAGAAAATGGTAAAAAAGACAGGCCTCAGACAGCAGATTTGTGAACATTGCTAATGCAGCAGAAAGTTTTCTAAGCTGTAGCGCAGACATGAGAAATAGAACAATGAGCTTCTGTGACTTGCCCTTTTAGGTTGCAACAAGTTTATTTAGTGTATATCTGTAGAGGGTTAATATGAATGAGCCTCTGTGCTTTGTCTCTCATAAACGAGCCATTGTGTTAGAGAAGAATCTCTGTTGTGTTAACTACAGTTACGTGTGTTTCATATGATTGGATAGAATTATTGTCAATACATTGATGCTCTATGTGTGACTGGCTGAAACCTAGGCTGATATGGCTTTATGCTATGCTCTAACATTACGTTTCCTTAGGATTCCATTTGTATCAGTGAGCTGTTTACATCTGTTGTCTCCATTGTCCTAACAATGTGCTGAGACTGATGTTTGAAATAAACAACTCACAGCACTGATTTTGGGGGTCCCGTCCCTGTTCGTGGTTGTATATAAACTGTCGATGGCAGCAACATCTCTGGAAAGATATGTTCAAGTAAACTGATAACATATTCACATATCTCACTTAGGACTAACCATATACAAATGTTCAGGCAACAAGGTCACAGCAAGAGCATACATTTCTGATTTAGTTTTGTTTTTCACAGTCTAGAACATCAACCTAAGGCTTCTCATAAACTAACATTGTGTTTACCATCTTTTGCAGGGCCCTTTACAAAAGATAGTAAGCCCAGTAGAAACACCTTTTGTGCAATTTCTGTTTAACTTTGGAACGTGTCTGCGCACTGACCTTGATTCATTACTCAAACTTACATTACATATTATCAGAAACTCTTACACTTACACTTCTAGAATATTGACAATATCAATAGCTGTACAACTTTGTAAGGCAACTCACAAGAACAATTTAAGGGCTATATATTAGGACAGTAACAAATCAACAGTTGCATAATTTCATCAATAGCTATAGAACTTGAACAACATCGATCCAGTATCTGTTGACTGTACTTATGCTTATGGAATATAAATTTTCACACTTATGCCTAACCAAATATTAATAGTTGCAATTTGCAAACAAATACATATGTTTCATCAGCAAGCAACTACACCATACTGAATGACAGAACTACTCTGTCTTCAGCTCCCACTGGTGCTTTAAGAATTCTCGTCTTCCTTTTACTGTTTTTTGTTGTAATAGTTGGCTCTTCACTTGATATGTTATTTCCCATCGTGCCCCCAGCAGCCCACCCGTGCTCCAGGTGTCGAAATGTGTCAGGTCCAGACCAGGCAGCATTCCCTTCTGCTCTCAGTGCTACCCTGGGCTCCATCTCCAGCTGCACCTTGCCCTGCAGCCCAATCCCAAATCACATCAGGTTACTGTGGACATGGCCACTATACAATTTTAGAAGGCTTCTCTTACATATCATCTGCTCATGTAGCAGCAACTTTCCCCTTGTGTCCTGCTGTACACACCACCATTCAGGAGGAACCTGGCACTGTTCTGGGTCCACTCTGGACTGTGATCATACCTTGGCAGGAGGCACAGGGCTTGCTCCAATGTACCAGATAAGCAAAGTGTATAGTATCCGCTCCTCATTTCCAGCCCTCTTCTTCTGGGGGTTGGTATCTCACACATTGTCCTGACTTCTAGGCTCCCAGGTCTGCCTGACTATAGCTCAGCTAGATTTTTAGGCTCTCAGGCTCTTGGTCTGCCTGACTCCACCATCTTATTTCTCTTAGGTCTGCAGCAATCTTCTTGAATCCCCTTGGGATCACGTCGCTTAATATTTAAGTCCTTTTTCCCACACCACCACAGGATCACATCAGAATCACCTCAAGGTCACCAATTGTTGTCATCTTAATGCAAAAGTTCCATACCCTCTTGGTGATTTCTCATGGTCACCTCCTCACAGCACTAACACCACCTCCTTCTTCACAGCACGGCCAACAAACTCCAGCTCCCTCCTCAACCAGCTAACTCACTCTTTTGTAGCCCTCTTCTAATTGGACACAGCTGTGGCCTATTAAGGGCAGGCCTGTTCTTAATCCTTGGTGATTAGTACAGCTGCAACTCCTCAGCTGTGCGATTACCTTCTGCATTATCTTTATTTTCTTACATTCCATCCCTGCACATAGAGCTACCTATTTCAACATCAGTTTTACATCTTTCTAATTTTAGCTTTTATTTCCCATGTGTCAATCTTTCTTTTTTTAAAGTCCTTACTAATATGCAAAATAGCTGTATGGAGGGTTTTTTTGTTGTTTATTTTTAGTAAAGAAACTAATAAAATACAAAGTGAGATTGTAGTGCTGCAGAGTTTTTATATTTGACGTCCTTTGTTTCATTTGTACACTTATTTCATTTGGAAAAAAAAAAGAATATATTGTATAATCCATTTGTTGTGTGATTGAGCAACAGGCAACCCATACATAAATTGCTTTCTTTGTATTGATCAGAAATGTCTCAGAAACAATAAAAATAGTACACTATTAACTAATGTTGTAGATTGCAGACACAGCACAACCAAAGAGCACCTAAGGAAAATTAGGAGGGAGAATGATGACTTTTAACTTTGTTAGCCTGCTATTAAACTTTTGCATATTCAGAAATCTTTCTTCTTTAAAATTGCTAGTCTTTCCTAAGGAAATCTAAGTGCTCCATGAATCTTCAATAGTGAATAGAGGACTTTTGGCCATAAAACATGTTTGAGGTCAATTAAATGATTTCTCATTTGTTCTGCAAAAGAAAGGAATAACCTGAATCCTCAAGGCAAGAGTGAACAGGTTTTGTAATGTCTTTAAATGACTTTAGTTAGTAGTACTGAAGACTACTTTAATAAAACAATGAGAAAAGACAATTTTTCATATTTATGTAATTCACTTAGAGCACTACCTTGTAGGTCAATGAGCTATGAGGGAAGGCAAGAGTAGGAATTTGCACTTTTTTCATCCTTTATTTTCCTTTTCTTTTTACTGTGCTAAAAAGTACCAGTGCAAAAGACAATTGAAAAAAACAAAACAAAATGAAACAATAATTCAAGACGTAAGCTGTGAAGGAATTAGCATCTTCTCCAAACAAACTTACTGCATAATATTACACATTGCATCTTGACAGCTGGATCAAAGAGAAAGTATTTTTTAATTAGATGGTAAACTTAAAGCATGTCTTTTGAATGTCTTGGTCACCAAGAAAATACTTCAATACTGGTGGGGGAAACTCTGACCTCTGAATCTTCTTCTGAATGGAATTATTGGAGCAGCTATTGCTTTGCACTCCTGAAAATGAGAATTTGTTAATATTTTATTCTAAACAATAAAGAAACTGAGAAACATGTTGAAGCACAGTTGGATACAGTAGGAATTTTTACCATTCTTAAGGCCTTCCTATTCTTCTGATAAGGGGTTGGAGACTTCTGTATGTTTTTGAAAGTGACTGCAGGAAAAAAAAAAGAAAAAAATTTTTGGGATGCTACAATCTCTGAGTTTTCAAAACTGACTTCTACAAAGATATTTAGTAAACATACTGGTCGCTTAAACCATTTTGGAAAAATTCCATATCTATTAGACCTGCTACTCCTCAGATTTTATTGTAAAGCTCTAAATTATTGTATTGGTATACCATTTTCCTTGTAATCTGCAGAAGCTACTAAAAATTTTTGTTAGTTCTCAAAGATTGTTTGTCCCTTGGAGAAACATCAACACTGAATTATTAGGATGCAAATAAAATAAGATGCAGCAAGGGGTACGCATGTAAAATGCTCTTCAGCATTGCTTCTGGAATCTAATTGATTCCTTTGCTCTCTTGTGATTGCTTCCTTTTTTTTAAGTTTTGCTCTCTTCATGGAACTGCCCCAATGACCTGCTTTATCTATTGCTCAGATTGATTCTTCCATAAATCCTTTTGCTTTGATCTAATGCATTTCTCAGGATCAACAGAGTCCCGAAGAGCAATTCTGCGTCACTACCGATAATGACACATTTAGTATACAACCAAATTTTGAAGAACCTTTTTTCCTTTCAAAAGACTCTGCAGACTAAGAAAGTGACACTCAACACCACACTGTTGGGTCATGACAAGAGCAGGAGAGATGATAGCAAAGCACACACTCTATACATTCACTAATGTAGGTGAAGTCAGACTCTTGAAAATTTGACTGTGTACTCAAGTCAAGCATCAGGTATTACAAACTTTGCTTAAAGTAACCAACTATGATAATTCTCACCCTTAATAAATATTAAAAATGTTTTATATGTACCATACATACTTAACTATTTTATGTGTATTTCAAAATACACTTTGTCATGCAGACTCCAAATGCTTTCATTCTCTCTGCTCTTGAAATAAATTTCTTATTATTCATTTTCAAGGTATCCCTTTATTAGAAGTTTCAGATACATTGACAGTTATGTGGGCTTTCATATGTAAAAACAGTTTTCTGATTTTTCCTACACTTCCTAGACTTAACAGGTGATGAAAAATCTGTATTTGCTGCATAGTTTAGATAGTTTATAAAACTGAACAGAATAAATGAAAATATTTTATGATGACTTCAGACTTGTATTGACTTTGATATACTAATGCTAAACCTGAACAAGTAGAAATTTTAGCAAATGATTATATTCTGCATGATGTGCTAACATGATGGGATTTTGTTTCTATTATGGCACAGATTTTTATTAAATACATTTTTAACCTTTTTAAAATAACTTTTTATTTTAAACTGACTGATGAATGATTCTCTATTATAGCTGTATACCAAATAAATGAATGCTTTAAAACTTGAAAAATTTCACTTGTTTCAAAACATAAATTTTTTTTAAAAGTTCATGCATGCACATTTGTGTGAATATTTGAGCTAGAAAAGGAATATAAATGCAAGATTAAGCAATATAAAACTTTGCAGCATCTTGTTAAATATGTAACAGAGGTGGAAGGTCTATCTGATGCCTTTTGAGTGAACATGAAGCACCAGTGCAACCAGTAGATATGAAAGCAATAAGTCAATAGAAGTAGCAAGTGAAATCATATTCTATAAATCCAGTTCTGTGCAACAGTATATGGATGCTTCAAAAGTAAGAAATACGTATAAAAAAACATATAGAATGGATCTTATGCCAATGAGGAAAATGCAGAAGATTTTAAGACAAAACTTTTAAATTTGCAGAATTTGTTGTCATGCTAGCAAATCAGAAATTTAAAAAACCCATTATTTCTAATTATAAACCCATGGAGAAAAATGTTGGAGAGTGGAAATCCATCAAAACACAGATTTTTGTGATGAATAAATGTTAGTAATGGAAATTAAAAGTTTTTTTACTCATCAGACCCATCCTATTCTGGGACAGCCTTCACGTAGAAACATTAGAGGCAAAACACAGTTCCACTTTAAAGTTGGAAAATCTTTGCTTTATGAAAATGTGGGAGGCTAGAGAGTTTCATCTTGATGTTCAGGGAAGTCCTTTTAACCTGTCCTTTTTAACTTTAGCAGCATTCTGTTTCACCATGGGCTGATAGCATTGGTTCAAAACAGTGCTCTTGAAATTAATCACTATTTGATTTGGGATATTAAGAAATGGAGTGAGCCCTGATCTTGGGTATACAGTAGTGCTGTGCTCTGTGATATTGTCAAAGCAACGCTGTTAGGAAAGGTTAATGCAAAAGTATGTTATAATGATGATACCACTGCATAAAAATCATGTACTTGCCCCTCTTATCTGGATCACATTCACAACAGGCAGGATTTTAACACTTGTCAAAAGGAGAACAGTCCATCTGAAGATATGAGAAATGTGCTTGCAATAAATACATCTGCTCCTGCATTTTAAATTATTTATATAAAAAGCCACACAAGTAAAAATTTTTAAATTAATTAATTATAAGATATGAGTATTTTGTGAGAAGATGGGGTAAAACACATTAAAAGCTGAGGGCTGAAAGCATTTGCCCTGTCCTCAAGGGAAAGGAAGCTTTTCAGCTTGTCATATAGTATGACCTCTAGTACATTCAAGCCACTGAAGTCATCCATGGGCAGATATAAGGACAGACAACATACTTTGTTTTAAGTTTCTCAGGAAAAGAGATAAATAAATAAGAAATCAGCAAAACCATATAAAACTACCAGCTTCCATTGTCCTCTTTCCTTCCTCAATCAAATGTGTAATATATATCTAAAATAATTAATCATTCACGTAAGTTTCTGGATAATTTTATCAGAAGATTTCCTTGGAAATATGTGATTTTGTGAGCATACATCTCTTTTGGGGCAGCTAACTAACAAATCAAAACAAAAGCATAAATAACTAGTCCAACGACTTCAGACAATGCCTTGAGGAAAATGCTGATTCTAGCTGAAATTTTCAGGGGAGCTCTTTTGAGTCTGACAAGTCTGAAGTCCTGTGTTGTAAGACAGATATCTAGTTTGCAGAAAAGACGTAATAAAGATCTGTTAAGTACTATCTGAAGTATGATCATCAGGGTTGTGCAGATGTTTCAAGAGCACGTCTCTCCTCCCACTGCTGTCTCTTCACATAAAGCTGCAACTAGAGTAAGATAGTGTGCTCTTTCTGTGGAAAAGAAATTAAATGCCTTTCTAGGTCAGCAGAAAAGATTTTTCAGTCTTTTTTTTCCTCCTTTTATGTCTTTTAGGAAGAAACTTGTACTTATAGACCTAGACAGGATATGTGTGAAAAATGAATAAAAGCAGTACAGCAATTAACAAGGAAACAAATATAAACCAATATGATCTTTATGCTGAAGATCACGCGCAGATAATGTGTATTTTGGGAATAGAGTTTGCTGTTACTCAGAGGGCTATAACATGTTGAGAAAAAAATGAATGATATAGGAAAGCTACATAGCTATATATGCCAACCAATGTCTTATGTTTGTATGAATACATCCTACCATATACTTTCATGGTTTTTACTTCTATAATTTGACAAGAAAGCCACAAAAACTCTAGCTTGAACGAATTTGTGGGATGCATGCAACATTGCCTCCCTTACCTGTGTCCCATTGCACTGGGGACAAATCTATGAGTATTCTAACTCCATTTCGCAATTAATCAATGACACTGTAGAAGAAGTATTCTCTATAAATGGTAGCTGTCAGTACAAAATAGTTTCAATGTACTTCTTAATATTCTGTGTTTGAGGGCCTGGCAAAGTTAGTTAAAGACCTTGGGCACCATTAAAAGGACTCTTGAGATGGAATATCTTTTCTAGTAAGACACTTGTATTTCTAAGGTAATGAGCTCTGTTGGGGGTAATTTAGATTACAGAATGCTTTAGATTATAACATTATTGTTTCTAATTAGGTATGCCTTAAAAAGGAGCATGAGTTCTTGTGTTACTGACTATTTACTGACTATTAATTACCTGCTAAATAAAATACGTAATTTTAAAAGATTAAGAAAAAAAATCCAATAATATATATTGTATATCTTATATACTTAAGGGAGTACAATTTCGTTGCTTAAGAAAACAGTTCCATGAATTTCAGTAACTCTGCTTCAGCACTTCAAAACAAACCTATAATACTCTACCCCTGAATCTGGCAAATGGGAGACAGATGAAAGACTGCTGAGCAAGCTGAGGGCTCAAAATTCCACTCAGAGCAATTGTGAAACTTCAGCAGAAAGTGTTGTAGCATTTCCCTTTTTGTATATGATGAGAGGAGAAGGCAGTGTCAGACGGACTAACTCCTCTATTGATGTAAATTAGCTCATTTAAGCTGATGTTCTAGAGATAAAGAAATTTATACCAGCTACAGAAATGTTGTAATGCATATATATGAAATATATATAGGCCTGTTCCATGGGTTAGCTTCTTTTCTGCACTCTGGTGCAAATTTACCTTTTTGGTATACTGCCTTCTAAATGTTTCTACCAAGACCATCTTTCCTTGTGTGTTTTTTTGCTGTATAACATTAGCTGAACTTTCAACCTATTCAAAATATGGAGCAAAATAATAATAATAATAATTAAAAAAAGATAAATAATTAAGAATTGTGAACATTGAGTGAAGCCATGAAGTTCTTAGTACTGCATTTCCAAGACAATTAAGTGGCATAAGACAATTAATGCCCCAGAATTGGCTAAGGTCTGGGGAAACCTCACCCTTACATAAAAATGCTCTAAATAAATAGCGGAATGACGTGTGCTGTAAAATTGTGCAAAACATCAGCATGCAGCTCTTGTGTGTAGGACACCTCCACAGCTTGTCTGCGCATGAGAACACCCCGCGTGGAAAGCCCAGGGTCTGTCGTGCCCAGGTTTTTCCTGCGAGGTGCATCACCAGAGGCTGCCTGCAGCTGGGCGCTCCAGCAGAGGCGATTGCAGGGGTGTGAGTCCTGTACCCAGATAATGTTTTAGCTATAGCTAATTCGGAGTTCTTCACTGATTTTATGAGGAGAAGGCAGAGTCCAGGCAAGAGCAAACCAGTGACAATCAAATATTAATGGATATCTGTTGTAATTTCTAGGAAAAAAGAATATGAAAAGGCAGCTTACAGGAAGTAGACATTCTTTATGCATAATAGAAATTACTTTAAATTAGTGAAATAAAACTTTCCCACATGTCCGCAAATGTTTTCAGCTGATTATGGTTCAAGCTAAAATTAAGAAGTTAAAGTGATGCAGCAGAAATAATAGAAATCAGAAAGATTATAAGCATGGACACACTAGTAGGAATGTGACCATTAAAAGACCATAGCTGTCGATGGAATATTGAGTCAACAAACTATAATCAGCACATAGTGCAACAATAATGTAGTGAGAGATGCAGCAAAGAGATCACAGGTTAAATGGTGGCAAGAGAAAACTAAATGAAACAGTTAACCAGAAAATAAGGTTTTTAAAAAGGTGGTGCATGTTAAAAATTAGCACAAACATATCTACAAGAAAAACTATCGTGTCCTATAGACAAATGTGCACTACTGAGCAGGGATATCTCTGATTTTTTTGGTATTCTCTAAAATCAGCAAGAACCTTTGAACGTCTTTTCGAAGTGAAAACAGGACATGTTTTACTGGTAAGAAAGGCAAAAGCAAGAACCCAACGATAAACATAGAGGAAGTTTTAGTCTTACTTACAAAGTACATAAGAAATGAAAAACCAGAAATAGAAACGGTAGACTTTCACAGTTCATGTACTGATTTGGATGATAGTGCTAAAAATCAAAAGGAACCTTTCTTTGGATAGCATATGCAATGGCCTGGACATCAAAAATTAAGATATTTTTATTGAAAAACAAACAGCAATAATGAAAGAAACCAGGACACAAGCTTTGATAAAATATCAGTCACACTACAAACAGTCAAAGAGTTTGCAATTGTCTCCGGGTGCAGTTGGGATTAAATGGTTATTTGTGTTTGGTGCTGTCAGGTTTTATCCAGAAATTATCATCTGGTTCAGTATTTCTGAATTACAGTGATTTCTCCTTTCCTAAATTAAGTTGGGTAGTTAGTTTGATTCTAGTTATTTAGTGCTCTAACTAAGTTTAATTAAGCAGAATAGTGACTGTGTGTTTATGAACTTCATTTTTCTTGCTGTTATCCTGTTCAGAACTCTCAGTGTGTTTTTGGCATTCTGAAAACAACAGGTGAGCTCTCCTATACTGAATTAGCACTGCACGAAATCTTATTGAGAGTAACTAAGTCTGATCCCTTGTGACTTTTACTGATCTCCTACAAGACTTCAAAATTTCAGGGTTCTAGAAACCAGACTGATCACAGGTTACTGCTATGATGCCAGTGATTTAAGTGAATAGCCAAGACGGAGTAGTGGGAATAAATCCTGGTTTTGCAAGGATTTGCAAGGAACCTTTGTTCTCCCGGTTTTGCAAGTCCCTACCAATGTGACATTCATTGCCCTGTTACAAAAATGGGGACTTCTGTTTGATGTTGGAGCCATAACAGTCTAGTAATGATTTTTCTTTTCTACACCTGCTCTGGGGGAAAAAGTAGATAATCAAAAGACCAAAACAATCAATGTATTTGTATTGTCAAAGGGGAGCTGCTTAAGTTCTTGGGGATCAGAGATTCTTTCTGGTGGTTGAGCACCAGAGATGGCTCTGAGTGTTGACACATTAGCGACATTGTGTGAGAATAAAGATTAGGGAGAAGAAAGTAATTCTGAGCATTTTGATAACTATCACACAGAAATAGACAGCAGAAAGGAAGCAGCAACTTCAACATGCTTTTTACTTCATTTTAGTCTAGTTTCAATTAAAAAGGAAAACTACAGCTGAACAAATCTGATATAGGTGTTCAGGAGCTCCATTAAGAAAGAGTCATGTGGTGATGGAGCATAGTTTTGAGAGAGGATAGTCCTAATTAACCAATTTGTTTTACAGAAAAGTAAAATCATGTTAGAAAGAGGGGCCTTTCTTTCACAGAGCTTGACCTATGTTTTTTAAGCTTTTCTCCTTTATTCCATCTGCCTCCCAGGAACCACAGTTTCCTATAATGGCCCTGTGGTGCTCTCTTTTTTTGTCTGTGAAATACTGCAGATAGAAAAGTGTCAGTACTTTGAGGACAATGGAAAAAATGGAGACAGATCTGGCATCGCTGAAAGACAGAAAGATTTAATGTGTGACCACCTGCAAAGGGACTAACTACTAACTACAAACAACTGATTGAAAATCAAAATAAAGGAACACACTTTTATGTTGCAAGAAGGATTTCAGTGGTGGCAGCAAAAATTCGGGAAAATAATTTCTCATGCATGTTGTAGACCAGTGGGTGTGCAAAAACTGTCTTTGGAAAAGTAGATTATAAAGTCTAACTTTCTTTAAACTTTTTTCACTTTCTGTGATGAAAAGGAAAAATAAAAATACTATGCAGAGAAACAAAGATGAGGAAGGAAAAATATAAGTGGGAGAAAATACTACAAGAATTTCTGACCTGTCTCACCCACTCATTACTGATTAACGAACCAATAAAAAGATTCCCTCGTATTTTCACTTGAAAGCAGGTATTCCACTGACTAGGAATGAAAAAAAATAAAAGGAGAAGATTAAAGGAAAAAACAGCATAGTGAAAAATAGCAAATATAATTAGCTGGAAGTTTGCAACATATTTTTTGGTCCTGCTTCCTGTGTTTTAACACGCTCCTGTAAAAAAAAAGGAAATCTTAGCCAGGGTTGCAAAGCTTGCACAGCTACATGCTTTTACTTTAACTGAAGGGGAGTGAATTCAATATCTTGTATTCAATATGGCTTTTTTGTAAATCTTGACAACTCACAGGTTCTTTTTTTCTGGTGCATTTGACTATGACATACGTCTAGGCTAAATGTGGCACCAGTATGAAGAGATCTTCTGCAATCAAAATAATCTAGTCTGCCAGAATAACTAAATTGCAAGAAGAGCCTAGAGTTTGCATTAGCATGGCTACTTTGATCTTTTGATTATCATTTTGTTATTAAAATGCAGGAGAAATAACTTTATGCATATACATACTAATTTTCTTGTTTAACATTAACTTTGAAATGGGAGTGTTTGCTGGTAGTGGGGAAATTCTGTAGTTAATAAGGAACAGAACAAACTTCCAGTGAAAGAAGTGTAGCAAATTAATTATGAGAGTCAAGGACAGTAGAACACCAGATTATTAGTATCATTTTCGTTAAATCTGTAACAAAACTATAGCTTCTACAAAAATTTCTTAAATACAGAAGAGAAACAGATGTAAAAGGTTGAAGAATTTTTGAGAAAGAACTGAAATTGCTAGGCTTTATATATATTACTTGTGTTACAAGTGATAATTTTCACTGCAGGTATCCTTTCAACTTTATTTAAGCATTCTCATAAATAAAAATCTTACAGTGAATAATGTTAATTCTCTTTAAAAGAAAACCAAATGTTAAATGATGTTCTAGCACTTCAGATAAAACAATGTTGACACGGCCTATTTTTCTACACATGTATGCTACTATTATCCTCTAGTTAATGTAAAAACTTTTAAAGAATGTGAGTGATGATGATTAACTCAACCTTGAGACAGGGTATTCTCTGGATGCTGTCCCATTGGCAGAGACCGTCCTTTCTAAATACAGAGAATTCTGGTTCAATGTGCTGCTGCTCCAACCTCTCTACCATTCTCTTGGGTTACTGAAGAAGTATATCCATGATTCTGTCCTGACTGCCTTTGTGGCAAAAGTATTTTCTAAATGTATCTATTAGGTTGACTTTGAATTAAAAGCAAGTAGTGTTTGGAATTATACCTGAAAGATCACTCCTCCCTAAGTTAGTAAAAAAGGGCAATTAGGAATGTAGATAATCTAGTAGCACTGGTACACAGAGAAGCAGAGCTTTAATGGCAGATCTGTAATGATAATTAACCACCCAAAGACAGTTCTTAATTGGCAAAAAATATTTACTTTATATTGCAGTAGATGTATGAAGCATTTTTCTCTCTTTTTGAAATAGAATTCAAAAGTGCTGTTTTCTGAGTCTAATAAAGGATTATATTAGACATTTTTCAAAAAAAGGTGCAGCAGGACACAATCAATGTTCCCACAGCCTAACTGGACAGATGGGTGTGACGGCAGTGTCAATTTATACTCAACTGAAAGAGTGCTGTTGGCCAATATTTACTTAATTTGTTGTCACTGCCACTCTCATCCAAATGGAACTGCACATTACATAAAATACCATACTCAAGCCTGTCATTTTTGCTATGTTAGCTATGTTCATGATTATTTTACGTAATTTAAGGAAGAAAAAAAAGGCAACGGGACTTATAATAATGTACAAACACTAAATTATGTTTCACACAATGCAGTATAAATGGCAAAGACTTTGGCTGGGAAACCTCACTGTGTTACTGTTGAGAGTTTCAAGCGTGTGGTGTCAGATTAATGTCTGCTTGGTTTTCCTTGGTTTTTTGCACTGTTATTGTTGTTGTTTTTTTCTTTTTCTCTTTTTTAAGTCTTCATTTACAGAACATCCCTGGGTGTAGATATAAGATATTTTTTATAATTCAGCATCTGAAGGTCAGTGACTTAAGTTAAACTGTGTATGCCCTAAAATATCCAATAAATAAATAGAAGGACTGGATTTAAAGAATAGGTGGAAAGCATATTTTAAATAAACTTTTTCTATTAAAGTCCTCCCTCAAAACAAGCATATATTAAGCTTTACTTTAAAATTACTGAAATATCTAAAAATGTAGACAGCTTAAATTGGGTGTTTTGTGAAAAGAAAGCATAGGCTGCTTTTAAGCTGAGAATCAGAGGCCTAATCCTAAAATACCCAATATGGCTATTTTAAAAAGCTTTCCTTTGAACCAAAATCAGTTGATATTATCACCTAAGTTAGAAATTATTGTCCTTAATATACTTTTTCTTCATTTTAAATAACTTTCCAGCTAACCTATTGAAAAGCCATGGAAAAGATATAAAAATGATATTTATTATTAATAAATATATTAAATACTATATAAGAATACTATGTAAGATAAATACTGTGTAAGAGAACTAGCCAAATAATTCTCTTAACACATGCCTAAGGGAGCTAGCCATTACAAAAAATAAAACAAAGGAGTGTGTCTGTGTCTTGTCTTCCATCTCAATATAAACTTTTCTTTTTTTGGAGGTTTCTTGTGGTTTAACCCCAGACAACATTTAAACCCGACACAGATACTCTCACTCTTCTCCCTCTCCTCTCCTTCCCCCTTATGATGTAGGAGAGAATCAGAAGGCTGAAAATCAGAAAACTGGTGAATTGAGATAAATACAGCATAACAGATGAAGCAAAAACCATGCTCAGAGGCAAAGTCAAACATGGAATTCATTCCCTGCTTTCCACGGCAAGTTCAGCCATCTCCAAAAGAGTAGGGCCCCATCACATGCAACTGTTACTTGGGCAGACCAACACCATCATGGCGAACACCCTCAGTTTCTCTCCCACCTCATAAACTCAGCTTGATGCCGTACGGTCTGGAGCATCCCTTTGGTCAGCTGGGCTCACCTGTCTTGGCTGTGACTCCCCTCAGTTTCCCACACAGCCCCCGCAGGCTCCAGGCAGACAAAGCCTTGATGCTGCGCAAGTAGTGCTCAGCAATAACAAAAACATCTATATATTGTCTATGTATTCAGCACAAAACCAAAATAGAGTCTCACACTAGCCACTGTGAAGAAAGTTAGCCACCACAAAGGGTTAGGTTGTTTTTGTTATTTTCCAAGTGGTGAAACATTGCATAGGATTTTCAGGCATCAGTTTGATGGAATTCTATGTGACAGTAAGTAAAAAGTAAAAAGAAACTTCTCTCTTCAGCTTTGTTGATTGTAGTTGAGGGAATCTTATTATTTAATAAATTTATTAAGAGGTAATCATTGCGGTACCTTGATATAAAGAAACAGAAATATGATATTGCATTCTTCCACCTGGTTTCCATTTATTGCAATGTCCAGGAAGTAACATGCCAAAATAACAGCTTTTATAATACTCATATTAATACTCAGTAGGCGTACTGAGTATGTTATGTTTCTGTTCTGGAGGTGACAGCAGTACTCAGGCATGCATTTTTTCATTGAAAGTTTTGGAGGAAATTCTTGATAAGCCTGCTTGCTTCTCCAAAGTAAGTCTATTTCCTAGTGTCTGTGAAAATTAATAGAAAGTAAGTTATTATTAAAAAATAACTCACTGCAGATACACTCTGTTAAAATACTTTTTAGCAGTACTCACATTTTTAATAAGGAGTGGTCAAATTACATCACATCATAGTTTCCCATGGGCTGATAGAGATGTAAGTCCAGGGACTTTTCTTACTTTTTCCCCCACTTCTGAGACTCTCACTGCCAAATTATTTTCCATTTCAAAATCTGAAAGATGTCTTTAGAGAAAAGACTTTAAAGCAGTATACCTGAAGGATTTCACCACTTCTTTATCAATCATAATGTGTTGTGGTAAAGGGCTCATTATTTTTAATAACACACATTTTTCTGAATTATAGTGGATTTTGTGTAGCTTTTTGCCATCAAGCAAAGTTGGTTTGTATTTTTCTTCTGCAACTTAGGACTTTTGAAACTGATGAACAAATTACATGCAAAATAATTTTAAAATTTCCCATTATGCAAATATAAATAAACATTTTCCAGTATGGGTACTTTCTGGGGAAGCAAAATACCTTTATGTAAAAAAACCCCATTATTTTAAAAAAAGCATATAAAGTATTGTTTTTCTTAAAATGCTTAGTTGAAGGTAATGGATATATAATTAAGTCTTGTTCGTACTATCATAGCAGAAAAAAAATAAAACCTTTCTTTTCTTATTTAGAGGAAGTTGTTGGTAGAATGAAAAAGCTATCACTCTCAGACCAACATAATCTTTATGGGTAGTTATATTAGGCAAGCAGTTCTAAGACATATTATAAGACATCTCTTATTGATGAAGCATAGTAAATCTGAAAGGCACTTGGTAGTATAAAGCAACAAGGAAAACGAAAATAGGAGCATAAATTTCTAAACTGTAAAACTGAAAGCATTTTGAATTGACTATTACTAAAAAGTGCTGTATGTGGATAAGTCATCTAAAACATAACTGTGATCATGTAAGAAGGAAAATCTTCATCATAAATCATGGTCTCTTGTAAATAATTCAGATTTGTTTAGAGAGGAGTGTTGTCCAGATCATCCACAACGCAGAACAATAATGAAAATTTCTTGACAGGATTGACCAAGTGATATGTAAGAACTGAAGTAAGAACACAGAAGTTATATCATATATGAAATTGAAATGCTGATGGTTTTCAAGGGAAATATACAAACTTAAAAACACAAGGAAAGCCTGTAATCCATGATTCATCTAAAAACATTCAAAGCTATGTTTTCAAAGTATATTTATTTTAATATATATCGTTTTGCAGCCACGTAGCCCTGCAAAACCGTTGTAGCATAATCTCTGTGTTTGAAATTTTGAAAGTTAAAAAATGCCACGATTTTAGGGCAAACTGTCTTTTTCCATTTCTGTGTCCATGTGACTTTATCCGAAAGTCTATCTTTGAAATCTGACTCAGGTGTTTTGTTTATTTTCTTTCAGGGCAAGAGCCTGTCCTGTCCATGTTTTTCAATTTAGTTTGCCTGGGGGCCTCATGTTTGTGATTTGAACTATTTGATCCCAGGGTACAAATGCATTTGATCTCAAGCTTTGCTGCTGAAATCTTAGGCCACTCTACAGTCAAGAGAAATGCAAAGACCCTCTTTCTTATTCCATCTAAAATCTCATTGTTTCTTTGTTCTGTAGAAGAAACCAACTGGCAACAGGGCTGTGCTCAGTCAAATACAACAGAAACATCCAGGAACAATCCTTTTCAGTCTACTGTAGGCACTTGGGCTGTATTTTATATATTTCTGCTCCTTTTCTAAATCCCTTATCCCAAATTATGTTGCCTTATCCAAAATAGCATCAGATTGGATGAATGCTTGGTGAGATACACTTTGACTACATCCAGCTATGTCAGAGAAGGGATGGAGAATCATAGAATCATAGAATGGTATGGTCTGGAATGGACCTTAGAGATAATTTTTTTCTAACCCTACTGCCAAAGATAGGGGCAACCAGGTTGCTCAAAGGCCAGGTTCCTTGTTCAGCATGGTCTTGAACACGTTTGGGGATGGGGCATCCACAGCCTCTGAGCAACCTGCTCCTCACCACCCTCACAGTAAAGACTTTTTTCCTAGTATCTAATCTAAACCCCCTCTCTTTCAGTTTGAAGTCACTCCCCCTTGTCCTGTCATTACAGTTCCTGAAGAAGGATCCCTCACTGGCTTTCTTCAGTAGGCCCCTTTCAGATACTGGAATGTTGCTATGATATCTCCACACAAATGGAGTGAACAGTCTCACCTTCTTCTTCCCATCCTCATAGGGAAGGTGCTCCTTTCCTATTATCAACTTCGTGGCCTCCTCCAGACTTGCTCCAGCAGTTCCATGTCATTTTTATTTTGGGGGCACCAGAACTACACATATTGCTCCAGGTGGGGTCTCACAAGCAGAGTGGAGAGGAAGAATCCCCTTCCTTGACTGGCTGGCTGCACTGCATTTGATGTAGGGCAGAGGCCAAGACAGTGCCACAGTTATCAGGAGATGGGGATGGATGCACTCTATGACTCAACAAAATATTTTCTTCTTCTTAAGGTTTTTTTCCATTTTTTTTCCCCAAAGGGTAGCCAAGCAATCAATGCATGCACAAATTTAAAATTAGAATCTGTATATTTTTACCCTATGTGTTGGTTTGAGGCAATTTAAGAGACAGGCATTCTGGAAAGATTTATCTCTCCCTATGATATTAACCATTCCAAATAGAGATTCCACAATAAGGGACAGATACAAGTAGATATAAGTGAAAATATAATAGTTTACTAACGAGCAAAACAGTAACAGGTGAGAAATAACACAAAATAATATCTATAAACAAAATTGCCCAATCCCATGAAATGCATGGGAATAAAGAAAATTATGGGAAACCCCCTTCCCCACAAAAGATAGTGCTCTGCAGCCGAGTGCATGGTTATAAAGACAGCTTTTCAAGGATCCAAGGTCCTGGCTTTGGGGTCTTAGAAGGACAGTAACAATTTAGATATGGAATACATGAACATTTTGAGTTCCCCTCAACACCCTGGAATAAATGAGTCACTCCTACAAGAACACTGATGAAATGGATTCCCTGTACTGCCTGGGATATACAACAACATTCAGAAAGCGATTACAACTAGACTTAAAGAACTAATGGAATAAAGAAATCAGTGCTATTGAGGTTAATTCTCAGCTGGATATTGTCAATTAAAAACAATAATATTTTAATTTACAATTTGTCCTCTTTCAAAAGCTGCTCCAGTTACAAGTGTATCTGTTACATTACAATGTTATTCATCAATTAATTGTTTATCTTTTAATACCTACTTCCTGTGAAAACTCATTTCAGTTACATTTTAGTATGAGTTACATCCAAATGGAAAAGGCAGGAGAGCATAAGAGAAGCATAAACAGACTCAAATTCTTAACTCTGCTTGAAATGGAAATATTGGTAATTTCACTCCCATCTTTGGATATCATCTCAGTTTTAAGTCTTCCTGATATTTGTAACATGGCTGCATTATAGAAAATAATTTCAAGCAAATATGAACAGATTCAAAATTTTACAAAGTGGTGACCTTTTTTTTCCTTAAAAAACCAAAAAAAATCCAGACACTTTTTCTGTGTTTGTTTTTGGTAATGAGAACACCTATCTCATCACTCAGCTTACCTAAACCACTTTTCTTTAACTCTTTGAACCTTATCTTTCTGATTCAGAGATTTTTAGGACGGAAAAAGAAAAAAAAAAAAAAGGCATCAAAACTCCCAAATCCTGAGTTTTTACTTTCTATAAAAAACATTGAATTGCAACTTTTCATATATTATTTCAATATGGAAATCATAGCATAAATAGACTTGTTTTTCCTGGAATTTGAGAGAGAAGAAAAAAAAAATCCTGTATTTTGCAAGGGTGGCTAAGATCATATTGGAATGTTCAAAACTGGCAGCTGACAATAATTTGTTTTACTAAATAAATTGAAGTATTTGTAAAGGTGTGTTCTTCAGATACATGGAAAATTAAGGTAGTTTAGATGCTACTACAAGTATCCTGAGAGAAATTTTATAAGAACATTAAAAAGTTATATTAATTAAGAATAAAAAAATATCTCTTTAGTCAAATTTGTAAACACATTAGATTATGCATGTAAAGGTAACGATGATGTCAATCCTAAGAAACCAGTTCCACTAACTAAATAAGTGTAATCTTCATTGTTGATAAACATTTAATGCCAGTGTTTTCAAGGTTACCTAGGACCATCTGAACGAAATGAAGTCAGGATGATTAGGTGTGCAGCAATGGCAAATTCCTCATGCAGTACCTGTTTTGGTGGCTTGTGAAAATGCTTTCTTTGGTTTCATTTTCAAATAAAAGGTATTTATATTTAAAAAATCCAAAACCATATATGAAGAGGGAGATTTTTCAAGCTTGTTCTTTTTATGGGAAACTGAAGTTTCTCCTGCCTAACTCTAAGGAGTCGCAGAACTGCTGTTACATTGCCACGGAAGCTCAGAAAGAGGGAGTGGGAAGGCCTATAAGCATTTTGACTCCATCCTCTGTGTTACAGGGGAGGTGGTGGTGGGCTGGATGTGTATGAGCAAAATTGATCCCACGGGATAAAATTCTTCACAAACTTCTCCAAGGTGTATCCTTCCCACAGGCTGTTTTTCAGGAACTGCCCTATCATGGGTCTTTTCCCACAGGCCGCAATCCTTTCAGGAATGGATTGCCCCCAACATTCCCACAGCTCCTGCCAGAAAACCTTCTCCTGCATGGCCTCCCTTCAGAGGGCTGCAGTTCCTGCCAGGAACTCCAGTGTGGGCTTGCTGCAGACTGCAGCTTCTCCCAGGGTGTGTCCACCTGCTGCAGGGTGACAGGGTCTCCTCTTGCCTCGGGGGAACAGCCTGCTTCACCACGGTCTGCAGGGAAACCTCTCCTCCAGGGTCTGGAGCACTTCTTCTCCCCCTTTTTGACTGAACTTGATGTCTGCAGAACTGTTTACCTTAGGTGTTCCTTCTGTTTTACACAGCTTCTATGCATCAGTTTGTACACGTTCTTAAATACCTTATCACAGAAGTGCCACTGGAGTTGCTGATGGGCTCAGCTTCGGCCAGAGGTAGGTTTATTTTGGGGTCACCTAGGAAGGGCCAGTCCTGGTGGCCATGCCTGTTTCAAAGTGGAGTTTGTAAATATATATATATATGCAAAAAATACATCCCTAAATTAAGTGGGGACTTTAGGCACACAGGCACTTTTTGTGTTTCTTCTGTGTTTCATTCTTAATTTTCCCCCTTCATGTTATGAGGTTATTTGAAAATACAGTTTCAGATTTATTTTTAAAATAAAAGCAGTCCAATCCTGTTTTTAGCAGAGGATTATTGAAGTTAGAAGGCATCCCTTGAGGTCACCTAGTCAAACCATCTGCTCAGCAGAGCAGCTATTACAGTTTGACAAGGAATGTGTAGAATCAGGCTTTGAATATCTGCAAGAATGAAGATACCACAGTCTCCCTGAACACATGTGCCATGTTTGACCTACCTCACAGTAAAAGTGTTTTCTTCTTTTCAGATGGAATTTCAAGGTTTTTTAATTTTTCCTGCTACCTCTTGTCCTTATAATTTATCATACCTAAAAGAGCAAATAATGAAGCAGACATCTTAAGTAATTTAAGAGTTACTGTCAAATATGTAATGTGGTTTTAATGCAGAAAAGGAGGCTGTCTCTCAAATTGATAGAAGTTTCTTACTGTAAAATCTTCCTGCCAGGTCACAGAAAAGTACAAGGACATTGCAAAATTAATCAAACCAGATTTTCACTGTCGTGTCTTTGCTTCTCTAAGTTTGAGAGATACTTCTTTCTTTCTAAAGTTCTGAGTCAGCTATTGACAGAGGAAGGAGGCATATTTAAAATGCTTACCTTGGCCCAAGCCCAAAGAGGCTGTTATGGCTAGATTATAGCCCCATTAACCAAACTGCCTGTAAAATCATTTGACTTGGCTAATGTCTCTGATTCCAAGGTCTGAGAATGTCTAAACTCATTTCTAAATATTGTAAAAGTTAATTAACTTTATAGTCTGAGTTGAATGTCTATTAAAATGGATAGATCTGGATTACTGTTTGGATATAAAATAATATAATTAGTGTTGCTGAAAGGTAGATTGTAAATCAGCTAGATGAAATCCTGAGAAAATATGACATTAGAAGAATTCTTTAACAGTTTTTTCTTTAAGAGTAATTACAGAAAAGAGTACTCATGTTTCTGACATTAAGGGAAAAAGCTGCTCATCCTAATAATATTTTTCCTTTCACTCCCCATTAATTTGCTGCAGATGGATCATAAATTCATGAGGAATCTTCATGCAGCCTAAACTGACCCTGAAGTGTGCCATAATTATTCCATATTATATTGCTAACAAATTTTTTGCTTTGAGATTTTAAAATTTTCTGGCATAATTAATGAAAGAAAACTATACAGTGACTCATTATCACTGCTTTTTACAGGAAACTCTAAAAACAAGGTTAAATGCCCTGCCAACTGATCCTGTTTAGTCAAGAATTCCTAAGAGGCAGTTATTCAGCAAACCAATTTCCACCACATCTGATTATTATTCATCTCTACATATGCATTGATTTTTGTGAAGAACTTGCACAGTCTGCAATGAGCAAAGTGAAACAATTCAAAGACAGCTAAGTTAGTGAAAAATGAACTAGTTTTGGTATTGGAACAATATAATCACATTGTCTGGCTGCTTCTGAGAAACCCAGCAGAGCTTTGTATTGTGTTGTACTGTATTGAGTTGGATTATTCTCTGGCTGTGAGCTGGCTGCCACAGATGGCTCAAGAGAAAAATGTACAATTTAGTTTGAGTTACCCACAGAAACAAGTCAATTTCATAGATATAGTTCATAGGAGACGAAGGACTTTAGCAGTGCATTTAACAGATATATTTATTTACTCATTTTAAGTTTAGAGTATTGAGGAAGAGCTGCATAACAGCCATCATAGTTTGTTCTAGAAAAATGGGTAATAAAGACAGAGATCATGTTTCCTACTATAATAACCAAGACAATAAAGTATTGGTATGAATCACATTAAATGTGGCGGATGTAGGTTTGACTAACATGTGCTAACCCCTCTTTGTTCTTCAGGGAGAAAAGCTTCTACTTCACCATCTTCAGCAAAAGCAGTGCCATTCATCACACCAAATGAATAACGGCAAGATGGAAGGACTAGATGCAGAGCACATTAATTAAGTAAAGTATTACTTTACTTTGACTAGAGGAAACTTTGATTTCAATTGGTTTCTGCACACTAATACATTTCCTAAATCTACTATAAATTTTTATGGATGGATTACTTTATCTGAGGAGCTCACAGTGAATTACGATTTGTACAAGGCTTTGCTCTCTGAGACTTAATGTGTGTTTCTCTCTCTGTTGAACCAGACTTCATAAAGGTTCTCCAGAGGTGCTAGGCATCATTAAGGACAGAAGTAAGCTCTTCTCTCTTTCACTGAAATACTATATTTATTGCTTCAATGTTGTAATGTGAGTGTCCTTTTAATTTCTCTTTGATTTTCACTGTCTATATCTGGCCCCTAATTATGGAATTAGAAAGGATGACCTTAGGAATGCATCCAAATGAAAAATAACTTGTATTTTATTCTGTGCCAATATTCCCCTGAAAAATTACAATATATAAATTTAAAATACCAGGCAGTTAAAAGAATTAACTGGAAACCACATACTTTCTCAAAAGACTTATTTCAAAATCTGAGCATTTGGTATGACTTATTATTTATGTGGAGCTAAGTCAATTTACAGGAGTAAGTACCCTATGAGGGCTGCACATTTTAGAAGTATTCTCACAATTCTTCTGCCTGCAATTTTGGAAAAAGAGAGTTTGCGAACCTACTAACTGTGGGAAAAAACTCAACAAACTCTACAGACAGCTAAAAGCCATTTAAATCAGAATGCTAACAAAGAGCCTTTAAAACTGAACTGCAAAGCAGTACTTCTTTCCTCCTTTTCAGTCGGTCCAGAGAAACAATCTATCCAGTCTGTCCTGCACCTACTGGGATTTTATGCTTTTATGGGCTGAGGACTATGCTGGAATTCAAAATATCTCATGATCTTCAACATATGAGGACACTATGATCTGCATAGGTCAAATACCAGCATCAGAAAGATATTGCAAGGCTATTTTCCTGGCTTTGTGCTCTCCTAAAAAAAAATCCCCAAACCCAGAAAAATGGTTATGCCTCCTCCTTTTCTGCCTCTCAGATGAAAAGTCAATACCACAACTTTTCTAGGCACTGAAGACTTTCCCAGACTTTGGGGTATTCATTCGATGCTCAGTTTACACTCACAGATTCCAACTTGTACACCAGTTGTGTCAGCTCTGTAATGAATATCCAATGCCTGAACAAGGAGGAGAACAAGCTGGGAGACATTTGGAGGCAGTCACCTATTCTGGATACAATCTAGCCTATCCTCCTAGCGCTTTTGATAAACACATCTGAAACTGGCAAGGATATATCAGTTTTACCATGCAGAGAGCTCAATGAACTTTGATGGAAGTGTTAGCTTTGGTGGTTTGGATTTTAAGTACAGACCTATCACATCATAGAATCATCCAGATATTACAATACACAGAATATAAAGGTGGGGCAGGAACAGATGTGTATAGTAACATTTTTAGACTTAAATTATCTGCTTCTTTAAGCAGAAGAAAAATGACTAGGAGAAAAGATTATCTGTTTCTTTCCTTTCATGGTAATAAAACCTGAATGCAATGTTTGAAAGAAGCAGTGTTCTAGGTAGGATTTTGGTGATATATATTTTATATTTTATTAGACTTTAATTTTACATGTACTTAGATTTCTGTAATGGTTTTGTTGTTTGATTTGAATTTTTTTTTTTTGGCAGCTTAATACCAATTCCTTTTCTAAAGAAACTGGTTCATTCACATTAATGCAATTCAGTTGAAGAGACAAAGCTTCAGAGGCCGATGGTCTAATAAATCCAGAACTAATATTGGTGCAGCTTTTGTATATGTGCTCCATCACTCCATCATTTACTTCTAAAGTTTGTTTCTAGTTTGTTTCTATTACTTATGGATGGAGATTTTAATTTCATAGTTTATCCTTTTGTGACAGAAACTTTTAGCTTAAAAAGGACATTCTAGCACAGTGATAGCTTTATGTAATCTCCTCTTCCTGGATAATTTATGCACATTCCTCTGATTTAACAAAAAGACCCCATCTTCATAGTGTAATAATGACTCCAGGTGCAAGAAGGTAGATGTAAGATTTGTATTATAATTTATTTTATGACATTTACTTTTTACTGTACTAATTGATCTTGCCTAATTTTTCAATGTTTCTTTCCATCAATGAATCATCTTATCATAGTTCCTTCCTAAATGGCAATTAGTAATGTGAGATAACACATGCAATGGATTTTTAAAATCAAACTCCTCACCCTTCCTCTATGAAATAGAAAATTCATTGAAAGTAATTATAATGTTATAGTATGCCAGAACCAATACAGCAGAGGATGGATAATTTGATTAAACAGAGGTCTTCTAGTTCAACAAATCTTGCTATTTGTAAAACAGATGGAATTTACAAGCTCACATGACTGTCCAAGAGAAAAACACTAAGATTTGATTAATGACCCATGTCCTTTGTTACAAGAACAAAACTGTCTTGTAATATAGTAAAGACACAGTATAGTCAGGTTTTCAGATGATATTGTGATTTTTAGTCCTCTCGTGTGAGTAACAAAGTGACTCCTTATACAAGAGTGAAGCTGAGTAGCATCTGAAGGAATC
Organism: Melospiza melodia melodia; assembly: GCF_035770615.1. Taxonomy (NCBI): domain Eukaryota; kingdom Metazoa; phylum Chordata; class Aves; order Passeriformes; family Passerellidae; genus Melospiza; species Melospiza melodia. Next base: position 58,022,412 of record NC_086226.1, on the reverse strand, counting down.
ATATTACACTTTTCCTGCCTACAAAAGAAGTCATACTAATGCAGGATATCTGGAAATAAAAGCCATAAAGTATAAAATGCTCTCCTCTTGCTACACACACTGATTTGACCCTCAGCATTATTTTAAAGCAACTTTGTACCCAGCACAGAGCACTTGATTTATACTGCGTTTTGTACTGCAAATAAAAATGCAGCAATTCTACACAAAAATGGCACGTTGGTATATATTTACTTATATTGCTTGACCACACAAGATGAAATATTGCATTCCACAAGGGAATATCATGGATAATAATTTTTTCTGTTAGGAAAATAAGGAGGCCAGGGAAGCATTTCTGTATTTTCCTATTTCTCTATTCCAGCTAAGTGTTCATTGAAAACTTCAGCAAAGGATGCAAGTAAGGCACTTTAATTTAGAAGAGTTTACTTCATCTGTAATTTTACACAACATCAAATTTAAATGTGTTATGTTATCATAATTTCTGTTCATGTTTAGGTTCTGTGATCTAGAAACAGAACTACCTAATATCATAAATAGGATTTCTTCCAGGCTTTGCTGTCAGATATATTGTGATGGACAGATTACACAGCATAAACCTTTTTCCCCAACGTAAGATGCTGCAGTACTGCAGCTAACATTGCAGTACTGATATTGATAGTAGGTCAAGATTAAATGTTCTCATTGTCAGTGATGGACAGTGAGGACCTCAGTTTCAATAATCTTCTGCCAACATCTGAGAGTAATGAGCTCTGGTGACAGTCCAATGGCAGGAGTACAAACAATAGTTTTATACCTACCATAATATGTGCAATTCTATGTCTGCTTCCATGTTTTTGCAATTAAATAGACAAAGTGTATGTGGTCAAATATACCCAAGTAATCTACTAAAATTCAAGCTAAATATAACCCCCCCAGACTTAACATTTCTTACAGTTTAACATCTGACCACAATGTTTGTGGATTTAGACCGTGAACATTGTCTTTTTTTACGTAACTAATGTTCCTTTCTGTCAACTGCAACCTCTTATAAAAAGGAAAGATCAGAGAGCTTGATGCTTGTAGCACTCATAATTCAGACGCTCACTGTTTCCAACCAAAAAAGCAGTATCTTTCTTATTTAGTTATTTTAAACCCTAAGTTGCATGTCTGAAAGCAGGGTGTATGAGGAAAGAATTTATGCATAAAATCTACACAGATGACTCAAAATGAAAAGTTTTCATTGCCTGGTAAACCAGAGCTGTAACAGGAGCTTAGAACTGAGGTGCTCACTCCTGATTATCAAACTTCTGTTCTTCAGTGTATAGGAAAGTAATTAAATTTCTCAACCCAAAAAGCCATTAGGATAGTAAATGTATTACTTCAAACATGTTTGCAATTAACTTGTTCAGTGTTTGATTTATTTATAAAGATAAAAATATGTGGAGGTGGTGATATTCTGTGTGAACTCTGTGTAACTGCTAAGTAAACAAAAGAGTTGTGTAATGTTTATCTCTTGTGCATTCCCTTTTCTGCAGCAGTAGTAGCATCCTAGTGCAGTGAGGATACAGTAAGACCTTTGACAGTAGAGGCATGTGCAACCATTCACACTAAAGGCTCTGGGAGAAATTAGCCGCCCCTGCCAGTGAAACAAGCTGTAGCTTTCACCCTGCCTCACTGCCTGAAGTAGCTGCCAAAGTCCACTGACCTCCTGCACATGAAAATTTCTTTTTTTTCTTCTGTTATGGCTCTTCTGAGGGATAGGATTTAATTCCTTTCACTTTTAACATGCAAAGAAACAGTTTACTTCTGCAGCTGGGAGAGGAAATTGCTTGTTTATTTGGACAGCCTTGAGGGATGCAATGAAATTAGTGCAGCAATTTGCAATAACCTTAGGGGAATACATGCCACCAAAGATTGCTAAGTACAATACCGTTTAATTGGAACCCTCCAGCTTCCAGGACACTGTCTAAATCATAGATGCTAGGAACAAATGGCACAGAACAGGTTATGGCCCAAAATACCATAAAGTGATCAGACCATCCCCCTAACTACTCTCTACATTGAATCATTATGATTGCAATGATCCTATGATCAAAATAGGTTGTGGAGGTAGCTCTTGGGACTTTTCGGAAACAAAACTTAAAATGAAAAGCTGTACATCATAGCTGGGATTTTTTTAGAGTGAGGCTCACATTTTGTTTACAAATACAAGGTAGGATACATACTGAAGTTGTGATGACTAATCATATATAGCCCATGTTCAAAATATTTGTGGTGCTGTAAAGTAGTACATTTGCCAGTTCTAAAGATTCAAAATGCATTGATCAGGACAAAGAAAATACTGAAAGTTCAAAAAAAAGGTCAAGAAAAAATGTGAGTTTTGAATGCTTTTTATTAGCATTCCATATTTTAAATCATAAGTCACATTTTTAAACTTTCACCTAATCTCTAAGGATTTAAAGTATCATTTTAGATATGTTTACGCTGACTTCTGGAGCTGGGGTATTATGAAAGCCACTAGATATTCCAAGATTTGTGGAGGAGATTATGTGAATTTCCAAGTTCTAACAGTATCTCCTGTTCAGGCAAGATAGAAATGTGTCTCAATATGTGAAAAAGATGTCTAAACCAGTAAGAGACACATTAAAACATATGTCTGGAAAACAGGGATAACATGTAAGTAAGATGTGCCATGTGTTGAACTGATCTGTGCCATCATAGGAGCTGTCCTTTCTTCCAGACATGATTTGGGACTATAAACTTACAAGTCAAAAAAACTTCTGATTTTCAAAGTAGCATTATTGTCAAGGTATATTTCTCTCAAGCCACCTGCTTATCATGTCTTACACTGTAGATGTTAATGTGTCATAAATCACAGAGGACTAGGGAAGCACAAGACAGGAGTGAGAATACATTCTATCTGTTTCTACTGTTAACATAGCAACCTACAGAAGGACAAGCTGAATTTTCTGACATATATTGCAAAACAAAGCCTTAATTTTTTGTAAGGATTATTACTAGAAAATGCAAAGTGGGAAAGAAAACTGCGAGGAGGAAAATATTTTGTCTTGATATGAATGATAATAAGGTTCGTGTAAGCAGAAACTCAGTCAGTGTGAAGAGTATCTAGTTCTGGTTTGATATAATCACATCACAAGTCATGCTGTTCGTGCCTTAAGTAGATGCTTTACTAGTAGTGCCAAGGTAGAGGCCTTGTCAAGTCTCCAAACGGAAGGAATGATGTGTTAGGTTTTAGCTTTCATGTTTTCCAGATTCTGCACTGCATTAATATATAACCCTGAACTTCATATAAAGTGTTAGCAAGTTATCTTCACAGTTTAGTTAGACAAAACAATCCTTTTTGAGCCTGAGAACCAAGGACACCATTGCAGCTTCAGGCCCAAAAAGCATAAACAACGGTGAATTGAAAAGAGCAAACCAGGAGGATGGGATTTCATAACCTGAAGCTGTAATGGGAAAATTAACCCCAATATGTAAATGGACCAAAACTTACAAAAGTGTGAAACCTCGTGACTCAGAGTCTGTCTTTGGTGTCGTCCTGGCCAGGCTCTTGTGCTGCCCAAAGTGTATCCTTTAAACGCCTTTTAATAAATATCTACTTTATTCCTGTAGCACCGTCTAGCCTCAGTTCTAGGTAACCTCTCAAGGCACGACTATGTCACTTGCTACAGGTGGAACCACAGCTGGGACAAGGCACAATGTTTTTGAAAATCACATGCTGTGTCCTAAATTCTTACTGGTTAAAATGCTATTTCTACGTGAAAGAGGTTTCAAGGACGTAACTCTGTCTGTACGCTGTGGCTTTTGTTTAGATTGATTTTAGATGAGGAAATGGTATAGTCTTTGGATCAAAATAGATTCAGTAAATCCAGTTCAAGGATAAATATTGCCAGTGAAAGACAAATGTGCCTCGTGATGTTTGCATTTCTCAAAGAGAAATATTTTGCTTAAATATTAAATAGAAGGGAGGTTCAAATTGTAGGTTGTGTTGTCCTTGCCTGTGAATGACTGTCTCCTAAGGTCTTTAATTAACTTTTCTTTTGTTTGGAAATGAATGTTGCATACCAAATTATGTGGATTTGATCACATCTCCCAAAAGATGGGAGAGACCATTGTCCGAGCGCTAGAAGAAGAGCACTCCAATCTCACTGATATTATCAGAATAAATGTGTAAATGTCTGAAATAAACCTATAGTACCTTTTAGGAGGCAGTTTTGGATGTTAACCAGTATGGAGCTAGAGTCATCATTCAAGATCTGAAGAGTGAGTGGCAGGTTTTCCGATATTAATACAATATTTTAAAAATAAGCATATTTTGTAAATGTATATTTGCATCTATTTACAAAATATGCATAGATGAAGATAAAACCAACATGGGTTTTATTCCTCAAAAACAAGAATGAAGAGTATTTTTTTTCATAGCCACTATTAATTTCCACATGCATCTTATATGCATCCTCTTCCTTTCTTCTCTTTCCCTTCCCTCCCATATCAGTGTCACGACCACTCTCTCATGATGATATGTTCCAGGTTTATTAGGAGTAACTTATAAGTAATCTCTCAGTAAAATATTAAGAAAAATTGAATTCCATTATATGCCATGTCACAGAATATCCTGAGTTGGAAGGGACCAACAAAGACCATAGGTTTCAACCCTGGCCCTTCACAGAATAACCCTAAAAATAACATAATGTGCCTAAAAAGGCTGTCCAAGATAGTCTTGAAATCTGTCAGGCTTGGTTCTGTGACCAGTTCCCTGGGGAGCCTGTTCCAGGGCTCAACCACCCTCCAGGTGAAAAATCTTTTCCTGGTATCAAGCCTACTCCTGCACTGACAGAGCTTCAGCCCATTCCTGTAACTGGACACCACAGAGAAGAGATCAGTGATTATCCTTCCTCTTCCCCTCATGAGGAAGCTGTAACTGCAATAAGGTCTGTCCTCAGTCTCCTCTTCCCCAGGCTGAACAAGTCAAGTGATCTCAGCAGCTCCTCATACAGCTTTCCCTCAAGACCCTTGACATCTGTATTGCCCTTTTCTGGACATTCTCTAGCAGCTTAATGTCTCTTTTATATTGTGGCCCCCAAACCAGCCCCAGAACTGGAGGTGAGGCTGCCTCAGCTCAGAGCAGAGCAGGACAATCCCCTCCCTTGCCCAGCTGTGATGCTGTGCCTGATGCACCCCAGGACAGGGCTGGCCCTCCTGGCTGCCAGGGCGCTGCTGACCCATGTTCAGTTTGCCATGACCAGGCCTCCAGGTCCCTTCCCGCAGTGCTAGTCTCCAGGCTCTCATTATCCAGCCTGTTTAGGGTGCCTTGCACCAGGTGCAGAATCTGGCACTTGCCATTTTTAAACTTCATATGGTTATTCTGGTTGGACATAAGGAATTTCTTAACTGAGAGGACTGTGAAGCACAGGAATGCACTGTCCAGAGAAGTGGTGGAATCACCATTCCTGCAATAGTTCATGAAATGACTAGACGGCATTTAGTGCTGTGGTTATTTGAAGAAGTGTTGATTGATCAAAGGTTGGGCTCAGTGACCCTGGAGGTCTTTTCCAACCTTCATTATTCCATGATTCTATACTGAGTAACTATTCATCTCTATAATTTGTCTAGGTCTCTGCAAGCTCTCTCTTCCTTTAAGAGAGTCAAGAGCTTCTTCTAATTTAGTATCATCAGCACACATATTTAGTATGTCTTTGATTCCTGCATCCAAGTAATTTATAAAGGAGTTGAAAATAACTGCTCCTAAAATGGAGCCTGGAGGAAACCTAGAGCACTAGGTGGATGTAACCACATTCACTTCAAAAGAGTTAAAAAGTCAAGAGTTAAGAAACACTTTGCAATTTAAAGATGGATTATAGAATTGTTAATTGGAAGTGATGAAGTTGAAATTAGAGTATAGATGTACAACTCAGTTCATATATCATCTGCCTTGACAATACACTCTCCTTTTTGAGTATGTGTTGACATGACTACCAAAATAGTCTCTGGATTTCTTCACTGTTTCAAAAATGTTTCTTCTGCTGATTCACTCTACCTCACCAGGTTCTGTGAAAAATCACAATTTCAAAGGAAATAAAATTTATTAGTTAAAATTTAATTTCACTATTGTCATTTGCATACAAAAATTTGCATGTTTTTACTTTAATTTCTTCCAAGAAATTATAGAAAAAATATCTTTTATGTAACATCATTACCATTCTTTCTGTGATCCAGAAGAAAAACGGGATACTGTCTAAAAGACTTACTGGATAAAATTAAAATACAATGCATTAGTAAAGATGTGAGTAAGTACTGATACTTTATGACTTGTCTATCATTTGATAGGTTTAGAATTTGGTCTCATGAAATATAATGTAGGTAGCAGAAAGAAAATAATTCCAGTTTACAAAACACCATGCATTGATTTATATTGTCTTTATGTTTTGTTAATAATATATCAGCTAGTTTCCAGAAACCATATGATGTGTAAGGCAATTTCTTGCATTGTATCCTTCCTCTCACCCAAGAAGTTTCCTTTAGTTGGTCTAAATTATCCCTTAGGCCAAGAGTGCAGATGTACATGATGAACTGGCTCAGCCTAGTCCAGCAATAATGCTAAAGAATGCAATTTACTCTTACTCAAAGCACCTGATTCTGCCACATGTCTGCAACTTGAATTATCCTGTGGATGAAAATCAGGGCACCATTCTCCTCTGGAAGAGTGTTTAGATGGAGTCTGCAAAGAGGGCATCCTGTTCTTATGTATGCAGCATGATGAATGACATCAGAACGATGTAGTTCTGCTGAAGGCAATGAGATTATAATGGGTTGGTATCCAAATATTACAACTTTAGCTTTGGAATGAATATTAATAATTACCACTCACTTGCTGTACATGAAGTGATGTCGCCTTAATGTTACCTCTTTTGCTGGCCTTAGTGTCTGATGAGCAGGTTCTCCAGTGCAATATTGTGCACACAAAAAGCCCCAGTATGTGAATAGTCCCTTATGACAGAGACATTACTCTTTCCCCAGGCCAATCTTTATAGGCTTATAAGTCCTGACTATAAAGCTGAAAGGCTTGACAGCCCTGCCTAACTGAGCATCCAGGCCCCATAGTTCTTGAAATCCAGCTTAAATGTCTCATCTAAACCCAATAAAGTGTTAGCATGTTTTATAATGGGGAGCTGGTGATTAAGGTAAGCTAAATAAATTTTGTTCTGAATCTCACTTTGAAAGATGAACCCGAGCTGCTCAAGAAGCTGCATGTGCTGCTTTTAAGCCTTAGTTTAACCAGTTGTGCAATAAGGTGCTCAGACTGATTTGCACTCAAGCAAAAGACAGACTGGCAAATCTAAGCGAAACTAATGAAATTGATAAATAGACCAAATAAAAGGTATTATACATACACATACATATATATATATAATTTTAAAATATATTGGAAAAATATTTTCATCACCAATTACTATGAGGATTTATGCTTGAATATCTGTACTAATTTAAAGTACAGAGCTCTTTTGATATGGCACTGCACAGCCTTGCACGAGAAATCACTTCACAGATTTGATAGGGTATCCATTCCAAGCACTACTGAAATTACAAGAAGGTTACTTAACTCTCAGAGAGAGTATTTAATTCTGCATATGAATGATTGTATAAGCAAAGAAAAATACTGATTTTTTCTTGAATTATTTCTGATATCTGACTGACCTGCCAAATGTTAACTAATCTTTACTTTCTAATACTGTAAAAAAATCAAGATTTTCAGCTAATTTTCTTAGTTACCCTGAAACCCTCTTTCCGTGTTCACACAGTTCTGTGAAATGTCTCTGCTTCTGGCAGTCTCTTCTATTTTCAGTGTTGGTGTTTTGTGGAGATAGACACCTTCTTTAGCACGTAGATAAGATTTAAAAAATAGCAGAGGGCACAGAGATGCCAGAGACTATGAGGTATTAAGGTAATTCTATGCCTAGAACCAATTGATGCAACTTCTAAGGATAATTGAAACAGCATTCCTTCTTCAGAGCTTTTCTGTTTTTTTCCTCTTAAAAGACTGGAATTGACTGTGAGGACACATTTCTCTGCCTCAAGAGCTCTTGATTGTTGTAGGCTGGTATTTTTTTTTTTTTTTTTAGCTTTGTAAGGATGCCTGGAATGTTTTCTTTCAGATTATATTGCTTCTAAGGAAATCAACAATTTTTCTCAGAGGTAGCACGTGGCATCATCTTGATTCCTATACTACTTAAAGGGATTGTTGCCTTTTGAAATGCTTCCCTATATTTTCATCCTGATTTCCTGAGTGTAAATTCTGATCTGGAAAAAAAAATTATTTCTTCAAAGGCTCCTGAAAAGACTATCACTATTCCTCCTTTATGGTATTCAAAGACTCCTTTTAATGCACCCAGTCTACTGTGGGTATTCAGTCATGTTAATGTGCTAACACAGAAATATATACTCACAGAGATGAGCATTCAATGTGTGAGAATCTGCTATGTGAGAACAGGCATATTCTTACTCTCCTTAATGAGCCAGTCCTTGAAATGATACTGGGCCAGCCAAGGTTAAGATATATGCATTTGAATTTCTAAACAGTAAAAACATAATAAAGTTCAGACGCAGAAAGAAATGGCAAAAAGTTATTTTGAAAAAGAGTCTCAAATAAACCCAGAAGCTTGCCTGTGTTCTAGAAAATCTGATAATTTGTGCTAAATCCTGCTTTCCAGTTTTGGTGGTGGCATCTGTCAGTAACCTACTTTTTTCTATTTTCCCAGTAAGTTGCATTCACAGACAATAGCTCTCCAATTTGTGTATATGTGCTTGTGTGCATGCATAGGGGGTGGGTGGAACATGTAAACAATGCATTCTTGAAAGTATCACATGATTTCTCACTTGTTATTAATTTATAATTATGCATTGCATAATATATATATACCTGCATGTAATATACATTTCTGTGTAGGATTATTTTTATGTCTGGAGCCTTTTGTTCAAGTCTGTGCTGAATCTCTGTAACGAAGTCCCACATAACAATAGATTGGCACTGAAGAAAACATTCATGTGATGGAGCACCACACTCCACAGAGTTCCTTAATGATCTAATGAAAATCAGAATTACATGGGAATGTATGAGACTACAACCTCATTTGTAACTATAGACAAGATCAAGTGCTTAAGGCATCAGGGAATGCCTTCTGCAAAATTCTGTAAGGTAATGAAATTATGACAATTTTACTTCATTTGATTATGCTTTAATTTTACTTATTATGGGTGTAACTAGGAATTTAATGTATTGTCTGATGTGGCAAGCAATAGTACTTGCAAATGAATCTTGAATTGGTAATCTTCTCCCCCCATCAAATCAGGCTTTCCTAATGCTTCTATAAAGCAAAGGTAAATGGCAGAAATTCCTTTATTACAATGAAACAATTTATAAAGAACTTTCATCCATTTTTTAGGTTATTTACTTTTAGAAATTGATATTGTTTGAGTCCTCTTTTACATAGGCACCTCATGACATTTAGATGTTTGTTCATGTAAAGGTGAACTAACACAGATCCCCTTTTTGTTTCACCTTTGACAGCAGATGAAAGAATAGTCTCTCTTGCACTTTATCAAATAGCCTTGTCTTTTCTAACATTCTGCCTCACCCAAGGTGATTTCTGAGCCTTCTGCAAATTCCTTAATGTCTTCCCTGTATTTCACAGTTACTTTTCTAATGTGTCTTCATACTTTTATGGTACCAATTGTGCTTGTACTTAAGATCCTCCAGTCAATTAAGCAGCTGAACCTTAATAAGGGTCTATTAGGACACATCTTGTTTCTGCTAATTTTCAGGGACTGCACTGCCTCTTTTTTACTTTGAAATAATAAAAGGTTTTTTCACTCTCAATTGAAACCAATGACTCAATTCCTGCTTAGTTGAACTGACCCAGGATTTTCCCAGAAAATATCTAAGAAGAGTAGTTAACATTTGCCATTCTGAGCATAAAATACTTTGGAAGAGCTCCATGAAATGCAACCTGAAATTTTATTTAGAAAACTGTTGTGCCACACTTACCAAAGCAAATGGTAAAACCTGTGGTTCATTAATAGATGTACTGTTGAGAACAAAACTCACTAAATTACTCATGAACTGATTCCATGTTTTCTGTCTTCATCTCATCACACCTTGCTATTATGACCCAATTGTTAAAAAAAATGCCTCCTTCTCCTCTTTTAAGCCTGAAATTAGAGCCTTCTTTTTTTGCCATCTGGGCTTATCTAAAGTTCCTCTTCTGGTGGCTTATGGAAATTTCCTTATTTGTCAGTGTTCTCAGAGAATTAATTGTGCTTTTAAGTTCTTGCATTTGCCCTACAAGATGCAGTGATAAGAAGATAAAACCACTACTGTCTCACAGCATAACACTAGCTACACAATCCTACTGTCATTGCAGATCCTATGGGGAACACAGTGGTTTTTGCTAAATATGTTCATTGTCCCTTCTCCAGGCATTTGGAGTTATCTGCAGTCATACATCCCTCTTTCACTGGCTTCCTTTCAAGGATAAGCTTTCCATCATTAAGAGGCTGAAATAAACCCAATGAAATAAAGAAACAATATAAGGTTCATTAAAATAGCTATTTTCATAGATTTATTTGCATTCTTTTGGATTACTGTAACAATATAGCAGCAATTACAAATTTTCATGTATTGTGTTATATGATGCAAAATAATAAAATACCTTGAAAAGTTAGGACTTCAGTGAAGAATTCAGATTTGTATTTTGTATTAATTTATGTTGTCCTGCTATTAGTTTTTAGATTTCTAGATGTTAATTTTTTTTTATTATTGTCCTTAATTAGAAAGGGCTAGAAATATATACCATAGCTAATATGAGTCACACAACACAGTCTTCTTTAGATCTACAGAAATGTGTGTGTGTGTGTGTTTATCTATATGAATATCTCTGACATATTTTAAAGAATTTCCATATAAAATTTTAAATTACACTGGGATCTCATGATAGTTGGAGCTGGACACATGCTGTGAGATAGCCAAGGTCTAAGAAGGACTTAGGATTTCCCCACTGAAATGGTATTAACTATAAATATAACGCAAAGGTTAAATGGCTCACAAAGGCATAGTGAGATATTCACTTAGCTGGTTAATCATTTTCTCACCTTTCAGTCAGGCTATCGATGTCCTTTTCTAAAGCCCAAATAAATATGTTTGCAGCTTATCTGTCTCAGCTGTCTGAATATTTTTGCCTTTTAGTTGCCTAAAAAGTCTAAATATCTATGTGAAAATCTAAAGCTTATTCTGAAGTGAGACTATATTGATTAGTTGTATACAATCTTGTATAATTACAGTTTATCTATCTAGCACTAGAAAGCTTTTGCATGCCCAGGCTCCTTCTAAACAAAACCTCAGGTCATACAGAAGAGTTTCAGCCAGAGCAGGAAATGAAAGTTGTTTTGCTTCCCAAAAACTAAAATAGCAAACAACTAAACTTTAAAACTCACTGTAAATATCCTCCTATGATATATACCAAGATACCATGTCCTATATTCCTTGGTGAAGACCATGTGAGGCTTTAAAGAAAAAACAATCCAGATATTCTTTTGTGCTCTCTGGTCATGGTTTTCTCAGTCTTGTCATCTATGTGTCAGCACTGACACACAGGTGGACAAATCTCTTTTATTTTAGTTCAGTGCCCAAAGGCAGAACATAAGAGCAGAGAAACAGCAGACAAGAAAAAATAAATGAGATTCTTTTTTTGCTCAAGGTCTTGGGTCAAATCGGGTTTTTAATCTTTTTGACATTCTTGATATAAAGCAAAAAAAACCCCAGTTTAGTTCTCTTTGCACAAAAAGCAGTTAAATATTTCTTGCCAGTATATGGACTGTTGCTCAAAAAAAGCACTTTATTTTGGTCACCATGCTCCTCTGCCATATTTTACTAATGATGTTTCATTCATTTCTCTCCAATGACACAGAAAATCTGAAAGTGACTTTGAAGGATAGTGGTCTTTATTAGTTCAACATTTCTGCTATCAATGCAGTGCTGCTGTGATGAGAGTGCTGCACTTTGATAACAGTAAAGGTAGATGAAAGAAATGTGATTTAAAATTTTAGTGTCTTTTAAGGAGAAGATTGAAATGCCTATGTATTAAAAGAATAATGTTTTTACTTCAGTCAGATTGTGCTTTTAGAAGCAGAAAGGCAAAGAAAGCTTGACAACCTCTACTTGTTTTCCTGCTTCCGTATTTATTGCAATTTTTAAAACTAAAAACAGCTAAAACATTAGCCTCAAAATAAAAAATTAGGGGTTTTTTAGGTGGAGCAAAGGTGATGTTTATGTCAGAGAGTAACTAGTTTCTGTGCTCTTCAGATCTCTGGCTGAATTGTGCTACCAGAAGAAACTGTGCAATAATATAGGAAAAATAATATTGAGTAACAGTAAAACTGCAATACATATCAGAATAATGAGATCCTCACCACAAAATTTTACTGTCTTGAAAACAGGATGATAAAAAAATAAAGGATTCAGAACATAGTTATGATAATGATTTGAGGTCAGGAAAGAGTGTCTTATAATGAGAGACTAAAGACACCTCAATTCATTTTGTTTACCAAAAAGTAAGTTAAAATGTTACTTGATCTTGATCACTGCATAACTACATGAAGAAGAGTTTTTGATTTAAAGACTACTTTCATCTTATAGAAAAAACGCCACACAACCAAAATCAAACGAGCAGGATACATTTTTAAGGGAAAAAAATAGACCTTTTTATAGAAATAGACTGCAAAGTTTTAATTTATTAACAGATGAATAGCTTTCATTAGGAATGCAATGGGATTCCATATTTTGAATCCTTTAGATCAATATTGGGTAAATTCCTTATAAGACTTTCTAAGTACCAAATGGATCCGTGGGATATATACTAAGGAGAAGATGGAAGAAACCACCCTCCAAAACCCCCAAAAATTGCAAATTATATATAAGATATATAAAGCAGGGGGATCTATGTAGACTCATAACAGCCACTTCTCACTCAAAACACGTATCTAGGTTCAAAACTGCTATGTCATTTTGGAATTATGTTTCCACAGACTGTATCAAAGACTAAAGAGAGTAATTTCTAGAACGTAGGGTATTTTATTTGAACGCATGGTAAATAAGAGAGACTAGCTCTAACTTTCATCATTTCTTCCATGAAGTCAGATACCATTTTCCCCAGCAATCTCTGGTTGAAATATTATACTGCTTTATGGAAAGATGAAAGGAGAGGAAAAAAGTTACTTTGTATATTTGTCTTGGAACTATCTGGGACAATGTCCTATACACATGTACTGTCCAGCAAAGCCGGATCAGTTTTAATCACCTGCAATTTGACTATTGGGGCATATTATACCCAGAGAAGAGGATAGGGACAAGATGGTCCTGGAGAACAGGAGGCTGAGGGTCTCATAGCAGCAGTCTACAGCTTCCTCATAAGGTGTTCAATGACAGGACCCAAGGGAATAGCCTGAAGTTGTGTCAGGGGAGGTTTCGGTTGGATATTAGGAAAAGATTCTTCATCCAGAGGGTGGTTGGGTACTGGAACAGGCTCCCCAGGGAAGTGGCCACAGCACCAGCCTGACAGAGTTCAAGGAGCATTTGGTCAACACTCAGTCACACTGGAGTTCTTGGGATTATTTTATGCAGTGCTAGGAGTGGAACTTTGATGATCCAAGTGGATCCCTTCCACTTCAGGATATTGTATGATTGTACCATACTCATGGCCCCCTTGGCTTTATTTCCCCCGCACAAAACAGGAAAGTCAGTGAGCATCATGATGCTGACCCTCTGTGTCCAAAGTGTGAGGAGTGAAATCAATCACCCATGACCAGGATTCATCAAAAAGTTGAGGATGATGTGTGAGCCTTCTCCCAGGACAGCAGCCACAAGTGCATAGGAGCCTTGTAGATTTGGTGTTATTTACAAGTCTTTTATGAACTTATGAGCCCCAAGTTACCACTTATCCCTACAGGCTTTTCAGGTCCTGCATGAACTTAATGGAAACTGCAGCATTTTATGCTGACATGATACCATCGATTTTGAGTTCTCCACCATCCAGGATTTAGGCCAGGAAAACATCCATGATTCTCAGTCTGCACAGGTCTGACTGCCTCGTGGCAGATGCTGTTTACGCATTTCTGGTACCACATTCTCCTTTTTTCAGGCCCTGCAGGTTATCATGGGTCTCACCTTCAGCTGGCCTGCTGAGAGGTGGCAAACCTGATCAAACAGCACAGCTGTGCTGGCCATCACTTGATGTGCTTTGTACAGCCTGTGTGAAGGCACGCGGAGGTGGCTCTAGGCAGAGAGACCACCACTAGGTTCAGCTCCTGCCCTGAACGTGGAAAAGTGCTCTGAGGGAGTGGAAGTGTATAAACCATCTGTGCCCATCTGGTTCAGTGCTAGTTCCATCCAGGTGCCCACAAACACTAGCAGTAATCCACCATGCCTTCAACCTCCAATAATCAAAAAAATACGTTTAACTTCTCCCATCTAAATTCCTCACACATTTGTCAGTCCTTTCTACCCATTCCTTTGTGTTATTTTCTTTAGCCTCCTGGGCTCCCTGCAAGACAAAGGTTGAGCTCTTTATACAGATTATGAAGACATTCTTTATTTGCATTTATTACCCGCCATCATTGTCCTTACAAGTTGAAGAGACCTGTCTCACCAGGAGATATGGTTGTCTAATGTTATAGATCCTCTGTACTCACTTTTCTCTTTTGTCACAGGTCTTTATACAGTCCATAAATAGTGTTTTCTCTATTTTTGACTGTCATTTTAGTCTTTCCCTAAGACCACATGTTTTGCAAAGTTTTTTTTTTCTTTTTTTCTTCTTCCTTTTTTTTCTCTTTTTGTTTTGCTCCTTCTCCCCCCTACGGAGTGTTGGCTTCTTTAGCTTCTTTCTTTGGCTTTTTGTGCAAAAAACACCAAACAGAAAGCCTGCTCTCTGCAAATCAGGTTCTTGAGAGAGAAAAGAAGGAAAGGTCACCCTTAAAAGCTGATTTACATACTGCCGTCTCTCCTTTGAGCCATTTCATTTTCTACATTTAATTGCTATTCTCTTCATTGAGGGCCTGTTCTGAGCTTTCAAACTATTTTGAGGAAAAAACCTTAGATTTATTGAGTTACTTAAATACATATTAATTTACTGTCACTGTCACCAGTATTTGAAAGGCAGTTGAAATTGTTCACATCTAACATGACTTTAACACTTCGAATTTACTAAACTTGAATTTTTAAACCTTAAACCTTAAATTTTAGTTTTTATCTTGTTTCAAATTTGCTTAAAATGTACACATAGATCTATAGTTATGAATCTTATGATACTTACCAAAGGGTGATTCATCTGTCTAAGTATCTGAGGCTTTTTTTTGAGAGAGAAAAAAAAGTGCTATTTCTCACAACAGTATTATGTATCCAAAAAATTATGAAGAATTCTTCCACTGCTCTGCAGAAACTCTTTTTCCTTCTCTGGATAGAAGTAATTTCCTTTCCAATTAATTCAAAGTTCAGGACTAAGGGGAAAATAGACTGTATAATAGCCAAGATCTAGGACATCATATCAGAGAAGGAAGAATGTAACTAGTGAGGAAAGTGGCTCTGAGATTGCTTTAAAAAACATTCTATTAGGGAACCATTAACATCTTAGACTACACGTGAACTGTGGAACTCCAAGCAATTTTAATTTTCTTGGGTGCTGACTCAAGCTGCGTTGCTGCATCCTGCTAAGGAAGGGACACAGATATCACAGAATATGCACCATGTTTCTTGTCTTTGTATGAGTATGAAGAAATGTGGAACCAAATATAAGGGCCACATTACACAGTATACCTCAGTTCTGCCACAAAGCCCCTGGCTTAGACCTCTTTTTGTAAATTGGTCAGAATGTCTTCAATTTTTTTTTTCACTTCGGCTAAATTGAAATTGGCTCTGCTCCAGAGCTCCATTGTTCTCTGAGTATTTAAATTTCCCGAGAAATTAGGTAGAAAACGATACTAATAAGATGTTTTCAGGCATACGCTTCTGGCCTTTATTTTTGCTGGCCTTTTCCTGTTAAAAAGTCTGAAAAAAAAGTCAAATTTTGTGATACAAGAATTCAGTAACATATGTGGGCATTAAAATCAGTTCATTATGGCATGAGTTACCTCCTCTCTGTTTCCATAATTTCCCATAAAGGTTTAAGTGTTTTGCAATAGTTAAACCCTTTCTTTTGCTCTTAAAAAAAAAAAAAACAAAAAAACATAGGTCTGAGCAATGTACAAAAATGCTCCTTTCAAGAGTTTTCTACTTTCGTGACCACAGAAGTGTGCTATTATATCCTTCTGTCACCGGTGATTGATAATAATGTTGAGCTGTCCATTGCCTCTACTTGGTCCTGCACCTACATAATATTACAATGATGCATATTTTTTGTTTAGACAGTTAGGTTTTCTTGAGTGGAAAAAAGAAAAAAAAAAAAAAGTTTGAGCTGAATGTGTTGCTGTAAGGCAAGAAAGACAAGAAAATGATTGATTGGGTGAATATAAAACAAGTGGAGAGATGTGTGTCTTCACGTGTGTAATAGGTTGTGCCAGGAGCTGAAGTTGGGTGGAGAAATACAAGAGAAGATGAAAATGTGTTCTATTATCTGGGGTATTTTTGCAATATCAACATAACTGGAAAGGTACCTTAGCAAGCTGTGCTGACAACTCAGAAAAGATGTGGGTTCAAAGCACTCTTGCTCCCCTCATATACCTGCTATTTGAATGCAGCAAAAGACGTTTCAACAATAAAAGCTTTATTAAGATACCTTTAATGATGGGTGCAAGTTCTTATGTTATAACCGTTGCAAAGTCTACACACTGAATATTTCTCAGTTTTCATTAATATTCTTGGCTAGAGGAAATCTTTCTTATTTTGGAGATCTACTCTATACATTACAATAGCCCAGGTAACCAGTGACAATTTTAGCAGTCTGTAGTCCCAGTTATTTTGCTACATTCTTTGGCTTGTTTTTCTTGTCATGGACAACTGTATGTTGTTGCTACGTCATATATAAATTTGTAAAGTAAGGTCTGAGATTTTTGTGGATACAAAGTTTTCCTTAATTCTGCTAAACTCCCCACTTGCCTCATATCCACAGTCATACCCTGAAAATTGATTCCTTTTTTCATGTCAGTGAAATAATTTCATTTAAATTTTCATATCTTTAGTTGATTATTTCTGGAATTAAAAGTATATTTTAAAACAAAAGTACTTCTAAACTGCAATGTATTTACAAAATTCAAAAAGTCAGAAAACACTTTCAGATTTTTTTCCAGATAGCCCTTTAATATCTCAATTATTATAATAATTTTCTTGTATTCTTTGTGTACTCAAAACTTACATTGAGTTTTAGGTGCACAAAAAACCCCTGCTAATTTAAGTTACCATCAAAGGTGATTTTGACCTCCAGCTCCATAATTTCTGTTTCTCATTCTCGTGACACAAGGTGATTATGACTCTGATTTAGTTCTGCTATTAGACTTACATTGACTGCTTAGGGTACAATTTTTATGCCCAGTTGAAATACCAGTTTCATTCTCTGTCTTCTGAAATTTCTACTCATTGTTACATTTTAAAATATTCTCCTTTTTATTTCAAATATTTACCTTGCAAGTGTAGTAGATACTGACTTTCTAGCTTTTCTGTTTATTTTTAATTTATTTCATGATTGGCTAAGCTTCCTTTGCTGCATCTGTAAAATGATGTTTGCATACATCATTATTCATCAATTTAGCTAACTTGCTCAATTAACTGGCATAATTAAAATTCCAGAAATCCCTAAGTAATTATTATAAGTAAGGTTTCACATTTTTTAATCTAAACTAAATCTACAAGCCACTAACACAACAGCTGCCAGCACAAACTCTATCATTAAGGTGCTGCTTTTCTTCCCTTTTAATCGTGAATAGTTAACAAAAAGACAGGCCACTACAAAAAAAAAACCCAAAACAGCGTGTCATGTCATGTCATTGCAAACTCAATCAGCTTTTGAAATGGATCATTTCAAAAAATTAAAAATAAATGTTTGGAGAACGATTAATGAGAGATGCACATAGGAACCAGTGTTAGGATTGTAAAAGAAATATCTTTAATGAATGAGATTTTAAACAAAGAATATTATTGCTAAAGCAAAAAGTGAAAGCTGTTACTCTGTACTAAAAAAATGTTTTTTCCTTTTATTCCCCCACTGCAGACCTCTACATGCTTTTCAAGGTATGATAGCAGTATCCATTCTAGCTGCCTGGTTCCTAACACAACTGAACTCAAACAGAAAGCTCAAGAATACATGAGTTATCACACTGCTGCTAAAGCAAAATATTTACTTACTATCTTCATTCTTGCTTTTGTGATGCAGAGTAATACTACTTTTTGTCACATGACATGAGACCTCAGATTTATATATACCATTACAGGAAAGTATGATGATCCCTTTTCACTTTGGTAGGAAAAACATTAAGTACCTTTTTTTAATTTCTGCTCTGTCACCTTCAATTTCTTGTCCTTTCCTCTCTAGAGCAACCTCCCGCAATCTAATTTTCTTCCTAGAAGGCACTTGAGGAAGAAGCCGCACATTGCTGCACTGGTTGAGAGTAGCAGAAGGATACTGAGCCAATGATATACAGAAAACATTTATCTTTCTTTTATATCTTTTTGTCTGTGGGTTGTTTTTAAATATAAAAGCCTAAGTAATGTATTTAGAAACCAGCTTAAATGACATAGTCTTACAAGTCTTAAACACTCAGTGGGTCAAAATGAAGTGAAAGCTCAAGATATGTATTGGGTTTTAAAATTTAACCACTACTTATAAAGTAAAATGCAGATCCAAAAAGCTTAATTAAGTACAGATTTGAAAAACTTCTCAAATGTTACCTTTTGATTGGTGACTTTTTGATTAAAAGGGGATGTATATTAACCTGGAGAAAGGGAAGCTGCGGGAAGACCTTGTCACTCTCTACAATCACCTGAAAAGAGATTGTAGCAAGGTGGGCTTTGGTTTATTCCTCAAAGTAAGAGGACAAGAGAAAATGGCCTCAAGTTGAACCAGGGGAGGTATAGATTGGATATTGAGTAAAAATTCACAGAAAAAATTGTGAATAGTTGAAATAGGCTGCCCAGGGTGTTGGTACAGTCATTATCCCTGGAGGTATTTAAAAGATGTATAGATGTAGCACTTGGAATGTGGTTTAGTGTGGACTTGGTTAGGTTAATGGTAGGACTTGATGATCTTAAAGGTATTTTCCAACTGAAACTATTCTGCGATTCTATACAAAATCTTATAACGTAGGCTATTCTAAGAACTTAAAAATGTTCTGTATGTTCTCCAGGTTGCAATCAGTCAAACAAAAAGTCATAGGTGGAGAGACGTTGCTTGTCTTTCTTTTCTTTGTTCCTGACATTGCTTTTTCTAAGGAAATGTCACACAGACGGAATCAGAAACATTTTCTTCTGCAGAAGATCAAAACTGTGGCTACATTGCAAATATCTAACAGACAAGAATGTTAACCTTACATAATACACACATTCTTTCTAATATTCACTACTCCATATGTGTGTGAAGGAAGAGCAGCAGGTCTATGAAGAAGTGATAGTCCACCTCTATATAGAAAAGTCAAGAATGACCAAAAAAATGAACTCTGTTAGAGTTCAAATATATTATTTTACTTGTCTTATGCCACAATTTGCCTGTACTTAAAATTTACTATAAATTTAGACTTAACCTTGTGCTTCTAAAATGTTGGGTAGAATGCCAAACTCAGACTGTCAAAAGAAAAAGTTTCAAGTAAAGAAAACAAGACCATGGAATAATCAGAACATGGGAAAATAATGGGAATTCAGTTTCTTTCTGAGCACTACATCTTCTGTAGTTGCAGTTTAATTGCTAAGGTAGAAGTAGGTATTTTGTAAGAATAAGGTAGACAAGTTGTTGGAGAACTGTAAGGCTAAATGAAAGTTTTATATATATTTTTAGTGGGATCTAATTTCTCAACAAATTTTGGTAATTTACTGCAAATTAGTAGGCATTAAACTGGTATCTGACTTCTCAGAATTTGTGTTTGAAACCCTGTCTCCTAGTGTGGTAAAAAAAGTCTAAACTCCTCACCCAGCTTCTGCTAATTACAGTAAGTCAGTCATTCATTCAAAGTAATGATACAGACCTTGAAATTTTATGTTTGCCTTTATCATGAGGGCATAAAGGAAGGAAAGGTCATTGACATACAGCAGTAAGTGTCTGAAAACCATTTAATGAGGTAGTCTGCATAAAAATTAGTTTTTTGCATGGGCAACGTATAACGTAGAGAGGGCACGTACCAAAGTGATCTTAACTTCTCATAGTGCAGATCCTCAGGTTAATTCATTAAAAATGCTCAACTGTCTGTCTTATGAAACAGAAGGAAAGTCTTAAGAATAAAAATCGTGTTTAGATACCTTCAGGAAAAAATTTGGACATCTCATTCATGGCTAGTCTTGAAATTAAGAAGTTAATTACTTTCATAAAATTGTCCAGCTTCCTCAAGAGAAGAAAATGAAACTGGGAGGTGTATACCTTATGCATCCAACTGTTTCCATATACATAATTTTGGGCCATAGTTAGCTTTGTCCTTTAGGTAGTAAAATGATGAGCAATGAGGGATGAGACACAGGTAGGACAGACTGGGAATTTAAAAAACCTATGGTTTAAACCCAACTGCAACTAAAACCACAAAGCAGCTCATTCACTCCCTCCATGAGGGATGAAAAAGAGAATTAGAAGGAAAAAAGTAACAGAACTTGTGGATTGAGATAAAGACAGTGTAATAGGGAAGGAAAGGAAAAAAGAAAGCAAAGCAAAGCAAAGCAAAGCAAATAATTCTTTCACTAGGTCTTATGGGCAGGCAGGTGTTCAAGCATCTCCACAAAAGTGAGGTTCCACCACATGCATCAGTGACTTTGGAATACAAAAGACACTGTGAGTGTGATGAAAGATAATTGGGTCTTTGAGTGTGGCCTCCGCTTCACACAATCTCCAGAGGCCTCCGCTTCACACAATCTCTTTGCATTTTCCCTGATTGGCAATATGAATTGTTCTAAGACAAGAAAGCCAGGTGGGAATTGCAAGTACTGTCTGGATGCTCACATGATTGATAAATTCCAGAGATGCAGGAGTTGTCTGTGATTGACCGAATGTTTGTGATTAACTTTGGTAAACATTGTCCTGCAAAAGGGTGTAAAAATCTGCTGGACACTGGATGAACGGGGCCAATTGGGCAGACTGGTCTCCAGTTGTTGCAGGCCACTTCTGGGGGGATCCCCTCCTTGGCAGAAACATTTGCAGTACATGTCCTGCCCAAAGCCAGGGAGAACTCACTTTGGAATTGGTGAGTTAAAGTGAAATAGTCAGATATGGAAAGAAAATAATGAATTAGCTACACAGGTACTTTGTTTGTTTGTAATTGGGCATTCTATAAGGCCATAATCTGTAAATCTGTATGTTTCTAGCTGAACCTGCTTATATCATAAATCTTTAGACCTGCTTATATTAATATTGCATTAAAATATTTAAATATTGCATTAGCAATAAATCAAATCAAGCACAGTAAAAGATGGAGAGGGAAAGAATGTGATATGTGAAGTGCTTGCAGCACAAGTAACTGCTGCTTTAAAAAGTGCCAGAGACTTACCAAAGGAAAAGGCCAAGACAGAAATTAAGGCAAAAGGGGTCATATGAGAGAATAGCCAATTGAAAGAAAAAATAAGGAACTTAAAAGGAAATATAAAAGTTAAAATAGCAGATTCAGAGTCTTCAAATTTTCAAGTTAAAACATTGATATTCTTATATCTGTGACCAAGACATTTGGAGTAACACTGAGAACACAGAAAGAGTCAGAACAGGAGTAAAACAGCCTACCCAGACCTGTAATTAAAACAGAGACCACAGCAGTTATGGGTGTTAGAGCAAAGAAAATACACTAGAAATCCATCCCATATACACCCAGAGAGCTTGCAAAACTCCAAGAAAATAGCTCTATAAGTTCTTGTGAGTCACTGGTAATCCTGGCTTTGATATTGTTTGTCTGAAGTCCCCAGTCAAAGTGTCAGAGCTCACAGGAATACATCCAGTCAAGAGCTTTTGCTTAGAGTGACCCTTTTATCTAGGCTAGGCACTAGAGCTGTCCTATCTGGGTCACAAAAAACTGTTCTGAAAATTATACAGTGCACAGTGCCAATTCACACACTGAGGTGAGGTATTTCTAACATTATTCTAGATTGTGCAAAGCAGGGTGGTAACCAACAAAAGCACGGCTCCCCAACCATCAAAACATTACACTATTTATAAATTTTAACATAGAAAGGCATCAGCATTCACTGGTTAAAAATTGCTTAACTTTCTTATTAACTCGTATTCAACCCCCTGTGTGCTAGTTATGTTTCTTGCTTCTCATCCTAATTAATCTACATGAACAATTCCTCTCTACATTTGAGTCAGTTGTCCATTTTGAATAGGTGGCCAATGAGTCTGTGGTCTTGATCTCCCACTGCTGGTATTATCTTTACCCCAGTTACTGTCCAGTAGTTTTATTTCATAAAACCAGTGGTTAAATTCTTATATAAATTATCTCCTTTAATCAGATCAGACAACTGTGATATAACAAAAAAGCTGGGGTTTTTAAATATTTTTAAATATAAAAATATTTATCTGTACTTCAACAATTTGAGTAAACTTTTGATTTTTTTTAAGAATCTGAAATTTATAAGGATAATATTAAACTGAAACAGCACTGTGAAATAAGTTATTGGCACTCTCGGTATATAAATGAAAATTTTAAGCCTATTGTTTTTGAATAAAAGGCTTGATTACTTTTTTCCCCTGTACTGAGACAGGAAGCTACTTGATGAAGGGAACCACCGTGACTTCTAGAGAATATAAGTATTTAAGTATCCATCCAAGGACTGTTTGAATAGTATAATGCCACAAAGGTCAAGAGGAGTGTTTGTCTTAGGACACCTCTAGGGGGAAGGGGAGTGAAAATAAGTTCAATGAACCCCCCAGAAATTGAGTTTATTATTTTGTAAAGGTATTAGGTGAAAAGGTTCTTCTTTTTTTTTTTTTTTTTTATCATGGGTTTGGAAGTAAAAGTCATTTCTAATATAGAACAAAATGGTATTAACTTATTCCACAGTGTTGTTCTTTGATTTTGCTGGAGCTTTAAAAACACTTTGAACTCCTCAGAGAAAAAACACTATATATGTGTAAAGGATTACCACTGGATTAGCACACAGCAGTCAGTTATGGGAAATAACTAGAATACTAGTGTTGAAACTTTTAAAAGACTAGGTTTTTAGCTTTTTTCAATGTTTAACAGTTAAGCCTCCCTTTCCTCAAATGGTGGAAAATTAACTAGGGGTGAATGTTAAGGCAACAGCTACATATGGAAGTTGTACTGCGTTCTTTTTGTATAATTTGAGAAAATTTTTAGAAAGCAGTTTTATTTTTATAATATGTGTGTTTCTGTTTGCCTCTGGCAACTTGACTTAGAAGCTGATACTCACTATAGTACCGGTCGTGACCGGATGCCCCTGCAGTAGAAGAAAAAGCAAAGAAAAAGGAAGAAAGCAAACAAAATTGTTCAAGCAAAGCTCCAAGGACCACGGGCAGAACACAGCAGAAGAGCATGAAAAGCAGGTTGGAGAAACACTGAGTTTTTCTGAAAAACTGAGCTGTGGGGCAAGAATAAAGTGGCTGATCAAGAAATCCATTTCTCACACAGCACCAATTAGTTAGGAGTAATTTATGCAAGAAAGGTGATGCAGAAATAAAAGGTGAAAAAACCTAAAATGTCAACCAAACTACATGGAGGTAAGAAGCTTCACAACAAGAAGAACAGGAAATTCACAAATGAAGAGAAGATAGTATAAAAGCTAACGAAGTCTTAATTGTTTTTTCTTAATATAACAGGGTAGGAAATTTTAATAACCTAATCATACTAGGGATTTTTGATAGTAATGAAGGCCAATTAAATCTCAGTATGTACACAGTAGAACTGGAAGCAGACACACTGACAACACAAGTTCTAATTGTGATTCACAAAAATGTTTATAAACCAAGCAAAAATATTTTCAAAGCAACCTAAAACACAAATGAGCATAGATTCAGAATATGTAAATTTCAAGGCAAGTAAAAAGGTCAAAAAGAACCACTGAACTGCAAATCTGAGCATATGACAGAAACCACTGCAGGCAGATCACAATGCATAGTTTAATGGTTGTGAGGTGGCCTGAAGTTTCTGGCAGAGATTTTTGGATAGTCTGAGTTAAAGCAGCAAAACTCTCTGGAAAACTTACAGGTGACTATCAGAATAAATGGGGGGATGAAGGCATCCCCCAGAGTCAATGACACAATTCCCTCTGATATTCACCACAAAAAAACAGCATAAAACGCCAGATCCCCACAGTAAAATAGGAAAGCAGGTACTGAGTCATTAGAAAATATACTGCTTCCTCTCCTTACCAATTAGAATAAAGATGCCAAATTTATTTGCTGTAGAAATCAATGATGTTGACACCTTGAGGCCCTTGACACCTGTTGTACAGCAATGTACCCGGGGAGGGATGTGCCCCTGCTATTTTAGGAGCTCTCAAGGTCTGGCAGTTTGACTGTCTGTGGCCCTGTCAGTTACCTTTTTGCTCCCTCTGGCACAATCTTCCTTTTGATTTCTACTTCATAAACTTAAAGGAAATGATGAAAAAGAAATCTTCCCTGTTTTAGCAAAGTCTTTATTTGAGTCTTCTGTAGAATAACATTTTAATCCCAGGAAAATGTACAACATCTCAGACACAGGTAACATCCACTTGTCATTTTCTGGATAGCTAAAATGTGAGCTTCATTATCTTGTCGAGCATCAGACAAGATAAAGAATATAAATTTCTTTTGATCTGAGTTTCATCAAGAAAGAAAAGGTTCATCCTGTACATTCAAGGGTGCTTGTCAGTTTGCCAACCCCATGGCTTCTTTAGCACAGGTTTGCATAGAATTAGACATTGTAAGATAGAAAACCATGCGACAGTTTAAACATTCTTTAAATGGCATTGAAAACCTAAATTGAAAATTTATTTGCTCTGGTTTCGGCTGGGATAGAGGTAATTTTTTCCATAGTCACTAGTTACTGTGAGGCTGTGCTTTGCATTTGTTCTGGAAACAGCCAAACTATATGGAGATAAGAAGCTGGTATACCACGATATTTCCAGCAATGCGGAGATCCACTTTACACAATAGTCAAAATATTTTCTGTTACTCACACCACCCCAAACATCAAGTTTGCTGTGGCTGAAAACTGGGAGGGGACACACCTGGGACATCTGACCCCAGCTGACCAAAGAGATGTTCATATAATGTCATGCTCAGCGAAAAAAGCTGGGGGAAGAAGAAGCAGGGGGAGAGTGTGGGATGTATTTGTGGTGGTGAGGAAGACATCCAGAGTGATGGTGTTTATCTTCCCGAGTCACTGTTATGTGTGGTGGAGCACTGTCTCCCTGGAGATGGCTGAACGCTTCCCTGATCATTGAAAGAAGCGAATTAATCCCTTGGTTTATTTGCTTATATGCATGGATTTTGCTTTATTATTAAACTCTATCTAAGCCCACAAATTTTCTCGCTAATGATCTCCTGATTCTCTCCTGAGTCTCACTGCGGGTGAGTAAACACATGACTGTGTCATTTTTAGTCCTACTGACAATATACAGGACAGCCCACTGGGCACCCAACATGGTGAAGCGGTCCAGCTGAAGAAGGGCTGTCCTTCTCGGACGTCCCGGCCAGCTGGCCAGCACCGCTAGCAGGACAGGGGGCACTATCCCGATTTCCATGGTTCGGAACAGCACCTAAGGCAAATGCTCTGTGCTATGACAGCAGCGCTACCTTGTCGCAGGACATGGCTGGGCTTATGGCTACAGACAGGAGAAATAAGAAGAGAGCACGCTCTGGTTGTGGTGAACGCAGGTTTATTCCGTCCCAGGGGAACCAACAACCAAAGAGAAAGACAGGGACGTTACAACAGCTTATTAGGGGGGAGGGACACAGGGGAGGAGCCAGTCCTTGGACAAATAGAGTTTCAGAGGGGAATGGGATACAAAAGATTGACTTAGGGAAAACCCCAATGGGGATAACTTGAGGGTTATCAGCCCCTGAGCCAATCACTCCATGCTCTAGCTGGAAGTTTCTAGAGAGTTCTAGAGAGAAGGGTGGGAGCGCCGAGTGACAGACAGGGCACTGGGGAGGGATTTGAGAAAGGGTACCTTAGTCTCCAAGGCTTCTGGGGAGGAGTTGGGATAACTGGCAGCACAAGGGAGGGGGAGAGAACCAGGGCAGAACCATTACATGACTGGCGGAACAGAACAGTCCAACTTATACAGACACAACACAACAATATGGGACTTGAAGAATTTGAGATAACGACAGGTTTGGCTGTAACGTGCTAGGTTGAATTCCTAGCTGTTGTTAGTACCATTTCGCTATTAATTAGCAGCTTCTTGTGTTTGCCATGGGTCTCACTTGCCATATGAGACTGTAGTGCTTGTTAGAGGCTGCTTCTGGCTTTCGCTTGTCGCTGTACTGCTGTGCTGCTGTGCTCCGTGCTCTGCTGTGGCCAGGAACACCTGGATAACAGCATGGAGATCTGCCTGGGCATCAGTGTGGTTTCTGTGCTGCTGTGCTGGACAGGCTGGAACTTCCAGTGGAATGGACAATGACCTGTGGGTGAGTTCATGTGGGAGCAGGACAGCCAAATGTTTGTGGCTGTGAATGAGTCAACAGAACAGCAGATGCATCTTGACATATCTGTGGCTGTGGTTACGTCCGTGCTGCAGCAGGTACGCCTCTGATGGGATTTTGGCCCGAGCAGAAGTCTCCACTGGAGAAGGTACCCCTCACAACATCAGTGTGTGTATAAGTTTATACTGCGTGTGCACCGTGAAGCATCCGTGGTTGTGCATGAGATGGTGCTGCAGCCCCTTAAAGTATGCGGGCAGGGATAAGGCCCTGAGAGAGCATGTATTCTCCTTACACCCATGTTCAGTGTCCTGCTTCTTCTTCAACTGAAAGTTTGCAATGTGTTTTGCAAGGAAAACAAATGCTTTTTATATCCTGAAATACTTGAAAAAGAAGACAAACAAAATTCTATCAGCAGGTGTATTAAATAAAAATTCCTTTAAAAAGTGAAGAAGATAGTTACTCGGGATAAAATTCAACATGGGAAATCTGTCATTAAAGTTGACTAGCTTAAGAATGGAATGTATTTGCCAATCCTCTGCTGTAATGATAACAATCACTGAACACCTGATCATGTCATTGTCATCCATTAAGACAATTGTTTTTTCTGGGGCAGAGCATGATTACAAGTTCTAATACTATTGTAGGGAGTGATTCAAAAGAGTGAAGATTTTCAGTATTTGTAGTTAAAATAAGATTACTATATCCACAATTAGCAAATTTAAGAAGTAATCTGATTTTTTAAGGTTTTTTTTTTTGAAGTGGAGTTTAAGACATGGAGATCTGAACACTTTCCAAATGATTCAATAATCTCTCAAAAATCAGTTACCCTTGGAAAAACTATATCAGTTGCCTACTTTTTAAAGATTTTGCTTTTGATAGTCATTCTATATGTTGCAGATGAAACACATTACACTGTGAGGAATATTCCATTGGACGCCAATCTGCTTATATTTACTTTAGCAACAAATCCTTTGCTTTCTTCTCAAACGTATGAGCACAATAAAGGGAGCAATCATTTCTACGTCTTAATTTCCTATGCCATGTTTTCAACTTTTAAGTAAGGGGTAGTAAAAATATCCATAACATTCCAGTATTGTATAGGTTATGGAAAAAACCCATATAATTGAACATTTCACCAATAGATAAAATTCACTAATGCTGAAACTGCAGAAACATACTTTCTTTGATTTAATTCTCTTCCGAGTGTGCTTATGATTGGATTTTATTACGTACCAAACTTTACCTCCAATAGAACCAGTGTGTCTTAATTTCTTTGTAACCTTGGTCTGTCCATCATTAACTTTTATTGTGTATTGAAGTCTATTTGCAACTATATATAACATTGCCAGAAGGCCATTCTTCTCTCAAGTTGTCTTAAAAACGCTGCTTCATTTCTTTTGACATAGGCTTTCTTGAAAGTTTTTCCTTCACTACACTCAAGTGATATTGCCTGGGAAATATTGCCTGGGATCAGGAGACCCTGACACCTAAGCATTTTTGTTCATTAGGATGGTTTTCAATAGTATTTGAAGTCCCTTTTGTGTTTCCCATGTGTATCACAGTGGTTTCAATTCTAGCCTTTCCTACTATACTTGCCTTGGATTTTAATATAGTAGCATTACAATACAATTTGAGCTGTATAAGGCATTTAGCAGTGTGAATGTACTGCTGTGTGATGTGAAGCATGTTATATTCTTTCTGACTTGATTTTAGAGGTTTATCTGATTCTTTCCAGCATAGTATTTTGCCTAAAATTTTTCTCCATCATTTGAACAGTGCTAAAATATTTAGTCACAGCTTTGTGGACAGATGTATCACAGTAAATTCAGAATAGATTTGGAGCCAAACAGCTCTCTGTAGGAGTATGGTTTTAGTAATCTACAGTCTTAAGAACAGATCTAATTGCCTGGAATCAAGAGATTATGGAAATCTATAAAATGTGCAAATAAGCTGGAAAATTTATGTACCAGGATCTAAGTATGTGATTTGTAGAATAGGGGTCTTAGTAAAGTTGGCTTTGCATTTTCTTAAACCTTTTATACATCTGGCACTAGAACTCAGTAGTTTTCCCTTAACGGCAATAATCACAATAAAAAATTCTCTTCCACCTAGCCTGTTAGCTGTTTTACCTTGGAATCTGTGTTAATGAATACATTTCTTTACTTCAGGGAACATTTAAAAAGCATTGAGCTGATTTCTTTTTTATATTGCTCCATAAATTTGATAATATATATGGGATGACAAGACTGCATAATTTCTTTGAAGTTAATTCATTAAAAGAATTCTTTTTTTTTTTACAGAGTATTAAAAGATGATTTCTTAATCTGTGTAAATAACCTGACTTGGAATCCAAGGATGTTGTGCTTTTTTTGGAATAGGTACATTCTCAGTCTGCAGGATTACTTCAGGTTTACATTACTGTAGCCTGTGCAGAATGGCAACTAAGCATACAACATAATGGATCACTGGAATGGCTTTTGACTAATTTAGCTAGATAGCTTAAAAATTTTGATGCTAACAAACCACACAGTAAATACTAAAACATATACAATACTAATTTGTATTTTCCTTACCTTTAAGTATACCAAGTAAATCATCTGAACCTCCTATGAAGACATAAAATTTATAATGTGTAATTATGTATTAAATAATAGTTAAATAACTGTTTTTAGCAGATGGAAGAATAGTAATAAGCTGAATATTGTTAATATCTTTAATGTTAATAGATCAAACATTTTAACTGGCAGTTAAATGTTAGTTTTTCTCACAAATGCTATGCTAACAAGGTACAGAAGAATGTGTAAACTCTATCAGGAGAGAAAGAGAACAGTGTAAAAAGGGATGATGTTGCCAGCTCACTGCCTAATACATTATTTACAAAAGAGTATTTTAGCCATTTGAAACCTATGGACCTATCTTCACATAACTATATATCCCTGAGATTCACATACATGTTCTGATTTGTTTGTAGACAAGTATGAGTGAAAATGAAAACTATCAAGTAGAGATATTGTGTAATTGCTATGAATGTCTGTGGAGTTAAGAAGCCAAGTCTCCGGCAATTATATTTTGAGATGGTGTAAAAGGGACAGAACATCCAAAGGCACCAGGACCAAAGATAATGCGCTGAAGAATAACAGAGGACTGTATGATTTTTGGAGGTTTCTAATGTCTCTCAGATATTATCATTAATGTGTAAATTATAGTGAATTTAAAGTGCAGGATTTGCCTTCCCATTCAGAAAATTTTGGGTTTTTAAGATAAAAAAACATCCTTGAGACAAACAAGTATGCTGGGACCTGACAGCATATCCAAACCAGGGGAGACTATTCTTTGTTTCCAGGCTGGCAGGATTTCATGTGGGAGTTTTAAACAAGGATCAGTGGGAGAAGGATATGATATCAGGAACTGGAAAGGTAGGGGATAGCATGACACTGTTTGAGGGCAGCAGTAATGATGGGAACACTCAGGCTGCTCCAGGGAGCACTGAAGGTTTAGGAACACCTCTGAAATGTGTGTACAGCAGGGTGAGAAACAAGCAGGATGAACTGGAAGCATTGATCCTTTCCCTGTGATGTCATTAGTATCAGTGAGACTTGGTGGAATCAGTCCCATGATTGGAGTGCTGGAAAGCTAGATCAGGTGGGATGGGCTGTGCAGGCAACGTGCAAATATTGCACTGAATGTAAAGGAGAGGCTTGAATCTAAAGACCTTTACAATTAGGGAAAAACACTCTTGGTGAAGATTAGAGGGATGGAAAACAAAGATTATGTCTCCACAGATGTCCACTGCCAATAACCAGACCAGGATATTAAAACAGTGGAATTACTCTGTAGGCAATTAGGAAAAAAAAATCTCTGGATTCATAGCTTTTGACCTCATGGGAAATTTCAAGTTTCCAGATATCAACTGAAAATACCATATTGCTTTGACAAGCAGCTCTGGGAAATTCTCAAATGTTTGAAAGTAATTTCCCATCACAAGTAATCAGTGAGTCAACTACAAAAGGTCCTCTCCTACATTGTTATTTACAAATACAAAATGACTCAGGAGAGATATGTGATATATTATCCACAGTGATGAGGATATAGTTGAATTTAAAATTTTTGGCTAAATAAAAAAGGGTAAGCAGAATTGTTATGTTGAGTTTCAAGAGAAGAAACTTTAGGCTGTTCAGGTGTTTAGCAGTGATTCCTGGGAATCTTCATTTGAGGGTTTAAGGATCAACAAGTACTGGTCAGTTTTGAAGAAATATAATTTAAAATAAAAGGAACAGATTTTAAACTTGTGACATAATGAGATGGACATCACATTGTGTCATAGGTCAAGCAAGGGGGACTAGGTTGGCTCAACAGGGAACTCCTTTTGGAACTTATAAGGAAATAGAGATTTTATGATCTCTGGAAACAAGATCAGACTTCACCGGCACACCATAGAGCTCTCATTCACATACACAGGGGAAAAATACAAAAGACCACGTCTCAACTAGACTTGACATTGGCTAGTGTTTTGTCGAATAACAAGAAGGAAATTTTCAAGTATGTTAGTAGCAGGAGGAGGCCCAAGTCAAACAATGGAACTGTATTTGATGGTAAGTTGCCAAATAGGAATTCAGAAAAAAGTGGATATATTTAATCTTTTTTCTCTCCTCAATCTTTAATAATGCTGATACATATTGGCCTGCCTGATTACCTGAAACAGCAGACCAAACTGCTGGAACAATGACTTTCTCTTTGTGGACACTACTGCTTTTTCACTTTTCCTACTGCTTTCCTGAGTTTCTGAGAGCAAGGAGTTGTGGAAGATGTCAAGGAGGGAGTGCAGGCAGGATAGCTGACCTAAAGTGGGCAAGGGGCTATTCCAGGCTATAGAATATAATGCCCTATGTATAAACTGAGGGGAACTGGCTCAGAGGGGCCAATTGCTGTTGAAGGACAGACTGGCATTTGACAGTGAGTGATAAGTTTTAGTTTTTTTCTTGAGTTTTCTTTTTCTGTCTCTTTTTGATATCTCCCCTTTTTTACAACTATTATTGTTCTTATCATTGTTGTTGTTGTCATTATATTTTACTTTAATATTTTTAAAGTGTTTTTATCTCAATCTACAACTTTTACCTGCTTACTGGGCATCTGCATGGCACATAGTTGCCAGCTGCAGCCAAGCTACCCTACCACCAGAGGCATTTATGATTGTCTTAAACTCAGTTTGTTTCAAATGCAGACATGTTCAAAAATCATGGTCAGACTTTGAGGATTCCTCACAAATCCACTCTGAACACTGAAATGCCTGTGCTTATCAGTGATAGACTCAATTTTCTTCATAGTAGCTAGTAGAGGACTATACTTTGGATTTCTGCTGAAAATATAGCAAGTTTCATTATTACTGAACACTGCTGAGACAAAGCCAAGGCCTTTTCTGCCCCTCCTACTGCAACACCAGCAAAGAGACTGAGGGAGGAGAGCTAGCTGGGTGGGGAGGCTGTTTGGGAAGCTGGCTTCAGAAGACCAAAGAGATATATCATACCACAAGGTATCAGTTTCAGTATTAATAATGGGGGAAGCAGAAGAAAAGGGGAGATTCAGAGTTAGAAGAACAAGTTCATGCAGTTCTTTAAAAGCAAGACAGATGATGATTCTGATGATTGATTATGAGGAATGATTAAAGTAGCGAATCAGTTGAACAGTGTGCTAACATTGGTGCTCACGGAGTTTGGATATGGTTTTTTCATGTACTTTTCCTACATGTAGTGTCATTAGCCTGGTATAAACAAATAGTTCTGAGTGCTTCTTGAGGTGCACTTGCAGCTGATTTGCCCTCTCTTTGGCTTCCCTTAAAATTTTCTTAACCCCAATACCATCTTCTTTTTCTTCAAGCTACTCTTTTAATCAAGCAACCTGTGGGGCAGAAAGCTATGGAATTGTTTAATTGATGTGATCTGACTAGGAATATCCTCTTTTTCTAAGCAAACAGAGTTTTTCCTATATGCTTTGAAACATTGTTTAATTTACACAGTAAAAGTATGTTAATGCAAGATCCATGCTGGCACTTCTTCCAGTGTGCATTATGGGGTTTTTTTGGAGGCTTTGTGTGAGTACAGTCTTCTATTAAATTGTTATACAACATATGATGTGAAAGCAGAAGGAAGAAATTGAAAAATGGTTTACTCATCAAAAAAGGTAATTTTTAATTATGCATGTGTAGAATTACCAGCTATGGTTTTAATTCCCTTTGTTGGTAGAATATCAGTTTAGTACAAGTAGTAAACATGAAATGGCAGCAGACACTGTTTGAAGAAAGAAGTTCTTAGCATACAAATCCACAGTGTAAAGGATACAGACATTGAGAACAGATGGTCTGCCAACCATAGAGAACTGAAGCAAATGAAGAAAACAACATAAACCCAAAATTTTATTTTGCAGCTTCAGAGGAAAATTTAACAGTCTATTCAGAACTTAAAACAAGACTGGTCTTATAGCTCTGTCCTCATCTCTGGTGTCAAACTATCTCTTCTTTAAGATTTTTTTTTCAAAGTCTCCAAAAATGATTTTCTGAACTTCCTTGTCTTGAGGTTAACACAAAATAAATCCTTGTATATTCTCTTTCCTTAGGGTCAGACAAGGCCCAGTTCTTTTTCCTGAAGGTTAAAGTAAAAATAACTTAAGACACAGCTGTTTCCAGGCAGTTTTCTTTCCTAAGGAACTTGTTTACTTTTTTCCCAGCAGAAAACTACCTTATTTCCATATTATTTCATCTTTTTGTAAACTTTCAGCCACTCAGAAATTGGTATTCTCCAGTCTTGTTTCCAAATAGTAATTCCTATTTAATAGCATAGAGATGTGGCCTCTGTTTCCTACCCCAGTACTCCAGCTGAGAACTCTGACCCTGTAAGAATAACAGACTGTATAATGTGCTTTTTTTGTTTCAAAATGAGGAAATCAAGACCACATATAAAATGACCTAATTAATAAAAGAATTCAAATTTTTTTTTAAATTAAGATTTTATATGCCTGCTGTACTATCAAAGCCGTGGCAATGTTTTCCTGTGTTTTTCAGGAAGAATATTTTTTTTCCTTTTATGCTGTAACATTATTTGGCATAGATGATTTTTTAGAGTGCAGATTTTCAGAGATAACAATTAACAAGTATTTGAACAAATTTGATTAAGAAGCACATATTGATGGCAAGTTATGTTTACCTGTACTTGCCCAAATGAACAGTGGACAGAGATATAATTACTTGATCTTTTCCACATGCAGATGACTCATTCATTTGAGCATGCAAATGATGATTTATGCATTTATTGCTAAGGAAGGCAAAACCTTAAGCTCTCCCACACTGATTTAGATCTGACTCAAAATTCTCGATCTAGTCTCAGCAGGTGTCTGAAACTTACACACAGATTTTTGCAGCTCAACATTGGCTTCAGAAAAGCTTTTAACCACAGAGCATGTGGGACGCTGTGGTGATTGAGGATGCTGCCATCTTTCTTTGGCAGACAAATAAAAAGTGTGAGTATTCTCAGATGTTCTCCAGACAAAATAAGTTGGATTCATTTTAACTGTCCCATGAAGAGAGTTGAACCAAACATGAAATTACCTGATTTCATGTTAGAAGAAGATATCTATCCTGTTTTTACCTATTGATCTTCTTCTTTTCCCATTTCTTAGGAAATAAAATTAATGTTTAATTTGGATTAGAACATAAGGCACAGATAATTTTCAGAACAGACATGAGCTGTTCTCTTAGGTAGCATTGATCCAGTCATATTGCTGATTTGTGCAGTATTTTTTCTGTGCTATGTGAAGCAGGTGTAAATAGATGTTAATTACAAAGTACATAAATGACAACACCATAAACGTTCCTTTAATACCAGGAATGTTAAATTTTTTTGTTACTGTATTTTTTCTGACTCTTCTCATAGGTTAATGGGTTAAAAATGAATAGATTTTTAAAACTCTACAGAAGTAATTAAAATTTTCTTTACCCAACCCAATTTTTCTGACTCTGTAGGTAATCCTTAGGATTGTTAACATTGTCGAGATAAAGAATTATACCTATGTGTATCTCAGCTCTTTTCAAGAAATGTGCTTCACCTTTGAGCTGCTCCAGCTTTCTTGGCCTCAATGAAAAGAGACAGCTCTGACCTCCATTTACCAGTGGATGAAGGTGTTCCTGGCATTTTGCTTAGAGACAATCTACACTCTGTCACAAAAATCAAACTAAGATTTATAAGATAATGCTGAACTGACCAAAACATTGTATCTTCATTAATGGAAAGTAACAGAGAAACCAGTATAGCTAGTGGCATTCTCCTGAAGAAAAAGCAGCAACAAGAAAAATTGTGAAAGCGAGAAAAGGGATGGATGAACAAAACAACAAATGAAGTGCAAACACTTTGCCTTTTTTCTAGTATAACTGGGGTGTGGAATAAAAACAAACTTTGTTTTTAACCTGAACTCCTGAGGGTAGATCAAAGGAATTTCTACTACCTTGATGTAAGCTTAGAATTCCTACATTTATCCATATGCTATTTTCACGGTTCTATTTCAAGTCCTTGTTGGTCAGAGTAGGAATGAAAAAGCACAATAAAAGGATTTAAAAACTAGGTTTTAAGCAGATCATTGAATTCTCCTCTGGTGTGAATTTCTCTGCTGACAGCATTTTTATAATTTTAGATTTACTTTAAATCCTCTTAGGACACTAAAGTAAATAACGAACATTTGCCAAATTTCCCACTCAAAACTATTAATAGAAATTGCACAGTTAACCAGTAGTAGTAGCTGGAGGATTGTCTTATATTGCTTGAATATTATTTAAAAATGTGCTTTGTTCTCTGTGTAAAGTGTTCTCTGAAATAGATCCAGCTGTACTGTTTGTATACTGATGAGTGCTGTCCTAGTGAAACTCACTTTTAAGCTACAGCAGCTGAAATTTTCTGGACATACACAGAACTCTGATTCTATACCTACACAGATTCATAACAGGATTTCAACTTCAGATTCCTTTGTCTAATCTCCATTTCTTCTCCTAGCCCCTTCAGTTAAGCAAATACTGCATCCACAGAAATATCAATTAGAATTATTACAGAAGAATTTCTGGATTTTTCAGTTTTAGAAGCACAGTATAGTGAAAGAGGGCTGTTTTACAGGTGTGAGTGATCATCCCAATGTGGCAGTTTACAATACCTGCAGCATAGTGGTCAGCTTTATGGATATAGGACGCTGAAGAACAATGGGGTGTGAGTCTTATGCATAATGAATAGAACTGCAGCTTTTATAACAAGGGACAAAGGAAAGCAGGTAACTTTTATCAATAACTTTTATGAATATTTTTGCATTTCCTTGCTTTGCAGTCAATAAAACAAGATTTCTCCGTATCACCAATTAGAGTTTTACTCAGGTAGAGTTTTACACATTTCCTGTGTTTAAACACAGGGTATCTTATGTCTTACCCCAGACAGACAGACATTACTTCTGAATGGTGCATTTCCAAATTCTTTCTCCTAATCTTATTAACACTTTCAAATATGATTCAGGAGTTGGAAAGATTTGTGTTAATTGCAACCTCGATCATTAAATTTGCTCTCTTCATCTCTGCTTCTGCCATATCTGCAAATCTACCTACTTGCAGTGCGACCATTATAAGATGTATCACCTTTTTAAATTCTGAAAGACAAATCTTTTGCATTTATCACAATATGTAAGTGCATGTGTTTACAGGAGAGAATAATAAAATAGTTTTTGTTGAAAGGGACCTATGGAAATCATCAGGAAATTTTCAGTCAACACTAAGTTGTGTGGGAGTGTTGATCTGCTGGAGGGTAGGAAGGCTCTGCAGATGGATCTGGACAGGCTGGATTGATGGGCTGAGGCAAATTGTGTGACGTTCAACAAGGCAAATTGCAAAGTCCTGTCCTTGGGTCACAACAGCTTCAGGCAGTTTTACTGGCTGGAGTCAGAGTGGCTGGAAAGCTGCACAGTGGAAAAGGACCTGGGGGTGCTGGTTGACAGTGGCTGAACATGAGCCTGGGTGCTCAGCAGGCCGAGGAAGCCAATGGCATCCTGGCCTGTATCATAAATAGTTATGTCAGCAGGACTGGGAAAGGGATTAGCCATGACAAAGGGAGGCTTGGGGCAACCCTATCACTCTGTACAACTACCTGAAATAATGTTATAGAAAGGTGGGGTGTGGGTTTCTTTTCACAGGAAACATGCGACAGGATGAGAAGAGATAGCCTTAAGTTATGTCAGAGAAGGCATAAAATTGAGATTCAGAAAAGCTTCTTCACTGAATGTATGGTTAGTTATTGCAGCAGGCTCCTGAGGGCAGTAGTAGGATCACCACTCCTGGAAGTGTTCAGAAAAAATGTCTAAATGTGGCACTTAGGGACATGGTGTAATGGTGAACACAGCAGCTCTGGGAGGTTTTGGACTTGGTAATATCAGAGGTCTTTTCCAATACTAGTGATTCTAGTCATTAGTCATCTATTATCTGGTCATAATAATTGTTCACAGGTGGGCCAAAACTCAACCTTTTGATCAGGTTGTTTAGGGTCTGTGCACACACATTTTTTTTTTACCTACAGAGCCTTATATCCCATAGGTTAGGTGCATTCCAAATATCCATGCAATCTATGCAACTCACAAGAGATCTACTGGATAGGTTTTAGAGCTTATAGATTTTTATACTGAATTAGAATGTAGAGATAAACAAAGATTTTAAAAATGGCCAAAAAGGAAGAGTTTAAACACGTTAAAGTGTAGGGACTTCCACATTTCATTCAGATATTAAGCAGTAGTTTATTTTAAGGGTTTATACTGGGGAGAGTCCATCTGAAAGTTTTTCCTTTTCCAGGTTTTCCCAGGGGGTAAACCGTTTTCCATAACTCTGTTCTAGCAGTGGGTCCCATATTACACACAGCTGTTGACTTCCTTGACCAGCTTTAGGTGATTTACCATTGCTTTCCTTGAAGGTCTGAAGCTTCTCAAATATCAGTTGCTGCTTTTCTGCCCTTGACTCCTTAGAGACATCTTTTTCTCATTACAGGTCAATTTTGGTTTAAAAAGTTCAGGGTGTCACATTACTCCATTTTGTGCTCATTGGTCAGCATGTCCTTTAGAAATTTTATTATTGCACTTTTCATCCTCTCTTAGCTAGGAGGAGAAAATAACCCATCATGTTTACCCCAGAGGGCTAGAGCTCAGTGAGGGGACAGTTGTTGGAATTATAGCTGCTTCATCACACAACTGAAAAAACTTACAAATTAAAGGAGAGCTATGCAGTCTGAGGAAGTATAAGAGAGGCCTGCTTTGAAAATTAATTTGTTTGTCTTATCATAGTATTCATTAATTCTGGAGTTAGCTATGTGGGAAGGTTGGATGCTGGGCAAAACACTATGGAGATAAGCCTATTTCTTTCAGGTGAAGGCTTATATGTATACTTTTGAACTCAAAAATTTTGGTGGTTGAATAGATAATGACAAAGGAAGACTGCAACACAACTCTAGGCTAGACAGATGTTTGTTACCAAAACTGCTTTTAAGCTCTGGTTTGTTTGGGTTGGTCTCCAGTTTTGTAGAATTATGTTTGTCAAATTGTGTCAGAGAGGGAGAGGAGTGTTAAAGAGAGCAAGTCAATATTGAATGAACAAGGTAACAGATTTCACTCTGTCTAAATCAATGTTAGCTACTTCATCAGCATTTTTTTTCTCATCAGTAGCTACCAATTACCAAACAGCTCAATAAGCTTTTTCAGTTTATGTAAGAGGAGCATTTCTAATATGCCTCAAGTGTTTTCCTGCTTAAATAGCCTCGTGACTACACTTCTCTATTTAGAGTAGAAGTAGTGGCTTTTGCACAATTGTCAGAGCTTGCTCAAAAATAAACTGTTTTATAGTAACTTTTCTAATTGGTTGTCAAGATTTGTTTTTCATAAGTAATCATTTCTGAAAACTACCAGCACTCAATAGAAAATGTTCATTCTTCTGTTCAATCACAAACTGTCTATGTGGCACTACAAAGCCTGTGCTTCTGTAGGAGTATAATGGAATTCTAGCTCCTCTGCCTCTAAACTGAGTACTTGATAGGGATTGTCACAGTTTTTTTCCTCTTTGCAGAAACAATATGCTATATAATAACAAGTATCTGATTCTGCCATTGTTCTGCTACCCAAACATGTCAAAAATTCCAAATTATTGATCGGCTAAGAAGAGCAGTAAGGTTATTTAATTATTTCTCTTTTAAAAATTCAGGTTTAGCTGACATATATTGACTTGTCTTATTTGAGAATATTAGTATCTCTTTTCCTAGACAACATTTAAGGCACCCAAGGGCCCCGTCAGTTAAGTTCTTCTGACCTCACTAAGCACTAAGGTATGCATGATTTGAACCTGCACAGGGGAAAACATTATTTGACATGTAAATCTTCCATAGAGAAATAGAATTATCTATAAAACACTGATAATGTTTTGATGATTGTAATAATGAATTGATGATTATCATGTTGGAGGAACTTAGGAAGGCCAAAGGATCACCTTTTCCGAATGAGTGTGATATCTCATATCCTATTTTTTCTATTTTATTTTCAGTACTTCAATGTTTTCTTTCTGTAATACCAAACCCCCTACCTCCACAGGTCAAGTATTTCTGCCAAAAAGAGTGACCAGCCTCAGCACTCTGAACTGTAGCATTTAAAAAGCATTACCAGCTAGTAAAGTGAGTTTTGCCACTGATGTGGCTTTTCCTGTGTCTGCTATGATGCAACTTTGCCAAATTTTTTTTGCAACTGTCATGGTTACTTCTGACAAAACATGGAAACTCTGAAGTGTGTAACTGCATTAAGGGAAAAAAAAAAGGCATTTGAAATGCTATTGATGTGTTATCTAAGACTATTGACAAGTTCCAAAACTGTAACTGAATTGGTGTGAAATATTCTTAAGGCAGAATTAGAGTTGATTTATTTGCTTACCCAAGTCTGTTCCTCATAAAATGATTGGATTTCCCTTCAGAATAATCTTAGCTTTGAAACCTAGTATAACCACGATACGTTTCAGGATAAATTGCTATTGTATAATGCATTTAATGTTATTTAGGTGTTCTCAATCTTATATTCACTTCATATGTATATACATGTATATATTTTTATTTGTACATATGCACACAATCACTTATGTAAGAGAAATAATATTATTAGTCTCTGATTCACTGTGTCATCTGAGCTGTTTCTTTAGTATTGAGCTTTTTTGAGGTTAAATATCCCAACACACCTTTCCAAATCAGGTGACTAATGTGCAGGAATTCTCAGATTCTAGAATCACAGATAAAGGGGGCCATACTCATAGTAAGTATGTATATATATATATATATATATATATATATATATATATATATATATATATATATATATATATATATTGCTATGCAGTACTTCCTTTATTAGTTACTGTTTGTAAATCAACATGAATGCTGTTTTTGAGGAGCCTTATAACAAGTATAATTTTATAAAAAAACATGAGGCTTGATAGAAGAAAGAAGTACTAGGATTTTGTAAACACTGTATTGTATTAAAAAAAAAAAAAAAAGCTAGCTATATTTTCTTGTCAGATAAGACTGGACTCCAGAAAATAACCGAGTCTCTTGGTAAACCTGCTCTCTTTCTTTCTCTTCAGCTTTTCTTTTAATGACCCTTAACTATTTTGCGTAGGTATAAACTGTGAGTCTGTAAAGCTGTGAATAGGGTTAATTTATCACTAAGATGATCCCAGGTCTGGAACACTTTTCCTGTGAATACAGGTTGAGAGAGTTGGGATTGTTTAGCCTGGAGAAGAGAAGGTTCTGGGGAGATCTTACAGCACCTTCCAGTACCTAGACAGGACCTGCAAAAAGGTTGGAGAGGGACTTTTTTTTAAAAGGACCTGTAGTGAGAATGGCCTTAAGCTAAAGGAGGCTAGATTTAGATTAGGTATTAGGAAGAAATTCTTTGCTGTAAAGATGCTCAGGCTCTGGAACAGG
Organism: Melospiza melodia melodia; assembly: GCF_035770615.1. NCBI lineage: Eukaryota > Metazoa > Chordata > Aves > Passeriformes > Passerellidae > Melospiza > Melospiza melodia. Next base: position 57,981,605 of record NC_086226.1, on the reverse strand, counting down.
TTGCCCAGGGAGGCTGTGGACTCCCCATCCCTGCAGATGTTGAAGACTAGGCTGATCTAGTGAAAGGTTTTGGAGCTAGATGATCTTAAGGGTCTCTTCCAACACAGGTTGTTCTCTGGTTCTATGATCCTGTGAAGAATCAACTATATACACATTTCAATGGAAAGAAATACTGTGTGTAACAAGTCTGAAAAAAACCGTGTTTGTAATGCAAGGAATTTTAAGAACTGCAAAAATTGCATTCCAACTCTGCAATTCACTGCTGGAGGTGATATTAGAAGAATAAAATCTTGACTGAATGTGACAAAGAGGGAGGCCCCTAAATATGAGCACAGGTAAAATGGTATGGGTAAAACTCAAGAGAAGTCATAAAGATGATGACGGTTTTTCAGAACACTGAAACTTTGAGGCTTTCAGTGTTCAAAGTTAGATTTTTGGAGGATAAAGGTCTAAACTAAATAGACCTTTTTGCCCCTTATCTGAGAACAGCAAGGGGGTTGCTTGTCATAATTTACTGTCAAATACTTAACTATCAAAACAATATTGAAGAAGTTTGTTTGGATTGTCCGAATATTTTAAAGTTTTATTAGTACCAAAATGCCAAATATGTTTTGAACTGAAGCCAGTAAAACTTGTTAATCACATCAGCATATTATACTGCTTTCTCAGTCTGGTTGCTTTACACTTAGCTTCTAGGAGAATGTACCTTGTATTAGGTATTTTCCTTACCTGACCCTTTTGCTGATAAAGATAGTTGACTTCCCTGGCAAGCTGCACAGTGATTGCAGATCTTCTCCAGGGAACTTGTTTTTTTTATCCAGTATGAGATTTTGCTGCTGGTGGGTTTTACAATGTCAAAGGTGCCAAGACTCATAGACTCAGAGTTTTCTCTCAAGATTTCTTCCAATAAAAGGAGGAAGAATCTCTTCCATGATGCAATTAGAAAACTGTCTGGGTAGAAAGACATTAAAGGAAGAAAATGAGGCCTGGGTATTAAAAAGTAACCAAACCACAAAAAGAAGCAAATGAACAAAAACCCAGACCAAACAAAAAGAAGAACAAAGGTTGCTGTAACTTTCTCTTATAATAATTATCCTTTCTTTGCATTTGGCATAACAACAGACAGTGTCTTGGGAAACAAATTTTCTTGACTGCTAATTAATCAATTAAAGCTCTACTCTTCCACCAAGATTCTACTACTTTTTTATTTCTTCATTACTTTCTAATACCATTCTTCAACTTCAAATATTCTAAGCTCTTACCAGTGCTTAATTTTAGGCTTGTCCTGGTTGGATAAACATAGATCTCACCTGCCATTCTGGTTTTTGGTGCTCCATATGTCCTGTCTTTAACTTTCAGGTACCTGAGAGGTACCTTTCAAATGTGTATTTTGTTCCTGGAATGAACACTCTCTATTCAATTGTTATTAACAGTGATGATCATCTATCAGTAAATAAAACAGCAGTGATAATCCTCAAGAGAATGCAAGTTTGTCTTTTACCCTACTGTCCTGTGCCTCTTTTCCTCTGTCAGAACGACTGGCATAGATAGGGTTGTATTTAGACAGTAGTTACATTCCATTATTGTAGCTATAAAACATCTGCTGACTTGTGCTTCAACAATATTCATGTAAGCTTGGTGCACTCAGAATAAATTACTCAACATAAGAATACTAGTAAGTCAAAACACAGGACATTTTCATATTTTATTTGTAATACTGGGTGGGTAAAAATACCCCACAATTTAAAATGAAATTTAGTCACATGCAGGCATTTACAATTTCTATGTGCCCTGAAGATAGTATTTGAGGTTTATAAATTATAATAAGCTGTAATCTCCCAAGGCTCAAATATTACCAAGAAAAAAAGGATGATACTTTTTAATAATAATATTTTTAATACTATGTTGGATGGATTAAAGCATCAGGCAATGAAAATGTAGAATTTTAAGATATCTTTCATTGCCTTGAGAATAGGCTTAAGGGTTACTTACAGCTTGATTGGAAAATGCTTTTCAGAAGATCTCCACAATTCATCAAACAGGTATAAGAGGCTAGCAAGTTTACAGTAAAAGAAAATACTTGTAAATCCAATTCGCCCTGTTGTATTCATTTTCTGCAGTGTATGTAATCTTTAAAATCAGAAATCAATATGACTGTCAGGATGAAAATCAGGATTAACTGTATCACATTGATTTTGCTGCTGCTTAGAGTAGCATGTGCTGTGGTTCTGAGCAAATCTTTAAATCACCGTATACATGAACATTGATGAGAAAATTATTTGTCTCTGTTATCCCAATCCTGTTGGAAAGTAGGCAGCTGACCACATTGAGCTTCCCAGACCTTTTGTCTAACTGGAAAGAAACCAGTGGACATTCTTTGCAAAATGCAGGTACATATTCAAACAATTCACATGAAAGAGATTATAAAGGAAAATGTTAAGATAAAAAAGATATTATTTCTCTTAACATCAGTTGGGTGCTTAACCTTATTGTGCAGTGGCAACTAGTACTGTATATTATGTTGATATTAGTGTTCTGTCGAGCAGCGTGTGGGAAGACAGCAGTTTAGGGCTTTTGTCTCTTGGAAGTTGACAAGGGACAATTTTAATTTCCTGGAGGCATGATATTATTTGACACAGTCCTTGTACTTGCACCAAAGTGCAAAGTAGAACCATTTGAAATCTTTCTTACAAGTCTAATCTTCCTTTAATTTGTATGTGTTATACAAAACTAATGCCTATAATATAGCAATAGGGACTCAAAAGTTCTGTTTTTACTGAGGGTTCTTTTTTGTGTTTTGTTTACTCAGTTGTTACTGAGTGTATTTGCTCACATAGATTTTTGGTACTTTGACAGATGGCAGTGAGAAATAACTAATCCGTTCTCTTCATACTCACCATTTTTATTTTAAGTAGCTAAAATTAAGTACTAATATAGTTATTTCCACCAAAACCTTTTTGCAATGAGTAAGCCCAGTAGGAGCTTTTATACACATACATTGATACAAACTCAGAAGAGAGTTTGACCCAACCTCACCAACCTGTTTCTTGGGAAAGAACACATTTGTATTGTATGAATTCTCTATTGACAAGATAGCTAATAACTCTTCATGGGACAACCAGCATGAGGGAATGTCTAAAAATCACTCTGTTGTGCTGAAAGAAAATGTGTTCTCAGGCAGTTCTGATGAGTATGAGTTTTACAGTATTCTAGCGCATTAATAACCAAGACTCTGGATTACAGGAATTCCTAGAAGTTTAAGTTGCTTGTTTTTGATTACTTCCTTAGTGAATAGAGACGTTCATATGGAAGGAATTTGCTCTAAGTAATTAGCTCCTGTTCAGAGAGACAAAGCCCATGGGATATAGCTCACTCAAGTAATGTGACTCAGCATTTAAAAGCGATAAATTTGTGTTGTGGTCTCTCCTAAATGAAAAGCAGATGACAAATTGAAATCAAGTCACCTAATAAGATACATTTGTTGGTTTGGCTTTTCCTTTTTCATAGAAGCTTTCCTATTAACTGGGGTCCTAACCTACACAATGAAACTCATTTCCCCTCTTTTATCCATCTAAAATTGAGTGTAAATAGAGATTTCAGGATGATCTGCCAAAAGCTGAATTCTCTAGAAAATAAAAAGGGTAAAAGACACCCCAACAGTGGATTGCTCTTCAAGTGCTTTGTGTCTCCTGTTATGGAAGAAACTTGTTGGACTTGGCAAGGTTTCCTTTGTGATTGCAACAGCATTAATAGCAACTTTCTAGTTTGAAGATAGTATCAAGTCATGCAAAAGTATTAGAAAACATATATTGCACGCAACGAGTAGGGGGGTTATAAATCTGACCCTTAGGATTCATCTTAATGACTGTGGTTAAATAAAGCTTTCCCCTGTGATAGACTTGGGAAGCATTTCTATTTAGCAGCCCTGCTGCCAAATAGAAATACAATAGGAATCATTTGTCCAGTACGTGCTGTCTTGGTCTTCTTGTGCCTCAAAAGATCTTTTGTTTATTCCTGTTAAATAATCATGCTTTAATAATGGCCTTTTCAGTTTCAACTTCTGTGATTAATTCAAAACTTATTTCATCTATGTGTGCATACACACTTTCATATAATTACATGTACACAAACACAAACTGCCTTGAGTACTGTTTAGAATGTTGTAGATATTACTTACTTAGATTACTTCAACTTTTGTTCTCATAGAGATAATGTGGCACAATATATTTTCTTATTTTATTTTTATTTTTAATTTTTAAATAAAATCTAGAAGTTCAAAATAATATTGACGTACTTTAGCTAATACGGCCATCCAGATAATTGCTCAAACTTGCCTCGCTTTTATTGTAAGATTTTAGAGCACTTAATACTGATGAAGACAGGAAAGAGGGATGTAATTAAGAGGCATGAGTAGTTTCATTGAGAGTTTGCAAAAGTGGACACGTTAAAAAATTCAAGAAGGAACTTAAACATTTAATTAAAAATACTTCTTCAAATTTGGAAATGGTGAACCAAAGTAAAGAACATGATAGGTTCATAGGTGTGGTTGAACAGAAAACACAGGTGCAGTAAACTCTGCCACTTATTTAATGACAATTTAAACCACTAAGAACAGAATAATTTCTCAACATAGGTATTATGGATGAAGACTAGGGAAGAAATGGTAATTTCCACTGAAGAAACATCAGCAGTAAGATGAATAAGAAACATTTCCCTGAAGACAAAAAGAAAAATGAGATTAAAAAAACCCAAACAAGATACATTATTGTACAAGGACAGCAGGTTATCACGGAAGTGATGATTTCCCATCTGTTGAAGGGATCAACAAAAGAGGTTACCCCATTCATTTGTGAGGACAGTTAGAATAGGATTGGTATGTGAAATGAAAACAAGAAAGTGAGGAAATAGATATGGATTGGTACTCATACACATTTTTAAGAGACCCACAGTAGGAGTTGTGAGAAGGGATAGAAAGAGAATTACAGTCAAGTAAGAATGCATTTATAATAAGGAGAAAGATCAATGGATGCAGAGGAAGAAGCTAAGGAGGGGTAAAGATTAATGATAAATAGAAAGTGAGGAAGAGAGCACCGCAGGTCAGGAAACATGAGAGGATGAGGTCAAGCTGAATTGGATCTGAAGTAGGTCAGTGAATTTAACTTCATTTACATATACTTTTTTGATCATTTTTAAAGAAAGTTATAATTCAATATGAAAAAGCAGGAGCACACAAAAACTGCTAACTCTGTTTCTTCAGAAGAAGTCTTTCAGGTATGAAATAGAAGACCAAAGGTTACCTCATTTCAATAACTATTGTGAATAACATTTGTCTAGATCATTAAAGCCAAATCAGAATAATTGCCTGTAGTAAAACAGATAATATATTTAAATTAATTTTTTAAAATTCAACTAAAAAGGGTATCGATATTTTATGAAATACTTTCCAGAATCTCTTAGTCTTTTCTTGTATTTTATCCTCAAAAAAACCAAATTATTTTTCATCTAGATTGTAAAGACCACTGACCCCACCTAAATGTGTTTGTGAAAGGTTCCTTCATGAAGAACCTGCCAGTTTAATAAAAGAATCTCCAAGAGAGCTTTTGCAGAATGGTTGAGGTACTCCTCTCTAGGTAATGACCTAGGCTAACTTTTTTTTTTTTTTAATTTTTAGATTTTTTTTTAAATGAACAATGATCTCAAATAAATAATAGAGCTCCTCATAACAGGAGTTTATTTAATTAACCAAAGTTAGTATTCAGGAAGTTATATGTTATATAGTTTTCTAAATAATTGTATTTGGACAGATACACATTAAAAGATTACTTCAATCTTCATTGAATATATTTAAATTAAAAGGAATTTTCTAATCAAATAGATCAGAAGCTAATGGTGGTCCTTTCTTCCATAATGCTGATACAAACAGATCTGGGATACCAGCAGCTGTTCCAAAATATGAGAAGTCTCTGGAGAGAACTCACTGTCACCTTCCAGTACTTAAAGCAGGCTTAGGAAAAGGCTAAACAGCTTTTTTTTCTGGCAGATAATGACAGAACAGAGGGAATGGCTTTAAACTGAAAGAGTAGAGATTTATATTAGATGCTAGGAAGAAATTATTTAGAGGGAGGTGAGACACTAAAATAGGTTTTCCAGAGAATTTGACAATGCATCATCTCTGGAAGTGTTTAAGACCAGGATAGGTAGGATTTGAGCAACTTGGTCTTGTAGAAATTGTCTTTTCCGTGGCAGGGAGTTGGGACTAAGATGATCCTTTAAGGTCCTTCTAACTCAAACCATTCTATAATTAACTTTTTGGATAAGAGGTCTGTAGACTACTGAAGAACTTTGAATAGAGGCAGAAGAAAACACTCCTCCCTGCTTCAGCTTTTAAACAGAAAGTTTCTTTTTATTCCTTTTCTGCATGCACTGACAAGGCATTTTGAATTATTATGTAGATTTTCCACTGAGACTTCTAACATAAGAGAAAACTGGGACTACTTAACTTTATAACATGAGAACTGTTTTACAATTTTATTGTACAAACACACTGTATGTATTAGTAAATCATGGCAAACACATCACTCATGATTATACACCATGACTGTCTTTGCTCCAAAGTATTTCCTGAATTATTTGTCTGTTTCATATAGTGTTTGGAAATGTGAAAAGAAAAACATAAATGAATAACTGTATGATGGTCTCTCCTTGGTTATTAATGTAATATTGTTGGGAGACCCTTAATCCTTTTCAACTTGACTTCTGTCCCTCTCTTACGGCCATATTTTAAATCAATACATTTGGATTCATTTTTGTGCTTTACATCTTGTTGATTTTCCTTGTTTTTCATCCAGACATTGTAAGTGACAAGGCCCAAGTAAGTGACTGTGCCATGTGCCTGGACAACGTGCCAAGGAAGACTTTCAGAATTTCTGTTGGTGTGTCTCTCTCTGTCTCTACCAAAGAACTCTGTTGACAGGTCTGATGTAGACCCCAGGACTGGGAACCTCTCCCTCTCCCTCTCCCTCTCTTTCCCCTGCCCCCTCCACTGGCCCACCCCTCTCTCTTTTTCTCTTTAAGTTGTTAAGTCACATAAATCCCACCTTGACTTCTCATAAAGGCACATGGCTTAGGTAAATATAATTGTGAGAGGGTCAACATTTGCAGAGCATTTGTTCCATTAAAGCTGTTTTTTTATGTACAGACTTTGAGAGTTATCTCAGCCTAATCCATGTCAAGGGTATTTGTGAATCTCAGTCACTCTCCACTTCTCACAGGTGGGCTGTGACAAATGGGGAAGAACACTCCATTAAATTATAAAGTCTTCATAATCTGACCTGGTTGACCTCTTGCAGATTAGTTTTATTTTACTTGTAACTTTATAGTTGATCACCTATGTACTGCTTTTTAGCTCTCTAATAACTCACTGCATTTATTTGGAGTCTAAGTGTACTACTTATTGTTAGTATATTTTTCTTCTAAAATAGTAAAGAATTATTTTAAGCAGAGGACTTATTCTCCCATTAACCTTGGAATAGTTTCTAATTAGTTCAACCCTTCAAATGCTGTGACACATGCCTTTGAAATTTTATAAAGTTTTTAAATATGAAAGAACATAGGAGAAGTGGTGCCTGAAAGATCCTTTTAGCATGAAAATTATTATGAATTTGCAGATACATATATTAATAATTTTAAAAGCTAAATTACATTCCTGTGTCAGCTGAGGTTACAGAGTGATGATACATTAGTTTGTCAGCTCTGGAATTGGCCTCTTTTCCAATCTGATTTATTATGACTCATCTGCAGAATGAATAAGGTCTCTAAGCTCACCAATTTACAAAACACAACACACTTTTCAGATAATCTTGGACATGTTCAGGGGCAGAATGGATGGGATTGTTGCAAGTGTGTTGCAAGATTGTTGCAGTGAAAGAGTAAGCCGGTTTGTATCAAATAGGATGTGTTTTGATATACTGGTATAAATCCAAATTACTTCCATCTTGGCCTGGTATTAACGAAAGCAAAGTTCAAACAGCAAGTTAGTTAAAACTTCTGCCAATATAAATGCACGGGAATCTGTGTTATTTTGTCTGATTTATTCTATACTCAAATCAAAAGTACAAAACCTGTTCAAGTCATTAAACATGCTGTACAAAAATCACTCTTCTGTCTCCGACATTATGATTGGCTGAAGAGTAGAACTAATGCAGAGAGACTAAAATTCACTTTCTTTCAGCAAAAAAGGAAATGTGTGCTTATTAGTCTTTCTAAATCAGAGACTCTTATAATTCTTTCATTTTGAATAAATTGTATGGGTGTGTTTATTTTTAAGGGCAGATATGTGAGTCCTTTTTTCAATAATATTTGTATTCCAATAACACTGTGATTAAAGTGTCTGTCACATTTTTAAGAGTGTTGGAATTGATATATAATTTATATTCCTTTAGAATATGCTTTTAGAGATTTTTCTGCTTCTGTTCAAGACTTCTGAACTTTTTGTTCAATCCTCTTTTTTCATTACTGGTATAATTTTTAATTATTTGGAATATTGCTTTCTGTATTCATCGCTCCCATTTCCTAGCAACTGATAACTTTTGAAGGACCTCCTTATATTTGCTTTCATAATGATAAGTAAAGAAATAGATCATAGAAAAACAGAAGTGAGGTAGGAAATGGTTGTTATTGGACAGGTCCAAGCCTACTAGAGCTTGTACAACTACTGCATAGGCTTAAGCACTTTGTATTTAAATTCATATTAAATTTATTAAGAAGTTTAGCAGAAAAGTATTTTCCCCTTCAGTAATAAAAAGCCTTCACCACAATATTTTCAGAATTGAACAGAATTTCTATAGTCAGGAATTTGATTGCCTGAGAAGTGCTGGGTTGTTTCCATTGAACCTAGAGGGTTTCATGAAGACCCTGAAATGTTCTTGCCCCTCTGATACAGATTTTTCTCCCTAAAATCAAAAGATTTTGGGGAAAGATTTTTGGGGAACGATTTTTTTGGAAAAGACTTTGTTAAGATTATACAAGGTTTCTTTCACTTTTTTTTTTTCGAAACTGGTTTTGTTCCAAGTTTCCCCAAAATATTATTCTTGAATAGTTAAATCATCTATCAAATGCTTTCATACAGTTTTAATCTGTAGTTTTATTACATTGAAAGCAGAGGAGTCCTATTAGGGATTAATATCTTGATTATTCTAATTAAAATAAACCAAAATCCAAGTAAGGGTTAACCTCCTGCAGCTGAACAGAACTTGGTCCATCTGTGCAGTCCTACTGTACCTTTCACCCATCTGTGCTATTGCATCTTGGTTTAGATGCTTGCCATGTTTTGCTTTGTGGTATTTGTATTAGCTTGCAGTTTTTTTCCATCAATGGATTCTGTTCAGAGCTTTAAGTCGGAGGACACTTGAAACTTAATGGGAATCGAAAAACAGCTCCAGATTTTGTGTCTCAGATTCTTGATATAAATTTATCATTAATGTTGTTTACTTGGGTTTCACTATCTTTTACTCTTGGAATGATTTGGACTACCCCCAAGACTAAAAACAATAGAATAATCTGCTTGTGTCTCTTGAGTCCCCTTGGTCTCTGTTGGCTGGTTCTAGTTGCTGTGGTTTTGCATTTATAGGACAAAGTGCTTACAAGAATAGCAGCATTATAAAACTTAATGAGGCAAAAATATCAGCGAGGTCTGATCACCACATAAAACACCACCTTTTGGGATTATGTTGATGACTGAAATAATTACCTTGGGTTTTCATTGTAACTAGGTTTCAGCTGAAAAAGAAGTCACTTTTTCCTATTAATATAAGCTTTTTTTAAAGTAGGTCAATGAAATGTTTTAAATGATTCATAAATGTTTCAAGACTTTCATTATATCAAACAAAGGTAGATTTAAATTAACCAGTGCATTCTTTAATATCTGTGATACTTCTTAACTAAGAAGGAAGAAATAATTTTAGAAGTGCTATTTTCAGTACTTTAAAGTCCTGTAATAATTAAAAATGCTGAGAACCTTAAAAATACAAGGTACCTTTTTTAAGAAGACACATCTCTCTCTGTGACTTTGTGTAGTGCCTATGAAAGTATAATATTATCTTAGTAATTCACAATATTATCTTAGTAGGTCACAATAGTGAAAAGTTGAAATCCACAAATACCTACAGCACTACCACAATGTTTTCTGTCCTTTCCAGCATACCTGCCATGTCTGTGGAATGAGTTATGAGGAATAAGAATTCAAGACAGCTGTGTTTGAATTTGGGGATCTAGATAGTTGCAATCCAAGAAATATCTGTGTGTTGCTGTTGGTAACAAGCAGCTGCTGTTTTGCTGACATTTAATGATGGTAAAAGAGCTCAGTGTAACAAAAACAAACAAACAACCCAGAAAAGGTTCACCTCTGACTTCTTCAGTCCTAAGTGATCAATAAAGAATAGATAATTTGTCAGGAACATATTGTGAAGCTCAGCTCAGCACAAAGTTCAAGTTAGAGAAAGTACAAATTATTTTTCTTTCTGATAAAGGCCTGATCCCTTCAGGTTATAATGGTGTTTCTCAGTGTCTGAGTTTTCAGTGTGACAGTCTATACTCATTCTGTCTGACAGAATGACATGTAGAAAACTTTTTTTCTTAAAACAAACATTGTCTTGGTAAATGTAGTTATGTTTAGAAGTTTTTGAATACGCTGTAGAACTGGTCATAGTGTAATTAGATACACTAAAATGGATCATATTTTAATAATTTAAAAAATAGAGTATTTGATATCAAAGTCAAAAATAACAAAAGTCTTGTCTGAATCAATAATTTCTCTTGTATTTAATAGTTTTTCATCTGAGAATGGTTCCTCAGAAAACATTAATATTAAGCAGTATTTCAAAGTGGTTAAACAATTTTTGTAGGTAGATACCTTTGTGTATTCTGGTAATTCAATGAAATTAGAAGCCCTTGTAAAATAAAATTTGATCCATTCACAGGGTATTCAACAGGGGACCTTGATATCATTGCCTATCACAGCAGATCATTGAATTTATTTGTTAAAGAGAAATTGTTTTATGTCCTATCCGTTGTATATAAAATTTTGATGCATGGCATGCTCTGTTTTTATAAAATTTCCAGAAATTTCCAGTCCAGAAGATCAATATCAAGGTTAACAAAACACATAGACGTTACACGATTAAAAACATTAAGCTGTTCATTTTGGCTGAATGTTAGTTTTTCCATAGTCTAGAGCAGGAAGAAATAAAGTTTTGTAAGGAGCGTATTCCCTTTCTTTCTTATACCCTTGTGAAAATGTGCCCAGCTGGGCTAAATTATGTGCCTTGGAAACAAAGTTCATAGATAACTTAAAAGAGGACCTCTTAGAATTGTAGGTTTTGAATTTCCACATAGCTGTTTCCTGCTAAGTCTGTTTGATCTGAGGCAGATGGATAATTTCAGCGCAACTATAACCCTGCATGCTCCTAATGAAGACAGAACAAAGGGTCTGCCTTCTCTGAAAACTAAACAGTTTATTCCCCTGCTTGGTGTAAGAAATGTGGGAGGGAAGGCCTTGAATGCAGAGAGAATAAAACACTGACCTGAAACACGAAAGGGCAAAGTAGTAGTAAACTGTGAAAGAAAGACTGCTTCCTAGCTAAAAGAGTTTGGCTGTGCACAGGTCCCCTGGGAAGTGCAGAGGCAGCTCTGCGGGGATGAGGAGGAAGGTGGGAATAGGCTGGAGTATGCGGACAAGGGGCAGGTGTAAAATTTTAGGTAAGCTGGATCTGTGGCTAGAAACTGGGAATTGGAACCAGGGTACTAGAGACAATCAAAAAGTTAATTGTTCCAACAATAAATGCATTTTCGGTTTAATACGTTTTTCTTAGAGGGAAGGTAAATTACTATGATTCTAAGATTGCTGACTATCAGCAAAACTAGCTAGCTTGTATCCCAGTGGGGAAAATTACACTGAGGAATAATATATTCCCTTTTAATTTTCTAGAGCTATGGAAAAGATTTCTGGTTTTCCCACATCCGAGGAAGTAGATACCTTCTACTTTTTTTTTTTTTTTTTTTGTCTTGCAGTATTTCTAAACCAGCTGTTTTCTTGTTTTCATTTCTCTCATTTCTTAGTCTTCATCTTCTGTCTGCTTTATTTTTTCTCCTTTTTCCTCCTCCATATACTGACTACTCACTGTGGAAAGAGAATATACTCTTCAAGACATCTATTATACAGGACAATGAATTTTGTAAACCCGTTAATTACCATGGTGTGTTTTAACTTTTTGGAAACTACAAGATAATATTTTATATTGTTGACAGGTAAGTAATGTTTTAACCATTTCTTCGGTTGGAAAGGAAAAACAGGGCAAATCTTGTGAATTTTTATCCTGGTAACTGTGGCCTAGCTGCATTCATGTTCATTTTTGATTTGTAACTTGGTAGTCATGGCTTTACAGAGGATACTGACAAATACAGCTTCAAAATTTCCTTGTTACCTTTTTACCTCTTTTTGTACTTACAAGAAGTGATGAGTCTTTAATAAAGTGGAGTCTTCAGCACGATACATGTCTATCATTTTATCACAAGAAATGAGAATGGGAGACATATTATGTATACAAGATTGTTTTCTGGATGATAGTGGAGATTTAGAATGCATCCATATCCACTTTGAAACTATATTTATAGTTCATTAGCAGAAGCTAATTTTCAAATTGCTGGCATCTAATTCAGCTGAATCCTACACACACCACTAGGTGGAGGGTAAAATATATTCTGCTTATGATATTAATCAAGTAATATGAAAACTCCTTGTACTGTAGAACACACTAGATTTAACCAGAGTTAATCTTGTATTAGAAAGCATAACTTTCTCATTTATGCAGCAGACTCAGTACAGAATAATATAGCAACGTGAATTATTTCCAAAATAATTCTGCAGCCTTTAGTTTACTGAAATAATTCAGAAAATTTAACAGTAAAATGAGACTATAATAATGCATGTCATTACTTGTGTAGAAACAGACAGAAAGCATAAGCACTGCAGTAAGCGCAATCACTTGAGACAACTTGCTCGATGATAATTTAATGCACACGGTGACAACGTGGAAAAAAATGGGACAGAGCGAGCGGAGTTTGCCATTAGCTGGGTGACACGGAGTGCCGGAGGTGAGTTCCCAGCCCTGGAGAGAGTCCAGGGGGGCAGGAAGGAGTCCCGCATGCCCACTCCTGGTGCCCTGCCGCACACACGGAGCCCTTCCGCGCCAGTGCTGGCCGCGCCAAGCCGGCACTGCCCTCCCCGCCAGCGGGCAAGGACGGCGCAGAAATGCAGAAATAGACAGGGAACAGCGGGGAAGTTGTCGCTGTAGAATGAAGGAACAGAAGTTACTGGTTTTGTAATGTAATTAGCCTTTTGTGGCTTGCTGGAAAAATAATGAGTTTAGGTCACTGTGAAAGTAGTCTCAGAATTACATGCTACACTCAACTAAAATTAACATATCAGTTAAGAGATTCATTCAATGCTACAGTAACAGAAATGCAAGTCTGAGCCACATTTAATGCTTTGTGGCCGGGTTCTGGGATAATTGTTTTTTCTTAATTTTATTTACACGTGATCTTTAAAAGTCCTATTTTGTTAAGAAATCATTCATATCAAATCTGTTTATTTTAAAACTGTATTTATAGCTTTCTTGCGAGCATAGAGTGGGTAAAATAACACTGCAGGATTGTTTTTTTTGAAAACCCTGATGAATATATTTGATATTATATTTTAGTTAAAACAATGCTTCGGCAAACATTCATGTTACATGTTAGATTTAGGAGTGTTTAAATGTTTTTCAAAATGTAAAATCAAAAGTAGAGTTTGAATAATTTTATTCAGTGCCACAAGGTTGTTTCCAGTTTTCCTTTTATTTAGTTATTTATTTCTCATTCTATCCCCACACGTAACCTTAACATTAATATTTGTAAACACTGAATATCACCGATGATACCACCAACTTTAATCAGAAATTTTAAAAAACTGATTTTAAAAATCCTCAAAGCACAGTATAAGGTGTACTAACCAAGAGTTTTAAATAAAGACAAAATAATTGAAAGCTCAAGAAAAATTTAGGATGAATGTTACAATCAAATAAATTAGAAGTGGAATCTTTAAGCAGAAAATGACAGTGTGAGAAAACTGCCTTAGCGACAAAACTGTCTCATTGGCCCAACACACAATTCAAATATTGGGTAGGTGTTTGTTTCCACTTATTCTCTCACCATTTCTAAAAATCTCAGTCAAACCTCCAGTGCTTTACTCCAAAATCCATTTATACTAGGCTTCCGTTTAGAAAAGGAAGCCCTAGGCCTTCTATAAATAAAACAGGCATCTAAAAATCTGCCAATGCAGCACTGCCCCCATATACACTCATATGAGTAGCTTTATTAAGTGGAAACATTATGCTATTGACGTTAAGACATATTGACTTGCTGTATATAACAAACTGGCACAACAGTGAGGTGTGGCAGGTGATCGGGTTGCGCTGGCAGGGACTTGACACACTTGCAGAAGCTGCCCAAGGGCTGCTGACGTGCCTAGCCCTGTAGGGCCGTACTATTCCACGCTCCCATCCAACTCTACTTAAGGAATACATCGAATTCATTTGATCTAGATATGGGGCTAAGCTGCAGGAAAGCTAAGTAGTCATCCAAGCTCCAGGGAAGCATCACTGTTCTGATACTGACCTTGAATTCAATTGAGTGAGAGTCAGGGCTCTTAGCGAAAACAGGTAGAGATAAGAACACTGAAATATCCAAAAGCTATATGAAACACAGACATTCTTTTAAAGATGTAAAATTATTTCCAAATGTGGCTGTTAGTTTCCTCTTCTCACTTCAGTGTTTTCCAAATAAATAACATGGTAGTATTTTTCTTTCACTGCTGCTGTGTCAAATTGAAACTTAAGAGGGAAAAGATCAAGTATTGATTATAATGAGTAGCTGGTGTCATCCTCATCAAAACAAGGAATAGAGATGTATAAAAATGTCAGCATTCATTGAAACATACTATCTGAAGTGAGAAACTCATCCAAATAATCTTTTTCCCTCAAAAAATAAAAGCCTTAACTATGAAATTATAAATTACATTTGCCAAATAAGTACCTATATTTTTCTTACAGTACTATTAATTACCAGTGCTTGTTCACATTATGTCAATTTGCAGTGTTTTTACCAGTTACATTGGTAGATTTAACAAATAAACAGGAATTCCAACTGACTGTATTTCAAAAGAAATTAATAGAATAACTTCTAATAAGTCAAAATGCAGCAGTGACCCAGTATCTCTGATTAAGATGCTTATATTTTGAGAAGAAGGTACATTGTTCTTTCAAGTATAAGACAGAACTGCCTTCCTTTTTGTTTTGTAAAAAGCATTTTACCATGAGGCTTCCTTTTCTCATTTAGTCTACTTTAAGTGATGGGATCTATAAATATTTTATTGGTACCTGATGGAAGAACAGGAAATGCCAATAAAATATATCCACTTGGGAAATATGTGTAAAAGTAGATTGAACAGCAACTCCAGCTCCCATGTGATATAGCAGTTAGAGTAATGCCTTTTGGAAAAGAAGCTCAGCCTACAAATCTGTGAAATTTGTAGCAAATATCTACTTGGAGTGCAGGGGGCTGGTGGAGGGTGGGAAGAGAATCTGCAGCTCTGTCTTGAGCTGTTGGTGGCTGAGGACATCTGTTTCCAAAGAAAATGACACTGGGAGTGTCCCTGATGTGAAAGGGTAAGTGAGGGGAAGTGTCCACTCTGTTTTGTTTACCTTGCCATCTCCCTTTGGCCTTGTTTGACGCTGTTCTAAGTGAGTGGAAGTCTGCTTTGAGGCAGGGGGTTACAACATGGAAAATGTGCTTCAACAGAATATGCATGCATAATTGCTCACTAATAAGGCTTCTTCCCCTATCCATTATGCAGCTGTAGTGGGGACTGCTGTTTGGAGCACCATTTCTAGTGGTTTATCCAATTTCTTCTTGATTTTGAGAGATACTCAGATTTCTTGTTCACATATAGTTAACTAAGAATTCCTGATGATTTTTAAAGCTTCTTAAAAGATGCAAAGACCAAAAGGTGGTTGCCTTATTTCATTAGAAAATATGTTATTTAAAGTCTGATCCCTCTGAGGATTCTGAAAACAACCTTAAAGGGAAGGTGATGAACATATTGTTCACACATAAGTGATGGGTATTAGATGTTTTAAGGCATACTATCCTGGAAACCTCAAAATATGTAAAATATTGTGGGTGGCATGATAACCAAAATATTCTGTATGTCAAAACTGAATGAGTCAGAGCCATATGTTAATTTTCCACCAGTCCAAAAGGTAGCAGTACAAATAAAGGCACTGGAGACTTTGGGGCAATATTATACTTGGTGAAATATGAATTGTATTTCATTTTTATTATCTTTATGAGTCTAATATGCCATTGTAGGGATCTGACACAGCGTGTCAAATATGCATATGGTCAGTCATCATTTGGGGCTTAAGTACTAGTGTTGTTTTAATCAATATCTGGTGCCACAGTTACAATCTTTGCTACTTTTAAAAAGTCAGAGTCATTTAAGAACACCACTAAATTTCTAACAGGGTTCTTTTTCTCATCTTTGTAAAACCTAATTCTGCCATGGAAATTTTGGCCTGATTATTACATGGCTCTTAATTTTTAGGTTTTCTGTCTGCATTAAACTAATACATATTTAACAGCACCCTATAAATTATTACATAATCGCTGACTTAATCAAGGAAGTTCTGGTTTTAAGATTAAATTAAAAGAAAAAGATCTTGAGGTCTAAACATGAATCTTCTGTTTCACTCAAAAAATTATATACTCATATGGTACCATACTAACACAGAGAGATAAGCAAGAAAGTTGTTAATATGAAATATATCTGTGCCTGTTGAAAAGGACACAAAAATTGACAGGAAGAAACAGAACTATGAAAATAGTTCCACTTCATCAAAGTAAATACATTTTTCACATAAAGACGGAGTTAATTAACAAAAGGATTAGAGGTCATTGTGTATAGCTAATTATAAGGTAGTATAATTGGACAGCTGCAAAGTACACTTTGGCTTTAAAATAATGTTAATATTTACCCTCTATGCATTCAGCTAAATTGCCAGGTAGATTGAAGGTTAAAGGGTAGCTCATAAAGATCTCTGCGGTGTGTGGCAATGAACACTGTTGCCAGTTATTGGAAATGGACTTAGGACTAAGGGCAGCTCTAAAACTGGGATGAGAACTGCTCCATGTAATACCAATTTGAAGGAGATAAATGCTCTTCTGTGGAGTGATAAATATGTTTCAGTCATACATTTACTTCCTGTTTGTGAACTCTGATAAAGCCTGGGCCAATACAAACCTTGCATCTCTTCATGGAAACAAATGGGAATTTAATAGAAATTTAGAATAAATTATTTTATATTACTATGTCACTTCTGTTTTCTTAGAGCAGCTGCAGATACCAGGGAAGTTCTTTTGGGTTTTCCTTTGGTGCTTTCTTGGCTCAATATATTTTCACTTTCCTCAGAGAAGATAATACAGCTCTTGAACACCATCCTTCGTGATTCCACCATCTGTGTCCTTCTCTTTGGATTCCTGTCACATGAGGGCACATGAGGAGAAATTATTTAAACAGAAAGGTAAAAAATATTATTTTATGGATATATTTTATTCTGTAAGGAGAGTACACTTAGGAAAAACTTAGGAATTAAAATATGAAATACTTCTTTATTAAAACCTTTAGTAAGGGCACATTTTTATTTTCTGATCTGAACTATGAATCTCTAGGAATTAAATTATGAGATACTTCAATATTAAAACCTTTAATAAAGGCATATTTTTATGATCTGCTCTGTGAATCTCATATACAGAAGAAGCAAAGCTGATCCAAAGAAGAATCAATAAAATTGTAGCTAATATTTCGTTAAGTATTGTATAATTATTTTTATTTTTTTCAAATTACAACTGTAGGATTTTTTTAAAAAGATAATTAAAAAGAGTAATTTGTCAAAAACTCCTTCACTTGGAAAACTAATAATGGTGCACCCTGCTGAATTTGAGGGAGGAGACAGATATATACATATATATTTGGAATTTTTTCTCAATAACTTCAATTTGAAAGACAGTTTTTGATGAAATAAGTTAAGAACGAAGCTTTACTAGTAATCTAATCCAAATATTGTCTGCTGTATATATTTTGCTTGGCTGATTCAGCAACAATTCTGACAGTTTAGTTTTTCTTTTTTATTTGTTAAGGTTTATCCATTAAGGTTGATAATATTAGAATGACACTGGTCTGATAGATATTAGTCATTTTCTACTGGTAGTAGAAATGGCTTTCTTAAATTATTTGCCCCGTTTGGGTGTTTAATGGTAGCTGAAAGTAGTCAGGTTCCAAAAAGCAATTTGAATGCTGTTAAACTAATTAAGGAGCTAAATGGCTCCATAATAAACAGAAGATCTTGAAAGTTACCTTCATTAGTTACAACAGGAAAATGGTCATTAATGTGATGGGAAGTACCTGAAGAAGTGCCTGCCTGGAGGCAAATCCTGTCATCAGGGCAGTCTGCAGATTCACAAGTATTAGTATGAACACTCCCGTGGCTCCTGGGTCACTTTTTATTTTTCATTGGAGAGGAGGTTTTTATGTTGTTTAGATGGTCTAGAAAGTGCTTGTTCTTTATTTTCCTTATGTCCTTTGTAAGCCTATAATATTTTATTTGGCATCAAGGAGGGGAAACAAATCATGCCTAAATTTCCCTTCTTTCCTCTCTGTTTGGAAGGATTAAGTATATAGATGTATTAGTTTATTTCTGGGTACATCACTTCCCAGTAAAAGTAATCTGCATGAGCTGAGCAGGACTATAGTTCACTTGTAATTTAAACAATCAGAAAATATCCTGTGTTGAAACATACTGCTAAATAAAAAAATACTTTCATTTTTGTTAGCTATCTATAAAAAATATAATTGTTTGATTTATGTGTTAATATAAAGATATAGATAGATAGAAGTCATCTGCTTCATGGTAATTGTCAGGTCTTGGGATATGCATACCAGCATACTGTGCAGATAAATTAATTAATGCCTCCAAGAACCAGCAGTACAAAGTTATCAGTCACTTCTTAACTGTTAGCAGATTTTGAACAAATTTCAAACCTTCTTTATACTGAAATTCTGCAATAAATTTAGTCATTATCTTAATCTCATAAATTTAACAAGATCAGTAGATCTATCAAATATAATTGGTTGCCCTAGAAAATTTTCTATAGTAATAAAGCACAGTAGCTTCTGTGATAAATACCTTCTGTAGTTTTAATTTGGTTGTCAGATGAATGGGGTGGAATATACTGCAAATTGTCCTTTCTTAAGTCATTGACATTTTTGCTTTAGCAGAGCTAGTTTAATCTGATCTGACTGGGCAGATGTGTCCACCCCTGCAGATTCTGTTGGAGTCAATGGAGCTTCACACAGTTTTATAGCCATTATTTGATGCAGAACTGGCATTGCTGTATAAAATGTGTGCTGCAGAGGCTTCTATTTTTTCTGGAATATAAAGCAAGTAAATAAAAAATGCTAGAATGGGACTGATAAAGAGGTAGAATATCTCACTTTCTTTTATAAATACAAATTGTTGCTAACTTAAAATTACAAATATTTCTTTAGTGGAAACAATACTCATTTTGGGATGGCTTTTTAACTTCTATGCCAAAAGTGAGTACAGTGAAGATGTAAAATAAGTACATATTTCATGTTTTCTGTTAATCTATTCTATCTATGTTCCCAAGATTATTGAATGCATTCATCATTAGGTGTTAAATCTTTGGAAAATCCAACAGGATAAAGTACAAACATTAACATGTTCTTCATTACTTGAGAGGGTGTCAGATGGGCAGGACTGAAAGCCAGAGAAGGAGAAAAAACCTACGGCAAGCTGAATAATTTGTAAATCTAAATCTCTGGTTTTGAAAAAAAATACAACTAGTGATTACAGTTTTTCTTCTCCACATTTTCAAAAATATGTAACAAAAAAGATAAAAATATGTGATCAATGCTATTGATTAATAAATATATTTTATAAGCCTTTATCTGGAGACACCACAAATAGTATGTAAGTAGAGATTTTCTCTTGAATAATAGATACACAAGAAACTCTTGTTGCCAAAGAAAGCTTAGAAAGTTAAAGCATTCATTTGCATCTTAATGTAGCTAAGGCCTCCTTATAAAAAAAATATAGATGTAAATGTAAATCTCAGAATAGCTCAATAGTTTTCTGCAGACCATGTCACAATCATGGAAGTTAGACTCTATATTGTTTGTAAGCTATATAAGGCTATGCAGAAATTAAAATTATGTTAGCCATAGACTTGTAATAAAGGCACTCAATTTAAGACCTTACAAATCACAGAAAGAGTTTTGAAACAATTTTTGGAGCTAAAGTAATAGAATTTGAAACAGTATCCTAATATAGCCGCCATTTTTCTTTCAAAGATGTTGTATTTTACATAAATACATGTAATTTTATCCATAATTCAAACAGTGGAAAAAAAGGAAATTATGCCAACCTTTTACCCCTGGCTTTACTGTTTGAGAAATCCTAAAAAATTATGACTGGAAGAGACAATAAACTTGTATTCATAGTCAAATCTCTTTCCTGGAAATTAACTTTAATCAGCTTATTAATTTTCAACGTGCTACTGATGAATGTCTCTCACACAGCCATGGAGATTTTGTGTTCATTGTTATAATTCTTTCAACATTGTATTGCATCCTTTTAGAGAGAATTCAGAGTCTCAGAAAAATGCAAATATCCAAACAGATAATAGCAATACCATGTCTTTTCAGCAGAAAAGTATCCCTTGAATGTGGTGTGTTTGATGTGCTATCTTTTGGATCCAAAATAGATCCTTGAAATGAATTAATTTTGGTGTTTCAGGGATGCATGATTTTATAAATCTGCTTTTAAAGGGCTAGAACCACTTTGAGGGGCTCTGTGGAGAGCCTGGTTCAAGCATGGCTTAAAGAAAGAGGCCATGAAGGTATGCAGCTGATGGGAAAGTAAAGGGTAGCTGTGGAGCAGCAGTTCCCAGGCTTGATTTTGTGAATAACTAGGTTCTCAGACACCTTTTCTATAAACAGCAAGATTCTCAGACAGTCTTCCCATAACAGGCAAAACATTCTGTCCTTGAGCTCTCTGGGAACAGATAGCTGCTCTGGGAACAGACATGAAGGTTTTGAGAACTTTTCATATCACAGTGAGAACGCTGGTCCTGTTTTCAATAAACAAACCACAGGTATTGTAAAACAAAAGGAGGGGTTAGAGTTTTCTCTGTAACCTATCGTGAGCTCGAATTTTGCAATATGCATGGAGTTAATTAACACTGTTATATAAAGTGGCTAATTTAATCAATAAATCGGAGTCGATGCTGATCAGCAACAAGATGGGTTGGCTCCCTTCGCTTTCAACAGGGGTCCATTACAGAATACTTCATTTGCAGCCTGTGGTTATCTGCTTTGAGACTCCAGTAGACACAAAATATTTCATTAGCAGCAACTGTGGGAAGAGAAAAGATAGAAGATCTGTAAAGTCGTGGTGTCTCTGTGCATAACCACAATGCCTCTTGCTAGTCAGTAATGAACACCATAACAATACAGATTAGTAATTGATTTCATTTTATGCTGTTGGAGAAACACAGAAGTGAACCCTGCTAACACTGAAGACTCCATGAAGTCTTCCTTCTTAAATTAAGGAGATTGCTGTGGTTACTCTCAGACATTCTGTTCCCCTAGATGCTACTGCTAGCCCGACCAGTCTTGATCTCTGTTAGCACAGCTTGGGAGCTGGAATGAGATGATCTTTAAGGTTCCTTGCAAGCCAAATTTTTGGTATGAATCATACCAAATTATGGTATGATTCTGTGATTCCCATTCTTAAAGTGAAGGCCTTAATAATATTTGGGCTCAGAATCAGACTCTCTTGGAATAATTTACAATAATGTAAAATTGTTTATTTTGTTAACACATCTATCTATTCCACCTGGTCCTTCAGCATACACATATCTTGTTAAAGGAGTGTTGGGAGTCCAATTCATGATGTGTTTTATGCTTATGCTAAAAATTCTGTTTGGTGAGTCTTCCGTTGTCTAGAACTTTATATAGATAGATTAGCAATCTATCATTCTTTTCTAATGCCATTACCCTTGTTTTCTTCACTTCTCAATGGTGGTTCACAATGCCAACAGTAATACAATCTGAACCTTAATACAGATGTCCTCTGAATAATTATTCACTGGAAATTCACCTTGGAACACTGACATCCTTATAGCGTGTGTGTGTGTGACTATATGCTGTATATTTGAATATATATATACACTTAACCATGCATACATTTTACACACACACACACTCAAACATACACTGCAGTGAACATAACAAGAATACATTATTCTGTATTATTCAGCCCTTGTGGGAGGGCATCTTAATCATGGTGTGACTCCCCAGTAGAAGTAATACCTTGAGAAACCAAAGAAACTGTATTGTAGGGCCATCATATTGTTTGAGGGCTGGAGAACATTATACAGGAGAGTAAGCTGAGGATGCTTGGTATGATCTCAGAATGATATAAATCTAAAGAGAAGTGGGCTGATAGCAAAATTTTGGGCTTGACTTTAGCTTTATAATAGGTCTTTATGAACAAGAGTGACCTGACTCCTGGAGGATGCCCTTCATGAGGCTAGAGACAAGAAACACAACATAGGATGCTGTGCTTAGGTAAGGATAGGAAATTCCACTGTAAAAGGTCTGTGTTGGATTGCCCTGATAAGGACTGTAGAGGTTCTCCAAACTTGAGAAGGAGAAACCTCTTCTAGGTTTGAAGGCAGTCCTCTTTTAGGCAGAAGTGTTTTCAGCATGACCTGCAGCATGACCAGTCTAAATTATTCTGTGATTCTGCAATTTGAACTGTTTAACAAAATGTTAAAAATCCAACACTGAAGAGTAATCATGATGTTAGGTAATTGGAATGGCTTTAAATAAGAGTGTAGTCTCACAAGGAAAGAAAATACCTGTTTGAAATAAGACGGAGACAATAATCTAACCAATATGCTTTTGTGCATTTACCCAGTGCAACATATTTTTCTGTTCAGGTTTCATGAAGATGCTTATAGATAATTTCTGACTCTAATAAAATCCTTTTTAGCCCAAACAGAGGTTTCTCTTATGAACAATGTAATTTGATATTTTACTTCTTTGTGAAGATAATCAGATGTATTTTGGGCAGGTGTCTAGGTGTCATATTCAAACTGACATTTCATCACTTGGAAATTTGGTCCTATTTCATACCTGAATTTTTTGCTGAATTGCTGGACCATAAGCAAGTACTATTACATCCAAATCTTGAAATTTGGAACATACATTACAGTTCCATGTTTCCAGTTGCTTATGTTTTGGAAGGATAGAAATAATAATTCTATATCCCAGTTCTGAAACTCAGCCTATAGGTTTGTCTTATCTAGAAGAGAGATTTTATTTTCTTGTGCTATGTACCTTATCTGATACATTATACTGATTTAGACTTATTAACAAAGATTTACCAACAGGTCAAAATGAAAGTGAACAAGCCTTTTTGTGAAGTAAATCTGTAAGTACAGATGTGGCTAAAGCAAATGCAAATAGCCAAAAAATTATCTTGGTGCTTGCAAAAAGTTTAATTCAGGGTACAGGATCCAATGAAATCTTTGAGATTCTGAGAAAAGTGTATTAGAGGAAATATCATAAGATGAGCACTAATAATCATAAAGAATTTA
This sequence comes from Melospiza melodia melodia, assembly GCF_035770615.1. Classification (NCBI taxonomy): domain Eukaryota; kingdom Metazoa; phylum Chordata; class Aves; order Passeriformes; family Passerellidae; genus Melospiza; species Melospiza melodia. Next base: position 57,957,770 of record NC_086226.1, on the reverse strand, counting down.
ATATGAAACCTCTCCAATGTGCTAAAAATGACAATAGATATCTTGATGAAAAATGTGAAGAAGTTAAGCCATGCTGTGCAGATCAGAGGCCTGCACTCCGTAGTGTTCTGTATTCAGAGGAGAAGTGGATACATCAACATAGACCTGGCCTTAGGCAGCTGTGCTTGACCTGTGGGACCAAGTGTGCTAAATCCGTACCCAAATCTTATATCTTCATATATAATTCTGTCCATTTGGCAAATGGTAGGCTATTCCTCTCCCTCTTTTGTCTCACAAAAATGTTCTGACAAGTCTTTCTGATGGTATTTTAAAAGTTGATGTGATCATATATGTGTAAACCAATTTAAATAATAAATCTGAACAGGGGAAAAGAATTCACCAGCAAATTTGAATTTGACAAAGAACTCCACTTTTGAGACTGCTGCACAAAATTTTTAAGATGCTTTGAAAAGTACATTTCTTGAAGTTTGCGACCACCAAAAGAACACTTACAGTTCAACAGTGCATTTTAAACATTTTAGAACACCTAGAAAAGTATGCTTTGTGGCATATGGCAGTGATTACGTTCTGCCTCCTGAAAAGGTTAGTACCTGCTTGATGCTTTCAAGTACCCCAGAAGCAGATGTGTGAAAAAGAGTACTGCAGGAATTTAGGTATTTATTCAGAGCTAGATGGCAACATCCTCCTGCAGAGTATGAACTCTGAGTTTGCTCACATGCATGGTGTTCCTCAGTGCTGGTTGGCCTCTTTTCACATATTCCCTTCCTAGGCTGGCAGCTGTGGATGTGTGTCTTTTGTCCATTATGCTGACCATGACCTCAGTCACTGTTCCAGAGCTCTGATAGAATGCAGGGAACCCTTTTTGTACTGTTATAGGCACGTGGTATGGTTCCTCCATATAGAGAGGAATTTTATCCTTGACATGTCTAATCAGTCTTTGCCAGTTTAAACATCTCAGGTATTTTTAGATTGCTTTAATAGGACATTTTTCTAAAGAAATTTCTTTCCCTACATTCTGTTTTTGTGGAAAGGCTGTACTAGCTGTCTCTTGTAGCTTGAGTAAAAACAATTTTTAAAGATAGGATATTTTTTCATTTAATATAATTTAAAATGTATTTTATGCTTGCAGAATTTGCCTTGGAATTTTAAGCATTGCCAAAGTGAATATACTATATGTTTTGCATTAGGTTTCTCCTACCCTCTTCTATATTTTGACTTCTTTGTCCATTTTGGTAAATAAAGCCTATTTTTTGAAAGACTTCTTGACGGGGAAGTATTTCCACAGATCTTTTTATCTATTCTGATGAATGTGCTTATAAGTTATACAATACAAAGTTATATTGCTCAAAGAATTTCATTAGAACTCCTGTGGCTAAAAAGATTTTGTCTAGCATTCCTCATCTTCTGCCAATAAAAAATGTTGCCCCTATTTACAATGGAATTTACAATTGGAGTTATTTAAAATTAGATCTAATTTTAAGTACTGCCAGTTACTGTATGAACAAGTGACTATGCCTTAAAGGGAGAAGAAATAAAAAAGGCATTCAAATTTTTCCTAGGTATTAAAACAAATATCCTCTTGAACAGCGCACCTGATACCCCAAAATGCTTTTCACATTACAAAAATGTTATGAAAAGTTTTGTTTCAGTTGTTTTAAAGAACAGATGATCTTTTTTCCTTTGAAGCACAGGGTACAGAAGTAAGCAAGGAGATAATTATTCCAGAAAATACTCTTAAAGCTACCTTTCATTAAACATTTCTGTTTTAAAATGATTATATTTTTTACTTGCATCAGCTGTTGAGTGCCAATAAGTCTGGATGGAATCCAAGTCCATTACAATCTATTTCTCCTTTCATTAAATGTGACTTTAAAACAACAATTGTGTCTTGTTTCTCCTTAGCTCCCTCAAGAATCAAATTCTAAGGTTTTTTTTTAACCCTTCCTCCCTTTTATCTGTGAAATTGTGTGTTGTAGTGTGTTGTTAAGTTTCTTGTTTTGCTCCCCCATTTTATGTATTGTTCCCCCCCTGTTCTATGTAAAATGGTTCTGCCCTCCCCAGTTTTCCCGCCACAGCCCTTTTGACAGTTACGTTTCTATGGTTACCCCTGCCCCTTGCTTTGTCAGTCAAGTAAGTTATGTAATTTCCCCTCCCTTATTTCTCCTTATAAGTAAATCTTTTCTCCTCCCTGGGCCCAGTCAATCACCCCCCACTCCTCCTAGTTTTCGAGAACCTTCTTCTCTCTGGGGGTTGTGGTTGGCTGTGGTCCCGGGGCCCCTCCTTTACTTTGTATTTATTGGATACCTTTGTGTGTCAGTTATGTTAAGTTCCTCCCTGTACCTTTCCCCATTGGTTCTCTGTGAATCCCTCCCTTATCCACCCACTGTCTTTAAAACACTGCCTCTCCCACTGCTCTTGGCCATTTGCTGGTTGGTGCCTTCCCTTGGTTGGTAATCCCAGGACATCAATAAACCGACCTTCACGCCCAGCAAGTGTCTGACTCCTTCCTCTCGTCCCGTCAGCATTGCAAGTCCAGTCCGCGATCCAGCCCAGCCCGAGGCCAAGATGCCAAGGGGGGCTGGCATTCCATGCAGCTGAGGCGTCGGCCTTTACCCATCAGCTAGCCAGACTTTGGCCACATACGCCTCGCCACAGTTTGGCGCCCAATGTGGGGCCCCTCGAGTGGACAGCTGACCACCACCGGACCCCGCGGATCGGATTACAAAGTTCCTCTGGATGCCAAGCTACCCCAGGTAGTAGCAGGCCCCATTTTAGGGGCAGCGCTCCCTGGGGATTGGGGCCACAACTCCCTGGACCCATCAAGGAGGAACCCGGGGATGAGAACCACCGCCCAGATTTTATTTTCGCCGCTGCTGGATAGGTAAGCCCGGGCCCTGACCTGGGGACTCTCCGGGTTTCCCCCCTGTCTTTTTAACTCCCCCTAGGAGTTCATGCCCTGCTCTGGGGACCAATTCCCTACCTTCTACCCTTGAGGGCTGGGGACAGTCCTCACCCCCCCCGTGTTTTTTGTTTTCGCTTCCCTGTGTGGCCGGCTTCCCCAGACATTGGGTCCGGACCTACCATCCAAATTCCTTTCTTTCCCTTCATTGAACCCCCCGACTTGGGGACAGTGGGGGGAGCAGGGGCCAGCGGCGGGAGTCTCGGTGTTTTAGCTTTTCCTTGTTCCTGGGCGGGTGGTGTACCATCAGCGGTCTTTCCCCCTTCTAAGGCCGCAGTTCCCAACTTAGAGGTGAGCCATGGGTGCTGGCTTGGGAAAGTTCCAGAAAGGAGTCTATTATGTTGTGAAAGGTTTGTTGCTTGGGGATGGCTATCAGGCCCCCAAGCAAGAGTTAAAGTTTTTGGTTAAATGGGTCTTTTCACAATTCCCCGAAGTTTCCCCGGACCTTGTTAAGGAGCCACGGTTTTGGGCAGCCGTTGTGGCCAAATTAGATAGAGCCGTTAATTCTGGGGAAACTAATCTGGCTACTGTGGCGTAGTGGGCGGATAGAGTGTACAATACACTCCGCTCATCAGGGGAATTGAAGAAAAGTCCCTCAAGTTCTTGTTTGCCCTCCAGTTCTCCCAGTTTGATGGTCCCTACCCCTCAGTCCTTACCCTCTTCCCTTAGGCAGGAGCCCTCGAGGGGGGTTCTTAAGGCCGATAAGAGGCAGGGGGTCCATCCCGCCCCTGCTCCCCCTCGACCCACTCGGCCTCTCCCTTCGAGGAGCTCTGGCCAGGCTCCTTGGAGTTCTCTTCTTTCACTCTCTGCCCCAGTCCCCAAGTCCCCAGTTGGTTCCCAAAAGGTTGTTCGGTTTTTTGATGTGTCACAAAATGGCTCCCATGGAGCCCAAAATGGCAGTGACCACCCGGTCGTTCCCGCCAGGGCTCCTTCTTCTCCCCCCAACCCCTTCCTTCCCAGCGCTAACCCTTTCCTTCCCCCTGACCCAGCCTCTTTTTCGACGGCTCCTCCCTTGGCTCCTCCCCCGATTCCGCCCCCAGTTCCGCCCCCTGTCGATTCCCCCCCTGCTCCTCCTACATATTTCTCTCCACCTCTGAGCTCCACCCAGGAGGCGGAGAGGGGTTGTGTGCCACGCCCATGCCTTCGCCCCGCTTCACTGCCAGGTCCCGCCTCAACCTCCTCCCATTCCAGTTCCCACACTCCCTCTTCCACCGCCCCAGTCACATACCACCTCAGCGGGGAGGGGGGCTCCCAGGCCCAATGGACACCGTTAGCACAGGCCCGGATCACAGGTAGCTTTAGAGAAGCTCCAAAAGGCTATTTCGGCCAGGCAGGCCCAGCATTACCATCCGGGCCTGCCTTTCAAATTCATTGTACTGAGAAAGCTGCCACACCTCCATGGCATTATCCATCAGTGGGACGAGAGTTTAAAGGACCAAGGCTCAGGAGATAAACTCTTAATCATAGAGTGGGTCTTTCTGAGCCACCACTGGTCCAAAAGGATGACAAGGCCACAGGAGTTGGTAGCTGAACTGATCCTCAAAGCAAGATCAAGGATCAGGGAGCTGGCAGGATGCGATTTTGCATGCATTCATATCCCAATTGAATTGGAATCGGGCCAGTTAAAATTGAAGACCTTTGATGAGCTGCTGCAAACTAATGAAAATCTTCAGTTTGCATTGGACAGTTACACTGGGAGCATCGCGGTAGATCGGCCGGCCCATAAATTATTTAATTCGGAGTTTAAATTATCTCTAAAAAAGGTCCAGAGCAGGGAGCCACTGGATGCTGTGACAGTTTTTACAGACGCGTCTGGAGCATCCCACAAGTCAGTGATGACTTGGAAGGATTCTCAGACTCAGCAGTGGGAGACAGATGTTGCTGTTGTGGAGGGTTCTCCACAAATCGCTGAGTTGGACACAGTCGTCAGGGCGTTCCAGAGATTCCCAGGACCTTTCAATTTGGTTTCAGATTCCGCGTATGTTGCTGGTGTAGTGTCCAGGGCTCAATTCGCAGTTCTACAAGAGGTCACTAACAAAAAGTTATTTGAGTTACTCAATAGGCTCGTTGATCTAGTCTCCCATCACGAGCATCCATTTTACGTAATGCATGTAAGATCGCACACTGACCTGCCTGGGTATATAGCGGAAGGTAACCGTCATGCCGATTTCCTGGCCGTGGCTGCTGCCACGCAGGGCCCACTCCCAGATGTGTTCGGCCAGGCTAAGATCAGCCACCAACTCTTCCACCAGAACGTGCCTGGCCTGGTTTGGCAATTCAGTCTGATGCAGGATCAGGCCAAGGCGATAGTGGCCACATGTCCCCAGTGCCAAAAAGATCAGATGCCCGCCATTGCCTCAGAGGCTAATCCCCGAGGTTTGGTGAGCTGTGAGGTGTGGCAGATGGACGTAACACATATCCTGTCTTTTGGTCGATTGTGTTACGTCCATGTCTCAGTGGACACCTTCTCCGGGGCTATCTATGCTTCTGCCCACACAGGGGAAAAGGCAGTGGATGTCCAGAAACATTTGCTTCAGGAATTCGCTGTCCTGGGCATCCCTAGGGCCTTAAAAACAGATAATGGCCCAGTGTACACATCCAAGGAGCTGCGGAGCTTCCCGCAGCAATGGGTAATAGTGCGTAAGACCGGCATCCCCTATTCCCCGACAGGCCAAGCCATGGTGGAGAGGGCCCACCAGAGCCTTAAGAAGATTTTATCCCGTCAGCAAGCGGCAGTGAAGGTGGAGACCCCCCACGTCCGGTTGTCGAGAGCACTGTATACACTCAACTTCTTAAACTGCTCTTTTGACAACCAAAATCCTCCAGTGGTATTTCGGCAGCCACCGGCAGCTGCAGCCTAAAGCCAGGCCTCCGGTTCTTGTCAAGGATCCGGAGACCTGGCGGATGGAGGGGCCCTTTGACCTGGTGACCTGGGGGAGGGGATATGCGTGCGTGTCCACTCCCTCAGGCCCCCGGTGGATTCCATCAAAATGGGTCAGGCCCTTCATCCCGAAACAGAGGACACAAAAAGAGGCGATACCACAGGTCCAGCAAGCGTGTTGGCGGTGGCGGAGGAAACCCTTCTACCGAACACCATCTTTCTCTCCGGAATTCCCTACAGTGTCTGAGGAGCCCTCTCCTCCTTCTTCCCCTCCACCTCTCGGCCTTTTGTGGCACGTTCAGTCCTATTCCTCCACTCCAGCTCTCTCTCCACTGATGTCAAATTTAAGTTGGTTGTTTGAGGCAGAACCATTTGTGTGAATTCTTTATACTTTTACTGCTTTCTTTTGTTTCAGTTACATCTCCCCGATGTCCCCCGCACTGTCATTGCTGGCTCCCAACCCGGGCTTGCTACTCATGATATTAACAACCTACCGACTCCTCCTGCCATCTTCGGAGCCGTGGGTCATCCCCCAGCCGAAGGTCAACGTCTGGCATGCCTGGGCTCAGTTGTTGTGACAGGATCACATATGCCTTGACACCGGCACGGCAGAGGACCCGATGTCGTCTTGCCTTGTGGGGATCCCTTTCTCTCCAGGCGAGTTCCCCTCCGCCTTCCAGTCTGCCCTTTCCCCTGTTTTGGCTCGGAGCCTTACTATCCTCCCCAGTTTTGATTCCACCAATGCCTGGAGAGACGGAGTGGTCAGGCTGGATCCTGTACCCTCCGAGCCCACTGAGCTACACCTTCTCGGTTCGGCCAGTTTTTCCATTTGTTTTCAGTTCGATTATACTATTACCCCCATAGAGAAGGGTAGTGAGGTGGTCCAGCAGTCCGAAAAAGAATACCAAGCTAACCAGTGGTGTCGGGTGGTGTTGAAGATCAGTGGCCCCACCACTACTGGACGGACCCCTTATGCCCTTCCTAGGGGAGTGTTTTTGATTTGTGGCGACTGAGCATGGGCAGGCATCCCCTCTGGTCTGGTCGGAGGGCCGTGTAGCTTCGGCCGGCTGACACTGTTTACCCCCAACATCACCCAAATTGATAATTGGAAGAGAACAAACATCACATCCGATGTGGCTAGATCTAAAAGAGATCTTAAAGATCTCACTGAGGATTGTGACGACGAAATTACCCATTGGTCACACTTAAAATCCATCGCTTTTACCATTTTATTGCCGTGGGTATCAGTGGCGAAGTCTCTGGGTGAATTGGGCCGCCTGGAGTGTTGGGTGGCTAAGCAAGCCAATTTTACTTCAGCCACGCTATACGATCTCCTCACGGACGAGGAAATAACAAGGAAGGCGACACTCCAAAACAGGGCAGCAATAGATTTTCTATTTCTGCTTCGCCATCATCACTGTGAGGAGTTTGAGGGCCTCTGCGGCATGAACCTGTCCTCTCGAGCCGAGGACGCCAAACACTCCATCAAGCGGCTGCAAGACCTCTTACACCAGGTCAAACAAGAGACCTCGGACTGGCTGGGGGACATTTTTAAGGGTTGGGGCCTTAGCAGGTGGGCCAGCTCAGTTGTAGAATCTGTTTGTAAAGTTGTTCTAAGCTTTATTATACTTTTAGTTTTTGTTGCTTTGATCCACGGCTTGGTGACAAGACTGATGGCCAAAACAGCCTTGCCCAAAGTGAACCTTGCCGCCGTTCCACTTGATGAGCCCATCGAGCTGGAGGACCTCTCCTCGGAGGCCGGAGAAGCTGCAGATGAGGAGGGGTCGACCGCGCCGCCCCTTGACCATCTATGGGCAGGTGGACTCCAGCTTGAGGAAGGCGAGGCCTGGCCGGACCAGCCGCGGGTCCCAGCGTTTTAAGTTTATATGGACTTTCCTGTTCTTTTAATTTTATTTGTTAAGAAACGGGGAGATGTTGTAGTGTGTTGATAAGTTTCTTGTTTTGCTCCCCCATTTTATGTATTGTTCCCCCCTTGTTCTATGTAAAATGGTTCTGCCCTCCCCAGTTTTCCCACCACAGCCCTTTTGACAGTTACGTTTCTATGGTTACCCCTGCCCCTTGCTTTGTCAGTCAAGTAAGTTATGTAATTTCCCCTCCCTTATTTCTTCTTATAAGTAAATCTTTTCTCCTCCCTGGGCCCAGTCAATCACCCCCCACTCCTCCTAGTTTTCGAGAACCTTCTTCTCTCTGGGGGTTGTGGTTGGCTGTGGTCCCGGGGCCCCTCCTTTACTTTGTATTTATTGGATACCTTTGTGTGTCAGTTATGTTAAGTTCCTCCCTGTACCTTTCCCCATTGGTTCTCTGTGAATCCCTCCCTTATCCACCCACTGTCTTTAAAACACTGCCTCTCCCACTGCTCTTGGCCATTTGCTGGTTGGTGCCTTCCCTTGGTTGGTAATCCCAGGACATCAATAAACCGACCTTCACGCCCACCAAGTGTCTGACTCCTTCCTCTCGTCCCGTCAGCATTGCAAGTCCAGTCCGCGATCCAGCCCAGCCTGAGGCCAAGATGCCAAGGGGGGCTGGCATTCCATGCAGCTGAGGCGTCAGCCTTTACCCATCAGCTAGCCGGACTTTGGCCACATACACCTCGCCGCAATTGTGGATCCTTTTCCATGGAAGAAATAATTTCTGAGCTTTCTTCACGTTTTTCTAAACCTAAAGATCCTGCAGGTTTAAAAGTATGTTATAAGCCATATTTTCTCCTTGTGGAATTAGAAACTTACTAAAAGCACTGTTTCTGATTATGAATAAAATTAATACAATAGCTTGATGGTAGGAAAACTTAATACTGTCATATTCAGCTTCATGAATAATTCACAAGGTACAATTTCTTGTTTATCCCATTGCTTAAGATAGGAAATATATGTGTGCCATCCATGCTTTTTAATAACAATTTTCTAGTATTTGTAGAAAAAACCCCATGCCGTTACCTCTGCAATGTATTTTTGTTTGTTCTTATTTGAATTTTGATACTGAATGTAGAGCTATTATAGACGTTCACATTATGAAGTATTTTCTTCCAGAATATATAAACTGAGTGTTTATTAAAATGTATGGAAAATATTACAAATACAAGAGAAATAATATTTTTATAGTCTTGTTGTCTATGAATCTTTTAGAAGTAGAACAGGAGTTTCAGAACTCCTGTTTAAGTCAAAACCTTAGGTTTAAGTCATAGGAAATTACATTCAAAATGTCAAGGCAAGATGCCACAGATAAAAATCAATGCTGTGTTGTACAAAACAGAATGAGAACAACTTAGTCCTGCTGTGTGTTGGTTTTTCCATGCTCAAGGATAAAAATATGCCCTAGCCATTGAGACTGCAACGCCTAGAATGCTCTCAAGATAAATTCAAAATTCTCTTCACATATGTTGGGAAGGAAACTCATGCTTTTGTCCTATCTCCTAATAGTTCCTCGTATTAGTAGCTCTATCATATTATGAAAAAAATGTTGGAAAACTATTTCAATTAAAACCCAAAAAATGGGAAGCCAAAAGCAGTAGTAAACCACTGAAAACAAAGTGGAGTTAACTTATGAATAAATGGCAAAATGCAAATTTGAAGGAAACAACGTAATATCAGTAATTAATCTTAAATCAAATGAGTTAATAAGGTGATGTTGGAAAAAAGGAAGTAATAACTGTTCATTCTACTTTATATTGCGTATTATCAGATCCGTTTATTATGATATCTTTAAATGGTCTTTCATCAAGAATTTTTTCTAATACCTTATTTTCTGGTAGTGTGTCCTTTTTATTCATCCAAATTTGATGCTACTGTACGATGTTACTGATTGTCTTCAGATGCCCATGTTGAACAATACACAGGTGCTGTGTTGCTATTGTGTTTTTAGGTATGTAATTCTAGCACAACTGCAGTGTGACTAGTGTGTTAAATTAAAAAAAGTAAAAAGGTGAGTCCTAATTGTGTGCAGATATTTGCTCTATAGCTTTTCAATATTATAAACTAGTAGAAATCTTTAGTCTTAAACAGTTCTCAATTATATTGTTCTAATCACTGAATAATGTTTTGTAAACGGAATTATTCACAAACCTCATGATAAAGAAGACAAACTAGGGACAAAACATAATAATTTGAAAGGTGTTGTCTATTGAGTTTTGTTCACAATCTGAGAAAATGCTGAAATATTATTATGAGAGAGATTTCAAATAATTAAAAATTTAAACTTTACTTAGCTTTCTATATTGTTCCAAATCCAAATCTTAAATAAATCTTGACTATTGTCAGCCTTTCAGAAATATGTCTGTACAGAACTTTTTCTTTTAGAAACGATATTTAGAAAAATACAAGACTCTTCTCTAGATGTGAGTGTAGCACTGGAATAGAAGCTTAGCACAAATTTCACTTTGTTTATGGTCCCCCATACTGTTCTCAGTTATTATTTACCCCTTTATTCAGCCCTCCTGCTATATTACCATAGATACTAATCCTTATATTTTTGTTTTGTCTGTGTCATCCTCCCCCCTTAGGATAGGTTAGAATTCTAATGCCCAAAAATATTCTCACTCCATTCATAACATTTTGACTTCTCCTGAGTTAAAACTTATGTATCAGTTACTAATTCCCTACATGTCCTCTCATGCACATATTCTTCTTGACAATTAATGGCAACTTTTATGCAGCTGTGCATAGAAAAGCTATGTGCTGTGTACTGTCTATAACCCCTTTCTTTCCACAGGGATGTAAATGGGTTTTATTTATGCAAATATATTTAGATAAATACATATATTTATATAATTTTTATATATTTTTTATATTTATATATAGTTTCACTTTTTCAGATGACTTAATGTCTTCCATGGGGGTGTATTGTAGCTCCAAATCAGTCTTTTGTTCCTTGATTTCTTAATGGATTCTGGTTTTTAGTTGGTCATAGCTATGTTTTAGTCTGGGTATAGCTTGATTCTTGTTTTAGCTTGTATTCCCACTATCAAAACCCACACAGCTTTATTTATTGTATTTATTTATTGTATTAATCTGTATTCCCACTATCAAAACCCACACAGCTTTAGAAACTACTTGCAAATGTGCTGTGATCTTGAAAATCTGCTGAACTTGGCACATCCTCTACTTAAATTCCTTCATCTCTTTTCATGCTTCCACAACTAGACATTCCCATTCTTTCTCTGTTAATGCCAACTTAAAATTTTCACTTACCATAGTACTTAAACTAGATTTTTAGAAAACAAAAAAAAAAATTGTAAATACTACGGATTGAAGAATGACATGTCTAAAAATCAGGTAGGAAAGGACCTTCATTGACAGTCTGGTCTAGTCTAGTCTTTTCCATGACTGCCCACCCTGTCTTTCCTTAAGGCTCAGTACATCTTCATGGCATTCCATGTCTCTGTAATCCCAGTGAGATTGTAGTCCCCTCACCAAGGCCCTGTGTTGGAAGCCCCAAGAATCACAGCATGTAGGTATGTTGAAGACTATTGCCATACCTATTTTTTCAAATCACTTAGTCTCTTCTGGTCCAACAAGAAATGGGAGTTTGGTTATTTTTGGGGGATGGTGGTGGGGGTAGAGGATGAGGAACCTCTTGGGAAAAGTTCTGTATTGAAAATGAACCAGCTGTGCTGCATGTAGAAGTTAATTTTCCTTAAAATTTGTCTCATAGTAATAAAAATAATTTGAGTGTCAATAGGGAGACCAATACATGGTGGAGTGACACAAATATGCTGTTACTCTTGAAGTGTTCTTATTTCATGTGAGTTTGCATGGATGCTGAAGATAATGACTGTACTGTGTATATCCTACTCTGCTATCTTTTTGAATAAAAGAGACACTGCAAAGAGTACTAGGCCACCTATTGTTGCAGTAGATTGTCTGCTGTATGGAAAGTAAAGTATTGTGTGCTGAAAACTGTATTGAAAAAGTTCAGAATGTTTTTTTTTTGTTTTTTTTTTAATTCTGTAAGTGGTGTTATTATTCTGAGAAGTAGTACTACAGTTGTGGGCATAGTAGAGTGGTCCATAGTTGCTTATAGAATCATAAAGTAAAGCCCATAAAACAATATAATTAAAACAAAAAGGAACAAATATATGTGATGACCTCCAAAAGTGGGGTATTATTTTTGTTCTCAGATGTTCGGAAGACACTATTCTAAGTAACAGCAACCAAGACAAAAAAGTATTTTTATTGGACTTATTTCTTAAAGATGGTGAAAAATAACTTGAAGGAAAATAGTGATCAACTTTGGTGTTCTTTTTGTGTTTTGGCCAGCTATCAATCTAAATGTCCTAAGTGAACTAAAATAATAGAGCAAAATACCTGGTTCAATTGCTCATTAAAACCTTTATTAGAATATTTTTTCATGTCAAAACACAGTGATTTGAAAATACATTTTAAAAACAACTTTTGCTTACCTTGTGTCCATGTATACACATTGAAATAGAGATCCCAATTTAATTATCATGGTTCAGGAAGGTCAGGGCACTAGGTTTCCACAATTTTTGTAGTAGTTTGGGAACGGCGCTCCTGCTCCCCTCCTCCCACCCACACTGCAGAGAGAGACAAAAGGCAGAGAAAATGGGCTGAGGTAAGAACAATTTACTGGAAACAGCAATGAGGTAAGAAAACACATAGTATTGGCAACAACACTGATAACCACAGTGTACAAAAAGAGGGTATTTTACATGAAAAAACCACACTGATCTAACCTGACATGACACAACCCTGAGAAAATAAGCAAAACATCAGGAAGATCTACTTCACCTAGCGTTTTTTCCCCACCCAAAGCCATGCCCCTTCTTCTCTGAAGTGAGGGTCCCGTACTTCCCGCCCCCAGCAGTGGTATGAGGTGGTATAGAATAACAACCCAGAGACAGCCATGCAGCTCCAGGTCCTAAACCCTCATTGCTACTTTGAAAAATTCACCCTATCTCCTTGGCTGAAGCCAGGACAGCATAGAAAGAAGCAATATCAATCCCTGAAACATATTGTATCAATTTTGATTTAATTTTCTAGATCAGGTCTGCTATGCAGCCATCAAGCTTGCACCTGCAACTTACTATCATCTTGTACTTGTAATTCAGCATTTTTTATTTTTAGTGATAAGCTGCATAATAAAAAAGCTAGTTTATTGAGATTTTGAACTATGTATTAATAAAATCCTTTAATTCAGGAAGTGTATTTTGAAGACATAGTAATATATACTAAGGATATTTGAGTAGGTTTATATTTTGGTGTTTTTTGTTGGTTGGGGGTTTTTGTGTATGGAAAGTTTTGATTGTTTGATTGTTTTTAATTTATTCCCTTCTCTCCTGACCCTTTCTACTTGATTCTACTTTTATCTTCTGCATAACTGTATGTGAATGTACAGTGTAGTCCAGTGCCTACTTATAACTCTCTACAATCACTGTAATTCAGTTTCTAACAATAACTAAAATAACTTTAAAACTGTGCATGACATAATTAATGTCTATTGATCCAGCATGTTGCTGTTTGTGCTGTTGCATAGAAAATAAAAATTATTTAAATTTTTATTTAAAACAGAGTTTTTGGGCATATTATTCCCATTCACTTTTAGCTATATGAGTTGGCAAGTGGATTGAACATTCCATTGGTAGATTGCAAATTGCTAAATACTGGTGCTCATAGTAATATATGTGTTAAATCCTGAATTTCCAGGATTCTGATACCTTTTTCCATGACTCACCTCATGCAGTATATTTTGGATCCAAAATTGTGGTTTGTGCCTTAAATATTATTGTAGCCTATGTCTGTGGAACTGTTATTTTTATTTGACACCTTTTTGTAGGGCAGGGTGAAAAGGGTTGCAAATTTTACTTCAGAAAGGCTAGTTACTCAGAAAGTGTTTAGAGTAGGAAATCATGATTGCTTAGCATTTTAACTCCCATCTGTTTGGCACTGCATAGAAAAATAAAAGGAAATTATTTCCCTTTTTTGCTGATTCAGCATGCACTCAGCAGTGCTGACACAGCTCTAGAATGAGCTCCTAAATGTGTGATAATTTCCTCTCTTAATAAAGAGAATTTCCAGTAAAAAAATGAAGGTTTTCCCATAATCCTTCATTCAAAGAACTGTAACTCATGAAATAAGTTCACATGCAGTACTGTCTGACAAGATTCTCCTTGTAGCTCCAACTCAGAAAAGACACAGTGCGTAATGCATCAATGATTTGTTCTTTAACCATAGGCCATCATCTCAGATAAAAGTGCTGGCATTTGGGAAAGGTATGTAAGTGCAGCAAGATCTTCAGCTGGATCACCAGTCACAGGAATGTCAATTTGACAGTTATTCATGTGTGGGTTGCAGTCACTTTCTGAATAAAAGGTCCTTTCATACTTGACCTGCATGTACCTTTCCCCTTAACAATACAAAACCACAATTTCTTTTACACTGCAATTTCTAATTCCCTATTTGGAAACTTACAATATGTAAAAAATACAGTCTATGATAAATTGTTCATTCCCTTGTTCTTCTCTCAGATAACCTTTAATCAGTTCTTGCTTTTTTTCTGTGAATTAGATTCTTAGAAAGGGTATTTATTCATGTCTTTTTAGAGAGTACTTTATCAGAGGCTGCACCATCACTTCTGACCCTGTATCATTTTCTCTTCTTCGAAGGAAAAAGAGATTAAATCCCCTTCAAATATTTTATAGCTAAACTATGTGTTAGAGGGGAGAGTTTATAGAGTTAAAAATTACAATAAAAGCTCATTCAAATTAAATGTGGAGTCCAGGGCATGAAACAAAATTTGTGTGAGATAAAGGTATAAATATATGTTTCTATTGCCACAAGCACCATAAGAGAGTCTGTATATGACTCTCTTAACATTTGCATTAAGCACTAGTTTACACAGACCTGTTGGACAAAACTCTGAAGATTCGTATTATCCATGGATAAAATTATCTGGCTATGCTGCCAATTCTTCTGAAACCAAATAAAATCCTGTATCATACAATTCTATTTCTTTTGCCTTAAAAACAGCACCAAAAATAAATGAACTTAATTTTTGTGTCCTTATATATTGACATTTTGCTCTGCTTACTATGCTTGTAAAAATACTTCAGGGTTTTTTTGTGGTTTTTTTTTTGGCAAGATCACCAAACTTTTCCCCCTCACTACTTTCCCATCTCAGATTAAACAATTGATGGTGACCAATAAAGTTGCAGAATGCTCCTCAGAGCATGGTAATAAAACGACTCAGCAGTTTCTCCCAAATTGCTTTAAAAACACTAAAGCTGGAACTTGTCTGTTGCTGAACACTCACAATTCATTGGCACAAAGGCTGAAAAGCTAGCTGATTCATCAGAACCTTGTTTTTTTAATACCTGTACAGTTTTCCTGGGCCAGAATCCTTTTGACACTGATTCAAGATTAAGGAAAAATTCAGATCTGTAAATACATTTGCCAGCTAAAATGTAATCCCCCTATCCAACTCTTTCTCAGTACTCCAAGTGGAGAGTTACTTTATGAAGTTAGAATAATGTAATCATAAAACAGTTTTGGCTGGTTATATAGTCCAACTCACACTGGAGAGAACAAGAATATCAACTAGATCAGGCTGCTCAGAGCCCTGTCCAACTCCACCATGAATGTGTCATCTCCCACCTCTCTTGGAATCTCATATAATCATTTAAATCTCATCAGAGACATGGCAGCTATGAAAAAGTTGTAGAAAAAGAAATTACACTTGTTAGTATTGGAAGAAGAGCCTCTGTTACCACGTTATTCCATATTGTCATAAGATTACATAAGCAAATGAGTGTCAGAACAGGGGAAAGGGACATAGCAAATGTAAAACATATATTTAATGAAATAAAAGATGTATAATATCACAGAATCATAGTAACTTGGAATTAATTCAGTTTGGAAGGAATATTTACAGGTCATGTAGTAAGCAGTACAATAAACAGCAATATCTTCAGCTATATCAGGTAGTGTAGAAGCTTGACCAACTGGACCTTGATAGAATATTTCTAAAGATTGGACATCTACCACTTCCCTGGGAAACGTGTTCCTGTGTTTCACCACCAACATCACAAAAAGCTTAATCCTTGTACCTAGTCTAAATCTACCATGTTTAAAACCATTATCTTTTGTCCTGTCACAGTAGGCCATACTAAAAAGTCTGTTTCCATCTTACTTAGGCATCCTTTTGAAGTATTAAAAAGACAGAAAAAGGTCTCACAGAGCCTCTTCCAGGCAGAGCAACCTCAACCCTCTCAGCCCCTCCTCACAAGAGAGTTGTTTCATTCTTCCAATCATTTTGCTGGCCCTTCTCTGGATGCATTCCAACAGGTCTGTGTCTTTCCTGTACTGGAGTCTGTCGAGATGGGTGAAATCTTTCAGCTGGGGACACACAGGAGCACAGTGGAGGGGGACGATCACCTCCCTTGGCCTGCTGGTCATGCTGGTTTTGATGCAGCCATGGATATGATTGCTTTTCTGGGCTGTGAGTGCACCCATACAATCACAGACAGACTGGGCTTATGTCCAGATTTTCATTCACCAGGAACCCCAGGTCCTTCTCCAGTCTGTCTCCAGAGGCCTTTCAATTCCTTCACCCCACAAACTGTATTGAAACCAGGACTGGTCCATCCCAGGAAGAGGCACATTTCTTAAACTTGTCTAGATTCATCTGAAGAATTTAATTCTGCTCAGATGCCCACTGAAGTACTCAAGTAACTGTTTTTCAAACTACAACACCAAAACTCTTCCATGTGATTACAGTAGTTAGAAGTCTTGCAACACATCTCAATGTTAGACAAATATCTGCTAGAAGTGAGACAAAGAGATGATCAGAAGTTAAATTACCCATCAGAGCCCATGCTTATCAGTAGCTAGTAAAATTTAAATGAAATTAATTTCTTGTATTACAGGTAAGGTATGATTTGGACTTGCAGTTTCTCAATCCTCT
The DNA here is from genome assembly GCF_035770615.1 of Melospiza melodia melodia. Taxonomy (NCBI): domain Eukaryota; kingdom Metazoa; phylum Chordata; class Aves; order Passeriformes; family Passerellidae; genus Melospiza; species Melospiza melodia. The sequence continues at coordinate 57,940,995 of NC_086226.1, read as the reverse complement.
ACAGCTGTGCTGAGATGGTGCCAAAATCAGTTAAACTGAACATTAGTTTATTCAATCCAATTTAATAATAGCAAATTAAATAGCAAATTTAATAGTAGCAAATTAAAAGACAAAAGGAAACAGACTGTAAACTCAGATCACACTTTGCACAAATAGTGAGCAAAATTCTTTACCAGATGAAAGGGTTTAACTGTAGACAAAACACTGAATTTTTGAGAAACATAAATTTAATGCAGGAGGTATGAAAGAGGTAAGTACTTTGAATGTAAAGAATGACAGGTAACTAGATGAATATCACAAGCAGAAACAGAAGATCTGTTTATTGTTAGGACTATTTCCACTTTGAATTATCGTCTGATTCAGACATGAAACCTCAAATGTGAGGGAATTGAAACAATTCAAACAACAATTATTGTAAAACTTGGTGGGAGCCTGGAGTAGGGGAGAAGACCTAGTAAGGTGGAAGCATTCTACAAGAAAATATACCAATCATGAGTTTGTGTGATAAATCACATAGAAGATTCCTCTAAGTTAAATAACAACATTGCTAAAGGAATAAGAGAGTAATTTAATAGATAATTTAATACTGGGGTAATAAAAGCAAATAGTTATATTCTAGACAAATATTGAATGCATGAATTTTGGAGCAGCTTGGTAGGAACCAGAATGAGTCAAATGTTGTTAACATTCCTACTGAATTGTGAATGTCAATCTTTGTAAAGTAACTTTATTGACTGAAAATTGTTAAAAATATCTAAATGAATAATTAATTCATGCAAAACTGATTTTGAAAAAAAATCTGTTCTAATGCAGAAATGATAATTACAACATTTGGAATTCTGGTTTTGGTTTTCAGAGCAACATGACAACAGCCCAAGTCTTAATCAAATACTAAATTTTCCTTTGTCATATAAGAGTGCTTCAAAATGCTTTCAAAATGCAACAGAAATTTGAGATTTTTTTCTGTGACTATTCCAAGTGAAGAGAATGATACATAAATTTTCTTAATTTTGCTTATTTTTGAATTGTGTGCTAGTGAGAGTTGTTCAACCTTAGGCAAATGGCTAATCCTCTCTGACCCTTTATTTATCTCCATGTAAAATAGGCCTAATAAAAAGTCCACCAGTAGCACACATGGAATTTAAGCTAGACAATTAAGCTTGTAGCAGTAGAAGAGTAAAACTGGCATAATTAATTGAACTGCAGTGAAACTCATCCTACTGGCTGCAGTAAAATTGTTCAGTCGCGTAAGTTTTATTTTGTTACAGTCACAAAAATACTCTAACTGAAGTAAATACAATGTCCCTATCTTTCTCCCCAGTGAAAGGCAGTAGCAGAGGAAGTAAGTATATTTCTGTTAACATTGGTAATTATATAGTACTTAAGAAAAGAAGAGTAAAATTTACAAATTCTGGTGAACCTTAAAAATGTTCTTTTAGGAGGCTGCTGAGTTTCCATTGAAACAGAAGTTGCAAGCTTAATTTTAGCCTAGTGAAAAGATACATGTATGAATACATAAGTTCTGATTGCATTTCTCTACTCCTGTAAACTCAGAGTTCCTAGGAATTTTAAGCTTCTTCCTGGGAAAGAGGAAATCTGTAATCATGGTGTTTATGAGCACTACTATACTTACTACAGATAATAACAAGGTGAGCAAGAAAACAACCTACAACCTTCTTATCAGTCAATTTAATTCTGCTTACTTTTCATAAAGCAACAATTTACTAGGAGCTTAGATTTGCTAATTATATGAGAAAAATATTGAAATATTTCTGGTAAGTTATAAAGCATTTAAATATGTTAGTTAATAATTAGATAATTATAGATGATAAATTGGATAATTAATAGATGATAAAGAAGGGTACCAAAGAGAATTAACTGATGAAATTATATCAATGAGAAAGTAACTGAGTCTAACTTTTAAGGTTCTTGCATTTTTCTGATTTATTAATGTACATTCTGAAAATTCTAAACTATTGTTATGGACTTATATAGATTTATTCATCTTTTTCTCTTGCCATGATACAGGTATCAAGCTATGATATAGATGTGCTGCTATTGACCTATATAGACAAAAAACAATTCTTTTGTTAAGATTTTGAGATTGCCCTAGGCACTCATATCAAAATGAAAAGGATAACCACATAATTAATAATATAACTGTGGAAGTCTTTCACATCAATACATTGATTCTTACAGTTAGTGGGCCGTACAATCACAGACATATATTCTTAATTAAAAGAATCCTAGCTGTCCTGGTTTAGGACAAATTAGAGGAAATCTCCAAAAGGGAGCCCCCCAAACAAAACAAACCTCCAACCACCCCTCCCCCAACACCGGGTTCGGGAAGGAATTTCTCGGAGGAGCAAAGTGGAAAACAAAACCTATTTATTTACAAGTAACAAAAGAACACTCCCCAACACAAGAAAAGGAAAGAAACAGACTGTGTGGTGAGGGCACTGAGCTTCTCTCGCAAGCTCCAGGTGTCCTGGACGTCTCAGGTCAGGTCCGGAGCCGGTCCAGTATCTTCAGGGGAGGGTAAGAAAGAGGGAACAAAAGAAAAGAAAAAAAAAACAGCGCAAAAAGCAGAAAGCAAGCAAGCAAAGCGGCTAGCCAAGCCAAGCAGCAAAAAAGCCAAAAGCCAAAAAGGCCTGGTCAAACACTCCCCCCCTCTCTTCCCCGCCCCGCCACAGCAAGACGGCCGGGGGGGGGAAGAGAGAAAAGGCACAACTGCCAGACACAACACACGATATTGGGATAAAGGCTGTCAACCCACGACACTAGCTAAAGTAGCATGCACAAAAGATGGAATTGCTAGGTCCAGCTCTGTACAAAGTATCAGACACACAGAGGAAAAACACAATACTGCCGAAGTTTTTCTGTGTCATACAACAAATAAGCTCCCTTTGAATGATCTGTGATACCCAAACATCATCCAAACCATTTTAATCCTGGTATCGAAACACAAGTTTCAAGCTTTTATTTTTGATCTGGAATTTTCCATGAATAACAATGTGTAGCTGTTTACAACACTGATCTGTAATACATCTGTGTTAATGTGCTGAGACTCAAATCACGCTGAAAAAGAATGCAATGTTTAAAAATACTAGAATCACAGAATCATAAAATAGTTTAGGTTGGAAGAAGGAACTGTCAAAGACCATCTAATACAGAGCCCCCCTTGCGATCGACAGGGACATCTTCTAATAGAATAGGTCACTCACTCAAATCTTCATCAAAACTGGCTTTGAAGAGGTCCAACACTTTCAAACACCTCATATTCTTCCTCCAATTAAGAATTTTCCATGGTTTACATATAACACCAAAAATCTATCTGTCTAATGGCATCGGTGACAGGGAAGTAGAATCCCAAAGAAGAATGTAAGATATTTATAGCATTGGAAGAAGTCTCAGGCTAAAAAGTGTAGGAAGGAAAATCCTAGAAAGGTAAATTGGAAGGTGGTGGAAGACATTACATGCTTCAGGACTTTTCTCATTATAATCAGTTATTTTTAATTAAATACAATTAAGCTTTAAAAGTATTATAATTGATATAGCTCTTTCTATTGAATATACTACTTTGTAAAAGATGCTCTAAAAAACTTATCTTACTGGGCAAGGAACTATATTTTTTATGAAATGTGCTGACAAAGTAGGGAGAGGAATGGATTTTGGAACCTGTGTTTTACAGTTTTCATCTTTGTACAACTGTTTCTAGGTCTTTCTAGTTTTAAGTCAGACTAAAATATTCTATGCATATTTCTAATCTATTCTATTTCTAATAATATTCTAATCCTAAAGACCTAACTTTTTAGCCAGTGCTCAAAGCAATCACATTTGATACAGGAAATTTTCCATTCACATCTCTTACCATAACTGAGCATGAATTCAGCCTTCTTAAACTTTCCCTGACTACACTTAATTACAGATTTTTGACTAGGCCAAGTCTAATGTACTTGAGAAAATTACACCCTTTTGGTCTTGTGCAAAAAGCCCTATAATCTTCACCCTTTTAACAGAAATTGGCCTTGAAAAAGGAAATCATTATTGCTTGAAAGATTAGTAATAGGTTTGCTGAGATTACCCTTGAAAATTTCTTATATTAAGACAGGTTATATTTTGTCCTTATTGTTGCTTCCTACTGTGTTCACACATCATGATAAATCTCTGAGGACTGCAATATCCACTCCTTGCAAAATAATAATATTTTACATTTTAATTATTTTCTTTACATTTGGTTCGATGGGATATATGAAGAACTTCATACATCTGAGCCAAGGACAGGGAGCTTTTTATCATTAATGTCTTCAGTGCCTCCTGTATACATGTAAAAGACAGGACTTCAGAGCTGTTGTTCAAAGGAAGGACAATGGTCTTGAATTTTCCAGGGAGCCTGCAGAGTCTTCCATCCAGGAACTCGTTTCCCTTTAATAAATTTGAGTAAAGGTATTATGAAATTGCTTTGTCCATTTTAGGGTGAAAAAAGTACCAGTAAAACCTTCCTATATGGCAATGTTTTGAATATTTCGTAGAATGTAATTAATTAATACATACTTGGTCGACTATTGTCAGAGCACCAACTGAAATAATGAAGTTTCACTGACTTATTTCTGACAATGAGTTGATGCAAGTCATAAAAATGTGAGAATGAATTTGCATAAGCCTAATGATACTACGCATGGAAAGTATTTTTCCTTTAGCAAAGGGAAAAGAAATGCATAAAAATAGAATGGTACAGAGAGAAAAACAGATTTAAAGGAGTGGAAAAACAGCAGCCGCTGTATCTTTAGAAGGGCCAAATTGGTGTAAATCCACTGTTATGAAGAAGAAAAAACACAGCATGCAAGTGACAGGATGATTATGTTACACCGTGGATCATCATAGAGCTGCAAATAGAGCTGAACCCCAGTAGATAGTTAAATCAACTTAGTACTTATTTTTACCTGATTCCTGTTGGCTTGTTTGGATGGCAGCAGTAGGATCTCCTTTGGATTTTCCAACATAATCGACCATCAGAGTATCTTTACTTATGCGGACACATTCTTCTTTTGTTGTGAACATTTAAGGGGTTTTTTTGTATTTCTGCATTAAGTATATCACCAAGTTAGATATCTAAAGCTTATCTTTTCATTATCATATTGATTGCCCTTGTTTGTTTTAATTTAAGTGTTGAGCAGATTTTGTATTTTTATACCGGGCTTTGATTTTTATTGTCTTGTAATTCTGAAATACACCATTTTAGAGTAAAAATGTAATTGATGAATTATTCCTTTGAAATTTTTGAGTAACTCAGAAGAAAGTCTTCTGAAAAACTCTACTTACTAATGTTCAACCAATAAACATTTAAAGGTATATTTCATGCAATCCAGGGAACATGAAACACATTCAATACAAACAAATTGCTAGTTTGTTTGTATTGACTGTGTTTCACCTTCCCTGGATTGCATGAAATATACCTTTAAATTTGTTGAAAATGCAGCATTTGATCAACTTTTAAGTTTTAGTCAAGCATTGAGTAAGAGGGAAAAAAGTAATAGTTTTTCCCTCCTGACATGTTTTTGCTTCATTTTACCTCATGAGAAGTTGTTCTTAGGCCATTCTAAAAAACTATAGTAGTATCTGAAAATAAGTGTTAAATGTAGCAAACAGTTTATGCACAGTTTTTATTCAGGAATCAACTTTTTTAGTATTTGAATCTGCTCTTATTTCCAATATGAAGAGGAAAGAGAATCTGTAGAATGATTAAGCATGATTTGCACATCTTTTAGCATATTCAGACACATAGTGTGGACTTCTGCACTACATCAACATGAATTGTGTTTTCTGGAGATATAAGTCTGACAAACAGATATTATTTGTGTTTGGGGCATGCCATTTGAACAGAAAAATAATCTCCCTATGCAAAAAAGTTCCACCTTTTCTAAAATAGACATTTAAGCTTTTTTTCCCTGATATATTCATTGATAGGATACTCTTTATTCCATCTTGTAGATAGTAATACACCTTTTCAGCAAGTAGGCTTTCATTTGTACTGTTCTAATTGCCCTCATACCATCAACTGATTTCTGATTCCTGCAGACAGTGAACTTTTGCACCAACTTGCTTCCTGGGATAATCAGAAAAAGTATAATAATGCTGAGTGGAAAAAAGAAAAAATCCAAGTCTTAAAGTCATGTTTTATTATTGTGCTAGTAGCTGAAGAGTAGTACTTGGTCCTTTATGTATCAAAAAGATGCTGACGCAAATACCTTCACATTTTAATTTACAGACAGGTGAACAGCTGGATTTTTTGAGACCCAGGTTAGTGCAAACAATCTGCATTTCAAAGGATCTTGCAGCAATCAGATTGTTAGCAATTAGGTGCTGTTGACATGGCACGAGCTGTCTTGAGAGAAAAGCTTTCTGCTCGATTGAAGATATCATGCAGATCCCCTGGGTATTGGGGCCTGACCCTGTGAGGGGGCCCTTTGGAGTGGGATTTGCTGTGTGGTTTTCTTAGAGTGGATGGGTTTTTTCCTTTAAAACAGTGAAGACTGAAAGAGGAGGCTGGTACTTTCTCCACGTGAGTCTAAGTAGATCTGGCTGGTTCTAAGGATAAATAAGAGGAAAAAAAGCAAAATGACAGTGAGAATATAAACTTTCTGATGTCTGTGATTGGATATAAAATCATAATATTGAGATGAGTGTTTATATACTTAACCATATGAACAAGAGAGGCACAAGCTACATACAAGGGGTCTAAATGGTAATTATTTCTTGGAAATGTCCTTTCTAGAAAGTTATGAATCTATTTTAATGCAACTAGTAAGTTGTAGCAATTACAAATATACAGAAGTGTGTGTAGACCTTACACGTATCAAAAAACTCTGTGATATGGTCCACTGGATATACTGAACAGGTGATTAATGATCACTTAAATTATAATATATTTTACAGTCAGCATGTTTTCTTTTCAGTAAATTCATTGTATTGACATCTTCTGTTCCTTTTCATGAAGATACTAGGACCAAAGTAATTTTATTTGAAAGAAGTAACATAATAATCCTTCTGGAAAGGTTAATCTTATCCAATATAGCAATGTTTAATATATCACAGTACTATAACTAAAAACAATTATAAAATTAAAATTTAAGACCTTAGATCTTGCAGAGAAAAAAGTGTCAGCATTTCTTGTCATGATCTAAATATGTCTGATATGTCTCTTTTGCAAAATATTCTTTCACTTAATGGGAACAAATTGATTCAAAACTTCTGTGTTTTTACCATTTGAATAATTTAATTACCTAAGACACTTCCAAAAGCCTAGTTGCTTTTCCCCTCAGGCTAATTCTATTAATATCAGTAGGAACAAGTCATTAATATGCCATTTTACAATCTTGACCAAAATTGGATATTTTAATTTTGTCAATACCAAAGACTAAATATCTGCAGCACTTTGTTATAGCAGTTTTCATTTAATACAGACATGGGACTTAGGAAAAAATCAGTGTGAGAGAATAACTTTAAAACCTTGAAAGGAAATAGAAACATAGTTTTATGTACTTCAAATGAAGTAATAAAAGCAAGGAGAAAATAAGATAGGATTTCCAGTGCTGGCTGAATCTATGAATTTTACTAGAAGCTCTGATATTTGTTCAAATTTGTTCTCCACAATGATATGTTCATTTTAGGGAGAAGACCAGAACTGAAAAAGTTCTGATCTGAGAAATTTTGTGCAGGACATCTTCTAAAACATTATTCTACATTGTTGCATATGCGTTCACACAATATATGAGAGCAGAAGTAAAACCATACAAAAAATTATTGGCAGTAAAACAGCAGAATAGCATTTCATTGATGACCACTGCAGAATACCCGTATTTTCATGGGCATCATTAGATTGATAAAAACAGTCAGAGATGTCCAGTTGAAAACAACCACCTTTCCTAACTGGAACAAAGGAAAAAATCCATTTAATTCTAAATGGACCTGTCGGGTCAGAGGAGCTCCTCACAGGGATACGCTGTTTGCTCACACTGATAGGCTGGTGAATACTTGCTATTTCCCTAAGCCCTCCTAGATACATTTACATAAATGTTAATGAAGTAGATCACATTCTTGCATTAAGCCTTTGATTGATGTCCCTCCAAATGGATGAACTTCAGTACTCTTCTGTCTGAGGAAGAATCTACTTTTCCCTAAGATCAATATGTACCTTTAAATGAGCTTCATAAGCAAACCTATCCCCAAAAAACTTGATTTATATATAAATGAATAAAACAAACAAAAGAACCCCAGACCAACTGTCCAACCAAAACCATATGCAGACACACACAACCCCAACCAACAAACTAAAAAACCCAAAACCAAACAAAAACCCATAATCCTGAGAAAACAAGCACTTATGGCAAATTTCATAACATAATAAAATACTAGTCAGATATTAAGGCCTAAGAAAAATTTTCTATGATACATAGTAAGCAAAAAAATTGCATGCATTTGCTTACAAATATTTCACAAAGGATTTATTTAAAAACTTATTACATTCGGTAAAATTTCACTGCAGAATTCAGTAAACCTTTTATCAGTCCCTAAGAATCATGAAAAATTATGTGTTCTAGGATTCCATTCTTTCTTCGAAAAAAATAACTTCATGAAGTTTTGATTCTTCAAGAGCACTCTTGAAGAATCTTGAGTCCGAAGAATAAAACAAAGATTTAGTATTGTGATGGTATGGAGAGATGAGAATATATGCTATAGTGGGCTGTTTCCTGAAGTGTTTGTTCACTTATTGTTAAAGAAAAAGTTGAGAACATCTATTTATACAATGTGTCTTTCAATGATGGATCATGAAAATGTTAGAATTTACTGTTCAAATGTGAAGAGAATAAGTTTTGTGACATTCAGTCACAAACCAACTTGATCCAAAGTTTTGGTGCTGGGCTGAGGAAAAGAAAAACAATGTAATTTCTAGGGTGATGTAATAACAGAAATTAAAGAACAGAAAGTAAGAACTTTTTTCTCTGCACCCATCTTTTTACAAGGGTGAGTGTTAAAATACCCAGGTAGTCATTTATCAGCTTGTGTTGCTCATAACATACTTTATGGAGCTGGACAGTAATGCAAATTGTTGTAAACATTGGAATTTTTACGGAGTTTAGTTACAAATAATGTTCACTTAACAAGGGGTCATTTCAAATGTTATTTGCTGTGTCTCTGCTAGTATGGTTTGCTTTTTAAAAATTTCTTTTATTTGAAATTTATCAGTGATATTTAGAGGGAAAAATGAATAAATAATTGAACATAATAATTTCCAACTAATTATTCAAGGGCTATATGCAACATATAAATGGAACTAAAATTATAAATAATTTCCAAAGATCAAACAGGATTTAAATTGTCATAAATGCAGATATAATTTCCTTTCTAGATGCTGCTAAAAGTAGAAAAAGGCTGAAATAGATGAGATATCATATTGTAGGAAATGCCACGTAGAAGTAAAGAACAAGAAGAAAACACTAAAAATGTACTTTTGAAGGTCTTTCATCTAAAAGGCAGAATCAAATTCTTTTAGATAAGGCAAAGACTTCCAGGAAGGCACTGAGACAGATTCCAATGAAATGCCAATCCCAGCAGATTTTCTAGCAGAAGAATTGTATACTCAAGAGGACAAGGTAATAATGAAATGTTGTTTAATGGCATTAAATTTTATTCAAGTGCCTAACAGCATTATGCTGCATAAAGGATTTACCATTGTATCCTCACCATTGCTGCAGGATCATAGTAGCACAATTTTTTTATACACACACAGAGTGGAAAATATAACTATGCGTAATACAAAATTCACATCATTGACTCTTAATATTGACAAATAAAAAAACGCTGCATTTCAAAATCTACTTGTATTTATTTTAAAAAATCACTGCAGTTCTGGAAGTGATTTTGCTATCAATGTGTTAAAAGCTAGAAATAAAAGATTTTACCAGGAAAGTATATAAAGGAAAGGTCATTTTGATTTTTGTGCAGATTCAAATAGATCTATCATATTGAGTCTATAGAATTTTTCGTAGGTTATTTTAAACTTTTATTAAAATTTTATTAAACTTTTAACAAAGTTTAGTTCAAGCAATTTTTTACTCAAGGTTGAAAGCTGACAATACATATTAAAGTAGTGAAAATGCATTGGTGGTTTGCAGTCCTGATGGATAAGGGTCAGGTAAGGAGTAAAGTTAGGCCCCCAAACTTTAGGAATGCAAACTGCCAGCTCTTCCAGGAGATGGGCAATTGGACCTTCTAGGACACTGCTCTCAGGGACAAGGAAGCGGAACAGAGCTGGCAGACGTTTAAGAAAGTCTTCCATAGAGTACAAGAGCTAGGAATCCCTAGGAGCAAGAAATTTATCAAGGAAGGCGAGACCAGCATGACTGAGGTGGAACTTGTAGGTAAAATTAAACAGAAAGAAACAAATACACAGGTGTGGAAACAAGGATAGGTAAACAAGGAAGGTAAAAAATGGTTGATCCCCTCTGGTCAACAAGGTTGAAAAACTGATTGCAAGGGATGAGGAGGAAGCTAAGGTACTCAAGAATATTTTTGACTCAGTCTTCAAGGGAAACCTCTCCTTCCACACCTCTTGAGTCAGTGGACAGCAGGATGGGGACAGGAGAAGCAAAGTCCCTCCCTCTGTAACGAAAGATCAGGTTCATGAGACCACATGAAGAACCTGAAAGTGCATAAGACCATGGGGACCCCATTAGACGCATACCAGCGTCCTGAGGCCATTGGCTGATGTAGTTGCCAAGACACTCGCCGTGGTATTTAAAAAGTCTTGGCAGTCAGGAAGTTCCAGGTGATTGGAAAAACAGGAAACATTGTACAGACCTTTTAAAAGGACAGAAAGAGGAATACTGGTGCCAGGGAACATCATGGAGCAGATCCTCCTAGAAATCATCCTAAGGCACATGTAGGACAGGGAGGAAACTCAGAACCGCCAGCATGGCTTCACCAAGAGTAAGTCCTGCCTGACCAGCATAGTGGCCTCCTATGGTGGATCCTCACCTAGGAGAGGAAATTGAATGTGCTGGCAGTGATTGCAATAACATCACCTATATTTGGAACAATCCTTTTGAGTTACGAATTTTCATGGATTAAATCTCTAAGTTAAGTGTATCACAAATGAAGTGTAAACGCACTGTCTTGATAATACATGTCATAGCAATAAATGAATCATCAGTTGTCAGAAGAATCCTAAAATTCTTGAGGTCCAATTCTTTAACAATTGAATATAAGAATATATGCCAATAAAAGAGTAAACAAAATTGAATTTCAATTCCATAACTCCACAGAATTTCAATTCATTAACTCTGAATACCCACAATGCATATATAAAATCTGACTCAGACACCTGAGGTTTCCATTGTAATCCGTGTAGAAAAGAATTCATTATTAGGGTGCAGTTCATCCTAAAGCAGATGTCTTAAATACCTTAGCCTACTTTTAGATGTACTGATTAAGGTAAGATGGATCACACCCATTAAGTGCTTATTGATTGAAAAGGGAAGCTTAGACGACTAGGGGAGGTAAGAAAGCAGACTTTCAAAGCTAGTTGAATCTCATACACAGTATTTTACAAATGCCTCACAGTGTATTTAATGTGCCTTCGGCGTTACAATTGCCTCACTCACAGTGATCTAAATATTGCTATGGCTAACCAAAATCTGTCGGATATACAACTCTGAAATACATTCTAAAACTTTACTGCCTGAGGTGATACCAACAAATTTTATTTTTTTTTTCATGTTGGCTCATTGATTATGAAAGAAGGAATTTTATTCTTCAGTGTATTTCATCCTATTCCCTGCATTTCTGATGTTTATGACTATATTTTTAGTTCCATAGTCTGGTATGTATATCTGCCACAGAGAAAGGAGATATTGATAAACTACACATGAAAAGACTTTTTAAACAAAGGAGAAAAACAGAATGATGTCTTAAGTTTTGGCTTTCATATTTTTAGATGCCTGGGTGTGTAGCTGTGAGCTGCATGTTGGGTGTTGGTAGGCTCTCTTTGCAGAGTGGGTGGATAGAACAGTCCTTTTCCAGCTTGACACCAAGTACAAACATTGCAAGTTTCAGGCCCAAGAAGTATAAACAACAGTGGACTGGAGAGAGAAAACAAGAAGGATGAACAGAGATGAACGAAGCAAAGTGCTATTTCTCACTGGAAAAGATCTCTGAGCGGCTAGAGATGTTGAGTGATATTCATATGAATCATGATCAATCAATTGCTACCTAAAGGTGTTAAAAGCCAGTGTACAAACAATCACTGACTTGGTTTCCAAGAATAATTCTACTAATAAAACTACTACAGTAGTTTCATACTACTGGATTATTTATGTATGATTTGAATTATGAAATTAATCTTTCCCTAGCGTATCTTTGACCTCCAATATCATGTTTGCAAAAGAATGAAAGTTCTTGCATTTGAAACTTATTTTTAATTTATTTTCATGGATCCAAAGTTATTTCCACTGACCTCAGTATATTTCCCACTAGAGTATTCATAAGCATTGTAATAAATGTCATGTCATTAAAGTAACTAATAGAAGTAAACTTGCAGTCACTCATATAATCTTTATTTGCAGAGGAAAAAAGAATGGATTGTGTCTTCTGTTTTTCCCTGTCTGTATTTAGAAATTAGTCAGCTACTGAGCATTTTAATTAGTCTGTAAAATTTTACAAGTCAGAACATTTTTTTCTCAGCAGCTTTAATGCCTTCTATCAAAATAGCTATTAATTCACTGAATTATTAAAATGTGGAAGTGAAGAAATATACCAAAGAAAAAACTAACTCCACTTTGGAGACGGTGAAATTTACATCAGTAGTGGAGTTGCACTTGTAGTTCTGTGCAACAGTTGAGCTATATGTGCAATTAGTTCAATAAGGGAGAAAATATAATGTAGGTACACTTGCTCTTCAAAGATCACTCAATAAACCTCTATAAAAAGTACAATACAATTTCAATATCCTCATTTCTGTATAGGATTTCTTAGGACTTATGAACGCCTTTATTATTAAACTCAAATTCAATTTGAGTATAATAATAAAGGTAAGTTTGAGATGGTTTTTTCCCACCTAGAATGGACTCCTACAATGTTTTCTACCTCTTGCTTAAGGAAGTTTGATATATGGACAAATAAGTTTGTTTGGAAATAGATATTAATCCTTTGTATCTCTTTAGAATTAAATTTATGATAAATAAATATTGATTGGAAAACTAAATCATTGGTACTTCATGGTCTTTTGGATAAAAGCAATACATTAATGCAATATACATGACCCCTTTGAAACATATTAACATTTCTTTTGAAACTGAATTTTAGAAATATGATGTAGGAAAGGAGGAAGAAACAGACGTTTTAACTCTAAATTTGGGCCAAACCCAAAGAGTAAATCATAATTGAAAACAGAGGGTCAGTATATCCTGGGTCTTCACATGTCTCATTTTTACTTTAGCAGACACTAATAATTGTCAGTTTAAATTTCTTTATTTTATAGTAGTTTTAGTCAGAAAACTACTCTACATTAAAAAATCCACACATCATTCAGACTGTGGGGCATGTCAAAACCTTATTTCTCTTCGTTCAAATGTAATGTTACCTTCTTATAAAGGCACAATATAATCATTAACTGTATTATGCCATTACCATTATGTCTTTGTAATACAGTGTTTCTTTCATTCAGGAGGCTATTTCACATGAGGGGAATGGCATTTAACAGGTGTAGGAAGTGACCTTACCACGCTCTACAACCGCCTGAAAGGAGATTGTAGCAAGGGGGTGTTGGTCCCTTCTCCCAGGTAATTAGTGATAGGATAAGTAACTGCATCAAGCTGCACTGACTGCCAGAAAAAATAGTCACTGAAAGTGTTGTCAAACAGTGGAACATGTTGCCTTAGGAAGTGGTGGGATCATCATCGCTGAAGGTGCTTAGGAGATATGCAGATATGACACTTAAGGGCATGGTTCAACATGGTTTGGTGGTGGACTCGGTAGTGCTAGCTTTATGGTTGGTCTTGATGATCTGATGGTCTTGATGGTCTTTTCTAACCTAAATCATTCTATGACTGTGATTCTTTGTTTCTATAAAGAATGTCAGGGGAGTGAAATGAAAAAACATATTCCATGGTTATATGTTTTTTCAATGCCATTGCTTTCCTAAGGTTTCCTCTATATCTCCAATGAAGGCCAGAAGGTTTTATTAACTCTTAAAATTACAGGCAAATCTTTTGAATTTGTATGCTGTTGCCAGAATCCATACAGAAACTACATTTAAATTGTCTAAAAAATCAGCTATAGATATCTAATATCTGTATAGAATTTTCTGAATTTACTGTCAAATACACCAAAACTAGCCAGCCTTAAGTATAACCTCAGTTAATTTTCTGAAATAGTAAAAAATATTGCCTTTTAAAGAGTCAAAACCAGGACATCTTCCTGACCTCTGAAGGGAATATTATATAAATTTATCTATTTGAGTGACATTTCTCATTCAGAAATTTAGGGGAGCTTCAAGATTACTACATGAAGATTATGGGAAACTGTTAAAATCAATTTGACCTTCAAGTAATTTTTTTTTATATTCCAGCTGTTTCTATCAGCTTTCCATCAACTTCATTATTTATAGCAAGTCATTGAAGTCTACAAGTGGCAGCCTGAACCCTGTTTTAAACTCCAGCTAAAGCAAGGAAACTCACAGAGACATTGCAGCTACCCTCCACTTGCTCTACAGACTTTATTAGAGTTGAACTCTAGCCTATAAGAAAATCAAAAATTTACAAATTTGACTTCAGGCAGGTTCCTAGGAGTATTCTGAATAATTCCAAAATCAGATAGGCTTTTGTTACAAAGAATTATCCGTGTCTTGTAGTCTATTGGCATCTTGGGAATGACTGAATACAAGCTTTGTGGCTAACCACAGCTAAAATATAAACCAAATCTAAAGCCATGATCAAGAGTATTTTTATTTTGCATTTTCTAAAATTTCTTTTAAATCTTGACCAGAACGTAATTCTTCAACTTGTAGCTTTATATAAAACAAATCCTGATTATACAACAATTTCTCAGGCAATATTGTGCATATCAGTTTCTTTTTTGCTAGACAGAAAATGTATGAGGTCTTGAATAATCTCTAGAAAAACCAAAAAAACAAATGAACAAGCAAACCTGAAAATATATTCTACACATTAATATGTACTGGAGTACCAAAAAGAGTGACTTTTTATATCTATATATTTATTGCCTATATACAGTCAAATCTGACTACTTGTAATATTATAAATAATTTACAGTAATTGAGAAATCTTAAATTTATTTTTGGATTAGTGTTTGTTTCTCCCTTCCTCAGTGTATTTGGAAATCTGTGTCAGATGCCAACACATTTGCAAGAGCCACTTAATAGAGCTGTTCCCTGTATGTGAATACAAGGTAATGGTTGCATAAAACAAAGAAGAGCACAGAACATATTGGAAACTAAGTCCTTTTACTGTGCTCTAAAACAATTTCTTTATGTAGGGTAAAAGATTTACTTGCACTTCTGGAAATGTTTTAGATATCTTTCTTTCTGACCTCACCTGGCAAAAAGTCCATCTGGGGACTAATGTAAAATTGTTAACTCTAAAGGGTACAAAACTCTCTTTGAAAAAGGAAGGGTTTACCTTTTTAGAACTCTGTTCTTTTGGTCTACATGCAAGTTGCAAAACCTGAGACATACAAATTCCAGCTTCCTATAAACTTGCACAAAAAAGCCAAATTATTTAGTAAAAGTGAAAATTTTTACAAGAATTTGAACACTAAATTTGTGCAGGATCAGATGACAGTATTTCAACAGAATTAGCAGAAGCGACATAGCAAGAGAAACTATAGGATGGAAGTAAATTTGCAACTTAATCTGAGGTTTGATAATGATCAATCTGATACTTCTGAAAGGAGAACTAGTTAATTAATAGTTCACTTTGATGAGCTTCGGCACTCAGATCCGTAAATGCAGTCTACATATAACTTAAACTCTGTAGGTCCATATCCATTACTCAATAAAATTATTCTGTGGCCAGGGCTTCATTATGAATAGAGATAGTCTCAGCTTGACCCACAAAAACTAACTTTAGAAATGAGCAATTTTGTTAAATGTCTTTATAACAGAAACTTTATAACAGAAAATAAATCAGAGTTAGAGTTGGAAGGGATCTCTGGAGATCGTCTAGTCCAACCCCTCTGCCAAGGCAGGGTCAACTAGAAATAGTTAAAAAGAGCAGGTGACAAAGGGACTCATTCAGGTGGGTTTGGAATGTTTCCATGGCTAGCCTGTGCAGCCTGTTACAGTGCTCTGCCACCCTCAGTGTAAAGAATTTCTTCCTTATGTTGAGATGAAACTTCTATTTTAGTTTTTGTCCTGCCACTGGGTACCACTTAAAAGAATCTTGGCACCCTCCTTGGAGATATTTATATGCATTAATTAGCTTCCCTCTCAGTCTTCTTTTTTCTATACTAATGATCCAGACCCCAAATCATCTTTGGAACCTTTGACTAGACCTTTTCCAGAGTCTCCTTGTATTTCTTGCACTTAGTAGCCCAGAAATGGACACAGCATTCCAGTTGTGCCTTACCAGGGCTTAGTGGAGAGGGAGGATCAGCTCTCTCAACCAGATGCCTACAGTCTTCCTAATGTGCCCTAGGATGCCATTTGCTCTCTGGGACTTAAGGGCACTGCCAGTTCATGGACAACTTGAGATCCATCAAGAAACCCAGGTCATTATAAAATAAATGGGTTACAGTTTTAAAGAACATATAGCCTTTTGAAGTATTTTGGAATAGAAGGTTTTATGCCTCAGGTCACAGACTCTTAAAGGAATGTTAGTTGTGACAGGTTCTGAAATATATACTTAGCATGATTTACAAATATGTAATCCAATTATTATTAAAGAGTCACAGAAACAATCAGGCTGGAAAAACCTCTGAGATCATCAAGTCCAACCTATGACTGAATACCACCATGTCAACTGGACCATGGCAATAAGTGCCACGTTCAGTCTTTCCTCAAACACCTCCAGAGATGCTGACTCCACCACCTGCCTCATCAGCCCATTGCAACATCCAGTCACCCTTTCTGTGAAGAATTCCTTCCTAATGTCCAACGTAAACCTCCCCTGGGACAACACAAAGTTGTGATCTCTTGTCCTGTCACTGGTTGCCCGGGAGAAGAGGCTGACCCTGACCTAGAGACTTTTCAGGCAGTTGTAGAGAGCCATAAGGTCTTCCCTGAGACTCCTTTTCTTCAGGCTAAACAACCCCAGCTCCCTCAGCTCTTCCTCATAAGGCTTGTGCTCCAGACCCTTAACTAACTTCATTGCCCTTCTCTGGACATGCTCCAGCACCTCTTGCTGGGAGGAGCCCCAAACTGAACACAAGTTTTGAGGTTTGGCCTCATCAGTGGCTGAGTACAGAGGGACAATCACTGCCCTGGTCGACAGTAGGGCTGATACAGGGCAGGATGCCATTGTCTACTTGTCCACCTGGGCAGAGTTGGCTCATGCTCAGCCACTGTCAACCAGCACCTCCAGGTTCTTTTCTATTGAGCCACTTTCCAGCCACTCTTCCCCAAAATGGTAGTACTGTTTGAGGATGCCTGGGGTCATGGTGACCCAAAGGCAGAACCCAGCACTCACATTTGGCCTCAGCCCATTAATCCAACCCATGCAGATCCCTCTGTAGAACCTGCAGATCAATCTACTCATTGAGAACCTCCTCATCTAGGTGTCACACTAGCCAAGGACGCACTCAGTCCCTCATTCAGAAAATGTATAAAGATGGAACTAAACTGCCTCCAACATTGGGCCCTGGGAAGCAGCCATCAACTGGATTTATCTCCTCTCACTCTGTGGACCCAGCCATCTAGCCCAGTTTACTCACTGAAAAATATACTCATCCAAGCCATAAACAGACAGTTTCTCCTAGAGAACGTTTCGGGAAACTGTAGCAAAGGCTTTACTATAATTTAAGTTGATAACACATTTAATCTTTCTGTCATCCACTAGCTGGATCACCTTGACATGGAAGATAATCAGGTGGTCAAGCTGAACGTGCCTTTCACAAACCCATGCTACCTGGGCCTCATCCTCTGATTATTCTGAACATGCCATGTAATGGCATTCAACATTATCTTCATCATGACTTTCCTGGACACTGAGCTCTGACTGGCTTGGAGTAACCCAGATCCTTCTTCCAAACTGTCTTGTGGACATCTGCTAATTCCATCAGCTGGGACTTCTCCAGTAAATCAGGTCTGATGGTAAGTGATTATGAGTCGCTGTGGTGGTGTTTAGGAATGGTATTCCCCAACTTAGTGTTACCACTGAAACACTCCAAACCACATGCATCTCACTGCCTCCCTTCCTTCCCTTCCTGCTTCCTTCTTCCTCATGTAGCAGGCTGGAGAGGAAAACTGGAGGCACTAAAGGTGAAGGTCATGCATTGGGAGAAGATGTATTTGCTGGAAAAAGCAATGAAATAAGACAATGAACAGTAGCAGCAGCAACATTAATGACAAAGCATGCAAGAAAGAGATGAGCAATCCACATTGCTCTTCACATGGAAACACCTGACAACACCCAATCTATCCCACTGCTACATGAGCTGGAAGGAAGCCCTGACCCCAGCAATGACTTGAGGTGGTATAGTGTGGGTCCTGCTCATGTCCTCTACTGCAAAAATTAATTTTGTGGTGGTCAGAACAGCACAGTGACTTTGTGATGCCTTCTGCCAGCTCCCTCTTCAGCAGATCCCATCTGTCCCCATAGACTTGTGTCTAAATTATGTAGCAGGTCACTATACTATAGTATTCCCTTGTATTCTGCCTAGCCCACCTAGATTAATTACAGAGGAAGGGTTCTGATAAAGTAAAACTGAAAAATCCTTATTTTAGATAAAGGTAAATGTATATGTTAATACTGGATATGAATTATTGCCAGGTTGACTGAATTTCTATGATTTAAGCTCTGTGTAAGCCAGACAGAACCCAGGTGATAAAAATTGTAATGTCTTCTTAACTCATTTTCTTCATAGCCATTAAAGATTCTGTTTATTGAAATCGAAATTGTATAAATTATTTTACAGGTAGTAAGACAGAGTCTGACATCTTGTACTTGAAGTTAGATGAAAGACTGCCAGCAACAGAAAGTTCTCTGCTGTAGCTGATTTATTTTCTCTGTTTCCAGCTTGTGATAAAGTTCAGCATTCAGAAGTTTTATGCCTAGAGTAGTTAAAAAGCATTCAGTATAAAAAGCAGGACGGCAAAAAAACAAGTAGATAAAGTCTGTATTCTTTTTAGAGGAAAACAGTTTCCTGTGTTGACTGAGATTCCAGCAATGAAAGAATTTGGCAGGAAAATGTTCTTTCTATAACTGGGTGGGTTTTTTTGCCTTCACTTTAAGAAGTGAATCCATAAAGAAAACTCCTCAGATTAATCACTCTTTAAATTTTCTCCCAAGCTGTCAATAACTTTTGTTGTCTTCTTATCCTTTGAAAAGATCTTTACAGTTTTAGATTAGGGAGGAATTTATTCCTGAAGCCATACCTCATAATAATGACAATAGCCTCAGTGAATGTACCTTTTCTGTATTGTTCACTCAGAACATGAAGGATATCGGAGGATTTTCTTTATAATTTGAAATGTGGGAGAAAAAAGTAAAGCTGTACTTCAGAATCACACTATTTTTTCCTGAGGTAATAATTACTGGTGGAATGTCAGGATGTCAGACCATTAATTAAGACCATGAGTTATTTTCTGAGTATATTTTCGCATAGAAGAGATAGGTTTTGTTAAACATCCATTCTCCTGCTACTTGTATAGTCATAGAGAGTAGTCATAGGAGACTAGGGAGATAAAATGCTATTCAGCCGAAAATGCAAACAATTGAGAGCAGTTCCACAGCCTCTGCTTAACATCTTAGGGAAACTTGTTAGAAGCTTTAAATAAAAACTTTTTAGAAGCTTTAAATCTATAAAGAAGTGGTAAGACCCCTAATTTGTAAGTTATTATAATTCTTACCCATCTGACAATGTCTTCATCATTTCACTTTTGTTCAGTGAAATCTGAAGTCCTTTTAATTATCTACCCACCCAAATTCAAATAGGATTCCACAAGTGATTTTCTCTTCCATTAAAATTGAAACAGTGTAGTAAACTGAAAATTTGAAATGCTGCTTTGACAAATATGCCTTGATATTCCCATCTATCAAAGTTTCATGTCGTCTTAAAGATCCTTTTGTCTTATGGGTTATACTGTTTTCTCACCATGATGGGAAACGCCTGTAGACTCAGATAAATGCCTTATTGTGAAGAAAAGATTCAGACTTACTATTTCTAAAATGCACAACTGTATGACAGTGATTTTGTTCTTTATCATGAACTCAAAATTTAAAACTACAGTAGGCTCTTAAAATAGCTTATAAAAATCTACTCAAACAGTTGAGTAGCACAAACATGCTTGCACTGCAAATAAAAAAATGCAAACCCTAAATATGTCTCACAACTCTGTACAAAGGATATTGAGAGATTATATGAAGGCTGTTGGTGCTTATATTTTGGCATATATGAAGTTGTACATCATGTTTTTATAATCTTCATTCTTACCAATGTTCAGACTCTCAAATGCATATGTCTTATTCCAAATGGTCCTACACTTGATAAGAATCCATAAGATGATTTTCATTCAGGAAAATAAGACTGTCAGAAACCTGTGCCAGTCCATGCTCCCACAAATAAGGAGCAGTCTTTCTATCTGCTGTATGGTCATATTCCAGCAACTAGTCTTACATGATGACAGGAATATGGACAAATAGGCACTGATAATATGAAAATAGCTCAATAAATAGGACTATTTACTCAGAAGATTTGGGGTGTGCTTATCTGGATCACTGGAATCACTAACAATACATGTTATAACACCACAAAATTTGTGAATTTTTTTTTTTGTCATGCTGCCATTATAAAACATATACTAGTGAGCAATAGGATAACAAAAACTTTGGGCCCAGATTGACAGTCAGTCTCCAGTGGTGGGTTGTTACCACAGGCTCCCAGCCAGGTAGTAATTAGCATTGACTCTATGATTGCACAAGGCTGATCAAATGCTTTATTCTACTATATTGTACTATACTACTAAGAAACTGATCCCCTTATAGACAGTCTGATGCAGACGGATCCAATTTGTCAATCAATCCAAACACCATCCAGTGTCCAATGAAGAAATCACTCTTTGGTAAACAAATTTCCATAACACATTCCACAACAAAAGGTCCAGCAAGTGGAGATAAGAATTGTTTATAATTCTTTTCTCTGATCTTCTCACAGCCTTCCCCAGGAAAATGTCTGGGGAAGTCGTTCCTGCTGCTCTCTATGGAGAGAGCTGTGGCCACAGTAGGCACTTCTGAGGTCTCAATTTTAGGGTCAGATATTTTCAGTGTTATTATAAATTACTTAGGTACTGGAGTTGAGAGCACACTAAGTAAGTTTGCTGATTTCCACAAAATTCCTTGAAATGGTACCAATAAAGATTTTTTTTTTCCTTTAGAGCTTCTTCTAGATTCAATAGTACCTATTATTGCACACGTGAGATGTCAGTGGGACATTTGAAAATGCCCTAGATTTACACTGCCACATAAACAAGTATTGTAAACATTTCAATTATGGAGCAAAAATAACCAACATCTTTGGCAATATAAATCCATTACAAAATATAGTAATTCAAAAGCAACTGGTCACTCTCTCCCAAATAAATTGCATCCCTTGCTCTTTCTTTTTGGTCATACTATTTCCTTCACTTGACCTGGCAAAGAACATCCTTACAAAATACTGGGGGGTGGGGGGGCTGGTTTCTGTGCACCAAACTAAAATGGATACCTTCAATTTTTTGTTAGAACAGATGGGGGTCTAGCACACATACTTTCATTCACTAATTAGGGACAGACAGAAAACCAAAATTTAACATTCCTTCAAAAAGTTAGCATTTGAAATGGAAACAAGCAATTCTCACTTAGAGCAGGAAGATCTGGCAGACAGTGAAGTACTTTAAGTCAGATTCGAAATATTTTGGACTTTTCACGTGATGATGTTAAAAGCATGAATTATCTGTCCGAAATTTAGTCTTGCAGAATTTGCTCATATTTCCCTGTTGGCATTCACTGTCCTTGACACATCTCATTCCTTTTATCAGCAGTGACTGTCTTCCTGAGCCAGACTGATCTATTGAACTTTATTGTTCCCCAAATTATTTTCCAGCACTTTAAAGTTCTGTAAAGTACTTTAAATAAATTTTTATGTTCTGCAAAGTGAATTAAAGATTGGTAAAATATGCTGAGCCTGTTGAACAAGTTACAGTATGAGCAGCGCATCAGATTGTCATCACTACCTTTCCTGATTATTCAAATTCTGACATGCAGGTAAAAAACACACGCTGCCAGGGGTCCACCAAGCCATTCTATCACTCCTCTCACCAGCAGCACAGGAGAAAAAATAGGATGGGAGAAAGCTCATGGGTCAAAATACAGGTGCCAAATAAAGAAAAAGCAGAAGCTACATGTGGAAATAAAGAAAGTCAAAATATTTTCTCTGTTTTCTATCAGTATGCAATACTGATACTTCCCAGCTACTTCCTTGGAAGCACAGCTTCAGTAGGCATAATGGCTGTTCTGGAAGACAAATCATAAAAATTAATGTCCTTCCCCACTCCTGTGAGCTTTTATGTTTGGGCTGATGCCATATGATATGGAATATCCCTTTGGTCAGTTTGGCTTGGCTGCCCAGGCTGTCCTAATGTTACTGAGCAGCTAATATTTCTTTAAGAAGCAACCTTTACAGCAATGGGGGAAGATATTGGAAAGTCCTTTGTGCTTTAGCACAATAGTATATATCCCTGATATTTGTGCTCAATGCATAGTTTTTATCATACAGTTCTTATTACCAGAGATTAATGTGGCATTGTGTTAACTCCCTGCATCTGTGACTATCAAGTCTCATGCCAGCTAATGCTTCCTTATTCCTTCCTTAGTGATCAATATATAATAGTGAATATCAGTTTTGAGAACAGGGATGTTTTTGTCAGAATAAAGATTGACAGTAGAGCTACATATCAGAGTATCCGAATAAGTCCACGGAAATAATTATCATATACGCGTGTATTCAAGAAATTAGATGAGTATTAATTAGTTTGAAGAATATAACCTGTTCTACTGCGTTATGGGGCATGCATGCTTGGAGAAGAATTCTTCATACTTCCATCACTGCCAGTAAAGTAATGTCAGCTTTCCAACTTAGTAAATTGGTTGGAGAGTTTGTTACCCAGTTTTTGGTGACATCAAGGTCTTGCCTACCCCCAGTGTACTGACGAGGGGGAAGGGTTGGTGCTTCCAACCTTTGCCAGCACTGCTCATCATTAGCCAAAACCTGGTATATTGTCAATTTTTCTAGCTAGCAATGCAAAGGAATAGAATAGCACTCTGAGGCACACATGCACAGGGTTAACTCTATCCTGGTCAGACCAAATAAAACCACTGTGGAAAGAATAGCTCAGACCAACTGATTCTTGGGAATTCTGTTAGTGGGAGTCCTTTTGGAACCATAACATTGAATTGTGTGTGTGTGTTTCTGCGCATGCTACATATCTGATGTCCATTTATGCACATGTGTGTATGAACTTCTAGTTGATACTTTTAATTATGACCTGTGTTATTGTCATCATATGATAAATGTCTTCAAAGCAGTGAAGATGACCTTGCTCTTTCAGTCAAAATAAGTCTCTGAATGACCACGGCCTTATGAATTTTTTTGCATAACTTAATGGTTTTTCAAGAATAGTGCCAATCTGATTTGGTACAGTGATTTATTTAATTTACATTAAAAACTACATTCATTTGACATGCAGTGATACGTGGTAATAAAACCAATAATTTCAGGTACCTAATTAGGATTCTGCTGGACATAGTTTTATTTATGCTGTACATATAAAATTATGTAAACTTTCATTATAAAATTGTCCCGTTCATAATTTGGCAGCAAAAAGTGCCAAATCCTTATGTGTTTCGGACTAGATTTACTAAATGCAAAAGTCTCAGTAGTGCATTACATTTCTAATGACAATGAATAACTAGAAAAGTAAGGGATGTCATTAAGTAAGGGATGTCATTCACATAAACTAATTTTTTATACTACCTTCAAGAGGAAACGTTCAACTTTTTCTAATTTATTTAGTCATAAGAGAATACTGGATTTTTCTTTGTTTTTTTATGCATGCAAAAATTCATCTGTTTTACTTTGTAAATCAGAGTGTAGAGTGATTTACTTGATAAGGGAAAAAAGAGTATTTTTCATGTTTAATAAGAGTACATATTAGAAGGCTATAGCTGTTAAACCATGTGATGCACCTATATTTGGGCACCTCTTAAATCTTTTTTAAACAATGTAAATAAGCACAATCATATATATCTATTTATATATTTAAAACATAAAACACTATTTTAAACTCATAAATAAAAACAGAATAGAAAAGTTAAGGAATGTAATAAAATAGGCCAGTAAACACTAAATGTGATCACTCTAAGTGCTATTGTGAGCTAAAGTACTTAGGGTGTTTTTAAGTGACTTCCAGTTCTTGTTTATTTCTATTCTTAACTGCCAGCCTGGTGACACTAAAAAACTAAGGCATACTCCCATTATTTGCTTTAAATTAACTGTTAAGGTGTACTAAGAGTTGTATTTCTATTCTAGATGTCTTGTGAAATGGTGGACACTCTCACCACTTCATTTAATGCTGTTCAGTAATCACTGTTTTGCTCTAATCACTAGGACAACATCATTGCAAACAGATATTGCTTTTTTTCCTCGTGTAATAGAAGGATGGAAACATTAGTTTGGGATTATAGAGATTAATGATGCTCAGGCAGTTTTCTGTGGCTGCATAGGATTATAGGTGGGTAATGCATTGAGCACGATTGTTACCAAGGTGAAAGGAAAACCATCACACTGTAGAAATAGTCAAGAGAAGCAATGGGCCTAATTTACCAAGCAGGTGGTCTCAGGAAATGGATATGATGGACTGTGTCCTGAAATAAGAGAAGATAAGGAAGCTTCAAGTCATTAAAATGTCCAATTCAGGTATGTTGGATCTGAGTTAAATTTGAAAATTTTATTCAGATGGTGATGGAAGTGTTTGGTGAAACAATTGTGACCTGCTTAAAAAAGAGGTGAAATAGAAGAGGCAATTGAGGAGGACTTATGTTCTAGTTTGTGGGCTGAACTGCAGGAAAGATTGTCTAATATGTCAGCTAGGATAGTAGCATTTGGAGGACATATTTAAGAATTTCTTCAACCGACCTCTAATATTTCTGTTTTTTTCTAATCATGGAGCCCTCAGATTTGGTATATTGACTGCAAATGATCTGTTAAAAAATATCTGATTACACAGTAATCAGATTACAACTGCTTTTGTAGTGCAGAGGGAGACAAATAGGAGGAAGATTTGTGATCTGTCATTTCTTTTTATTTCTAAAGAAACAGGAGCTCTGAGTTCACATCATTTCATGAATAATAAATTTAATATCATGTGTCTGATACTTCAGTGAGTATCATTGTTCTTCTTGGATATATTTACTGATAGCTTTACAATACTAATACTAGGAAGGAGCTTCATAGAAAATATCTTAGTATTGATGAAAAAATAAAAAGAGAGACTTTCAGAAATAATACTCCAAAATTATGTGACATTTTTTATAGCCTATTTTTTCAAAACTGATTATCCTTACTTGCTCAAATGAATGGTTCCTTTGTTAGAATGTATAGATACAAATCGTAGGAAAGCAGAAGAGTACATCAATGTTCTTCAGCTTCGTGACAATTTCAGACATTTCCAATAAACACTACTAGTAAAATACAGTATATCCCTACTTAATTTTTTTTGAGTAGAGTAAAATATAAACTTTATTCTGCTGCTATTATAAGAACAGATGGTAGCTCAGGCTGACTGCCAAAAGACTGTCTAATTTTCGAATATTTTCATATGTTCAGTGTCATGCACTTGCTTCATTAAAAAGAATATCACATGTGATTCACTTTTGGTGTGAACAGTGCTTGGAAGACATTTCTAGTAAAGGATGAGATTTGGGATATCCATTCTGTTCACAGAACTGCTCCTCTAGTGTTGAATAATACTACTGAAACAGATCCTGCTCTCAAAACACAAAAATTGAAAAGTTTTTGCTGATACAATAATTTTTGAAATAATTACATATGTAAGAATTACCTTAATTGAACAGACTTTTTTTTTAGTCTCTCAGGAATCTTTAGCTTTTCTTTTGGGCTTTGCCATTTCTCACTGCTATAGTAAACAAGCTGAAGTCAGTTCCTTGACACTATTTCAAAGACTGGCTCTTGAAACACTGCTGTACCACAACATGAGGATTGTAGGGTGAGCTATAAATGTAGACTTGAGTTGTGGTTCTCAAGACAGTGAAGGCAGGTGGTGTAGACTTACTACAATTCAAATGTGGCTTAGCTGTGTGTAAGAACTTAGAAACTGCAAAACTGACAATTTCCCTACAAATTTGATCTCAGTTGTTACATTTGCTCCTCACAATTATGCACAGGAAGTGGTGGTTTTCCATTGAATGCAGTGAATCAGCTCCAGGATCCTTTTAGCCAGAAGATTCAGTATCTATCTATCTATCTATCTATCTATCTATCTATCTATCTATCTATCTATCTATCTATCTATCTATCTATCTATCTATCTATCTAATCTATCTATCCATCTCCTCAAAAGCCTTTCAAAGAAAGCATGTTTATTTCAATCCTGAACAGGCCAGTGCATGCAGGGAGATAAAATCAGTTTGGTTTCTTAAGACAGAAGTCAACCTGGCCGCTGTGACACCCAACCCAAACATTCTGCAGTGAAATAGAAATGTGTAGCTAATTTGGGTCAAAGGATTCTGGGGCACAAGCATATCTTCTTTCTGTCCTCTAAAAGCCCATGTGTGCTCTTTCTTAAATTCTACTTCATCATCTGAAAAATCCACTCTCTTTCCATGCTGCTCTCTGTTAGCCCTATCCATTCCCAATCACCTTTTTTGCATTCAGTAATTTATCACATCGTGTTCAGTTGTTTGTCATTAGCTAAGTTAGCAGTTAGCTAAATCTCAGACATAACTGTCTGTTTACTGTACTGCTTACTTGCCTTCATTGCTTGAATGTGAAATTTTACTGAAGGGGTGCAAATACTGCTGAACAGAACAGATTGCAGCTGAAGAAGTTTCCACCTATACACGGCATACACTTCATGATTATAGACATTCAGCTTGTTTTTGTGAAGTGGTGCTATTAGATCAGATATGTAGAATTGAAAGCTCTTGAAATTCTGCAGCTGCTACTGGCAGAACAGGAGAGCTTTATAAGGCTGTTTAGCTAAAGTTTGTCAAAACAGCTGAGTGTTAAACCATGACATGCGTATTAGACCTCGGCAAGCAGAAGGAACCTTTTTTAGTAGCTAGAGAACTGAGACTGGGAAAGTAGGGAAAACTCTAACTACAATGATAGAGTTGCTGCTGTTCTTTCTCAACTGTTCTAGGTGCTGAATTCTTCGTAGTGTCTTCTTGTCATGTCAGTCTGTGACTGCAGAGCCAACATATCTGGCAGGTTTTCATTTTTCCCTCCTTCATGATTACTTGCTTGTACCTCTATCAAAATTGTTAGAACCACAGAAAGATTAGTTTGGAAGAAAACTTAAATCTGGTCTGACCCCTATGACATGGGCAAGGATGCCTCCCACTAGACCAGGTAGCTCAAAGCTTTATTCCAACCTGGCCTTGAACACTTTCAGGAATGGGGCATCCACAGCTTCCTCTAGGCAACGTGTTCTAGTGTCTCATCATCCTCACCGTAAAGAATTTCTTCCTAGTATCTGATTTAAAACTACTCTCCTTCAGCTTAAAGCCATTCCCCCTATCTTGTCACTCCACACCCTTCTAATGTCTTCTAAAGTCCCTCTCTAATCTTCTTGCAGCCCCCTCGAGGTACTGTAACGCTGTTGTAAAGTCTCTCTGCAGGATTTGCTTCTCCAGGCTGAACAAACATGATCTCTCACCCTGACTTCTTAGGAGAGATGCTCCAGCCCTCAGATTATCTTTGCAGCCCTCCCCTGGAGCTCCTCCACCAGGTTCTTTTTTATGCTGGTGGCCCCAGAGGTGAACACAGTACTCCAGATGTGTGTCCAAAAGTGAAACATTTGGCAAAGCAATGAAGACATTCCAGAACAGATGATTTGTTTTCTCTGCTCTGGGCTCACTGAAGACCTGTAATTTATACAACTTTCCACTCAGGATTTCCATGGTCCAAAATTATCTTCCACACTGTTGTGGTGTGCTGTAATGTCCCATTTTGGCCTTCCAGGTCATTTTCCCAGGTGTGCCAATACCTCTCTCCCTTCCCCCTTGCCCCCATGCTAAGTGAGTCCTGTCAATCAGGCTTAACATTCCAGCAAGGCGTCGTGTGGTTGGTCAAGTTCAAAGGATGCCCCTATGCCCAGAGGTCATTGGCCTGTCTGGGTGTCATCTTCCCCTGAGACCCTGCCCCTCTCACCTGGTTGGTGGCTCACCTGTACCTCCCCTCCCCCTGTCCCTGAGCTTAAAAGGTGAATGAGACCATGCGGCCGGAGTTCTGTTGGAGCAGTTCCTCACGTTCAGACCTCTGTAACCATGGAATAAACCTCTGGACATTAAACCCTCCAGCAGAATCCGCTCCTTTTTCTCTTCACCATCGCCTGAAGCTATTCCTCCTGAGGTAACGGGGTTCCTAACAAGCCTGGACTTGTTCAGTGCCCAGCTGCAATCTCCAGCAAGCCAAGGTATCTCTGGGGTGATACACCAGAGTTGCTGCCTTTGGCCCAGCAGCGACGGTCAGACCGGCTCAGGCACTACCTAACTGGTAATATTGGGAGCCTTATTCCAATACCACACAATTGAAAAATAAATACCTGGGGATAAATTTCTTTTCTTGTGTGTGCAGTCTCATAACAGTAGTCATTTTGCAATTAATAAACCATTTATATCAATGTAATAAATATTGCATAAAATTAATGGCATGGTTTTCAAGACTGATTCTGTTCCCTCGCTTTAAGCTGTGTCGTATTTTCTGCAAAAAATAACAGCATGAATATGTTGTCAGATAACTACTTGTAATACTAGCAATTTAACTTGTACAATTTATGTTAACTTTAGCAACACATTACTAACAAGTATATCCTATGCAACTCATCAAGTTATTGAGAAAAATTATGTGCTGTCCTTGCCATGGAAAATGCCTTGAGTAGTGCGTAAGGAATATTCAGGAAGTAAAGTGAAAATATCTAGTTAGGTTTGATGAACTGTACCACTTGGTTTATTACCAAAGTAGACTCTATTTCTAAAAATTTCCCAAATTTGTACAGGTTATGTGTGTTAGGGATTTTTAATGACATGATTGACAAGTATAATATTGGTCTGCAGAAGTTTTTCTACAGGTAATTCTAGCGTGAAGCTAAAATCACAAACCTTAGAAACACAGAATATGTTCTACAGAAAATTTCGTGCCAATGGAACCATTTTAATGTGTATATTTTAAGACTGTATCTATATCTATATGCTCAGTCAAGAGTTTCCTAGACTTTGGGAGAATATTGTGAAGGACTATGTGTTATACCTCTTGTCTAAGAAACTTAGGCACTGTCATTTTCTTCTGTGGGGAAACAACATAATCTAGCTCTCAGTTAATTATCGTAGTGTAATTAGACCTAGATATAAGAATGAAAAACTGTAATTAATATGAATATCAGTTATTATCATATCATTCTCCCATGCTTGGCACTGTCTGAGAGTTGGATATGAATATCTTTTGCATCTAGCATTTTTTTCTTCCTTAAACCTGTCAAGCTGCTCTGAACCAGTCTGCAAGTCTACTACTACTTGCATCAAGTGCCTGAAGATTCATATCCAGTTTACCTTGTGCCTTCTGTAGAAGAAGGCCATCCTTCACAGAAAATAGCAGAAAATTTTGGGAGTCTTTGTCATAAAAGGGAATACAAAGAGCTTAGCTAGAATAAGTGAACTGGGCAGACTGGCAGTAGTACAGTTAAAGAGCTGCTAAACTTGCGCTTCTGACCTAAGCTTGAAATCAGAATTAGAATTAGAAAGCACACAGGGACTATAATCTCACCAAGGAAACCATGGAGGCACTTGTTCACTATTTTGATTGTTTGGGAAACTGACACTCCATCTGACCCTCATTCATAACCTTTTCCAGGCTTTTTTTAAAATTAACTAGAATCGTACTTTTGCATGAGGAATTCCATGTTTTGATCTCATGCTGCTCTCTTTTATTTTTGTTCTAAATCATCTTCTTTTTTAACAGGGGCATTGAAAAATCAGAATTCTGTGACTTACTAAACCGACGGTGGAAAGTAAAGCCTAAAATGGCAGTTATGGAAAAAAAGGCTTAAATAAATGATCTACAGATTGCCTTTCTGTCAGTGTTAGATAAATAAACATCAGCAACTCTTAGAGGTACTGGAAGATGCATACATTAAAAACCCCCTAATATTAGATATGTCAATGCCACATTTATTCTTTAAGTCAGCAGGAAGTCACACAGTAATAAGATGTGTAATTCAGCACTTTTACCTGTGTCAACTTCATTATCTGAACTGGGAACTAGCTCTCAAATTTCCAGATACATTGCATATAGATTAAATGCTTTTGGACAAGTGCTTACTTGTATCTAATGCTTCTTTTGCTATTAGAACTACTAAAGCAGTGGAAACTCTTTATTAAATGGTTTTCCATCTTGACTGGTTTATTCAATTTCCACTTAAGTGAAACTGAAGACCATACTGCATGCTGTCTGCTGATCTTTAATAATTCAACACTTGAAGTGATACTTTCCTAAAATACAAGGTAATACGTTGAAAAAATATTCTGTTAACAGCACTTCAATGATATTTAATAGTTTTCCCAGTTTCCTCCATGAAGTATATTATTTGTGTTCTTGCAAGTTAGTAAGCATAAGGAAATTATCTCTAGATATTTTAAATCATGATTTTAAAGAATACCAAATATCCAGAACCCAATCAAAATGCTCCATTGACCTTTCCTTAACAATGATAGTTAGATATACTCTGTTTTTGTCTCCCGTCTCTTTTATACTCTCTTTTAAAAGAAAAGAGTAACTTATGCTGTCAGGGGTTGAAAGTCTGATAGTCTCATTTTGAACCTGTTAAAAAGATCTCAGTAGAATCTCTCAAGCTTTAGACCACTTAGGTATGGTAGGAGAAGTTTAATACAGAGTGTTTCTGTTTTTGCTGTGCATTGCTTGCACAAGGCCAAGACCTCTTCAGCTTCTCATACTCCCCTGCCAGTGAGTTGTCTGGGAGTTCAGGCAGGTGTTGGGAAGGAACACAGCTACGACAGATGACCCCAATGGATGAAAGGGATATTCCATATTGTTAGGCATCATCCTCAGCATAAACATCTGGGCATACTTGTCTGGGGACCGCTGCTCAGGGACAGGCTGCTCATCAGTTACTGGTGGGGATCAAATTGCATAACTTGTCTTTCTTCACCTTTATTCCCCTGGTTTTTAAATTTTCCTTTTTGTTACATTGCATAACAACAATAGCTGTTATTATTATTGTTACTATAATTATTTTATTTCTATTATTAAACACCTCTTATCTCCACCATAATATTTCTCACTTTTACACTTTTGCTTTTGGTGTAAGAAAAGTTGAGGGAACAGATATTCAAAAATTATTTACCTCTCCTTTAGGTTTAACCACTCCCATTCCACCAGTAAAGAGAGACAAATATGAGTAGAAATAAGTGGAAAAATAACAGTTTACTTAAAAAAAAGAGGGAAAAAAAAGAAAAAAAGAAAGAAAAAGAAATTGCAACAGGCAAGAAGAATTACTGTAAAAAATACTAGTTACAAAGTTGCTGAAATCTCCATGACTCCCCAGGAACCAAGAAAAACCAAAAATGGAGGAGAACTCCTTTCCCCAAGATGGCACCTTCTGCAGAGGGCTGCGTGTGGAGATGCAAAGACAAAGATGGTGGCTGCCTTCACCTCTCTTCCAACTATGCGTGGAGAGACAGAACAAAGAGACAAAAAACCCACAGAAACCAAACCTCCACAGTTATGAAACCTCCTCTTCCCCCAAACAACAGTCAGCAGATGACATGGGCAAAACAGCCCGACGAAAGCTAGAGTCCAAAACCAGTCAAAGACCCCTCTTATCTTTCATTTGTATCAACAAAAGTGGCTGGAATATATCAACAGTCCAGTGGCTGCAACTCAGTCAGTGGCTGGAATTTGCAGAGGCGCTCTGTCTTTTCCTTGTCAGAAATGGCCAACATCCAGCTGGGT
Organism: Melospiza melodia melodia; assembly: GCF_035770615.1. Classification (NCBI taxonomy): domain Eukaryota; kingdom Metazoa; phylum Chordata; class Aves; order Passeriformes; family Passerellidae; genus Melospiza; species Melospiza melodia. The sequence goes on along the minus strand of NC_086226.1, from coordinate 57,908,520 downwards.
GATGGCATGGAGTAGGCATGTTCTGTTTATCCTGGAACAATGCCATATCTGTAGACAGGCACCCATGGAACTCGCTTTGGAGTGGTCGAGAACTGCAAGATGCAGCCCCCTGGAAAACCATAACAGAGCAACCCCCCTGGGGAGAAAACCCCAAGAAATGAAAGAAAACCAAGTGAAGCCTCCTCCAGCGCTGCCCCAGCTCTTTTCCTTTAATAACAGAAGGAAAAGAACAAGAACCAGGAGGCAAGAGAGTGATGCTTGAACAACCCTGACTTTAAAACGAAACAGCACTTCACCTGTTTCCAGCTGCAGGATCTTAGAGAGACAGTACCAATTTTGGGCACAGATAGATATGGAATAGAGTAACATCTTGGGTTGCCTAGGACACCTTCCAATTCACTTCCTCTATTCTGTGCAGGGCTGGAGGGAGAGAGAGCTGTAGATAACATCTGGGATTTTATTACTTATACTGTTTCATACCTGAATTTGCTATTGCTGCCCAAAAAACATCCTTTGAGAGAATGAATGGGAAATGTTGAGACTGGGAATGTAGATCCAGGAGAGATGAGCTTCTCATTTTTGAACTCTGAGAAACACTGGCCTTCAAGGTCTCAGTAAAGATTTCAGAGACTGAATGTGTTTGTAACCTCTCCACTGCTGCTATTATCTGTACTGTAGGGCTGCTGCTATTGCCAGTACTGCAGGGCTGCTGTGGACCGGCTTTTGCTAAAAGTAGTACACAAGTGGGAAGATATTGTTTTATTAGATGGTGTAAGCCTCTGCTTTTTATGATAAATCTTCAGTCACGTGTTGAAACTATTTGAAACCTATATTTTATGACCTACATATGCCATGACATGAATGCTGATGCTCAGTCCTTTAGGGAGTAATGTTATGAAAAGTTTTCCTAGAAGAATTCTTGGTCTAGTTCAGTTTTACCTGTGAAATACATATCTCAGTGGGCAGGATGATAGACCATATTTCTTAAATTTGACATTGCTCACCATCACAGCTAAATTATATTGATCCTTCTTTTGGCTTCTATAACACTTCCTAGTCATAGAGATGGTGTTACTACAAAATATAGTAATCTGAATTCTGTATTTCATTATGCTATGTTGCCTCAGTCTTTCCTACTTCATAACAGCAAGATGTAATGGTTTGTGGTGCTCATTGTTCTCCAAGTGTCAGTAATGAGCAGAAAGAACTGCTTAAATAAATGCTAGAATTATGGTGTGACTCACTGGAAAACATTACTTGAAGGATGGGCTTAGGAAACCACTTCCACTTTAGGACTGCAAATATCTCAGATGATATTTGATCCATCCTTACTGGAGAGCAGCACTGCAGAAAGACACCCAGAGGTTCTGGTGGTTGGCAGGTTGGATATGAGTCAGCAGTGCCCTGGCAGATGGGAAGCACAGCTTGGGTGGTAGCAGGCACAGTGTCACCCACTGCTCAAGCAAGGTGAATGCCCTGTTTTGCTCTGCACTGAGGTGGCCCCTCCTCAAGGGCTGGGGGCAGTTTTGGGCACTGTAATATGGAGGATATAAAGCTGTCAGAGCATTCAAAGGAGGGCTATGAAAATGGTGAATGGTTTAAAGGGGAAGCTGTATGAGAAGAAACTGAGGGTCTTCTATCAGGACTTAAAGAATGCAGCTGTTTCAAAGCCCTGTCAAAGGAAGTTCCCACAAGATAAGGCACCACTACAGGCAGAGATGGCAAATAGGAAGGTGTTAATTTCAGGCCTAATGGAGGCAAAAAGTTTGAAATTAGCACACCAGACAAGATTCCCCTGTGCAGACTGTGAGAAAAGCCTGGATGCAACAAATGGTGGATGCCAGGCCTGGGGAGGCAAATCTGGATACCTCATACTGACAATAGCTCCCATCGTGGCAAACTGTGGGAAAGGAAGCAACCGCTTACACACATGCCATTCCAAGTCATGATAACAGCACGTACTTCTCTGGATACCCAGGCTCAAACTGTGTAATAGTGGCACCTCCAGAAGAACACTCTGAGGATCTCCATCACTGAGGAGAGAGAAGAAGGGCCAGCAGAATGCCACAGGAATCCATGCGGAGGTGACTGTCTTCTCTGTCCCTCCCTCCCTCCCTCTGCCATTAAATAAAATCTGTACTATTGAATTTGTGATATGGTCTTATCTCCACCCTAATTTAGGCAGAGACATCTTGTAATAGCAAGACCACAATATTATTTCAGGAGTGGGATCCTAACATTATTGCGGTGCCTCATAACAGTTACTGAATTTGTTCAGCTTGGGGAAGAGGAGACCTACATGAGACCTTATTGTAGTCTACAGCTTCCTCCCAAACAGAAGGGAAGGAGAGACACTGATCTCTTCTATCTGGTGCCCAGAGATAGGACTGAACTGAAGGAATGACCTGAATGTCTTCCAAAGGAAGTTTAGGTTGGGTATTAGAAAAAGATTCTTCACACAGAGTGTGGCTGGGCACTGGAACAGTTCCCCAGGGAAGTGGTCACAGCAACAAACTTCACAGGGCTCAAGAAACATTTGGATAGCACTCTCAGGCTCAGAGGCTGTCCTGTTCAGAGACAGGAGTCAGACTTTGATGACCCTTAAAGGTCCCTTCCAATTCAGGGTATTCTATGATTCTTTTCTATGACACCAGAATATGAGGTTGGGAGAAAGACTGGGAAACTTTAAGCAAGGGTCACAAAAAATCTTGTCTTACTTTTTGTCTTTGATAATGATTTTCTCTGTTTTGTATACAGAGTAAAGAACATATTGTGAATATATGTAATACTTCCCTGGGTTCTCCTTCCAAATAAATCTCCATATGGCTTTCAAGATATGGTATTTGAGTGAAATACTTTTGTATTTGTAAATTATCTGTTTCCTTCTTAATAGTCTTTTCTGCTTAGAAAAAAAATTGCACTACAACTTATTGTGTTTGTTTATTTTAAAGACCATGTTTGAATTTATATAAAGAATTCTTTAGAAGGTACTAGGTGAAAAAAAAATTCTCATTTGCATTAAACACAGAGTGGATGGTTATTTTTTGCAATTAAAGGAATTTCTTGAGGTAGTATGATAGAATATGTATGATTTGAAAGATATCACTTTCCTCCCCTAACACTCAGGTAATACTTTTTTAACAATTTTATTTTGACAAGTGGCAATATTTCAGATTATTTCAGAGCAGGAGACTGTAAATTGAAGGTTGTTTCCACTGATGCCATAGACCTTCTTCAGCAAACTCTCCTCTTGCTGAACTGCTGAACTACTGAACTCTGTCAGCAGCAATTACTTAATGCTCTTTGGTTTAGGGCTGTTAACTTAGACTGGTAGAGATGACATTTAGGATCCGGAGAGCACCTTCTTCTGGAAAGATGAAGTTGCACCTGATATATTTTTTCTTTTATTCAAACACAAGGAAAGAAATATTTTATGAAAAAAAAAAAAGGCTCAAGGTTTTTCTGACAGTTTTTTCAGTTTAAAGACGACTTCAGGGACATTGAGAAGACCCAGTCTGACATATGGGACATATCTTCACCCTTAAGTGGAATTAGAAGAATCTGAGAAAGCACTGCAGTATGTGAAATGGGATTTAGTGGAAGAAATTTTTTCTTCCACTAAAAATATCTAAAAAATATCCCATATATATACATATATATATTTTTATATGCACACATATGTTTTGTACCTATATGTATCTATTTATAATCACAGACATATATATGTGTGTGTGTGTGTGTGTGTGTGTATACTTTTTTTTTTAAATATAATAAAATTCTTTGGTGGTTTAGATTGCCCCTTGGAATACATCAGCTCTGTCTCTATGTGTGTAAGCATATGCATCTTTGATGTCAAATTACATACTTGCTGTCCTATTTCTCATTATCTGAGGAAACTTACGTGGGTAAGAGTAACTTGTAGAAAAACTTCACTCAATGGGATTGTGAGCATGTATTCTTTCTTCATGAAATTTACACTGCTGTACTTTGACTATTAGAATGGAATATATAGAATGGTTATGATATTTTTTAAATTGTTAAAAGAAGTGCTTAAAATAAAATTCCAAGTTGTTTCAGATGTATGAAATTGTTACTGTGAGAAATGACAGCTGTACATAATCCTTTGAATTACTGTAAAGCATGACTTAGGGAATTTCTTGCTTGATCTTCTAAATCCTTTTTTAATTCTGTGTCCCTCTGAATGCAAGTAGGCTTTCATTCTAGACATTCAGTGTCCTACACAGTTTCTATAAAATACTTCTAGAAATAATTTTTGTGGCTTTCAGATTAATGCAAATGTATCACAATGGTTCATTTCTTTAATATTTATTTATTAATTGTTTGACTACTGCTTTTAAGTGGTGCCAAAAACTTGACTGTCTTAATAAAAAAGTATTAAGATAGTCATGTAGGTTTGTTGACTTGGAATGCCTATCAAGCGATTACTAAGCTTTGGTAAAATGTTAGTTTCAAAGTTCTTAGCCACTACATTTAAAAACAATTCTTTGGATATCTTTGATTTTCATATGTATTCCTAAGCCAGAACCAATGTGATAAAAGCTTGACTTTATTCAGCAGTATCTTTAGGACTTTGTATTTGGACAGTTTCAGTTATAGTGCTTTTTACCAAAGCACTCTTTTTTTTCTTTTTTTTTTTTGTTATGAAGGTTGCAGTAAATATATTTAAACAAATAGCCTGTATTTTTTGGATCTTTGTTTAATGGATTCATTTTCCTAACTTTTATTTCTTGTGCCTTGATCTTAGGTACATTAAGAAAATTTAAGTTACATGGTTACTTCAAACACTTGAATTAAGTAGAGTACCAGAAATAGTTATACTCTTTTATTGTGGGATTAACAGACAGCTACAATTCAAAAACAGAACTACTATAGTTCTGTATTCTACTTTCATGTAAAAGGGAAAGTAGACAGAATCTGGCCTGAGGATGCACGCTTATTAAATCATAGGGGATGTACGCTTATTAAATTTGAAGATAACCCTGTGCGAAGACAGTGCCTGCACATTTGGAATCAAAGTGATGCTGACAAACTGAAAAGTATGAGGTTATGTGGTGTACTTTTCAAGGAAGGGGAGCAGCAAGGCAGAGGTGATCAGGCATCCCAAATACAGTATTCAGAAAAACTGCTCTGGTATGTAGAGGATGTCTCTAGGTTTGCTTGAATTAATATCTGAGTATAAGGTACTGAATGCTGCTGTAAGATGAAAAATACAACACTATACTAGGGTCCTTATGAAAGGCAATTTGGATTACAGGACTCATGAAGTAATCTTTATCTCTCCTCCAGCAAATGCTATTTTGAGGTATTGCACATAGTAAAGCTTATACATGCATTGAAAGGAGCTCAGTGAAATAGCAGGGACAGTCATTTTGCTAAAATTCATTATTTATGAGGAAATTTGACTTTGAAAAACAAAGATTGAGATTGTATTTTTGAACAAGATGTGCTGATTCCATGAAGAAAGAAACAGTGTGTTCATTAGCCAGGATAAGACGTGGTGCTTTGACTTAAACAACCTTATGACAATTTGAAATACTAGGAAAATATTTTAATAACAACTTAGAAAAAATAATGCTTGCAATATGTAATATTCCTGGGGAATCTGTGGTCTCTGTCTTGGAGGAAGGAACCTTCTAAGAGCGCTATAAGCCTAAATCTGTAGAAGAAAAAAGTCAAGATTATTCCAGGCTCATTTCCAGTTTATATAGTTATTGGATTAACTTCTCTTTTCATTAGTTGCCTAATCACAGTGCTGCAGAGAAGACTCTCGTATCTGTTTTGTTTTTTTGACTGTTCTGAATTTTCTTCACCTAAAAAACCCCAGCCAAACATCAAGCACTGTGAATTCTAGAATTGGTGGTATAATTGCAGAGCAACAAAATAAAATGTGTGGGCACAATATCTGCAAAATTCCTTTCCCAAGACATATATATACTAGGAAAATATAAACTATTTGGAACAATATTTAGGTGACTACATTTGAGCCTTTTTTCCTGTAGATTGTTCTTTTCAGTAATTCAACCATTTTGTGCATGGATTTTGTCTTTATCTCTGGTTCTGTTGAAAGACAGCTTGTTACCACATAGGTACAGAGAGATTTAGGTCTGTCACCTGTCCTAACTCATTACCACAGTCACTACACTTGTGATGCTTTCAGTAAGGAAAATTTTTGCATAGTACAATGCCAAGTAACAATCTCTGGTGAAACTTAAAAAAATTACTTTTTTTTTCTTTTAATATGCAGTTGCATATTTAAGATTCATGAACTAGCTGGTTTAGTCTTTCTAATATAACCTTATTACTGTATATCACTCAGAGCACTAAATTGATATGTCATGCAGTAGCAAGTCAAATTGCTTTGTAGAGATTGTTATCAACTAAGCTTGTATTCCCATCAGGGAAAAAAATTTACTTAATTTGACAAGTTCTGCTTTAGCCCAAACGTGGGCTGATTGGCATTATTTATATTAGAGCAATCTAAGTCTGAATCAAACTCTCACTAGCCATCTTGTTATTTTGAGATTTATGTCTTCCTGTAATTACCTTGCTCATCCTATTTGTCCTTTTAAATATTAAAGCTTCAGTGAGGTTTCTTCCTGCTCTATTAATTTTTGTCCTTTGTGAATATCTAAGGGCTTATTGAGACTAATATTTAGAAGACAGATAACTGAAGAAAAAAAGAGATTTATTACTTACTTAAATTTTTTTGCATAATGGTTTTTCAGTACATTTACTTTACAATTTAACTTATTTCTGATATGTTCCTCAAGTTCTACAGGGTGGAAAACAATTCATTGTAGTATGTGTACATAATAGAAAATGCAAAACACCTCCTTTTAGATTATATTTGTTGTACATAAAGTGGCCAATGCTAGCCATGGGACATAGAAAGAATGAAAAAATGAGTTCCAAAACTATGCCTATTAATTCTGCTTCACGTGTAAGCAGGGACATAACTTTCAGACAGTACAGATTCTTTTTTTAAATTTTTATTCTTCCTTTGGTCTTGTGGATATCCTATAAAATGTTAAAATATTTGGAGGGTTACTTACTTACACTGTGCTTTATCCCTGTCATGGTTTAATACCAGTGCTGCCAAAATGAGTGCCCTCCATACCCCTTTCCAAGGCTCTCACAAACCAGAAGATGCTTGCAGTCATTTCTCCTTCATTGTTACCTCCTAGTCCCTGCCTGGTGAGCTCTTTGTTTCTTCCCTGCCTGGGGCTCATGACCTGCTCTGGGTGAATAGTTTTGCTTCAGCATTTTTCCAGCTCTTTTGTCCATTCTTTCCTTGAGTATTTCTCTTTTCTCCTTTCCTTCCACTTTTGTGCCTCTCCCATCCTGCCACTGTAGCTTGTGCCTTCTTTGTTCCTCAATTTTCCAGCTGATCTAGTGTGACTTCCTAGTGTCTCCTCCTGAATGTCCTCCTGCCCCCAGATTGTTTCTTCTTTTTTCTTCAAACTCTCTTGGTTTTCTTTTCATTGCTCCTCTTTTTAAAAATGTTTCTGCAAAGGCTCCACAAACTCCTCTGCCTGGGTCAGGTTTGGTGCATGGTGTGTCTGTTTTGTTCATAGAGGAGCCAGCTGGAACTGTGTCAGAAATGTTATGGTTCATGGCTTAAACATTGTTATGAAGGACTTTTACCCATTAGGGCAAAAGTATGTATAAAGAGATGTGCTCACTAAAGTTCACTCCTCCCTGAAGGTGCCTCCTAATAGGAACTTTGGACTGTGAGTCAAATTGCCTAAGGCAACTTGAGATAAGACAAAGGTTACACTATTGTTCAATTATCTCTGGTCTAGGAAAAAACAAACACAGCTGAGGGAGAAGAATGCATCCAAAAGAAAGCAAAACCCAGCAACAGTGCTGAAATTCATGCCTGGCTGGGTTAGGGGTGGGCGAGGTCATAGCTCACACAATCATCTGCTGAGGCCAGGCTTGCACACACTCCCCCAAAACCAAGGGGAGAGCAGGTGAGTTTTGTGTGTAGCATAACCTCTGGTCAGAGAGAATGAACACCCATCCTTCCTTACACAACTGGATCAGCTGTAAAACACCCACCCTGGGAAGACCGCATCCATGGGACATTCACATGAGAGGTAGCTAAGTGTCGTCATAATCCATCAAATAACCCTAAAGCATCCCCCAGACTCAGTCCCGAGGCCTTGCACCAGAGAACTGCATTTGATGCAAAGTGATGCAACTGATCCAGAGTCTGGTGCAAGACAGAGCATCAAATTTGGATGTTCCCACCTTGCCCAAACATATATTAATTCATTGGTTTCTATAGTTTTTGAGGGAATCTTATTACCAAGAAGACCAGATGGAAAGGATGAACAGGATGTTGTTAAGATCCATGGAGTAGTGATATTTTCTACTTAATTTGCCTCTGTCATTCTCTTTCTTGCCCCCCACCTCTTTTCCTATTTCCTTCTCTTTCTCTCTCTCTCTCTGTCTCTTTTTCTCATTTACTGTTAAGTCAAATCCATACTATACTGACTTGGGCATATGATTTTGTTTGCATCTTTATTCAGGCAGAGTCATCTGCCTAAAAACTCCTTCTGCAGATGCCATCCCTTCTGCACCCCACTACCAACAAACATCTTGACAGTTACAGTATTTGCAATACTGTCTTAGTATTGGACACTGTTAATTCATTTATAAAATGATTTGTGCTAGCTTGCAAGCACTAGGTGAAAGAATTTTTCTCTCCCTCTAAACACTAGAGATCATCCATCCTCTCTTGTTTGTAATGTGAGGGCCTCTTTTGTTACTGGGTTTCTTGAATTATTTTGTGTTAATCTTTTGGTTTTAGTTTGTTGTTTCTTTTCTTTTTTTTTTTTTTTTTTTTTCCAGGGGGTTAACGTCAGGGTTTTCAACCCTGTGGGAGCAGCAGGGCAGCTGTGAACCATGACCCTTCTCCCTACTGCTGTGTAGCTTCAGAAGCTCTGGCTGGCACCAAGAGCTGACCCTGCCACCCCCCTCGGCCACTCAGACTCAGTGCCCTCTGCCAGCATAGCTGCTCTGGGAGGGACACAGGGAGGCTAGAAACTGGAAGAGGCTACAGGAAGGCAAAGCATAATTTGGTGGTGGTGGTGCAGAGCAAGGAAGACTTAAACAATGTGTATTAAATGCCATAGTTAGAGGTATGCATACTAAAAAATAAATTTTACATGCCTGGTGTGTTTTCTGTGATAGCATTATCTGAGTTAGTGGCTATTTATTTTGATATTTTGAGCCTTTAGTTTTAATTCCATTGTACTAGACAATAACTGTCTATATATGTGTATGTATGTACCATAAAAAAAATAGAACATAAAATATTTAATATTTATGGTTTTCTAAAATGTTGTTACTTACTCTCAAGTTTCTGTGCTCTTCTTTAAACCAGTATGACTAATGACTTAAAAATTAAAACAGCCACTTTCTACCCCAACCCATCAGTGATGGCCTATTGAAATGCTTTGAAGAATAAAAAGTTTAAATTTACAAAGAAGAAATTAATGTTTCAAAAAAGAACATACAATTTCAGTTAGTTTGAGGTTTTTTTATTATGCATTACACAAGAATAGCTTAAAAGAGGTATTAAGTATGAAGGCAGTTCTACTGAAATGTAGTTCTATGCACCACATACTATATTTCTGTCACTAACTAGAATTTTATTAATGAAGGTCTAAAGTGAAGATGTTAGAGTCAAAAGATAACAGCCTTACTTTTTCACTCTGGAATTTTTTTTGCTTTGGTAGAATCAAGCATATAAACAGAGCAGCAAATAACTGTTCTAAGTAAACAAGTTCACTTTAATGTCTTTTTGTTCAACAATTGTGTTTGTAAAACTGGAGGAAAGTAAAATTGAATAAAATATTTTTTTTCATTTTATATCTTAATGTAATTTTAAAATGGATTTCTGAACTAAATTAAAAGGAAAATAAATTACATATTTCATACTTGATAGGCAAAATACCTTTGTAAGTTTAGTCAAATTCATTCATATTCATATTACAATCATTCACTTATGAACAAATAGGACATACAGGAATGTAAAATCTTTTTATTTTAAAGTGGGGGGAATAGCAAAAAAAAAAAAAAATCATGTTACTAAGAGTGTCTGGTAGTTCAGATATACCTAATCCCTAAAAATTAATAATGAAGAAAAATAAAGTAGTCTCCTACTTGAGCACTAATTCCACGCTTACATTAACTCAAACTAATGTGTCTTGAATGTCAGTAAATTATCTTTCACAGAACAAGTTCTAAGCAACAAAGAAATTGTTGAGAATTATGTGTTCAGATATTCAATGCAAAAGAGAAAGGAGAAGAATTAAAAAGGCAACTGGAGATTTACAATGTGCTTTTAGGCAATGGAAAAAAAAAAGTTTTCCTAGAAGAAAAAATAATAAAGTAAAGAGCTCTGATTATTATCTATACTATATCTACACACCATTATGTTTCCGATAAGGAAAATAACTATAGTCATGGACAACTCATAAGACTTCAACACATGATTTAAATGAAGTATATTTATATTAAACTGAAGAGGCATAAAGGCTGCTGCTAATGTGATTTAAAAAATGGAATAAACTGATTTGTTTTGGGATAGAATACTAAGAGTGAGGAAAAGAGAATATGATTCTAAAAAACTATTCAGGTGCAGTATTCACATAATCCTGTGAAAGCTGAATAGTTATAATGTAATCCAATTTTTATCCTTAATAAGGGTGTCACTGTTTTGCTTGCATTTAGCAATTATTTATTAAAGACTTATACTTTGATTTGCTAAATTACAAGTGATGAAAATTTTTATTATTGTTGTAATTATGAATGATCAGTTTAGAACAAAACATGATGTTTCTGAATTTTAGTTCAGTTGAAATTTATGAGGAGTCCTGCTTCTTTTCTACAATAGTTATGAAAATAAGTTTAAATCTTATTCTGTTTGACTGAGGAACTTAGAGTTGTTCACATTCAATATCCTTCATCCCTTAATTTTCAATCTTTTTTGCTGATTTTGAAAAAAAAATGATAATTTTTGCAAATATAAGCATAGAATTTGTGAAGGTATATAATAAAAGTAATGGAATCCTGAGCTAGTGAATTTGCATTTGTGTGTTGACTTGCAATGAAACGTAGACTAGAACCTCACTTTTCAAAAGATTGTTATTGCTATTGTGCAGCTAATGAGTCTGTCATCAAGACCGTTCATCATTTCTGAAGCAAGAGAAAAAGAATTGAATTTGCCATTGATTTAACTCTACAAGGAGGATCTTCCAGAAAGTGTGTGCTGGCTATGCCCTCATTCAAAATGTATATGTGTTACCACATTTTAAAAAAACCAAAAAAACCCCAAGGTATCTGCAATGGCAGCATCACAAACAGGAAGAGGAGGAATCTTTTCAATTCTTGAAATGGACCAGCAATTGCCTATATAGCATACACACAATCTTCTTTTCCCTAAAAATTGTAGTTCTCACTGTACTACAGTAACATTATATGTGCCATGACAGCTGAAAATTAGTCAATGTATCAGTCACATATTTGTAAGAGCACCTGCCAATAAAGAAAAAAGATTGTGACCTTTTATGTAGCTTTATGTTTTTTGTGTTCAGTGCAAGTACAGAGGAGAATAAGTGTGCCTCTTGGCCTGTAACAGTGAGGAAACTTGCAGCCTGATAATGCATGGCCATGACTTCAGAAACACATTTGAAGTGGTAGTCAATTACTTGAACTGGGATCTTTCACTATTCATGCTGTGTCATATCTATTGGAGGTAAAGTTGCTCAGGATGAAATTGATGAAAAGCATATTTTAGGTTGAGGAAGAGAACCATGATCTGAAGAATAAGGATATAGGAAAAATCTAGATCAAAAAAATAGAATACAAAGCACATTATGATATGCCTAGTATGGCATCTTTCCTGTACACTAGCTGATGGCAGAACAAGTAACTTAGGAAAGATGTGCAATGAGCAGAGGTGTGCAATGAGAAGAAATTGTAATGATTTCTTATCCATATCCTGGCAACAGAAGTTTTCATTTTATTCTTAGGCTATGTGAATGATGGCTCTATTTCATAGGAGCAGAGAGCAGACATATCAGATAGAAGTGACACTTCTCTGGAAGGGCAAATTTGGCAAGAAAGCATAATGTAATAATCTGACAGTGCCCTAGCATGAACTCTGAAAATGCCAGCTAGTGACTGTCTATGGACAGGAGAACACACTGCCCTTTTCCTGTCTTTTGTCAGCTGTTGCCTGAGATGTTAGCCCCTTCAGAATAAAGTGCAAATAAAATTTACCAATAGTAGTGTTACTTAATGTGCCATGAATATCTCCCTTGTCTTCATTTACATGAGTAGTTGTTTTCAGATTACTGTAACAGTTTTCAGTTGATTATGGTTTCTACCTTTTCTCTTATAGTCTGTAATAAAAGAAAAGAAGTTTAAAATACATTTGGTTGTTCAGAGTCTAAGAAGGGGGCAGTTGAAAAGTTCTGCTCAGTGGCAGTAGACTGATTATCAGAAAGACTGTCTATGTTTTCTAATATTCTTGCTTAGGGACATGTAGGGGTTTCTCAATTAGCACAGATGAAATAAATATGACTTCTGTCCTCTCCCCTTTTCTTTTGATTTTTTTAGTTAACCAAAATGTATTAGGTTAATGAATCTAGGTACGTACAAAATGCTGCTTTCCTAAGATACAACACTGTGGTGGTGTTCACAGGGGTCCCACGATAAGGGAAGAGACGAGATGTTTCAGAAGGCACTGGTTTATTATTTTATGATATATATTATATTAAAAGAAAATGACATATTAAAACTATGCTAAAAGAATAGAAGAAAAGATTTCATCAGAAGGCTAGCAAGGAATAGAAAACAATGGAATTATAAAAAAATCTTGTGACTGACCAGAGAGTCCAAGACAGCTGGACTGTGATTGGCCATTAATTAAAAACAACTGCATGAGACCAATCAAAGATGCACTTGTTGCATTCCACAGCAGCAGATAACTATTGTTTATTATTTATAATTTTTTACTATTTATACTATAGTAACTATTTACTATAACTATTTTGTTTCTGAGGCCTCTTAGCTTCTCAGGAGAAAAAAATCTTAGCAAAGGGATTTTTCATTAAATATGTCCATGACACAACACTTTACAACCATTTTGCACATTTGATAGTACGTGCTTTGTGGGCTATAATTGAAACACAAACATGAGTTTCATAAATTCATAAATTAACCAGTTTACATGATGTGGAATATTTGCTTTCTGATAGGATGAATTATGGCTTGTCTCTATATCAGTGTCCAGCTGTCCCACTCATCATCTGTTTTATCACAAATTTCAACCTGCACAGCAGTTCAGTACAGAATCACTATTTTAGCACATTTTAAAATCTGTTATGGTTAAGTTTAGGTGAATGCAGTGCACCTAGGGGGAGTTTTCATCCACAGTCATCTAGTTAAAAAGTTGGTGCACTCTAGAACAATTGATTGTAGACTGTAGTCCCTAAGAGGTGCTACAGCCCTCACAGTGCTTCACAGGTGAGGAGGTGCTGTGCATTCCCAGGCCTGCGTCCACAAAATAGTGAGTCTGGGTTCATGCTCCCAGTAGGCACATGCACACTCATGTTTGCCACTAACATCAAGACAGAATTATGATTTTACAGGCATTGCATCACATGAATCATGTTCACATAGATGTCAAAAAAACCCTAAACAGAGCATCCTGTTTTCTCACCACTAATTTTGCTACGAGTTCTGCACTGAAAAATACCCACGATCTTTTTTATGATGTACCTCAGGCAGTTAGACCCTAGATTCATTATACAGTCCTCAGAACTCTTGTTCTACTTGCTGGCAAGTCCAGATTGAAGTGTGTGGTATTTTCAGAGACCCCCATCGTAGGGAGGAAATTATGAATCTGACTCCATGTTCTTAGTAGGCTAAGTTATTATTTTATGTGCCTATATTATATTAAAGAATACTATACTAAACTATACTAAAGAATAGAGAAAGGGTACAGACAGAATCCAAGAATGATGATAAACTTGTGACTCTCCTCAGAGTCTGACACAGCTTGACAGTGATTGGTCATTATGTTACAACAATCCACATGAAACCAATGAAACAATGACCAGTTGGTAAACAATGTCCAAACCACATTCCAAAGCAGCAAAACACAGGAGAAGAAAATTAGATAGTAATTGTTTTCATTTTTCTCTGAGGCTACTTATCTTCCCAAGAGAAGATATCCAGGTGAAGGGATTTTTCAGAAAATATGATGGTGACAGAGGTGCTTTTATGTCTTGTGCCCAAACCCTCACTGGCCTGGACCCTATTGTCCTGTTTGCAGGCTAGGAAACAGGTAACTTTGAAGTGCACCAGTATTTTGTACATTTACACAAAGAATTGAGACCACAGTCAGGAAAACCATTAAGAATTTTGTGAAGTTCACAAGGCTGAGTTCCAGGTCCTGGACTTGGGTCACAACATCCCCATGCATTTCTCCAGGCTGGGGATGGAGTGGCTGGAAAAATGCCCAGCAGAAAAGGACCCAGGGATGCTGACCATGACCCTGTGTGTGTCCTAGAAAGCTGGTGACATCCTGGCCTGTATCAGCAACAGTGGAGCCAGTAGGATGAGGGCAATGATGATCCCACTGTACTTGGCATTGGTGAAGCTGCACCTTGAGTCCTGCGTCCAGTTTTTCATTCCACTCACTGGAAAAGAACACTGAAGTTCTGGAGTGTGCCCAGAGAGACAGTGGAGCTGAGTAAGGGTCTGGAGCACAAGTCTTATAGGAGGCGTCTGAGAGATCTGGGGGTGTTTAGCCTGGAGAAAAGGAATCTATGGCAAGAGAGTCATTGCGCTTTACAACTGCCTGAAAGGAGCAATTTCTTCTCCCTAGTAACCAGAGGTAGGATAAGGGGAAACAGCCTCAAAATGCACCAGAAGAAGCTTAGATTCAATACTAAGAAAAGTTCTTCAATAAGAGGGCTGTCAAACACTGTGCGAAGCTTCCCAGGGAAGTAGCTGAGTGGCTAAGTAATAACCCTAATTATATAAAATAGAGACTAATTAGAGGATAGAATGGGCTGCGTTGGTCAGTCACAGATAACAGTCAAACAACCAATGCTGACCAGCATCTTGATTATTGGTGACTGGCACCTTTTTAGTCGCTTTGTCTCATATTTCTTGTGCTTACTTTTTTCCCATACACTTTCTTTTCTTTGTTCCAAAGCTACTCTATTCCTAATATTTTCCCCCCATTTTTACTAGAGGTTTACTACATCTATACCTAAATCTGTTAGGACAGATATGGTTACTGGGATATTGTTGGACTAGCAAGGCTCTGTGCCTTAACACTCTTCCAATTAACTTGAGAATAATTTCCCCTAATTAAATGTTCTGTGAGATCTGATCATTCCTCCTAGGATTGTCATAGATTTTGGCAGCTTCTTGCTATGCAGCTTTTTATCACTAGCCAATTTCCCATGTCATGTCCTGTAGTTTCCTATGCTCTGTCCATTTAAGTAAGCCTCAGCTGAAAGCATAGTTATCCAACTACATGCTTCAACAGGCACTGTAATGCTAAAGGCAGATTTACTGGCTTGCTACATATTGCCACACGTGATACAGTTTACTTACATACACAGCATACAAATTTTTCCCCTGTTTATCTATATGGAGAATTGTCCCTGCCATTAATTTCATTGAGAAAATCCATTCCAGAGGGAAAATAAATAATTGTTGCTTTTCCTATAGTTTTTTTTCCTTTCTCCTCCACTTTGTCTTTTTATTTGGATCTTAGCTGGACAATGTAGTCAGTGTTATGAAGGTTCATGCTGGTAACATATAAACCATGGTCTATCATGTTTAGAATGCGTGACAAACCAATCGAGGGGAAATTTAAATTTTATTTTTCTCACCTTTGCAAAGGTGCTGTCCCCTCACCGAGAAATATCAAAGGTTCCTGTAGACTTTATTTGGAGATATAAACTCTTAAAATATGTTTGCAACTCTTACAGGGACCCATAACTGTGATCTAGGCATTTTTTTCCTGCATGCACACTTGCAACAGTGATCATGCAATGTTGCATTTCAGTAAGTTCGGTAAGGTTCATTATAAGTACATCTTTGATGGCTCTGGACCACGCAGTGTGACAGACAAATGATGGTCTTGTTTTTTCCTTAAGATTGAATGGTCCTTTGTCTGGCAGTAGTAGTCTTCCAGTTCTTGGCACCCCGATTCCTGTGAATTTTCTCTTGAGTAAATATTGATGATTTAAAAAATTTGGCCTTGTCGTTTGCTTCAACTTTCTTAACTGACAAGGTTTAAAGTTGTGTTGCTGTGTAAGTGAACCTGTCTGTGTGATCACAAAATAATGGCTTTTTAACCCTTCAACAATTATTTTTCCCCTCAGTTAAAGTGGGCTGAGTTCACAGAGTTGAGCCTCATGAAGTTGTATTATATTATGAAGGTGATAGCTCTGAGTGGGGTTTGTTCATTTTTCTGCCTTATTAATGAATGTATTGGTTATTCAAAAATAAAACTGTCTTGGTTTACCTAAAGAAAAAGAAATATAGCAGTATTTATGGACTTGATTAATTATAAATAGTTGAAACTTCTCTTCTTTAGAGCTAAGAAAAGTGTGATTGTGGACTGCCTGCAAAAAGGTTCACTCACCTCTTTCTTGTAATTATTTTGTTTAAATTAAAATGTCAGTACTGTGTGATTAAAAAGCTGCCTACAGGGACTGTCTGTAATAAAAACCTTCCTTCTCTGTTTTCCTCATTTTGATGTTTAGCTTTTGCTTTAAGTTTTAGGGTAAAACAATTAACCTTTAAACCAAAAAAAAAAAAAATACTTAAAAGACAGTGAGAATATTCCCTGGCTTCAGTTTTCTCTGTTTAATTAGGTTTATACACTACCACTGGCATAACCCTTCAGAATCCTCACTGCTGATGTCTTACGGGCAAAGAAGTCATCAAAAAAGGCAAGAAGAGACCGTCATCACTCTTGCACAGAATACTGAAGTCATCACTCTTTATTTGTTAGCAGTTCACAGTGAGACTTGTAATACCATAACAAACTACTTACAGTTACATGATTTTTTTTATATCATCGTGTAACATGCTAGTACAAGATACCTCCTTTTGAAAGGAAAGCCGTTCTAAGGAGACAAAATATTAACTAACTGGATTCTAAGATGTCTCCATTCCAAAGACACTTAAAAAGCAGTTTTGAAAAAAAACCAGGTAGATATGGCTTTGCTCTTCTTGGGTGCCATGTTGCCTAAATCGGATCCAGAAGCATGTCCAAAACATTTATTAATTTTTATTCATGCTTGATAACAAAAATATTTATTGATTTATCTATATTTATTTTAATATGTAATTGAAGTTTTACAGACTTTTGTATTCTGGCTACTCAGAAGTACATTGCCATGGTCCAATGAAAGTGAATGTTATTTTGAATGCAGTTTGCTCCAAATAAAGGTCTAAGGGACAACGTTTGGAAATTTCATCCTTCACCTGTACAGTGCTGTCAAAACTATCGTTAATATGCTGGAGTTGTAAACCGTAAGTGTAGGAAGAGGTCAACAGTGCCAAATGCTTCCCTTTTTTTTTTTTTTTTGGTCCATTTTGTCCATTTTCTTTCTACATTGCATTTGTCATTCTTCCAAAAAGAGAAAGGATAATTGGAACATGATAGTTATTTCTATGGGCAGTTAGCTGACACAGGGCAACAGTAGAGAGAGGTTGCAGAGAAAAGAAAATATCAAAATATGCAGTTAAATCAATAGTTTGTCTAATCTCCCAGTCAAAAATCTCTTCTGCCATGTAATATCAGCTCAGATTTACATTGTTACTGGTTTGTAGGTTTACAAGATCTTTGAATTCCATTGTCCACTACATTTGGTTACCTAGATGCAACTTCTTTCAGTGGGGAAAATAGAGATGACTTAGACAACTGGGACTAGTAACACACTTTGCTTCCTGTTGGGCTTTTTAATTTTTGCTTCCTCCAGTCTTTCCTGCTCCATGTTGATTGATTTTGTCTGGCTATGGAGTGTGGAGGCTAAGTTAAACTTTCCCTCCTTTGTGAAGGTATTCAGATCATTATCGAAGGTGACAATCATCATCCCAGAGGCTGAAAGATCCATTGAAGCTCTTCAAGCCTTTATGAAAATGTCTTTCAATTACAGGTCTCCATCTCTCCTCCTCGCCCTGTAGCTTAGCTGATCAAAATGAGGGCAGCATTTTCAAGCTGTGCTGTAAGAATTTCTGTTCTGATTTCTGTAACTGAAGAAGTCGAACTCAGCAGGCTTGACCAGAGAGAAGCAGGGATTAATTGTGTTACAAGACGGCAGATTGCCCTCCTTCCCATCTACATTGTTGCAAAGTAACCTTCAAATATATGCTTGAAAAATTCTCTTGCTTCTGCCTTCAAGGAAATGATATTACAGATGCAGACAACAGAAAGTGAATGTTGTTCTTCACAGTCAATGATTTCCTGAAGATTTACATAAATGAATTAGGTAATACTTTTAAAAACTTATTAAATATCCTTTATAGAATCACGTTTGAATTTACTTTGTGATCTAAGTAAGAAATTCTGAAGAAAATTCAAGTTTAGAGACTTATGTTACCTATTGAAACAGGTAATAAATTTACCAACATCTTTGTTGCTCATAAACATCTGCTACTTAACTCTAGTCAAAACAAGATTGTTGAGGCAGCAAAGGAAACAGCTGCCACATCAAACACGGTGTTGATGTTGCAATGAATTTTATTGATTCCCCTTCCTCATGCTACATATAACTCTTCAAAACCTGCAATATACATTTGCCTGTTCAATAATTTATATATTAGACCTGCTTGTCCATGTGAAACATACTGTAAATGCAAAGAAATCAATATATTGACTGGCAGAAAGTTAAACTACATGCTTCTACAATGTCTTTGATAGGAAAACCTGTGGAAAAAGAAATTGAAAACTTGAGCTGATTTGGGTGAATTGACACTTTTCTTGTAACAGTGACCAAGTCAAATATTTTTTTAGTGCATACACTCACCTTTTCTTGAAAATTTCCTAAATTGATACTTTTGGTCTGTTAAAAAAAAAACCAAAACAAAAAGCCACAAGTGTGTGAAATATTTGCTTCCTAAAGAAGGTTTTGCTCCTGGAAGCTGTCATACACATATGGAAGTTCAAAAAAACCAAAAATGGAGAAATAAATTATGAAGCATTCTAAATGATCAGTCCTTTGCTGTGTCCATAACATACAACACATTTCCACATTCCCTATAAAGAGGAAGATGAGTGCAAAGTCAGAATAATAGAATAATTCAAGCTGGCAAGCACAATATTATGCTGAATTCAGAATATATTGCCTAGATTTTTGTCTAGCCAGATATCTCTCTGATCACACATAAGCAAAAGAACTGAAAAAATATCCTTTTATTTTTCATTGTGCGTCAAGGGAATTGGTAGATTGCTGTCACTTTCTATGTTTGTCAGTGTATTTTGAGGAAATACATTACTAGATATTCCATTATAAGAATGGAAAGAGAATTATTCCCTTCTCAACATTCTTTTGCAGTTCAGAGTGAAAATCATTCATTACTCTCATTAAATAGGAGGTGATTCCTAATTGATCCCTCAAGCTAGACAACAAGCATTAAAATTCAGCCTCTTTCCAGAGTAGAGAAAGGTTTTTCGCTAGATATTTCTTAAGAATTTAGGCAACAAAATCTAATGTTAATGACTTAAGCAAATGATGAAATTAAATGCTCAGGAAGTATGCATAAACATCTATAAGGTAGAGAAACTTGAGCTAGTCATGAAATTTGAGTCTGAGGAATATATATTCTCTGTCTGGGAGACAGAGATTTTCCAACTATTCACTCTCCAGTGTATGGAATCAGAACAACAAGAGCTGAAGGAAAACTACTTAATAATCTTGCTCTCTTCCCCCCAGAGGATAATTTTACTGAATGCTTCTCAAGCCTCCCTTCTTCCCCTCCAAACCTCCTTATCTGAAATTTCATTTTAATTGTCTAAGACCTAGAAGGCAGAAATCAGGAGAAGTAATGGAGCTTCTGTGACATCTTAATATAGTCTCATGAGTCCTAGTTAAATTACAACAGTGCTACAATCTATACCCCAGAAAACAGCGCACAGACCTGATGTAAAGATGTGTTTGCATAAGAATCAAAAGTTTTTGTATTTTCTATGCGAATTTTGTAAGCCAAAACTTAATTTTTCTGGTCTATAAAACTACCCAGGAGCAGGCACACAACCTGTGTATTCTTCTAAATACATGTGGTTTTGTTTGAGAGAGAACCACATTTTAGAGCCTTTGAAGTATGTAAAAATACATCCTTAACGTACCCATTCACATTTGTGCTGGTGTGCAAAGCTAATCAATCATATTATGGGACCCGAAGATGCCTTTGAACCCTGTCTGATTGACACATATTAGTATGTGTATCTCTTGGGGATACCTCTCTATGGATTTAAAATTAAGACCCACTGTGTAATTCTATGGCTAATTTCAAAACATATTGGGCTCACATCCAAGAGATACTGTATTGTGGATCGCAAAAGTCTGGATGTCTCCAATTCCTGCAAATGAAAAACCAATACCTTGTTGATGCGATGAAATTTGGATCCACTTGTCCCCAGATGTCTCATAGGACAAAAACATCTTAAAAATCCTGGGGAAAGCGAGTAAGTTTACCTTTATCCCCTGACCTTTGAAGGTTTGAGTAGTCATTGACAAAATGAGTTTTTTCTATCAGTCATGAGAAAATTTGAGAGGAAGTGATGTTTTCAAACTACAATGTATAAATTAGGTCAATAGCAGGAAACTGAGTTTCCTGTAATGCAGCATTCCAGCTTGACATTCTTATTTATCTCTCATTTACTCTTTCCTCTACAAATTATCTTGGATACTGTCAGTGAACATTGTTATCAATAATTAACCTAAATCAAGACAGGGCCAAAATAATTTTATATGCAGCCAGTTTACAGAACAAAATAGCCTATCTATTTTCATTGAGGATATGATGTGATGTGAAAAAGTAGACTTCACTGCCGGTTTTATGCATTTTCATTCTTAAATAAAGAGAAAATCAGAACAAATCAGCAGAAATATTTCCTCCAATAAGTCTAAACCACTTCTTTTTTAGGCATACCTTTCTGTAAGATTGTTCTGGAATAACAAGACAAGGTCGCTTTTGCTCTCCATCTCAGACATAAAAAAATAAAAGACCAGAATAACCAGAAAAGGCCAGAAAGTGCAATAACATCATGAACAGAGATGGCAAGAAAAAACTCTAACAAAAAATAGGACCCAAGTTAGAGCCAAAGCAAATGTCAGAATACTTGAACAGTTTGTACGGCTGTATTTTATTTGTATAGGCTTTGGTAATCCTCCAGACCACAGAATCACAGAATATATGCTAAGTTGGAAGGGACCCACAAGGATCTTTGAGTCTGATGACACTGCATGTGCCTGAGAGCACTGTCCAAACACTTCTTGAACTCTGTCAGGCTGAAGCTGTGACCACTTCCCTGGGGAGCCTGTTCCAGTGCCCAGTCACCCTCTGGGTGAAAAGCCCTTTCCTAATACCCAACTGTCCAGGTTCAGAGCAACTTTGGGGAAGAATCCCCCAAAGGAACTCCAATGGAAAAAGCAGATCCAATCGGCCCCTCCCCCCAACTGGTCCGAGAGGGAAAGAGAAAGGTGGAAAAAAACTGTTTATTAAACAATATAACCAAAACAATATCAAACAATGAGACCCCTTGCCACTCTAAAAGAGATGACAAACTGAGAAAACCCCGGGTTCAAGCAGCAGCTCACTCAGTCTCTGGTCAGTCCCTCCGGTGCTGGAATTGTCGCAGGCCAGGCCTGGCCCGGTGGGCCACAGCTGCAGCTGCCGGTGCTCTCCTGGGGTGTTCAGTCCAGAGCAGGTTTCAAGAGGTCCAAAGAAAAAAAAAAAAAAACAAAAAAACAGTCCAGGGAACTTCTTTGCCTCAGCTAGCTAAAAACTAACTAAAAAGCAAAAGAAGAGCTCTCTGCCCCGCTGTCTGTCCGCAGACAACACAGTCAGGAGCAGGAATGTGGAGGAGTGAGTGCAGTGTCTGAAAACAAACTGCGCGCGTTTTCTCTCCCCCCCTTCACTCTCTGGAACGCTCTTAAAGGTACAAAACTTCTTATTATTCAACATAAACAGAATGAGACGATCGGGCGGGGATAAAAGCATCATATAGTCAACCCAGGACACCAACCTAAGCCTCCCCTGACACAGCTTCAGGACATTCCCCAGGATCCTCTCTCTGGTCACCACAGAAAAGAGATCAGTGCCTGCCCCTCCTCTTCTCCTCATGAGGAAGTTGTAACTGCAGGGAGGTCTGTCCTCAGTCTCCTCCGGGCTGAACAGACCGAGTGACCTCAGCTGCTCCTCCTAAGTTCATCCTTCAAGGTCCTTCACCATCCTTGTTCTCCTTTGGACACTGTCTAATAGCTCAATGCCTGTTTTATATTGTGGCACCCAAAAGTGCACACAGGGCCCGAGGTGAGATCACAGCGGTGATGAGTAGACCTAATATTGACCACAATATAAGACTCATTAATAATTATAAATCAGTCCTCTTAAAAGTGTTTCTTGCAAGTGCTTTGGACACATGGCAATGTGAACTACAAATATAGATAGTTCATAACTTCTGCAGAGTTCCTATTCAAAGAAATCTAACTTGATTATGAATTGCACAAAAATCTATCGGGACTTTGGCAGTATGGTTGGTTTAATTTGTTGAATTTACAGGAAAACAAAAATATGGGATTATATATGGTCAAGGCCACAGAATATGGGAACTGAGTGATCAAGGCTTACTCATATAGTGAGTATGCTATATTTTACATTATGGAGGATGTGAAGAAACTTTTGTTGTTTTTTTTTTTTTCCTAGATTGGTATCTATGGAGGTATCTGAGTTTTAAAAACATTCTGCATAGCTGAATTCTGTAAATTTTACTCATGTCTTGTTAAAGGGTGGTTAGCTCAGATGCTAAATTTGCTAAGTTTTCTGAGTTTGATGCTCAGGTTGTCAAGAGAATTAATCATACCTGGGGTCACTAAGAAATAATTTGATGAAATTACAAGGAATGGAGTTGTAAAGCCCTGCAATAACAATGTTGGTGATGTGAGGTGTAGTAGCATTAGATTAGATTAGTCTGGTAATTCACCACTTCATCCTGCAGAATAACTTCTATTTCTTTTCATGTTTTCTAATGGCCTATTTGCACATCTCTATCTCCTTTGCATTAAAATCTCCTTGAAAAGCGAACGAAAACTAAAGCTGCATTTAAATATTCATTTGAGAATGACATTTCTTCAGGGAAATCGATTATAATGAGCAATGTTTACTAAAAGCTCTTAATATAATTGGTTACACATAAACAATTGGAGAAGTTCCTAGCTGCACTCAGCTTGCAGCTCATTTTCTAGCCATTAGCTCTTTAACAGTAGGGGTTGTAATAAAAGATCAGTCAAATAACTACCACTGTCTTGTACACTAGATGCAGTGTAAAATGTCTGTTTCAAGGCAGGAAATGTCTTTCTTTTGAAAAAATAAGAGGAAAAACTGCATTTTCTTTTTGCTGAACATCTTTGTTAAAGCTGTAGGCACCACATCACAACATTTATATACATACAGTTAATATGTCACTCATTTTCAGTGTCAAAAGCCACTCAGTGTTCAGATGTTTGTAAACTGCAAACAGGTATTTGATAATCATCAAGAGTGATATCCCTATGTGTTAGCTGATGACTAGTGTTGGTTGCAAACCATGTTGTTTAGAGTGGAAATATTAGTTTATACTGAGGGTCAAAAAGAAAGCCAGCTTTATGTAATTTCTTTGATACAATAGTGTGTTATTAAGGCGGCACATGTATATAATATTATACATAAGTACATATGTATTGGTATGTATTCATATATGTACACTTTGTGTACAAACAGTACCTCAGGACTGTGTATTTGGATAGCATGCACCTATATGGTGTCTTGCCTATATTGTTCTATCACCTAACTGGGCATGTAAAAGCTGATGAGGCAAACCCCCCCAGTCTCTGCCTTAATTAATTATTACAAAATGCCTTAATTGGAACAAACAGCTCAGAAACATATATATGAACAAGCACTTATGACTTAGTTCTGTTTTGTTATACTCACTCTGTGGGGTTCTTTTTCTTTTTCCTTCCCTATTCTTTGAATAGTAAAACTTTTGCTTTATTGAGCAAAACTTTCTTTGAGGTGAATGGAAAGTCTCACAGTGAGAATGACTTCAGAACTGTTTTGCTATCCATGATATTTTTATTTACTCAAGGGTGATTAGGCAGTAATGTTTTGTGTCTGCTTATAGGGCAAAGCTAGTTTTAGCCTTAGAGGTCTGTTAGGATTCCTGGCTCTGAGATCCTTGAATGCTTCCTGTACAATAAAAAAAAAAATCTAAATTATAATTAAGAGCTCTATGGTCTATATGAAATCATAATAATGGAATTCACAAATGCGTTTTAGATTCCCAGAGTCAATAAGGTTGGAAAAGACCTTCAAAGTCATCAAGTCTGACCTTTGACCAAACACCACTGGATCAATGAAGTGCTATGGCACTAAGTGCTATGTTCAGTAATTTCTTGAAATACTTGCAAATGTGGTGACTCTACCACCTCTCTGGGCAACGTATTCCAACCCTTGACAATCTTTCATGAAGAAATTCTTCTTGGTGTCCAACCTCTGGTGCAGCTTGAGGCTGTTTCCTCTTGTCTTGACACTTTTTCCTTGGTAGAAGGGGCCAACCCCCACCTGGCTGCACCCTCCTTTCAGGCAGTTGCAGAGACCGATAAGGTCACCCATGAACCTCCTTTTCTTCAAGCTAAACAATCCCAGCTCCCCCAGTTGCTCCCCATCTGACTTACTCTCTGGACCATTCATCATCTTTCTTGTCCTGCTCTGGACAGCCTTCAGCTCCTCAGTGTCTTTCATGAACTGCAGGGCCCAGAACTGAACACAGCATTTGAGGTGTGGCCTCACCAGCGCCGAGCTCAGGGGGACAATCATTGCCCTGCTCCTGCTGGCCACACTGTTGCTGATACAGGCCAGGATGCCATGCCCTTCTCAGCCACCTGGATGCAGCTGGCTCACGTCCAGCTGCTGTTGACCAGCACCCCCAGGTCCTTTTCTGTCAGGCACCTCTACAGCCTCTCCACCCTCTGCCTGAAAAGCTGGTCACCCTCAGCCTGGGGCTGCTGTGACCCTTGGGCCAGCATCTGGCCTCTTTGAACTTCATAGATTCAGCCTCTGTCCATGTATCCAACCTGTCCAGGTTCCTCTGCAGAGCCTTCCTGCCCTACAGAAAATCAACACTCGATGTTGCCTGTGAACCTATGGAGGATGCACACAATCTCGCCATACAGATCATTGATGAAGGTATTAACCACTTGGATAGTTTTTAACCCAATGAAGAGTGTGCCTGTCCAAGCAATGGGCTGCCAGCCTCTCCAGGATAACACTGTGTGAGACTGTCCCAAAGGCTTTGCTGAAGTCCTGGGAAACAGCACCCAAGGTTTTTCCCTTATCCACTGGGTGTGTTGCTGAGTTATAAAAGGAGATCAGGTTTGTCAAGTAGGACCTGCACTTCCTAAACCCATGCTAGCTGGGCCAGGTTCCCTGATCTTGCATTCTATCTATCAGTTCCTCTGAAACCTTCTACCTTTTAAAATCATGTGCAAATGTGTTTGTCACCCATATATTGTTGATGCAGGAAGTGCATTGAAATTATGTGCTTATGTCAGTTAATATTCAGATGGTAAAAAAACATTAAATTTAATTATGTAAGGCAGAAACTGCCTGAGTCCTTTCAGCATGGCCAGAACTTTTGTTCCCTGGCTGTAAAGGCAGGGCTGTAGTGGCTGTACTTCAGCACAGTATACCGACATTCTTGCTAGTATCCTCAGATAGGTAGGAAATGAAATAAATCATGTGGAGAAATCTCAAATGATTAGGGATGACTCATAAACAAGGTTAATTCTGTTTTGTGCTTTTGCTTACTTGAAGACAAAATTTTTGTTCATTTATCAACTTGTTTTAGGCAGGTGATACAATGTAGTGTTTTTTACTCGCAGCAGCCTTTTAGCAGCCTTGTAATCTCTGAAGCAATGAGTTGCCATGGATACTAGCTTACTCTTCCCCCAAATTCCTAATAAAAGTGTCATATGATCCATACACATTTGCAAGTGTTTGCATTTCATACATGACTATTTGTAAAGTCCCCTTTTAGACACAGATTGCGTTCAACAGAAGTGCAGAAACATGTTTTCCTTCTTAGAAGAAAAACAAAGTAATTTCTTCAAATGACAGAGGAAAACTGGATTATTATTATGAATGACACCAATGAAATCTCTGGTATAAATGAAATAAAAATCTGTATCTGGTCTTCAGCTGACAGAGTAAGCTTGGAAACTCTTCCTCCAGTACATTCTGATTTTTGTGGATTGAAAAATGCTTGATTTTCTTGAGTTCCTATCTGGTTTCCTCCAAGTAGTGTACTTTTGATTTTAACATCAGTGGGCTGGTGTAACATATTTGTAACAGTAAATTTTCATTTAAAAAAAAGAGTCAACAGCCCCCCTCCCCCAGAAAAACCACAACAACCTATGCCTTTAAGCATCAGTTATGGGTGTAAAGTTTGTGTTTTTCTTTAGGATAGGGAAAAACCCAAAGGATGAAAATGCCTTGTTAAGAATGGAAACAAAAAATAACCTTTCTTTTCTAATAATTAATCAATTAATTAATATCCGAGGTTCACCTAGGATCAGAAATATTTGTTATGATTAGAAAGTTACAACTCACTAAAATGAAGGCTGTTTTAGCAAGAACAAGAATGGACAAAATTATTGACAAGGTCATTGCTGCTCCTTAGGGAAGTCAGCTGTCCATTCTCAAACATCACCAAACGTGTGCCAGCATAGATTTTTGTGTGGCCATCTGAAAAGTCAGATCAATAAATTGATCTGAGTTAGAAACACGTTTAGGAAAAAAATAGATTTTGCATGGTGGTTGTCAGGCCTATCACTTTGTGATCTGATTTGTTACTGTTCAAGTACCTGTGTTGCCTAGCAGTGTATCATGTCAAAAGCGAGAAAGAGGAGTTTGTGAGACTTAGGTGGGAAAAAAAATCTGATACACTGCAAAATTCTAATGAGGTGACTATTGAAGTCCGTATGGCAGCCTCCAGAAACAAGAGGCATCACACTGCACTTGAAAAAAAAGCTGTTGTTTGCCAGCTAAAAAACACCATGCTGTTATACTTGCAGATTCTAAATTTAAGAACAGAAACTGAAAGCATGTAATCTCTATCTGCATAGAAAACATTGCATGATAAGGAGACACTATCTGCAATTATATAGACATCAATTTTTGAATTAATATAGTCTCACATTTTAGAGGTTTGCTGTTTGCCAGTTTTCCCCCTCTTATACAAAACGTGTCACTGTTGCTTTGTTATTTATACACTTTTTTTTTCTCAGTGTTCTTTGTCTATAATTACTTTTTGGCAAGCATGACACTTCACATAGAAATATATCAAACACACACATGGGCAGTCCTTTGTGACTTGCAAAAGTAAGTATTGTAATAATGATAGTTTTTTTGAATGTAAGCTCTCTTAAGGAATGATTTTTACAAACACACATATTTCTCTTTTGTAACATATCTATTTCTTTCATGTTGTCTGTTCAGAAGTCAGACCAGAATAATAGTCCTCTCAGCTTCAGTGGATTATTTCCAAGCTTTGATCAGAAAATGAGCACTCCTTGCTGAAATGTGAAGCCTGCCAAGGCTTCACGTAGTAAGACTGTTCCGTTCAGAATTTGCTGGTTGTCCATGCAAGTGTAAGAGCATATTGATCAGCACACACACAGTGGGATGAAACTCCAGCATGAGAACAGAATGCAATGGGAAAGCTTCAATTTATTACTTTTATAGGGTGAACAGGGGAAGATACATAACTGGATATGTATATATATATATTACTTGCTTATTTGAATCCAGTGTGAATTTACTTGACTGCAAAACGAATAACTGTATTTGGTGATTGTTTTCATTAAAGGAGAACTGTGAATCTACATAATTTTCCCCTTATTTAAAAAAAACAGAAAGATGCATGTATGTTGAACATGTAACCAGAATGCTTATCTTGCTTGTTTATGTGCGGAATATAGGAAATGTTGAAATTCTTGGATAAAATGGATCGCAGAAACTAAGTATGAAAAAATAAAGCTTCCTTCAACAATATACAGTAAGATGGCACTGGGCTTAATAGCTATCCTTGGTTTTTTTTATTTCCATGCTAATAATAATCTTCAGAGACTGTCTGAAAAATAAGAGAAATTCTACAGAACAATATATTAAAATTCCTTCAAACAACAATTTTCTATCTGGTGTCCAAACTGAGAAGACTCTCACTTTTTCTGTATGTGGCAGGCATATGAAAGATTAAGAATAGAAGATTATTTCAAATACTACACTTAAAATAAACATTTTCAGAACTCCTGTAAGAAATTGCAGAACTTGCAAAATACCCAAAAAATAGAAAGGCATAGGTATACTAAACACATTTCTTTGGTCTAGGAAATCTTGAATATTCATAGTTTTTCTATCTAAACAAAGATTTTCTCAAGATTTTTCTCAAATTTCATACTTGAATTCAAGTGTTCATCTACAGCTTCATAACAGAAGATAAAAGAACTATTGATATCAAAATGCTCAGACATTGGGGATAATGGAAAGAAGGACAGTGGATACTGAGTATTTGGTTTTGCTTTTCCTTAGACTTCAGCTTTTATTGCACGATTTCCATTTTTTATTCCATGGATATTTCTGATAGCTGAAAATACAAAAAAATCTTCTTGATTTCAGTCAGTAATGGCTGCTGAACCTTGGCTTTCCATCAGCAAGTATTTTACAACACTTTAGAAAGACCACATCAGATTATTTTGTCTTCATTGTTTCTCTATCAAGCTTACCTCTTATGTCAATTTCAGATTTAGTCAATGGCACTGACTTCACATAATTTTCCTTCTTGACCATCATATGAACCTTCCAGGCAAGAGTAATTTCTACAGGGGAAC
This sequence comes from Melospiza melodia melodia, assembly GCF_035770615.1. Lineage (NCBI taxonomy): Eukaryota > Metazoa > Chordata > Aves > Passeriformes > Passerellidae > Melospiza > Melospiza melodia. Next base: position 57,879,298 of record NC_086226.1, on the reverse strand, counting down.
ATATTTTACTTTTATCAGGTTTAAATTGCTGAAGTTTCAAGCAGAGTTCTGAAGAAGACTGATCATTCATTCACTCTAGCTCTTAATTATTCTCTGGAATTCTAGAGTGGAGTGAAAAGCTCTAAATTGTGCCTGACATCAAAGACATAACTGACGAAGTGGATTGTGATTACGACAGCAGCCTGAACCCAGCTGTAGCAAAGTACAAAAGGCATGTAAGATATAATATATATGGACTTTTTTCACTGAACTCTAAACCCCAGTGTTATTGTAGATGCTTATGCGAATTCCTCAGATTTGAAGAAATGTCTATCCTTAGCCAAATATGAGAATTTCCTCAGCTGAGGTGATGGAGAGCTGTTGCTTGTCTTGTAGGATCTGTAACATGTTATTGTACTAGAATATTTCATCTCCCTGTGCTTCCATTGAAAAGGCAAGGCAAGGAGCTTCTTTTGCACTGAATAAAGAGAAGATGGAAAGGAACTAAGTGGATATCAGAGCCCTTTTCAATTCTGTAGTTCTTCAGGTAATTAGATACTTTTGTGCCCTCTTTCTCTACAGTGAAGTTTTAAGAGGAAATTTTTTGCTATTGGATGAAACATATTTCATCCTTTTTGCTAAAGGATGAAACATATTTCCAATACCCAAACAAATCTTTTATTAAGTCACTTCTTAAGTAACTGGAAAGATTTACTCTCTTGTAATTCCTTCAAGGGAACCTTAAGCAAAGGATAAAGGAGAAAAATTGTAAAGATAATAAAAATTTTAAAAACACAAAGGAGCCCTTATTATTCAGTCTGCCATGGATGTGCAGAACTCTGTCTGCACAGTGAAATGAATAGGTGGAAGGACTATTTAAAACAACAACAACAAAAAAAAACCCCAAAAGAAACAACAACAACGACTACAACAAAAAACCCCCAAACCACCCAAAAACCAAAAACTACCCCCTAAAAACCCAAAAAAACAAAGAAAAAAAGGAGAAGAATTGTCTGAAAGTTATTGAGTGCATCGTTAATGTCTGTTAAGTCTGTGCTGAGCTCCTTCTATGGCAGGTAATGTTAGAAACAGAGTTTAACAAAGTTGAATCAAGCAGATTTAATCTCTCCATCCTTGCATATTCAGATCAGGACAAAACTGGTGTCAATAGAATTAGAATATTCTTTTCTTTATGCTGAGGGATTTAAGAACATCAGGTGTTTCTTAGCAGACTCTGCACTGCATTCCCCACAGACCAAGCCAGTCATTAGTCTCTCAAAGGGATGTCAAAGGAGCTTTGCCTCAGCTAAGAGATACTGACTCTATTAAGAAAACAGTTTTTGGAGGAGAGTGATTATTTTGTGAGTGTATTTAATAAACAGTGGGAATACAAACTGTCAGATTTCCTTAGCTGATCAGTATTCTATTTTTGATTATTATTCTTATGAATCACTTGTGAAAGAGGTAAAAAAAGGTGTTGCATATTGTTGTTGATATTGCATCAGAATCACTTGCCTTTAAAACAGTATAATGGAAACTGTTAGACTCAAGATGTATCGAAAAGTAGAAGTCTTAGGTGAGGAACCACTGCTCCTATTCTGGGCTTCCTCATCTGAGTCAAGTCAGGTTTTACTGTAGTTAAGGACTTAACTCCCAGTAAGATCAAATTAAACCAAATACCTTTGAAAAAATCCTTTTCCTAATCCTGAGCTTATTCCACCTTCTTATAACTAAGGGATAAGCATTATGGAGTGAAAATTTTATGAGGAGAGGAAAATATTTAGATTGGTGCTTGAATGCAAAGAGATCAATTGCTCTTTATAGCTTACGAAAGAAGGTGATACTTAACAAAAATTTTGGATAGAAGCTGTGACATAAATGAAAATGTAAATCATTTTATCACCCGAAAAGTGTGTGAAATATATTGATATTTTTCTCTGCATCTCAAAACATTAGCCTGCCACAAGGCTTAAAGACAGTTCAACAGCTTGATAAGAAGGTTCTACTGAATAGACTAGTTTATTGGCATAGAAAAAAATAAAAGTAACCTTTTCAAAAAGCCCATTTCATAACCACATAAGAGGATGGCTGCACCTAATGTTAGTGAGAGGGAAGTTTTGCTTGCAGCCTCTCTAAGAGGGAAGCTGTCAATACTTTGCTTTAAAAGATACCTAAGCAGAGATACAGGAAGAATGTGGGAAGCAGGTTAGGAGCTGATTCCATTACTCATAAAATGTAGCTCTGGTGTAGCTTCTGTAGCAAGGTTTTTACTGGAAAATGTGAGATTATACCTTTAAACGGCTTGTGGTTGACTTCTTAGGTAATGCCTATAACTTAGATTACATTTTTCAACTCTCCTTTTTGCCCTGTTAAGCTTAGTTGTAAACAGCAGTTCCATACTAAAGGCTCATCTTTTCAACATAATTTTCTGTTGGTTTATTCTCAGTTCTTACAAAGGGCAGCACTTTAGCATCTGTGTGCCTTCTGTGGAATAGAAAACAGATCTACAAGTAAAACAGTTGCACACATGGAAACTCCATTTCCAGATCCCTGTGTTAATTTAAGGAAAGAAAATTGAAGGAACACAATTGAAAAATGACCTTTAACTTGCCATGCATTGCATTAATTTACCATGGTGGATTTGTCTTTACAATTTTTTCCCTCCAGTGTTTGAACCCTACACATTCTCTTGTCTAATGTCTACTGGAAAGTACTTAGGTACCAACTGGGTCACTGAATAGAGGGCAGCAACTTTTCAGATGACTGACTATCACTATTTTGCACCTGTGGTTACAAAGCCCATATATATATTTTATCCAGCAGCATAGTGGTTAAGAATACACAGAAGTGAGGGAAATAACATTGGTTATAAATTGATTAAACAAGTAAATACCATTGGAAGATAACAAGTCTCTCTGCAGTGTTTGTAACCTACAGCTACAGTTCCTCCACATGTGAGTTTCTGATTATTCTAGGGGACAAGAATCTCCATATGTCTTTTAAAATTCATTGGCTCAATGATTTTACCCAGTGATCACTTTAAGCAAAGATCATGCTTTTCTTTGCTCTGAATTAATAAATAACTCTGGTAATTCCACAAGCTGTTTGTCTTCATCATCCCCTCACTTTTCTAATATTTTCTACAATCCTATGTTGCTGGTTGTACCTAAAATCATAGTAGAAATTACAATAAAGTATGTACATGTGCAGTGTTTCCTTATATATGCATATTCTAAAAACATCCTATAGAATAATGATGATCATTTCTCTTGTCCCTCTTATTATGAAATTGGTAGTCATCAGTCACCAAAAATTTTGCCAAGGGTGCAAATGAATTAAATCTTGCAATTATTAAAATTACCTCAATTTTTAATGTTGGCATTCATAATGTTCTTCTCAAACACAAGTAAATCTATGTTTTTCATAGATTAACTCATAGTTAGGAAGGGATTGAATGGAAATATCTCGATTTTTTTTTAAAATCTTTGTTAATATACTGATAAAAAAATTGAGCTATGCAAATAAAACCTAGAAGGCTTAAAAATAATAAAAAATACTAGTTTAGTAGCTTTGCTGCAGGCTAGTAAAGTAATGGCTTCTGAAAAAAATCAGACTTGTTTTATGATCAATAAAATAAGGATGTGGAGGCAACTGAGAAATTATTGTACACACATATATACTCAAATAAACAAAAATTTTCAGATACCATTATTTCCTTGAGCTGTTTCCTTAATAGTGTCCCTCCAGTTCTCCTGTGTTGACTGATTTATTGCCAGAACAACCCTAAGAGAATAGTTTCCCTGGGAATTCTGGCCAAATTACAATCTGATAAGACCCCGGAACAAACTTGAGATCTGCCTTGGATCCTGATATGACACGGCGCTGCAGTTCACTTTGCACATTGCTTGCACTGATTTTCAGGAGGAAGTCCAGCAGCTGACACCCATCTACATCTTTGGTGGGGAATGTTATCTAGAGGCAACAGAACTCTTTATTCACACTTTGTTAGTTGGTGATTTGGCTTTTCATTTATGTCATTAAATAAAGTGCTAAAACCAGTGTGAGATTTTCACTGACAAGTGTTTTTTTCTTGACAAGAGAACTGTTTTGTAGCTTGTTTTATCTCCCATATCACCTCTGTGTGAGTGAAATTTCATTACCAGCTAGAAGAAATGAGACACACTGATTAAAACACATTGTGCAGGTAAAAGCACACTAAAGTAATGTTGCAAGAGCTTTAATGCTGTGGAGAGGAAGCATTATCACACAATTCATTCACATGTTGAGCATCCGCTACAGAGATGCTGCATACCTATAGAACTCCTAATACTGCCTGAAGCTAAATTTGCATTTTAAGCGGCTGTGAGATCAGTATCTTGAACTGCACAATTAGATGACCTACTCATCAGCCCAGTAAGGACAAAATTAAAGTGTCATTGAAGGTGACTATATCTCCTTCAATAATAGGAGCAGAATGTTCCTGTTGTTAAAAGTCTTTGCAAATATTTATGACCCCTAATCCTCTATTACCTGCATCAGACCTTGCCTTGTATGTTCATGCAACATGTAAGTTTTTGGATGCCAATATTTAAGCTACACTTTTGTAATTTTGAAAGATCCTTTCAGTTCAGTGTGTTTGAGCAATCTGTTCTCATCTCTGCCTCACAGATTTTGGTCTGAAAATGAGTTTGGGGAAATTTCTCACCATCATTTACTCTTAGTCAAAAATCTACAAATTTGTCTTGTCTACACCTGCCACACCCGGATGCAAATATTTCTTTTATATTATACCTTTTCCTTGTTGCACAGAAACTCGGGCCTGATCAGTGGGTGGACAGAGTTGCTTGTGCTGTCAGATTTTTTGCAACACTTCTCTGACAGGTATAGATTTGTCAGATTATTTCAAGCTGTTTAAATTTTAAATGTAAGCATTTTAATGTGTTAGTATTGTTACACCATTTATTAATATCATAAGCCCTCATCTGTTTCCAGTTAATATATTTTAAAGTGAAATCAAAAGACTGAAGATTCAAGAACATTTAGATTTTACTACTGTTTTGCAGATAACACTGCAAAAGAATATAATTGAATGCCTTAAAGTAAGTATTTTAGAAAGATTAAAGACAGAACATGGGCTCTGACAAACATTTCTATGTGAGAAAAAATATATAGGAGAATTATATACTGAAATATTTTTATATGCTTTAACATTTTGCTATATGCTCTATTTTGACTTATACTGTATATAATACAAAATATTTTTATATATACTAAAATAAATAGCATACATTTTGTACATAATAAAATACAAAAGCATTTTACATAGTTAAATAATTTTATATTTTTCTATGATGTAGTAATACATCTTTTTCTCAGTTTCCAAAGTCGTATGCTCCAGATAGCAATTCTTATTGCATGAATCCTACACAAATTTAACAAGTGGAATAGTATATTTATCTGCAAATAAATTTATCATATGAAATTCAATACTTTTATTGTTGACATTATTTGTATTATATATTATTTAATACAAATTTGTATTTTTATCATGCATATTAATTATAAATATTACAATGATAATAAGAGCGCCAGTAATAGCTGCTAATATTGAGGGTGGCAGAAGATGACTGCAAGTAATTGTGTGTAAAGGCCACTTTATTTCATACGTTATCCTGAGAAGAAAGTTGTTTAAGATATCTTTTGACTCATTTTGGTATTGCTTGCATATTAAAAATTGGTCTAAATTAACTCCTGAAGAAGAATGAATCAAAAGGAAAGGAGAAATGCAGAGTGACTTCTCAAAAAATCTTTTAAAAAGTTCATCCTTAAGATACACTCATTTTAGCTTGGATTTCAAATTGGAATATCCAGGAATAGCTACTGGAGTGTGAACAGGAAACTGAAAGAGTCATTACAATATAGTTTTAAGCCTTCCAGAAGGAGGATCATCTTGTAACTCAGGATTGGCCTGGTAGGCAGAGATTTATTCCCAGCTCTGCCTTAAAATTGTTATGTAATCTTAAATATTCTTTGGGGGACATGTTTTTATCAGTAATCTTTATTGCATATGAATACAGTGGAGATACTCAAAACTAAAATTCATCTAAAATACTGGGTTTTACCTCTTAGTTTCCTCATGTGTTAAAAGAAGTTTATAGATACCATAGACATGCAAATCCTCTATTTATTCTTTTTCATTGAACATCAGATTTAACCAAAGTGTAGGGGTTAGAACTCTGAAAACCCCTGCTAGTCAAGGTTTGTTTTTCCTTCAGGATTCATCCCTTCATCATTTGATGGTCTTTTTCCTTCAGGCCTAATTTCTTTTAAAGTGGGGAATTTTGCCCAAGATTTCAGATTCACAGGGCCAAGCCATAGGAACAATCGAAACATCTTTGTGCTTTGCCATTCTTCATGCGCATCCATCCTTCAAGAGCACCTACAGAGGCCATAAAAAGTTTTAAAAGCATCAAATTTTATTGTTTCCCTTGTACAGATGTTTTGCATTTAAGTAGTACATTTTATATGGATCAGGTGTATTGCATTCTTACGCGCTAATGTGTAATATATGAAACTAGACCTAGCACTTAATGGCAAATGTTTGGTGGAAACTTTACACTGTTTGTCAACATGTTTTTAAACCTATTGCACCTAAGGGTATCAAGTCATCAGTCCTGAGTCTTCGTACAGAGCATCTAAAAAACTGCCCACATGTCAGACTGGGAGGGCAGAATGAAAGGGAAGCCCAGCATAACGTAAGAGTAACAAGTTGCTAAACCCTGGGTCTTGCCTCAGCTGTTTACATAGATCAAATTTACTTTTTCATGTATAACAGTCTAAGAGTACTATGAGGAAATAAAAATAATCTGGACTTTGTGGAGAATGGAACTTTATGAATGAGTCCAGAGGAGGTCAAGTCGATTAGAGGGCAGGAGCAGCTTTCCTACAAGAAAAGGCTAAGAGAATTGGTATTGTTCAGACTGGAATGGAAAAGGCTTTCGGGCAGCCTAATTGCAACTTTACAGTAACTGAGGGAGCCTACAGGAAAGATGCAGAAAAACTATTTACAAGGGCATGGCCAAGACAAGAGGCAATGGCTACAAGTTGAAAGGCAGTAGGTTTAGGCTAGATATTAGAAAAAAATTCTTAACTGTGAGTATGGTGAGGCACCAGAACAGGTTGGCCAAAGAATCTGGGGATCTCCACCATCAGAAGTATTCAAGGCCAGATTGGATGGAGCTCTGAGAACCCAGCTGTAGTGGAAGGTGTCCTTGCCTAGGACAGTGATGTTAGAACAAGATGATTTTTAGGGTCCCTTCCAACCCAAGCAATTCTATGATTCTATGATATCTTGTGATATATTCTGTTTTCCCTAAAATACATTAAGACATGTTACCTAGCATATTGTGTCAGTTGAAGCTAACACAATAGATCTAGCAACTTCCCTTGCAAAGTTAAAAGCCCTTGAAATACAGCTGAAAAAAAAAAAAAAGAAGAAAAAGGAAAAGGGAGGTGTGATTTCTCCCTTTCTCCTGCTCTGGAGTTCATTGGATAAAAGGTCACTGCTGTACCTTTCTGTCAGTGGCAAAATCCAAACAATCATTTATCATCAGAAATTCACTGACACGGACGTCAACAGCAGGCAGGATACCTCAGTGTTTGTGTCACAGCTGCATGCCACTCAAAAGCCCATTCAGTGGAACAGAGCATGGTTTGCTCGAAGGCTCAGCTGGAGAAAGTCAGTCACGGCAGTGGGAGACCACCCTTTTGGATTTGGGAAGTCCATTGTAGCTTGCTTCTCTGAAGGCTAAATCTTCTTTAAAACTTTTTAGTTCATTACTAACGGGGCTCCTCAATGATAAGTCTTGAAAAGTGGAAGATTTTTCATTTTACCTTGACAGAAGGCATACTTTTGTAAATTGAAACAGACGTCAATAGGATCTTTGAAACAGAAACATAGTCAGTATGCCTTGTGGGTGTCCCGTGATATGAGACCCTGAACTGCCTTCTCCTCTGGTGGGAGACCAGGTGAAAACCAACATTTGGTTAGGGTATAGATTAATCTTCTCAAGGAGTAAAAATAGAATGTAATTTTCTGTGAAGTATATGTTCCTGTTTATAAGTGTGGTTACTTCATACAAACAAAATGTGGACCAGAATATTAAAAAAAGAAGCCATCATATTTTTCTTATTTTTGAAGGTTGTTATTGTTTGTGCAAACTATTTAGATACTATCCATAATACTCTCCAAAAAACCAAAATGACATATGAGCAAATGAAGTAATTTCTGCAGGTGTCAAAGAACTCAGCAATTTAATTTCTTCATTTTTCTTGCAATTTCCTAATGATTAGCTTTTTTGCACTTTTCTGAAGGATGTGAAATAAAGGTGTAAGTGAGAAAATTTACTGCAGTTTGCCAAATTTTATGTTTGGTATATTATTTGGGATTTATTTTCCAATTACACTGAAGACATATATGTCTTCCATTTTGATGACTAACACAAAATAGAAAAAAATATCAGTATGAAAGATAACATAGTTATAATGTCACAATATACGGATTACTTTTTCAAGATTTCATTTCTCAAGTAATTCAGGAAGGGTATGTGTATCTTAGATCATTATGTTTTTCTAACTTAATTTAAATAAGCAATTATTAGGTTTTCTGAACTATTCATGGCTCTTGTTTCCAGATAATTAATTGTCACACATAGTTCAGATTCCTTTTATGAAAAATGTGTATGCTTAAGCAGGAGTGCCTTAGGACATTTCCAAGATGAATACAAGGTTTTCATGCTTACGTTTATCATTGATAAGTAAGTTATGGAGGCACAGGCTGTGAATGAGAGAATTAAGTATGTCTGTATAAGATCAGATAATACAGATATTTGTATCTAACGATAAAGTAGCCTGACAACAATTATTCATGCAGCACAAATATCTATAAGGCTAGATACTTTCAAAAATACTTAACTAGAAATTCTTGGCAGAAATTTTCCTTAAGGGAAGAAAAAGCAAAACAACACCAAATCTTTCAAATAATTCTCTCAGTAGCACACTGGTTTTGAATGGTGCTTGAGGGAAGCAGAGACAATAATGAAGGTACAGATTTCATTGTTATGATTGTTTGTCCCTTTAAGAAAAGAAAAAGAAAAGGTTGAGTCCTCTTGCCTTGGGTCCTGAACTTCTCACTGACAGATGAGAAAGCTGAGGTTACTCAAAAATATGAGTCATATAAGTGTAGGTGAAGCAGAAATAAGAAAAGAGTTATAACAACTCTTTAGTTTGTTCTGTAGTTTCCAGAGGGTGCAATTTGCCACTTCAGTTCTAAGCTGGTATAATTGAAATGGATAGAATCTTATTGGTAAAAATAGCAATGACTGTATTGTCAATTATATGCAGTCTTCTTAAAACTTCTTCAACTGTGAAAGTGATCTTTCAGAAAACTGTGCCTATGTTGTCTATTGCATTTGAAAAGATGTTGGACAAGAAAGAAAACACTTACTGAAATTAAAACAGGATTTCTGTCTTCAGGGCCTGTTGAAAAAAAGTGAGGAAGGCTTTCCTTTACTCAATGCCTTATGTAAAAACATGCCAAGTTAGGTAGTGCTGGAAATTTGGCAGCTGTGTGTTACTTAATACCCACTGTACCTGAATGTTAGGACAGACATTTGAAATTCAAATTCAATTTTAAATTTGAGGGGAAGTTAATGAATGTATGGAATATTGATTTTATATATCATTAATGTGTCTTTAAAAATTATTGAAGATACAAAGTAGTGAAGACTGATACAATTGTTAGAGGGTGACATAGATCACATACACTTTCATACAGAATTAGAACACAAAACATACAATTCTTTGGTATTCAAGCATAAGATATACACAGTGGGTTGCCCTGTTTTTGACAATTTTTTACATTTTTTTGCTATTATGTAAACCTTAATGTTCAGCATAAAAAAAAACCAACCAAACAACAAAAAAAAAAAAACAAAAAAAACAAAAAAAAAAAAAAACAGCCAAAAAAAAAAAAAAACCAAAAAAAAAAAACCAAAAAAAAACCCAAAAAAAACCAAACAGCTAAACTGGATAAAATTAAAAGGACTACTGCAGCGCACTTGGGTGAATTTCAAATTCCTTTAGAGCTGTGGTTCTAAAGCCTTTGCACCAAAAACCTCAAAGGGAGGGCATTAGATTGGATGGCCAGTCCCCGATGCGATAATAAAATGTTACTTTCATAGACAGCTGTAGGAAATCAGTCCCACAGTCATGAGACATGCCTTGAGGCATGAGGCTCATGGCATGATGTCGTGCTGAGAAGGTGATAGGGTATCAGGTGGAGGCTGGATGACCTTTATCACTGCAATCAACCAGGGAAAATTATGCTAATGTGCAATGGTCCTGTTCAGTCCTTATGCAAGGCCCTCAGTCTGTAAATCCATTACCCTCTATATACCTCTTTTACATAAAAATTGGCTTTCCCTATGCCCTTTACAATGGCAGTGACAAAATACTGGTCTAGAGTCACATCTCCACTCCTCCCAAAAGTATAAATTGACATCTAAAATTCTCACTGGTAGAGAATGAGAGTGCAGCTACTTTACAGAAAAACTGGTGGATTTGTTTTTCTCTCCTCCACAACCAGGAGTGACCCTTTGGTAAGATTTATACCTCCAACCATGTTGAGGTATACCTGGGAACATCTTTGTATAGCACTATACATTTATATTTTGCAGGTCTAGTGAATTTATTACGAGCAATATAAAAGAATCTATAACCTGCTGCTCAAAAAAACTGAACTTCTGATCAATCTATGTTTGAGAAAGTTCTTGCTGAACTCAACCAGACATAGTGTTGCAATGGTTAACTACAGTATTGGTGAATTTGTGATCAGATCATGAATGAGACCAATCTAATGATGTTACCCACACTACTGATGCACCTGGGACCACAACTAGAATCACAGTGTCAAGTTAGTTAAAATCAGGAGTTAAGCCTAGTCACAGCCAGCTCCTTTGATTCTGAGGCTCATATGGAAAACAAGGTTCTGGAGGGTTTTTTCTTCTAAACTGTGGTACTCTTACCGTGACAGTAGCCATACAGCATATTGCACTAAATCTTACAACCCAGATTCTAAAGTAAGAAGGATTATGATGTTCATTGTCAACTTTCCTAGACACTCTGTAGTCAGCTCCATATTGCCAGTCGTGAGAGGATCTAAATTAACTGACTACAGTACACTGGGCTGCTTTTCCAAGACAACATTCCTGTTCAACTTCCTTTGAGACCATGCATGTCTGATAGATTGTATTTTCTAGATGTTCCTTAGTAAGAGTGTCAGCATATTCTACTTTATTCTTGATCTAGGACCAGTGAATAATGATCATTGATCATGTTTCCTGATGAAAATGCATCTCTACACAGTAGCATCTAATTAGGAGAATATATGTGCATGTAATGCTTTTTCATCTATGTGTTGTTAGTACAAGTCTGATTGTTACAACAGCATATTATAAGATTTCAATTTGCTAGATTTCTTCAGATGACAGCTACATCTTCTCTTTAATCTTCATTGGAAAGCCATGACAGAACAATAAAAAAGACAGCTTATTTTATGGGGCATACTATTTAGGAGGTATGGAGGGCTCCATGTTCTAATCATAGATGTTTTGCTTGGCAAGAAATATTTCTAATTAGCACAGCTTTGGCATGAGTATGAACAGCAGCATTAACCTATGTGCCATCTAAAAGAAGTATGAGTCATTATCCATAGGTTAAAATTCCCTTTATGATGCTTCTAGTAGATAAGAAAGAAAATACCTAGAGGCAGTTATGCAAAATCAGGGATAAGAACATATTTTCAGTGTTGTGTTGTTCAGAATGAAGAAGACTAGGATTCATAGAGAATTCACTGCATCTTTCCAGTACCTAAAGGGGGCTTATAAACAGGAGGGAAAGGGAAATTTCATACTGGGAGAGAGTGACAAGAAAAGGGTGACAGCTTTAAATTAAAAGAGGGTAGGTTTAGAATAGGTGTTGGTAAGAAATTCTTTACTGTGAGCATGGTGAGGCACTGGAACAGGCTGCCCAAAGAAGCTGTGGATGCCCCATCCCTGGAGGTGTTCAAGGCCAGATTGGATGAAGCTCTGAGCAACCTGGTCTAGTGAAAGGTGTCCCTGCCCATAGCAAGGGAGCTGACCTAAGATGATTTTATGATTTAGTTTCTGCTTCTATAAGTGTGATAGTGAAAACACTAGAAGTGTTTATGTGTAAAAGTAATAGAGATTGCCTGAGTATTAATGACTGTATAGCATAATTTTATACTGCAGTTTGCATACATTGAACTCCAAGCAGAAAATTGTGCACTTATCTTCAAAACTGTATATATCTTCAAAACTGAGTCCCAACCTAGAGAAAGCATGTTTCATACATGTGCATATATTTTGGCATTTAAAACATACAGCTAATTTCAGTGCTCTTGCACTTGGTCTGTCAGATTCTCTATTGATTAACATTTTCCTGTCTAGGAGGAGATGCATGGTCACACTGCAAATATGTTTCTGTATATATTTATGAGTATGGTTACTATTATGCAATATAAAGACAAGGAAAATGAATACATTCATACATTAATTTCTATTTCCTTGTAAGATTTCTTGCCTTCTCTGACCTGATATGCCTCCACCAGATAAATAAGCTACAGCTTATTTGTTCAACTAATGTATCAATATCACAGACTTCAAACCCATAAAATCTAGCGAGCCACTTTGAGTTATTTTTGTCCTCCTATCCTCTCACAGTGCTCTGGAAATCAGGAATGAAAGAGTCATTTTACTTTTTGCCTCTGCAATAAACCAAAAGTGTTATCTCCCATTTCTTCAGGGACAAGACAGTGCAATCTCTGTTTTGGCGGGGGGAGAAAGAAAAAAGGAGCAAATGCAAAGATAATGTTCTAACAGATGCATAATAAAGATAAAGTTATGGAAAGAATGTATTGTGTTAAGGACTGTACAGAAAAAAATAAGAGAGATGCTGCATGATGTATCTGCTGAATTGCCTACAAGCCAAAGCTTTGGATTTCACTGGATTTTATCACTGAATTCCAACAGCGATAAATCTTTTGCTTCATTTGCTTTTGTTGTTAATTAAGGTGATCTTCCTTTATAAAGATGATTCATAATTTTTCTGTGGCCTGTTTTGATTTTGGCCTTGACAGTACATTGACTTATACTTTAAATAAGACTAACTTCTCATCCAGTCATTTTCTGCTCAAATCCTCCTTTATAGTATAATGAAAGACTCGAGATCAAAATCCACTTTACTGTCTCTGTAATCACTGGCTCCAATGTTTTCCTAAGGTGGAAAGCATAATGACCTGCAAATGCACCAGCTGCAAACCCAAGTCCAGCTGCTGTCACAGTTCTGGTCAGCTCAGTCCAGCCTGGTTGGGCCCCAGATGACTCCCGAAGGGACATGGGCGTACTTGGCACAGTGTAGGCCCTCAGAGGAGGAGGCTGTGACTCCTTCCATGATGAAAGGGAGAAGGGAATATGTAGTTGATGGGTTATCAACTTTTAGAATTACTTCGACCAGCCCACTCAGTACCCCGCTCCTCCAGATTTGTATGATCTTGTCATACCAACTTGAGCTTCCTCAAGCGTATCCTGACTCAGTTCTCTTTTACTGGTATTTTCTCCTTCTGTCTTGTGCACATGCTTGAGACACCCTTAGCTCTTGTGAAATGTAATCTATTTATTTATTTCTAAAGACATATGTTTGGGGGAATTTTTTTGGTTGGTTGGTTGTTTGGTTTTGGGTTTTTTTTGTGGGGGGGGGCTTTGGTTTTATTTTTTGTTGGTTGATTTGGTTGGTTTGGGGATATTTTAGTTGTGGATGCTGGGTTTCAGTTTTATTCATGAAAATGTTATTATCAAGAATTTTTATTTGCTTTGCTTTGTTCATTTGAGCTATTTTTTATCAGTTTCTACAATGGGGAGAAAATACTGACAGTATTGAACAGATTATATGGGACTATGAACACAACCATATTTTCATTTTCCTAGTAATATTGAACAGGTAAAGCTACCCATTAGAATAAAACAAAATGGTTAGGTAGCCCTTGATTTCAATAAAACTTCTTTAGAAAAGTAAACATGCATGCTTTCATTACCATGGTTGTAAGCCTTCAGTTTGAAGCTATAATGAGAACCAATGTTTATTGGTTCTCAAGATTCTTTAGTCCAGCATGGAGGAAAACCTAAACTTCGTGTCTACAAGAAGATTCAAGAGCCTCTCTGTTTCTTTTCCCCAAGACACTTAATTTATCATTTGATACAGGGTTTCTCAGATTTTGCATCCTCTATGGAAGCGTTACAGAGTAACTCAGAGATTAGCCTCCTCTCCTTACTCTGTCAGAGGGCAAAACTTGGCAAATAGACACTATATTCACAAACTTTGTTCCAGGAAGGTGTTTTTGTTTCAAAATTATATTTGGAAATTATATTGGGACCTTTTAAAAAGAGTTCCGCAACTTTTCATATAAAACCATATAAACTACTAAGAGCTAAGAGGAAATTTTCTCTCATGTATAAATTTGAAAAAAAAAAGTACAAAGAAGAAACCAAGATATTGTTAGTTTCTGGCACAAAGAACTCTAACAAGAATCCTACAAGTAGCACTATATATCTTATTCCCAAATGATTTTTAAAAGGGGATGTAGTTAATATGATAATTCAAAATTATCTATCAGTGTAAAAATTAAAACTAGCAAAAGATATTACAAAATAGTATTGCCAACTCTAAAAACTAGTCAAGAAAGCATTATAAGAAATTAAATGCAGCTAAATATACAAAGTGATGAACAAGATCAATTCTCAGTTTAGATACACAGTGATGACTGTAACATCTTAGAGATATGATAGGCGTAAAAAAGACATTGGAAATTTTTACAAAATAATAGCTATGAGAACATATATGCAGCTAAATTCCTATGTATTGCTCTATAAAGTTTCAGCCTAACTAACTCTTGAATACTGTTCACAGTTGAGAGACATGATACACAAGTAAGCAGCAGAGCAGTTCATCTCCTTTTATTATGGTCTGAAAATAATTGAATTGATTTATACAACAAAAATTCACCATGGACTATGAACACAATAGTTATAACTAGCAAAAAACTTTTTCAGCCCTTAAGCTAGTAAGTTGTAATGGTTTACATCCGAACAACATTTTTTTCCTCTCGAAGGTTAGTGTCTGCTGGAAACAGCCAATATCTTGCACTGAAGCCCAGAACCATTCCCAAACATGTTCTGGGAAAGTATTCATTGACACAAATTACATTATGCTTATGGGCATCTTTTGCCTTCAATCATCAGAATACGTTCTCAGACTTGTACCCTAGCCATGTCCAGTTGCCTAGCACAAAAAAAGAAAACAGGCATCTGTTACAGATGGGATATTCAGCTAAATGAATCATTGATCCAAAATAGTGTGATTATTTTACTTTTAAAAGTTTTCAGTGGTGCTGAAAAGAAGAATCTTCTTTGGGGTCTATAAATACATTGTTACCATTTCTGAGAGATTAGAAGCCCAGAGCACAGCCAACCACAGAATGGACTGCATCAAAAGCAATGTGACAAAGAAGTTCAAGGGAGGTGATTTTCCCTCACTTGCTCTCATGAGATCCCAGGTACAGTTCTCCACCCAGGTCAGGGGTTCTCAGCACAGGAAAGACATACACCTGTTCGAGCCGGTTCAGAGAAGAGCCAAAAAATATTAGAGGGATGGAATGTCTCTCCTATGAGAAAAGGCTGAGAGAACTGGGGCTGTTCAGTCTGGAGAAGAGAAGGCACCAGGGAGACCTCCTTGTAGCCTTTCGATACTTAATGGGGTTTATAAACAAAAACAGCCGCAGACTTTTTAGTAGAGCCTACTGTGATAGTGTATAGGTCAACGGTTTTTTAAATTAAAAGAAAGTATATTCCGACTACATACAAGTGTGAGGAGCCAGTTTAGTTTTGTTATGCCTCAACAAAGGTTATCAGAGGCACGTGAGGGAGGGGTTGCCCATGTGCCACGTCCAGGAGGCAGCTAGGAGAAGATGGAAGAAAGCCTTGTCTATGGGGGGACCTCACCTGGCAAGCAGTTCATGTCTCTCATGGGATAGGCATGGGAACACTGAAGATGCTGTGTTCCAGAGACACTCTCCAGTCAGACGGCAAAGGGTCTCTACCAATGGACTGCAGTGGGACATCAGACTGGGCCATGGTCTCCTGTCAGCAGGCAGACTTTGGGAAGAGTCAGGGGCATAAAAAGTAACTGCATCATACCCATTGGGGGGGTTTCGGGGTTGCTTCTTTTAACTCTTGGGGGGCTCTTCAAACTTGTTTTTGGAGTCCTGCCTTTTGGCTCTCCAGCACTCGCTGGCTCTTGCTCACCCTCACATCAGTCCTGCCTCCCTGCATCCCTGAGCAGCATCTGGCCTGCTTTGTGTTCTTGCCTGAGCAACCTGCATCCACCCCTGTTTGCCTCTGACACTGCCCACTACCGTGATCCTCATCGTCACCCTGCCCAGGCTCCTGCCCTCCTGCCCGATCCCCTCCCCTCATGTCCCACGACCCTGCCCGGGCTCCTGCCCTCCTGCCCAATGCCCTCCCCTCATGTCCCACCACCCTGCCCGGGCTCCTGCCCTCCTGCCCAATGCCCCCCAGTCCTGCTGCCAGAGGAGCCGTGTCCAGGCCGGCAGTGTGCACAGCCCCACCTCGGGACATCAAGGGCACTCCCTGATCTCCAGTGGCAATGCCCTCTATTCCCCCTGTCCTCTCTTTCCCTCTGTCTCCCATTTTTCTTCCTCTTGCTCTGTCTTCTCTAGCCCTCTTTAATTGACTGTATTTATTTTGCTCTTTCGTTACCAAGAAACAGTTCTCAAATGCAATGTTTGCCTCATTTGGCTTATTTTATTTCCTGACCATCCATTATTAAAAGGACTCTTCACTGTTCCCCACATTGGAACACAACAACAAGGAAAAAAATATGATGGCGGTGTTGAAACTCTGGAACAGAGCTGCCCAGAAAGGCAGTAGATATCCCTGTAAACATTTAAAGTCAGGTTGGATCGGGCTCTGAATAACCTGATCTAGTTGAAGATGTCCTTGCTTATAGCAGGGTAGTTGGACTAGATGACATTTAAAGGTTCCTTCCAACCCAAACCATTCTGATTCTATGACTCCTTTCCCTTTAGGAATTTACAATTCTAAGGTACTACTATACATGTCTTGGGTCAGCCACTGATGCTTTCTTAGGAGACACATTATTGTAAAGCAAAAATCATCTCCATAAGGAGACTCAGATGAGAAGGACACAATGTAATCTGTAAGCAAAATGCATGTCTGCAAACAGGTCTTCTCCTAGAATTTAGTTTCACTGTTTAAGCATAGATTATCCACAATGATCTCTTAATTTTTTTCCCTTTAATTACATATTTACTCAGGATAAAAGTTCTCCTCTCTTAAAGACAGAGGAGCTGATACACTGAATGACCACTAAAATAGTACTAGAAACATTGTCTCTGTACCACAGATAACTTCAATGCTTTTTGTGAGTGTCTGCGTCACCACGTGAAAGATCCAGCAATAGCTTTTTCAGAAAATATGGCAATATTATGATTCATCTCCTTCCTTCCTTCCTTCCTTCCTTCCTTCCTTCCTTCCTTCCTTCCTTCCTTCCTTCCTTCCTTCCTTCCTTCCTTCCTTCCTTCCTTCCTTCCTTCCTTCCTTCCTTCCTTCCTTCCTTCCTTCCTTCCTTCCTTCCTTCCTTCCTTCCGACACTTCCTTCCGACACTTCCTTCCGACACTTCCTTCCGACACTTCCTTCCGACACTTCCTTCCGACACTTCCTTCCGACACTTCCTTCCTTCCGACACTTCCTTCCTTCCGACACTTCCTTCCTTCCTTCCTTCCGACACTTCCTTCCTTCCTTCCGACACTTCCTTCCGACACTTCCTTCCGACACTTCCTTCCTTCCTTCCTTCCTTCCTTCCGACACTTCCTTCCGACACTTCCTTCCGACACTTCCTTCCGACACTTCCTTCCTTCCTTCCTTCCGACACTTCCTTCCGACACTTCCTTCCTTCCGACACTTCCTTCCTTCCGACACTTCCTTCCTTCCGACACTTCCTTCCTTCCGACACTTCCTTCCGACACTTACTTCCGACACTTCCTTCCGGCACTTCCTTCCGACACTTCCTTCCTTCCGACACTTCCTTCCGACACTTCCTTCCGACACTTCCTTCCTTCCTTCCTTCCTTCCTTCCTTCCTTCCTTCCTTCCTTCCTTCCTTCCTTCCTTCCTTCCTTCCTTCCTTCCTTCCTTCCTTCCTTCCTTCCTTCCTTCCTTCCTTCCTTCCTTCCTTCCTTCCTTCCTTCCTTCCTTCCTTCCTTCCTTCCGACACTTCCTTCCGACACTTCCTTCCGACACTTCCTTCCGACACTTCCTTCCGACACTTCCTTCCTTCCGACACTTCCTTCCTTCCGACACTTCCTTCCTTCCTTCCTTCCGACACTTCCTTCCTTCCTTCCGACACTTCCTTCCGACACTTCCTTCCGACACTTCCTTCCGACACTTCCTTCCTTCCTTCCTTCCTTCCTTCCTTCCGACACTTCCTTCCGACACTTCCTTCCGACACTTCCTTCCGACACTTCCTTCCTTCCTTCCTTCCGACACTTCCTTCCGACACTTCCTTCCTTCCGACACTTCCTTCCTTCCGACACTTCCTTCCTTCCGACACTTCCTTCCGACACTTACTTCCGACACTTCCTTCCGGCACTTCCTTCCGACACTTCCTTCCTTCCGACACTTCCTTCCGACACTTCCTTCCGACACTTCCTTCCTTCCTTCCGACACTTCCTTCCGACACTTCCTTCCTTCCTTCCGACACTTCCTTCCTTCCGACACTTCCTTCCTTCCTTCCTTCCGACACTTCCTTCCTTCCGACACTTCCTTCCTTCCTTCCTTCCTTCCGACACTTACTTCCTTCCTTCCGACACTTCCTTCCTTCCTTCCTTCCTTCCTTCCTTCCTTCCTTCCTTCCTTCCTTCCTTCCTTCCTTCCTTCCTTCCTTCCTTCCTTCCTTCCTTCCTTCCTTCCTTCCTTCCTTCCTTCCTTCCTTCCTTCCTTCCTTCCTTCCTTCCTTCCTTCCTTCCTTCCTTCCTTCCTTCCTTCCTTCCTTCCTTCCTTCCTTCCTTCCTTCCTTCCTTCCTTCCTTCCTTCCTTCCGACACTTCCTTCCTTCCTTCCGACACTTCCTTCCTTCCTTCCGACACTTCCTTCCTTCCTTCCGACACTTCCTTCCGACACTTCCTTCCTTCCTTCCTTCCTTCCTTCCTTCCTTCCTTCCGACACTTCCTTCCGACACTTCCTTCCGACACTTCCTTCCTTCCTTCCTTCCTTCCTTCCTTCCTTCCTTCCTTCCTTCCTTCCTTCCTTCCTTCCTTCCTTCCTTCCTTCCTTCCTTCCTTCCTTCCTTCCTTCCTTCCTTCCTTCCTTCCTTCCTTCCTTCCTTCCTTCCTTCCTTCCTTCCTTCCTTCCTTCCTTCCGACACTTCCTTCCGACACTTCCTTCCGACACTTCCTTCCTTCCTTCCGACACTTCCTTCCGACACTTCCTTCCTTCCTTCCTTCCTTCCTTCCTTCCGACACTTCCTTCCGACACTTCCTTCCGACACTTCCTTCCGACACTTCCTTCCGACACTTCCTTCCTTCCTTCCTTCCTTCCTTCCTTCCTTCCTTCCTTCCTTCCTTCCTTCCTTCCTTCCTTCCTTCCTTCCTTCCTTCCTTCCTTCCTTCCTTCCTTCCTTCCTTCCTTCCTTCCTTCCTTCCTTCCTTCCTTCCTTCCTTCCTTCCTTCCTTCCTTCCTTCCTTCCTTCCTTCCTTCCTTCCTTCCTTCCTTCCTTCCGACACTTCCTTCCGACACTTCCTTCCGACACTTCCTTCCGACACTTCCTTCCGACACTTCCTTCCTTCCGACACTTCCTTCCTTCCGACACTTCCTTCCGACACTTCCTTCCGACACTTCCTTCCGACACTTCCTTCCGACACTTCCTTCCTTCCGACACTTCCTTCCTTCCGACACTTCCTTCCGACACTTCCTTCCGACACTTCCTTCCTTCCGACACTTCCTTCCTTCCGACACTTCCTTCCGACACTTCCTTCCGACACTTCCTTCCGACACTTCCTTCCGACACTTCCTTCCTTCCTTCCTTCCTTCCTTCCTTCCTTCCTTCCTTCCTTCCTTCCTTCCTTCCTTCCTTCCTTCCTTCCTTCCTTCCTTCCTTCCTTCCTTCCTTCCTTCCTTCCTTCCTTCCTTCCTTCCTTCCTTCCTTCCTTCCTTCCTTCCTTCCTTCCTTCCTTCCTTCCTTCCTTCCTTCCTTCCTTCCTTCCGACACTTCCTTCCTTCCGACACTTCCTTCCTTCCTTCCTTCCTTCCTTCCTTCCTTCCTTCCTTCCTTCCTTCCTTCCTTCCTTCCTTCCTTCCTTCCTTCCTTCCTTCCTTCCTTCCTTCCTTCCTTCCTTCCTTCCTTCCTTCCTTCCTTCCTTCCTTCCTTCCTTCCTTCCTTCCTTCCTTCCTTCCTTCCGACACTTCCGACACTTCCGACACTTCCGACACTTCCGACACTTCCTTCCTTCCGACACTTCCTTCCTTCCTTCCGACACTTCCTTCCTTCCTTCCGACACTTCCTTCCGACACTTCCTTCCGACACTTCCTTCCGACACTTCCTTCCGACACTTCCTTCCGACACTTCCTTCCGACACTTCCTTCCGACACTTCCTTCCTTCCTTCCGACACTTCCTTCCTTCCTTCCTTCCGACACTTCCTTCCTTCCGACACTTCCTTCCTTCCGACACTTCCTTCCGACACTTCCTTCCGACACTTCCTTCCGACACTTCCTTCCTTCCTTCCTTCCGACACTTCCTTCCGACACTTCCTTCCGACACTTCCTTCCGACACTTCCTTCCTTCCTTCCGACACTTCCTTCCTTCCTTCCTTCCGACACTTCCTTCCTTCCTTCCTTCCGACACTTCCTTCCTTCCGACACTTCCTTCCAACACTTCCTTCCAACACTTCCTTCCTTCCTTCCGACACTTCCACCACTTCCTTTCTTCTAGTTTTCCAAGAACACAAGCTAATGTTGTAGTTTGCTACTGACAAAACAAATCACTCCCTTTCTTTCAGATGCTCTCAAATTGCATTGATGGAGGCATCATAGTAGATATCAAAGGCAGAATGTTTTACAGACTTATCTTACCAAAGATGAAAAATCTTAACAACTGCTTTATTCATGAATTCTCAAGACCATAAGTTTCAAAACTAGAACAGTAGCAAGAAGAGACTGCCTTGAAAAGGGGAAAACTGAACAAAGGTAAGACCTGCTTATCACTACTGTTTATGATCAAAATATATTAAATGTTTTTGTTGAATTTTAATAGACTGAATTTTAAGAGATTGAAGTCTCTGCTTTTGTGAATAATTTATTTGAGAAGCTGTCAGTCTTAATAAAATAAAAATGTTTTTTCTTAATAAAAACGCTTTTCTCTTTATAAACTCAGAAAAAAACATTTTTAGAAGTCCTCTGTGCTAATTCATGGGACTTTTATGATCATAGGAAAATCAGATTATTGGTAAGGTAGGCTCATACAGAGAGAAATTTGTAAGATTTTTATTGAAATATTAGGCTTTGTCACAAGACTAAGAAATACAAAAAATCTACAAGTGGCAATTAAGAAATAAAGAAGGAAAGAAACATTAACCCAACAGTTGCCGTAAAAATGATTTCTAAATCATCACGAAATAGATTAAAAGAATCTGTGATTCAGGGAACTTAACAAAATACATTCTTATTTTTAAATTTGAGGGAGTAAAGTGTGGAAATAGTTAGTTCTTACCTGAAGCAATTATGGTATTTCCCTACTCTGTCCTTCTTGGTCCACCTAATTTTATCACCTGTATCTTGCTCAAAGTCTGTATCATTTGTATCATCTGTAACTGGCTCACAGTCTTACAACTAACTTTCATATTTAGAAAAGGTAGTGAAGCTGTAGATATTCCATGTCTATTGTTAGTTTTTCAATTAGATTTTCCCACTGTATTTTAACTTTTCAAATTGTAATTAATATGGGAATTAATTCCAAATTAGTTAATCTGTTTATGTTCTTTTCTCAGACTGAGTAAAAGAATTTTTGGTCTCAACTTCCATGGCATTTCAGCATTTATCTGTAGAAAATGGCTTGAACCATAGTAGAAAACTAAATACACACACCTCCCTTCAGGTCCAGTAACATCTCTACACTCTGCTATTTCTCCTTTTTTTGTGTATGTGAGTTTTAGAGGCAAACATGCATAGCTTACACCAAAATTTTTGAATGTTCCAAGCTAGCAACAGAAGAACTCCTAAACTTCTGAAGATCTCAAAAAAACCCACTGCTTTCCCATCAGTATTTTTGCTTAACACCTTGTTAGTTGGAATACCTAAGCTGATTGCAAGTTTCATATACCTTTACTAAACAGCAAAGCTGTCCTAGGAGAACTCTAAAGCAAGCGACCCATTTCCAATACTGTAACATATCTTCCTTTAGTTTTATCTATTCCTCTCTTTGCGAAGCAGGTAACGGATGTGAGCAAAGAAAAAATGCTCTTGGGAAAAGAAGGGATTGATTTAGAGGCTTGCTGCTCCTTTGCTCTTGAAGTGCTGATGCCTCTGTACTGCCCTACCCCCTGTAAGGCTCTTTATATAAGTTACCTTAAATAACAGTGCTGCTTGCCCTACTAAAAGAAATTAATACACTACCTGTATGTAACAGACAGTGAATGTGTCAGGAAAGGGGAAAAGAGAAGGAAGAGCATAATTTTTTATCAGCCTAAAAAGCAACAAACTGATTCAGCTGCATGGTATGCCAGAAGAAGAACATCAGTAGGAGTTTAGATGCATCAGCGTGGCCATACCAGTTTGCATTTTATTGCCATCTAGAATAGCAAGCACAAACCTTGTGCTTGTTATTCTAAACCAAATTCTATCTACGTCTGGAACTTTCCCTTTACTATTAAGATCTCCTTACCAAGACCCTGTATGTCAAGGATTAAATATCAGAGCGTTCTCCTCAAGAGAGCTGCCTTTGCATTCCGAAGCAGTCTTTTGCACACACTGTTAATCTACTTTTAAATATATTCTAGGAGACAAAATATTGTGGTTATAAAATATTATGGTTACAAAAATGGAATTTTAGACATTTATCCTTTTTTTACACAATCTGTTGATACGCTTGGACAGAAAGCTTGTGCACTGCTCACAGGCAGCTTTCTTCAGTCAATGAAAATGTTTCAAGATAATCAATGGACAGAATTCAAATGTCCAGATGCAATTCCTGCAGCACCTTACATCAGAATGCTTTTAGGCTTCCTCTTTAGAAGACATTCTTATGTCATACTGATTACTTTTTTTTTTTTTTATTTCTTTCAGCTTTTCACTGTAGTTCTCTGAATTGGTAGGGAATAAAAGTTGTAGCACGTTTCAAGCTCATTTGAAATTGATAAAGTAGGCTTCCAATATTTGCTTAAGTTAGAAAGACAGTCTGACATGGATGGACAGTTTAAAGTGACCAACTTACTGAGGTTGCAATGACAAGAAACCACTTGGATAATCAGGGGAAGTTCATAGTCAATCTGATGCAGGGCTTTCTTCCTGTTGATCTTTTTTTTTTTACTATTAGTGTTAGTTAAAGTCAATAATTTCACTGTGCTTCGACATCAATTGAGAAGACATCCAGATGTTCACAAGAATTGAAGGAAACTGACATTTCCATATTGTTACCTGTGAATCATCTAGGATACTACTGAGATGACTAAAAATTTGGGAATTATATTGCACATAGTGCAATCTATTTGTGCCTATATTATTTAAGTAAATTCTGCCACAAAATTCTTCGGACTATTGATTTAGTTTTAAGTCCCTTGTTGGAACTCTCTCCAAAATAAAATGCAAAAGTATGAACCATTTGTGGCAAGAGTCAATTGTCTTGAATTATTTAAAATTTTTCTTTGATGTGTAAACAACCAGAGCTCAAAAAGCATGAGAAATACAGATGTTGAAATCAAATGTATACTATTTTACTTGCTTCTCAAGTGTTCACTTGAATTTAAGCTTTAAACATTTATATTATACACTGTACTTTACTGTTTTTATGATCATAGTTATGACCTAGAAAACATATTATATTAAGTACTGTGGTTTTGTAAAAAAAAAGTCATTCCCTTTCCCACTGTTTGAAGTAGGAAATAGGCAAAAGAATCTTCAAAATCTATTTCTGAAATGAATGCCACAAATAAAAAGTATGAATCAGTGGGGGGAAAAAAGCTGAGGAAAGGAGGAGCAACTAATTTAAAGGCCACCAGCATTCTTTTAGATTTTAATTAACATCATGACAAGAACTTCAGATGCTATAAATATGAAAAAAGCAAATACTTCAATGCTGCAAAGATTATCGCTTAAAATCTACACCTGATATTAATTACTTAAGATTTGAAATATTTAGAGGATTTAGAGGATCATTACCCTATGTGAAAAAGGGAAGTTTATCTAGTTTACATTCAATATGGACATTAATGACTTTAATTTATTTAAACATGATTTGTGTCTAATTTGCTAATCAATAAATCCTACATAAATGTCTGCAAAACAAAAGTTTAAATCTGTATACACAGTTTACATAACATTTTGGTTCTTCTTTTGGCTTGCTAGTACTTAAGATGGTAGAAACATCACAATTCTTGCAATGAATTCACACTATTGACTTCAGGAAAGCAAACCATTGCAAAACATGGAAGAACTTCACCTCTGTTGGATTTAAAAGAGTACAGGTTAAGTTCAATGCATTATTCGCAGGGTTCTAAGAAAAGATTTTGACTACCATGTACATGAGAAATGCAAAAGTTTTTTATTTTGACAGAAATTGCAGTTTTTGGAAAGGATACTATTCACAAAAATTTCCCACTCTAATTAACTTTTTTCTCTAATTAATGAACTTGTTGTGTAGGGATCAAAGCTGTAACAGCTGCTTGTTCATAAGCAAGAGGGTAGATAAACACACCTACCAGGGTAGTGAAGAATGCTTCCCACCCTTTTCCAGAGAAGTAACCTAAGTCCAGCTATCCATCTACCTTAAGTGCATGTATAACAGATAATAATAACTCAGATAATCTGAGTAACAAACAGGAAGAATGGCGGCTTCATACTAAACCCATGAGTTATGAATACCAGAGAAATCATAGGAACTTTGTAGAAAAGCTCACAACTGGAAAGCTCAAACTCTTTCAGTGAAATAGGAAAGAAATTGGAGGTGTATTTGCAGTTTATGTAAAAGGGGGAAGGTAAAGGTCCATTACTAAACAGGGAGTGAAACTTCACTAATACTGCTGAAAAGAGAGAGATTTTCAGTATCCTCTTTGCCTCTGTCTTTGCCAGCGCTACTGGACCTTAGATGACAGTAACAAGAGGCTATGACGCACACATTGACACACTGGTGCTGGAAGATGGACTGAGCTGTGACCTCTTGCAAGGACACAACCCACATAAACTTATGGACCCAGACAGAATCTACCACAAGGTATCAAAAGAAGTGGCTGACACTGTTTCAAGGCCACTGCCCATACCATTTGATAAGCTTTGAGAATCAAAGGATGTCCCTCACGACTGGAGGGAGGCAAGTGTCATGCCTATCTACAAAAAGGACTCAAGGACCAGGAAATGACAGGCTTTCTTCAATATCTGGTAAAGTAATGAAACAAGTCCTTGTATAAATTATCAAAAAACAAATAAAGAAGCAGTGGGGGAAAGCCAGCTTGGGTTTAACAAAATCAAGTCATGGCAGACTAACCTGATCACTTCTCTCAACTCAGGAAGAGCAGTGGATGTTTCTTGCAAGGACTTCAGCAAAGCATGAAGCAAAGCAGTGCCTCCCACTGCCTTCTCCTGGAAAAAAATTGTAAGGTACAGATTGGTTGGATGGATGTGAAATGCATAAGAAACAAGCTAATAGGCTGCATTCAGAGCATGCTGTTCAAAAGCTTTTAATCAGATGGGAAGCCTGCCCAAAGCTGGCTCTCTCAGGATTTGACAGAGGGCCCCATGCCCATTCAGTGCTTTCTCATTTGGCTTAGACAATGGCATAGAAAGCACTTCTGCCAAGTTTCTGATGACCTGAAACTGGGTGGTTAGGTGAACAAGTGGCCCAGCAGGACAGGAGATGGAGTACACACATGTCATGGGTAACTGTAGAAGCAAAGGGAGACGACCCATCCTCTGATCAGCATCGAATTCCGATTTATTGATCCAACATGCACATTTTATAACTGTGTTAATTAAGTTCATACATAATGCAAAACCTGAGCTCATCATTGGTTACAGATTACACAGCAATCCCTCCTTTTGTTTTCAATACCTGTGGTTTGTTATTGAGACCAAGACTTGTTTGTCTCATCCTGTTATGAATGGTTCTCAAGGCCTCCATGTTTGTCACTTTGCTTTCTCATAACTATCCAAGGACAAGATGTTTACTTGTTATTAAAAAACAACCTGAGAACTTCTGCTGCTTACAGAAACGTGCCTGAGAATTTTGTTGTTTACAGGAACAGGCTTTGAGAATTTGCTGCTTACAGCTGCCTTTTACTTTTCAATCAGCTGTATATGATTATGGCATGTCTGAACAAAACTCTATAAGTCATGTCTGAGCAAAATTCTCCAACAGGTAACCCTTACCAAAAAAATAATGCATATTGTATTCCATATCTGTCTAACCTGAGAAGCTGCACTTTGCAATCCACAGCTGTTTGAGTGAATTTCTCAATACATGTCTGCAGCAGGAACTGCCACCACCAGACCTGCAGAGGTTCCCCACTGCCCCAGTCGCTGAGTTCTCTAGTTCTCAAGTTCTCCAGTTCCTGAGTTCTCCAGCTACCACTGCTGACAGAGCTGCCACTGCTGGGGGAGAGAGGGACCGTGTGAGGCTGCATGAAGCAAACAGCTTAGGCGTGGCTTTTGACTGGTTTTGGACTCCAGAATCCTTTTGTTTTGTCCTTGTTCCTTCTTGTTCTTTGAGAGAAAAGGGAGTTTTTGCTATCACAGCAGTTTGGTCGCTGTGTTGTTTTTCTCTTTTTGTTCTCTCTCTCCATGTGTGGCTGAGACAGGGGGGCTTGCTTGCCATTTTGCCTTTGCCTCTCAGATGATGTGGCCATCTATGGAGAGTGCCATATTGGGGGATGGCCTTCTCAACCATTTTGTTTTATTTTGTTCCTGGGAAGTCCATAAGAATTCAGCATCTGATTATTAGTGCAATTTTTACCTGTTGCTGTTTCATTTTTTAGTAAACCTTTTTTATTTTTTTTTCCCATTTATAGCTTCTTGCATTCATCTTTCCTTATTCGTGAAAGGGGAATGGTTAAAACTAAATGGGCAGCAATTTATTTTCAAGTGTCTGTCTGTTAAATTGCCTTAAACCAAGACAGAAGTGTAGGAATGAGAAGACTCTTGAGTTGATATAAAGACAGTTTAATTGGACGGAAAAAAATTGGTAATAATTATGATAAAATAACTAAAATGTACAAAACATTGGATGCACAATTCACTTGTTCACCACTTATTAACAGATGTCCAGGCAGTTCCCTCAGTTTTTACATTAAGCATGGTGTTCTATGGCATGGAGTATCTCTGTGGGCAATGCAGGTCAGCTGTCCTGTCCATGTCTCCTCCCAGCTTCTTGTGGCCCTCCAGCCTTCTCTCCACCAGGTCATGAGAAGCTGAAGAGTCCTTGATTTACACAGGGTAAGCCATACTCAGCAACAACCAAAACATCAGTGTGTCATCATCATTATTCTCATACTAAATCTGAAATAACATCACAATACCAGTTAAGAAGAAAAAAAACTCTATCCTAACAAAGATCAGAACAATCAGGGAAAATTCTTTTCAGAGGGACATAAGTGAACTGGCAGAGTGAAACATCAAGAAGAGAATGCAGTTTAAGGAGAGAAGTGGGAGGTCCCACACCTGGGATGACAAATACGTGTGGCTGGGGAGCAGCTGAAAGGGCTCTGATGGACATGCCAGTGCACCACTGCAGTAATGCAGGCAAACACATCAGCAGGGGTATTAATAGGACAGAGAGAGAAGTGATAATTCCAAAATACTCAGTGCTTGTCATGCTGCACCTGGAGTAGTGTCCAGGTCCTGGCTCCCACAATCAAAAAAAATAATTCAGACAACCTAGAGACAGACCAAAGGGGGGGTCACAAAGATGACCAATGGGCTGGAGAGACAGCTTTATGAGGAAAGACTATTGGAATGAGGTTTTTGTCCCTGAAGGCTCTGGGGGGACCACTCCAAGCGTTCCAGTATTGGATAGGTGTTTACAAAGATGATGGAGGCTTTCTTATCCAGAGAGGACACATGGAAAAGACAAGTGGAAATGCTTATAAGTTACACTTCAATGTAAGAAAGACTTTTTTTACAGTGAGAACCATCAATAACTGGAACATCATTTTCAAGTATATGCTTAATTACCACCTCTGCACATTTTCAAGATGTAGTTGAAGTGTACTAGATAATTTCGTCTAGGCTCCCTTTCCCACAATAGGCTGAAGGTCTTTTGCAGTCCTTTCCAAACTGGGTTGCTCCGTGGCTTAAAAGTTCTGTGACCATATTTGACATAAGATGCCACATTCTTAATATGGATATATTGCCATAAATATGACATAAGATTCTCAAATCAGAGACTTAGACTTCACTGCTGTCAGGACACTGTGTCATTCATAAATCATCGAGGAAAACAGATTGTTCATATTTTCTTGCCAAAACTTTTGTAATTTATGAGTACAAGCCTTGTCTAACCCCAGAATAGGAGAATATGAACAAAAGGGGAAAAAAGCAACAGAAGTAACTTTTTAGTCAGAATAAGGACAGAGCGTTTGATATCCTGCTTTAAGGTAAGTGCACTGGTTTGTGTGCACAAGATAACTGCTGTACCAACAGACAGCAGCCAATAGTTTCCCACATATTTTATTAAAAATTACATAGCAATGGATTACCAAAGTTTTTAGTAAGGAAGACAGTGCCTTTCAGAAACTATTTTATTCCCACTAATTTAGTAATAGAATGTAATATTTATTACTACTACTTATAGAGTGATCAAATTACTGTGATTCAGAAACAGTAATAAAAGATACCCAGATAAAGCCCCAAAGAAGAATATTGTGACCAAGAAACACCTGATCATTTCCAGTAGAGAACTTGCTAATGGAAATTTTAATGGTGTATGCAGTGATGTGGGAACTTCCAACAGCAGATAGTAGCACAGCAGGGGTGTAAAAGCTCAATTATTTGGAATTTGTGTACCACAGATGGAACAGTGAAATTTCTCTGCTCCATCTTAGCTCCAAAGAAGCCATTTTCTGTTTTACTTTCCTGTTCTGATTTAAGCAAGTGTGAGCTACCCACACATTTGCATTCATGAGTTTCTTCTGTTCCACAAAATTTCTGCGGATACCAAGCTAGTAAATGGACTCCCTAGGAGTACTGTAGAGAGCTTGAAAATCTGCCTTGGTCCCTCTACAATAACTTGGTATATGCTCAGTGAATAACTAAGGCACTTACTTATCTGTATAATTATTAGATTTTATAATCAGAACAATGAAAATTATTCACGTTTCTTTATGCTTATTCCAAAAACACATTAGAATTTGAGTTCCAAATGACAGGTGAAATAAATCTTTCTTGTCTCAGAAGGACCTTGTTCAATTTTATAGCAACTCTGGTAAGAAAGCAAATCAGCACACAGAGGTAGCTCACAACGTATTTCCCCCACAAACCTAACAGATTGTTAAAGATGAAAAGATAGATATTTTTCATTTCAAAAATGAAAGTATTCATAGAATTGCTACACTATTTAAATCCAGATTGATTACTGGTGCCTGTATTTGTAGCACTTACTTTAGTTTCATGCTCTTTCTAATTCAGAAAAAAATATTTTATAATTTCAGCCTATGTGAAGACTATACAGTGTTTTGCATAAGAATTCAGGTTTCAAAGAGACCCCTCAGTAATGTGGCATCCGAAAAACAGCAGCAACAAATCCAGATAACCAAATGTTTTATTTTGAAGCAAAATTACAACATTCATATTGGAACGGGGGAACTTGAATTCTTTTCCTTACAGAAGTTTTACCTGACAAATTTTTATGTCAAGAGGAAAAGAAGACAAAAAAATTCAGATTCTGCCTCCTGGTATCTGAAAGCATACATTTATAAGGTTAGGTGCATTTAAGAAAAAGTCACTTGTCATCTGCTCTCCTTTAGAGTTTTGCTGGCAAATGTTCCAAGGAAACAGTACTGTGGGAAGTTTTCACAAGTGACCTCATCCTTCTGTATTTATTTGGTCATTAGGGAATGCATGCACATGCAGGAAGAGATGTGAATATAATTTTTTTCCTACATGTACATGTCACATAGATTGATTTGATTAAGAAATTATTAATATGAAAATTAATTGGTGGGCTGCTTCTAGAAACCTAGTATTTAAAGCACTGAGTGTTTGCCTTTACAAAGCCTTTTATTCTTCACTTCCAGTTGAGGTTCATGACTTTCACAGAAAGATTTCAACTGTATATCTAGGCAGAAGAAATAATCTGGTGAAGCTAGAGAATTTTGTCTTATTATCCAGTAGCTCAGAGCAGCTGTATGCAAAAGAAGACGATGTAACAACCAAGAATGTGACATCAGTGTAAAATAAATTTCAAGTTATTATGATTTAATCATCCACTGCAAATATAAAAAATAAATACCAAAACAGCATGCAAGTAATGCCCCTATACGCTTGTTTCATCTGTTTCATTTCGTTGTAATTTCATACATAATTAAAATGAAATAGAATTTAAAATTGCATACTGGGCTGAAGCAGACATTCAATGATCCTTTGTCAACATCAATGATTAGTTTTTATGTATTCAAAATTTTAATGTTTCATTTTTGTAAATTTAATGGATAAAATGGATTTCAAGGTAAGCTTTCCAGTCCCTCAGCCTAGGCAGCAGCAATTAAATATCTACTGAATAAAACAAATCCAAGGTTGAAAAACTCATCCATATGGCAGAAATGACAATGAATCAACTAGAGACTGCAGTGAGTAGCACTGAAGATGATGAAGATGAAAAAGTGACCCCACCCTTTCTTTTCTCTTTCTTCAAAAACACTGGCAGTGCACAATAAATCTGTTTACAACACAGTAGTCTAGCACTTGTCAAGGTGGTGGTATCAACATTGTGACCCACTCTCTGGCTTTGCAGCAGCAGGAGATCAAAACTATTTTTGCTTCTTCTGAAAACCAAGATGATGGTGATGATGATGATGATTGAAACTTTTTCAGAGTAGAAGAATTGCAAAATCATGCTGTTGCTTAATATGAGCAAGAAGGCTTCTCCAATTTTTTCCATCAGTACCATCAGATGGTAGGTCTTACCATCATCTCAAAATGCACATTCAAGACTACTGCATAGAATCAGGACAGCAGGTTGTGAGGAATGTCCAGAACAGAGCCACAGTCATGTTCTTACCTTCTGCCTTCTGCTTTGCAGCCTAATGTTGACCCTCACCAGGCCCCCACTGGGTTGGGTCAGATTGATGACAGAAGAGAATGTCACATTGTCACATTTAGGGAGGACCAGATGCAGTGCCATGACTTTCCATCACTTCAGCTGGTGATTTAAACTGCATTAGTAGGAAGAATGGGCCTTTCTGACTGTGCTCCATTTGCAGTCTGCTTTTCCAAGACAGTTTTGTACAGAGATGTTGAGTGAAAGTCAGAGAGTTCAACTCATCCTTGTGTGACTGCCTAGGTCACATTTTTGACTCAGTTATGGGAAAGCAAAAGAATTAGACAGTAAAATAGAAATAAGGGAGTAGTGAGGCTAGATACGAGATCCAACCATTCTTCTGGTTAGTTCAGAAACTGCTCTTAATATATTCATGTTACCATAGAACATTCACAACTTTTTGTTTGTTTGTTTTTGCATTTTTGTAATCAAACACCATGCAGGTTATCTCAGGATGTTTTTTAACTTCTCCTGAGAGTAGGAACTTAATTATGTAAAGCTAGAAATAATCTATTTCCAAAGAATAGTTTTCATGATTTCTTGAACTTGTGGTCTTATCTTCATCAGTTTTTATGATATAAAGGCTATGCATTTACACCAAAGTAGGAAATTCTCATCAGCACAGATGGAAGACTGAGAGAAGATATCAACAAAAATAATGAGAGCAACAAAAGGAAAAGGAATGCAAAGGTCCTAATTGTTTAAGGTTAGTTGTGATAAAACAAGAGAACTCACAATAATGTATTTTATTTCTTTCAAAATTAAAAAGTACACTTCATTCTTAGACACTCATTAAACAATGACTAAACTGTGCTGACAGTAGTGTGATATGAAATTGACTTTGGGAGGAGAAAAAAGTACTGGTGAAAATTACTCACAATTAAACGAACTTGTAGATGTTAAGAAGAAAGAGAAGGAAAAAAAGGAAAAATGGTAAAGGGAAGAGGAAAAAGGGGGGAAAAATAAAGAGGAAGAGAAAAGGGACTAGAGGAAAAAAAGGAAAAAGAAGGAAAAGGGAGTGCTGCTTCTGTTATTGGCCAGATTTGTTCCTCAGCTTGGCATTCTAAATAATCTCTATTTAAAAGCAAAAAATGAACGAAAACCACCAAAACTACGTCAAATATGTAAAGGCTTTCAGGAGTTATGTTCAGTAGAAGACAAATTAAAAAGACAAATACGATAGATTGTAATACAAAATTTTCTGAAACAAATCTTCAGCTTGTGTTTTGGGAATTGCAACCATGGCAAATTCAAATTCTTAATGATGATGTATAATTTGCAGTACAAAAAGAAGAACTGCTTTTGTTTCAAGGATCTGGGGTTGTAGATCAAAGACAGAAAGATGCTTTTAATTCTGCCCACAATATATGGAGAAAGAGGGCCTGTAGTATGCTGCCCATCGTAATCTGAGATATTCAAGATACTGAAATCCTGTCCCAATACCAAGAAGACATTCAAATATGCAAACAATTTTGTCATAGAAGAAATACAGACAATCTAAATTCAAGAGGACGAATTAATGATTTAGTTGTGTGCTAAGGCTATTAATTAATGTTTATGTTGATATGTGGAAAAATATTGAAAGACAAAGCTCAGGAAGAAGGAGTATTCAGGCTGGCAAACAAAGATATTTCCTTTCTGAAAAGTGGAACAAATGTTTCAAATCCCGAAGCACACTGGGTTATATTTGCTGTTGCTTCTGAATGAATTAAGAATAGAACCTAACAAAATTCAAACTTTTCCTTGAGTCATTGATATTTGAAGTTCAATCTTAGCAGTACATAAAGACAAATTTATTTGATTCTAATGAAGTACTTCAATGCCATTTGTAAAGAGTGTTTCTGACTTAAGATAAATACATACTTGCAGAGAGAAACAAAATGCTATATCATGTCACACATTTTAATCTCCTTTCCAATTCTTTGATAGTTTTTCTATGAGAAGGCTCCTGTCACCTACCCTTATGAAGTAGGTCTCAATCAGGATATGTAAAATTCTGTCATCGTACAGTTTTAACAATGCTTATATGAAAGCGACATTCCCTGCCCCCTTTTTTTAATTCAAAAAACCCCCAATGAATCAGTTCTTACATAACACAGCCTTTTCTAATATTCAACAAAAGAATTAGACACACCTCTACAAAGTTTTGGTTAGTTAGACTAAAGGACTAACAATCTTTTTCTTTCTTTTAGTCACTAGGTAAGCAAAAACCCAGTTTAATTTCTTCATGTTATCAGAGAAAGTGAGCTATCTTTTTTCACTTCTATTCCAGAATTTAAATAATCTAAGACAAATACAATTTCTCATGTAAATCTTGAGATTCTTATTACAATTTGCCATTTTCAGACAAGACCTTAATTGAAACAGCCTTTTTTTATTTGCAAACATAGAATACTCATACTTGGGGAAAGAAAGAGCAAAAGAGAAAAATAAAAGAAAACAGATAAAGAAAGATAAACAAAAGAAGAAAAGAAGGGAGGGGGGAGGGGAGGGGAGGGGAGGGGAGGGGAAAGGGAAGGGGAGGAAAAGAGAAGGAATCTGCTTTCATATTTTTTCTTAATTCTCATTATCCAGCTCTCATTTGACTGACAATGAAACTTAAAACCCAGCCTCTTTTGACTGTGACAGTAATTCCTGAGCGATCTCTCAGCCCTTATCTCAAACCACAAGCCTTTTGTTATATTTTCTTTCCCCTGTTTAGCTGAGAAGTGATAGAGTGGCTTTGATGGGCACCTGGTGTGCAGGCAGGATCAAGCCACCACAGCTTCCAACAATTCTTTGATACTGGAGGGCTCTCCCTGGAGCTTACAGAGAAGATGATATTCTATGATGTGCATTTCTTCTTCATTTTTCTCTTTATATCATCGAAATCTCCTCACTTTTATTTAATTTCTACCTACTTTATTCAGTGTCTAGTGAGATAGTTCTGAAAAATGCATGCACATTTTGTCATTTTGTTCTATGAAAATCAGACATCAGTGATTTTTGAAATACATTTTAGTTTCTTTACAGCTCCTCTGTTTTCTAAACCTGAAAAATTAGATAATCCAAATGCAGTGGCTCACAATGTAAAAAAATTATGAGATACTTTGCTATATTATTTAGACTTTTGTTTAATTTTTTCCTTTTGATTTTTTCCTTGTATCCTAAAGGAAAGAACAGTTTTTAGAGCAGACTGCAGAAATTGCTGCCCCATATCTTATTCCTATTTATACTCTGTTGAACTTAAGTAAACTAAAACCCTGATACAGGGTTACCCATTCCTGTGAGAATGGTGACTCTTCTTCAAGCTCTCACTTGCTGTTTTTAACCAGCCAGCCAAAGGAGCTTCCTGTTCCACTGCCTCACCACCCTCACAGAAAACAACTTTTTCCTAATAATTAATCTAAATCTACTTTCAGTTTGTTTGTTTGCTATAGTGGAACCTAAGTCTACTTAATCTATGGCATTTTATGTATTCTGATCCCAAAATTGTTTGTTTCTTTATAGTAGCTTTTACAAAAATCTTGCAGTGGTATCACATGCAATATTGTTTTTGTAATTAGGTGATCAGCAAAATGTCTGTTGTCCCAAATATCATTCTTTAGCATTACCTAAATCTGCAATGAAATTGCTTTGTTTCTAGTTTATTATTCTCACATCCTGTGTTGAGTATTACTTACTTCATTAGTAAATGTAGCTGCTTATGGAGGAAGACATTTTCATTTTCATCTCATTGTGTTTATTTCTTTTTTTTTTTTACCCTATTTCTGACTGCTTCTAGTTTAGGTGCTTTATTATACTCCTTACAATATATTTTACTAGAGATAGTTTGTGTTAACTTTTCATTAAGCAGAAACTACATTTTACCCCTCAGACTGAATATTAGGACTCTAATCTCCTGTTTACTCTTTAAACCTGAGAGACATTTTTTCCTATGGGGCCCCGTGACAGAGAATGATTAAAGCGATTTCAAATATAAACTTCTTCAAACAAAGTATTATTTATGCACCCCAAGGGTTCATAACAGATGAAACAAACAAGCAAGAAAAGAAAAAAATGCCTGTGTGCACATCTCATCTTGTCTAACTTTTATGAGGTTTTTAAGTTTCAGCAAATCCAGTTCAACCTAGTTGTCTTAATTTACCTTGTAGCTGAAGATATATCAAGTAGTTCAGATCCATTCATTGTAATACTCTCATTGGTATTCCTTTAAAATTTTGCACTTTTTGTACCCCCCCCCCCCCAATTCTGATTGGAAATAATAAATCTTGTTCTTTTATTGTTTTTCAAATATTGGGATGGAAATAATGCTCTGAATTATAGCTTTGCTGTCATTTTGTCATTGATCCCTTATATTCTTGATCTGCTTTGTTGATGTGCTTGCTTATTATTTGTTAATCACATCCTTTAACTTCTCACAAATGGGAGAACATTAGCAATCACACACAGTGAACTGCAGTGGATACTCATATTGTGAATCCTTAGACCCCTTAATATATATATAGTATTAATATGCATAACTAGGTAATTCACATACACATATACACATGGAAATAGTAGAAGTCATTAAATAAGTATGAACAGAAATCTCAAACACAATATGGAGTGTTTCCTTTTCTTTTTTTTTTAATAGAAAAATAAAACCAGACTTCGTCAGTTAAAGCTATTCATGAATGTATACAGAATTCATCATGCTCCTTGTCTGAAAAAACCCACTCTATCAAAACTGTCTATTTTTGAAGAAAACGTCAGAATGTCAATTTTGCTTTGACATTTTCAGTGCAAAAGGAATTAGAAATGCATTTAGGTTGTGCTTTTTTGCTTGGTTTATTTTAAATTCAAAAAATAAAACTACTAAGATTTTACAGTGACCAATTATTTTAATATGGATTTTTTGCAGTTCTCGATTGTACTGGGAGAGATATTCTTGTAATGCTTTCATTAACTTAACAGTTTGTTGTATCTACCAACACCTGCCAAATGGTTCATATAAATTCTCAGATGAAAAAAGTACAAGTACAATATTTTGCATCACTTTTCATTAGCTGCTGTAACATTTTCAGAAAATTGATTTCTATCTGCTTAGTCACAGAAAATTTTAGAGCAATGAGAAAATTAATTGCCCTCCAAATCTTTCTTTCTTTCAGCCTATTTTTATCTATTAAAAAGATTCATTTGTATTTTTCACAGTTTGTAATTAATTATATTTTAATAATAAGCCAGTGCTTGAAAAAAAAGAAAAAACTTGAACTCTTTGGCAATTTAATGAGAAAGTCCTGTAAGGGAAAAGGACTTCCCTTTTTTTAAAAACCTTTGAGTATATTTTGAAAACAAAAATTATAATGCATCATTCTGCCATATATTTTTCAGATATAAAACAAATAGGTTAAACAGTTTCGTTTCTTTTTTAGTTTAGGTTTAGGTTTTACTGGTTTAGCAATACAATAAATGTAATCCCAAGTAAAGCCAGATCAATGACCAGGAGGTAAAGCCTGATATGGAGAACAGAATAAGGGAAAGTGTGTTGCATACTTTCTTAGGCTTTAACTATTCCAAAGGACATGCTTGAACTGTCATAGCTTTTACTATGTGTAGGGGTAAATTTTTTTCCACAGTCAATAAATATTGCAAGACAAATTTTAATGAGCTAGAGCATGTCTTCTCTATCAATCCTACAGCCTATTAAGAACAGTGCCTTGGAATTAAACCTGAGCTATTCTCTTGTGAGCTCATATTTTTTTGTCCTTGTAGTGAATAAAAGTTTAATGCGATACTTCATGTGCTGTAAAATCAAAATGGAGGCAGAATGGATGACCCTGAGGTTCTACCTGACCATCTCCCTATTTTAGCTATATTTCCTGTTTATGACATTCATATCTGTCTTTATTGAAATTTATTGCTTTGATGCTTCTCTGCTAGTCTGCCACCATTAACCTTAAAATTATTTTCCTTTTTATTTTTGTTTTCTTAAATGTATTTTGTACTTAAGTTTTTTGAAAATGTATTTTGATTTTCAAAAGGTTCTGAATTTGTGTTCTAATTTGGTGGCGATGCAATTACAGTCAGCAGTGCCTACCTTTCATTGATTTAAAATAGTTTAATTTGAGTTAAATAAGAAGCCTGTTTGTTTGTTTCTTTGTTTGGGTGTTTTGTTTTGTTGTTTTATTTCAATCAGCAGTCTCCTTAGAGCTTGGCAACATTCAACGTGTCATGAGAACTGTGACCTTCCAATACATGAAGGGAGTCTACAAGGAAGATGGAGAAACACTGTGTAGAAGAGTATGTACTGACAGGACAAGGGGGATTGGGTTCAAACTGTAAAAGATTTTAGATTAGACATTGGGAAAAAAAAATCCTTGCTATGCGGGTGGTGAGGCACTGGAACAGGTCTCACATGGAAGTTGTGAATCCCTGAAAGTGTTTAAGGCCAGGTTAGGTGGGGGTTTGAACAGCTTGGTCTAGTGGAACCTGGTCTATTGCCTACTCCATGGCAGAGGAGTTGGAACTAGATGATCTTGGAGGTCCTTTCCAACCCAAACCATTCTATGATTTTGTGATTATAAATGGAGGAAAGTGCTAGCAATTTCTGGGTTGGAGACCATTTCGTATTTGCTCAAGTTTGTTGCCTGTCTCCAAATTTTTATGATTTCAGACTAAATCTATAAAGTAGACATAGTCTTAGATCACAATGAGACCTAAGGAATTAAAGGAAGCCTTCCTTTAGCACAAATGTTGCCCAGTATATTTTTGGCCAAGGCAAGTGCAAGCCCCTTAGAAAAACAATTTAAAATAAAGTCTTATAAGAGCATGTTCTCAAATCAGAGTATTTTTTATTTCAAAACACTCCACAATTCACAACTTATCTCTTTTATTGCTGAAGATAGGAAAGGGTAAATGTGTTCCTGAACAAATAGTCAAACTGTTTATAAGCTCTTAAAAGATGTCAAGAGATGACAAGTGAGTAGCAGCAAATGAAAAAAACCTATTCTACAAGGAGAGTTTGTATAGGACGAAAGGAGGACTGGACAAGTTGACAAAAAAGAGAAAATAACAAAGAATGACTGAAGAGGAAGTGTGTCCCATTCTGCTTTTTTCCATCTCTCCCTCAATCTCTCCTCACCTCCATCCCATCAAGTTCTCTCTGTAATCCATGGAAAATGTTCCAGCTACTTATGTTGTAAATATCCTAACTTTCATCTACGTCCATATCCAGCTATAGTTAGATATAATGTTTAACAGGATATGTCACCTTCTGCAGGTGACATATCCTGTTAAATTGACCAAGAATGGCCCAGAAACTCTTGTCTGAATAGTGTTTGTCTCTGAGCTTGGAAGCATATTATGAACATACCCACACTGATATTTAATGGCCAGTCAGTGTCACTGGCTTCTGCAGATTGTTTGCTGTGCTAATTAATGGAATTGCTATTGACCTGAGAAAAACCAACCTGTTAACACCCGTGAGTACCACAGAAGGAAGTCTTTAAGCTTTTATTTTCTAAAAGAAAATGAAAAGTGTTCTAAAAGCCTAGAAGTTCATTTGCTTTTTCATTGAGAAGGTGTGAACAGCCTGCATTCTATTTGCTGTCCAGCCTTCTCTATATTTCTTTCTGTTTTCTTTAGGGAGCGCATGCTGCACTGTGCAGTCTAAAGACATGCGTCTGTGGGAAACTGTGAGGAAGAAAGGAAAAGGGCTATTTGTCATAAACAATTAATTAAAAAAAAAGGTTTTATATTGCTTAAAACCCAGGAACTTTTGAGGTTTGCTTTCCTCTGTATAATTTATTCACTAAGAGCTTATGTAGAATGCCACCTTGTTTTTTACAAGTCTTCTACTTTGGCCTTTCTGATGAGCATGTATCTCCTGCCAGGTTTTCAAATAAAGTGCATTGATAGAAAAAGCTCTCAAAAATTCTGCATTTTGTATGCCAAATAGATATGTCTGAACTATCACATAGCAGAATGCATGCAATAATTTACTATTTATAAGGTGTATCTGTTTCTCTAGTTCACCATGCCTTGTTCATCACATGGACAACTGAATGAGAGATGTCTCAAACACACACAGGAAGTATACGCATTTGGATCAAATGTAGAAAATAACTGGGAAAAAATTAAACATGAAAGGAAAAAATAAAACCATCTCATACTTTGTTTTGATTTTTTCATGTTGCTTTGCCTTCTTAATAGTTTTGAAAAAATTGAAGGAGTTGTCACTTTAAAACAGGCAAGAGGAATTATTTTCTTCTATTGACAAAAAAATTGAATCTTTACTAAGCCTATGAAAGCCCTGGACTATATTTTATACTCATTCTACCTTTACTTTCTGACATGTCTGTCACAGTGTTAAAACAAATATTTCATGGGAGAAAATGAATGTTATTCCCAAATCCAGAGAATTACTCACCCTCATGCACCAAACTTACACTCTAGCCTTTGGATTTTTTTACATAAAGTGTCTCAATTTGTCTCTGTTAAATATCTTATTTCTACACTAAATACAGATGGGATGTTAATTTGCTAATTCTGCAAATTAGTTTTGCATTTGTTTTTACATTTCTTTTGCAGTAACATTTATTTCAATGAATATTAAAATAGTTTTTCTATATATGGAAGGTATGTATCTAAAATATAAGAAGCATATAGAAGAATTTCAAGGGATTTATTTATTTATTTATTATTTAGTCACTGAATCACTAACTCAAAGTGATGAAGCAGTTACACTGTGACTAGCAGAAAAAATAGCATAACTCTAATGTTTATTGTTACTATGTTCCTGTAGGGAAAATGTACTTCAGTATTATATATTGATAGTTTTAACACTTTTGTGAACATTCTTTTGCGTTTACCAAAATTATGAGCAGCTTTAATGCTAAGCATCCATGCACTTACCTGAGTGCATTTTGTTGGTTTGAAATCTATCTAGTCTAAATATTTAGTCATGTCACTAGCTTTCACATTTTGAAATAATCTTTCTAGTCATAACTACTACAATAGGTGTGTATTTATGTAACATGACATACATTTTTTTCTGAATAGGTTCTTAGCATATACATTTCTTAAAAAAACTGTTTTCTTTTATGTACAAAGGTTAATAAGAATACATCCCAAGGAGAAAAAGTTAAAACATGTACGTATTTTTGTTTTCATAGGACATGCTCAATCTGTTCACTTTAGTTTGCAGCATTTTGGAGACTTTTCCCATTTAGTAGCCAAATTACAAAGTGTAAAATATCAACTGGGAAGAAAAGATTTTTTATTGCAGTGGGACGAGGAAGTGGTGTAGAAATGACCTGAGCTTCTGCCAGACAGTGGTTTCCCAGGCATTGCATTAGCTGAAAAAATCTGATAGGATCCTGTAGGTTCAGGGGCTGTTTAAATTCAGACAAATTTTTCATTTTATGCTGTCAGCATTTTCGGCCTTTGAATGATGCAAAGAAGCTTAGACAGATTTTAGCATTGTCATCAGACAGAGCATTTGACTGGTTACCTTTTCTTTTTTTCTGGTCCAAATTTAGAATTAAGTTGCTGCCTTTTTTGACATGACCTGAATATTATTATAGCCAAGATACTGTGAAACACATCATCAAATGAAAATATGATGAATATCTGGTGGCACAAGTACTTATAAGATTATTCAAAAGAACAAAAAAATCCCTCTTTTTATTTGACACACCAAAATCATCACCAAAATATAAGCTGGTTTATTTTTCAAGGTTTGAACAACTTATGTATTTGTAATATATGCGCTAAAGGACCATTCCCTAAAAATACTTTTAGATACCTCTTTAAAACCATACATGTTTTTTGTTTGCTATAAATAATATGTATTTTATATATCATAGAGAGTATATGATGTATTTATGGAGGATTTAGAGATAATAAAAATATTTTATTTATATTAGTTAGTAAGCAATAACTGCTTTTTTAATAATGAGAAAATGAGAAATTAACTCCTTACCAGGAAAAGTTAGCAAAGAGTACTAAGCTATCAGTGCATTTCTCCTACTTTGTACTAGTATACAGATTTTTGTAAACACAGATTATTATATTTGATTATTGCAATATCTCTGACTTTTTCCTTGCTTTAAGCTGAATACAAATATAGCTGCATCTGATTTGTGT
Organism: Melospiza melodia melodia; assembly: GCF_035770615.1. Classification (NCBI taxonomy): domain Eukaryota; kingdom Metazoa; phylum Chordata; class Aves; order Passeriformes; family Passerellidae; genus Melospiza; species Melospiza melodia. Next base: position 57,837,529 of record NC_086226.1, on the reverse strand, counting down.
TGAAAATTTTCATAGGTTCCAGGTCCAGAATTATATTGTAAAACTTAATTTACCTTTATTTGTGTATTTTTTAAATTAAATTCAATAAATTTATAAGATTTTCCACTTTTTGCAATATAGTGCCCCTGACCCTTTCCTTCTTTCAAAAATTTGGACATGATTTTATTAAAAATCACCTCAGAATAACATTATGTTCTCTACATTACAAACCAATAATTGTAACTATTCATCAAAATTTTTCTTAGTGAGTTTTGGAGTGCCTGATTTGCCTTTACCAGCTCTGTTTTCTTCTGCAGGGCAGGACAAGGAAGTGCTGACACAACTGCAACCACATTCAGAAATCATCCTACTAATTAACACAAAGGTATAGTGTTGCTTTCTATGTTACTTTACAAAGCTTTTTGGAAAAAATCATTTAGGTATTTCACTTGTTTGACCATTACAGAATATTTGGTGAACAGTTTCAAATATCTATCAATTACTTAAGCTCCGGTCTGAAACAAACCATGTGTCATTCTTAAAGAAAAACTGTATTTCCTGAACACCTTGAAAAGAAAAACACATACAAGAGGTACTTTCTTTTGCACTGTCACACCTTTTCAAATGTTAGTTATCCATCAGCCTCCCAGGCCAATAGAATTTCTGCTGATGATCACAGAATCATAGAATGGCTTGCCTTGGAAGGACCCTTCAAGGTCAATTTCTTCCAGCAACTCTGCTGTGGACAAGAACACCAGGTTGCTCAGAGCTATGTCCAGCCTGGCCTTGAACACTTCCAGGGATGGAGCATCCATGTGATGGGTGGAAGAGGGTGTGTGAGGGTGGATGGATGTGTGAGGGTGGAAGAGGTTGTTGTGGCTTCTTGGGATGCCTCACAACATAATAAAATCTAAAGAGTAATGTTTTTGAAAAATTATGGATCAGAACACCAAACCATTATGACAGGTGAACTGATGTTGAACATAACCACCATCTAGAGATAGTGAGAACTATCTCTATATAGTTATCTAGATGGTGGTTATGTTCAACATCGGTTGAACATAGTTGAACTGTAATTGAATTTAATTCTGTCTTTAACAGTTTAATTACCACCTACATCTAGTTTTTGAATTGGCATTGGGATTTCATTCTCAAAATCATGATTCCTCTACTGCTATTCTCTTAGCAAATTAACAAACTTTGTCGAAAACAAGTCATTCTTGACAAGTATGTTAAAGCAAATCCTTTAGCATTCTGCTGAAATGCTTCCTGAACATAATTTTTTCTTATGTATTTAAAGAATTTCTTCTTCTCCTATATTATGTGGAAGTAGCAAACTGCTCACTACCCACTGTTGTCCTTGATTCCTATTATTAAATGCAGCCTTTGGTATAGGTTAAGTATAGCTTGTCTGTGATGTCTGTTATTATGGTCTACGGCAGCAGCTTTCTTATATTTTCTTTGTTTTGGTAAGAATCAGTCTCATATCCTCCAGCAAACTTGTTTCAATAACATAATACTGGAAGTGATGGTGACAGTAAGGGTACCAGGTGGCAGTACCAGACATGGGTGGTACCTTGTCTTGTGCAGCTTCTTCAGGATTTCAAATTAATGCATAAATAATACATGCATTTTTCCTAACAAAGAGTTATCCAAGAGAATAATGATTACTTTTGAAGAAGCCAGAAAACTAAAACACTTAAGCCGAGTTACAGGGAACCCATTATCAGTGCTGTTTGTTAACACCTTTCCAAATCTGTGTAGCTTAGATCCATAAAGATCTAAAACTTGGGTTTATTGCTATGCACTTTGTACTTCAAATGGAAGTGTATATATGCTACATCAAACTTGTTTCAGAGTGATCAGGAGTCTCACAGAGAAAATTCCAGCTCCCTTCCCTCTTTATCTTTTTCTAACTATCTTTTCAAAATATTCATTCCTTCACCTACCAAAATTCAAATTCTGGGTTCTTGATAATCGACTAACAGTGCATCTAAAACTCACAAGAAAGTGTCACAGGACTTTTACTCCTTTTAAATATAATACCTTATATTACATAGTCATATGTATCTCAACATTTTTTTAAACATTTTAAAAATATTTAGCAGGTTTTTTTTTAGTAATTTTTGAAGAATTGAAGTGGTAGGAACCAATTATTCTTCATCTGTTTTTCTTGGGGTTCTTTTGTTTGCTTGGTTTTGGTATTTTGGATTGTTCTGCCTTTGGTTTTATGTTTTTTTTTTCCTTTGGGTTTTTTTTTGGTTTAAGGTTTTTTTGGTGGATTGTTATTTTTTTGTTAGAAGCTTGCAATCTCACTTAAAATAACACAGTGTTGATTGATTTTTAAAAGAGATAAAAATCGGTTTAGGGACTGTGTAAAAATGAGGGAAATATGCTATATGATATGAAAGTGGGGGTTTTTTCCTTGTTTGTTTGATTGGTTTGTTTGTTGGTTTGGTTTGTTTGTTAGTTCGTTTATTTTTGGGGTAGGAAATTAAGGATGTTATTGGTCAGCTTAAGTTTAAAAGGATAATATGTCTTAGACTTTAAAATTATTTGACAATGAATTTACATACACTGCATGCAGCAATGTTTAAGTAAAAGACAAGAGGGATAGAGAAAAATTTATTTGTTGCACAGTGATTAAAAAATTAAATCATGCAAGATCTCCTAAACCACAGAAACAGTCAAACTTTTTTGAATAGTTTTAGCTGCAATTATAAAAATTTTGTATTACAAAATGTCCCGTCAGGCTTGTTTGATAAGTGTTAAAAGTTCCTTTCTGTGTGATATGTTGAATATTTACATCTCAACTTAGTGCTGTCTTCTTTGTAATTTACGTTTCATTTGTCTATTTGTTACGGGCAGGGAAAGGCAAGAGAAATGCAAAAACCCAGAATTTGCATGTTAGAATCATTAAAAGTGTTAACTATGAGTTTTTTATTATACTAGAAGGGCTAATTTATGTTTATAAATGAAATGTTTGTTTTATCTTGCATACTCTAAACCTTCCTGCCAATATGAAGGAATACTGTTGTTATTACTGTGTTTAAACAACTATCACATGATAATCATGAAGAAAGGAAAAACATTTTTAACATAAAAATCAACTAATTCAATTTCTAAGTCAAAGAATATACTCTACAAAACTATTTCAGAAATTAGAAGCTATGTTTATAATTTGGTTTGTGAGGGCTAAATCAGCTACAAATATCTAACTGTGGATTCCTCTCTGCAAAAACAAATGTATCTTAAATCATCTGTTATTCCTCTTGACATACGTTAAGAAAAACGGTGTCATGTTGGACTTATAGAGGACACAGCAAAATTAAATTGACCTCTCAACAGCTTGCTTGGCTATATTCTAAGTTTCTGAGCCTTGATGCTGCAGACTGGAAGCCCATCTATACAGGGGAACCCCTGCTGAGTGACTTTTACTAGTTACAACATAGCATATCCTGTAGAACTAAAATTAGTTGCAAATTTAAGAAGCAGATTCAGAAATTGATTTGAATGGGCTTTTTCTATTCATACCATTTATCAAATATTATTTCTCTCACTTCAAAATAGTTGCTGCCATTTCTCTCTCCCTGGATTTCTAAGCAATGCATTGTAAGGTCCAGCTGTCCTGTTTTCTATGTTCTAGAGCAACAGCCTCTCAAAAGGCAGTATTTGACAGCAGTGAGCAGCAGAAGAGAAAGTATCTTATGGGAGACGAGGCATTTGAATCCACAGGCCATCTCAGTATGCTTGTTTTATTTAACATCTGAATATATATTCTATATATTGCTAGATCTGGGTCCCTTCATATCCTAGGGTGTCTGAAAAGTGCTGATCACTGTCACCTCACAATCAGTAACCTGCTATACTGATGCCATTTGGGTTTTGCCTTTTTTTCTTTCATATGTTCCCTATATTTTTCATACATGTATCTGTAACTCTGTCACCTGTTGTATTAGTAGCTGGTTTTCCCAGTAATTTTCCATGGCCTTTCCCTAAGCAGAAGGACAAAACAATTCCAGAGTTCCAGTTCCTGGGAGGTACAAGGCCCTGTGCTATCTTTGCTCTTCTGGGAGCCAAGGCTGAGAACAATCCTTCGAGATGCATTCTCATGGACAAAGCACGGCTGGTGCTGAAGGGGGGGGCTCCACCTGGGGAGGAATGGCATCACCACTTGTCCTCCTAATTGGTGCTTTTTATAAATTATGTTAATTTCGTAAAACCTATAAAAATGTACTCACCCTGGGGTGGGCTTTTGTGGACGTCTTTCCATACCTGCCTCTGAACACCTTCAAATAAAGATCCCCTTTTATTTTACCTCCTTACTAAAACTATCTTGAGTTTTATTTCTAAGTTGGGAAGAAGGCAAGGGCACAAAAAGCAGTATTTAGCATCCCTTAATATTTTTCAACCTTAAGGAACTCAATGTGGTAGAGTAGAAGTAAACTTCGTTCCAGTTATGTCATCAAGACATGGTTTTTTAATGATCTTTCTATGCAATGTTTTCTTAAATAAAATGGCCTGTCAGGTTAACATTGTGTATTCATTTGTGAACATGAGGGAAATTAGAATTTTCTATATGATATTTGTTTAACAACTAGAAACCAAGCAGGTGCAAAAGCTAGGAAAAAAATCCAGAGGTCTTCAGGAGGAAAAATGGCTATGAAAGCCATAAATCCCACATGGATATAGCTGCAGTAAAAGTAGAAAGAAACAATGAAAAAAATGTTGTAGAGAAACAAGCTGAAAAGAAAGCCAGAGGAAAAAGAGAAGAGCTCAAAAATCAAAATTTGAACAAGGTGAGATCAAACTGGTGACGGGAATTCCAAAATATAGCCTGTTTTCTCCCTTCATATACAATACCTAAATTTCAATTAACACTTCTGAATAGTAAATGTGTTGCAGATATAGGGTTGGTGGTATGGTATGGACTATAAGGTTACTTCTTTTTAAAAGTTCTCAAGTAAAATAAATCAAGTAGAAGAGAATTCTATAAACACACTGGGGACATTTAGACAAGAACTATTTTAATTATCTGCTATGTCATGTAATGGCTGGAAGAAGATAGTGAAGTATCAAGAAGTATCAAGAAGTCAGCTCTGTGCTTGATATTATCTTATTTGATAAGCAATGGAATGCATAGGGTTAGTCTCATGTAAATTTGCTCTGTGCACCAAGATCCTGAAAATCCAACTTAAAGTGATGGTTCAGGAGTGAACTTTCAGCAGTCCAGCACAAAAATAATGCAAAAAGTGACCAGAGGAATATTTAGATCCTTTCCTTGAGAAATGCAGAATTAAGCTCATGATTACCAGACCATGGGTCTACAACATAATTTCCTCTTTACAGGCTAAGAATCATCAATCGGAAAGAACTGGTTAATCACCTCTAGGGCCAGTTGTTGATATGTTCCAAACTATTAGACCTAGATTTGCTCTGAAGGGCAGTTTTTGATAATTTTACAGATTCTTTAATCCCTTAGTTTCATTGTTGGAAAGCCTTGACACTGACCTTTGTCTCCTTATGAAATTTGATGAATTAAATTCAGCAGAAAGCGGAAGGCATTCTGCTTTCAGAAAAAGCATCTTTTTGGCTATTTAAATGCTAACATCACCTATAAAAATGTTTACTCTGACCAGTCTGCTCCAGTTCTGAGGAAGAAGGATACCCCAAATGATGGAATAGGCAGTCTGGGACAGCTCTAGAGGAATTCGTATGCAGTAACTTTCAGTGCTCATACCTGGGAAAATTGGACTTTATTCCCAAACCAATTATAGTAAACTCTCATGCTGACCAATGAAGAGTACAATAAAAACAAGATTATACAGTCTTAATGCACATGAAGTAGAAGTGATATAACTCAATACACAATATGATTCTGCATCTTAAAGCACATTTTTATAGTGGTGGCAGAAAACAGTCCAAGAATTAAAGTTTCCTTTATGTGATATTTGTATTACTGTTCTCAAACCCTGATAATCTTAAATGAGCCATACATACTATGGCCCATATTCTGCTTTTTGCATCTCCTCTGCATGGGCCACATTCTGTTAAACAACTAGATGTTTTAGAGGGTGGTAACAGCCAAATTGGTTTTCAGATCTGACTGTTTCAGTTTACCAAATCATTGCTCTTGGAGTGAGTGGTTGTGATGAATTTCACAGTTCTTTGTCCTTTTCACAAAAGATAAAGACTGGCAGAACAGAAGAGATTATCAGATTCCAGATTTGACATTGTTACATGATATTTTTTCAGTGCTGCAGTGAATTTCGTTTGATGAGGGCATCAATCCTGTAGCTTTCCAGATGTTCTTTTACAGCACAGAGCCATGATGTTGACTTCCTTATTTCAGGATTTCTGGAATGCACATGTATTGTAGTTGTAAATAACATTTTGTGCAAGATAGTTCAGTGAATTAAATATATGGCTCATATATCTATAAAATGAACAAAGTGTTTTTCACTGATTCTTCTGTGATTTAAATAAAATTTCTTAAAGCTTCAGAAATCTCACATTCACACGATGAACTTGAAAGTCTGTACTAAGATAACAGCTTTTCATTCCCTCCAGTACTACCAAATATGTGAAGTCTCTGATCTTCAGGTTAGTGGGAAAAAAGCATTTTGATTTTCTGTGCTTTTATCACTACCATGTAAAATGTTTTATTTAATATTTAAGCCAAGAATCAGAACTTTCCCTTTTTTTTTTTTTTTTTTTAATTCCAACTTTTACACTGTTATATTACCAAAGAGATGAAGGTGAAATTTAGATTGTGTCTGTCCCTCAATTAGATTCCACTTTCTAAAAAGGACAGAATTTTAATTATGGTGGTAGACCCATTGCTTCTGTGCTGCCATGAAACTACTCTGTGCTGATGACTTAGTCCTTTGGAGCAGAAGTCATTCAAAGGTGACTGCTGCTTGCATTCTGGAGTACAGTGATTTGCGATGCCCCCCGGGCTGTGTTTTACAAGCACGACAGACTCACCATGCACTTCTACAGATCGCTCCTCCAGCTAGCTGGGAGCACCAGCAGAGACTTCTGGCCATGCTGAATATGTTTTTTTTTCACAAAGAATTAGTGTGTGTAAGCAAAGGAATATACATTCTGGTGCCTACGAGAGCACGGTGAAATGTGTTTTCCTAGAAGTTGGCTCTGTCTGTAATTTGTCCCTTGCTGACAAACTTTTTCAGTTCTCTATTCTCTGAGACACCAGGCACAAATAAAGCCATAAAGATTTGTAGCATGGTGTCCCAAAGCATGGATTATTGTACTCCTCATAATGAAATACCTTTAAAAAGAAAACTCTACGTCAAAGTAGTAGACTCTGATTATATTTTAGTTTTCTTGCCAGAGATGTATTTAAACTATTTTTTCTCAAGTATTATTTTAAATACTTCAAATTAAGCTGCTGTTTGCAACATAAAGATCTCTCAACAAAAACCACTAACAAAACACCATTTAATATTTTTTGCTGCTCTTTAATCACATGCAAAGAAAAGTAATGTAAAAAAGTTATCAAGAGCTGTATAAGATTCATAATTTATACCTTTGTTTAGTAAAGTCATTCTATGACACTATTACTTCTGTTGGCATTCAGTAATTAATGAATCATGGCTATTCTGGCTTTGAGTATTTTATTAAACCGGCCACCAAGTATAAATGAAAAGAGAGTTATTACCTTTATATTATATGTAAATTGAAAAATTTTAATCAAACCAAAATTGGTTGTTGCCTTTCTATTCCCTTTCCCACCTCTGAGACTAGAACTGAATATTACAGTATTATCTTACCTTCTTCTGGTCCTGGGCTACTTAAAAGGTTTTCTGGCAGATTTGATTGTCGGCAGATGTTTGGCATTCAATTATTCTAGCAGGAGCTAAAATCCTCTGGAGTCCTTCATATATAACTGTAAATATCCTTACTGAATTAGACAGAAAATTATGCCTTAAAGTGGAATACCCCAAAATTATCCTAATAATATTTATCAACTTTCTTACTTGTATTATCCAATGAGTTATGACTATATTCTGCTAGTAATAGATGACGTAAGAAATGGATTATATGCAGTTAGCATCTAATGTTATCTGCAGATAAATCTGTTTTGGAAGCAGATAACTAAGACAGAAACTAACAGTTTGGAACGCAGGCAGGTACCCTGGAGAGACATGCACTCTGATCCTCAGAGCTTTCCATCTGATGTCCACTGTAGGTTTGGGAGACCAGAAAACTTCATTGATCTTCACCCCAGTTGTATAGTCAGGATTTTTTGGCTGACTTAATTTATGGGCATGGCCTAATCCATGCTTCTTCATTTATCGCTGGGTAACTACCCTGTGTCTTGGTTAAACAGGAATTGAATGGCTTTTTGTCAAGATGAATTAAATGTGTATGCATATAAATAAATTATTAACCCACAAAATATGCATCGAAAAGCTTACCTTATTTTAAACCATTTAATATATAACATTTTACAGCTCTGTATATAAAACAGAGTCTCATATTACTAATACAAACAGCTCTTTGGAAAAAAGGTGAACATTTTTATTTACGGACAACTTAATAAAAGGTGGTTTCAATTGCAGTTTCAGCAACAGAAAAGGATTCAAAGACTAAATAGAAAATAAGGATCCATATTTATTACTTACCTTCTCATATCTGTATTTGGAGTATTGAAGATCTTTTTTCATTAAAGATTCTTTTATTTTCTTTCACTGGCCTCCCATCTTGACAGCTTCAAGCTAAACGTGACAAAGAAAAAGCACCCATAAAGCAAATGACTTACATTTCTCTCCCAACTGGAGGCTATTTCTCTGTAGTTTTTGTTTATTTTTCTTTCAATTAAGTCTGTGAATTGTTACTTTTTGATAGACTTCAACTTGTTTACAAGAGGAGAGTGTTGAATAAATATATTTCGGAGGAAAAAGGCAAAGGGGAGTCTGAAAATGGCAAAATATTGTGAATGAATCTTCCATTGATGTTGAATGTTCATTAGAGAAATTCTTTAAGGGGAAAAAGTAAAGATTTAGATAAATCTTTCTTACTAAAAAATAGTAAAACTGTCTTTTGCTACAATAAGGTTTATGTGTATCTACATGTTTTGCAATAGAGTGGAATTCTCAGTCAATGCGGAGGAAATCAGAATGGGGAGTTATGACAATCCTGTAAGCGTCTTGCAAGAAGGCTGGGGTGTGAGAGATGGGACAAGGGGGAATGGCCTCAAATGAAGAGGGATAGATGTAGATTAGATATTAGGTAGAAATTCTTTACTTTCAGGATGGCGAGGCATTGGAACGGGTTGTGCAGAGATGTAGTGGATGCCCCATTCCTGGAAGTGTTCAAGGCCAGGCTGGATGGGGCCCTGAGCAGCCCAGTCTAGTGGATGACATTCCTGTGCATGGCAGGGAGGTGATGATCACAAACTACTCTGTGATTCTGTGTTTCTATCTTTTTAGAGGCTAGATCTCATGCGACAAAATAGAAAAAAAATAGATTTTTTTCTACTTTTGGGAAGAGAAGAACTAAATTTTTAGACAATTTGTTAAGTTTGTCTCTATCTTGCTCCATCAGTTGGGAATAAAATATAGTCGTCCATGTTTCTACCTCTTCCCCATTTCCACACTTGTATCTCAAAGATAAGACAAGCACCTCACATTTCAAAAAGTCAGCTCTACTTTGTAGTCAGTTTTTCTTCTCAGCAGCATGAAGATGATGCTTCTTTTGCCCTATTTGATAAATCCCTCCACCCTGAATTTCTCTCTTTCACCCATAATCCTTTCAGATATCCTGATACATATGCACTTCAATATAGCAGCATAAACACAGTTCTAGATAAACCACTCATTTTTAATAAATTACAAACTTAGTAGCTTAGAATATAATGTTTTAAAAATAGAACATATTTTTATGTATTTAAAATAATTATATATTTATTTTTTTTAAAGTTACATAAAAATAAAAATAGTTCAAATAGCCCAGTCAAATATTGTTTACGTACAAGCTGGGATTCTCTTGAGTGACTGTGTAGAACTCAAAGGGAAGAGAATAAAGTTTGTCATGATCTTGTCCCAGCTGGTTCTCATCATGATTCCTATATTGCTTTTCCCCCTCAAAAACTACAGCCTAGGAAAGATCTAGCTAGGGTCCAAGAAGAAATAAGCATTTTGCTATTAAGTTGGATTTTGAATTTCTTCCCCTTTTGCTATTAAACATGGTTATATTCCTCAGTGAAAACTCTGGATTGCTGCCCAGACAACTGTCAAAGCCATTTCTGCTGACTGGCAGACCTTCTCAACAAACTCTTCGTCACCTCTCCTGTTTCAGGTAGGGCTAGAGGATCACAGAATTTTTGTTGCTTGCAGGCTGGTTAGGTACACCCAAGCTACAGCTATTTAAGCCTAATCAACATGGCTTAAAGCTAGAAGCTGCACAGCTGTGAGCTGTATCTGCTCAGAGATACATAGCCAATTATTTCAGTTTCTCATAAATGGCTTTATCACAAGGCAAGGAGTATGCAGCATAGATATTCCAGCTAATACATCCATGGTGGTCTCTGCACAGACCTGTACTGGAGACATTGTGAAGACTTAATGCCCCAAACAGTTATGCAGTTGAGCATATGGTTACCCTTAAGGATGAAGGATGCTTTCAAATCACTGGCAATGCTTAAGGATGGTATCAAACTATGCTAATATACCATCTGAATAACCAAGTATCCTTGTAATTGTGGTTATGAGGACATTGAAAACATATTGTATGGAGAAATTACTGGCACTGGTAGACAGTAAGCAACCTTTCCAGGTTATTGAATTTAGCATTTTTCTGCATGAAACAGAATAGGCTATATAGGAGATACCAATATGATAGGTTATATAAGAGGACCAATATGATGATTCCTGCCCTTTCTCAAAAATTATTATTCATCAGCACACCAGTGATTGCAATTCTAAAAATGACTGCCTACAGACAAAATATTCTTATTTGCACATCTCGTATTTGCTAAGCAGTGCAATGTAGTAGCTGGTGTTATGTTTTAGTTCAATATAGTTTAATATTTTATATAGAGTGAGATATTGCAATGCAGTATTCGCATGTAGTTTGATTAAAAGATATTTTTCACTGTATTTGAAAAGGTTTACTATGACTCTTCATCCATTATCCTATATATATGTACAAAATAATGGACATTTATCTAGCCTTTGTTAACATGCTCAGAGTGAATGTTAGTTCTATATCTTTGCAGCTTAAAGCACACATGTTCTATTGAAAATAATACAGAATCAATGATGTTGGCAGGGACCTCTACTGATAGCAGAAACACAGAACCAACCAGGTTGTTAAAGACCTTAGAGATCATCAAGTAAGTCCAACCTACAACCCAACAGCACCTTGTCAACTAGACTCTGGCACAGATTGCCATGTCCAGTCTTTTCTCAAACAGCTCCAGGAATCCTGACTCCACCATCTGTGTGCACAGCCCATTCCAATGCCCAATCACCCTTTCTGTGAAGAATTTCCTCCTAATGTTCAACTGTCGTGGTTTGATACTGGCCCAACACCAGGCACCCATGATGGTCGCTAAGTCACTCTCCCCTGCTACAGCTGAGCACAGGAGAGAGAAAAATTTAATGAAGGATTTGTGAGTTAAGAAAAAGACTGGGAGAAAACACTCCAAGGGGAAAACAAGTTCAGCATAGAAATACAAAGTGAATTTATTGCTAACAAAAGAAGAAGAGAATAATAAGAAGTAAAATAAGCCCTTAAAAAGACCTTTTCTTCCCCCAACCCCTCCCTCCTGCCCACCCACTGAGCAGAGAGACAGGGCATAGGGGTTTGGTTAGTTTCTCACTAAGATTTTCTTATGCTGCTCTGGGAGAGGGGTCCTTCCCTTGTGAGACTGTGGTGTCCCTCCCACAGGAGACAGTTCTCTGTGAACTTCTCTGGTGTGGGTCCACTCTCACCGGCAGCAGTCCTCCCAAAACTGCTGCAGCATGGGTCACCATTCCATGAGGTGCAGTACTCCAAGGACAGGCTGCTCCAGCCTGAAAGCAGGACCCCTCTCTCCACTCGGTCCCCCACAGGATCACAGCCTCCTCCAGGCACCCACCCGCTCTGGCACTGGCACATTCCCCACGGGCTGTGGGTGGGTCTCTGCATTCCCTGTGGATCCCCACGGGCTGTGGGTGGATCTCTGCATCCCCCATGGATCCCCACGGGCTGTGGGTGGATCTCTGCATTCCCTGTGGATCCCCATGGGCTGTGGGTGGATCTCTGCATTCCCTGTGGATCCCCACGGGCTGCGGGTGGATCTCTGCATTCCCTGTGGATCCCCACAGGCTGCGGGTGGATCTCTGCATTCCCTGCAGATCCCCATGGGCTGCGGGTGGATCTCTGCATTCCCTGCAGATCCCCATGGGCTGTGGGTGGATCTCTGCATTCCCTGTGGATCTCCACGGGCTGCGGGTGGATCTCTGCATCCCCCGTGGATCCCCATGGGCTGCGGGTGGATCTCTGCATTCCCTGTGGATCCCCATGGGCTGCAGGTGGATCTCTGCATCCCCCGTGGATCCCCATGGGCTGCAGGTGGATCTCTGCACTCCCTGTGGATCCCCACGGGCGGCGGGTGGATCTCTGCATCCCCCGTTGATCCCCATGGGCTGCGGGTGGGTCTCTGCATCCCCCTGCAGATCTCCATGGGCTGCGGGTGGATCTCTGCATTCCCTGTGGATCTCCACGGGCTGTGGGTGGATCTCTGCATTCCCCGTGGATCCCCATGGGCTGCGGGTGGATCTCTGCATTCCCTGCAGATCCCCATGGGCTGTGGGTGGATCTCTGCATTCCCTGTGGATCTCCACGGGCTGCGGGTGGATCTCTGCATTCCCTGTGGATCCCCACGGGCGGCGGGTGGATCTCTGCATCCCCCGAGGATCCCCATGGGCTGTGGGTGGATCTCTGCATTCCCTGCAGATCCCCATGGGCTGTGGGTGGATCTCTGCATTCCCTGTGGATCCCCATGGCCTGCGGGTGGATCTCTGCATTCCCTGTGGATCCCCATGGCCTGCGGGTGGATCTCTGCATTCCCTGCAGATCCCCATGGGCTGTGGGTGGGTCTCTGCATCCCCCTGCAGATCTCCATGGGCTGCGGGTGGATCTCTGCATTCCCTGCAGATCCCCATGGGCTGTGGGTGGATCTCTGCATTCCCTGTGGATCTCCACGGGCTGCGGGTGGATCTCTGCATTCCCTGTGGATCCCCACGGGCGGCGGGTGGATCTCTGCATCCCCCGAGGATCCCCATGGGCTGTGGGTGGATCTCTGCATTCCCTGTGGATCCCCATGGGCTGCAGGTGGATCTCTGCATTCCCTGTGGATCTCCATGGGCTGTGGGTGGATCTCTGCATCCCCCATGGATCCCAAAGGGCTGTGGGTGGATCTCTGCACTCCCTGTGGATCCCCACAGGCTGCGGGTGGATCTCTGCATCCCCCGTGGATCTCCATGGGCTGTGGGTGGATCTCTGCATCCCCCGTGGATCTCCATGGGCTGTGGGTGGATCTCTGCAGCCCCGTGGATCCCCATGGGCTGTGGGTGGATCTCTGCATCCCCCGTGGATCCCCATGGGCTGTGGGTGGATCTCTGCATTCCCTGTGGATCCCCATGGGCTGCAGGGGCACAGCTGCTTCACCGTGGTCTCCCCACAGCTCTGGTCCTGGAGCAGCTCCTCGGCCGCCTTCTCCACTGACCTTGGTGTCTCCTTTGTTTCCCTCACACGTTCTCACCTCCTTCTCTACTCTGGCTAGAACAAAAAACCTGTGCCTCCCTTTGGTTGGATTTTCCTTTTAAATATGTTATCAGAGAGGCGTTACCACCATCTCTCGTTGGCCCAGGCTTGGCCAGAGGCGCCTCCACCTTCAGAGCCATCGGGGATTGGCTCTGCCAAACATGGGGGAAGCTTCCAGAAGCTTCTCATAGAAGCCACCTCTCTGGTTCCCCCACTACCAAAAATCCATGCAGGCCATGCAAAACCAACACACCAACCTAAACCTTTCCTGGCTCATTGTGTTCACTCGTCCTATCACTGTTTGTCTGGGAAAGAGACTTGGCTACACTCTCCTTTCAGGCAATTGTAGAGAGTGATAAGGTCACCCCAAGCCTACTTTTCTCAAGCTAAACACCACCAGCTTCCTCAGATTCTCCTCACAGGACTTGTTCTCCAGACCCTCTACCAGCTATGCTGCCCTTCTCTCCAGCATCTCAATATCCTTCATAAACTGAGGGGCCCAGAGCTGGACACAGCACTCAAGGTGTGGTGCTGAGTACAGAGGAAAAATCACTTCCTTTGTCCTGCTGGCCACACTATTCCTGATACAGGCCAGGATGCCACTGGCCTTCTTGGATACCTGGGCATCTGCTGGTTCATGTTCAGCTGCCTGTCAATCAGAAAGATCATCCAGTCTCGTCTTCCTCTTTAATGTTACAGCTGCAGCATGTTGCTAAGGGCTGTATTTAGTTAGTTTTTGAGTGTTTTTCAAGGTCAGTGATTCCACAAATTCTTTGGGAAAGCCATGCTTGGGTTTTATCTTGTAAAAGTGGCCTTTTATATGCTTAATTGGAACCTGCTTTGCCTGTTGCCTCTTCTCCTGCCACAAGGTACCAGTGATAAGTGTCTGTGTCCATCTTTCGTATCAGATATCAAAATGTATGGGTAAGATTCCTCCGTAACCTTTGCTTCCACAAGTTAAACAACCTCCCTTTCAACTTTTCCTAGTATGAGCTACGCATTAGACCATGTATTATCATCATGTTCCTTCATAGGACTCCTGGCAGTATATAATCTCTGATGACACATACTGAACTAGAGAGCTCTGTGTAATGCCTGAAAAATTTCTGTGTGATTTCTCCTAAAATCAAGATTTTAAATCTTACTGATCAAGTGTTAGGCAAAGAATCTTGATTTAGGCTATATGTCTTGCTTCTTTCACTTAGGAAGTTTTACAGAAAATTTAATGGTATTTGTACTGTTTCTGCTCAGGACATGGTTAGTTTTTGTGGTAGCCAGAAGGGGTCAGGGGAAGGGAGTCTCTTTCAGGAAGAACTGCTTCCTACTGGTTGAGCAAGCGTGGTGGATGGAGCACTGGAGTGATGCTGGTTTGGAGCTGGAGGATGTATTTGTAAAATATCAGTATGGAGGGAGCTGTGGGGGAATCATGGCAGAGGGAGCCATCCAGTACTGTCTGCTGGTGCGGTTTCCACAATGACCAATTGAGTTTCTTGGACCTTCTGTCTTTAGTATTGTTGCTGCCACAGTTATTTTTTTCTTACCAGGTTGCTTTATCCAGTAAATAGTTTCTATCTCAACCCATGGTCATTACATTTCATGCTTCCAATTATCCTCTCCAGACTATCACAGAGAAGACAGGGAAGGTGGGAGTGACTGAGTGAACAGCAGTGTGGTTTGGAGAGTCTCAGTAGGAGCACTAAATTGGGGAGTACGATTCCTAAACCATGGCACATTTCTACATAATTCATTAAAATCTAATAAATTAAAATTCCTGTTATGAAAAGAGATTGCTTCCTTTTCTAGTCCTCTCCATCTGCAAGGACCTTTTGCAGATCTGGTCAACTATTATTTGTAAAATGATCAGCAGCTCAATTTCATATATTTACTTTTAAATAATTTTCATATATTTACTTTTAAATACTTCTTCGTTTTTACTCATGACTTGTCCTTTTCTTCCAGTAAATATGTATGTGTTTTAAAGAGATCTTAGGTCTCTGAGGGCCATCTGGTAAAAATTATGATTCACTGGAATATGGTATCTCTCTAAAATCCTTCTTGAAAGGTAGCACATCCTGTGTCTGTGCACTACTTTCACATTTTCTTCCAAATTATTCAAGTAATTTTCTAGTCCCATACTTTATGAACTGTGCATTGCTCAGGATTTGTAAAAGTTAATATTTGCATTCTTTGAAATGACAGTTTCAACGTGTACTCAATCACTTTAATCACTACTCATATATGATATACTGTCAGGGACTCAAACACGTTTGTGCATATCTAGATTTTGCCACGTAAATAATTATATATTAAGTAACACCTAATAGTATTTTTAGCTATTACCATAACCTCTAACAACATTTTTCTAATTTTTCTAATTTTTTCTAATGACACTGTTCTGCTGAGTCTCAACCTGTTTCTTTTATATATTAGCAGTTTTATACAGGAAAACTACATCCGTCTTAACAAATACTGGCTAAATGCTTCCTATGGTAGTCAATTAAAAATTCTTGAGCCATTACCTAATTTTAGATTTCAGAAGAACAATTGGTATTAAAAAAAGCTTCAGTGTTCAGTAGATTTGGTGAAATATTAAGCCAGAATTTTCTGTAATGTTTTGCCTCTGAGTTAACTATACACGTCTGAGTGTATCCAAGAGCAATCCTGAACTTTCATCTTAATTCTTAACTGCAATATCTTTCCAGATAATAATCCTATGATAATTATATAATGAAAGAGATTCTGATGTTCCACCCTTTTAGTTAAACACCGCAGGCCATAGCTTTGACAGAATTTTAACTATGACTGCCTAACCTAAGCACAGTGGACATTAAGCTGACATTCTTAACAGCAGAGGTGTATAAATTTCATAGCTTGTCTGGACACATTACTTGCTTATCCTTAATTGGCTTGTATCATAGTGTAGAAACATTAAACAGAATTGAAGTTCAATTCATTTTGGACAATTAATAGAAAGATATTTCAGAATCTGTCATTGATCATTGTGTACAAAGGAAAAAAAACCCCAAAGACCTGCTGAATAAAAGTCAAAGGAAGCACCTCAGCAGCCAATTAGACAGCAACTAATTTTTCTTTTCAGAAGACTAACACCCTCTTTCCTGTCTATGAAAACAGCCCTATTCTTAAGAAATGGTAGATTGGACAAGAAAAGAAATGTTTATGAGAAGAAGTTTGTTCAAGCCATGTGGCTTAGGTGAATTCTTTTTCTATTTATGCTTCAGACAAGTCCAATTAGTTTGCTAATATCCTAAATTGCAGAGCATTTAACAAATGGTGAACCATCAAAACTAGCCTATTTTAAAACAGTGTTAAATGGATGGGACAGGCTTCTTTTTTTTTTTTTTTTTTTTTTTTTTGCATGGGGAAGCTTGAGCTTTGCACATTCAACCTAATGGAAAAAATAGTAGTAAGGAGTGTTAGTGAACAGACAGACAGGAAATAATTTTAATTGTCACTTCAGTAAATTTTATCTGGTTAATCATTGTGGCAAAGTGTTTGAGACAAGTAGGAATAATCACTGTTTTGCAAAGAAAATCCTTTTTAAACTTAAAAGAAAGGCGAAGTATATTTTACTTCATTCATCTAAACTTTTGAAAAAAGCCTGTAGCTGCTTTTTATAGATGGTAATATGAATGAAAATAAGAACGATTATGAATAGAAAATAAGACAAGAATGTGGCTAAATTGACATCAAGAACGTTTTTTAAAACAGTAATTTCTCCATTTTGAGATTATATATTTTTTGCACAGAAATGACGTGGGTTTTTTCAACACATTTTACCAGAAAAAAACAGCTCTGTGGTTTAAAAAATTGAGAACAAATTCTGAAGGTGGACAGAGTTACAGGCTATGTGCTCTTCTTACTTCATCTCTTTGGAACATTTGTGACAGCAAGTTTAATTCTATGGAAAAATTTTCAGAAGAATTTTTTGTAGCAGGTGGCTAAGAACTAATTTTTTTTTTTATTTACTCCTGTACCAATATCTTTCCTGTTGAAGCACTAAGTGTCACACTAGGTTTTTTGGCAAAGATCTATCCAAAGGTCTCTACAAGGGCAGATTGAATAGTTCTTGCTAATGCTAATAGTGAACCAAGATACATGTTCATTCCTTCTTCAAATCGATGACTTTAAAAAAGTCTAATTTTTCTCAGATATTCTCTTCCACCTTTTTCCCCCACACATGCTTCCACTAACATTTGGTATGTGGGGTGGAAAGCAAATTTGAATGCATTTATATGTTTATATAAGTGGAAGCTGAATATGTTTTGACTTTTCAATATGACTATTAGTTGGGCTAGTAGGCAACAGTCACACACACACACACATACATCATATATATATATATGTATATATGGGTATATATATATATATGTGTGTATATATATATATATTCAAAATTCCCGGACTAACATTGAACAGGATTTTAAATGGTCAAGAAAGTCATACTGTACATCCATGAGATATCATAACTTCTTTGTAAGAAATAGTGTAATTTCAGATTACTTTAATGAGACTTAAGAAATGGCTTCTTAAACCTGAGTGAGCTTTATTTAAATGTGAAAATTCTACTTTGTGAAGACATGCAAGTTTCTAATTAGTTCTTCATAAACTCACTTTAAAACACTTTAACAAAGCTAAACACATCATAATGGCATATTTAATGAAAATCAACAGGAAATCAAAAAGATTATGGGAAAATATTATTAAATGTGAATATAAAAGGGAAGCTTCATCTATAAAACAAAAAGTCCTTCTAGATTAAAAACGGAGAGCCATGTTGCACTAATTCTATCAGCTGCCTTTCACCCGGGAATTGAAAATAAGACAAAGCCCAGAAGCGCTGATATGCATACAATGTTAAGTTAATAAAGAAGTTAGTTGATTACAAATGGAACTGTTCCAAGCTGGGAAAATTTGGTAAATTGATCCTTTAATAGGAATGTAGCTATACTTAAGAGCTTTCTGATGCAAGTGATGATAGCATACCATTAATATTTTTGTCACAAGTCCAGCCTGGAGGCAGAAGTATGTTCACAAATAATACATAGAGCAAATAATACCATCTAACAATGATAAATTGTTCCTGGAAACATGATATCTTTTAAGTAAAGGTTACTTTTTCAACAATTGCAATTATTAGAATTATGAGAGTATACAGAAAATGTAGAATATGTCTTCTTCTCACACACCTGATTTGAAACTGTATTTTATAATGCCTTCTTACCATTCTCTGATATATTTATTCTTAGTAGCACATAATCTTAGAAGACTAGATTTAATTGAAAACTGAATGAAATGTTCCTTTTTGCCATAAAAATGTACCAAAATATTTCAAAATAGACACAAAAAAGAAAATCTACTGAAAAATAACATAAAATATCTTTTAAAGTGCTGTAGACAAGTGAAAAACCAAGTACTATTCAATTTTATTATTCCAGTCACCTAACAATCCATTGCAGAGAAAAGATTTATGTGAAAGTTAGATTTCAACCTTTTAAAACAAGTTCCTATACATAGTATTTTTGTTCTCCTTGAAGAGAAGAAAAGCATTTTTCCCAACTTAAATTTTAGACCTCGTTTTTTTTTTTCCCTGAAAGTTTTAGAGAAATTCATTGCATTGTCCTTCTCCCATACTTCCATCACGTATTGTAAATATGGCTGGGTTCCAGAAATCAGATAAATTTCCAGTTATAACTTCATCAGTTTTGCCAATAAAAATGGATGCCAGCCTTTCCTTGAGCATTAGTCAGTGTGATGTTCATAAAAGTTTACCCATAAGAAGAAAAACTGTTTTCCCCAGCTTCACTGCATAGATGAGGAAAGACGGCTGGGGCTAAAATTAGAGGAAAAGGAGAGGTTGTATTCATGTCCTAATACAAGTTCATAACAGCTTAATTGTAACATTAATGCACACCTCCATCCCAGAGTTACCCACCTTCACTTCAAGGTTACAACCACCCTTCACTGGGCATGTACTCTGTATTTTATTGACAAATCAGTAACAAAGGTATGTATGACTAGAGTAACTCAAGATCCACCTAAACATAAAGAAATAGTAAAAGTTAAGTTGAGAATAGGGGAAAAGTTAGGGAAGACTTAATTATAACTACTGGAATTGGTCGACAACTGGTCTTCTTTCCCATAGGTAAAGAACGATATTGGGTAAGAACCAGACTCTGTGCATGCTGAGTGCTTCCACTGGGGATTGGAGCTTGTCTGTATATTGCTTTGAATTACTTTTTGCAGATAGGTACTGCCTGTGGCAATCCTCAAATCTTAACCTGTCACGATTCTCTGTTAATAAAGAGTGTAAGTTGTTGGTGTGAGCCCTTCACAGGCACTGGCAGCTGCTGGGTGCAAGAACAATTCCAGAATAAAGCGGGAAGACCCATGAATGTGTCATAAAGTAGGAAGACCCACCGAGGGGTCTCCTTTATGCTGTCAGTGTGTCCCTGAACAAGTCAGTCCAACTGCCCTCCAATTCAGAGAAACTGTTCAGGGAAGGGGCCCCCTAATGGAATGCTGACAGACTGGCTGGGCACAGTCTTTGCTTCCCTGAGACAGCGAGAGACAAACCAGATACTAAGGGCCAAGGCTATCTTCCATTTTCATGTGAAAATAGAAAAAGTCATGTCCTGGAAGTTGCAGAAAGAGAGTAGGTAGCATTATGTTTGGATAGGGAGTTAGAGACTGCGTGATGAAGACATGGAAAAATGATACAGGAAAACCAGGAAAAACCCATATATCAGCAATAAAGGGTAGTTAGGGGGGATTTATACTCATATGGGTCTCCAAAAAAGAGTATTTTGATGATGTGTGATTACACTGGTTTGTAAGAACAGGGATGACTTTGCTTTTCCTTTCTTCATATGCTCTATTTATTTATTCTTGCATTCATGCCTGCAGCTTAATTATAATTTATCAAAACTTCCAAGAAGTGCTCTCTTGCGATATAAAATACAGGTGCAGTATCTCAAGTGACTTTCTGTTTTTATTTTTCCTTGAAGCTATCTGTTGTCTGACACTGAGGTGCCCTGTAAAATCTAAATAGAGAACTCACAAACTTGCATTCAGGACTACCAAACAACATGCTATTGTCATGGCTTTCAGGTGAATTTGCTTGTTCTTACAACCCTGTTGCATCCCCTTGCATGGCAGCTCTCTTGCCTTTGTTTGCAAAGGAACCACAGTGTTGAATCTCAGGCTGGGGCGCAAGCAGGGACCTACAATTTCCAGTGATGCTACATTCCTATCTCTAGGAATCTGACTTCATCTGCATCTTTTACCAGCATCTTAAATCAGGACTTTTAAATAACAGAATATATGCATTGGATTTATTCTAATCTTCTCCTTCAGCTAAATTTTCCTCTTAATTGTGAAATAAAAATTAATTTCTTACACTGTATAAGCCGATTTTCCTATTTTAACCTGCAGTAGTACCCTGGTTTCTCCTTTTTTACCACACACTGTAAATTGCTCACAAGTGATTTTGGTGCTTGTGAAATATATTGCTTTCTGATGATATTTAAATACTTACTAAATAATAATTTCCATCTTAAAATGAATCAGTAATAGTCTAAAGCAGTGAGTGATGCCTGAATAGCTCTGGAACATGGGCACAATGGGAACATGTTGAAACTAAAAAATGTAGTCTAAAGCAAAGCTGCTGAATATCGTGGACTGCTAAACGATATCTCTAGTTGCAGAGATTTCTGTAAAAACTACTTCAATCTGTCAATTAACCTCTTTTTTCACCAGTCTCCTAGCTAATATTCAGAAAATGAAGATCTCGTCATGGTTCTAATACCTTTAGTTTCTAGTATTCTTCCAGCTCATTAGTTCTCTGATGACAGATGTCTTTGAGAGACTAATATTGTCATATAATGCATTAGACATTTGCTGATTTTTTAATTTAGAGATACTCAACAAAGTTTCATAGTGCCACACGTTACCTTCCAGGATATCCAAAAGTCCATCAAAGAGTTTCTGCTGTGGATGGTTCAAACAACTTACTTCTAATAGCTGTAATTACTGACCTGGTAGCTCTTTCAGACCTAATGTCTTTATCTTATTATAGAAATTCAACTTTTTTTTATTAGCAGTCACCTGTGTCTTTTTACACCTGTGTCATTCAGCTAGAGATTTAATCACAAAATCTGAAATCTTTTCACATTTGTATTTCAAGATCTTAGTAATCTACTTCTTCCATTAGATATACATATATATATATATATATATATATATATATATCTGGAAGTAGTTCTTTCAAATGTCCTATTTTTTATTCAGGAAAAATTACTTTTCCTGAATAATACAATTGTGAGCAGCCTGGTCTGACACAAAACTGATTTCCTCTATACTTGTTTTAATCTCTATTACTAGAAGGAAAGGTCCAAATTTTGCTATTAAAATCATAGAAAATTTGCTGACATTTGCAAAAAAAGGAATTTTTTCGAGGATTTCTGATACAGATGCAAAAAGATGAAGAATAATTGGATACATGATGCAGGAAGTTTGTAATTTAACACTAAACAGATACTGTATTTATTTTATTAGTTTTTGATGAGGTGTGGTTTGCTAATACAAGTAGGTCTATCTTTTAATATAAACATAAACTAAAATGTAGGCATCAGAAAACAAAGATTGTAAACTTTTTCAACGTCCTTGTTTCCAAACTGTGTTTTTTATGGACTACATTAAAACATGCAGTATGCTTAGAGCTCATGACACAGGACAATGAACACAGATAGTGCTAAGACATGCTTTTCTTCTTTGAATACTCATCTGAATCTGTGAAAGCAACCTTATAGGCCCCCCTATTTCCAAGACTAATTCAGTGCTAAAGCAGAATCATAGAATTATTTAGGCTGGAAAAGACTTTTAATCAAGTTCTACTATAAATCTAACACTGTCAAGCTCACGATAAAACTTGCACCTCAGTACTACATTCACAAGTCTTTTAAGTACCTCCAGGGATGGTGACTCAGCTACTTTCCTGGACAGCTTGTTACAATGCCTGACAACCCTAACAGCGATGAATTTTTTCCTAATATCCAAGTTAAACCTCCCTGACACAACTTAAAGACATTGCAGCGTGGTGTGGCCTCAAGGTCAGGCGTCGGGCGGAGAGAAGGGCGGCCAAGTACCAGCTGCAAATGTGTGATCACCCCTCGGCGTCAGAAGGCTTCGGGCTGTGCTCACAGCGGACGGAATCGCTGCTGGCCGACGAGAGTAAAGAGTCCGGACACTCACTGGGGACTTGTCAGATTTATTGTAGAACCCAACCTGTCAACCAGGGGGAGTGACAACCTGGCTGGGGATGGGGGGGGGGGGGGGGGGGGTGTGTGCAACAGGGTTATAAAGGGAGGAGGGATCTCAGGGAGGGGTTTACATAATAGGCACTGGGGAGAAAGCAATAGTTACGTTATAAGGGAGGGGCCCCGGAGCCACAGCCAATCATAACTCCCAGGTAGAAGAAGATTCTGGAAGCTTGGGAGGAGTGGGGAGTGATTGACTGGGCCCAGGGAGAGGAACAAATTCACATATAAGGAAACACAGGGGAGGGGAAATTATATAACAGAGACAATTGACATAAACTCTGGCGGGAGTAACCAAGGTAACCAAATGACAGACAATACCATGGCGGGAAAAACTGGTGAGGGCAGAACCACTACAGAAAATGGGGGAGTGATACAGAAAATAGCGGAATAATTAAATAAACTAACAGAACACACTACAACAAGACATTTTCTCTCATCGTGTCATTGGGAGAGGGAGTCACCTCTCACCTGGGAGAAGAGATTGCCCCCCGCCTTTTTGCAACTTCCTTTGGTAGTCGTAGACACTCTCCCGAGACTCCCTTTCTCCAGGCTACACTAAAGCAGACTCCTCAGTGGCTCCTCACGGGACTTGTGCTCCAGACCCAGACCCCTTACCTGCTCGTTTTCCCTTCTCTGCACTCACTCCAGTCTGTTTTGTATTGAGGGGCCCTAGCTAAACTGAACACAAGAAAACAGAAGGGCTTGCTGAACTGCAGCAGTAAATAACCTCAGGTTTATAAGAGAGGTACTGTGGGACTACATCCTTGCCTACATAGTGTATCAAGTACATTGCACAGTGAATAGAGAGGTTTGTGCTTTTGTGTTTATGTGATCACCTCATTTGTTGAGTTTTTATTTTACCGCTATTAGGCTTAACAAAATTTCATTACATCTAGAAGTGTAGCAGTTTTCAGCTGCTAGAAACAGCACAGTAAGAGAATGTTGAAATGGTAAATTCTTTGTTGCTTATTTTGCAAGTGTTTGATCTATGTGTGCAGCAGACATTATTTTTATAGCATGTTAATGATCTAAGACGGTACATTCATTTCATATTTGCTTTTATTGCGTATTAATGTTCCCCACCTTTTCCCCCACACACAATCCATTTCATTCCAAATGTTCTGAGCCATGTTTTTCTGTCTGTTGCCTGTAAGATAATCACATTTCTTGTCGCTACCTTTTTTGCACATTTGGTTCCACAAACTACCAGCAGACATTTATTTGCTCCATCTTTAACTTAACTCCCAGTCTTGACCTTTACATATACTGAACTTTAAAGTTTGTAGATTTTATTTCACATCTGAAGAAGGCATGGCAGAAAAAATTTCCAACAATACCAAATTATTCTAGTAAAATATATTTTTTCCAAATACATAGCTTGTCGTGACTTCCTTGCATCTCCAAGACATTTGAATGTAAATAAATTTTAACTTTTTTCCTTTCAGTTATTAAAAAAGTAGCAAAACGTTTTTCCTACACACAAAAGTTTTTGTGAAGTTTTGACTTCACAAAGTACTTCCTATATCTGAGACAGACACAGGCAAGTTAATTCCACTACATATGCAAGACTTAAATGTGAATATGAAAATATTTTGAAGTCAATAATGCATCTCTTCCTTGTCTATATAACTGCGCTGATAAAGAAATTCTAAAATCCTTACATATAATAATATCATGTGACTAGGCAGTGAGTAAAAAGCACATGCTCCACAAAGTGATTTATTATAAAATTTATAATTCTAATGCCAACATGATATATATGTTGTCACATAGGTTCTTGATGATTAGCTTAGTCAAGGATGTTTGAGTTCGTTGGTGGCATCAATTACAAACAATGTCATAAAATTACAGGGTTAGTTTCTTCAATACTTTTTTCAGAAGTATTCAAAGCTTCTAGAAGATGACTTCATGGACCAATGAGAGGGGTTCCCATGATAAACCTTCATCTATTTATCTATTTCTATTACTGAAAAACATCTATCCAGTCTGAAAGCTATCTGTTTGCTATCCCACTCTGGCATTTTCCAAAAAAACCCACTCCATTCATTTTAATCTATAGAAAGTACAGCATAGAAGAAATGCAAGCATAATTCCAGCTTTATACCTTTGTATAAAGGTTGTCACCATGGAAACATTTAACAAGAACTTTAAAACAGTTATAAAGAACTGATTATGATGTCTTTGTAACACAAGCACATAGCAGAAAGCAAATTTGTGACAAAACTCAGAGAGGTAAATAAATGGTTATTTCTTGCTTAATGAAAAAAAAGGATTTGGCAGTTTTTCAGTAGATACGATGCATTTTGATAATTAAAAAAAAATCTAAAAGGAAAATACAAAAGACAAACAAGAACAGTCACACTGCATAATATAACAAGTTCCTCATTGAATCCTTTAGTTAATTTTCCCATTTCATCCACAAGCAACACCTGTCAAAGTCAATCAATGCAATGCTGCCTGTTTGCTGAAGCAGTGCCAGTTCCAAACAGTTATATAAGCCAGCCAGAAGTAGATGGTCTATTAATTTCCTGGAATTGGTATCTTGTGACAGAAGAAAATAAATTTCAAAAATAATTGCTATCAGGTTAAGTGGAAGGCTCATTCCATTTATTAGAGAAATATGTTGATGCATTTCTCTTCAGTAAGGCACAGTAATTGAGTAGCATGATAATAAATGTTTAAGTCTCTATTTCAAATCAGGACTCCTTTTGACTTAGCTGATATTCTACTGAGCAATTTGCCTGTGTTTGTAGATATATTATTAAGTATAACTTTAGAAAACTTTTGCGCTGATCTATATATCAATCTAATCAAATCTTACTGCATCATTAGGTTTACTGCAAGAATATAATTTAAGGACTACAATATATTATTATAACAGTCTAATTACTGCATAGTTAAGGTCATGCCTGTGCTTACTGGAATAGTTCTGTGAGCTACTTTAGATAGTTAAGCTTATGTGATCAATAAGACATTTTAGTGACTATTGAACATGCAGTATCCTCATTATTTAATGTGACTATTGAACATGCATTATCCTCAGCATCATCTATCTTGGTACTGCATTTACAGAAAAATATGTGAGTATAATTTCGTTAGAATATGCCTGAAAAGCAACATAAAACATGAAATTGTGTTAATTTATATAGCAACTTCATGAAAAGTAAAAAGAAAAGAAAGCTAACAATAAACATAATGCAGTGAACTACAAAACAGCAGTAGTAAGAGCTTTTCTTATGTTTTTACAATGAAGGAAATAAAAAATTTATGTCAAAAATAACTAAGAAAAAATGTGTAACACAAGTTTTGTAGAACTCCTGATGAGTATATTGTTTAAAATCTACCTCCCAGCTCATAGTTAATGTTTTATCTTTTAGTTTTGTTAATTTTTTTGAAGGGATATAGATTAAAATTTATAAATTTTTGGACCAAAAAAAACCCCCTTTTTATGAATAAATATAACTTATTTATTTCTGGTTTAATTAAACATACAAGAGCAACAAAACAAGGAGAATAGTGAATAAATGTGTTTAGGAATCAAAGTTGAAATGAAAGAACCCAAGTGTGAAGAGATAATTGGACTTGTCTCTATTTAACTGAAAAAGAACTTTCTGGACCAGTAGAGGGATGAGATCCAGCTCCCAGAGCTTGGAAATAAGGAGACATTTGAGTAGGCAAAATATTAGTGTGCAGGAGAGGCTGATGTTCATGTACTTTAAATATTGATTTTACTGTATGCAGGGAAATTCCATGGATGGATTTGTAGTTTTTGCCAAGACAAATTTTGAAAAAAACAGCTTTTGTTAGAGGAAAAGTAAGGGCTTTTTTAGTCTGGATTGAAAAGCGAAGATACCTAGTGTTGACTGAAGGGGCCGTTGTTTCGCATGCAGGATAGGCCAGAGGACTTTAGGTACTGTCAAAGCAGCACATGATACATTTTGTGTCCCCGCTGCCAAAATTTCAAAAAGAAAATCAAGTATTCAGTAATTCTATCTACCCAGTCATTACCAAACAACTTTGTATTGTTTTACAAGATGGACTATTACTGTAGTTAAATAGAGGAATTTTAAAATAACTTTAGACTATGTATATTGTTTCATCTCTAAATAGCACAAGTCTTCCAAACATATGGCACTGTACAGACAAATACTCAAATTATTTCATGCATCTGATGACATTGAACATTTTGTCAGACATATCTTTGAAATGTCATTCCACAAATAATGATTACCAGGCTATTTCTCATTTATTCTTTTATACCACAGTGGATTTGAGATAATTCAAACTGATTAATGCCTAGTAGCTGTAGAACCATATATTTTTGTCTGATATTAAATAACAGGTATTGCTTGGATTTGAGTTATAACACTGAATTACTCTCATATAGTGACGTTTCTGGAAAAATATGGTGGGTTCATATGTTGTTCAGTATCAAATAAATCAACATGAGAGTATTTAAATAGCTGTTAACTTGAAGGGTTTATTTAACAGTAATAGTATAGACAATGTATGCTTTAATATTTGCAAAGCACACAAAGCAAGGCTGAGCCCAAGCTACTCTGGTTTTCCTCATGGACAGGTGAGCCTAAACATGCAATAGCTAGTTCAGTTTTGATAGTGATTTTGACTATGCTTAAAAGAAAGGAATGCATGTTCCATTTTCTGACTGGTGCCAGTGTTCTTGACCTCGTTCTTTGGGGCAAGAATTGTTACTTTATATGCAATGACAGTGAGTATGGAACACCTGTTCTTTAAATTATACTGAAGTTTGGTCTAGTGATAGTTTCAGTCACTCATTAATTTGGAAAGAAAGCTCAAAAAAAAAAAAAAAAAAACAAACCAAAAACCCCAAAAAACCCAAGAAACCAAAAAAAACTTTAGAGTAAATTTTCAAGAAGAATCTTATTCTTGAAGTATTTTATTTTGAAGTAGTATTATTCTTGAAGTGTTATATCTTGAAGTAGTATTTTTTGTGATAGTACAGTGCATTAGTTTTTTTAGATGTGTGTGTGTAGATAAATATCCTCCCTCACACATATCCACATATATATATATATGTATTTAATTGTAGGTAACGGTTTAAACCTAGCTGGCAACTAAGTACTCACTACTCGCTCTATCATCCAATGCAGTAGAATTGGAAAGGAAAGGTAAACCTCATTAATTCCAGCTCAATGCACCCAATGTATGATTTATTTTTTCTTTATTTTGGTGGCACAAAAATATGTGCAAATGATTAGATATTAAGGTTTTTGCCTTCATTAGTATCTCAATTGGGATAAGGAGTGTATTTTCAAGCATATGTCACCACTGTTCCCATTTAAGACACTCTGTATCTTAGGTTATTTTTAAGGTTTATGGTCTCAAAAAAGAAAATACATTGCTGCAGGTGTGACTTTAATGCACTCCTTATAGTTGATAGCAGAGGATTTGCTAGCTAATGCAGACACAAGGTTCACATTAAGGTATCAGAATTCCAGTTCCACCTTACACAATTTAATTTGGCTGTTTCTTTTTTGGAGTACTGTAATGCTTTTTATGATTATGTAATAATTCCAGCTGTATTTTGACTAAATGAGCTGCAGTATGCTTTTGATACCAACAGGAGTAGTACAATGCAAGGGAAAAACACACGGGTCTAGAATAGAAAAAAAATAGAACCATATACTCCTCTTTTTTCTGTCATGTTAATTAGGGAACATCTTTTATAAGCACTGTTGTGTCAAATAAGAAATATTGCTAAAAGTGACTATTTTTCTTCCTGGTCTTGACTTCAGCTGTCAGCAATAAAGTCCCTGTAGGTTCACATAAAAGTAAGTCGGCTATCCTATTGTTTCAGAAATTTTGGCAATAGTATCCCCACTTCTTTGCTAGAGAGGAAAGAAAGAAAAACTGGGAAAGTAAGACAGAGGGTCAATTATTTCTGTGACCTTTTCTAGGACCCATTAATAATTGGATTATTTGCCATACAGACAACAAATATTTTCCTATTTTAAGTATTTTTGAGGAAGAACAGCACTAGCAGCAACCAGAATTCTTGTGTTCAGACTGAATAACTGTAGTGAGGTACTTATTAGTCAACACAGGATCTAAATTGAGCCTGACAAGATGTCAGTACTTCTACTGACCTACAATGCATTTATCTTAATATTGTTGTTTTCCTTTACATGCTGTGGGAAAAAGATCCATACTCTTCTCACAATGATTTATCCAGTACAAGAAAATTTATACTTGTTTCACATGAAATAGTTTTGGCAGCAGGGACACAAAATGCATCATAAAATGACAAAGACCAGTACCTGCCATGTCTGAAATATGCTATGTCTTAAGCTTGCTAGGCTTGTTTTGCCATTTCTGGAATAGATCTTGAGGACTGTGGTCAAAGTTCTTTCTGGCAAACATCTCTTGCTGCCGGAGGTGACCTTTCTATAGAAAAGTGAGACTTTTTATTACATGATTTAAGGGATCGTAATTGGTGAATTTAAGAGCACATGCTGGTTTTTTCATATAGTTTAAATAGCTACAGATAGATTTTTTGGAGGGACCAAGCTGTATTCGTTTATTAGCTGTCTGCAATTGCTTTATAATAACACAATATTGAACATGGTGTTCAAAGAAAAGAAGAACTTTCAGTTTTAAGCATGAAGGATGTGGTGAGTAAGCAAGCAGGATGGGAAGGGTATGCTCTTGGAAAGGTCATGGAAAGGTCAGCAGCTTTCAAGCTTATTATACTACACCAGGCATGGTTTAAGCAGCCATGATAGCATAATTGCACAAAGGGTCGAAAATATGTGAAATGGTGTCATGATCCAGTACTTCTGTACTTTAACTTGTGTATGGCTAATTAATGCCCAGTTCCTCATTTTCACTGCCTCAGAATTTTTAATGACTCTGGCTTGCTGATCTGCTGTTCTTCCTTTCTGATTTGATCAGATATGAAACAGAAATGTGTAGTCCAAACCAGTGCGCTAAATATCAAAATTCATGGGGGCGTATGTTGTTGATCAATCAATGACCATTACAGAACAAGCAAACCAACAAAAAAAAAAAATCCATCCTCCTCTGTTGTAGAAAAAAACCCCAGCAAACAGCATCTTATTTTACCGTGTGGAAATATAAAGCAACTTATTAAAAACTGTTTGACATCCAATTGTAAGTTCTGTTTGTATATTGTAAAACTCTTTTCTCTCTTTTCTTCACTTTTTTTCTTCATAGAAGGCCAGATATTTGCTTCAGAAAGAAATATTAAAAAAAAAAAAAAGGAACAGAAAAGAAATTGTGGTCTTGGTCTAAAAATTTTAGGATGTTGTTTCATAAAATTAACATAAGTTTTATAAAATGAATTCATTGTGCCATTGAACTTGAGACATTTTACAGAAGTGTTGTAAAATGTGTAGCACTCTGCATCTGCTGGAGAAATATGTTGTCTCAGGTTTCCAGTCTATTGAGTTTGTGCTGTTTAGGTATTCTCTTCTTGTCAGTCTGGACTCCCACTGTTGCTCGTTGTATAATCAGGTACATTTTTATTAGTGTGTCTGCAAATTCCAAGGTTACAGAATTCCCAATTGGATGCAAAACACTCTGCTTAGTGTCAGAAAGACATTTGAAAAAGCTGTATAAGGGTTGCAGCCTCTGATTAGTCATACTGGTATAGAACAATTTGGTTCCAAATTGCTCATTCTCTTTCTTACAGCTAACAATATTGTATTTTAATTTGAGAAATCTAGCATTAGCAAGAAGCAATGATATTGGAAACAAGAAATCATTTATTTGTTAAACCAAACCACTGAAAGATGTAAGCAAGGTGCTTTTGCCCCCTTTTGAAGCTACTCCATTAACTTTCAAATGGCACATGTGAAGTCCATAAAAGGTATCAGTCTTTTTCTGCTAAGGCTCAGCTTATTCTTGTGAAATCCAGCATGTTAAAGAAGGCTTCCACAGAAAGTTATTAAGGGCTGTGTAAAGCTCTGCTGTCCTCAAAGAGATGTCCTTCAAATACTGGAAAATACAGTGCCAATACTGCAGTCTTCTGGGGAAAAAAAGAAAGAAAAAGAAAAAAGAGGATGAGGATGCTTACTGCTTTTTGCTTTTCCTTAATTAGTCATGGAATTATGTAAAGACGGGAAGAGTCTTAATATTGAGAGTACACAGGGCCTTAATTTTGCTTGAATTCTGCCTAGAGAACAACAAAAAATGTCTAAAGTAGTTTTTTGCTTTTTGTCTCTGTGTTGTGGCTACACAGCAGTCAAAGAACACAGAAGGAGAGGTCATAAGAGGTCAAAAAGACTTCTTTGCCCTTTTTAAGACAGTCTAATAGTCCATTAAAAATATCTTTCTGGAGATATCTCATGTGTTCTTGCTTTTGAATTGATTTGTCTCAGATGAAGCAAATGTCTCAGTTTTACTGCTATAAGGCCCGTGCATTCCTTTCCCTCCCCTAGTTCTTAGTTGATGACCTGTCTTTGTCTGATTCTTTCTATTGTACATCACAGAGCTGAGAACAATGTATCTTTAAGTTGAACGCTACTATGACTTTGTTCCTAGCTCATGCTTTGCGCTTTTCATTAAACTGGATAGCATGACTAAATGTTATACTTAATATATGTAAGACTCTGAACACAAAAAGAAGAAAAGCAAAAAAATGTCTACCACTTGAAAAACTGTTTACAATCAACTCTCAGCCTAATTCCTTAGTGATAGCTGGAAATTATTTTTTTACCTTGAGATATATTTTAAAACTGATGTTTTTCTTCTCTGTACTTTTCTCTGGTATCTTTTTCATATACAGAGATTTATTAAAACATCAGTATATTATGCATTAGAAAACATAGTTGCATCAGCTCATATAAATTAATAAAAGTAATGAAAATTTCTTTTATAGAGGGAGAGGTAATCCTACTCATGAAAGAACCATTTCTGAAACAGAGGAGCAGTGACACCAGTAGCATAGACTGAAGATGCTGTGTAGCTCCCATCCCTTTAGGAATGGTGCATAAAATACTGCAAGTCTAATTAGATCTCCAGAGAGTAGAAATGCCCATTTGACAGTCAATTTAAAGACAGCAGTGCCAGAGCACTTATATTTCCATAAACTTAGAATCTGAGTTATCTTTGCATGAGTGTGTGAATGTAGAATATCATACTTACTGTAAATCAGTACTGATGTGCTTCAGTGTCATGAAAATCATGCCCTGTCTTTTTGTCATTTGTTTTAGCAGATGGAAGACAAGAAAACAACATGAAAGTCTAGAAAGGAAGCATATTGCTACCCACTACCAAAAGTAATTTGTTGGTGACCTTACTTGCATAAACTGATAATTATAATATAGCTCATATATGTTCTCAATACTAATGTTTAAGAAACATTTTTACTCAGTGATATATATGTGCATATGTACATTTATAAAGTATTTTAACACTGAACTAATTTTAAAAGTTTTTCTTTTTACAGTAAAGATTTCACATTTTGAGTAGAGCCTTCTGCACTACTTTGTCCTAACTTGATTTCTCCTCTCGTATGGGAAAGTCTATTACTTGTTTTGGAAGAAATGGAGGAAAATATATCCCTCTCTGTGCTGAGGGATTTGAGGGGTTTTTGAGTTGATGGTTTTAATAAAATCTGTCTTGGCCCTCCTACCTACATGTGATGTAGATATAATATCATACTAATGCTGTTTTAATGTTTCCTGAGTACGATTAGTGACTTTGAGTCTGTAGGTAGTCCATGTCAAAGAGCATTTAATTTTGAGAGATTTTTGCAAAACATTTATCTGCTTAAAATGAAACTCTATAGGCAAGAAGAATTAGCCTTGGAACTTGTGTCAGATGTGGTATATGCTTTAGTCAACAAAACTGGGAAAACTCAGAAATAATGGATAGCCTAATTTCTGTTACTTCAAAAGTACACATATCTGGAGGTTAAACAGAGGGTCCACGCAGACTTGGGGCACGGGGCTCTATTTCTCAAACATCTCATAGGCCACTGATTAAGTTTTGAGAAGATGATATGTCTATTTGCCTTCCATGTGGTAGGACAGGTATGTGTATAATATTAAAAATAAAAATAAAATAATAAAAAAGCAGCTTTGCTTTGATGCCAGGTTGCTCTGGCCTTGACATGTTGCTCTTGCAGAATTGCCTGTCTCTATGAATCTTGATTTCAGAGCTCTCTTTTAGTTGGAAAAGATGTCCCTAACTATTGAGCGGATTTAAATATGAATAGGACAAAACCACTTCCTTCCTCCATTTGAACTTTGTAAATTATGATTATAATCTATTATAAATATATGCCTTTCCTTTTCCTCTATCTAAAGAAATTATTAAAGATTGAAGACAAAACTGCAATTTCAATTTTAATCTATAATGTTTTCTAAAACTGAGATTTTAAAACTTTTTGGTTGAACTGAAATCCTTCAGATGGACTGTGTAGATTTCAGTCCAGATTTGAAAAACAAGTGACCCCCAATGCAGAGAAAAAATAATTTTAAAAATGGTTTTTGAAATATTATCTTAATTGAACTATAATAAAGAAAACAAAAAATAATTTCAATGCCAATAAGGTATGTTAAATCAATAAATAGATAGAGGTAATTGTTATAAATTATTTGATAAATTATGAAAAAAAAATTAAAAAAAGGATTAGCCTAACATTGCTAAAAAATGGTAGCTTTTTAATTACATCCTTAGGGAATTCGACGGGTGGGAATATTTACTTGAGACTAAGCCTGCAACCAGAACTGGTGTTCCTCTTTTGTTCCACTTGCATGAATAGAAGTGCACTCTATCTTAAGACAAATATATATATCTTGTTTGTTATTTGTAGTCAGACTGATTTGATGAAGTGTTGATTCATTCTTTGCTTCCACTACATTCCTTTACAAATGCCTGATATTTTATTTACTGCTTCATGACTTAGCCTAATTTTTTCCATGGGATGACCTGTATTTTTGTAGCTTTTTAATAAAATTCCTTATAAAATATGCTTTATAGAGTTTATTACTGAAAAGCTGAGAGGTTGAGTCACACAGGCATTTCTGTTACTGAAAGACAACTCCTGCAAGGCCCAGCAGATCCTTGGTCCTGAAGAAGATGAATGGATTTCCAAAGGTCTGAACAAACTTTGTTAGCAGTATGTTTGAAGTATCTTCATTCATCAATAAATTTAATTCTAATAACCTAAAATGGTGTTATATAAGCCTAAATTCATATATGCCCTTGTTCCTTCAACAAACAGTGTTGAAGAGCAACAAAAAACCTGCAGGGACCCCCCCCAACAATCAAAAAAAGTTGCATCTATTGAACCAGCATTGGCAGTAATAGCAATCACTCAATTTTCAGGATAATCTTACATTTTCCTCTGATTTGTTTTAACAAGCATGCTGGGAATTTAGTGTAGTAATAACAGAAACATTAGCATATTTCTTCTAGGACACGACTAGCATGTCACATACCACATATTTGTCCCTTTGCTTCTCCGTAGTTGCAATAGAGTTTGCAATCATATCTACCTGAAATTAAGTTCTAGCTTGTTCTCAGGTCTGAATTTCTAAAAGACACAGGAGGAAGGCTATTAAAGAGGGGAGGGGAAGGCAGGGGAAGGGAGCAAAGATCAGACTTCACTGGGGCAGTGGGTGATTTTGTGGTGACGATTCAATAAAAAGTGCTGCAACTGTGTAACAGTTCCTGGAGAGCTATTCTAAAAGTTGATACAAGGCTAGAAAAAATCCCAACAAAAACACAACCCCTAAACCAGGCTTTTTGTTTTCTGCAAGTTTGCGCTTATAGGAGAACTGTCAATAGGGACAGTTTTTGTAAAATGTATCATGAGGGTAATAAAAATTTATTTCTTCAATAATTGCCACTTCACCTCCATTGGCTAAGTTAAGTAGCTTATATAACAATAGCTGATTGTTTTTCTGTGATCCATCTTCTTTTCAAAGAAAGATATATATGATCAAATAAGATTGTCTTTGCAAAGTAAGATAAGGTTCCTTTGTTTTTTACTCACAAGAGACCAAAAACTAATCTGAAAGTTTATAGAACATTAATATCTTATAATAGTAAGAAAGTACTCAAAGAGAAGCTATTACAGTACCAAGAAAATTAAAACTCTAGAATTCTAACTTGTTTGGCTCTTTTACTTCCAGCCTCCAAAGTGCTTAACATTTTAATGAAAACACATTATGTTTCTAAAAAATAAATACTGCTAAGAGTAATCATTTCAAACATAAATTTTTTTGAATCTTCAATTATTTGGTCAGAATCTGGTAAAAACTAGAAGCTGACCAATGAGATTACTTACTTAGCTTAGAGTAATGCAATTGCAGTTTATGAATGAATGCCAATTTTCAGTAGCAGGACAGTAATTAGTGAACATTATATTGTTAATTATTTTCTGTACATTCTAGTCTATTAATCCAGAATTAAATAAAAAGAAAGGCATCCTGAGTTTCATAATTATTTTCCATTTGATCATACAATCAAAACTGAAACCAGATTTTCTCATTTTGTTCCTCTGAGATGTACCAGTTTGGAAAAACATTGCTCTTACTACCATCTAAAGGCTACATACCCTTGATACAAAATACGACTAAAATCAGACTGATGAATATGAAACAATTCCCACATTTTTTTCCCGGTTGCTATTTTAGCAGTGCTATGAGTAATGCCATGTCCACTAATCCAGCTGCTGTCTCTGTGAGTAAACCCAGTACCAAAAGGAAACAGCTGACTTGCTGAGTTGATGCCTCTGCAGCTTCTTTTGTTTGAAGTGAGTGTACCTCCTTGTCTTCTTTGCCTCCCAGCCTGTACAGCGGAGGAAGCCTGTGTGGTGTCCTGAATCTACTAACAAGTCATGAATAGGCAGCAGGAATCTATAAACTTGCCTGCCTTTTCTGTAGATCATTGTTGTTTTTATATACAATCACAAAACACTTTCCGACAGTGTAAGCTTAAAAATATATGTGCGTATGCATTTATATTTGTTTGTATATACTGATGGATCATGTGTTACAGATTCCTTATCTCCCCTAAAGGATGTTTAATATATCAGTTCAGTTGACTGGGATGGAATACATTGGCAACAAATCCTTCTCTTTTCTCTGAGAAAAGATACTGCTTACATTTTTGCAGAAAATATTTTAGAAAAAAAAAGAAATTAAATAAGCTGGAATACCAGTTAAAAGTGGACAAAATTCTCTGTTACTCTAGTTTTATGCTGATGTAATTTTTCAGATGTCACCGGATTTATGTAGCATGAAAATAAAACAACACAATAGAGATTTAACACTGATTCTCCACAGTCCTTTCCAGTGCTGTATTGTCAGTGAATTTGGTCAGTAATTTCACAAAGTAAAGGGCCATCTGATTGCTGTGTTGCTAATACTCATAATAATCTGCCTTGTCATTCTGTTCATAAATTATCTTAATTCCTCTAAACAACTGCTTTAGTGCAGCATGGAAAGCAACTTCTACAGAAAAAAAGATTTTTCTTCATACATATTGAGTATGGTCAATATACTATAACTTAAGAGCTGCCTCATAATTGCAAATAAAAACAAAGTCAACCAGCCTTCACTGTGGCAAGTCATTCCTTTCTATCTACATCTATAAGAATGTGCTTTTCAAAAGATCCAGTTTTAATAAAAATGTTTTGTTTTCACTTTGTGCACTTGATTACTATTTCAGCCTATTATTGAATAGTTTATAAACATTTTTGTCATTTGCATTTTTTAATGTGATAATTGATAAGAGTTTTAAATGAGAAATTAACTTACTAGAAATTTAGCTTCAATGTTGGTTTAACCAGAAGAACAAACTTGGGAAATACTGGGAATTTATTGCTTATCCACGGAGAACAAATCCACAGGGTACATTTGTCACCTGAAGTGGTTTGAAAGAACTACAGAAAGGATGGTGCAAGATAATAAAGGAGATCAGGGAGAAACAAGAACAGAGTGCTTCTGAAATTCATTCCTCCTTAGCAGGAACTTAAATCTACTCAAATCACCTTTTAAGTCAGCATTCAAGTGGCAAATTAAAGATGAAGTGCAAGCCAGATAAGGTAAGGAATCAGCAGTTAACACACAAGCTCTGTAAGAGAATAGAAATCAATTTTCTTCTGAAAATAAGATAACAAAAAGAAAATATGCAGGAGAAATTAAGGATTTTTCTCCCTTTTTAAGTGACCCAAAAGAAGAAAGGAAGGAAGAAAGAACTTAACCATTCAAAGAAGTATTCCTTAAACTCAGAAAGAATGAATAGGGAAAAATTTACATTTGATTTAGGCTTTCAAGTAGTCATTTTTACAGTCCAAGAAATGCAATCAGAAGGATTAGAACTTCTCCGCCTGATAAAATTATCTTATATCATTGTAAGCATGTAGAAATAAGATGACTTGTACAGTTTTGTCAGTAAGTACAAGATGATTTGATAACTCATATCAATAATAGCAAACACTAAATTTCTGTGTATTTACCTCATTGTATAGCAACATTACAAGTTGAGAGAATCTCAGAAAATTCTTGTAGGTCATCAAAGAAATCTCTTAGCACTCCTAATAAAGAGGTTCCACAAAGGAACACAGAGCTCCATCAAATGAGAATCCTCACAATGGAAATCTTCACATAGTGAAATGGGATATTTTTGCAATTGTTAAAAAAAAATTATAGGGAGATTGCACTGTCATGTAGTTTCTTTAAAACTCAGTAAGAGATTTGTTAAATTATGCATGAAATGTTTCACAATCACTCTGCAAATGGTTTTGTTAATTGATGACTGAAATCAATATAAGACAAAAAACTGGTATACCCTTGCTAGGTCACCACTACTCAGAAAAAAATATATTTTGTCTGTCATGAGGTATTAGATGCCTGATCATGTGTAGGAATATTCTGCATCAGAGCAACAAACTTTTAGATCATACCAGAATTTGTACAGACACTTAATTATATTTCAACTAAATTGTGTCCATTGTATCTTCTTATCATAAGCTGAAAAGATTTAACACAGGCTAAAAAGATAATGTGATTCTTTTATTAATTCTTAATGTTATTTTTGTTATTTTAACACATTTCTTTTGTTTCTTGGTACTTACAAAGTTATTGCTTGAATTTATGTATAACTATGTGTTTATTAGGATGCAGTTTTATGTAGATGCATATTTTATGTATTCTATTCCAAACCGAGGAAATAAACAATTATTATCTGCTGCTGGACACAATTTTATCCTCTCTAAAACTGTGATGATACACCACAAACCATGGGCTACAAATCTTTTCTGTTGGGGATGGCATCATTCGATGTTCGCTTATTTCAGTGGAACTAAATAATTTGAAATTTATCTCAGCAATGCTTATTTAGATGGGAAGAGAAAAATAAGAGAAAAGAATTTGAAAAGAATTTCACAAGAGTTAATAATTTGAAGGCATTGCTATTCTTGTTCTGCAGTGGCAAAAATGGTGACTGCTTAGTTAAAGCCTTAGTACATGACATGATAGCTTAATACTTTTATTTTAAACTATCATTCTGTCTGCATTTCATGTAGCATGGTCTTTATCAGCCGAGAATACTTTGTTTATATATGCTAATATACTGTCAAGATTATGTTACAGTTATGTTGACAATAATTAAATTAAGTCTAGGTGTCCTTTTCAAGAATAAAATTATTTAATTCCTACAGCAAATTAGTACAGATACGCTATTCTTTATCAAACAAAATTCATGCAGATACTATTTACAAATAATTTGTACTTAACAGAACTATGACTGAACTATGATTTTAGATAATTAATAAAATGTCACACTGGTTTAGCAGTATTAACATTCAACTGAAATTGTCTTTCTGTAGCTAGTCATTCAGATCTCCAAAACAGAGTCAGTCCTGGACAACTTTCTCATTGCTGATGTCCTGATATCAGATCCCAGGGAAAAAAGGATATTTATGAAAATCTCTAGGAAAATAGTTCCAGGTTTCAGGTAAACTGATACATGAGTTCACTAGATACAATAATATATCTTGATATAACCTTGAAGAGATTTTTTTTTCCATACTTTATACCATTCTTGTATATTTTTGCTGCAGTGACAAAAGCAGCAGCTAATGTCATATAATTCCATAAACATTCTGCAAAGAAAAACATTCTTTAGAGATTATTCATTGAAGTGATTCAAGAAATATTACAAAGGAAATAGTTCACAATAGTTACAACACAATTTCATTAATTGAGAATAGAATAAGCCAGGAACTACTGAGTCATATTTTGAGAAAAATGTGTAAAAAAGTAGTCACAATTGCCATGTGACCTGTTTGGACTAACTAGAAATGAAGCATTAATTCTATTTTGTAATCTGGGAATCAGTATTGGGAAGGGAAAGTGGAGGGGGAGAAAAATATACTAGCTCTCAGCCACATTTGTGCAGTGATACATATGACAACCTTTGTCCATGTTCCATTATCATTATCAAAATAAAGATCACACACTGTCAGGATTTCTTCATATAAACTAAACTCCTTATAGCAGAGGGTTGAGCCGTCATTTATTTGCCATCTTGTGAACCTTGGGAATCTTGTAGCTGCAACTACCCAGTGGCTAAAATTGTCCAATTTAGCCCAGTGTTTACTTAGGAAGAGCTAATCTGTCTAGATGGAATTGACATGCCTGTCAGTTCTCAAAACCAGTAAGTTATTGTGAAATAATGTGGGTGGCTCTGGGGAGAGTCCTCACACCTAAAGCAGTATATTCTGACACATAAACAGATAGGAGCCTAATAGGAATTCAGGATCAAGAATCCAGCCACACTGCACTTCTTTTAACATGGGTTTAGCAGCTTTCTTACCAGCTTTTCAAACACAGAATCACTTCATGGATGTACTGGTTGTAGATGAAATGGAGATGTGAAGGTGTGTACCACTTTGAGTCCTTCCAAATTTCTCCTCAGGCAACATGCTTCATCCGGATTTTCAATGGGGACTTTAGATCAGGGATGCTGCAAGGACAAAATCATGCTGCCTTCTCTGACATAAAATGCAGAGGCTGTTTTCCAAGCATGAGGGTGCAGAAGGTAGATAGAAATAACTCAGGTAGATAGAGATACCACACAGAGAGGCAACAGTTTTAAAGACAGTGACAGAAACCAAGGACCCCACTCTTCTAAGTTGTTTTAAAACCAGCACCACAGAGTTGGGCAAACAGAGTGTTCAGCCAGTGAACACATTTGAGACCTCGACAGTGTATGGTTTCTCTATGCAGGAGCTCCAGACTTGTACAGCTTTTGAATGGCTGTTGTATACATGTGGATATTGCTGCACTGAGGGGTGACTGTTCCCCACCATTTATTGCTTTCTAACTCAGCTGTTGGCAATAGCCACCAGTGACCTTGTTGAGTGTAAAGCCCCATGCTAATCTCTTTGACTTTGCCCATAGTTAAAGCTAATTTTGTTGGCTGGTCCCTGAGGTGTTGTTATCAACCTCTGTTTTCCCATCCTGAGTACGTCACAAGGATATAATGTGTGTGTTAGTGGTTCATCTGTGGGATTTCTTTTTTTTTTTTTTTTATTTCGCTCACACAAAATTCAACAAGTACAATCCATGAGATGTATGCTTTCAGGGATTCCTCCCCCGTAGCATTTACCTCTGATTCTTTCCCTTTCCAGTGAATACCAGGGTTACCTAACATATCAGATAGGGGCAAATAAAGCCCAGGCCTTATTTTATCTGAACAATGCCTTCAGGTAGGTTTCATCCCATAACACTAATTCACCTAAGCCCACAGAATCTGAGTAAAATGTTTTGTTGGATGCTTTAGCATTTTCTTCAAAGAATGGCAAAACGTATTCATTTACATCTCTCCATTTTGCTACTTGTAATGATTTCCTTCAAAAGAAGCCCCCAATGCTAGAGGATTTTCCAGGCAAGTTGCAGGTGTTACCAACATGAAGGCAGGGAATTGGGGTGTTTTTTTGACCCCTATGTGTTTGACATGCTATACATACTATATTTTTTCATTTGTAAGAATGAATGTATTAAGCAAGGTGCATTTGTAGACATCTAAGACATATTGTTGCTTTTAGAAAATTTCATCAATATGCAAATTTTTGTCTAATCTTGTTGTGGCAAAACCCAAAAAGTTGTAACAAAAGATCAAATTGCACTTCAAATGGTCTAAATCATAAAATACTGTAACAAAAATAATTTATGTTTAAGAAAACATGCTAAGATAAATATTGTGCTACTACAATTAATAGTAAAGTATAAAATGATTGCAATTGCAGAGTACTGAATGTACACTCTATGATTAAGAATTTGGATTTATGGGGAATGGGTTTGGTTTTGATTTACCATATCAACAGCCTGTTCCTTATGCTATCAAACATATGCAATTTCTTGGTCAGTGATAAGGAACTGGTGCATGTGACTTTATTCAGCTCCTGCTCATATTTTGGCTGAACACAGCCCTTTCTAAAGCTTGATGTATGCTGGGAGCAGCACCATCAGATCCATGAGACAGCAAGACATACAGGATTCAATGGCTAGGAAGGACTGAAGGTCATTATGCAGCCACTGTCACCTGCGATCTTCTGTGTCCTGCAGCCACCATTCCTGCATGCTGATTGCTGTGCAGCTACTTCAGAATCCACTAAGGTATGGTGTAGACATACCTTCCCGGCTGGAAGACAGGGATGTGTCAGCTTACAAAAAATAAGGTTTTGAGCTGGATGCAGTAAGAGGGAAGGGACTTTTCTGGTTCCCTGTGTCATACATGGGATGCCTGTGCCCTGATGAGGAAGGAGGACAGGCACTCTGGCCCTCAGCTAGGCTATAGTTTAGCTCATTAGTTACAAATATTAAAAACTGTGAGTTGGAGGGAGGAAACAAAGAAATTGTGAGACAGAAACATCATGAATTGAGTGCATGTTAGACTAACCTTTATGAAGGGGATTGAGCCCTTCTGCCTTATGTTTGTTTTCTTTCCTGATGAGCTCATAAAGTAAAGTTCAATTGACAGAGTACATTGCCCTGCAAATTTGAGAGCTCCAAACAGGCTGAGACACTGCAGGCAATGACAATATAGGAGAAAAGAAAAAGCATTTAAGTGTAGAATATAAATCCCTGGTTTGTTTCAACATTAATTCGAAATAAAAATGTATACAGTCTTTGAGTTAGGATTAACTTCTTGTTCTGACGTCTGGCAAGAAATGGATTCTATTTTTATACATTAAAATAGTCGTATTAGGAAAGACTTCTCATAAGAAGATGTATGGGATCTTTCTTTGAATTTTTTTTCAGCTTTGACCCTTATTACAAAGTGGGAGAAAATATGGATGCCACCTGGATAGTCAAAAAACTTTAATTTTTTATCCTTTAAAACATCTCTTGTTGCAACAAGTACGATTTGTTTGTAGCACAATTTTTATCAAAATGTATTTATTACCTTTTAGGACATTCTCATTTACCCTACTGCACATATTATTACACATACTATGTGCTCCATGGTTCTGAAATTCTCAATATTCAGAAATCTCCTAAGAGGGAATCTCAAGCAATATTCCAAATGACAGATGATTTCATTTGGGAATGCTAGACACCTTTGGGAATGTTAGACATCTCTTTTTCTACTGCAGCAGTCTCATGATCTCTTCAAACAGTATGGCCATTTAAAAAACATTGTAGATATGAACACATTGCACTGGATAAGTTTGCAGCCTTATGGTGTGTAGACACTAGCCCCAAGGGCAATACGGAATTGGATGCAAGTTTTGTCTAGATTTAATGAAACCCTGATGAAATTTAAGAAAAGGCCATGCTCATATTTGTTACCTGCCAGGAAACTTCAGTATTCCTGGTCCAGGTTTCAGGCCCTCTTCTCTCTGCCCTGCCTCTGAACAATGCTGTCACCCTCAGACCTGCCATGCTACAGGGTCTAGATGTTTTTGTGACACTGGCTGCTCCTGGTTTTGGGACAACCTTTTGTGTGACCTAACTGCAACTTTTGAAATTTAATGAAGACATATCAAGTCATGACATTTAAAGCTCCATGATCAATTATTTAATTTCAGTCTTACTTCATATTGGAATAATAGCAGGTAAGACACTGCTTTCTCAGACATATCCTGTAATAGGAAATCTTTATGTGGGAAAAAATACTCTCACAAAATCTTGTCAACCTTGGTTACCAAAAAAATTTCCAGTAACTGCAAAAAACCCCCCAGAACATGGATAGAGATTTTACAGAATGTTATACATAAGTATGAACAAATTATTCTCAGGATAAATTACAGAAAATATGAAAGTGATCAAAGTTGAATTATGCATACAGTCACAGGTCCTCTGACCATTCATAATTTAGAGGCAAAATGAAAAAACATCATCATAATTATTCATCATGATTTTTCATAACACAGTGTGTTATGAATCTGATTTTATCTTTATCAGCCAGTTTTACATTAAATAGAATCTGGCTGCATATTTGACTAACCATTCTTTACTTGGATGTGTGAAAATAA
The DNA here is from genome assembly GCF_035770615.1 of Melospiza melodia melodia. Taxonomy (NCBI): domain Eukaryota; kingdom Metazoa; phylum Chordata; class Aves; order Passeriformes; family Passerellidae; genus Melospiza; species Melospiza melodia. The sequence goes on along the minus strand of NC_086226.1, from coordinate 57,793,933 downwards.
AAATGTATTGAAGCTTTTATATGAGTAGCAGGATGGAGCTTATCACAGCTGATATAGTAAAGACTTGGTGGATAGAGATAAAAGTAAATTGCAAGAGGCTCTAGACTCTTACATGTGAATGAGTTGGGGGAAACACCAAATAAACTCACTGAAGTGAGAAAAAGTCTGGCTTAGTGCACACCTGAATGCATTTTCTCCATAATATATTTTTCAAGTTTTCACATGCTGAGCATATGTTTTATTTCAAATTCTTCTACTACTTTAAATTCTTAAATTCTTCTACTAGTAAAATCTTGGCTTCAAGGGAGAAAATCTCACTGTCACCAAGGGGTTAGATGCTTGAAGACAGAAGGGGAAGAAATGATAGATTTAGATGCAATTCTGCCAACTCAGTCATTATATGTATGTAGCGATGTGAAAATTGCATGTTAATTTACTGTGCCTCTGTAAGCTGACCATAAAGGCTAATCCAATTTGTACACGTCTTGATTCTAAAAAACAATTTCTAATGTAATTTCTCAAATACCAGGTTGCCTCCCATTGTTTTCTAACATATAGAGGAGAGGAAAAAAGGGTAAGATTGCCAAATAATCAGTGATTTTAAACTAGACTGGTAGAGCACCTGAGATCTTGGGAGATAGTATAGATATTGAAGTAGGAGTTGACAATAGACTATGAACCTTTGGGCATAATATTTTGGCAAATATTGACAAATAAATAAAGGAAGTGAAAACTTTTAGCAGGTACATAACAGCAGTCTGGATTATTTCCAGGGATCATATCTGAATATGTGTGATAACTGAAATTTCAAAAATTCGGGAACTTGACTTAGAAGTTAGTTTGCTAACTACCAAATGCTGGATTTTCTAATGAAAAATACATGAGGGATTTTGGAGGTCTTAATTTTTATAAATCCTTTAAAACTGTATTAAGATACTAAGGAAATTCAGAGAAAATTGTGGAAGAACATACAGTCCAATCTTTTTCTTCCTGCATATTACATTAAATAATTATTTTCTGCATGTCTATTTTGATGAGCAGGAGCAGGCTACTGGCCACTGTGACCTTCCAAGAAATATTAGATGTATAATTTATGAATGGCAGAATTCAACCAAACCATGAGTAAGTAAAAAAGTCGACTCAACACAATATAAATATATCTGTGAGTTCAAGGAAAGTCATGCCATGTTTGATTTACACATTAGCCTGTGAGACAAAATCACTGATTGAGGATGTGAGGGAGGAATTATTTGCTACTAGTTTCTGTTTTATCTTTTCATCCCACAAAAATGCTAGGTATTTTCATTCTCTGAAGTGTCAATTTTTTGTTCTTAGAAAGACTTTAAGAAAATCTTACAGCTGAAAAACAATGATGCAGAAAGATATCTGCAGCCATAAAAATTACAAGGTTTTTGATTTTGACCTGATTACCATATCATGATTATCACAATATCCCCATAGGAATCTCACTGACTTGAGACAAAAAATAGAACACAAGAGTTGAGTATAGGACACATTTGTTTTACAGGGTTAGTCAGACATAAAGACAGTAAAAGAATAATACAGTATGGCCTTACAGCCAGACGTATAATGAAGTATGAAAGATATCTTGCAGATACAGAAACTTTACTAAAGGAAAGAATCACTGAGTATCTGTAAATCTTTCCATAAAAATCATCCTATTACTCCGTGTGGCAAGAGCTTCTAAGACTCTTTCCTTGAAAAAACACTTGCAATATACCCTAGGATGACTTTTCTTGAGCAGGGATGTTGGGCAAGAGGACTGTCTGAAGTGCCTTCCAACCTTACCTATTCTGTGATATTTTTGCCAAGTAGTCACCAATTCCTGTTCCTGAAATGTAACTAGAACATTGGTATGATTCTCTTCTTTTTAATAGTGCAAGACACAAGTGGTAGTATTGTGGAACACTGCCCTCGTTCTCAGAATAAATGTGTATTATTAGTTCACTGCATTCAAACAAAACTGCAGTAAAAGTTCATCAAAGGAAGACATGCCTAGAGATGATTCCATGAAACAGAATGAAACATCCCATATTTCTGCCTATATTCAGGTATCACGTTGTAAGGTATATCTATTCATAAAAGCCTAACAGTGAGAAAAATATTTCAAATTATTGAAGACTGCTAAGCGTGTAGTGGTCGTTACTCCAGTTAACATGGAAATCATATTACAGAGATGAAGTCAGTTTAGTGACAGTTCAGTGCTGAGCTAAAAAAGGAATAAGATGGAAAAGGCAGGAGCAGCAGGATGCTAAGCTTTAGTTAGATGTGCTGACAAAACATGGTTTATTGAATGAAGGTTAAATGAAGGACTGAGACTACTGCTAGAGGTGAGAGTTTGAAAAGATATCCAGAGAGGAGCTGGACACAACACAATATAGCGTACATAGTATATAGCAATTTTATTAATGAAGTAATTTTCAGTGGTTTGTAACTTGGAAAATTTCTTTAGCAAGAATTATCTGTGTGCTTTATAATCCCTGACAAGTACTATGGGCCCATCTGTAAATCTATGTAAATTTGCTGCAATTTTTCATAGTTTAGTATTTGCAAGGTCTTCTTATAGCAACCCCTCTAAACAAATACAGGCAAATTTCTATTTTTCTAAATACAAAGAGAATTATATTAGCTGTTAAGATTTATACTTTTCCTTAAACTGTTTTACCAGAAGAAGTTTCTGAATTTGCTATTAATATTCTGGAGTTTAATTCTATGCTAGTTTATTATTTTCTGAATATTGATGTACATTATTTTATAAGAATAAAGGAGCATCTAGGGCTTACTGTAAATATCTGCTGGTAAGGATGAAGAAAAACCAGTTGCCAAATATACAAACTATTCTTTTATAACTTGGAACAATTTTCTTGGTGAGGAAATGCTATAATCACACAATTTTTGCTCATATAGGTATCATGGTATGAACATTTCCCGTGAAGATGAGAAAGGAAAGGTACAATTTGTTGATAAGATATCAGAAAATTATTAAATGCTGCTCTTTGAAAACTAATGATGAAAATAAATGAATCATCAAAATGCAATTTCCATTTTTTTGAAAGATTCCACTTTGCTTTAAAAATTAGATGGAAAGCAATATATATTTAAATTTTTCCAAGACATATTTTTGTCATAAATTTTAATTTCAAAGATGTGTTGCTAGCACTTCATTCAGGGTACTATCTTGTAGATTTATAATCTACATTTTGTATTGACCTTTCTTTTGTAGTAGTAACCATTATATATACCTGATAAAATAATCATCTGTTTTTTTCTGTAGTTAATTGTAGTTATTACTGTATTTGATATCTTTCTACATACTGGAATTCTCTGAAGCCTTTAGTCTTCATTTGATTGCTTTACATATATTGAAATACACAGTGATATGGATTGTCTATAGTAATCCTGTTTCCTTAATATGAAGAAGTGGGGAATACTTAGGTTTGAATATATGTGCAGTACATGACTGAACTTCAAAAAGAAGTCAAATTCAAAATCAACTTATTTCTAAGATCTGGATTTGTGTTGTTCAGAGGGAAGATTGTATTTTCCCTAATGTATTTTAAAGGACATAAGAATTAAAGAAAGTATTTCCATTTTTGGATTGTAAAGGAAAGTTTATCTTCAATAGACTCACCATATTTTTTTCACACGTTTTGGTAACTTAGGTGGTTCTCCTGATTTGTAAATTTTAGCCTAAATAATCAGAAATGCTTATTATTTTCTAGTGAGAGCTAACTTTTGAAATCCAGTTGTGAAAGTAGAAATGCTGGCTTTCCAGAATGAAAATTACATCAGGAAATTGGACACTGGATACATTATGTATCTCCAACAGATCAGCTCAGTTAAAACATTAATGAAAATATTACTTCTTTTAGTCAATTGCACAGATTTTTCAGATTGTGACAGTGATCTCTGTAGACAAGATCCACCAGGAACATCTGAGAATTTGTTACAAGTATGTGTCTACATTTGTATCTATAACAATTGGCCATAGTACTCTCATAGCATGAAAATAAAGAAAACATCAAATGAAACAAACTCAGGGTATGTAGGCAGGATATAAAAGCTATCTGTGATAAATGCGCATATTTTTCCTTGCTGAAAAGATTATTGTGAGTATGCCATAAATTTTGGGGTTTTTTCTGTTTGTTCGAGTTTTTGGTTTTTGTAGGCAGGTAGTTAGGTTGGTTTGATGGTTGGTTTGGTTTGTTGTTTTGGTGGGTTTTTTAAATTTATTTGATGAGAGAAGTAATTTGAGTAGTTTCCTCAACAGATGACATTTTTCCACCATGAAAATGGTGACTTTATATTAACAACTAAGGGAAAGAGTGACCCAGTCTGTGATAAGGAATTAGTGTAGAATTTTTTCTACAAAAAAAATGTGGAAGAAGTAATCACTATTAAAATCAAATTTTCTGTGTACTCTCAGTCAGCCCAAGGTTCAGTTCACTGCCTGTTTTTATAAATGTGCAGTTTATACGCAGGATTCTACCTGTTTTGAAGTTCTTGAAAGTAGCAGTTACTGAAGATTTTAACATTTCTAGGCGTAGGTTTATTATATTAATTACTCTGAATTCTGTTTCCCCAGCAGCAATTGCTTTTGTTGGCTGTGTAATGTGACACATGCATCTTAAGAAGAATTGTTATGATTTAGTCTATTTATTCATGGCAATTTACTGAACATTAATGTAACTCCATGAGGCCTTTAGCTACCAATACGGAGCTGAAGTGTCCTGTTTGCTACTGGGAAAAAAGGATATGAGACAGCAACCACCACTCAGTGTTGTAAACCAGGTGTACTTTCTTTTGTGTATCATAAGAATTCTCCAGGCAAGCAGCAGAAAGTAAAGTGGAATGTCGTTTCAGGGACAGGGACTGCTGTTTGTAGTTAGTTTATTTTATGACACACAAGTATGAATGTGCTCAAGTTGTTAACACAAAAAATTATATGTGTGAATCAGGTGAAAAAAATGCTAAGAAGCAGTATTTGAAAAATGTTGTTTGCCCTCAGTCAGCTTACCCTATTGCCTGAAAGCTGGCAATAGAAATGAAATGTGGAAAATAAGGCAATAAAAGCATCTGATTGTTGAAATTTTCTTTTTCCAGGATACATGAATAATTTCGCTTCTCTCTTTTATAGTTTTTTAAAGGTATTAACTGCTAGATTGTTATAGATGCTTGAAGCTACAAGCAAGAGAAATTAACATAACTAAAGTATTTCAGCTTTATTCTACTCTCTTCCTTTCATCGTTTGCTGTGTTTTTCTTCTTATCTGAGTCAAATGTCTTTAAAATCCTACTTTCTTAGCTTAGGATATAGCGGCAAGCTTTCACAGTATTATTTTGATTTATTTGGGGGCTTTTTTTGTTTGTTTTTGGAGCAGGGGGTTGTTTGATATTTCCTCTGTTAAGTATTACTTGGCCTGGTTGTATTTTTGCTACAGCACATGAATATGTATATGAAGAAAAGTGTAAATATACAAATACTTACATGAATAAAAGTATGGTATGCAGTTGTGTTACCTGCACTGCTAACATTTTTCTTTTTTTATAATGTGTGTTAGATTAGAATTTGTCTGCAACATTCTTTGTCACAATTCACTGATTATTTCCAATGAGGAAATATGGAATACACATGCCAGGGTGAATCTAGTGACAGTGTTCTGTAATCAGTGGCCACTGTTTCAATGAAATTCTATTTCTCTGATTTTTCAGCTGTCTTTGTCTTATGGAAGAAGCTCTCACAGCATGAGGCTAGTACTTACACCTATAGTTATTAATCAGGCTGACTCAGTTGCCCTTATTGCTGTGTCTAAATCTTCTCACTAGGGGAAAACCCTTGCCCTGTGAACAGGAAGAATACAATTCCAAGATTCATCCAGAAGAAAAAAACCCCACAATTTACTGTGTCTGTAAATGAAATTACCCGGGACTGTGCTCTGTCCTTGGGATCAAGGCCGATATAACAGGACTGATCAAACCAACAGGAGCCACTCACTGCTCAAAACGCATCACACACAACTCTGCCTCAGGTGTGTAGCTGCCCATATTTCTCTATCATGACAAGTGTCAGTTGCCCACAACAGCTGAAATTTAACATATGATAATTTCTTACGTCCTCCCTGCTTCATTATCTCAATTGGCCTTATTTTGCCATGCTCATTCTGGAGAAACAAAGTGACCCTGCTGGAAGTCAGTGGAAGAAGCTTCCCTTCATCCACTCCTACTTTTTCCACACTCCGAACCTGTATTACACAAGGATTAAGTGATTGCCATGTCACCCTAGCCAGATGTACAAAGCCCAGGAGACTCCTCCATGCCACACATACCCACAATCCACTGTATCAGTGCTTAACACACAGGACAAGACCCTGCTCTGTTGCTATGCACATGCAGTTTTTGACAGATGCTGATCTAATGGCTGCACTTTTTGTAGAAGAATGTCTTCCTCTTGCAGTCACAATTTTGTGCCAAACTTTCTTCCTGGTTCTGTGTAGTTCAGCAAGATTCTTGCCCTAAGGCAGCATGTACCATCTCCTTCATTCTCTCCCACTTTCAGGAACCAAGAAGTTTCACTCACTGGAGTCTAACATCAGGCCTAATCCCACTACCAAGCTTGATTTTCCGTCATTTAGAATCTTCTTAATGAGTAGTGCCTCTCATGGAACATGATGAATCAGAACAGACAGCCTAGAATTTAGAATTCCCTTCTCAATATAATCTGACTAACGTAGTCAGTCCAATGCTGAGCAGTACTAGAGCAGCGGGTCAGGTTGAGTACCTCCATGTATCTAATCCAAAAGCTGTTGTGGATAGTTAATAGCCACCCTGCCTCTCTGCATACATTTTACAACTTGAGGTTAATATTTAAACAGCTCTTATGCCAAAACTCTTTTACTTTTGCCCAGCTCTGTATAAGATTCCACAAGGACTTAATCCTTGGGCGCAGGCTCTTTGACTCTAATAGGTCCCATAAATATGACATTTTGAGACACGGCATTCAGCCTGGAGAACTGAACTCTGCTAAATAGGTGTGCCATTATCCTTCCTGCCTGAGCTGGATATTCCCTGACCTGGGTCAATCCTCAAAGCTTTCCGTGGGGGGAATAGGAAAGTGCTTTCAGGGCTGACTATAACTGCAAATATTGACAGTCATCAGAGGCATTTCACAAGAATTGACTTTTCTTTACAAAAGTGTTTCACTACCACCATTCATAGAAGCAGGAACATCTGACTATAAGAGCTGGAGCAGCACAGGCCAGGGATGGAAATTTCAAGCATGAGCAAGAATTGGTGTTAAAATAGTAAAATTGTGCATATTTCAGGCAAGGCTTGAAAATTCAGCCTAAGTGCATAGTTTTCAAGTAAGGATGATAGCTACCTAATTATTTTATTTGTTTTTAGGCAGCTTTTTAAATGCTATTTTATGCTGACACCCTATGTTTTCTCTTTAGAACAGTATTTACAGGGTAACTTTGAATTGTAAGTATTAGGGGTTTTTTGTTTGGTTGGGTTTTATTTAATTCTTTGGAGCAAAAAACTATAAATTCATTTGAGTTGACCTTTGAATTTTAGTTTAACTATAAATAATTATTTCACTTCCACATATTTGTAAGGCTAACTGTAGGAAAATGTTGTAGCATAGAAAGTCCCACAGCCTTTTAATTTATGCACGAATAATTTAAATTTCTTGTGTCTTCATAATGAGTGGAAGAAAAGCACAGAGTTGGTCTCTAAATGGAATGTAACAGCATCTGTTTTGGCTTTTGTGGTGGTTTGGTTTGCCAATCTGAGTTTCTTGGCCAACGCAGCAATTTAAGTAGTGGGTTTAGTGCTGGCCAAACACCAGCACATCCACTAGAATTTACTTACTCATTTCCTGCTGTGAGATATGTATTAGGAAGAGGAGAGCAAAAAACCTTTCTTTAAAGGGTATAAAGAAAACTTTATTAACAGAATTAAAAGAAAAAATTATAAGAAAATTAGAATAAACTTCCAGAACACTTCTCCTCCCTCCACACCTTTTTGTTCCCAATGACAACTTAAAGCGACAAAACCTGGAGCTTTCAGTCAGTTTACCACCTCTAAAATAAACTTTTTTCAGTCCACTTAGGGAGAGGAGTCTCTCCTGCCATGCCATGGAGACTTCTCCACAAGAATCAGCTACGTCGTGGTTTCAACATCACATCAAATCAGCTGCCCGGGAAAGGAAAACCTGTTTGCAGTGTGAAGGTCCCTCCCATGCCTTGCAGCTTTCCCAAAGCTGCTCTCATGGCCCATGTTAACTCATGGGATACCATTTTAAGGATGAGTTGTTCTAGCACAAACACAAAACTTATCTTCTCTCTGGGAACAGAGGTTTTCCTTCTTCTATCTCTCGGACAAAGTTTCTTATCTCTCTCATCTCTCTCTGTTCAAGCTTCCCGTTGGATTACAGCTTTCCAGCCTCCACATGCTCCAGCAAGAGTGCCCTTTTCTCATGGGCTGCAGGAGAATGATGCATTCCCTCATGTTTTCCATTAATTACATGGGAAAAATGAAGCCTGATATATCAAAAAATGTATCTCCACCATAGCCTCACAAAAGAATTTCAGCCCAAGACTGGGACGCCTCAATCTCATCCCATCTAGAATTTGACTCCTTTACTGACCTCATAGTGTCCCATGTTGTCTTCTCTACATGTCTTCACCCTTTCCTTTTCCTGATTTGGGAGAGAATTAGTGTTCATATGTTCATTTGTTCTCAAGCTGTTTCAGCTGAAAAAGCTTTTACAGTTGAAAAAGCTTTTACAGAGTCCTGCACTGTTGAAAGATTGATCTGGTCCAGGCTCCACAATTAAGGAAGCGCTGAGTCTCTCGCTGCTAATTACATGGTCCCTTGCCACCACCATGTGAGTCACACTGGCTGCCCACACCACCCCTGCTCCTTTACTTAACGTGGGGCACCAGGAAAAAGAAACAAAACTGCTGCTGCTGCTTTTGTCCTTCTGTTCACAACATGGCTGGCTAAAAGCGGCAAAGCAAACAAAGTCCATTGTGAGTCATGCCGAGATAGCCGCGACCACATATTTCCGGCGACATGGCCACTTCTTGACCGAGCTGGCGGCGGCCACTCCTGGCCCCAGCTGCCCCTGGCCTCAGGGCCTTCCCCAGCACCGGCCGTGGGGCCACTACTGGCGCTGGTGCCGGAGAAGAACAGAGTTCATCTGTGAACCATACCAAGATAAGCTCCAGCCGTGCGGCGCTGCTCTGGCCGCACCGAGTCCAGCTGAGCAGTCCTGGCCACGCAGTCACTCGCAGTGCTAGGCCAGTCCCAGCGGCATGCTCTGGTGGCAGCCGAAACCCCAGCCAAGCAGCACACCAACCCAGGCCCAGCCAGTCATCTCTCCAGAGGCCGGAATTTGAGTGAACTTTTCATAGGCCACCTTGTCCTTAAATGTGCTTTCAGAGAGCTCTTCTAAGCTCTAATATGTTTTCATCTAGCTCTTCTAAGTGGTTTAACCAGGTGTCAATCTCCAAACTAGCTTGCTGACTGGTTAACTGGGTATCAATCTTCCAAATTAGGCAGCTGATTGGGTCTTCAAAACCAGCCAGTTGATTGGCCCCAGCAGATCCCCGCAGGGTACCACACCCCAACTGATCACCACGCTTCGTTAAACCACACCACCTTTGTTTTTTGTTTGTTTGCTAGTTTTTAATTTATTGCTTTATATAGACAGCAAAAACCACTTATCCTCGGATCATATATTTGTCTAATCTACAAATGGCTACTGAGTGTAAGATCTTGTGAAAAAATTACATGAAGAATGCCAAGTAGTAATGAACTGGAGGAAAGGGAGTTTTACACCTCCCAGGAAAAATGGGGAATTTTTGAGAGATGAAATGCAAACGAGTACTCTTAATATGATAAATGTATAATTAACTATGGCAGTAAACAATTTAATTAAAAATGGAAAAGGTATCTCCTCTAACTAAGGAGAGGAAAAAAAGGGGAAAAAATGGATTTTTGTCATGAATGATTATCACTTTAAATCCTCTGTGGGTCTGTAGAGATCGGAACCAATTTTGATGAAGTGAAGATGCTTACATCCAAGTAGAAATCATGACTGATGCTTTTTCAGGAAGGGAAAATCCTTCTATTGTAACTTCAGTTAAGATGTGGAATTTGTTTTGTCTGCTTAAGAATTTTATGAGTATTTTGAACAATGCTGTATGGTTTAGATAATACAGATAGATTATATATGGCATTTGTCTTAATTTGGGATTATGAGTAATTTGATGTAACTGCATTACTGAAGGGTTCTTATAATTCAATGATTTGATGATTTTAAAAAGCAGGACCTGGAGAAATAGAGTACATTTCCATTAGAGAACAAGCCAGAGATATACCATCACAAAGGGCAGAGATATACCATCACTGAAGAATTTGGTCACCTCTAGGTAACTGTGTGTGATCTTGAAGGCTTCTGGTATACAGTATCATCCGGTAAACACTTCAGCTCCCGAATCCCAAAAAGAGAGTCCCAGCACCATACTCACAAGTACTAGGTTTAGAGGATTTGTTGTAAAACTTTTCAGAAATACAAGTCCTTCAAAGTTCCAGGGATTTGAAAAGCGTATAAGTTCCTTTGGCTTTATCATCATTTCTACTGCTCTGGATATCAATAGCATAATTTTAAAAAACAACCCACAATTTGTAAAAGACCTATAATAAACACAGAATAAACATAATGAACACAGAATATTTTGCTGAAGTAGTGCATTATACTTGATTTAAAGGAAAGCCATGAATTTTTTTGACCTCTTTCCCTTTGTGAAGTTTGGTAAGACTCAGACATCATTTTGAAGGCAATATTAGCTAGTGCTGCTGCAGACCTTTGATGTTATCAAGAGTGCCAGCCAATGGGAGACACATGTCAGAAACTGTTGTTGGGTAAGTAAACGGGTAATGGGTTAGGGAACTGTAAACCTAGAGCATGTTTGCACAGAACAGATCAGGGATTCCAAAACTGCTGTCAGAACCACTACTCAATCTCTGCTGATGAAACAGCATCTCTCTTCTTTAACAAGCTAACTCATCTACCATTCTATACTCATGAAAGTTCATAGCCTGTTTAAATGCTTCCATAAGCAACTATATGGAAAGAGCAAATTGAAGATGCAGTCTGCAAATATGGAAAAAGTCTGAACTGTGTAGCTGTGATTCAATCTCAGTCCTTCAGAAATATTCAGAGTAGTTAGGCTGATGACAGAGACAAGAGTAACCTACCACAAACCAACCTTAAATTGAAGGGAAATGATTGTTCACAATACAGAGAAAGTAATTTTCTCAGTTATATTCTTAAGGTGACATCTTTGGATGCTGTTTATATTTTCAAACATTGTTTTTCAAAATATTAATTGAAATCAAGGCAACTCAAACTTCATTTGATCTACATTTTTCTCCATTCCTAGTTCTGTTCTTAAGCTTACTTTTATTAATGGATGGCAAGGACACAGATGTAATAACAAAAATGAGAAAGGAGAGCAGTTGTCTTTCTCTTTTTATTACTTACTGAATTGTAGGTTGCTTATGTACCAGTAAGAAAAGCCAAAATAAAACTAGCTTGATATAACCTTCATTCTTTCTATTTTCTGTGCATAGAATCCATGAAATCTCAGATCTCTTTTTATTAAAGATTAATATCTTTCTAACCTTGAACCAGAAATTGCTAAACAGAGATTGACTTTTAGTGAAGTCTAGATACCAGGCTTAGAATGAACCTGCCTTGCTTTATAAATACATAAACAGGAACAGCAAGAAGCGGTGTTGGTATTTATTTAAGTTAAGCCAACTTTCAATTACTTAAGTGATTAGTTTAAACTTGGATTTTGCTCTGCAGATGAAACTCAAAGCCTTCAAAAAACTGCCATCTACTCACAAGTCGTTTCTCATGGAAATCTTATGAGAAGAAACAGCGCTCTGAAAACTTAGTCATATGAGTTCAGTGACTTCAAACTCCCAAATACTCTATGGGGGATATATTTCAATTGGGAATCTTACCTCTGCTTTTATTTCTTAAATATCTTGATTTTTGACAGAAAATGTGTCACAGTCTAAGTCATTAGCTCTAAGGTTAGAGAATCTCACAATTCCACCCACTATGGTTTTATTGTCAAAATCCTTTTTAAGAAAAAATTCCATTACTTGCATAATAGGTTTTGCGAACCTATTAACTCTTTCCACTCCTAAGAACTAGATCAATTTCACACTTCGGAGGAAAGGGGTTTATGAAGAAAATCTATGTGATTGCAGTATGAAAGGCTTTGCCACTCTTATCACAATATTAATTTTCATTAGGGGTTTTCAGAGACAATTAAAACATTTTAATTAAAGCTGTTTAAGATGTCCTTCTAAATATTTAGCAGCTAATAGAAAGACACTTGTTATCCCAGAGTATAGCAGCAAGTTATGGATACTGGTGACATAAATTAATTGCTTTATCACCATGATATAAAGTATGTATTATTTATCAGTGACAATGCAGTGTCTCCATTAGAAACAATTATAATTGTTTATTAACATGTTAATGTTGCAGCTTTTCTCTTGATAACTATGCAGTAAACCAGTGAATCCATGTCCCCATTATACTCAAGTATATCAGTTAGTATGTACAGATTTTTCAGTACTTTCAATGTTCTTTGTGAGAATATTTTTATGAACAGCTTCTTGGGGTTTAAATAAATATTTTTACTAATATATATCAGCAATATCAGCACTTAAAAACTAATTTATATTCAGTTCTGTAGGTGGTCTGAAATATTTTTGATTATTTTTAAATATTAATGCAGTACCACACTAACTGTAATGTGTAATATTGAAAGATATACTGAGCTCTAGAGAGATTTTCAAATCAGGTTAATATGAATCTTGCTTTACTTGGATCTGTTTTCCACATTTAATAGGTAAGTGGAGAAATCTGCTATTCTGTGATATTAACAAAAACATTTCAAACAAACAATATAGTTTTTGACTCCTCAAGATCATGGTCATTAGAAGGGTTTATTTATTGTCTTTCTTAGTGGTAGAATGATACACCACAAGTAAGTTGTCAGATCTCATGAAAGTAAATTCAGTGTGTTTAAATGCAAATGTCTGCATTATCTTCACATTTCACAAAGTTTCTATTACTATATTCGTTTGGTAAAAGTGCTAGAAAATCTATGAGACTTTTATTGCAGGTCACTGCACAGTAAAATAATGTTTTTGCATGAAATCATGCCCAAATATACATAAATCATGTTTCCTCTGCTCATCTAGGAGTGGACTTGGCAGTGTTAGGCTAACAGCTGGACTCAATGATCATAAAGGTATTTTTAAATCTAAACAATTCTATGATTCTGTGACACAGCAGTTGCTCAGAATTACAGATTAGTCAGCCATACAGCTGACATCATTATGCATATTACAGTATAATGTACAGAAAAGCAACCTTCCTTCAAATAGAAATTTCTCTACTTAATTTCTTTAATAAATCAGCTCGGGCTGATTTATTACTTTTGGCACATTTTATATTAATGTAAAATAATTGACATAAGAACAAGCACTGCAATGGACAAAAACCCAGGTGGTATTTGGTACAGTAGGGCTTTATTAAGTGAAATAAATAATGTCATTGGGCACTTTCAAGTTAAAATGTGTAATTTACTACATAATGCTATACAGAATTAGTAACAAGACTTTATTCTACTACTGACTGAAGCAGGTAAATAATTTCAATTTCGTAGATCTGCAAATAATAAAATATATTTGCATCTGAGGTGGCCTTTGTCACAGAATCCTGGAATAACAGAATAATTTAGGTTGAAAAAGACATATGTGATCATTTAGTCAAACCTTTGATTGGTCAGCTAGACCCTGTCAACTAGACCTTGGCACTAGGTGCAATAGCCAGTTGTTTCTTGAGCAGTCCGGGGATGAACACCTCCCTGAGTAGCCCATTCCAACGTCTGAAAATCTTGACAGCGAAGAAATTCTTCCTGATGTCCAACCTGAACTTCCAACCTGGTTGAGGCAGCTTGAGGCCATTTCCACTTGTCCTGTTCCCAGTCATCTGGGAGAAAAGAAACAACCCCCACCCTGCTACTCCCTGCTTTCTGGTAGTTGCAGAGAGCAACAAGGTGTCTCTTGAGTCTCTCCTTTTCTCCAGACTAAAGTTCAATTGCTTCATACAATTCACTCCTCATACAACAAGGTCTCTCCTGAGTCTCCTTTTTTCCAGACTAAAGTCCAGTTGCCTTAGTCACTCCTCATAAAATTTACTCTCTAGATCCTTCACCAGCTCTGTTGCCCTTCTCTGGACACCTTTCAGCACACTAATGTCGTTTTTGAAATGTAAGGCTCTGAACTGGACACAGCACTCAAAGGTGTGACCTCACCAATGCTTAGCAAAAGGCAGCAATCACTTCCCTGTTCCTGCTGGCCACGACATTTTTGATACAGTATTTCTGCCATTTTTGATTTAATTCTGCTAGCTAGACTTGTGCAATTTACCTAGGAAACGTTATATGTAAGCTCTAGCCATTAATTAATGTCAGGTAAAAATGGACTTTGTCCAATAGCAATGGATTTTGAAAATATAATCTTACTTCTCTTCATGGGAGAATACAATTGAGGAAACTTTGACTTTTATGTAACCATGGAGTATGGCAGCTATAGACCAGTCACTGAGATTTCTTGCAGATGTGATTTGTATCATAGAGAAGCTACCCATGGTAGGAGGTGCCAGCCGAAGGACTCAGCAGGGCTTGGACTCTCAGTATGACCCATGTCTATGGCAGATGGTGATGCACAAGTCTTTTGGATCTGCAGCCTGGCAGCTGGTCAGAGGGTTTGGATAGCAGCAGAACTCAGAAGCAGGAGAACATGAAGGACACATTTTTGAAGCACTTTGGATGAAATTGTTGAATTTTGGGCTCAAACTTGTTGAATTTTGGGCTCCTGCCAGCCCAGTGGTGATGCTGAGAACAGTACCAAATCAGCCCAGTGGTGATGCAGAGAACAGTACCAAATCAGCCCAGTGGTGATGCAGAGAACAGTGCCAAGTCATGGCTCCAGGCAAGAGGAGGGAATCAGGTGCTGCTGTAGTAGGTTTGGACTGGGCAGTGCAGTTTGGGGGAAGAGCAGAGCCCTTGGGCATGGGGGAAGAGGGCGCAAGGAGGAAGAGAACAGGCCTAGGAACCAGGTAATGAGTGGTGGGGTGGTGAGATGTGCTGGACCCTGCGTGTGTACATGGTTGTAAGAGCCCTGGAGGATCAGAGGAGCAGAGCCTGTGGCTGTTGGAAGGCAGTGAGGCAGAGGCTGTCACAGCCTGTCTCCACTGCCAGCACAGGGGTGCTGAGGGTTGGCTCCTGACAACCATCCAGCAAGGAAGGCAGGCACCCTTACTATTGACATTATCTATGTAGCTCTTTGTTGGTCTCAACAGACTGGAAATGTGTCTGTCATTTTTACCCAATATTACTGATTTGAGTTCCTTCTCAAAGATCCAGCCTGTACTTCCCTAGATGCTCTTTCCCTGGATGCTGATGAGTGCACTTGTAGCCAGCAAATGCAGCTGCATTTACTGAAAATTTTGTCTAAAATCAAATTTAACACTTCCTAGTCACACTATCAGGAAACATGTAACATGAATAATGAAAGCAAACATTAGATAAAAGTTTATTCTGAATATAAAATGCAGGTGATAGCTGCAGTTAAAGTTCACTTATCTGAGCTTAATTTCCAAAATTGGGAAATTTATCTCCCTGCTTTTTAAAGGTCAGTATGCCTTTTTCTCATTAATAGTTCATAGCTGTGAATGCATTACTTTTGAAAAAGTAGTGCTCCAAAATGAAGTAAATATTAATTTACCTCAAAATATGAATCTTGGGGGAAATTTGAAGACTCTCTTATGTGCTTTGGAGGCATCGCTTTCTGGCATCACTTCCCTTCCAAAATGTAGAAAAATGGTATTGCAGAGATTTCATTCAGAGTTATTCTGGGTAACATTGTTAAAAAGCAAATTCTTCCTCATTCTCTCTGAAAATATCTAAAATTGTTTATCTTCAGTAACACCTAGCAAAATAAACTACCACATCAACAAATATCTAAGCCAATTACAGTAGGTTGTGAGAGAGTGGACATTTCTTCCTTTTTCTTGTAATTGATGCACGAACACATATTGTTGAAAACTGCCACTACATGTTAATAACGTTGGAATTCAAGTGGTGTTTGCTGGTGAATAACACTAGCATGTATGTAAATGTTAGTAATAAATTGGATTATATCTTTTGCTATTTAAAATGATAATATAGAACAGGTAGGATGGAATATTTTGTTCAAACCAATATTATGTAGTTCTATTAAACCTATATCAAATATATTTTGGGATTTCTATATGGTTTATGATCTATTTTAGAAGAATTTTCATTTACGTGAAACACATAGATAACAGGAGTTTTTCTCTTAGAAGCCTTTTATGCTGGCTGGTTTCCAAAGCCCCACCCAGCTTGTCTCTTGCTCCTCTCCTCAGTAGGACAGGGGTAGGAAAAAGCTTTGACAAGTCAAAGTAATGAGAGAGAGGTCTTTTACCAGTTGCTGTGACAGGGATAACAAACTGAACTTGGGAGAATTAATTTAATTTATTATAAACTAAAATTTGAATCAGGTGAAAAGGATCAAAACCAAAACCTGTAATATCTCCCTCTCACCCCCTATTTCTTCACAGACTCAGCTTCACTATTTTTCATTCCCAGCTTCTCCATCTTCTCTCCTCCAAGCAGGACAGGGGGAAATGGAGATTGTGGCCTGTTTATAGCACTTCTCTGGATTTCTGTTGATCCTTCCTTCTTATACTTTTCCCCTGCTTCAGCAGGTGCTTTCTATAGACCTTAGGAAATATCCACCTGGTCTGACATGAAGTACTTCAGAGGCTGCAGTGTGGGTATCCACTCCAGGGTCTGAAGCTCTTCCTCACCTGCTTTATCTCACTTTGGTGCTTTCAGGGTCCTTTCTCAGACTTCTTTTCTTCATCCCTCACACTGATGGGCAGGGATTTGCTGGTATTTTCATACAGACACTCAAGCTTGGCTGAGGGTCCCGGCTGAGACTTGCAGTGCCTCTTCTGGAGCCAGCTGTAGTTGTCTGTGTGCGCCAGTCACTCCTCACAGACACCACCCCTGCAGTCCTCCCACCCCACTGCCAACATCTTGGCAGTTAAACCCGATACAACTTCTCTGTTTTGTCTTGTGCCCTTCTTCATATTTTATGGTAAAGTATCAAAGTGAGTGTTGAATTATGAAAGATGTACATTCTACATTTCTCAACTCAATGCAAAGCACGTTTGTCCCTTCTCATATCACATGCAGCATACAATTTTTACTTAGCATGGAAAAATAGCTAGGTTTGAACAGCATGTGAGTTTTCTCTTGTTCAATTCACAGTTCAGCATCAGTCATGGGTAATTTTTAAATTTTGAATATGCAAGCAGTTGGTGTTTCATCTTCCTCTTTAGTTTATGTCTCAAATATATCTCAAATGTGCTTCTTTGCAACCAGTTACAAACAGCAGGGGGAAAATACTGTTGGAGCTGGGAGAATTACATTGAGAGAGGAGAGAAATGGGAAAGACATATTACTAATGTCCACTGCTCATGGTCTTTCTCTGCATCAGAAGAAAGATTATATGAATGTTCTCGAGACCAAATATTTATGCCTAAGACCGGAAAACACCAAATTTAAGCGCAGCTCAATGTACATTCATGCACTGTTTCAAAAATGAACTGACTTCAATTACAGTAAAGTTTTAGTACTGCATCACATAGAGAAAGGTAAGGAGGAATAAGAGTTCTCTTCTTTTTTAATTTGAATAAAAATATCTTCTTTGAATAAAAATATCAGTCCTACAGAGAAATATAAACTGAACTCCAGAAATTCTACTGCTGTAAGAGAAATGGTCAAAATCAACAAAGTACAGCTGAGAGGACAGAATTTTACCTTTTCTCAGAATTAGAAAGAAGAATAAAACCAAATACATTAAGAAAATATTTAAACATCAGTAGAAAGGAAACAATTAAATTACATGCCTTACTTATTTTTTAAGTATTTACTGGGATTATGAAACTTTGATAATCACATATTCTAGTGTTTAGAAATTTTTAATCAGGATTAGAATTTTTGGGTGTGTTTGTAATTATAAGTTATAATCTAAATGTGCTCTGTTTTGATTTTAAAGATTTTCCCAGATTTTGTCTTCTTTTTGGTTCATAACTCTTCCTATATTACTGTTACTTTAATTTTATACTCTTACCAATTTTCTGCTTAGAAAATAAGAGTAGAAAATATGATAAAGAAATATTTCTGAGAAATCAGGAACAAATATGGAATTGAGTTATGCATTAAAGTTAATCTTTAGTGCTGATTGTATTTAAAATATGCAATACATAGACAGTATGACCAGTTTGAAGAATTCATCATCATGGATTTGAGTACTTCCCATGCAATGCAGATTGGATATTTAAGTTGTAAAGTCTCATTGTATTTCTGTTGCTTTCGAAAACCACTTTACATTTAATTTCTGTTTCTCAAACAGTTATTTCACCTTTGACATTTCAAGAAAGGACATGAAAGCAGGACTTTACGATAGCGTCTATTGTTCTTGAAGGTCAACATTTTCTTTGAGCAGTGATAGCGAGGTGGAAAGTGATCATTATGGTCTTTACTGTGCCTAAAGAATTTTTTGATTTTGTTCAACATTTGCCATTTTCCAGCCACTCAGATCAGAAGGGTACATAAGGATCTGCCATTCTAGACAGTTCCTCTGCACTTGCAACCGGTAATTTTACAGCTGTTACGTATGAGAGCATCAATTTAGTCTGTGTGGCTAAGATAGTAATTGCTTGCTACCTATGCCTTTAATTGTTTGCATGCCCAGTTTCACAAAACCTATTTAATCAGACACAGATATATATTCATTCTGGAAGCATTTCGATGAGGCACTATCTTTTCTGATATTTGATTCACAGCACTGTTCTCTGGCCACTCTTTCATAAATAGCCTCTCTGTTAGCTTGTCCTCTTTACATTTCCAGTTTTGCTAACGCTGAAGGTTTCGTCTGCTGTGATCTTTTATGAGATGCAGAATCTAAGATGCTTTTTTTATCTTCCTGCACATATATAAATCTCTAACTGTTCAACTGCCTTCAGAATTACAATGCTGCAGACTAGCCCTCGATTATGCTTAAAATTTTTTAGTCACTAGACTTTACAGAAGCTGGGTCTCATTAATTGTGTGACATTATAAAATCATACAATACTGAATAATCACAATTAAATTGTAACTAAAAAATTACTATAAATTTTATGTATTAAAAGAATTCAGATAAATAGAAATATGGATAGTAAGGTAATGACAGAATAATTCATACTAAATTGTCATAGTGTCATTTCCATAGGTGAAACTGAGTTAAAGAAAAAAATATGACATCCTTTGCTTAAAGTGGCATAGTTTTTCCACTGAAATCTGAGAACCGTGAACACTGTTTATACCATTCATAAGATATATTTGTTAATTATTTTTCTATTTAATTCTATTTCACAGGTTTGTGTTAACAATATGGAAGCAATGATTATACAAAGTAGTGTATAGGTTTAATTCTATAAATTCTGTGTCAAAATACATCACTGCAAGGCTTAAAGATGCAGAATATTACATTGAAGAAAATATTACATTTGTAAAAGAAGTGGAAAAATGTGCAATGATTTAATTCAGAGTGAATATTTTCATATTCAGATTAATATTCATGACTGTAAAACACTGTTATGGGCTATAAATACAAGGAATTAAAGCACTGGTGTTCATTTTTTTACAGCATACAGAGCCATGGATCAATACCTATCTATTTATAGCCATCTGTATAGTTTTCCAATTTGACCTAAAAATATAACTTAATCTAAAATTGTATTGTGTATTGTATTTAGATTTGCTATCCTATACAGATCTTGTTGCTATATATAGTTAGAAATTTATTAGCTGAGAGAGAGAAAATAAAATCCTAAAATTCAACATGTGTATTTGTGCTGTAAAAACTACAAAATCTCTTACTGACCAATATAATGAAAGCAAAGATGTTTTTTTCCTTACCTAGAAATTAGAGTTTATATTTTTTCTTTTATTTCTAATGCAGATCTCAAAAAGTTTTACCATATGTATTTTTTCTGAGATTGATTCCAAGTTTTTTTCATCATTGTTTCAAGTAAATATGAAATAAATAAGTCTGAGAATAGCACAAAAAGTCTTTGAAGTGCGTGTGATGATGAAGACAAGATTGATTTACAGATGATCTGCTTTCTAGACATGGTACTGAGTGAATTTGAAAATTTTTTTACTTATTGATCTGATCGTATACATCTCAGAGAGATCAATTAAAAAAATAGACAAGTGGTCTAACCAGTGTGAAAATTCTGGCAGTCAAAAAGTGATTTGGTTGCTTAAATTGTAAATTGCATTGTCCAGAATATTTATAAATCCTGTAAATTTATTAAATAAGTTAAATTTTTGTATGTTTTCATTTAGGAAAATGAACTCAATATGGGAAATAAAGATTGAATTTGTCCTCATTCAAGATGAATAATTAGCAAATTCCAATAAGTATAAGGCAAAGAAAAATTCATATTGAATCTAAAATCTAATGAATCCAACATAAGAGTCCACTAAATTAATCTTTTAATTGGATTATGGACTATAGACTTGGAATTGGACTTCAGTATACAGAAGATTGTACTTTTTTAAAATTGATTAGGAGTGGTCCAGAGAGAACTAAAACTTTTGCACACTACCACTTCTGAGGTTGATATCCTAAGAAAGATATTGCAGTTGAAGACCACTCTAGGTGCACTGAAATATAAATTATCTTACACAAGATGAAACATGGCAGAATAGGTAAGTTTAAAACTATAACTTACACAAAATATGGAAATGTTATATGATTAATGTGTAGAAACTGCTTAAATGTAACACTGGGTATTGGAATTCTGTAATAATTTATACATAACTTTCAGAATAACTTTTGGAGGAATTTTTAATAGTTGTTATGCATAAGGTTCTCTAAAATAGTCTTCTGATGGCTCAGTGTACATAATATTTGAGATGTTTGACTGTTGTGAATAATGTCTATGTGTACAAGTAAACCTATTGCAATTTATAGTAAAATTTAGCTAACTATAAGAGCAATAAAAATCTAGTGCAGTTATGCATACAAATTAGATGTTTTGCATCTCCAATTTATTAAATTGCAATATTTTAATTACTTGTACAATAAATTGCATAATTATGTAATGAGAACCAGGAGTAATTATGTTAATTGTTGCTTGTCATTGTATATCAAAAAGGAGAAAGTGTTTTCTTGACAAAGCCATTTTACAGAAGTGTTATTTTGTATGGAGGTGCTAGAAAAGACTCATAATTAAAGCAGTGTCAAGATTTATATTTATAAGGCTTTATTTAGCTATGACTGAATTCAACAATTCTTTCTATTGTTTTAGACGGCTCTTGGAGTGGATCCCAAATAAGATTAGGACATTTTAAAATTCTTAAAAATTAATTAGACTGTTCCCTCTTCTCCTCTCCTCTCCTTTGTGTTCTTTCTCTTACAAAATGCAGGTCCATTAAATCACCAACAGAAAAATTAGTAAATGGTAGCCATTTTACTATCTAGGGTCAGAAATGAAAGCACATTAAGGAAACCTAGGCAGTTCTAGCTAGAAGTTGCTTATCATTGTGTAATACCTTAGCATCCAATCAGAAAAAGTCTTCTAGTAATAATTAAGTCAGTTGTTTGTGGTTTTTGGTTTAGTTTCACATATTCCATATTTCATGGATTTAAGAAAATAGCTGCAAGTGCCATCTATCCAATACTGAGACTTTTAAAACTTGTGTTTTGAATTATCATTGTCTTTGCTTTCAGGAAAATGTGAGATTACCTTATGAAGTTTTTTAAGGCAGAGTCCCTTCTGGGCCTTACCCAGCCTCTGGTTGGAGAGGCAAAAGAGTTAGGACAATCTTTTAAGGTAGGTCCTTATTTCAAGCACTTCCTGGTGAAACCTTATGAACATGTCACAGGTGGATAAATAATGGAAAAATAAATCATGAAACTGAATAGGGCTCAGATATAGAACACAGTAAGTGTATTTCACTTGTGGTAGGTGAAGTTTATGCACTCGAACCTCCCTGGCCTTTCAGGTACCAAGTTCAGGAGATGAGTTGTGCACAGAAATCTTTTTCCTGATTAGAAGTATAATGAGGAAAGTCCAGAGCACAGTAAGAGAAGACTTGACTGATTTTCTTCTGACAACACCCCTCCTCTCCAAGTCCTGTTTTGCTGAAGTGCTTGCATTTGCCTAGGTACTGGAGAAATTATCCTGTACAATTCACAATGGTTGATGTAAAGCACCAGTCGAAATATAGGGCTAGCTGCAAACTTCTCTTCGTATCTAGGAGTTGTTAGTGCTTCAGCTGGGGCATGGAAAACACTGTTTTAATTTTTATTAAAGATTTTTGGAAATTTTTCATTAGAGATGCTGATTTAAGCCAACGCCTTTCAACAGGCAAGATTACCATCATGATGCCCATTCTAACCTTATAAGAAGAAAAGGCATTCCAACACAGACTCAGACAATCATTTAGGTTGGAAAAGATGGAGTCCAACCATTCTGCAAGAGATCTGGTAAAATAGAATATAATTGATAAAGATTGCCAGATGTCAGCTGAAAGAGCCATATTGAATTTGCCTCTTCTCAAGCTGTTTTTTTATCTTTCTGTGGTGGATTCCACTGATCTGTGTTATTTGTAGGCTGTTTTTAAGCTGTCTTCATAATTTTGTTACAGGTTTCATTCTGATAGTTATCTTTTTTTTTTTTTTCTTTTTTAAGTAAATTTCCTAATTTTTTATCCCTTGAGAATTGAATTTTAAAATCACACATTGCTGGAAGTCTGTGAAGATCTATCTCTCCCTAGTGGTCCATTGCTAGCAATGGTAAAAGGCTTAACATCTCATGCTCAGAAAGAAGTTTGCTCCTGAGTGCAAAGTGTTTTGTTTCTATGTTTAATATATTAGCTTAAGCAGTAGCTACTTCAAATCCACTGAAATATGCCAGTAAAAGAAGTAATTATACATAAAAGTGTATGTGTGAGCTCATAGAAACTAGTATCCCTGTGGGCTTAGTTACATATATTTGAAAGGCTTTGTATTCAAAATCCTCATAAAGCATATATGTAAAGGTAAAGAGGTTCTAAGGACTGCAGAGAGAGTGATAAGGGAATTACTAATAATGCATGTTCACAGAAGCAAAAATCCTTCATATAGACCCTGACAGAAAATCAGATTTCTCTCTTCTTCAGCTTCTGCTAGGAAAGTTTTATCAGTATAATGGTGTTTCTGGGAGGACATTTTTAGTTTTTTCTTCTCTGACAGGAATTTGCAGAAGCAAAGGTCAAGTGTACTTGGCTAATACATATTCTTGATATACATTGTATCATAATATATTAAAACACATGCCATATTCCTTAACAAAACCAAATTATTACAGCAGTCAGAAGTAGTGCCTAATGAAATCTAGCTCATTTTAGCAAGATTGTTTGGTGTTTGCCTTTTTTTTTGTTTGTTTAAATAATTGATACGAAATATTAGTGTAATTTTAATTGGGAAGGAGGAGATTGCTGCATCTTACAAGATTGAAGGTCTTAAAAATTATTAAAGGCTGTAAAAGTATAAATAACTTTAACAATAATTGCAAACCCCACTTCAATATTAAAAATAAAGTGTCACTAAGCAGTCTGCTAGGAGATAGAGCAAATGATAATTTTAGGTCTGAGTTTGTACAGCTATCATAAAATTCACAGAGAAAATCAACCATAAAAAGGGAGAGAAAATCGAAAATGAGGCACTATTTTTCTGATAAGCTGTTCCTTGTTGAACATTTGTCGTAACACTTAACTTGATACTCTGGTGTGATCTTTTTATCCAGTAAGTTTTAGGGAATTTCTGTTGGGCAGAGAGACCAAATGTGACAATTCCTTATAATAAAATCAAAACCAAGTGTGAGGACTTCATAATTTTAAATTACTTTGTAAGTAAGTTATATAATGCAGCTTCCTATTCCTCTAACATACAATTCTTCATCTCTTAGCCCTGCTTTTTGTTTAGATACATGTGTTTGTGAAGTTTTCTTAGTTTATGTGAGAATTTCCTATAAAGATAGTGCTTATAATATTGAAGCTTATGTTATTGTTATGCATTTCCTGACTAAACTCAAAAGTAAAGCGAAATGTGGACTCTGTGACAGACATATGCATGTAATCCGAAGTTAAGCATTTTAACTGATTTTTAAATTACTGTGGTAGCTATCAGTTGTTATTTTAAATAGTTCTCCATGCTGCATAATTTGATAGTATCAGACATAGCTCTCTTATTGTCTTCTTTTGTTCTACCAGGACCAGAGCAGTGATTGTCCGTCTGTACTGGACACTGGTGAGGCCATACCAAAAGTAGCGTGTTCAGTTCTCAGTCCTCACAACAGGAAAGACATTGAGGTGCCAGAGTGTGTCCAAAGGAAAACAGAGCTGGGGAAGAGTCCGGACAGTACATTCTGTGAGGAGCAACTGAGGGAGCTGGGGCTATTTAGGCTGAAGAAAAGGAGGTTTAGGGGATACCTAATTGTTGCCTACAACTACATGAAGTAATGTTGTAACAAGGTGCGGGGTGGCCAATTCTATCAGGCAACTAGCGACAAGGTGAGAGGAAATGTCTCTCCTCTCAAGTTGCACCAGGGAGGATTCAGGTTTAACATCATGAAAAATTTCTTCACTGGAAGGTTTTCAGATATTAGAATGGGCTGCCCCGGGAAGTGATGGAATCCCCTCACCTGAAAGTGATCAAAACAAACCATGCCAGTGGACTGAAGCAGAGTGTCTGAAAAGTTGCTTTGCAGAACAGGAGATAGGAGTGTTTGTCAATAGCCAGCTGAATGTGAGCCAGCAGTGCAAGGAGGTCAACAGAATCCTGGCTTATGGCCAGCAGGAAAAGGGGCAGTGATCATCCCTCTGTGCTTGGCACCTGTGAGGCCACACTTTGAAGGTTTTCATTCTTCACTACAAAAACATTGAGGTGTTGAGCAATGGACCTGGTGAAGAGTCTGAAACACAAATGTTATGGGCATCTCCTGCGGGAGGTGATTTATTAGGCTGGAGAAAAGGAGGACCATGTGAGACCTTATTGCTCTCTACAACCTGAAAGGAGATTACAGATGCATGGGATTCTGTCTCTTCGCCTACGTAACAAGTGACAGGCAAGACGAATTGACATTGGGTTGCACCAGGAGAGGTCTAGATTTGATATTTGGAAAAAATTTTTTCACTGAAAGTGTCCATAGGCATTGAAAGAATGTGCTCAAGGAAGTAGCTGGGTCACCATTCCTGTACATATTTGAAAGAAGTGTAGATGGGACATGTATAGATGGGATATGCACTCAGGGACATGTTTTACTGGTGACACATGCCCTAGTTGAAGACAGGTGGAGGATCTTAGCACCCTGTGGGCATGGGTAGGCTGTTATTTTACACCACATCCATCATTGTGGGGTGTATGGAACCTGGAGGAAAAGCTGAGCACCCCACCAGGAGTGCACCATTTTGCCTCTCAACACCTTCCTTCCAGAGAGACTGGTAGGAAGGTGTTGGCACCAGACCTATGGACTCTGTCCTCTGCACTGCCATCCACTTTCCCCCCGCATTCCTCTGCGGTGCTTCTGCAGGATGCATGCTGAGAGAGGCAGCAGCATGGCTCTGGGACACAGTGCTGAACGGAAAGCAGCAAAATGCATCTGAGCCCAGCAAGGCTGGGGCGACAGGGAGTTAACACTCGATGGGACTGCTTTTTCCCCAGCACAGCAGAGAGATCAAAGGTATCAGTGCCAACACGAGCCAAGAGGGAGCCCAGGCAAGCCGAAAGGGAGGATGGTGGATCAGTGCAAAAGGCAGAAGCAACCCATGGGAACCAACCTCGAGCATGGCAGAGCAGCAGTGACAATGATGCAGGCACCTGCATGGAACTCTGCTCAGCAAAGGGGCGATGTCATCCTGCTCAGACAACCTGCCTGTCGGGGAGGAGGACCATGTTTGTCATTGTTTTTGCTTGTGTAAAAACAAGCAAATATAGGTCCCTTTTCTTAGTTTCTTGCACCATAATGTAGCTTTACCGAAATAATGAGAAAAGAAATGGGATGGATAGGATGCATCAGGATGTGCAGCACTCCTTTGGTACATTAAAGTGTCCAGACCTAGAACAATGATACCCAAGTATCCTCAGTTTCCTGTTAGACCTAGAAATCTGTAGCCAAATTAAAATACTCATCTTAAAATACAAATTTTGTTGCTTACTTGAAATCTTTCACACATAATTGGAGACATTTTCATTTCAAAGTCATGCAGAAATTTGCCCAATTGTACTATTCAAACAAACACACATCACAGATGGGTTTTTTTCTTTTATGTGCCATAGAAGAGAAGCCACATCTTCACCTATTTTAAAAACCTATTTTTCTAAACTTATCAGTTACATGGTAGTTTTAAAGAGTAGATGAAACATTTTCCATGACTTTGAACCCCTTTTTATTCTCAGTGAAAATATGTTTCTTCTAAATCCTCTTTAAAGTCTAATATTTATTGACAATATTATGTAGGACTAATTAACAATTTTACATTAATTATAATAAGAATTTTTTATGTTTAATTACTACATTTCCCTAAATTTAAATTTATTATAAACTAACTCAAATGATAGTTGAAACTTTAACGGCTAATGAATATTTTATGTATTAGAAATAATTACCATGAATATAATTTAGAAATCTTCATCTTCATTAATATCATACAGAGAATCTTTCCAGAAACTTTTTACAATGTCAAAGTGAATTACTAGCAAAAAGATGCATTTTTGAAGGCAGAAATTTTCTAGAAAATTTAACCAAAAATGATCAAATATGTTATTTCTTCTTAATAGCTAGCTACGTTATTTGAAGCCTATCCAGGGTTCAAATATATTTGTTCTTCAAAGTTCATTTAGTTCTCACAAAAGTGAGAATACAGTAATCTTGTACTTTTACTACTATAAAATTAACTTTATGCACTTGCAAAATGCAAAACAAGAAATTTTAATAAGGACAAAGACTCTGAGTCTGTAATATCTCTCATATTTAGGTGAGCTTTTTTCTTTTCAAACACCCTAGTCCCTTCTACGCTCTCTGCTCAGCCAAAAAATAACTCTTGAAAGATCAGTCATTGTTTCCAGGACGGATTTATGAAAGAGATCAACTCATCATTACTGTTGTACTGGGCATGCATGGCCAAGTTTTGGTAGTGGTGGCTACAGGAGTGGCTTCTGTGAGAAGCTGCTGGAAGCTTCCTCCACATCTAGCAGAGCCAATCCTGGCAGCTCCAAAGATGGATGTGCCACTGGTCACGGGTGGGCCAGTTAGAAATGGTGATAATGCCTCTGAAACGGCATTTTTAAGAAGAAGGAAAACCAAGTTATTGTACAGTTGTAACTGAAGCCAGAGAAGAGCACAGTGAGAACATGTGAGAGGAACGACCCTACAGACAAGGCCCATGGAGAAGGAGGGGTAGGAGATGATGCTCCAGGCACTGGAGCTGAGATTCCCCTGCAGCCCCTGGTGAAGCAGCTCTGCTCCTGCAGCCCATGGAGATCTGCAGGGATGCAGAGATCCACCCACGCCCATGGAGGAGCCCAAGCCAGGGCGGATGGATGCCTGAGAGAAGACTGAGAAGGTCCATGGAGAAATGAGCCCATGCTGGAACAGCTTTCCATACCCCCGTGGAAGAATGACCAACAGTACAGGAGTTTGGGAAGAACTTTTGCCATGGGATGGACTTGCGCTGCAGCAGTTCACAGCAAACTGTTGCTCATGAGATGAATTCATGTCAGACAAGTTCACAAAGGACCCTCTCCTGTGGAGGGACCCACACTGCAACAGAAGAAGGACTCCCCACCCTGAGCAGTGGTAGAAACAAATGGCAACAACCCCCATTCCCTGTCTTCCTGCTCAACTAGGGGAGGGGGTAGAGCTGGGAAGGAGAGACAGTGGAGTGTAAGGTGTTTTAAAGGTGTCATTTTACTTCTCATTATCCTGCTCTGATTTTGTTAGTAATAAATTCAGTTCATATCTCTAATTTGAGCCTGTTTTGCCCGTGATGTTATTTGGTGAGTGATCTCTCCCAGTCCTTAGCTCAACCAATGAACGCTTTTGTTATATTTTTTCTCCCCTTACAAATGCAGAGGAGAGGGATAAAGAGGCTTTGGTGGGTGCCTGGCATCCGGCCAGCATCAACATACTACATATTTTTGAAAGATAATTACACCTATTATTATAGCACCTCTGAAAGACACGACCTAGATTAGAATTGGGTAGAAAAGTCCAAAATAGTCTATTCACAGCAGAAAAGAGTTCTACAGTACAGCAGAACAAATATAAGGACTTTCAGCTGAGCCATGTGTTGCTCAGGCATAAGAGCATCAGTTACACAAATATTTTAATCTAATCACATTTTTCAAAGGAAACTTGTTATATGGATATAAATTTTCACTATATGGATAATCCTACAACTGTCAATAAATGTAAAAGATGAAAATTGGAAAAATGTTGAAAGGACACATCATCACTATGTATCTTCAACATGGCCAAAAGCAGTATTTTGTGAAAAGTTTAGTTTCTAAAATTACTATAATGATAGAAAAACGATTGAGGCCAATAACAAGAAACTTCATGAAAGTGAGGCACATAATCATTGAGATAACATTTGGATGCACTCTGTACAAAAAAGAAAAGAAGAATGCAGTCAGAGCATATCTTTTGAAATAAAATTTATATTGATGATTCTCCTAATTTCACTGAAAATCCTTTAACTGGCCAAAATGCAAAACATATACAACCTGATTTCTTGTCACCAGACATGTGGGGTATTTAGGATTTTTGTCTTTTTTTTTCTTTTTTACAGGAATCTGTGGGACAGTCTTCTTGGCATAGAATTTTGGTAGCAGTTTTATCAGGAAATGTGACTGAAATGGCAAATTGTGGGACACAATACTCATGCAGAAGTACTACTGAGGAAAAGACTATGAAAAACTTCTAACTCTAAAATTCTAGACTTGCTATCGAAGCAAAGAATAATTCACAAGGTATGATGAAGTACTAATAAAATGATAAATCACATTAAATTATTAAATTTTGCTATGGTAATGAAAACAGAAACTGCTAAAAACACATATTTAATGTACACCAGGAATATACCAAATTTCAAGGAAAATTGGAGCTTAAGTCTAAATACTAATAAACCAGTGTCCTGTATGATTCCATACATTATAAAATAAGAATGCAATTTTGACAAATAGTGAGATGTATTAAATTTCTGCAGGATATTTTAACCACCAAGAAGCCTACTCACAGAAGAACAATAGCAAATGTGTAAGATTCTTATATACATTGTAAATTTGACAGTTAAGAGAACATCACAGATGAAAAGAAAATCAGCTGTGAAACATATTTGATCAGAAAGAAAAAGCCAAACACACTGGCTACCAGGCTCTCTTTCCCTCTGTCCCTCCACATTTCCAGCTCAGAGTAGTATGTTGGAAATACTTCCCCCTCCAACACATGGGATGTTGAAAAGGATCAGAAATGGGATGCACATATGATTCAAAGGGGAAACACTGCACAACTAGCACTTTGAAGAGATATTGAGTTTGACATTGATTCAACAGCCTCCAGGCTTTATTTATAATGCAAAAGATATTTTAGGAATGTTCTTCTCCCTACTCAGCGTGTTATCCCCCTATATCCCAAGGTTATTCTTCACCACACAAGATTTTCTCATCTTCTAGCTCAAGATTTAGCTAATTGTTGCCCTTCCTGCCATTTCCACCTTTTATTCATAGTCGTGGAATCGCATGTCCTTGCCTGGGTAATGCTTATCACTTTCTCTTAACCTTTCTCTCTGTCAGTCAACTCTGTCTACCTAGAAAGAGAGAAATATAGAAATATTTTTCCTACCTATAAAGTCAAAATTCAATAATTTAAGCCAAGCCAGTAGGAAGGCACTTGGGTGTTTTTATAATATTTATGTAAAACTTTCTCAGATTATCTTAACTTAAATTATAAATCTTTTATGAAAAGTCTGACATTGTTTTGTAAACTGTTGTCTGCTCCTGTAGTACTGCCATTCAGGATAGCAAAAAGCTGTATGCTACATAGAACTCTAAAGGTAAAAAAGGATACTTTGACTATTTTGTGACTTCATGTATTCATCAAGTAAAATAACTTTTTCCTGTCTCTTCCTTTCCCAAAGATTTCACTGTTTTGCCTCTATAGAAGTACCTGATCGACAAATGGCATAACAATGGTATTCAAGATGTTCAAGAACAAACATTCTTCACACCTGCACTTTTCAAAACACAACAGCTGAGAAAAAGCTTTCAGAAATTCCCCCCATAGTATTTTTCAAAAATAAGATTAAACCATCCATTATTCCAAAATAATCCTATAAATAGGTTTGGTGTTCGGTGTGATTTTATTTCAAAGGTAGTAATTTCCTGTAATATTTTTGATGTGATAAGATTGATTTAAAATAATTGATTTTCTGTCACTTTTTCAAATGACATAGGATAACACATTTTATTTCTGCACCGTACATCTGATATTATGACTCCTGTTTTGATCAGTTCATTATAAAAAAAAACATTAAATGTAAAATGAGATGAACTTTTATTTTTGTTGACACAAATTACTGTTGGGAAATTTAGCTGACTAGAGACTGGAAAAGTACAAAGCCGTGGCTAATTCCAAGTTCTGCACCTGCTAGATAGCGTGTCCTTGAGCCTAGCTGTAGTACGATAACAAATAGTGAAAGAGACATGAGAAAAGAGAGATGTAAGCCCTAAGGAATGAGGAAGAGTTAATGGTATAGTTTAGCCAATAGATTGCTTGGCTTACAGAATATTCATAAGCTTATTATTTTCTGTATAAGTGTTTGATGCTTTCTTCAATAAACTGGACCTGTGATGAACCATCTGGTGTCCTGGTCCCCTTCCTACAACAAATTACAAAAGTTATTTAATGCTTAGCTTACTGTTATATCTCTACTTTCCAACATGTTTCAAGACTTAGAATCATAGAGTGATTTGAGATAGAAAGGATCATAATGGATCATCTAATTGCAACTCCCCTGTCACAGACACATTTTGCACTAGATGTTTGTCCTAAGCTCCTTCCAACCTGACTTTGAACACTTTCAATGAAGCAATATGCATAATGTCTCTGGGCAGCCTGCTCCAGTGTCTCACTATCCAACAGAATTTTTTCTATTTATTTCTATATTTATTCTATATGTTTCTCTTTTCTAATACTAGAAAGCATCTTCCTTATGAACAACCTAAACCAAAATCCATTGTCTTATCACTGGTAAGGAGTATTCTGGTTCTGGTGGTTCTTGCAAAGGGTATTAATCTTTTTTCCAAGATCCCTTACCTATTGGAACACTGCATTGAAATCTCCATAGACTACTTTTCTTCAGGCTGAACAAACCCAACTCTCTCAGCTTGTCTTTGCAGAAGAGCTGTTGTAAGCCTGTGATCATTTTTGTAGTCCTCCTCTGGAGTTACTCAACCGGGTTCATGGTTTTCTTGTGCTGGAGAACCCAAATCTGTATGTCAGACTTCATGTGGGATCTCACAAGAATGGAGTAGAGGGACAAAACCACCTCCCTCACTATGCTGCTCACGCTCCTTTTGATGAGGTTCTTGTGTCCAATTTTTCGTCTACTAGTATCTCCAAGTTTTCGTCTGCAGGGCAGTTCTCAATAAAGTCACTCCTCAGTTTATATTGATAAATCAATTATAAAAGTTTTATATTTCACCAAATTTGCCTACCATAAGAGCTGTTTAATATTCAAATATCACTTCCTGTAAGCTCATGAGCATAGCATTCCCAAGGTCAAGAAAGTGAAAAAACGGACAGACGACCTACAGAGTTGAACATGGAATTCCTGTCAAAATGCATTTTGTTAATTTCTGTGATTTATTTATATATTTATTTGATGGAGGCAATTTTACTTTCTAAAACCTAGACCATTAAAATCTAACTTACAAACAATCAAAAGAGTTGTTCCCAAACAATTTTTTCACACTGAATAAGTAGGGTGTGCAACAGTTCATTAAGCTGGACATTGCCATCAGGCAACATGGAAGCTATGCAATATATCAATATCTGTAAATTGAGCTAGCAATCCCAAACCAAACCAAACCAAACCAAACCAAACCAAACCAAACCAAACCAAACCAAACCAAACCCTCCCCCACTCCCCCAAACCGACAGAGTAATGGAATTCTGCTGTTCAAAAAGATCTCCAATGTCTTTTGATTGTAAACATTGATCTTACATTGTCATGTTGCAATGGTTTTAAGACCAGATGGAAATTAAACTTATTAAGCCATTGCCCTTTCATCTGCCCATTCTGGTAAGAGAGGGACAATAGCAGAGGTTATGGGTTGAGTTAAGAATTTACTCAAAGTACAAAATAGTGAAATAAGACAAATAAACATCAACCAACATCAATATTAATTGCAAGAGTTTACAAAAACAAAATAAATATAAACTCTGAAGACCTAATGCAAAATACTTGATTAAACTAACTGGTTTGTTTTCTTACCATACTGATTTGTTTCAACACTAAAACTTTCTCAGCTTTTCTGTAAAAATGAAATCACTTTGAGAACAACCTACCCAGCCAGTGGGGTGGCAGTGGCAGCAGCAGCAGAGGCAACAGAGGTTAAGTCTGGGAATGAGCATTAGTTTGCTCTGGGACACCCAAGCTCTAAAGCTCTGTTCAGACCTGGAAGCCCTTGAGGGTCATTTGAACATCTCCAGGGAGTGTGAGCAACCCAAAGTGTGTGTCAGAAGGACACGGCACGGAACTTTGCAGGACAGTTTGTGTAAGAGGGTGCAACCACTCTCCTGGCTTCTGAGACAAGTACACCTGAGGGTTTTTCCTTTCCCAGTCAGAACAGACTGAGTAATGATTTCAACATTGTCAAAAACCATTGCTAGCAGTAGCATGGTGACCCAGATGGAGCTCTCTAGGAAGAATAAAGGTGTCCAAGTCTTCATTTGCAGACTCCTTGAGCCTGGCATTAATGTGGATGGACAGCACAGATGATACCTGTGTGCAGTGTGACTTAAGCAGATGATCTGCTCAGCCTAGGGGCTAAACTTTAATAGGAAGAGGAGAGCTTGAGGACAATCAAGGAGTATGAGAAAGAAATAGACCACTGGAGTCATGTCCTTCAATCCATTAGAGAAACGCAGTGAAAGGAAGTTTAGCAGGAAACCCCAGGTGTGACTGACCAGTGCACATTGCCAGCTTGTGTCCAGCCTCTTATCCACCAGTGCCTGCAAGTCCTTTTTGGCAGGGCAGCTCTTGCTCATTTAATCCACCAGACTGTGTTGATAACAGTGGCTGCCTCAACTCTTGTGCGGGACCTTGCACTTGATTGTTGATCACTATCCTCTGAATGCAGCCATCCAACCACTTCCTTATCCATCTAACAGTCCACCCATTGAATCCATCTTTCTCTCTAATTTATTGCTGTGGGGGGATGGTGTCAAAGGCTTTACAGAAGTCCTGTAAATTACAGGAAAAGTGACAGATAAATGTCAGATAAATTACATCTGTAGCCTTTCCCTTGTCCACAGATGAGTCACTCCATTATAGAAGGCCACTGTGTTGGTCAGGAAGCACTTTCCCTTGGCGAAGCCTCCTTGGTAACTGTCCTAAAAATCACTTCACCGTCCTTCTGCCTTAACATAACTTGTAGGAGGATCTGTTCTACGAGTTTCCCAGCACAGAGAGGCTGACAACGTGATAATTTTCAGGGTCCTCCTTTCTACCCTTCTAAAAAATTGGTACAGTATTCCCTTTTTCCAGTCACCTGGGACATCAGCTTACTGCCATAGGTTTTCAAATATGGAGAGGGGCTTGGCAACTACTTAGCCAATGCCCTCAGAACTCTGTTGTGCATTCACATTCCTCAGGTGGTCACAAACCTGATATTTGTGTGAGATGGAGTACCCATTCCCCAGTACTTAGTACAATAGTTATTTTTTTCAACATGTCAGCTGTGTCAGGAGGAATATTCCTGCACCTTCATAAGCTATTTCCAAATCTAGATATCTCCAGATCTAGGTATCTTACAAGTGAGCAGGTGTATGAAGCTATAGTAGAGGTGGCCTTTGAGTCATAGTAAAATATATTTATTGTGTTGGGGAAATACAGGTGGCCTTTGAGTCACAGTGAAAGATATGTATTGTAGAATATGTAAATATATCTATGTAAAATCTGTTCCTGTAAGTAAATGAAAAGGGGGAAATATAGTAGAGGTGGCCTTTGAGACATAGTAAAATATATATGTATTGTATAAGTGGCCTTGCCCCAATCCTAGTTGTTGGAAATGGGCTGCAGCTGTGATGTCCTTAATTAGGTGGCAGCTGTGGCTAATGAAGATAACTGGGATAAAAGGGGGTGGGTTGGCCAGTCAGGGAGAGCCTTGGAGAAGACCTGATGAAGAAGCAGGAGCAACACTGCTGTGAAGAGCTGCCTGTGAGAAAACTACCCAGAAGGTGTGGGACCCTAGAAATAAGATAACAACAAGAAGCTATGAAGCTTATGCCTGAAGCATTACAATGGCTAGATAGTACTGCTAAAAAAGATTGCACTGGAGGTCTCCCTTCCATTGAACTGTGTGGAAAGTGACTGTAACAAATTTCTTTATGGTTTCATTTGTGCTAAGACACCCCAATAGACTGGGGGGAAAAAGAATGTTTCATTTTCTGAGGAAGTATTATTTTTTGCATACACACGGAAAGCCAACTGACTTTACGTGCTCTCATTTACTGGTGTGGATTGCTGCCAGATGCCTTTCAGTGTTATTTTATTATGCATACACCTCTCTGTCCCTCCATTCCCTATTCTTTATGGGGGCTTTTGGCAATTAAATGTGACATGTTTGCTGTTCTAAGCAAATTAAAAAATAGGTTTTGATTGATATGCTAGATTGAAATTTGGCATAGAACTTTATGATCACAGATTGTGATACCTTCAATAGATATTTTCCCTTTTCTACTGAACTTTGGCTGTTAACCTTTTCTGGGAATTATGATTCTGTAGAAGGAGTACTCACTTAAGCGTAAAAGATTTGGTAGAAGATTCCTTAAGGGATTTGATAAAAATTCCTCAGATTAAAAGAGTATCTTGCAATTTATTTTAAACTTTTTAATTTATTTCAAATTAATTGCCTGATAGAGTGATGATTTTCTCATGATCTGATCTTAGTCCTGCCATGTTCTGTGTTACTGTTCAGCAACTACAAAATGAAGCCTCTATCTGAATCGGAAACTTGTGTTTTCTGAGAGGTAGAATTTTGGAGTGAGTTGCTGTGCAGTGGTTGCTAAGCATGCTTCTGCACATACCCTTAGCAGCTGTTAGAGACACTGTGGAGTTATGCAGACAGACTGGGAGGATTTCCATATCATCCCCTAGTGTTTACTTGCCCTTAATTTCTTTTTGTAGCAGAGTTATGAAATGTATGAGATGTGAGTTATGAAGCTTGAATTAAATCAATCTTTTCTACATTCAAATGCTCTTGCATTTTATAATTTCTTCTGTTGTAACAGGCTTCTTGAAATTCTCTCACTTCATACACGTACCTGGTCAGGAACATGGTCCAGCCCATAAGGGTCAGAGTAAGAGAATCACAGAGGATTTTCATCCTGTTCAGATTGTGTATTAAACTATTTTTTTCTTTTATTTTGGTAGTTGGTGTTTGGTTGGTTGTTGTTGTTGTTTTGGTTTGGTTTGTTTGTTGTTTTTTTTTTTTTTAACCCCATTAGCATTTTGTAGTCCTTTATATGATGTAAAATTCCTGGGACAGTAGCCATCCTATTAATATCATGCAGCAGGGAAAAGTAGGAGAGGGGGTAACACATATCCAGAGATTATTGACCCTTAGCTTAACTAAGAAATAACTCTGACATCTCAAAGATTGTATTTTATAACTGAAAATGGGTATGTGACTTATCAGGTCAGCTGTCATCTTTTGTTTGTGACTCAATTCTCAGAAACTATAGAAGAAAGTTTGTCTTCAGTAAGGCAATGAATAAGGATGATGAAAAAAGCCTGTCTGTCTATTATACAGAAGTAGAGCATATGTGTGTCTTGTACCAGAACATAAACTGACAACTATTTAGACAAATGCATGGCATATGACATGGTAGAAAATAAAAACTGTGTCGAAAAAAAATATTATTTGATGTATCTGATTCTCATCTGTACCTTAGAAAGGTTTGTGAACACACTCTCTCCTAATTTGTCAAGACTACCTGCCTACTGTCTGTCTTGCACTTGGCACTCTCTTTTCAGGGAAATGAAATTAAATTTGCAGTGTCTTTTTTCTGAGAATGCATCATAGCCATATCTGTGGATCACTCATTCTCTTTAATTTTTTCTGAAGGAATAGCCTCCATTAAAATAGTGGAAGATCCAAAGTGACCTTCAGGGTATGATGATCTTACGTCAAGACTTGTACATGTTGGGCCAAACACAGGCTAGATTCAACCTCCCAAGAAATTAATTATTTAATTTCAGTTTATAATTTTATTTATTAAACAAGAAACCGACTGATTTAATTTTCCAACTGCTACTATCATAATTTTTTTTCTGCACCTAATGATGTGCTACTGCTACAGCTGATCATCTTGTATATCCTGCTAGACTGCTGATGTAGTGGCTTCAAGAAAGATAGTGGTCCACAACAATTAGTAATAGGAGCCAAACCAATCGCCAACACAAATACCCCGAAGTACTGGTGTTTCAACAACAAAAGCACATGAAAATAAAACTTACGTTTCATAAAAGCTATTCTTGTTAAAGTGAGACAGATGAAGACATTTGTTTCAAAAAAAACACACGAAAATCACAGATCTAGATTTGAAAATATTTAGAAGAAAATGCTTGTTATTTTAAGGATTGAATTTCTGCTCTACTGTTACCTATCCTATATAAAAGCAATTATTAATTCTAGTTAATTAAAAATATTGTCACAAGGTCTGTTTACAGAAAAACCTAGATATGGACATGCACGATTCTCTTCAGATTTTATTCAACCTGTATTAGGTTTATTCATGTTAGACATCTTGTGTTCTCCAATATCTTGATCACCTGTATTTGAATACATTTTAGACAAAATGTCTCCATAGAGGGTACAAGCATTTCGCTTCCAGTACATCTGTTCGTACATTTGAAAGTGACATATAAGAATTAGAAGTAGTTCTTGAAATGAATTTTTTATTCCAGCATTATGTTTACTAGAAAAAAATATCAGGATAGAGATAAAAACACCATTAAAAAACATCTGTTTTACTGGTTTTGACTATGAGGGGAAATGCAAGCAATTTTTTTCTGATTTTTTATCAAAATGCCAAATTAGGTGATGCTAGGAACAAGATTAAAGATCTTGTTAATTTCACGTAAGTTTCTTGTTTACAGACTATGAGAAACTCGTCAGAATATATATGACTCCACTGTGTAGTCTTTTTCATAATCTTTGTTGTGGGTCAATAGCCTTCATAAGAATCTGATTTTTTGTAAAATCATGCTTATGTAAATCTACATGGTATAAATTTGGAAGCATTAATTTTGTGATTCAATATGGCCTACATCTTTTCCTAATGATATGGTGTAATTCTTTTGTCAGTGTAGCTTTGCTGTTTGCAATAACTGAGGATGTGTAACCTACTGATTACAGAGTATTTCAATTCAGTCATTAGATGAGAAAAAACCCAACAACATTTTCCCTTCTCTGTTATTGTTCAACAGCTACAAACTGAAACCTCTATCTGAATTGGAAACTTAGGTAGCAATTATGGAGCACTCTACCTGCCACAGCTACAATCTAAGTCAAATGTCCTTCTTTTTTAAGAGACTGTCTCTTTAGGTGTTTTCTTTGAGGACAGTCTTGTTTTTATAACTTCCCATTTCATGGCTCCTTTTTTTTAATAAATGGAATGCTTTATCTTGTAGCTCTTTCCCAGCAAACAGGCAATTTATTATGTTGCAATTTCTAATAACACTGTGCTCCCTGAGTATAGGACAATATTTGTATTAGTGAAATAGGCATAGTTAGGCATACAGCAATCTAGCATAGCAGCAAAGAATTTTCATTATTGTTTATTTTACATACACACTGGCTGTATGTATTTTTTATATGTGTGTAAACATACATTATGCAGCATAGTGAAAGAGCTTAAAAACAAGGAGAGCTGCAAATATTTACTACATTTTACACACAGCTAGAGTATTGTAGAAAAAGGCAGGTAGGATTAAGTTTCATGTGTCAAAAATGGAGTAGAGGAACTGAGGTACAAACTGATAGTCACCTCAGTATATTTAATTTGGCACATATATAGTAATAACATGTGGTGCATGATCTTTCAAGCATATATCGTGAAGAATCTGTACCTTTTTATACAGTGGGAAGCAGCAGAACATAAACACAAAAATTAAACTGGGCTAGTGTTAAAGCAGGGAGAGGAATTTTCAGAAGCTGATGACCACCTGCTGGTCACCAATGGAATGGTGATTTGCTAACTAGTCAGAAGATTCCAACTGTTACAGTAGATCATTTATAAAAGCAGCGTCAATATTTACAGCTGATGAAACATTTTCCCTATCTTCAGAAAAAACAGGTCTTAGAGCCATAAAGAAAATCTGGTTTAGCATTCAGCCTACTAACTTTCAATTCAGAACTCTATTCCATTAAAATTAGTGAAATTAGAGTCAAGCTTTTAATAACATGTCCTTTGGAAAATCTAGAAAAAAAGATTAATGAAGTAACTAAGAATTTTCTGTTCTAAATATTGGTGATCTCTCAAGAAAACTGAGATGGCAGATTCCTTTATTATGAGAATCTGTGATTGACACAACTTAGTACAACAGAATCAGGCACATAAATATTTCCTAGTGATGTTTGATTATATCAGTAGAGTGATCCTGCCTATTCGCGCCATGTGATGGATAGACTCTTGGCGGGTAGCAATGTCTTGTACTGTATTGCTCCTAATAATTATCATAACATGTTTTTCATGCAAAAAAACCAGTCAAAATAAATAAGAAAGAAGAAAAGAAAATATTGTCACAAAATGAGCATCTGTACTGTGTATATATACACGTACATATATATATATATTTACTCATACATACATATGAGAAAGAATTATTTAAGTTCTGATTTTGTTTGGACTGCTAGTTTTAAAAAATCAAATCCAATTATTAGTCCAGAAAGCAAAGTAACACACATCTTAAATTTTCATGTCATTGGTAATCACACGTTTAGTCCATTCTTTACCTGTTTCATAAGTTTTGTAGTTATGTAGTTGTGATTGATACTGACTTACATCAAATGAAAAGTTTTCTTCCAGACAGAGTATTCATCAGAATTCTTATGAAGTCTACAAGAGGAGAGCCCCTGTGTTGAGGTTTAGGTTCCTTCCTTTTGTTTCTTTCTCTCTATCAGGGAATTTTCTCCCATATGTGTTCCTAAGTGAAAATAACAACTGGGTGCTTATGAGAAAAAAGAGAAGTGGCTGCAGCTCAGGGGAAGGGTCCAGCTGGCTACTCTCTTTTTTTACCTGGGAATTTCTCTGGGAAGGGCAGAGATAGGCAGGAATTGTGCTGGGGAAGAGGGGTTGGGTGCAGCTCCTAGCTCTCTTGGGCTCTGGCACTGGGAGGGGAGAGAGGCTGTGGCACTGTGGGGAGAATTCACCACCACTGCGGGGTTCTATCTCCTGCTGCCTTTCTTCTACCATGAGTGGAGCTCTGCTGGTAAGTGCGGCCATTGTACTGGGACCTTATTATCACCCTGCCTCACCAAGCAGAGGACCCTTCACCATCTGCTCGGGTGCCTCAGGGGAAACCCTGTCATCCCCAAGCCTCTTCTCTCCCCACTCATGGGAGCCTCTCTCTGCTGTGTTTGGGAGCCAGGCTTCCATTTCCCAGCCCCCCGCTGTTTCTTTGCCACTGCTCTGATTTTGTTCTGCTGCACCCACACCCCCTGCCTACTGGACTGTACACACACATGCTAGTAAATAACTGTTATTCCTTTTCCCAAATCTTTGCCTGAAAGCCCCTTAATTTCAAAGTTACAAAAATCAGAGGGAGGGGGGTCATATTCTCCACTCCAAGGGACGTTTACACCCTCCTTGGCATACACCTGCCTTTCAAACCAAAGCACTCTGATGATTGGGACTCAATTACACCTAAGAGAAGAGATATAGGACAATGTTTCCTGGAAGCTAAATTGCATCTCTGCACTATTATCTGTGCATATTTTTTACAGTATATTTTTTATCAGATATTCTTACATATTGATAATTTGTTGATTTCTGTAGAATATAATCAATATTTTTCTGAGAAACTCTTTACTTCATTGGCCATTGTGGATAGTAATTTGGAAAAATCTCTTGCAATTCCACATACAGTTCTACACACACATGGCACACATAGTATGTGTATGTCTTTTCTTATTGTAGAGAAAAATGTATATAATATACTTGGCACAGAAAGTTTTCAGGCCTATGACATGTTCATAATAATTTAAGACAAATTACAAATAATTTAAGACAAATGACAAAGAAAATGCAACTTACCTCTCAAAAAACCACCAACCCATCTCACTAAGATGAAGAAGAGAACTATAGGGGAAAGACAAGGCAAAAATTGTGAAAATTTACTAAGAAACAAAATGACCATAGGAGAAAATAATATGACCCACAAGGATCTTTGGAGTCTTCATATGAGACAAAACACTCTGGTGAAATTTATGGGTAACTTTGTAATGTTCTTTAAATGAAATTAATACTTCAGTCTTTAATATGTAGACATAGTGTAACTAGAACAGATCTTGCAGCTGGGGGCCATTTAAGCTGATCACCATCCTGGAGGTTGGCAATTGTGTTGCCACCTGCTACCAGTCATTTTGACTGTAATACTGTGACAAATGGGTGCAAAGCTCACTCAGGCTGAAAAGTTCAGACCTTAAAAATATTCTATATTTTCGTCCTCAAAACCTAAATCTGAGTTTTCAGTTTAGCATGTGGAATTTAAGACATAAATATTAATGTGTACACCTTTAACTTGAGTGTCCATCTAATTTTGTCAGAAAGTAGGAATCATCAGAGCAAATGAAAGTGGAAGACTCCCCTTGTGTTTTTTGTTCTTAGGTCCAAATTGAAAGGAGCTTGTAAGGTATTGTTTTACTTACAGAAACCTTGGGAAAAGCTTCACTATAAAGTCTGATAATCAGCTAACTTTCTTTGCACCCTAAACTTTTGACAAGGTTTGGTTAACTTGCTTTAATGATAATCCCTTAAAACTAGGTGTGATAGTGTGTCTCTTGATTCCAGGATGTATAAGTTAAAGAGCTAAAATTGACTGTATCAACCTCAAGAGGATTTTCCTTTTGGCAACTGCACTATTTAGTGAGTTTGTTTCAGAGAACTTGTAACTTGCTTCATTTAGTATTTGAAGTTACAGTTTGATTATAATTTGAAAAGTCAATCATCCAATTTTGTAGTTTAGATTAGTTTATGATACTGAGATTTTGCCTTCACATTGAGAGTGCAGGTCAGGACTCTACACGTCTACAGATAAGCAACTATATGCTTGTATCTTAAGTTAAGTTTTACAATTCCAGAAGTTAA
This sequence comes from Melospiza melodia melodia, assembly GCF_035770615.1. Classification (NCBI taxonomy): domain Eukaryota; kingdom Metazoa; phylum Chordata; class Aves; order Passeriformes; family Passerellidae; genus Melospiza; species Melospiza melodia. Next base: position 57,752,026 of record NC_086226.1, on the reverse strand, counting down.
AAAGAGGAATTTTAATATCTATTCAGCCTTTTTTTTCAAATTAGTAGTGTCAACAATGGTGCACAGATAATTCTTCATTTAATCTACAAATGGGTTATCAAAGAAAAAAGGTCTTTTGGATATTCTAGGATACTACTCATCTTATTTGCAAACACTTGCTAACTTCTGAAAATATAGTTGTATGTTGACTGGTGATAGGTGGCATGCTGTGTCTTCTGTATCTTCTGAAATCCCATCCAACTGTGATTATGCCACATATTTTCTCATGCTCTTTTGAAGTTTCCAATGTACCTACAGGGAATAAATATTATTTACTGAGATTGTAAACTGTTCTTGTTGTTTGTTTCAGTGGGAGATGTGAGAGACACAAATTGTTTCTTTGAAAAAAACAGCTCTTTGAAAAACATGAATAAGTTAGTCTCCTTCTGTGCATTTGCTTTGTTGTCCTACTTGTAAAGACTATGAAAATGATATTTCTGAAGCACTAGGTGGCTTTTACTTAATACTGCCCTTAAGGCATATGCACACGGGTGGAGGGCTCATTCTAAAAATAACAGAACTGAATTTACATAAACTTTTTTTCTGCCACTTAGGTCAGCCATGAATGGATCATTTATTCTGAAATAGTTTATATTATGGGTTTCAAGTCTTTCCTTCAATTAGATTCTGTTGCTTTGAAAGCTTAACATCTTTTATTTGTGCAGCTTTGAGACCTATCAAGAACCCCTTCAAGGCAGTCAGTTTGTGAAGTAAACACAGAGCAACTGCATTTTACAAAAGCGATCATTTTCCCTCAGCTCATCTTTCTTCTATTTTTTAACTGACTGATGAAATCTAAGCTGATTTCATCATATACTCAGGCTTGGTTCCCCATAGCTAGGAAATTGTGCTTAATTGCTCTTCAAGACCAAAAGTACACACTTGAGCCCAAACTTTTATATCATTACCATTTGTTAGCTACCAGTTTTTGAAATAATTTCTAAGTGTTCATAACTCTAGGCTGCTTTCTAAAAAAGTCTCTTTCATAAAACATACATATATAACACTTCGAAATATCTGCTGATGTGAAGTTTTACAGAACATAGATAAGTGCTTAAATTCAAATTACAGATAAAGAATAATAGCAAAGTTCTTTGCTGACTGTTTTATCACAGTGCAGTACAGTGCTAAAATATTACATACAGAGTTGTCAGAGTGTTTCAGATCTACCACTTTCATCAGTTTTTTGCTTAATAAGGTTGGCTGGAAAACAAGGGTTCTGGTTTTCAATATACTTGGAAGCTTTGAAAATTTCTGTTCTGCAATGAGATGACAGATTTTTTTTCCTTGAAACAGTCTCCTTCAGAAAGAAGACTGATGATAACAAAAAGTTCTCACAGGCTTGTTCTGGGATATGGAGTACTCACAACTTGTCTTTCTATATCTCTCTGTAACTTGAGTATTACTCGTCACAAATTTGTAATTTGTCTGGCAAAGTATATTGCTTGTCTTTGAACAACCAGCCCATCTTGATCATGAAAGCTTCTCAAAAAAGTTATTTCAAAAAACAAATAATTAAACTGTAGTCAAACCACCCCACCTCAAAAATCCAGGAAGAATTCATCATTCACTGTTAAACATGGGTGTCTTTTGCATTGGTGATATACTTAGTAGAACAATTTTCATCTAACAGTTCTTTTATTATCAAGGATTTCAAGACCATGTGTATTTAACAATAAATGAACAAGGCCCATTGCCTATTACTGCCATTTATTTATAAAGAACTATATTAAAACCTGTGTTTCAGTCATACCTCCAGAATAGTTTGTAAGCTTAAAGAAATACACATATATTTTTTAGCTTGTCTTCTGGAGTGTGAGTAAAAGTGAGTTTGTATTGTTATAATTTTATCTACCATCTTAAGTCTTAGAGAAATACAATTTGTAAGTGTTCCAAAGAGTTAAGTAAGTTACTTTAGGTTAGGTTTTCATTTCCTACGCTTTATTCAGATATACACCAAGGTGGAGAAGAAAGAATTTGAAGAGTCTACTCATGTAGGACATCTCACTTCCTCATAGCTCTCTTTCTTTTCTTCATTCTTTCTTCTCATTTGGAGTGAAAAATTGCTGCTATTTTGCAGACTGAGATTAAAGACCTTATTCCAGCTGTACCAAGTATTTGTTATTATCTCAGATGTTAGGTTGGAGGATTATCCCTTCCTTTTTAATTATATACTACTATAGGGTGGACATTTGTGTGCTTGCACACAATTAGAGGAGTCGTTCATCTGCTTTTATACTGACCCTATTTCAGAGATGCGCCACAACTTATAAAAACTTGAGTAAGGAAAGTAGCTCATCCATGGACATATTTATCTGGACTTGATGTCTCCATGTGGAGACGTAGAAAATACTACTACAGACTTGTAATAGTAAACCTTTTTCCCCAGAAACTGGTTATGTGTTACAGCCCAATCTTGCTCACAGAGAGAGAGTTGGAGACTGATATTTGGTGTACATTTCCAGACTAACTTGAGGGTTCACTTTTCTAGTATACAGTTCTCCACTCAACTAGATTAGGTGTGTTAGAAGCATTTTTAAATCCTATTGGCAAATGAGTTTGGGAAAAACCTTACAATTTTAGAAACGTGCGAGATACATCTTCAAACAAATTAATACAATAGCTAGTACCTCAGATCTTTAAGCTAAATTCTTTGTCAGGCAGTCTTGGAAGCAGTGTTGGAACACCTGGAAGTTTCTGTGTTTTTTCTGCTACCATTGTCAGTTTGTGTCCTTCCTAACAACCAGCTCAAAGTCTGCTCAGGCCTCAATGGAGAAGTAACATCTTGGAGGCTAAAGTCACCAGCAGGGCATCTAGTGAGCCCAGTGTTCATTACCCAAGACTGCAGAATTATTCCTCTTTTGAGATTGCATTTTTTTCTTTTTTTCTTTTCCATTCTTTGTAGTATCTGTGTCTGCCTTGGAATCAGGTTGAGTGAAATATTCTGTATAAAGAAATGTTCATCATGGCATGAAATATGTTGTCCCTAAAGCCTTAGTTGATAATGGCATGGTCTTGAGAAAGTGGTATAATAAAGTGTTTTCCTTGGCAACGCTACTATTACTAACAAGTACTTAAAATGATGTCTTCTTGTAATGGAGATATTATACTCAAATTCTTCGTGCTACCTTTTCTTTTATTTTAAACCTTAGAAGCTTCCTCCTGTGAAAACTTATGCAGGGTAAGATGGTTTCCTTCTTGTTTCTCTATCATGCTTTATAGACTGCTTTGATATTTTTACACACTATGTTCATCAAGTGTGGGAATGCCAATTCTTACAGGTTGACATTCATGTACTTGGACACAGGACACAGGACTCACAGACTGGAGAATGCTTCTGCAATAACTGTATTTCTGAATATGGACGCAGTTACATTTTTCTTTCCATTTTCTAGAGAGTATTAACACCATGTGGTCTTGTTTCTTTGGTTACTATTAAGAATTGATGAGCTTTATTTGATTAAATTTTGGTATTAGAAAATTGAGAGGTCCTACCATTCTAAACACATTCACACACAACTTGAGGTGTTATTCTGTCAGGCAGTGTTTTCAAATCACAAATGTTAGGATACGATTTACATTGATTTTGAAAGTCTTTGTTAATGTTTGACCATAAAGCTTTACAAATGGGAAATGTTACCAATATGAAAAATATTCTGAATAAGTATTTTGAATTTATATTTTATACAATGGATGAATATAAGAGTCTTATGTTGTACAGTGCAATATAAGGGTATTTCAGATCACATTTTTGGAAAACGTCAATTCTATGCATCTTTCAGTCATCTGCCCAAGAAATCATGTATGAAATTTACAAGAATAAGAAAATTAATCCCTGTATTAGAAGCCATAATCTTCCAAGATTTTAGGGTAGACTGTTGTTCAATCTCTGACTTTTATGTATATCTCCTCATCATGGAAGTTTGTATCTTAACTGTCTTAAACATGAGAGCAAGTAAACACACTTACTAGCTCCTTAAATTTTACCCCTTTCTTTTATTTGAATTGACACAGTTTTGAGTTCTGAATGCTGCTTTGCTATTGCTTAAACTGGATTCTCCTCTTCTAACTAAGCTAATAGGTTTAGTCATCCAGGCTTTTAAAGTGACGTGAATTCTGCCATTGGCCTTTATTCTAGATCATTCTGGGTTGCTGGCTGACATTTTTGGTAAAATTTTTGGATCCCATTTTTTCAGTGAACAGGAAAACTTCCAGTTTTATGCTTAGAAGAAAAGAAAATGTAGGCAAGCTGCTTTACCTACACAGTTTCCTAACAGACATACTGCCTTTCTTACTGCAGTGTTTTGGGGTTTTTTTTGGTTGGTTGGTGGAGGTTTGTTTGTTTGTTTGTTTGTTTGTTTGTTTGTTTGTTTGTTTGTTTGAGGTTTGGGGTATTATTTGTTTGTTTAGTGGGTTTGGTTTGTATTTTGTTGGGTTTTTAAAAATGTTTGTTCGTTTGTTTTCTTCCATTTTCCTGTTTGTCTGGAATATTGGTACAAATGGATAGGACCTACAAAAACAGTTTTTTAGAAAAGGTCTTATTAAGAACACATTAATTTTTGGAAGAGAAGGTTACTCGTAGGACACTATAAATCAAACTTTATTATTTATTAGAGTGTCATAAGTGTTCAGTAATAATAAATGATATATCAGGTAAGACATTAGTAAGAATTCTGTGTATGTGGGTAATTCAGTGGTTCTGTTTAGACAGTGAGAACAGATCATGAAGCCTCCCAGGCGTTCAATGAGCTTTACGAATATAAACAATGAATTAATTTTAGGTCAGGGATATAACTTTGAAGTACCAAAGCAATTAGAGTTTAATTTAAATAGATGTTAATGAAAGGTAGTTCACATAAATTGTGTTTGGACATAAAAGGGAGCTTTCAATACAAGAGTGAAATTCTTGGCGAACATGACCAGTCTCAGCTATTTTTAAACTTTGTAAGTGTTTCCAAAATTAACTGTTTGAGGGTTTCTTGAAGAGTAGAAGTGACATACAAACTTTTGTCCAGCTGGAAAAATTTAATGCAATGGTTTAGTTGATCTATATAGGCTTTTTTATATTTAATTCTGCCAATGCAATTATACTAATACTAAACCATTAAAGCACCATTGCTGTGGCAACAAATTATACAGTCTGTGCAAGACACATTCTTGATTTTTGTTTTGTTTTGATTTTTTTAAATTATTTCCATAAATTAAATTGGAACTTGAGAGTATGCATAGGTTATGTGGCTATACAAGGTTATGCAGCTATATACTTAATGACTCCAACTCATACTCTGTGCTATGTACTGTAAATTGTGTAGTCATGTATGCAATCAACCTAGTGCTACCTCAAGTAACCAAAAACCATGCTATTATCCAGAGAAGTTTGGTGACATAGAAGTTCCAAAAATGTTTCAAAGCTATCTTACCTGTTTGCTCATATGCCTCAGTCATGTCTCCTCTAGGCCTGAGAGTATGGATGTACTATTTATCTGTCAGCAGCAAATAATCTTCAGAAGACTTTAAATTTAGACTTAGAGATTGCTCTCTTTTCAGATCTGATTAGCAACCTTTCATTTGTGCTGTTTCTAAATGACTGTAAATTACAGAGCTATACCAAGAGATAATGCAATACTACAGTAAGGAGTGACTCCTTTTTCCTTGTCATATCTAGTTAGATTGTGAATACTTGTTTTCACCATATCATAATGCTTTACTATGTGGCAGAAAATCGGCAGTAATCATCAACAGTATATGGTGGTTAGAGTGCTCTGATCCACGAGGCATATTTGCAGTATAACTGTGAAAAACACTGAAGGTTGTAACAGCGACAGAAAACAAGAATTTTGTACGTTTTCAGTGCTGAATATATGAAACACTTAACTGCTCTCTGCAGTCTAGTTGCTAAACAGGTGTCTTTGAGATTTCAAATGTTCCAAAGTGAGCATTTGGCTAATTGTGTTTAAGTCTGAGCATACATGTAAAGTATGGAGAAGATAACACCAGATGATTAGACTGATAGCCACTTCTGAATTGCAGATTGAGTCTGTTCTTATAGTCATTTATCAGTGTTGTTTTTAGTTGCATTAGAGTTGTCTTGAAACCTTTCTTTAATTTTCTGTATTCTCCTGATAGTTCTTCTCGTACATTGAAAAAAAGGTGAAGATTACTTTTAAGGCATCAGATAGTCTTAGCATCTGGCTAATAGCTTATTCTGTGCTTTTCACTCTTTTGCTCTTGATCCTGTTTTTACTCCATCTTTTATTATTCCAGTCCAATTCCAGTACTTGTCCCTTCCAATTAGGTGTAACTGGCTCAACTACACTGATGGAGGAAACAGCAGTCGTGTCTTAGAAAGTGTTACAGACCATGAAAGACATGCTGAAGGGCCCCCAGACTACTGCACATGATCCAGAGTGTTGCCACAGACAGTGTGATGCTCCCTGCCACCGAAGAGGCACCTGGGCATTCCCACCTGAACTCACTGTGTTATGTGTGCTTCCCCCAATGCCCCACAAATCAAGCAACCATAATTTTGGCCAATGCACACCTAAATTTCGACAATCAAGCCTTGTTTCTGGATTCATGGGTGGTAATAACTTTCTTCTCCGTTATCTACTGTTGTGCTTTCTTTTTCTTTCCCTATTATCACTATTTTCTTAAGTGATATCTTTATGCTTTTATATTGTACATAACTTAGATAATAAGCAAAATGGCTACATTCCTCCTTTCCATTGCAACAAAATTGTTCTAAAATAAACCTGCCACATATATGCCACTGATCATTTAGCGTCACTTCACTTTAGTCCAAGAGATGTATTAACATCCAAGTGGTGTATTAAGTCCAAGGGATATATTAAAAAGGGATGTTTAAAATATGTGCACAGATTTCCTAATTTTGCTAATCAGTATTTAATAGAATTTTATTCTAATGTTTTCCTTGAGAATTTTGTTATATTTTTTCATATCTGGATCCATTTCAGAGTTTAGTCTTTTGAAACAGACCTTTATGTTTTTACTACAGCTTATTTAATTAGTTTTTTTTATCATTACCAGATTCTTAATGTGCCCTAATACTCCTCTATACTCATGCATTGATAACTCAGTACCTAGAAAAAATGTCTTGCTTATGCAGTTGTATAAAATTTAGATATTTATGACCTTTATGACTTACATGAATTTCACTATTTCACTATGCTAGATTTTGCAGTCGTTTATATGTAAGTATGAAGTAAATAAATTAGGAGGAAAAGACTGCAAGTAATAGAAGAGCACAGGTAAAATCCAATCATTAGGGATGATGACCAAAGCATATGCAGGACTTGGTACCAAAGATTCAATCTTCTCAAGAGCAAGAGTAGTCTTGCTCTTTTCACTCTTTTTCACAGTATGCTCTGCATAGTGATATAATTCAATAAGGGGAGGGTGAGCGTTTTCAGCCAGAGAAGCCTGCAGCCTGGTGCTTGAGCCACTCTGGGGAAACAGGGGAGAACTTTCTTTCTCACCTTTTGAGAAATCTGTCTGTGTGAAAAAAAATTCTTATTTTTGCACCTTGAAAAGGAACTGCATTTAGAGGTCTGATCAAGTGCCCTGGATGCTGAGGAGAATCTCCGTTATATGCATCAACTCACAGGAGATGTTTCCATGCATTTAAATAGCCTCCATGCATTTTAAAGGTCAGCAAGGAAACTCTGGTTCAACTTTGCCCTCAAAGTTTCCTATTAATCAGGTTTATTATATATTGAACACCTACACCATGCAATACGCCTTCAAAAAATGAATATCTTCATGTTTAAATTTGAACTTCCTATTTCCCAATTTATTTAAATTAAAACACCATGATTTTTTTTCTGCCTATGGTACACATCAAAATACTTAATGATTTTTTTAAAAAATGTGTGTGAAAGGTTATTAATAATAATAAACAGTACTTATTAGCTTGACAGCAATATTAGAAATGACAATTAGTATTTTGTTTTTGATAATATTAATAGTGATGGCCTTTTCAAAGTCACAAATAATTATGGAGAAAGAAAGGACAGGGCGAGGGGAATTGCCACTTTACAGTTCTTACGTTATTCCATTTGAGGAAATAAGAAAAAAATAAAATTAACATATATTTAACTTTTTAAGCATGAATTGAAAATAAATATATGCTAAAGTATTTAAGCAAAATTTGTTTGGTAGAGAATTTAACACATAAAAGACAATTTGGGAGAGTTTTATTGCTGGTATACAACTGTCATGGGAGACATTTAGGGAAGCGATGCAAAGCTCCCAGCCACTTCTAAGCTGGACACGCCTCTGTGAAAAACACATGTTAAAAAACCCAGGAACTTTTCTTTTTCTCTTCCGGTCAGCCTGGCCCGTGTCTCGGCCAGGCCGGGCCGGGTGGCCGTGCCAGGGCAGCTGGGCCCCCTTCCCCGGGAATCCTGCTGGCCCCCTCGGCGCTGTTCAGGCCCGGCTGGGTCCCAGCAGCGGCCGGGCGGGAGGGAGGGGAGGCTGCGGAGCCCTGGCCGGAGCAGGGCTGGCTGTGGAAGTTTTGCCGCCGGGCCCCCTCCGCCCAGCGCGGCTGAGACCAGAGGCCCCGGCTGCCCGGGCAAAATGCCCTGAGGCTGGAATTGAACGCAGAGAAAGCAAAGACCAGCCAGGCAGCTGATCCAGACGCAGCCCCGTCGCAGCTCCCACCACAAGTTACTGGCGGGTCAGGTGAACATTGGCAGGCCCTACACTTACAGTGCTTCAGTCCTCCCTCAAATGAGAGAAAGGAGCATGATGTAAGCATGTAAAGGCACAACATGAAGACAAAAAGTCAGTGAAGAAGTCCCAGATGGGAGGGATGAGGAGATGCCTTGATCTTGGGGCTTAAATCACTTTATAAGCTATGGAGAAAAGACACCTTTTTCCCTTTAATACATGAAACTGTGGGGAGATAAAGGGTTCAAACTGATATAGAGCAAAGGCCTCCATGCTAAAGTAAGCAGATGTTAAAGTAGCTGTGATCCCATCAGAAGTTAGAACAGAGAAAGAGAGAAAAGTGATGAGACCCTCTGCCCCCAGGGAGAGAAGAAAAAGATCTCTGTTCTCAAGGATGAAGATGATTTTAGAGATAGATAATGAAAAATTTTGTCTTTGAACAGCTCATCTTTAAAACAATACCCCACAAATCAACATGGCCCACAAGCAAGCTGTGGGAAGGCTTGTGAAAAATGGGAGGGACTTCACGATTGCAGGTTTCCCTGGGTGGCTGTTATTTGTGAGGAAATTGAGAACCACGAGAGAACTGTTAATTCTTCTGTGAAGAAGTCTCCATAACATTAACAAGAGGGACTTGTTCACTCCTCCCTAAGTGAAGAAAGACTATTTTAGAGATGATAAACTGACTGGAAATTTTAGGTTTTGTTTCTTTAAGTTGTCAGTGAAAAAGAAAAGGTTGTGGGGAGAGGAGAGGTGTTCTGAATGGTTTGTTTTGATTCTTACTAGTTTTTTTTTTTTTCTTTTAGTTACTGTTAATAAATTTTTCTTTATAGCCTTTTAAGGTTTTGAGCCTGCTTTGCCTTTCTCCTAGTCCTGTCTCACAGCAGGAAGTGAGTACACTGGTGACTGGCCAGCACTGAACCCACCACACTAGTTGGTGCATTGGCAAATTTGCCATTTAGAGATTTTACCAATGTAATAATTAGTAAAATCTCTAAATGGCAAACCAAAACCACTACAACAAAATGTATCTTACTGTGAAACTGATTGTATGAACAAAGTGGATGTACATAAATGCTGTCGGTTCCACTGTCATATAACTTCATAGAGTATAAATTAACTGGCCAGGTTAATATAAAACAAATCAAATCAAATAATAATTTTTGCATTTTGGAAATAATATTACTTTCTAAAACTACTTTCTAAATGCTCACTTCATTGCCTAGTCAGTCAGTAATTGCACACTTTAGGATAAAGGCCTAAAATTATGTCCTGATGTTTGCATGTGTGGCTACCTTGGTTGCCCATGGCATCTACACTATCAATTATGAGGGTGAAAAACCCACACCATAAGCATTGCATCAGAAGCAGAACTCAGATTATAGGCACCATGACCAATGATATATCCTATATTTTTCTACTTCCTACTGAAATAATGCATTTCTGTATCTCTCATAGTAACCCTGCAGCTGGAACATGATGCAAGGCATGGTTTTTCAAAGCTTGCTTTAAAAATTAGCCAGCAAGTTGCACTATCTAGTGAACAGAAAAAAAATCTAACATTAAGTCTAAATATATTCAATAAAATTATTAATTAAGTTTGGCCATTACAAATTGAGATGCTTCAGTTGAATACTTCTCCTTTAATTAGCATAAATTTCTATGCTGCAACATGTATTTGCACTTTTTTCCCTCTTTTTTACTCTTGGTACATTTCTTGTTGCTAATGTAATTTTTTTTTTTTTTGAGGTGGCAAAAGGAAGAGGAGCACTTGGATGTGGAGAAGGCTAATATCTGCTTCCTCTACATAGAAACTGTTACATTAAATCACTGAATGTTCTCTGCTACTGTTCTAAAGTAGGAGTTACATATTCCATTTTTGCACAGCACTTTTAATATTAAGAAGCAAATATTGATTGCTGGAGCAGTTTTGAAAATGAACACTTGAAAAGAAGTGCACTGAAAAGATTTAGTGATTAGGCTGACATTCACCATCACTTCCATGGTAAAGGAATGAGGAAGCTTGTTTATGTCACAAGTTCTTTGTCTCCTTTCCAAGAAGGAAATAATTCAACCATAAAATGAGTAAATGCTCCACTGGGGAAGGTCCCAAAGCTTTCCAGATATGTTATGAACAGTGATGAGTGGATCTGGGGAAGCAGCCAGTCAGCTAAGCAACTAAAGGGCCACAAGCCCATGACAAAGCATTGACTGACACTTCAGAAGCAAGCAAGAAAATTGTTTATCTGTCATATGAATAATAAAAGTTTAGGATTCCTAAGTCAAGCTGATAATAGACTGGAGAGGAGGGGGAGCTAATATAAATAAAATGCTGTGATGTCTTTGCCAAAGTGGAGGAAATCCTGGGAAGAGACCAATTAATTAATGTCACTCTGAATAATGATTTGTGGTGGTATCTGTAACAGAAGATCCCTCAGACACTCCAAGCTGTTGCCTTAGAAATTGAGCCTCTCTAATTAGGTAGATGGCATACAGGGTGGATCCTTCAAGATGGTACACCGTCTGGTCTGACTAACACTGAAAACAAGCGTCAACAGTGATGAGGCTAGCAAAGATAAATGGAAATGAAAGCCCCAGGAACAACACTGCAGGGACTTGGGGTAGCAGATCAGTGCAGAAGATAAATTAGAATCAAATTATCTACTTAAAACATATGGAAAATGGCAATTTAAACTGCGCCACACTGCAAGGGTGGTCAGGACATAATTTTGAAGACTAAAGAAAGGCAGGGATTAGACAACTTGCCAATAGAAGATTAAGTGCCAAAAACTCAGATACAAGGAAGAAAATCACCAGTTTTTGAGTAATTATGTAATATATAATTTTTAAAAAGCAAGGGCCAGTACTTCATGTTCAGTAAACAATGTTTTTAATTACTGAAATACAGTGTAGGTGAACATTCCCTATAATGTAATATTATAGGTACAGGGAATATACAGGTAATAGAAATTGCACACAAAGAACCTAAGCATAAAGGGCGTCCTGAAGCCACTCAAAAATTTATTTAAAATCTGAATTTCACTTTATTTGGAAGTGTTGATATAAGTAATATTATATAGTATGATAACAACTAATCTGATGAACACCCTAGCAATCTTGGCTATAATATTTAGTTACACTTGAGTATCAGTCCCATACTCGTGAATTGTTGTCAGACTCCTTTCCTTTCCTAGCTGTCAGAGCAGATATGGAGGTTTGTACTGGAAACAAAATGAAACAAAACCCCTAAAGTAGTGTTTGGTGTATGTGTCTTTGGCCTCAACAACAAAGCTCAATGTACTTTTCCTAGTTACTAAGCCAAACCATTCAGAAGTTGTGGCAAAATACATTTAGGGACATTGTAATGTATCCTACTTGACCCATCAGCACCACAGCTAGAGCGCCTTCTCCATTAGAGCAAGAGGCTATATCTGCGTACAAGTATGTCTCTGTATTTTGTTTCTCATTGCATATATGATGCATTGCATTGTGGTTCAGAAATCTTTGATTGTTTTGCTGAAGTATCTCTATTCTTTGTGATGATTCTTCCCTTGTTTGCCTTTACCCAGCTCATATTAAACATTACAATAGTTGTTTTGCTTCCTAGTTCAAAGTCATTCTTAAAATCCACCTCTGAAAATGTTTTGTCATGGTGTCCCATTAGTCATCATTCTTCTACTTCTACTGGTATGTTTCATTTGGGTTTTCTTTTGTTTCTTTCTTCTTTAGCAATTATCCTTTGGCACAGATGTGAACACATCCTTGCTGTGCCCCATCTAAGGGTTCACTGTAGGGCTGAGATAGTCAAAGTGGTTTTAAAGCTGGGGAGCCTCAAAAACTAGTGACTAGACAGATGAAAGATCAACTTTCCTGGAATTCAGCCTGGCCTCCTCAGCTTCCCTCACTAGAGCCTAAGCTCCATTACTGGCTTTACATTCAAACCTTCCTTTGTATGAAATGTCTGAGTTGTACGAACAAGACAACATGCATATTATTAGCTTATAATTAATGGCACACATAGCTTATAATTAGCTTATAATTAATGGCACACATTAATTAGTGGTGTGGTATCTTTTTTGCCTTTCAGCACATGTGATGCCTTCATTCATGCCTACAAACAATTGGACATTGTGATTGTTAATCACCTTGATAACTACTGACTGTAGTCGTAGGGAAATACTTTCCCCGTGGTATGTTTTATATTAGTTTTCCTAAAGCACTTTCTTTTTTTCTTACCCTGGGAAAGAAAAATTGCAGAAGTACCCTACCAAAACACCAATCTGCATTCAAGCAAGGAACGGATTAGGTGCTTACATCATGTGTCCAAATTACAGGGTGAAATATATTTCTTTCCTTAGAAAAATATCAAATTAGTCACAGTAAAATTCCGAGGTAATTTGAGATGTTACTTTCAAAGTTTCATTTATGAAATATATGATACATTATGCTTTTGACATCTGTTTTATTAAAATGTAAGCAGTCTTAAAAAACTAGTTCTTTGATCCATCTACCAACTGAAACATTAGTTTTCGTGTGTAATTGAGGATAAATTTTCTTTTTGATTGACATTTGAAATTACAGAAAAATATATCAATAGCCCTCTTTAAAAGAAGCAGCACAGTTCCAAATTTGCATTTATTTATAGGATAGGATTACTAGAGAGTCAACTATGCTGGTGAATTTTTAGTGAAACACAACTATATGCATTTGTATCCATGCATATAAAGCATCCACTAGACAGGAATTTCTTGTATGCTGTACATATTCTTTGCAAAATTATTACTAAAAGATTGCATATTATTATCATACTACTGGGAATGCTAATTTGCAGCACTTCTGCTGCTTCTTTAATCTCTTGCATATAAATTAAGTGAATTGTGACTGTGTAGCTGCAAAGTTGTATGACATCTTCAAACTGGGATAAACCATCTCATCTTGTTTTCCTCAGTGACAGTACATTTTTCAGGCTCACATGAACATATTGCCTCTTGGTTCTTTGTGTGATTATTGAATTTGCCCTTTTTTATTTGAGGTTTAAGTTATTTTTAATGATTATATCTCACTTTCCTTCTTACAGTCTTTTTTTCCTTAAATTTGCACTCTTCTATTTGGGGCTTGGGTTTTTTTTTCAGAAACAATGCATGAAATATTTTCATCCAGTAATCACATGGAAGTAAATTCTTTTATTTATTTTATTATGTCTTTTAATGAAAATAATAAATTTTATATCTTGAAATAAAAAGGGTTTGGTTGACTGAAATCAAGAATGAAATGTTAATTTAAAATTCAGAATGAGAAATTTACATAGCAAGAAAATTATATTGAGAAAACCACTCATTTAGTGATGCATCTGTAAATTTTGTAAACTTTCAACTTTAGATATTTCAAATTTACAATGTTCCAATAAAGTCTTATTACTTCTCTATGAACTGTCCTGTCAATGTTATGACTTTTTTTCCTTCTGTGTTCTTTACAGTTGCTTACTCAGCACTGTTAATGAACCCACCTCCCACTTCAGCCACAAAATGCAAATATTATTCCAAATGAGTATTTCTAAAGGCACATCACGATAAAAACATTTAGAAAATTACCAGAAATTATTTTCTGTGTAGTCTCCAGTTAGCATTACCTTTTTAAAATTGAATTTACTCTTAGTATTGTTAACTTACTTCCACAATTAACTCAAATGTGATTTCCATGTTATTTATTTTGTTCAGAAACAACTTTTCCATGTAAGTTTAGCTCTGCTCCCTGATATGGCATGCTTGCAAATTAAATCTGAAACTGGCAAAGTCGATGATTAAACAGTATTCTAACAGAGGTTTAAAGTTTTGCCAGGAATGATGCACTTTGCTTTTGCAGTGAACTTTCCTGGGAAAGTCAGCTAGTCCATACTACACTACTCATGTATACAGAAAAGCTATTGTGTCTCTAACTGGGGCACTAAGAAGTTTTTACAATGTTTACAAGGTTGTTTTTACAATGCAATTTAAGGGTGTGACAGGGATGTACTTGGGGTTCATTGATAGATCCTGCTTGAACACTGACGATCTGGTGGCTTCAGCAGTACAACAAACACTTGGCTTCTTCCCTCTGTTCATGTGGTGGCACTGCTGGTTCAGAAGCCTCACAGTTCTTCCATGTCTGACAACAGTGAAGTTGTGTGTGTACATGTAAAATTGATTCAAATTATCTGATACAGAAGTGGGCTCAGGATAGAAGTCTGCAGAGAAGGCATGCTCTTTATTTTTATAGGACAGCAATCCAGGCTATCTCAATTGATTTTGAAGTAACGTGAGTCTCATTTTCTCAGGACTAGTCAAGCATTTTTAATCTACCAATTAGTCCTAAATCTAGATTTTCTTCTCTTTTATTTACAATGGATTTTTTTTTAGATGCACTCTTAAGTGACAATTTCGTTTTTCAAAGGCTTGGGCTGAATGCAGGTTTAATTTTTGAGTATTTTTTTTCTCTATTGGAATAAAATATTAGCATAAAAGAGTGGAGGTTCTCTGTCTGAATAGCATGTTAGTTTGGGGTTAGTAATTTTCACACCTGAAAGTAGTATCTTTTTTTTCTCTTCTATCAGTAATATAAAAATGCAGAGGCAAGAATATAAAATAAAATTAGCAATTTTTTAAGCCTGGAATTCACTGAATTGTTCTTGAAGATATATTTTAAATAGTTTAAGCTATTATAAATCATAGTAATTTGTCGCAGACATCTTTTATGAAAGATCCTTTCCTTAGGATTTTTCTTCCTGAAAAGCTGAGAGGCCTCAGGAACAAAATGTAAACAATGGTTATCTGCTGCTGTGGAATGCAACAGGTGGAATCGCTCATGGAATGGGCCATGTTGGATGTTTGTAATTAATGGCCAGTCACAGCCTAGCTGGCTCGGACAGAGAGTCGAGCCACAAACCTTTGTAATCATTCCTTCCTATTCTATTCTTAGCTAGGCTTCTGATGAGATACTTTCTTCTATTCTTTTAGTATAGTTTTAATGTAATATATATCTTAAAATAATAAATCAAGCCTTCTGAAACATGGAGTCAGATCTTCTTGTCTTACCTCATCCAAGAACCCCTGTGAACACTGTCACAGTAATTAATTGCAATAAGCATATATAACCCTAGGTTTTTACTCTGCCAAGTTCAATTCAGGAGGCTTGACACATACCTTTCCATGTTGCTTTGCATTTTGGGAAGATGGGTGTTTTTACAGAAGCATTAAGAAGTATATGGATTTGTTCATGATAAATCTACAAAAAATGGATAAAAAAAATTGGTTACTATTATTTTTAAAATCCATATTCAGACTCATGTACAAGTCAACAGATTCTATTTAAAAACCAGGAAGGAGTGTACAAATTGGGAAATGGAACTGCCTCTGAAAGATTTCAAATGCTTTTTAGGAGTTTACTTTTTAATCATTACAAACAAGAAATTTAATCTCCAGCTGAACATAACAACAAAGAGTCCATGAGTCAGCATAAAGCTGTAAGCCTAAAAGGGTCATAAAATATGAAGCTCCCTATTAAAAAAAGCTTATATATGAAGAGAGAAACAAAACAATTGCTTTCCAGCTCCAGTCATTCCATACTGTTCTACAGTCTGAAGGAAAAGAAAAATATTCAAGGCCATCAAAAATACCAAATGATTCTAATTTTCTGAATAGATAGTTTGTTTCCTTTGATAAGATAGTATTTTTACCTTGTCTGAAATTATTTTAGTTGAGTTTCACATTTTTATACAGAATGGTTTTCATTTGTGATAGCCAGCATGCATGTGTTGCACTGCTGTTGGCAGTATAGAAAAATAATGGGTATCCTTGTTTCCTGTTTGCAGGCAGTTTTGGCAATAAGATGAAATGGGCAGAAAAGAGCTCTCTTTGTTAGTGTTGAAATAAAATATCTACTAAATTTTTTACAAGCATATCCTGAAACAGTGTGGCTTTTTTATCAGTATTTCTAACTCAGGAGTATTCACAATGGTTATGTAAAATATATGTAAAAATATGTATATATTCCTATTATACACATAGCAGATATATTTCTAATTTTTAAATGTATCCCTTTTTACAACTGTGTATGGGGATATATATGTATATATGGGCATGAAAAAAAAAGATTGGTTTCACAACCCAATTCGGTTCATAATACGGTCTCCTTTTAGAAAAATTCCTGTGGTTAAAAAAAAAAGTACTTGTAGATAGAATAATATTTTCAATAGAACACATAAAGTTCCCAAACAGAAAATTAACTCTATTGGTATAAAAGCTAAAGAGATCAGTTTTCATCTGCAAAGCAAACGAACAAATGAAAAGGAACTCATTCATTGGCTTAAGCCAAAACTCCAACAAATAAAACTTCACTTGAAAATTAAAATATTTTGTCCTCTAAAGGGCAGCACAAGTACTAATATAGCTAATCTCTCCTCACCATCTATTTTTTAAGTTAAAAGCAACACAGGGATTTATGTCTGTGATAAGAACTTAAGACAAGTACCCCACTCCTGGGTTAAGTGAAATTAAAATTAGAGTCAGCAGGGTCTGGTATTTTTCACTCCCAGCAAAGCCCAAGTAAATATATTCTGTTCTATGGATTTAGGAAGAACTGCAGATTAACAGAGGCTCAAGGAGAAGGAACAATATAGTCTTAGATACATCTTTTAGATCAGGGTGAAGTAATACTTCCCAATTTTTTATATGCTTTGCAAATCCAAATGTTGCTGTAGAAAACGATTAAGATGGAAAGCTTTTTCACACAAACCTAAAAAATTATATTGTTACTGATATATCTATTCTTAGAATTTGGAGTAAAGCATTAGGTTAGATTTAAAAAAGACATTTCCTTGATATCAGGCTACTGTCTCAGGTTTAAAATTTGGTTCTATGAAGCATCTGTTATCTTAATGATATTCCTAGAAATTAATTTCACATAATATGTAAATTTAGTATTGCCAGATTGTTTTTGAACCATACTGCTGAGCTCAAAAGAAGTTCTATTTCTTTTACAGACCAAAAATCAGTTATTTGTGTAGCTACCAGAAATTAAGAAGTCAAGTGTGAATTATAGTTGGCAAACACAGCAGTTTGATTTGGCACCAATATATAATAGAAGTCTTTAATGCAAAGAAAACTCACTACAGTAATCCATGAAGGTAATTATATTTGCCTGGACTTCTAGTTCATAAAGGTGAAGCATAATAAAAAAGGTTATGTCTGTCCTCACTCAATCCACCTGAAATTTCTTCCCATGTTATATTAAAATAGCACTAAAACAAATTTGTAAAATAATTCTCTCACCTCAAATACAATCAAATGGTGTTCTTCATACAAAGTTCTGCATGCTTAGAGAATTATAAATATGATGGTAAGCAAGGGAGCACTCAATAATTCACGCTTATCTGGAAGAAGATTTTACTAGCGTGAACCATTCCAATATTAACTAAATACTGAGGTTCTGATGTCCTGGGAAGAATGAATAAAGCAGTTGACAACAGACACTGTGTTAAGGGCTGTCCTGTTTATGGATTGCAATCACATGATACAGACAGAGGATGCAGACACACACCACTTGGGGAGATGTATAGTCACTCAGCCCCTTCCAGCAGCTGGCACCAAACTCATGCACTACTGTACTGTGGTCCTGCTCCAGCTGCTGGCACCAAGCTACTCATTCACATAGTCTGACAAGAGGCTGTTAGCCCTTGTAGCACTAACACGCACAAGATAAGTGAGATTGTGCAGAGATGTAGTTAAAAAATAATTTAAGAAGATTCTTTATCCAGTGATCACATGCAGGTGTTAGTCAGAAAACCTAATTGACTGTCCCATTTTACGTTTGACTAGCCCATTTTATGATGTTTTTGCCTACCTTCCCTTTATTTCTTCCCAGTCCCCTTCTCCTGCACAGTTCTCCATCAGTTTGTACAGTTGCACTAGCCTTCCAACTCCTGGTTTTCACTACTGCCAGCTGCAAAGCCCCTGTTGCTGCAGTTCCTTGGTAGCCCATCTTGGCCACTGCTTCCACTGCTGGGCACTGTGTTGACTCTGCTTCTACTATGTTTACTTGTCACTTTTGTCACTCTGTATGTTTTCTTAATGGCTTCTCCCTTTTCCTTGACATCCCCTTTCACAAGGTATTTTATCACATAATCCTGCTGAAATGAACATTCCCATGTGCCAGCGGCCCCTTATCAATTTCATTACTACTTTCCTCATAGTGTGAGTCAGATTGTGCCTGTGTCTTACTGCTTATGGCTTCCTGCTTTAACTAGTATCCCTTTCTGCTTTAAAAGAGTCCTAATGGAGCTGACTCTCTGTCCTACTCACTTCCAATATAGTACATATTAAACTCTTCTTCGTGACAGATTGTTTGGTTAAAGAAAGCTTTTGTTATAAATTTCTGCTTAAAATATTGTTGGAGAGCACTTGAGGTGATTGTGCAATGTGATTGTGCAAACACATAAGGTTAGGGAGCTTAAATTTTAATCTAATAAACACTTCAGTTTTAGAACTTCCATCATTTAAAAAGGGGGTGAGAAGGAGCACAAATCTTTGCTTTCACAGGATACCAAACCAAAATTTTTTGGGGTAACATCAATCCTCATTTGGTCTGTACTTTTCCTCCAAATGTGGAGTGATGCCAAAATAATTGAAAAGTTTCTATGCAAATGTGAGTTGGGGCAAAGAATTGATAGAGGAAAGAACTTCAGCTGAGCTAAAGGAAGAGTTAAGAAAACTGCAGTTGGCACTTGCCATATTGACAGATCTCTAAAACTTTCTGCATATTAGATTTAATACTGTGTGTCTGAAGCTGACTGTCAGCAAATGCACCACTACCAAAAGCAACACCCTCAGCAAATAATCTAAGCAAAACAAAAAGGGATCCTAAAGTATTTAAGGTACTTAAAAAAGGCAAAAGGAGAGGCTTAGATGGCCTATTATACACTCTTTGTATTGAAGATACATTTTCTTCAGTTACTTCTACTTTATTTTTTTTTCTGCAAAGTGCTGGGACACATACCTTCTGCAATTCAATTTGTAGCAGTAGAGACTAGCATCTTCTAGCCTACAGAAATGGTAGATGCAGGAGTACTCTCCAATAAACTTCTTTCATGACAGCATTTCTTTTGCTCTTTCGTTATGTGTAAGACGTCAAATGCAATCCCAGAGGGGCTGAGAAGAGCAGAAGCAGGTCTTAAGATAATTGGTATATTTTTCAAGATCTGTTTATAGAGTATAGAGAAAAGATACACTTTGGTGAAGAAAAAGGTTGGGTTATTGAATCATTTTAGTTCATTAGACAAGCTGATTCACATTAAAAGGGGAAAGGTAGAGCAGCATGACAGAGAAACAGAGAACTTCTCTTTTAACTCTTATTGTTCTTTAATGAAGCATTATGGCTTCAATTGAGAATTTCATTCAATAACAGAAATAATATGGTCTAATATGAACTAATCTGAGTAGTGAACAATATTGCAATATTTTCTTGTCTTTTTTTAATCTACTAATATTAATTTCAGCATCTGTTTTTGCTCCTAGAAGTTAAAAGTACAAACAAATGCATCTGTTTTATTGAAAAGCATGTACAGCAATAGATTACTCACAGTCGGCATCCCATTGCATCATGATGCACTTTCTGGCTTGTGACTGTCTGGTGTACAGCAATTGAAAAATACAAGAATAATTACAGAAAATACAAACCCTTTGCCATATAGGAGATGATTTACATAGCATACAATATGTTAACAACAACACAAGGTAAAGTCAGTGCCAGTTAATTGCCTCTGTCCTTTTAGATGTTCTAGGCCACTAATGGGCTACAAGCAAAACAGTGTATTACCCTTATTTTAAAAACAAAACCACAGTATCCAATCTTCATAGAGAAGTTGTTGGGGTATGGGCTGGATAAGCAGATGGTGAGATGGATATCTCCTATGAAGACAGGATGAGAGAGCTGGGGTGGTTCAGCCTAGGAATGAGAAGGATGTGGGGTGACTTTATTGAGACCTTCCAGTACCTAAATGGGGCTTATAAAAAAGGGAACAGTAGCTTATTACATTGACAGGTACTGACAGGACAAGGGGAGACAGTTTTAAACTAAAAGAGGACAGATTAGGCTAGTTATCAGAAAGAAATTCTGTACTCAGTGGGTGGTGAGGCACTGTAACGGGTTTCCCAGAGAAGTGGATGCCCCATTCCTGGAGGTTCTCAAGGCCAGTTTGGATGGGCCTCTGAGCAACTTGGTCTAGTGGGTGACATCCCTGTCCGTGGCAGGGGGTTGGAACTAGATGCTCTTGAAGGTCCTTTGTGGGCCAAGCCATTCTATGATTCTGTGATGAGTGAGCTGGATGGTAGAGCAGAAAACTGTGCTTCCAACCAGTGGGATCTTAAAGAGATCATTACTCATATCTTACCTAGCCTTCTTTCAACAGAAGAGACTTTGTATGGACAGGGAATTGAACTATTTCTTTGTGTGTGTTTATCAGAAGGGAACATTTCGAGGGTGATTTTAACAGGTGTCATGTAAGAAAATTGCCTCAGCAGCTAAGTAGCATAGCTCTTCTTTGACTGCTACAATACAATTGTTTAAGAAGGAAACATTGATACACCATTAAACAGAAGACATTACTAATAGCTCCAGACTGACATGCCATTGGTAAAGACTCTCATATTGAAAGGAATCTGTTGCTATCTCATGAGAGTGCTTTTAGAAAAGTAAGAAATTTGTAACAGGATAATTGCCAAAGCTATTAATTTCCTAATATAGATCTTGAACAAGATCCTAATCACCCCTTATTTCTATGCAAATGATAAAAGGAGTTATGAATCATGTTAGTAAAAAACAGAATTAGTCACTCTCTGTTAGGTTTTCATCAGTAACAATGGAGATGAACTCATCCCTTTAGTCAATGATTTCTCCTCTCTCTCACATACATTCTTTCTTAGTTCTTCAGAAGTAGACCCTTCTAAACACTCATGCCATGATAATTTTTCATCTCCCAGATATGTAGTGGTCCTGTTGCATTTATATATAATTGCAAAGGCAAGCTGAGTGCCTGATGAAGACAAATTAAAAAATGCTATTGACTTTCACTGTACCTGAGATTAGCTAAACTCACAGCGTAAAGGAACAGAACTCCAAGCATCTGCACTGGATAAGGTGATATACTTTGTGAATTCAGGATTTTATTTCAAAAAGCCTAATCTGAATGCAGTACTCCAGTGGGAGTCTTAGGAGAGGAGTGCAGAGGGGAAGCACCACCTCCCCTGAGCTTTGGATGCAGCCCAGGATGTGGTTGGCTTTCTGGGCTGCAAGTGCAGATTTTTGAGTCATGTTGAGTCTCTCATACACTCACATTCCCATGTCCTCAGCTCCAGTTACCACTACTGAGAATTTATACTTGGAATTATGCCTTCAAGGAGACTCATGCCCTCCAAATCCAACCATTAAACCAGCACTGCCCTGAACTGATGTCCTGCTCATGGTGGTACCCACCCCCAGTTCTCCAGCCCATCTATCTCTCCAGATGCCAGCACACTCACTGGAGTACCAGATACCCCAACCCCCCTAGTCTGGTGGGTTTTAGCAGTGCTCAGTCCCCACTGGGGTCAGGCGCTGAGGGTATTGCACCCCTATCTGTGGGATGGATGGAAGAATCATAATATTAGGGCCAAAGAAAATAAGTAATTTTTCACATAATTATATTTTCACATTTTGAATAGGATTTGGGTAACCTAGGAGGTTCCTGACCCCACATTCACTGGATGCTCAGAATTAATGAAATTCAGGTTCTATTAATCATCTTCTGGGTCCAGCTCTGCCAGCACAGGGGCAGCACAGGGGCTTACAGAAGGGCTTACATGGTGGGGTCATGCCCCTATCTGCAGCCTAGTGCACATCCACCTGCAGCAGCTCTGAGGGGACACTGTCCCTCAGGAACCTCAGGAGCTACACCTTTGCACGGACACCTCCACAGGCCCCCAGTTCCACTCTCCACTGGACCTGCTCCTCCTGCAGTGGCTCTCAGTTCCACTCAGACAGCACCTGGGTCTGTGGGAGGGTGTGGATAATCTCCAGGGGAGCACATCACTGTCTGTCTGGGAGGCTGCTGGGGTGCACCTCCACATTGTAGGGATCTGTGCCCTGTCCTTGATGTTTCCAGCAAGCGTCCATGCTTTGGATCTGTTCCTGACAGTAGCTCCAGTGGGGATCCTGGTGAAAGACCATCCCTGGCTTCCTTACTCTCCTCAGGCCAACCTTGCAGAACTGACATTGTTCCATGTCGTTGAGAATGATCAGGTCAATGATGGCATGGGGCCAGAAGGAGGAGTCTGTGGAAATGGAGCTGTGACATGACACATTGGTCCTCAAGGCTCCAAGGGATAGCCATGCAGGTAGGCCAGTAGGGACAGGGACTCCTTTCTTGAAGCCTCCATATTCACCATCCAGAGAAGAGGGAAGAGACCCTGGCCCCTGTGTCAGGACCTGTGGACAGCCGGCTCCTCATCTATTGGACAGCACTGCCCTGCATGGGCACAGACAGGGCATAGGGTGAGAGATTGGGGTTGGATCTGGTGTTCTCTCTCAGCATTCAATGCCTCTCTGAGCTCAGTGTGGGCTCCTGCACTTCTGTGCCTGCCTGGAGAGATGCTGTCAAGAGACAACAGCCCCTGGCACAGTCTTGAGTTGTTGCTGCCATGAGGTGTTGGCCATTTGTGGGGTGCTGGGTGCCAGGGCCACTCTCAACTCTGCTCCTGTTTAAAGGTTTTTGATGTGCTTCTGCAGCACTTCTAGTGCTCTGCAAAACCCACAGGATGGGTAAGAGGGAAGCAGCTTCTGGGCCCACCCTGCAGTCTCTCATGGCTCTCGACACCACATAATGCAATACCATTCCATGTGAGCCCCAAACTGCCCAGTCCCATGCCATGGTGCCATGCAGTTGCTGCTGACCTATAAACACTTGGCCTGAACTGTGCATTGAGCCTGTGGATCTCCAGCATATGTACCAGGAATGCAATCAGCCTTGATGGGGATGTTGGAGCACTTCATGGCACCAGTCCTAGTGCAGCTCCAGTGCTCTGTGTCACCAGCACAGGCTGATGATGAGGATCTCCACTGACACCTGGATTCCCCAGTGATAGCTCTGTCCAAATGACTGGGGCAGCAGAGGTCAAGACTGCAGCCTGTGAAAAGACACTGAACTGTTGTGTCCAGTTGATACAGCAATTATGACACCTGTGCAATTTGGTTTTTTAGATCATCTAAACGATCAGAAAGAAGTTCAGTGTGAAAATTATTAGTGTTTGGCAGTGGAAAAAATTCCATTTTTGCAAATTATTAAAGTGGGGTATTCTACCACAGACAGAAGCTGTACTGTGTGCTGTGTCCTGATCAAAGATCAAAGACACATTTGATGTTGCATAGCTTAAGATTCCCAGCATCTGAGACACTTGAGATTGCTCTTTCTGTGTAGTGTTATCTTTAATAAATGGTATTTGAATTGATACTTTGCAGAGTCTGATTGCCTTTCTTACTGAATTCATAACAAACCGGCAGATTCTGGTGCAAAACAGATGGTTGATGCTGTTCAAAGCTGATAAACTGCAAGCTGCAGTGTCTTTGGAGGAAAGACAGGCTGGAGTTGCAGCTAAGTTGCATCAGCAAGTTCCAGTAAGGAAAAACAAATCAGTAGTCTAGAGGGAAAATTAAACTTGTAAGAGAAATTCCTACTCTTCCAGACGTGGGTATAAATATACGATGAATATGAATAGCAAATGAAAAGTGGAAGAATAAAAATGTAAATACTCTGTGTACCAATCTAAGCAGAAAGACTAAAGTTTTGGTATTGCATAGAGATGACTGCAGTCTCTAATGCAGAGCTTTCCCTGAGTCTGAATCCTTTGAAGAGGGTAAATGTTATCAAGGTACTAGCAGGGAAAGAAACCTGTGATCCAATTAATACAGCTGCGAACATCTGGGCCTGTTGGAATTAAGTGCAAATACTGCTATGTGTTTGTCAGAAATGCTATAATAGTGCCACTGTAAACTGGAAGCAAGAAATCCTAATAGTTTTATCACTTTGAATTAGAGTAACAAAAGTGTACTCCTTCTGCTCTGAAATAAGACAACTTAAAAGCAGTATTCATATTCTGTATTGTTGATTTATGTCAAACTAAGTAATTGCTTTTTCTGTCTATTGCACCCTCATTATCCCTACAGGAGAGGCATCACCTTGGAGAGATTTATGGCAGGGGGTTGCCAAGAAAATTATTCCCTTTCTACTCTTTCACCCCAGGACATTTCCCCTTCCATGAAGCAAAATGAAACTAAGCATATATGAAAAATTTCTTGTTAGGGGTTGTTCTCACTGAATAGCCTGAAGAAATTTTCTGTATGTATTCTGCCCTTGTCAAAAAATGGACATGTTGTGTATGCAACGTTTTCCATAGAGCTTCAAAACTTATAGTGCCAGGCTGAATCTGGCCATAGTTATTTGTTAAGGGGCACATTACTGCAGAGGAACATCTGCCAGACCAGATTTTATTCAATATGCTTTGTCCTAAACATACAAATATCAAATAATAACTAAATCTTGATTATGAAGAATTTTGGCACTGCTCCTCTTGCTTGATTCTTGAAGGAATCTCCTGTTACCCATGATGTTCATGTGAATCTTAATTTTTAAGAACTTTTGAGAAAGATTGGATGAGAAGCAGGAAATGCTTAAAGATGGCAGGAATATCTAACCTAATTCCTCTGTTTCAGAAGTATTTTTTATTCCTTCTGGTGAGAGGGAGGTAATAATTTTCATTTTCTCGGACAGAGAGCCACAACTTTCATTTTACACTCAGGTGCTTCAAAACTGAGTGAAGAAATAGAATGGGTTTTTTGTTACTTTCTTGGACACTTTTTCCTAACCCCTTAAGTGCTCAAATATTAAGATATGTAATGCTGTTCTTTGTTTAAGATACATAGATCAGTCAGATGTTTGGATTATTTTTTCTTCACCCCTTAAGTAAGCAGGTATAGGGTGTAAGCAAAAGTTTTAGGAAGCAAATAAAAATTTTAAATTTATAAATAATAAATTTTTTACATTGCAAATATGTGTACAGATTACAAATTAATGATTTTCTATCCTATGAAACTCAAAAATGGTAATTGAGACTATGTTTTGTTTTTATTCAACTGACAGCTTAATTTATATCTATATCTATCTATCTATCTATCTAGATAGATAGATAGATAGATATACAGATATATACAGATATATACAGATATATCTAGATAGATATATAGATATATAGATATGTATCTAGATAGATATATAGTGAAAGATGCACAGGAAAAAGCTCCTGAAAACTAGAGATACAGGAGGAATTACTGAAACTCCCTTCAAAATACATCAGATTTTCAATGGAAGTGATTTTACATTATGTAAATTACCTTTCACGGCTCTTTTTTTTTCTCCATGTTTTTCTTTTTTTTGCTTCCAACTAAGATTTGTAGCAACAAAAATATCAAAATATTTCTTAATTTGTAATTTTGCATATTCTTTTAGATATAGTTGCCTACAATCACCCATGATTATTCTCTGTGTATTAGGAACAGTTGATAAGTGACAAGTGATAAGAAAAGAAGCTGCTGGCATTTAAATGGTGTTTATTTTAACACAATAGCACATCACAGTGCTGGTCCAGAAAAGAAGTTCCAATGATTTATGTAAGTCTTACATTTTGTCTTTTAAATACTAGGCCTTTGTGACTCTTCAGTTAACCACCTAAACTGAACTCAATAACAACAATTACTTGAAACAGATAACCTGGTTTCAAAACTATGAATGATGAACATGTTCTTTGGTTGTCCTTGTTTATAGGAACGCTCTCAGGCTTATAGAGGCTGAGACAGACTTTGTGTTTCTGGTTCTTTCAGTTAAAATGTTTCCAGTGTTTAGATAAGTTTACCACCACTGCTTGACAACATAAAGGTCAAGAACTGATGAGATTGTTGAACTATGGATATATCAGGGTATAGACAGCAGCAATGGAAAAAATCTATACAAGTTCTGTATAAGATGATGGGTGGTTTTAGGACAGCTACAAATAGGTACAGCTGCCAATGAATCATGAAACTGAACATTAAGCAAAGCTTCTACAAAAGACTCCAAAGAAATGTTAAGAAATTAATAAATGTAGAAATATTTCTTCACTTGCTATGTTTTCTGTCACTCTCAGTAACAGTCTTAAAATGAAGAACTGGAGACATATTTTACTTTGGAGTAATTTCACTCTTTGTACAACAAATAATGAATTTTAGCTGCCTATTTGGTCCTGACCATTTAAGAAGAATTTACAAATATGTTTGTAAAAATATAAGATTTGGTTGAAATGGGTCTTGAATCAGATTGATTAATACTTAAGTACAGCATGGAAACTTACCATAGTGTCACGGACAATGAATTTCTAATGTGCTCCAGTGCGCAGTCTAGGCATTAGAAATGTATCAATACTGTAAATTGTATGCTATAATATACAACAAAGCTTGGATGGTGCAGGATTTACTGTATTGCTAAAGAGGTAAAGTGCCTGACTAATATCTGTACTTTTCTTTTTATTATTAAAGAATTGCTCTCTATTTTGGGAACAAATGACAGTTTAGTATGCATGTTTGGTAAAAAGAAAAGAATACTTGAGCTTCTAGATAATGACATAGTTTAATGTTTCAGGAAACCATTGCA
Source organism: Melospiza melodia melodia (assembly GCF_035770615.1). Lineage (NCBI taxonomy): Eukaryota > Metazoa > Chordata > Aves > Passeriformes > Passerellidae > Melospiza > Melospiza melodia. The sequence continues at coordinate 57,724,557 of NC_086226.1, read as the reverse complement.
TAATAAAATATGAGAATATTGGATAAGCTACTTAAGCAAAAGTCCTAATCAAGAAAAAGACAATTTACTTATTTTTCTACTAAATAGTGGCTTATATTTCAGAAAATTTGATATCTATATCAGTCATAAGTTTAAATTCTGTGAACTGCAATTTGGGATTAATCCAACTCTAGCCGTTAGTAGGCTTCTTCTGCCATGGGAGTAATTAGACTAAGTTCAATAGATTTCACAGGAAGTGAAATTGCAAAGACACCAGAATAAGGCACCACATGCAGCCTGACAGTGAACAAATAGCAGAACAGTGACAGTGAAAAGAGCAAATTTATGAAGAGAAATTAATCCATAATTTGGAACAGGACTAGATGGAATTAAGTTTATTTGCATCATCTTCCTTCACAATGTAGAATCCCTAAGACAAATACTTAACTGTGGCTGCAGAGTGGATGGCAAGATATTTTTGCATTTATTTCAGAAGTAGCTTCTTCTTGGCAAAACAAAAACAAAACAAAACAAAACATTAAAAAAAAAAAAAAAAACCAAAAGGGAGAATTGTGTGCAGAATATATACCTAATTTTTACAAAAGTGTACAAAATGGTTGCAAAATCAGACATTTTTTTCTCAAGCTGAACGTTTTTGAACTGAGATACTGTTAATGCTGCAGAGAGATCTTTTCCTAGCTGAGAAATTATGCAATTTGTTAATTGTATCAGATTACAGTGAAAGTACATAGAAATAGGTAAGTTCTCTTTTCTAAATCATGGCATTTTAAAATACACCAAGCCTACTAGAGTTCAAAAGGTGTTTGGATTAGGCTATCAGGAATACAATGTGATTTTTGGGATTCTCCTGTGCAGTACAGGAACTGGTCTCTCTAATCCTTTGGTATTCCTTTAAATTCAGGATATTCTATGATTTTATGATGCTATAAAATAATCTGGAACATTATAAAATACATTATAACAATTCTTGGTTAGCTGAAAATTATTACACTTCTGTGTAAGTCCAAATGGTTTGACTTTCTACCAAATGGTTATGACTGTTAAAGTAGAAACCATTGTTAAATTAGGCAGCATAAATAAAAATACGCAAAAGTATCTGATCCCTGGATAAGTGGTGCATTAACAGAAGAATAATCTGATAGAAATTAATGAATTGGTTATTTGTTCTTATTTTGCTTTGATTGTTTTATTGTTTTCATTTACCAAATTGACTGCATTTTTTTTTTAAACCTCTTAATAACCTCATAGTTACATTTATGCTACTTCTTGCTGCATAGTGCCTACCCTTCATGTAGACTATGTATAGGAACAGAAGGAAAAGAAAGAACATTAGTTAACACCTTTGAGAATGTGGTATTTTTGTAAATTTCATTTTGGTGCCAGTAAATCAGCATTTTTCTAGCACTGAAGTACCATTTCTTAAGTTGCCACATATGCATGGTTTACACACAGTGGAGATTCCCCAATGTGAGTGATAAAATAATGCTTCCCTAAGCATGCAATGAAGAGAATGCATTTCTACTAGCACTTTGAAGAAAATAATTATTACAGAAAACTTGACAATCATGGTGTTTACGTGTCACAGGTAACATACATTGGAAAAAATTGGATTCAGATTAAGTCCTAAAACCAGCATTTAGTGGGAGATTAATAAAATGTGGAAACCTGTCTATGAATTTGGTACAATTGACCTCCAAGAATTAAAATTATGTAGTCTGTCTCTGCAGAGTCATTGTGCATTGATGCTTTTTAAACAGAAATAATATTTTTTGTTACATTAAAAGTAGGTTATTGACTTTAACCACAATAAAAAAAGTTTTTGTCCTGGCAAAATTATGTAAATGTAACATCATATTCATCTGAACAGAAGTATCATTAGTAGCTATCCCTAGTAGAAAACTAGCACATTCTTTTACAAGGTCAACTCCTCTTTCCTCCTCCTCAGAGCAAGCTGTCTTCTTTGTTCAGAAGGTAATATTTTTTTAGGTTAATTATACTAAACTGGGACTTTAGGCTAAGATAAGCTCGATCGTTACATAGCTGTAAAGCAGTGTCTTGGTAAAGGTAATTTGAATAAAATTTTTATAGTGTAGTTTTCTGTTTTCAGTTAAAAGAAGATTAACATACGTAAAGGAGTTAACATACGTAGTAGAAATAAAGTACAAAAAATATAACTGTAGCAGTTCCTTAACTATTAACAAACCATAATATGTGCAGCAGCACCAGCTAGACTGAAATAGATCACTTCTGTGCTACCTGTAGTGCCATGTGACTTTTTCAACAAAATTCCTATATATCCATTTAAAAGTTATATTAGGAATAAACAATACCTGAGAGAGAATAATTACTTTTTTTAAAAGTACTTACATGCAAAATGAGTTAAATACTCTTCCTGCTTCATTGAAGGCAGAGTTGAAATGATAATATTTCACTTTTCAAGTTCAAAATGGATGGTCCTTATCACAGTTGTCAGACATTCCTAATTTTCCTGCACAGAACAATATGAGATGGAGGACACCATGAGGAACAGTCTTCTCTCCAAAGTCAACATATCTGTAAAGTAGGACAATTGTTTTTCAGGTCTGCACAATGGAAGTCATGGGACTTGGAAAGAAAAAAGTTGTACAAAATATGGGGATATTTATTGAATGCTTATGGTATACATTGAAAAGGTTTTAGACCTCTTAATGTCTCCTGTAACAGCTACTTTCTAGAGTTCTTTCAATGTTCTTTCTGAATTTTGCTTTTACATTCAGAAGCTTATTTTCTTAATGTAGAGAGGTGTCCCTAAATATTGGTCTAAAGTATTGTACATATTTGTTATTTTGAATACAGCTTTTTTGTCAGGACATGCTCTCATAAAAACTCTGAAGGTTACTTGATGTGCTTTTTAATTTAAATAGCCAAGAGTTTATTCCATCAGGCAGCTCTTTAAGCTTTAAAGTTAAAACATTCGCTGCTTCTTTCACTGAATTTGATGGGTGAGAAACAGCAAAGTCATCCAGCAGTTACTAAGACAAATATTTTTGTAGTTTGACTGTTTTATGTACTTTTATGGATTCTATTTATTCTTAAAAATATTGACTCAATTTTACATCCTGATTAGACTTAGACTTTTTCTTGTGTAAACCCAAGCCTAGATGACTGCTACATATGCGCCTTATTTATTACACGGAAATACTTTGTTCGTGTTCAGCTGAGATGCAAATTTTATACAATTGAAGAAAGCTCTTTCAGTGGTGTAATATCCTTGTCACTAATGAACTTTACTAGTTAATTAAAAAATTAAGTCCCCACAATATTATATGTTTTAAACTGTGTGTATATCCATTGTAAATAATAGAGTAGATCAATAGGTGGCATCACTACTGGAAACCCTCCTGACTTTGTTACTAGTTACCATTATAGCAGTGTTATGTCCTCTGCATTTCAAAGGGCTGACAGTCTGCCCTTTTAAGGAGGGGAAGAAATTAATTACAATTATTCTTTTTCTCTTTTATTATCATTTGTGCTGATGAAAAATGATTAGTGTAATTTATGTGTGAATATTTTCCATTTTGTTAATAATTTTTAACTTTTTTTGTAAGTCTTCGTCTAAACTAGTCTGTGGGAAGAGTGGTTTCAGGGAACTGTCTGACTTTTCACTGTTATCTTTAGACAACCCTCCTCAGAAACTTCTCCTGAGGATACCTATATCATGACCTATTTCACCTCCAATGTGCATTTCACAGCACATCCACGGCAAAATAAAGTTTCTTTCCACTTAATTTGATGGATTAACTTGGAAACTGATAATGCCGTGGTCCATAAGGAAAAAATGTCACTTGGTAACCATCAGTAACTAGGAAAAATGGGACAAGATGTGCATCAACTGACGTAGCTGGCAGTAAAGTGACACTGACTGTATAAAATTAGATAATACCTGGAAAAATTCAAATGGCTTGATGTTGTCTAAGGTGTTATTATGCAACTCTAGCTTATGCTTGCTTTTAATAATCATTGATAATATCTGGCTCTTTTGAACAAATTATTGGTCTTTGGGTTTTGTTTAAATGTAAATAGTACATTTCAGTATATTTTTAAACTACCGTATTATTCTTCCTATAAATGTGGAAAACATAGTTTAACAGAAGGAAATAAAATGTAGTTATATAATCATGAAATGAAATGAAATAACATCTAGTAAATTTTTATTATTGTTTTTAAAGTCATTGAAATGTGAACTTATTTGAGATTAATGTTATCTGTCCTGCACAATTCTTTCCGTTTTTCTCATTAAACTCCATGTACCAATTAGTCTGCTAGTTAACCTTCCTCTCCGGTGTCACACTGTGATCTCAGAATGCTACTGCATTTTCAAATTTTAGTTCAAGATGTCACTACTGATATAATTGTGTGTTTTGTACTCCACAAGTTTATTTATATGTAGTAATTTAAATCATAAAATTTAATTAATATTTAAATCAGCAAGAAAGATGTTTGCACTTAAATAATTTACTTTAGTCTTGTTTTACATTAATGCATTTTAGTCAGTGTCTAAAAACAAAGTAGAGCTTCTGCTTAGTAAGAATTTAGGATAGGATGGCTATTGAAATAGTATTTGTACTGCATTTAGTGGGGGTTATCAAATGCAGCAAAAAATTATTTCTTAATCTCTTAAATATATATTAAGAAATATTAAGGACTATGTAATGATTCTATATTTTTAGAGGTATCATATAAATAAAAATAAAAGTATTTTAAAAAGTAAAAACTCATCTTTAGCATTTTTGGTCTATTTAAATTTTTGCGTGTTTGTTGTATTAAGAAATTAATGGACCATCAGTAACTAAAGGTGGAAAAGTACATTTAAATAAAATTTCATGTAACGAAATACATTTACAAGAAAAATGGGAAAGAATTTCTGAACCTATTTGGTTACCCTGTCCACTAATAACAGATTTGCTATCTGCAGATACTGCATTTTGTACCTCTTCTTTAAGATAATTTTAAAAAGGGGTTGATATTTTTATATATGTTTTTCTTCTGGTTTTACCCTTCAATGACAATAAAAATAACTTTAGGACAATTCAGGTTGCAAAGGACCTCAGGAACTTCTTTCCTTCTTACAGAAGGATCAGTTATGTGATCTCACACTAGGTTGCTCAAGACTTCATCCAGTGGGGCTTGAAAACGTCTGGATATGGTGTCTAAATGGCCTCTATGGATAACCTACTTTTTATGCTTGACTGTGCTCAAGAAAAAAAAAATCTTATATCCATTCTGAATATCTTATTTTTTTTATAAAAGATAATATATAAAAAGCTTGCAAAATTCGGTTTCATACTTGACCCTGCACAACATAGTTGATGACAGAATATGCTATCCAATGGTTTTAAAAACTTCAATAGCAACTTTGAAGTGCCTGAATATTATTTTTGTGTTGTATTTTATCTACTGAAGTTCAAGTGAGAAGGGGTCTATACACCATATATCCTAATTCAAATTTAAAGCATTCATTTACTGGAGAAAAATGTATTTCTTTCTTAATAGGTTTGAATTATTTTCAGCTGGCATAAACATTCTGAATTGCACAAATGCAGCTTCATATACCCAGTAGTGTCATGAGATATGGCTGCTCCTTCCATTGAGACTTCCTTGAATAAAGGTCTGGTAACTTTTTAGATAAAATTTAAAAATCAACAAAACAAAACAAACCCCAAGCTATCAAACAAACAAACAGAAAAAACCAAATAAAACCAAGCAAACAAACAAAGCCAACAAAACAGAAAATAAGGATGAATTATAGGAAACCAACACATAAATACATTAGACTGGCTTTATATTCCAGAGGAAGCAGGGAAAACTGATGACTATTTGAAGATGGGAATAGGAATGCAATTACTAAGCAAGCAGGATCAAAGCCATAGGTTAGACACCTTTGTGAAGTTGCCCCTTAGATCTCTTTTCTAGACATTGAGATACGCAAAAAGTTAAAAACCACCACTTGGTCTAATGTACTTGTGGTACAATCAATTTCAAAATTAGATAAATAATTGAAAGTTAAGGACGTTTACCTAAGTTCAAATGACTAGGTAATAAAATGATTTTTCCTTTTTTTTCCCCAGAATCTGCTCAAATATGGAGTATTTTAAGATATTAGAAGAATGAATTGAAAACCAGGGTCTGTAAAATTTGAGTAAAAAATAGCAATACCTCTTATGATAAATGAACAACAGAAATAAATATACATTAAAAAATGCCATACATATACTGTCATGAAATGACTATGACATATCCAAATAGCAGTGCTTACATTCATTTCTGTATACAAAATCTACAAACTGAATTACTTTCTTTTTCTTAAGCCCACAGACAATTTTAGAAAGTAATTTTTAAGGTCTGCCTTAGCTTGTGCTATACTGCCCATTTCTTTGAGCGTTGGTTCAGTGCCGTACTTTCCCCATTGTCACAAAAGGCTAAGGGAAATCTAAGAAGTTCTTTCAGGGAAACAAGAAATCTAAGAAGTTCTTTCAGGGAAACAACTTTTGCCTTTGTACCTACCATTCATTTTTGATAAATATCCAAATGATGGTAATTCTCTAGGTGCCCTAGCCATCTTTGGTGTGGAAATAGACTTAACATGGTTAAATAAATAGCAACAGTGTGAATATTTGAGTACATTACTTAGGGAATCTCCTAGTTTCTTTCCAAAATAGTCTCATACTTCATTTGAGACAAATGAAGGCATTGGTGTGAGCAGGCAAATATGGGATTGTACTGATTCTTACAAACTAGTGCTGCATTTAGGATAGGTTAATTTAGTGTTAAAGTCTTTAATGCTCTATAACAGTAATACCTGTAGGCTGTTTCAAATTCACCACCATTAATACTTATAAGCATTTCTGAACAATTTGACATATCACAGAGTGGCGTTTCAAATTTCATACTCCCAGTCTCCAAGTACTGCATTATTTCTCTGAATCCACATATTTTGCAACAGATTTCTGTACTTTCACAGGAAACCTGTATTAAATCCCCTTTTATTCCTTCGTAACTGATGGCTTTCTCTTACTTTTGCAACATTTTCCATCTAAAAACATGGAAACAAACACTGTGGGTAGGTGAGGGGAAAATTCTGAGCAGTGATCTCATGGATTGCTTTGTAACATTGGTTGAAGAAACATAACTCTGAGAGATATTAATTCTTAATAATAATAATCTGAGTAAAATCACTTTATGCACAAACAGCTCTGCTACTTTTGACCTTGAACATTAAATATATCTTTGGCTGTGTAAGTTTGTGTTGTAGATTTTGCTTTGCCCTGCACCTTTCTCATCTGATAACACCTAAAAGCCAGGTGGTAGCACAAATAAATATGAAAATGTATTTTTATGAGTATCTGAACTCTTTGTATGAGAGTTTCTGAGATATCTGAATCTCATGAACTGAATTTTTATGTATACTCTTATTGTGAGAGATACTAATGAATATGGTGCTTAGTGAGTAATATGCTTCATTATGACTGAAATTATGTGAATCTGCTCACCATTCTTTAGCATGGAAGTATCTGTAAAAGAAGATATATTAAGTCTTTCTTGCCTTGATGTGTCTTGGTGGAGGTTACAGGTTCAACACCAACTCTTCCAAGCATCTGAAAATCTAGCAGAAATGTTTCCACTTTTGCCTTCTTACTCGTTTTGAACTGTGACCACTTTAAAAGTAGCTCTGTAAAAATAAGGTCTCTACTTCCAGTGAATTGTATTTGACTAGGAAAGTAATAAGAGTAAAAGAGGGCCATTTGTAGAAGGATAATCCGCATTTTAAAGTAAAGTAGAAATTTTAAATAAAATCATCAATAGTAAAAAATATTTGTTTATGATCATAACCAACCCTGAAACTGACATTTTAATTTTCTCAAAGCCTGCAGTTAAAATATGTTGAGTAAAAAAAAGGCATTTATTATTTGAAGTTCACAACTGTGATAGAAGAATGTAATTTTAATTAATCAAAGCATATATTTCATTAGTAAGATCCTCTTTTAGCAGTGCTATGTATGTTCTGAATTAAGTATTCATCTGACAATCATGGTCTATTAAAATTAGGAATTATGCTAATTTATGATTCTAAATTTGTGAAGGTTGGTATAATTAAGATAGGCATGCTGACAGAAGAAATGCTTCTATCAAACTTGTTCAAGGTGATCAGTGTCAACATTTTGATATTTAAAGCCAAGATTTTAAAATTGTGCAATATAAGTTAATTATCAAAATGTGGAGGAAGTGTCTTTGCTTCCTCTTGCTTAAGAATGAACGATTATGGCATTTTATTTCTGCCATAAAATAATCCTGAAACTGAAGAAATTATACATGTGAAATTGCTTGAATTTGCTGACTTCAAATCTACCAAGTTTTGTTTTTTGAAATGTGAAGCCATACTAAAATGTTAAATCTATAAAGTATGGATTAATTTCAAAGACTCCAGTAGGCAACAAAAAGCAGACACAAAATTTTATGTCCCTTTGTCTGGGTTTCTCACTAGTGTGATGAGAGTTACATGCTGGTCCAGCAAATTTCATCTGTTCAGCGATTTCTGTGAGGCAGGAGACAAATCTTAGTCTGTGGAATCTGTAAACATTGAAAATGGGCTAATTTTACATTGCATGGGGATTAATAATTTTACAGTTTCCAAGGCTCATTATAATGTTTAGCACACACCTTGATTAATCTCTCCCCCTTTGTTCTTCTGATTTGTCAGGAGAATGAATTGTCTTTGAATATTATTAGACTGAAATAGTTTATAGATTAAGGTGGCAGAATTGTGATCTCTTCAGAACTATGATCTCTTCAGGAGGTGGTCTCTCTATCACTTATGATCCATAAAGTTAGTAAAGATTTATTATTTCTGTAGAGCTGTTCAATCTTCTATCCAAAGAAAAGCATATCTTAAAAATTAGTAGAGCAGAAACAATAACAATATTGGGTGACAGTGCCTGATTCAGCTCTTAAAAGTAAGTTGTGTCTGCTATGTAGAGCTTATCCTAAGGAGGGACGTGTGGTTTAAAAGTAGGTCTCTGTGAATAACACATTTTCCAAGGTGGTGTGAAATTTAGGATCGTAATAAATAATGGTAATCTCTCACATAATAGTCCACTTCTCAGGCAAAAAAAAAAAAGAATTATTTTATTTATTATTATTATTTTTACTTTTAATTTTTAAAATTTTTTTAAATTATTTTTCTAAGCAATCCATATTAATTTTCTTTGTAAGAAAGATTAGAGTAAAAGCTACCTGAGAATACTAGGCGGCCTGACAGACACAGGAGTCTTTTGGCAAGAGAGGAACAAAACCTATAGGAAGGAAGATAAATAAGTCACATATTTATTGGAGAAATATATTAGCCACGGGAAAATTGCACAAAACAGAACAGGAACCAAAATTTTGTTAATGCAGTGATAGGAACTGCAGTTAAAACTTTTATCAAATTTATCTTAAATTCTTATATGGGTCAGGAACAACTGAACTTGTGTTTTCCCACTGCCCGTTAAAGAAAATTATTAATTAAATTTGAATTAAAGTCTTTCCAGAAGCAAACTACTTATTGGTACAAAACTTTTTTGCACACTTGCACCAAATTATTAAACTTTTCTGGAACAATATTAAAAAGCACGGTAAAATAGCACTGTACTGGCCCTCTCTTCACTCTTGCTGCAGTTTCTCTAGTAATAAACATTCTACCAAAAGGCAGAGTTATAAAGAAAACATAATTCAGTCTTGTAACCTCAGTTACCTGGATGACCTGATGAAACAGCAGATGATATAAATAATAAGATTTGCATAAAAATCACTATCTTTCAAATCACATCAGTTGTGGTTCCCCACCTCATCCTAGTTCTAATGGCACAATAAAAATGTAGGTCTAAGTTTATGCCTGGGTGGAAAGTGAATTTAATGTATATTAGGATAGTGAAATGTAGATTACTATAGATTTTAGATATAGCAGACAGGGATAGAAGACACATGAGGCTTCTCCTCCCAGTAGCTGTCAAAACTTTATAATCTAGTCTGCTAATTGTCCTATAAAAAATAGGAAACTATACTTCTTTCACATCACATTCCTATATCTCTAGATTCACACTCAGCCAATATCAAAATCATTGTGAGATATGTATAAAAAAAGAATATACTAAAATTAAATTTGAGAAAGAGTGAAAACATTTACTGATCTAAAGGGAATACAGGTTTAGTTTAACTAGAATATATTTTTCCATAGCTGCAGCAAGAGCATAATTTCCATATTCTTAATCTATCAGATTTAATAGATAATCAACTAAACTATGGCAAAAATTATAATAAAAATTGAATCCTAGAGCTTCATAATTTCATCATTAATAATAGGATTTGTGAGATTCAAGTTACTTATAACTTCTGAAAAGTAAATATTCTTATACTTATCTCCTAATAATATCATTAAAAGTCACAATACAAATCCCTTCATTCTTCACCCTATACTAGCTACACCCAAATTGTTTTTTCCAGAATTCTTTCATGAGAAGCTTCTCAAAGAGGTTTATTTACTGTATATACTACTGCATTTAGGTGATTCCCCTGATAGTCATGAGAAAAATGAAATGCCTTTTTTCCAGTTTTTGACATAAATGTTCAAATATCATATGATTCTAGGCAAATAATGTACAATTATTCCTTTCATCTACTCTCTTTAGATTTCTTAGAAAGAAATAAGTTTTGTTAGTGTTTAATACACGTTATTAGGGTTTCTGTCACATAGCATTGTGTACACTTTTGCTTTCCAGGTGCAAAAAGCTTCCTTCTTGTATTTTGCATTTACATGGAAACTATAATGGCATTTTTGTCTGCTCCAAGGATTTAAAATTCAACGCAAGGAGACTTAAGATAACCCTGAAAGAAACTGGAAAAAAGTATGAGTTTCCTGTTTGTGAAAGATCTCAAGAAGAACCACAGCTTTCCATCACCCATCACACGGGTCTTGATACTTTCCTGTGCTCCACAGGGTGCCTAGGGTTTACCAAAAGTGTTTCTGTTGAAATAGTGTCTTAAATCAGTGGCAACTCTAGTAGCCAGAGTTCATCCCAGCTCTCCCACATTCCAGAGGTGCTGTGATCGTTCACACTTTCTTATTTCTTGAATTCATGTATCAGTTTTTTATAAGAAAAATTTCAACCAGCATAAGAGAATGATTTTCTGCCCCACTCTCCCCTGCCCTACTTTTCTAATCTTTGACAGATTGCTATTCAGTTATTTCACTCTCATTCCCTCCCTTTATTTTGCAGGGTAAGGCCAAAAAATTTACGAAATTCGTCTGTGTCTGCCTTTTTAGTTGGCTTAGACTGTTCTGAAGAACAAATGAACAGTGTGAAATAGGAAGAAAAATTTTTATTTGGCAACAGATGGCATCTAACATGGCTTGTAACCTCCCCTTTGCTTTCTACTCCTTATTTGATTGATAGTACTGACTCAAAGCATAGTATAACCTTTTGACTCCTTACACTACTACACCTACTAGATTTATGCTATGAATAAACTTTGCGTGGTAACTATTTTTTTGTCTGAAAACTTTGTTAAAAATGATGAGCTATATCTATTTCTCATGAGGGTTGCATACCCTGGGAATATTAATGGCTGAGGATGTGGCTTGTCACACTACTCCACAGAAGTTAGATTTTGTGATTTTTTATCTTTGAAAACAAGTTCATAATTTTTGAACTGTGGAGATATTTCACATGTACTTTTCTTCCATGTATGTGTGGTAGTGAGCAAATAATGTAGTTCAATGTAAACTGCCAGTTTTGGCTCTAAGTTTCTAGCAAGGCTGAGATGGAGCAGGAACATTCAATAATTGGAGCAAGTGTTAAAACCAGGTCTGAAAGGATGCTAGATTCAATGTCTAAAGGTTTAAAATAAGTGCTTTGAATTATATTTTACAAAAGGCTATCCTGCTGCTGTTAGAAAGTATGAGAAAGGAACGTGTGGGTGCAGTCTTTTCCACCTGTGCTGGCCGTCGCTGAATCAGCGGTAGGTTGACCTAAGCAGCTGTCTCCAATTTGGCTTTCTACACTGGGTTCCCTGGAGCAAGATTACTGCATAGCAGCGGCAGGTGCACCTGATAGTCCTGTATAAAAGCCCTTTCTAAGGTAAAATGTTTAGGTATTAATGCAGAAGATATGGAAGCATGTAAGAGCGGTGGGGTTTTTTGTTTTGTTTTTGTTTGTTTTTTGTTGTTGTTTGTTTTTGTTTTTTGTTTTTTTTTCTAAGAAATTTGGGGAAGTCTCTTACTGCTTTCCCATAGTTGTCTGAACTCTGTAGCTGTTTTCTTCAGGCCTTTAAAATCTGATAATTTGGTTGTAATTGCAGCTGAGGAAGGGCCTTCTGTAAACTGGTACCATGATGTATCTATACAGTAAATTGTTGGGGTAATTTTACCCTGAATGATATTGGATTCTTCCCTGTCCCCTTATCTATGAAATTAAATCTGTATGAACAATCAGCTAAAGACTGTAATTTAACAGGAAAATTATTCCACTTTTTAAAAGTGAATATCCTGGTCAAATTAAAAGCTGTGGATGGCTTTGAAGTCACCTTTGTGTGACATCATATACAGTTAAATATTATTTTGTTCTTTTAGATGTGACAAAATTTGTTGATTCCGTGTTGGAAAGGACCTACATCTCCATGCAATGTATAGCCTATTTCAGCAGAATGGACAACTTCTTTTTTACACAGAATTTACCTAAAAGCAAAAATACATTGTGGGTGATAGTACATATAAATTCACATTTTAAGAAAAGGACTTGTGTTGCTGTCTAGTAGTTTGTCACTACTTTTGGAACACAATTTTACCTCATTGTTCACTTCTAATGAAATACTATGTATTGTGGCAGACAGTGAGGGAATTTGTCAAGTGCTTTGTAATGAAATTAAATCTGCTTATTAACAAATTTTCTATGTTTAATTATTTAAAAAACAAATCAAGTACGAAACCCCTCATTAATTCCAATAAGTGTTCCTCAGAAAAGAATGAATTTTCTGAGTTTTAGTGTTGTAACATCAGTGAAATTATGGATTTCTTCAGCTATTTATAGTTTCATTTTCTTAGTTACAAAGTCTTGGGGTTTTTTTAATTACAAAAAAAGTTTGAAAAATTAAAAGAACTCTAATACCTCTTAGAATAATTTGCAATATTTTATTTCGTGTTTTATTACATTTTGAAAACCAAAAGCCAGTCAGAGTTTTCTTATACTTGGAGACATGCACCATGAAAAGCTGTGTTGGCAGTTTTATTAAATGTTGTAAAGGGATCTTGTTCCATCCCTACTGTGAGAGCACGTGCGTAACAAATTGTCCACTCACACATTTGCACAGCAACTACAGCACAACTTGTAACTACAGAAATCAGGGCTACAGATGCAAAAAAGTATAAAAGTTGGGAGGGAAAAGACCCAGAAATATTAATATTCAAGGTGTTTGACTAATAAGCATGTAGATTTATAAGAAAGTAAAAGATATTTTCTTTGCCCTGTCCATGGACTGTTCATATGCAAAATTACTGTAAGTTTGCTGTCTTAGCTTTCATGGGGACTGCCGATTTTCAAATGAATCCACAAATTTAAAGAGCCACTCTGTGCCTTTCTGTTTCCAAATGGGTTTAAGGGGCTCTATATTGTGACCCTCTATTTATTACTTAGCAGGCAGCAAGTTAAAATTATACCACTTTTAATATAACATCTGGCAAAATGATATCTGTGAAGACACATCCACTTCATAACTGATTACCCATTTTCCCATCTGCCATGTAAAAACTTGTGTGCTGTCCTCAGTGCTGTGGGGAAGAAAAGAAACAGTTAAGAAGGTGTATGTCTTGCACCTCACAGACTAAAAAAATCCCATGTTTTTTCTGAACTTATCATTAATCTCCTTTCTATGTTGAAGCTACAGGATTTGTGTTGTGAGTGTGGTTTGTGCAAGGAACAGCATTACACTTATAAAGTCAAGCAAGGTATGTAATATAGTATCTCAATTACATAGATAGCTCTTGAAATTATACATTTGGAAAATGTTGATTCTTAATAAATACTATTGCCTACATCTTTGCAAAAAATAAACCCCAATAATTTTTTTGGAAATCAATGAGTATCCTGTGAAATACTAAAAATATTATATTCAGGTTGGTTCAATATTAAAGAGATTGATTCTCTTTGCTTTCTTTGACTCTAGATTGCTGGGATAAATGTTACCAACAATGACTAAAAGTCCTTGTTGGCTCTAGTCTATGTGAATTGGGTTTATAGATTCATCTAGGTTTGGAGTGATGTGTGTTCAGCTGCTGCTTCCTTTAACCAAAAAGTACATTAAAATATGAATTTTTTGTCAAAGAGTTTAATATAAGCAAAACTATAGTACTGTTTCAATGCAGGAATGTGACTCAAGTGGTGGGATGGGAAGTGACCACTCCATGAGGAAACTTGATTAAAAGGCTAAAAATGGCCTCCAAGATTAATTTTTCGTGGTGTGGCAAGACAAAGTTACCAAGGTCATCTCAGAAATGAAATTATGGGAAAAGAATTGGCATAATATATTTATTTATGCAGCCAGATAAGATGAGCCATTTTCATGTGATAGTCTTCTGCAGAAAGGTATTAGAACATAGAGGGGTGAAGATGTAGAGAAAGAGCTACATTAAATATTGTATTCAGATATCAGTAAAAGATGATGGACAAACCAATGGGATAGTCCATAGGAGAAAAAAAGAAAAGGGAAAAAGGGAAAGAAACCCAACAAGAACCCAAAAGAGAGATTTCAAAAATCCTTGAAGAAAGATATTAACATTTCCATTTTACCTATATAAAGTTAATGTAATGGCTGGGATGAGAAGATTGTCTGTGTAGCATAATAAGCTCCGATTGTACTTTTACAGCACAACATACTGAAATTTGACATAGTGAGTGCATTGAATCATAGACTATCCTGATCCACAAGGATCATAATGTCCAAGTTCTGTCCCTGTGCAGGACAACCCTGGGAATCACACTATGTACCTGAGTGTCTTGTCTAAACACTTTTTTCTTTCTCAGGCTTGATGCTGTGACCCTTCCCTGGGGACCCTGTTCCAGTCCCCAAACACGCTCTGGGTGAAGAACCTTTTTCTAATATCCAACCTAAACGTCCCCTGACACAATTTCAGGCCATTCCTTTGGGTCCTGTCACTGTCACGAGAGAGAAGAGATCAGTGCCTGCCCCTCCACTTCCCTCCATGAGGAAGTTGGACCTGCAGTGAGGTCTGTCCTCTGTCTCCTCCAGGGTGAACAGACCAAATCACCTCAGCTGCTACTTTACCATTTCTGTTGTCCTCCTTCTGGCACTCTAATAGCTTTATGTCCTTTGTATACTGAGGTGCCCAAAATTGTACACAGCACTCAAGATGAGGCTGCATCAGTGCAGAACAGAGCAGGACAATTCCTCCTTTTTCAGGAACCTAGAATGATATAATTAATATGGTTGGAAAAACCCTCTAAGATCATGATGTCCAACTATGAACCCAGCCCTGCCACGTTCATCACTAAATGACTCTCGAAAATGCCAGCATCACATATTTTTTGAATACTTCCAGGGATGGTGATTCCATCGCTTGTCTGGGCAACCAACTCCAATGCCTAACCACCCTTTTAGTGAAGAAAACTTTCCAGATATCCAATCTAACCCTCCCCTGGCACAACTTGAGAGTGTTTCTTCTTGCCCTATCACTTGTTATCTTGGACAAGAGGCTAATGCCCACCTCTCTGCAGCCTCCTTTCAGGCAGTTGTAGAGAGTGAAAGGTCAGATTCCTTTTCTCCAGGCTAAACAACCCCAGCTCCTTCAGCTGCCCCTCACAGAACTTGTGCTCCAGACCCTGCTCCAGCTCCACTGCTGTTCTCGGGACATACACACATGGTCCAGCACTTCAGTGGGCTTCCCATAGTGAGAGGCCCAAAAATGAGAACTCAGTTCATGGTGTGGCCTCACCAGTGCTGAGTACAGAGGGACAATCACTGCCCTGGTGCTGCTGGCCACGCTTTTGCAGATCTAGGACAGGATGCCATTGACTCTCTTGGCCACTTGGGCACAGCTGGCTTGCGTTCAGCCATTATCCATCAGCATGTCCTTTTCCACCCAGCAGCTCTCCAGCCCAGAAAGCCTGTCCCAAGCCTGAAGCACTTCTTGGGGTTGTTGTGACTCAAGCACTTGGCCTTGTTAACCTTACACCATTGGCTTCTGCCCATCATCCAGCCTGTCCAGATCACTCTCTGCAGAGCCTTCCCACACTCCAGCAGGTCAATGCTCCCACTCAGTTTGGTGCCATCTATCAGCTTACTAAGGGTGCACTTGATCTCTTCATCCAGATAATTGATAATTAAGCAGGACTGGCTTCAATAACGAGCCCTAGGGAGCACCACTGGGCAGTAGCCACCAGTTAATTGGATTTAACTAAATTCACCACCTTTTCCTGTGCCTGATCATTCCGCCAGTTTTCTACTCAGTGAAGAGTGCACCCATCACACCATGTCAAGCCAGTTTCTTCAGAAGAATACAGTGTACCCACTGTATTATGGTGTTAAATGTTTTATATGGTATTAAAGGCTTTACCAAAGTCCATAGACAGCATCCACATCCTTTTGTTCATCTAATAAGCAGTTCACCTTGTTGTGGAAGGAGGTTATTCAGGTTATTCAGGCTGGACCTGCCTTTCACAAACTCATTATGGCTGCCCTGATGCCCTGGTTGTCCTCTACGTGGAACATGATTGCACTCAGAACGATCTGTTCCGTGACATTCCCTGGCAACGAGACCAGGCTGAGCGCCCTGTAATTTCCCAGATCCTCCTTCCTGCCCTCACATTGGTGACTAGCTGTACATCCCGGTGTTCTGGGACCTCCCTGCTTAACCAGGACTGGAGAAGAACTTCACAATGTCAGACAAAGGACAAAGGTCTGAAATGATCATGAAGATGATGGAGGACACCTTTACATTTTCTGAACTAATCAGAGTAGGAATTTTCATTCACAAAACATAGGAACAGAAATATGAGTTGTGCACAGCTCTAGATATAGGATCTTCTGGGAACAGATTTTAACTAAAAAAAAAAAAAAAAAAAAAAAGTTCAGAAGCCAGTCTTCCATCCTAATGCATCTTTAGATAAAATTACCAGCAGATAGCTTAGCACATCTGTAGCTTGAAGCTCCATTTGACTAATTGTTCCCATTTAAATGAGGACTACTTCTTTCAGCAGACTGTGAATTGCTTTTAAATCTAAGTATGGTCTAGTAAAACATGGAACAATATAGAAGGATTAAGTTTTTCCTGTTTTCTTGAAGCACCTATCATTATTTAATTTTTCTTTAAGCAAAGTAAATGTGTTATTTTTGTATTTTGCCTTCAACCGACTAGTGAAATTCATGAAAACTTTGCAAATTGACTCCAGGGCCTTGTTCTTCTTGACAAATACATTAGACTGTTAGAGTTAATAGGAGCTACATACAGTCATTAAGGTGAAATACACATCAGCTTATCTTCACCTTGACAGGGAGTTAGGGGAGTAAACACCCACGCTGAATTTTTGTATGTGACAGCTACTTTTCCTTAAAAAATCCCCAGCTTGTAATGCAATGTTCAAATATTTAAGAGTGTGGCTTACTTTCTAGACATCTATTCTGAGAATCCTGAGTACATACAGGGCTTTTTACTTGCTGTTTTCTAAAGCATTTTCACTTAATTTTTGTGGTATGAATCTTCACAGCACAGATAATCTACAATTTACCTTGTATGAAAGAACTGAAGGTTGACAGCCTTTTTTTCTTAGAGAAAGTGTATAAATATATATAACACATAAATAGAAGATGTAATTAGGTGCTTTAAGAGAACTGGGTGGTCCTATTTTTTGTATGCAGATTTTTTTTCTGTGATGTAAATTCATTTTGCAATAGCCAATACTTTAAAAAAAAATAATTCCTCCTTTACTCAATCAAGATCTGATCTGGAAAACTAGTCTTTTAAAAATAATCAAAGATTCAACCTAAAATCCTCATAAAATACATACATGAATTAAAGATCATTCATTTTACACTGCCTTTTTACTTAGGTTAGTTTCAGCTGTGCTATGTTCTTTTTAATAGTGACTGTTGCAAGGCAACCATGTCTGTGCCGCTGTTTAACTCACACCCAACTATAACTTACATTGCACATTTATCAGTAGTTGCAATATACTTACTTATGCACAGCTACCCCTACCAGGAGACGTTTCTGCTTTTCTTCCTGTACACCTTCCAGAAATGCTGTGACTCTGTCAAGTATTGATTTGTGTTTGTGACTATAAAGCATCTTTGAGCACGCATATCTTCAAAATAAATACAGCAGCTGGAGTTTCAGAATTGTTTTGCCCTTCACCTTTGTTATGGATCTGGAGCGTATTGAGCAGGGTGGAAGAAATCCCTGGCTGTGGCTGAGGAGAGAGGGATATAAAGACGTCTTTGTACTCGTGCTATTGCGAAGCTGTTCTGCATCCAGGCTGCTGGCACAAGCGTGCCGTGCTTGGCCCGCGACTCCCCAGGCTGCCAACGCAGCCAAGACTGGCTACGTGTCTGCACCCTCCAGGGGTTGTTTCTGCTTCCCTCTTTATTGTGCTCCTTGCAGAAGCCCTGCCTCTGCTGCCAACACAGCTCAGACAAACTTTTACACATAAGGAAGCCTGTCACAGTTGCTGTGCGCAGTGTACACACAGTTGTTATCAAACAGAAAAAATATCTGATGACTTTGTTTATTCGTTTGATTATACACTGCGAAAAGTATTTTGGGGCAACTGAAAATCTGTGTCCGTGCAAGCTACTATCTATATATTCAGATGTTTATTTTCTAATATCAAAAGCAAGTTCAGGCATGCTACTTGAGTTTTCTGAATGTTATTTACCTTGTTCTATGAAATGACCAATAGATATTAAACAAAGAGTAGAAATCACTATCATTCTACAAATAATAAAACACATTTTTGTGTTTTTATGGTTCAAAATGCAAGTTCTAGAACATTCTGAAAGAACATGTAAGAAAATGGATCAATATAGATTTTTTAAGTAATAAAATGAGGAATAATTTTTTTAGAAATTTCATTTTATTTCATAAATTCACAAGAAACTTAACTTGAAAATTTTCTGTCTGCTATATTAATGCTAGAGGTAATTGCTACTGGGCAAATCAGGACTAGGTGATCCTCGTAGATATTTTGCCTATTGAAAAACAAAATTTCAGCCTTTTTGTTTGCAAAGTAAATATCTATTCCAGCACCAATCTTTAAATCCTATTTTTATCAATTTCAGAGAATGTAGCCTCATGAAACTCTGCAGTAGAGTCATTCTGTAGGTTCACAAATATGAATAAGGGTATCACCATGTGATCAGAGGTCAGAACCAGATGGCTGGATTTATCTTTTTCCTTTTACAAAAATGAGCTTTTACAAAACAAAGAATTTGACCATATATAAAGAGTCCAAAATTATGCTCTGAAATTAAGATCTGTAACATATGTCTATTTCTCTTTCAGTTTTTGAGCAGGAAAATGATGCATAAATAGATTTACAGAAACTGCTCTCATGTATTTTACATCACAAATTTCAAGTGGTTATACCTGAGCATAGGTTTTGAACAAACTACTGCTAATTTTGCACAGGTTTGGCAATGGTGTATGTATACATATGCAGTCATAATGAAGATCTTTTGTGTTTTGGAAAAAAACCCCTGTTTTACTTAATTTGTGCATCTGTTCTGAGCAGACAAATTAGAGAATCCTGATACTCTGGGACCTCTCTTAAGCAAAATAAGGACTATAACCATTCCCATTCAGTCTACCAAATATGTAGAACTGTTTTACACAGGTCTATGAAGAATATGTAGTAATTTTGCATCCCACTTCCACAGAATTTACCAATGGAGTAACCAGTTCAGGTGGCATTTCCTTCATGGCCAAACCTTATTAATATATATCTTAATCTTTAAATATTTTTGATACATATTCCATTAAAAAAATGATGTTTTATTAGCACCTAATCATCTTGATAGTGTGTTTCCTTCTATCCATACACTTTGCCTTGTAATGACTCCACTAAACCATTTAAATGTTTCTCAGACTCTTAACAGGGCTTTAAGTATTCAAAAGGGTCTATAATTATCCTTTAAAGGACCTTCATTTCTTTCATGGTGATGAATGTTTAGGTCTGAGAGATCTCTTTATCTCAGCAGGGTTTTTGTTTTCTTAAAATCACCTTAGATGTCTTTTTTGGTAGTACTTTAACACTATGTGTGTCTTGCCACCATAGTGGCTGCTTACCTCCGTATTTCATGGTTAGTTATATTTATGTTCTGTATTCTATATTGCATAAATTTCTGAAGCAGAGTAGAAACTGTATCTTATAATGGTAAATTCATTACCAAATCCAGCAGGGGCAGGATAGAGGACAAGGAGGTAGAAGAGATAAAGAGAAAGCTAGTAGTGAAGCAAGAATTTGAACAAGAAGAAAGGCAAAAGTCAGAGAATATGAATAAAGGGAAAACTACGAGGAATGCTCTAGACTGTAAGATCTGCTTTTAGATAAGTGAAAGGGGTTAGGAGATTTCTATACAATAAATTAGCTTATTCTTTGTAATCAGCATAAAGGTAACATTGCTACGTTACGTGTTTTGTTTTGTGATTTTGGTTGGTGGCTTTTTGTTTGTCTTTGTTTTGCTTTCTGCATCCTGTTATTCAGCTTCTCTTTTCCAGACTCAGAGTCACAAGCTAGCAGTTTGTAAGAGTCTGTAAGTCTAAGAGACTGGAAAGTCAGAAAAGAAAA
This sequence comes from Melospiza melodia melodia, assembly GCF_035770615.1. NCBI lineage: Eukaryota > Metazoa > Chordata > Aves > Passeriformes > Passerellidae > Melospiza > Melospiza melodia. The sequence goes on along the minus strand of NC_086226.1, from coordinate 57,703,690 downwards.
CCAAGCAAGCTACGGCTTTGGCCCCTGCAGGTTTTGATTGCTTCAGAACTTCAATCAAAATGCCTGGTTAATGTATTTTACAATTCCTCCTCTTCTGCTGCTCTTCCCGTTTTCACTCAGGAACAATTTATTAGAAGAACAACTTCTGTAAAGAAATGAAGTGTCAATTTTGAGTGCCAATATGAGAAAACTGAGAATATAAGTGAAGGGTCTTTAAGTAAGTGCCCCTTACTGTTTCAGTTATGAAAACATACGTGCAGGAGACGTAGGAATTGCAGGAATATTGCCTGTATCTCAGACTCTTTTCCCAATAGGCACCCATTCAGCAGGTTATTATTCTGTGGCACAAAGTTGTATGGGAGATGAAGGCAATGGCTGAAACTCAAGGGTTAGACTCTAGATCATATCAAGTATGTGGAGCTCCTTGAAGATAAATGCAAAGAAAATCAGCGTATGTAATAAAAAGCATTTTATCAGGAAGCATTTAAGGCCCAGACACCAATTTCTTCTTTCCTTCCTCCAATTAATGTCTCATTTCTGTCATAGTCAAGTGGACATATTTATGTATCATTTGGCTCTTTTATATGTGACATTTCCACTAATGCAGGTTTGCAATTAGAAACAGAGTAGGTTGCTTTCACTGTCTTCTTTTACTTTTTAAATCATAAATATAATATTAATTTTGATGTTAAACAGCATGAATTTGGGGTAGGACTAGAGGACCTTCAAAAGTTACCTTTCAACTCAAACTATTCTGAGCTGAATATTCTATGTCTATAGCCTATGTTCACTATTTCTATTAAATACATGTACCAGTCACTGGTACAAGAAAACAGTGGAAGTCTAGCTAGAATGCATTTCTTCCTGATGAATCATGCTGGATAGTGGATTTTGATATCTACTAATAATAATAGAACCTTACTCTTGATGTTAAATGAAATGGGGTCAAGTCAGTGATGTTTGTTTTTGTTTTGTTTCATTGCTTTTTCCTGAAAATTCCAACTTCTCTTCCAAGTCTCAGAATTATTTTCACAAGACTTAGAAACTGGGTCAATTAATGTAGGTGCCAACAAAGCAGTACATTCTGTGCCTAATTTTAAGCATTTGTCTTCGAAATGGCCACACAGAACACATGAAGTCTGAAAAAACCAAAAAAGTGCAAACTGTTAACTAAAAAACACTAAACATGGCTTTTATTGTTTGTTTGTTTTAATTTGAAAGTCTGTATTTATATGCTGTAGGTGCACAAATCAAATTGTTTAAGAAAGACAATCTGTTTGTCAAACCTAGCTAGATCACAAAATCTGTTTAATTTTATCTCTTTCTTCCAGAGATTTTTGTCTTTATAAAAAAAATTAAAAATCCCATCTCTGGTATTTCTTCTGATATGGTATGATGCCATGGCCACCAATCTTTCATAGAACTGTTGTTCTAGGGAACAAAAAACTTTTCCCTGTCATTTTTCACTTAACAGGGTACCAATTCTAACTGCAGAATACTATCTTCTAACATCATAGGATTATGCCTTAACTGTAATGCTATCTCAAAGGCACAAAACTGAGCGTACCTTCATTGACACCATCAAAAAAAAGAGGATAAACTGGAAGAAAAACTGTGTGAAAAAGAGGATAAACTGGAAGAAAACAAAGACTGCATAGGACTTTCAAAATCAAGGTATAAGATGTTTGTTGTGGAGCCTGAATATCACATTAAGAACTCCTTTGTAAAGTTAGAAGCAGAAATCTCTGGGAAGGTGAAGAATGTGTGAAACTGTAATTCCACAGTTTGAGCAAAGAGTTAAACACAGATCACTGGCCAGACCATTCTCTCATTGTTGGGCAATCGTACAAAAACGATTGTGAGAAGCCTCACTTTTAGAGCATCTGTTTTCTGAATCACTGCAGGTTGTATTCCAAAACTAGGAAAGTCCACACCTAAGCTGGAGTAGAAGGCATAAACATTGTACAGAACAGACCAGGCACTGCCAGTGGTGGATGGCTCTTACACAAAGATCTTTATCCTGCAGCATTTAAATGACCACTTCCAGCAGTGAGTGACCCTTTGTTTATAAATTTATGCTCACAATTTCTCCAAACAGTCAGGCTATGCTTTTATTAATTCAGTGTGTCATTTTCTGGGCATAATTTGCTGCCTTCAGTTAGTGAATATTCTTCTACAGAGGGCTATGCACATTTCAATTAATGATGACAGGATGATTCAGAAATATAAGCGGCTGTGCAAAACTTTCCTTATCTCTGGAAATGAGGCTTCTAAACACTTGGTTACAATTTTGTTCCACTAATTTTCATCCACCACAAAGCTGTTTTAGTTACCTTTTTTCTGTACCTCAATTAGTACTAAGGGATAATGTCATTCAGATAGTTGCTGGAGATTAAACAAAGTCAGTCAGAAAATAAAATACATGTTATAGAGAAAACAGGTGCTTATAAAAGAAATAAGGTCTTTTTTGTTGTTTTGTTTTGGTTTTTTTTTTTTTAATTTAAGACTAAGGAAGTGTAGCTAGAATTCTTCAATACTGTTAATTTGTTTAATTTATTAGAATATTAGGCATTCTGAAAGTGTTAAACTGGGGAAACAATGTATTTTGTCACCTAAAGATTACTGTCACAATAACGTCACTCTTCTGTGAAGGGATAATCACGCTTTATACATTGTGATACTATTGTAATATTGGTTTTTGCTCCAAGAGTACAATAATTGCTCTGGAATAAGAAATTAAACTATTGAGAAATGTTTTTTAAGTTGATTGGAACATTCTCATCGTCACATTATTATATTCATGCATACATCTTAGCAGAAGTTAGGATAGCATTGCCATTACTGAACCATAATCACAAAAATCCTGATGAAATCTCCAGAGTTGGGGCTCTCTTTAAATCCACTGTAGCCTGTGCTCCTGTGCTGTAGAGGTGCGCAGCAACTATTAACACTGGTACAAAACAAAGAGAAATTTTCACCTTTGAGTTTCATGAACTTCCACAGAGAAGCACTGACACATGGAAAACTTGCTTCCAAGCTTTGAGTTTTCCTACTAGGTACAAAATTTTCGGTTTCCTTTGGATGACTTCTACAAAATCTGTTTCAGCTTCTGCTTGTTCCAAATGCCTTTCTCATACACCTCATTGTAGCTTCGTCTTTAACCTTTTGCAATTTATTGTGGACATTTATCCCTTCCCCACTTCTCATTATATCCAGCCTGTGCTGGAGAACAGGTTTTGCATACACTAATCTCAGACATTTCTAGCTCTGAACTCATTGCACAGGGTAATCTCACGCATCAGGTCTCTCACAGCTTTTGGAAAATTAAAATTTCTAAAGCCTCTAGAGACTCAAATTTGATACAGAGAATCAGCTAGAACAAGAGAAGTTTCTTTGGCTGTGGATGTCTGTGGATAACAGAAACTGAAAATAAAAGAAACGGTTTTATAAAACTGATAATACAAAACCCTTGCTCACAAATTTGACAATTCTCAAATCAGAGGAGTTATCCTAACATGTAAATTCAAGAAAGAGAGGGGAATGGTGCCATATAGTTCTTTCAGACATTTCTGTTGTGCATGTTTCTAACATGATTCTTATATTCTGGCAACGGTTGTTTTTAGAAAAAGACATGTTGGTTACATGAGACATCATGATACAAGTATCGACTTGGATCATATTTAATTTGTGACATTTCATTTTTTTAGTTTTCCTTTTTTATTCATATCTCACATAAATGCCTGCATGTCTTATTCCAAGATACTAAAAACAATTGTGCTTTCTATACAGATTGAGTATACAGAAAATGCTACTACAAAAGTAAAACAGACCATGCGACAGAGGAGACAATTTTTTAAAAATGGTGCTAGTCTTGTTGCTCAGTAATCCCTCAACAAAGGTAAGCAGCTCTTTTTCACACTGGTAACCTGTCCTGAGTGAATCTCCCAAGGATCAAAACCGAGACCAAAGATTTTTAATAACTTACTAGGAGATCTGGAACATGGGATCAAGTGTAGGGATGAAATTTTGGGGCTGCTATAAAATTGAGTGGGTAAGTGAACATTTCAGCACCTGCAGGGACACCTGGATAGGCTGAAAGAGGGGGCTAACGAGAACCTTATGAAGTGCATCAAGGACAAGTGTAGGGTCATGTAGCTGGGAAAATACAATCCAGAAGCGCAGCACAGGCTGGGATCTATCCAGCTGGGCAGCAGCTCTGTGGAAAGGGACCCGAGTGACCTGGCCAACAACAAGCTCAGTACAAGTGAAGAGTGGGCTGCTGTGGCAAAGAAAGCCAGTGGGATGCTGGTCTGCATCAGCACCACAGATAAAGATATTGCCATGCTCTACTCGGTACTTGTCGCCATACCTGAAACCTTGTTTTCAATTTTCATCTCTGCTATACAAAAGAGATATGAACTGGCTGGAGAGATTCCAGGTAAAGGTCACAAAGCTGATTAAAAGACTGGGAAACCTGCCATGTGAGGAAAGACTGGATTTGTTCAGCTTTCAGAAAAGAAGATTCAGGGGAAACCTTATCACTGTGTTCCATTATTTAAAAGGGTAGTTACTAAGAAGATAGAGAATCCTTTCTTACAAGAAATCACATGGAAAAACCAAAGTTAGTGAATATTTCAGCACATGCAGGGACACCTGGATAGGCTGAAAGATTGGCCTAACAAGAACCTTATTAAGTTCAACAGGACAAGTATAGGTTCTTGCACCTCGGAAAATACAATCCAAGGTACAAGTTGAACCTGGAAAGATTCTGATTAGAAAGAAGAGAAAAATATTTTACAATGAGAACACCAATATTGGACACTTTTGAGATTCAGCTGGACAGGGTGCTGGGCCATGTAGTCTATATTGTGCTTTTTCCGGAAAGGCTGGTGCAGACGATCCTCAAGCTCCCCTCCCACCAGGTATTTTGGTATTCTATAAATCTAGAATACTATCTAGATTCCTTTTCCATCTCAATTACTTACCAGCCTTCCTTCCCCTAGAAGCTTGTACTCTGCTTCTACAGTAAAAGTAAGAACAACATATTACAACCATTATTTTTCTGTGTTGCCAGCCAGCCTTTCCTTGAAGAATGGAGCCCCCTGTGAATCTGAGTGACCAGCCCTGAAAGTTCACTGACACAAGATGGGTCATTGCTGTTGTGTTTAAAATACTTGAAAAGATTCTAGGTGGGACTTAAATTAAAATGAGAGGCCATCATTACCACTTGCTAATTCCTTCCTTTACTTCTTAAGATACAATTGCTATAATAATTATTTTAACTAAAATCTACATAAGCTTTTCTGTACTTAGCTTTTGATTTTAATGATGTTTTAGCAGATTCAATTGTTTGATTCTTAAAGCAGAAATTGAATTTGTTGGCTCTAACCACTATCAACTTGTTGCATTAACAACCTAGGGGAGGTATTGGCAAAAACCACCATGAAAATGATGTAATTTCCTTCAGTCATATCATCTCAGTCGAGAACAAGTCTACTTCTGGAAGTCAATTAATTACATGCACTTTTATATGTAAAAACAAATAGGGCTTGCTATGGTATCCTCAAAATTAAGAAAACTGAACATAAAATATCATTTGTGGCTACCTAAGGTGTAAGTTTGCAAAGAGGTTGCTTCATGAGACACAAATTTTTATCCCAAATACTGTGCCCCATACATATGAGGCAACCATAAAACAAAACCAAAACAATACAAATCTAGTTTACCACATAAAAGAATAATTTTTTAAAATTATGCATTATTAAATTTAATTATATTTGACATTTAAATGGCTTCACCATTGCATTATCCATGCACTTCAAAATTAACAATATTTTCTTTTTATATACATTGCAGCCATGAGAAAATATCAGTTATCTATATATTTAAAAAGGGGAGGGAGCTAGGAAAGGCATAAGGCCCAATTCCACAGCTGACAGAATAGGAAAGCTAATTAAAAAACCTGGAGCTCTACCCTGATGATTGTTTCAGCATTCTGCATACAGCAGGCACTTCCTAGAAGACAGACCAAATCCACGATGCCTGCTGGGAGTTCAGATGCATTCTCCTGACTCCTAGGTTGTAGTATCATGTTTGCTGGCTTGCTTTTTTTCTCATTTTTTACGGGCCAGGGAATCATAAACTACCTTTTTTTAACAAGGGAATAGCTTCAGAAAATGGAAAATACTGCCTTCTACCATTGAAAATCTATCCTTTGAGAAGCTGAGAGACATGGCTTTCATTTCTTTTGAGGCTGTGTGGTGTTTGCCACTCCTGGGGCAACATTTAGGCCATTGTGAGAGAGGAAAGTTAGAATGCCTGGGTGGTTTTGCCAGTAATGCATTAAATAATTAAACTCCTTGTATATTCACCAGACAGTGGCTATAAGTGCTCTGTGAAAGATGCAGCAGGGTGAATGCTGTAATTACGGAGGTCAGCCACGTTTCAGAAAAATGGCTTGCTGCTCAGCTCAGGAAGACAGATGTAGTTTGGTGATTAAAGGTGATATCAAGACTAGTAGGTGGCTCTGCAATTTGGGATGGAACACCTAGCTCATAAGTCTTTGCTACCTTTCTTTTGATCTTGCCTTAAATGGCTCAGACTTATTCAGAAAAGCTGTGCCAACAAAGAATACTCAATAACCTGAATTAGATTAGCACCAAAATTATTGGCTTATGCTTCCTCTGTTATTAAAGCTGACTGAAATTTTCAAGTTAACCAAATTCCAGAGGCTGAGAAATCACATGTAAAGCAATGCCAAGATGAACTTAGTTATTTTCAATTAGTCAAAACACCAAGAATGTATAAACTCCTTGACATCCTAGACCAATAATAATTAAATGTCATATGTGGTAACAGAAATAAAATCATAGGCACCTGTTCTGAAGATGTTAATCTAGATATAAAAGACTATGCTTTTTATTATTCCTCTGCTTTGAGTCTGTTTTCTACTTTAGTAAAACTCCCATTGATAGCTTTGTGACTGAGACTGGAACACGGGAAATATAGTCCTGTGCACAGACATAAGAGAGAGAGTTTTGTATTGTTTTTGTTGTTTGCTAGTATTCTAAAGTTCTGGAAAGTAAACTAAATGAAGGAAAAATGAATACATTCTTGAAATATATGATTTCATTGGAAATTTTGAAACCAGATCCATAAAAGGTGTTATTAGTCATCAACTAACTCTTTTCTTCCTACATATTAAATGCAAAGAGTAAGCGTTATTCAGATGAAGTCATAAATCAGTTAAATCTCATTACTCGGTTCTCAATATAAAATCCCAGGTTTTAACTATCCCTGTTTCCCATATAGGTTATATAAGAAATATAAGCTTATTATCATTTGCATTCAGAATGTGCATGATGAAGTTACATTTTAAAAGACAGTGAAGCCAGTTGAATATGTAATTTGTTTCTTCCCTATTATTAAAACATGAAATAGCAAAAGAAGACAACAACTATAAAACATATTGAACATGACATATATGAGATTAATGTCTGATCATGTACAACATACAAATGAATAAGCAGATTTGTCAGTATACAACATTGTGATTTCTTTAAACAAGGACTTTATAAAAGCAAAAAGCCCTATTATAATCTCTGTGTCAGATTTTCAACATAGTGACTTGTATTACAATGACTATGCATTTAAAGTTTTTAAAGATTTTTCAGAAGAAAGGAAAGAAGTTTTGAGGTGAAGAAAGTTCATAGCAGCAGTATAGATGACTTTCAGGGATAGTTTTGAGGAGAAGAAAGTTTGTAATCAGCAGTATAGATAATTTTCAGGGATACAGTGTTGCTCTTACTGGATATAAGAAAACGGGACTGGGAATTAAAGAGCGTATAGAACCTCTTTCTGCTAATTTTCATTAAAATTTGCGAGTTTCTGTGGAAAGCAGCAACGGATCTGTTCTGTAGAAGCTCTAGTGATGTCAAATTAGAAGTAAATAGGAGTAAACCTAAAAGTCCTTATTTTTTTCCTGTGTCTCTTAGATTTTTTAATCTCAGAAATACACATCCAGTCTTCGCCAATGTGTGCTTCTGAGATTATGATAAATAGAAACAAAACCGTACCTGATTGTTTTGGCTGACTCTAACCAATTTTATAAGTACCCTTGAATTTCTCTCCAGCATGACATAATTAATGTTTATGCTCGTCCGTCTGTCTGTTGCTTGCTTACTTTCTTCTACATTTCTGTAAAATCTGTGTGTTTCCTAACCCTGTTTAGTTTTTAACTGCATTAGCAGTATTGCTGATATCAACAGGGGCACACAAAGCTCAATCAAGGTTATATTACAGACAAATTGTTCCCTTCTATGGGAAAAGTGCAGAGAAAGATCAATATTAAACCTTGGTTTGTGGAAAACCCAGGGCATTAGCTACTGTTTCAGGAGGGATAAATGGAAGAATGGAAGGCCTAAAGAACATAAGCTTCCCTGTAATTGCATCAAGTGTGAGGATCTGAAGGGAATCTTGATTCCTAATGCAAAGATACAGATGCTTAGCCTCTGCAGTACCCCTTTCAAGGCATTCCTCCTCTTTGCAAGGTATACGGTTCAGTGGATGCTCTGCTGCTTTCAGGTTGAGTATTAGTTCTTGCTTCAAAACCCACCAGTCTGGACTCAGTGTTGTTTTAAGTAAACTGCAGTGGCAGTATGGCAAGAGCAATTCATATATAAAGACAGGTGCTGCCTTCAGAATGAGTGTGCAGAGGATAAGTGTTGAGCACAAGAGCAAATAGGGCAATACTACATGATAATACAGTTCTGTATTAAAACTACTAGGCACTTGCTTTTCTTGTTTGTTTGTTTTGTTTGTTTTTCCAGCCTTGGGTGAAAAGTCTTGCTGGCAGTAAGGATGCAGTAAAATCTGGGAAAATCAGAGGTGCCTCTGATTCATTTACATCTTGTTTGTCATGCCAGGACTTTGAGATGTTGTATCTCATGAGATTTCCCTAGAGATCAAACATAAAAAACATAATTCCCAAGGAATTCTCCTTCCCAGACAAGATGTGGTCTGGGTTCTTAATGCATTATTCAGCAAAAAAGACAATGTAAACATGTGAGTGAATTTGTCCAGTCAAGTCTGTAATAACAAAAAGAAGCACAAAAATAAGTTTTTTTTTCTTTTTGGTTATATAAAAGAGCATCAGAGAAGACAATTGCTCATTTTACATTCAGAATAAAACTGCATTTGCAAGAGCTTGATTGCTTGCTGATACGGATGGGGAGAACAACTCATGTGGTTGCTAATCTTTCTGTCACTGCTCATATCCCAAATGTCTCTCCCTCTCAGTGTCTGTTTCATAATGAAATAAAGAAAGACTACTTACCTGAAGCACACCTCCAAAGCAATCTTACACCTTGAAGAGATAATGATCATATTTAACAGTGAGGCACTGGTACTAAGAGTTGCTCATGGTATCATGTGATGTTTATATTCCTAATATATATACATATATGCAAAATATTCAGGCTGGATACTTTGCATATAATCCCAATAGGCATATAAAAAAGGAAAGGGAAATAAGAACATATAAAATGATTTTCCCTTTTCTGATGTCTGCAAAATAATATCTAAAACAGGGAGAAAAAAAGGAATTAAATAATTTCCCTTCAGAGAATTGTATGTGTATGTTTCAATGCATTGAACAATGTCAACAACTGTTAACCTACAGTATGTAGAGTCTGACCCTGGTTTGTAAAATACAGCCCAGATCAATGAAACATTGGCTATTTGCAGCTTACTCTCAGTGCTGACAATGCAGGTGAGACCTACACATTCAATTCAGAGATAGTCACATTTTTGAAAGAGCTGAGTCCCATATTTTTTGATCTTCTTCAACTTGCAGAAACCTGTTTACTAACTTTCTTCTTTTGTATTATCTCTCTGTTACACATTGCTTCAACAAAGCACCAGATTAGTATCCTAATTCTGCTGTCAAATGAACAATTTCACACAAATTAAGATAGAGAAGACATATTATATGCCTTTTTTTCCTAACATGGTGGAAATAAGGCTTGCAAAGTTACATCTTCTGTTGCACGACAACTGAACACTTGACTGCTTTCCACAAAATTTATGGATTTTAAACATGAAATAATTACATATAACTAAAGCCTTGTAGCACTGATTTTGGTACAGTCAAAAAAATTTACATAAACAACTTTTTCATGTTTACCTTCCTAATATTCTTCTTCAAGGAGAGTATATTCCTACCTCAAGGAGACTTGTAATTTGCATAGAGAAATAAACCCAGGCTCATTATAGAATCATAGTTTCATGACTCTTGCCTTCTTGGCACTGAAATCCAGGCTTGATACAGGAAGAAATACAGAAAATATCTCAAACAGAGAAATACAGAGCTGAGATTCACTTTTCATACGTCAGGTAGACAGACATATTGGAGCTCCAGGCTGGATGCTTTGTAGTCTCATTTACACCTGTGTTTGTAGCTGTATTCTTGGGCATGAAGATATCAAACAACTTCACAGCAAGCAGCTTCACCTGACTTTCAGGTTCTTGAAATCTCCAGATTTCAGCCAGGCAAATAAGCTCCCTATGTGATGCCCAGGGTATGCTAGTTGTGAATGAGAATTATACCAAGACAAACACTCACTGAGCAATGATGGAAGTTAGTCTTCATAAAGCACTAAAGAAAATAATCTTAATTCCCTGTTTCTGTTGAAGGAAACTATATAAAGTAGAAGTCAAAGAACAGAGTCTTCTTCAAGATTTACTTGACTCCTTTGGCAAAGGAAGAAAATGTTATACCAATATTTGAAAAGATTTGCAGAACATCTGGGAGTTTGCATCCCAATCCAAGGCATGGATCTTGAGTTCTTGAAGATTTTTAAATTCGTATTTCGTAACACGGGTACACAGCATGGGACAGGGAATCTCTGGTTACCTTGTTCATTTCTGCTCAGACCCCTTTGGCTCTCACTCCATTCCCAGCTTCCCAGCTCAGAAACTTTCCTTTTGCAAGTTACAATTGATCTCTTTTTTTTTTTTTTTTTCCTGTGGCTCAAACTAAACTTATATTCATCTCAGAGTTGGCTGATTCACCTAGGATCCTCTGCTTCCAACTAAAGAACTAACTTACAGCTGGCGTCATCAATATTAGCCTCGGATAATGCACATTCTTGCATATTTTACCATTGCATAGCCTCTGACTTTTCTTTGGGAAGGTCATCTGTGTGACACCTTTCCTACACTGAGTGCATTTTCCTAAAAATCTCCCAAACTGTATGCCCCACAAGCCTGTTCCTGCTTTTTTCACTGTAGCCATATGAATGAATACATTAAGCAAGGCTTATACATAAATGACACTTTTTTCACCTTTCTTTACTGCCTTTTCTTCTGATTCATTGCACACATGCTTTGCTATCCTCCATCTTTTTTACATTATCAAAGAAACATCATAACAGTATCATACTCATATGCATCCAGTGTCAAAAATTTATACTCTTCCTTTAGGAAGGAAGCAGATATCAAAGAGAACTATGAGCTTTGTATACTATGATCTGCCTTTGATAAATCCATATTATATTTTATGCCTTCACTGTGCCTTTCTGAACTCCATGCCTTTAAATATTCTATCCTTCAAGACATGGTTTAATTAGGTAACAAAAATCACCAAAGTACCTTAGCATCAAGTCCTCAATACTGTTTACTTGCTTTCTTTTGTTATTCACACATTTATTTCTACAAATGACTGTGAATAACATCCTTTTAAAAAATATCCATGCCACATGCGAGATGTTAAAAATACTTACTAAACACTGTTGTTTTTTATTATTGTTGTTGTTGTTATTGTTATTACTGTTGCTACTAAAACGCTTTTTATTGTCTCTATTAAATATTTAGAAAAATATTTGAGGCCAGTTTTGTTTAATACCTTCATCAATGATCTCGACAGGGGAAAGGAATGCATCCTTTGTAAGTTTGCAGGTGATAGCAAGTTGAACAGGAGTCTTGATCTGCTGGAGTGTGGGAATGCCCTGCAGAGGACGCAGGCAGGCTGGATCAATGGAATGAAGACAACAGCATGAGGTTCAGCAAGGTGAAGTGATGTGTCTTGCACTTGGATCACAACAAACCCAGGCATTGCTGCTGGCTGAGGCAGAGTGGCTGGAAAGCTGCCTGGCAGAAAAGGGCCTGGGGGTGCTGCTCAACAGCGACTGAACACGAGCCAGCTGTGCCCAGGCTGTCAAGAAGGCCAATGGCATCCTGGCCTGTGGCAGCAATAGTGTGGCCAGCAGGACCAGGGCAGTGATTGTCCCTCTGTACTCAGCACTGGTGAGGCCACACCTCGAATTCGGTGCTCAGTTCTGGACCCCTCGATTCAACAAGACATTGAGGGGCTGGAGCACGTTCAGAGAAGGGCAGTGCAGCTGGTGAAGGTTCTGGAGCATCCTGTGAAAAGCTGCTGAGGGAGCTGGGTTTGTTTGGCATGGAGAAAAGGAGGCTCAGGGGAGACCTTACCATTCTCTACAGCTGCCTGAAAGGAGGGTGCAGCCAGGTAGGGGTCAGCCTCTTTCCCAGGCAACCAGCAACAGGAAAGAAGGAAATGGCCTCAAATTGTGTCAGGGGAATTTAGATTGGATATTAGAAATAATTTTTTGACTGAAAGAGTAGTAAGTGTAACAGACTTTGTAGCAAATGATGGAGCGACCATATCTGAAAGAATTTAGGGGGCATGTGGATGCGGCACTTGTAAACATAATTTAATAGCATAGATGTCAGTACCGAGGTAATGGTTGGACACGATCATCTTAGAGGTCTTTTTGTACCTTAAAGATTCTATGATTGTGTGTATAAGTTCATTTTCCAGTACCCTGTATTTATTTCCCATGTTGGGAGGCACAATACACAGGGTGTTTATGACAGAAATAATAAAATTCTTGACTGTGAAATGAGAAGAGCTAAGAAGAAGCATTTTCACAATCTCGGAAAAAAAGCTGTCCCCAGGATTTTCATGGCACCCTTTCTTGTGAAAACCCTGAATGGTCAGACAGTAGCAGCAAAAGAACTCACTGTGTAGCCACGTATCTTGTTACAACCTTCAAATACAGATTCACAACAGTGCTAAAGGCATGAATCCTTCTGAAGGTGCGTGGAGCCATGTCTGCTCTGGTTTGTGTTCTGTGTCTCATCTGAGAAAATAAAAAGGTTTTAAATCCTTAATGAAGTCATTAGTGTAGGTGCAATAAGTGTAGCTGCAGTAGGCAGTAAAATGAGCCATACACAGACGGCTTCCATCCCCTCCCCTTTTAACAACTACAGCCTAAAAGGAAATTTGTAACTTTGCAATAAAACAAAATGTGCTATGCTGGCACTACTGGAAAATAACAAACCAAACAAAAACCACAAAACTAAAACATTGTTAAGACTAGTAGTTTTGCTACCCTGATTTCTGAAAATCAATTTTTACTCTATCTCATACCTACTATAAAGAGATCTATGATTAAAATAATACATGTAGCAACATAAGGTGCATATGAGAATTAATTTTTCTTTAAAAATGGCTTAAAAACATTGCAAATATCACTTACAGTGTACCTGGCATTATGTGGTTCTGTTCATTTATTTTTGATTTATATTTGTCTTTGAGCATTTCTGCTGTCTGCAGTCTCTGCAGACAATTACAGCAGGTTTTTTTTTTTCTGCAGCGTTAGGAATAGTACTGAGAAGATTTTACGTGATCATGAAAGAATTCGATTGCATTAAAAAGACACATTCTCCAGCTGCATGGTACGACTGGGTGCTGTGAAGAGGAACCTGCAATGCCAAGGCAACTGCAGCAGGTGGCACCAGAAGGAGGGTTAACCAAGGCCATGACGCAGACGAGGGCACCGAGGAAACCAAATAGGAAAAGATGAACATAAACGTTTAAAATTTTAATCTTTATTTCTGGCCTCCTGAAATAAAGTTGCAGTGTCACTGTTAGTTGGATAGTAAATGTGAGCTTGATGGAGCTGAATTAGTGAAGGGTGAGGTGAAGAAGGTAGTAAGTGAATAGCTAATTTCTGATTTGGTTGATGTCTTTGAATGAGGAATTTACTTGGAAGGAATAAAACAAGTGTTCTCAGTTAGCCCGTATGGACGCTGCTGAATTTTCATACTTTTATTATTGTGCTCTGCAAGCAAATTATTATTTTTTTGTTATTAAATAATGTGTATTGTATAACTGTGATACACTTAAAACAATTGTACTGTTGTGAAGTGGATTTCGTACCAGAAACAGAAGAAGGTGCTTATAACCGTCCTTTTTAAAATTGGTTTACAATTAATAAGCAGATCACAATAATACCAGGACAATGGTTAACATGAATTTAAAAGTGTTTCTTCTTTATAGACAAAAAGTCTCAGTGTAAAAAGAGGAATTATTTCTGTTAGTTTTTGTCTGCTAGAAAAGGACTTCGCTACAAGGTCCTTCATCTGTAAATGAAGGCTGGCAATACCCAGGTCAACTAATTAAAGTTTTGAACAACTAAACTTTGCAGATGCTTTATCTGCAAGGATTAATTTGTAACAAGACACAGTTCTTCTGGGGAACTTGCAGTCTTTCTAAAGAATACGTATATGAAGATCAACTGGAAAGATTCTCTATCAAATCAAGTGTTCATAATGCTGCATTTCAAAGGCAAATAAAATGAGTAAGGTTTTTGGTGTTTAGGGGAAATTTCAAAAGTAAGCTATGAGAAGAAAAACAAAACATTCAAAGAGTGGGGGAAGTTTTAAAATACAATAGGAAAAGAGGCTCGTAAGAAACAGAAAGACTTGTCTGAATTCCACAAAGAGGATCTCGGAAGTTAGTGAAAAATCTGGACACTGTATGGAAGAGAAATGGCAAACGAGATGCTGGCATACAGAGATAAGATTATGTGAGCAGAAATATTTCACGGATGCAGGAGAAAGATACGATGCAGAAGCAAAGAGGAGGTTGCGATATTCTGTGTGAGTCACGCTATGCTATTTTATGCGCTTTACCAGTGCCAGATACCATAGATTCATCCCTGAATAAATAGATTATTATCTTGATATTCCAGATACATATTGTATAGACTTCTGTAATTCTATCTGTCCAAACAGAAACATATGTACATTTTTCGGCATACCATTTTATTCTAAGACTGCTTTTTCCATAATTATAAAAGTATATTATATCAATTTGTATATTTGCATTCAATTCAGTCAAAAAAAGAAAAAAAAAAAGTGGAAAATTCTATGACCTTTGTCTGTTAGATATTCCATTTTGGTGACTGTAAGCTATTTTATAAGACAAATATTTACCCACAATGGCATTGGCCTTTTTACTGAATTTGCATTACATTACCAGAATAATAATTCTTTCTGATTCAAAGCCCTGGGGAACTTAGAGCTAATCCTAAAGAACATCATTACATTGAAAGTCCTTGCCAAGATTTTATGTGATATTTGTCCTATTTTTAAGCATGAAATTTTGTATAGCTGCAGAGTCAAGGACCATCTCATGGGATATTTTTTAGAGATGGGATGCTGCACATGGAACATTTTTATGCTCATATTAATTTAGTTAGAAGGTCAATATTAACTCAAGGAACTATATAGCAAAGAAATCCAGCTTCTGGACAGTGACTCTATGGTTGTACTAAACTCTGGAAACAGAATGTAGAATTTAAAGGTTGATTTAGGAGAGCTGGAAGGCAGCTTATGATTCACATAATCTTTAATACAGTTTCTTCATGCATTTTTGTTCAAATAAAAGTTGACATGGAGAAATGGAAGGCCAGCTGCGTAATAGATTATTAACTTCAAGATTATTAACTTGAAACTTTCTACCCAATTTAGAAATAGGCCTCTTTGTCTCAATCATGCTGATTTTTAAAAGGATATAAAAAAACCTGCCTCTCAAGTTTTTTACTTCAGTTGTTTTGGCTGAGCTGAAATACAATTTTGTAACACCTAACACAGGTTGGCTTTGGTAGCATGAAACCAGAAGCCATTTTACTCTTACTTCTGTAGATGAATAAGAGCATCCTTCAAGGAGTGAGGAAACTGATTTGAATAATGAACAAAAATTCAGAATCTATGGGAGCTTAATTCATGTTTTGTTTCTATCCCACAGTTATTCTTGACACCGAACAGTTCTACATAGGAATTTGCTGAAAATTCTCTGCAACATGGAAGAGAGAGCAGTCAGCAACATTGTACCTAGTGTCTAACCCACACACAGCAGTATCACTTAGGATGAAAAATCCCGTTGGTATATATGAACTGCTAGATAGCTCACATGAAGTAGGAAGACAAAGTTTAGACCACTGGGCTGAATATAAAAATGCTAAGTCTGCTCTTTATATATCTCAGAGTCACAAGGCATGCAGATTCGTATTGTCATAGTAATTTCTGCAAAAACGTGGACAGTTCATACAGCTTAATCACTGCAGAAGCAGCGGGGATGGGGCCATTGATGTGGTCCTTTAATGCAGCTTTTACCCTCACTAATGTCATGAGTTTGCTAATACGCAGTTATTACACAGTTTCTCATACTTGAGAAAAAGTGTCGCTAGAGTTAGCATATACAGTAACTCAGCCTGTTTTGCAAAAACCCACAAACAAACAAACAGAAAACCAAACAAAACCACAAACCAAAACCATACACTTTTAAAATATAGTTTGAAAACAATTACTTAAAATTTCTCTGAAACTTTTTCTCAAATGAAGCTATTTCCCAAACACAAGCAATAGGAGGGTTTAAAGACAGCTTTGTGAAAGGATAGGAAGCAAAATGCTCTATGTGCTATGTGGGGCCCAAAGTATTTTGGGAAAGATATGTTTAGGTGTTTACTCTTAGGAGTTGAGAATGTAATTCTTTAATGCCAGCATTAATAGCGATAAAGCCCGCCAGGGACAGTGGTGGTGCCTTTTCCTGAGGGACAGTCAATCACTCACTCCTCAAATAAAGGCAGGCTGCTCATTTTACTCGCAGGCTTAGGCTCTCTCCTACAGGCAAATCGCTTTCCTTTAAGAGAGCAAAACTCGCAACGCTTTTGCAGCTGAAAGTGTAAAAAAAAAAATAAAAAAAAAAAATAAAAAAAAAAGGAAGACATTGCTACGCCGGGAGAGGCTGAGCGGCGGGCAGAGCGGCGGTGCCCAGGCGCAGGGCAGGGCGGGCTCCAGCGGGCCGCCCAGCGCCGCCCCCGGGGCCGCTCGGTGCCGCCCGCCGCCGCCGCCAGGGGTGTCCGGCGCCGCCCCCGCGGGCTGCCCGCTGCAGCGGCGTGCCGAGCCGGCCGGGGCGCCCCGGGGCCGCTCTGCCGGCGCGGGCAGATTCTCCCTGCTGCGCCTCTGGGCTCGCTGCTGCGAGACTGCGAAGCAGATCCGGAGGTGTGCGTGCGTGTGCCAGGAGATGCGGAGCGCGTTTGGCTGAGGTGCCTGGCCCCAGGGAAGCTGCTCTGCGAGGAGAGGCGGAGAGAGGCGGTGGGAAGGAGGCAGGAGCAGAACAGAAGTGCAGCACAGCTGTTTCCGAATACTCTGGTTCTTTTGCGTGCCTCAATGATTGTGAACATGGATTCTGTCACTGAAATCTTCTTGAAGCTGCTCTTTTTCCTGTGTGTTCACCGCCAGCACATGGCAGTGACAGGGAATAAATGTAAGTATTGCATATGATTTAAAACTCAATCCAGAGTGTGTTGAAAACTTCTGTGATTTTTTTTTTGTTTTTGCATTTGGAGTAAATATAATTTTTGAGATAAACATTTATGCTTTGAAATCATGACATCAAGCTTCCAGCCTGAAAATGTTCTAAAACTCTTTTTTGATTTTTGTCATGAGTCTATGTACAGAATGTTGTTTATAAAGCTTACTGTATAAGAGTATTTGAAAGCAGCATTTTGCTAAGGGATGCAGGTTCAGCTGTATTTTCATTTTTGTTTTCCCTTTTGAAGTGCAGTATTTTCCAAGAAATTTTGTCTTACCTGGAATTACTGGCAGACTTCTATTGTGCAATGTTTCTATTGTGTAGTGGATTTTAGCATTTGAAAATTTTGAAAGCTAGTATCTGCATATCCTGGATTAAGCTGGCACTCAACTTGAATGGCAATCACAGTGCAGTTCAAAAGCAGTAGAAATGTAACAAGGAAAAATGTGGCTAGCAAGACTTTAGAGTCTCTGCATTGATTGCTTAGGGAGTATTGTTCATGCATGACTACAGAAGAGAATGCTAACAGTTACAATAGAAAGTTTGGTTTTTGTTTTATTTTTTTAATGAGTTAGCCAGCAGGGTGGTATCCCAAAATAAAAACCGTGACTACAGTTTTAAGGACAATCTACTCTCTAGGAGGTAAATCATATATATAGAGATATATAGCTAGATAGACACACACACACACACATACATATATATATATATATATATATAAAAAATATATGTATCTGAAAAATCTGTTTCCAGTACTGAATTAGATTAATTACCTTTAAATTAAAAAAGGAAAACCTTATTAAGTAATTAATTTTCAGGGCTGTTATAATTCAGTTATAGAAATGAATTATTCTTGTTCCATTTGATTCAGCTTCAACAAGCTGAAGGATTTCATTTTGTGTTCTGTGGTAGTGCAGGAGCCTAAATGCCAGATGCTCATAACCTGAACTGAACATATTTTCTCCCCTTCCTGTTAAGGCACTGCTTGTGCATCACAGGAATGGGAAGGGATGAAGTAATGATTCCATGGGAAGAAAGTACATGTCAAAGCACTGAGGAATGTTCAGGAATAACCTTACACAGCCCAGTGGCAGGGGACAGCTCCCTGGAAACATTTGAGCAATGGCAGAGAAGTTTGAAGTGCTCAATGGATCTATAGCCTAGGGTTTTGCATATGGATGGTTTGTAAACTAAACATGCTCCCCTGAGCCAGACATTCACACTGCAGCACCAAAATGATCTTGTGCTGTCATTCAGTAATGATATCTCATTTGATACTCAAGTGCATAGTGTAGCCCTAAACATGAATACTAAGTTCCTCATGTTAAACACCCTGCTGCAATCCAGTCACAGCTTTAATTCTCTTCATCATTCTGCATTGTACAGTTTATGAATACATCCATTTTCACAAGACCATGATAATTGAATTGCACATTAATAGCATTTGGCACTATGCACGAAACTAAATCAGTTGCTTACAGGAAGGCATATTAAAACCATTGCAAAAAAAAGACTCGCATCACACAGCAAAGCAGTAAAGCACTAGAGGTCACTCTTACAATTTAGGAAGCAAGGTTGGAGGAAGAGGCTCAAGCTTCTTTCCAATACAGAATTCTGAAGGATGAAACAAATAAAGTATAAAATACGTTCACTACTGGCTTTCTCAGAAACATCTCAAAAACAGGGAAAAATCATGTGTCAAATGGTTGAATTGAATGAACAGATTTTTTCATGTAAATGCTGTTATTTATAAATACAAAGTATTTTTATTTAGGAATAAATCCTTACAACTGTGTCAAAACACTCATCCAAATGGAAAATACAAGAACTCTGCCCATGCTACAGAGAAGATACCATTATTATGGAAAAAATAATTTTTTTTATTTGAACACTGAACAATAATATATTGTTGAGAACTTGGCCACCCTAATGCATATTGTTAATTTTCAAGATCTAATCTGGAAAAAAATTCCATATATATATATATATATATATATATATACACATTGTTTAGGAAGTGAAAATTTCTGTAGGAGAGGTAGTTTGTTTTAGAAGTGACAACTTACATCTGAAGTATTATGGTATAAATTTTGTTAGCATGTTACAATTCAAAAAAATTACCTTAGGAGAAAAGGTTTTTCGTAATTGCTGATTATGGTAGATCCATGCAGGAGCCATTATCTACCTACTTGAACTTACTTTACTCCTTTCTTCTTGTGTGTTAACCAGGAATTGAAATCCTTTTAAGTAGGTGCTTCTACTATTGGCATTAAAGTTATTAAACCCATTTACAAAATCAGGTGAAGTTTGAATGTCTTGAATGAATTTTGATGGCTAGATTTTCCAGTAGGCTGCCAATCATCAAAGATGATAGGATGGAGTTTTAATTTTTCCTCTGTATTAATGTATTCTTCTTGTTTTAATTTTATGGTTCCTTCTGTAGTAATAGATCCTGAATACTTAAGTTTTCCTTTGCCTTTAAGGCCAGCGGCCAGTAAGAAAAGACAAAAGTAAAGACCTTTAAATGTCATCTTGAAGTGTCATTGGTAATATTACTAAGTCAGTTGTCCAAAGAGAATTTCCTAGATCAAAAATTGATGTGTTTAAAATAATTTCTATCTCAAAGAAATCACAATATTCTTCTTTTGATAAAATGATTTTTAAGTTCTTAGGTTGTCAGCATATTTTTAGTATTTTAAATAAGTTTCATTTAAATATGAAATTTTATTTCTAGGGTGTTTTTTTTTTGTTTCCCCTGAAAATTAACTCTGACACTTCCAACCAAGAGAAGTAATAATTGGTGCTGAAATTCCAAATATTTTAAAAGTTCTGTAATAGTGCTGCTTAGAGCTTTCCTCTACTTTCTTCCTCCCAAAGAATTGAAGTTCCAGTGTAGTTGAAAGAAGTTTGAAGTGCAGAGCCTTAGTAAGTAATTGTATAAGGTCAAGTGTGAGTTTTAAATGAAAGATTAAGGCAAGTACTGCTCTAAGTTTTTTTCCACTGGAGCTATGAGACATTTTTATTTTATTGGTAACTGTCTCTAGTGTTGT
This sequence comes from Melospiza melodia melodia, assembly GCF_035770615.1. Classification (NCBI taxonomy): domain Eukaryota; kingdom Metazoa; phylum Chordata; class Aves; order Passeriformes; family Passerellidae; genus Melospiza; species Melospiza melodia. Next base: position 57,682,957 of record NC_086226.1, on the reverse strand, counting down.
AAATCAGCAAGTTACTAAATCATCACTTGAAAACCTGCCAGAAATTGGTACTCCAGTAGGTGCAGGGGCTTTTTTTTTAAACTCTCTAAAACTGAAGTGTTGCAGAAAATATAATTAAACCCTCTATACAGATCAAGTCAGCTGTGACTAAAAATTATTAAGGGAAATTGTTGCAGTGAATGGAAATAAAGACGAATTGGGGAGTTTCCATGCAAATTCTCACTTCTGCATACCTACTTCTCTGTGTTAAAACTCCCCAGTTTTTCAGAAGCTTTTATGAATTCAGATTTTCACATGTGTACTGTGATGATCACAAGTTCTGTAAGCGCATAAACATTTATTATTATTATCACTACTACTACTGCTACTATTATTATGACTGCTGTTGATTTTATTTTACATAACAGGAATTTCTCATTAATGCTAGATTAGAGGACCTCTCTAAAGATGACAGAGAATGACTATTAATGAAACTGAAGTTTTCAAAGAGAGGACTGAGTGAATACATACCTTGATTATACCATCAGATGCAAGTCATTGTACAGGTATTACCTGTTGGGAAGGGATTACTTTCTACAAGGAAAACAGTGTATATCAGTTTTGAAATTATTACCATTCTGATGTTAATCATTGGTACCAAACAACTCCGTAGAATAACTGACAATTTTATGGAACCGCATTGAAATGATACTGAAGTGCTGTTAATCAAAAGCAATTTAATTTAAATTGTAATTCTTTTACTGTTAGTTTGTCGTTGATATGAACTGGAGGGGAGGAGAAAGCAGTCCCTTCCTTAATTTTCTTTTAGCCTAATCAATATTTATTTTCTGTTTATTATCATCTATCTCTGCTATGAGAGGGCAATGGAGAACTCATCAGAGATCAAGCCATCTCTGGGCAATTACTTACGTGAATAAAACATTACAGACATCTCTGGTATATTTCATATGTTGTTTCTACAGTAACATCAAAAACTTGCATCAACATCGAATCTAAACTAACACCAAAAGAAAAATATTTTTTTTTTAGACTTTAAAGGCTTAGAATTCACAGAAAAGCCTTGGATTGATCACACTGAGTATAATCAGCAATTCACATCCCATTGCTTCAGGCTTTAGAATTTCCATGAATACACTTGTCCCTGAGCCCAGTCAGAAGGATGGATGGAGCAAACTTGGTCATGACTGGAGGAGTCATGACTGGAGAAAAGTGAGAGACAACTAATGACGTTCTCAAAGTATGATAGTATCAACCACAAGCAGAAAATGCAGTAGGATATATGTTAATTATTTATTACATTTGCTGTGTAAGTTAGGACATCCTATATTTTGATTAAATGCCATTCAGAAATTCTATAGGAAGCACTAACTTCTTCATGTTCTCATACATACTCAGTCATGGCCATTCTGCTTTCCTTCTTAGTACATTAGAGCATGTAAGCCTACATCTGTGTTCATCCATGAGAAAGACAACTTTTGGCTAAGATGATTTGCCAAAGTCTCACAAAATAATGTGCACTTCTGTCATATTTTTGTGTATGAGGAACAAAGCTCAGGTTTAATATTCTTTCCAGGCATTTCTCTGTTGCATTAGAAAAAAATCCACAAACAGATAATCTGTACTATATATTTATAGGTCTGTGTTGTTTTAACCCCAGCCATCGACCAAGCCCAACATAGCTGCTCAGTGTTTTCCCCACCAGCAGGTAAAGATGAGGAAGGGTGATAGGTAGAAAAGTTGTGGATGGAGAAAAATTGAACTTGATGGTCCTCATAGGGCTTTTCCAACTCAGAAATTTTCTAATTCTGTGCATAGAAAAGGCAGAAGTCACATGCACAAGCAAAGTAAAACAAGGAGTGTTTCTTCCACTTCCATGGGCAGGCAGGTGTTCAGCCATCTCCAGGAGAGCAGGGCCCCATCACACATAGCAGTGCCTTGGGAAAACAAATGCCATCTCTCCAAATATCACTGCCCCACCCCTTCCTCCCCCTTCCCCCAGTTTTAGATGCTGAGCATGATGCCATGTAGTCTGGGGTATCCCTTTGGGTCATCTCTCTTGGCAGTATCTTGTCCCAGCCTTCCATGCATTCTTAACTTCTTTCCATTGAGACAGTGCAAAAAGCAGAAAAGATTTTGCCCCTGTGTGAGCCCTGCTCAGCAATAACAAAAGAAAAAAAAAACACCTCTCTGTATTACCAACCTTGTGTTCTGCACAAACCCAAAACACAGACCCATAGCAGTCACTGTGAAGGAAATTAACTCTACCCCAGTCAAAACCAGCACAATATCTCATATGATATACTTGCTAGTACTCTGTCTACTGATTAATCTTTTGAAAAAAACTTCAACAATCTCACCTTCAAACAAGTTAAGCTGAGAAAAAATAGGCCACATATCCTGCATCCCTTCTCAATCCTGCTACCTCCCCACTCCAAACAAGCAAATCAAAGAACACTTGAACAGTCAAGATGCATTAAATCTTTCAAATATTTCTTTTCTTTCCCCCCCAGATAAACCTGTGCCTTTGTGCTGCTTGTAGATCTGAGAGTTCGGTGTGCTGTATCACACAGGATTGTGGGAAAGTTAGAACTGCTTCTCAGTACTTTTAATGTTTAATGTTAGCTGCTCTCAACTAACAAGGTGATAACAGAGGTGGGAGCTGTGAGAGCCATCACTAATTCAAAGGGCTTTCCTTCCTAGAACACTCCAGGCAATTTTTTAAAAACAGTGAAGAAATAACAAGTAATAAAATTAATCATGTCTGTGTCTGTCACTGACTCCAGAAGTATACATTATTTTTAAGATGTTTCTGAAGTAAAAAGTTAAAATTTGCTTTTCCCTCTGAATTTTCAGTTGTTTTATGAAAAGGAATTGAAAAGTGAAAACAACAGTGAAAACATTGATTGTGATGAGTTTCTGTAGAATTGCTTGTATTTTGCACTGTTAACTGTTTTGTTAAATTGATCTGATAGTTCTTAAGTATAAAATTTCTTTGTAACTTGTAATTTTGGCAGTCAGGGCCTACATGTGATTTGTAGATTAAAAATTGAAGAAGAGGTGTCTTTCTCAGTATACCGATATATATTAGATAAATATTATAACAAAGGCTGTCCTTCTAAATTTGAGAAATAACATAAAACATATAGGAGAAACAGCATGCTGTCAATACCAAAATGTGTTGCTCTATTTGTTTGTAAAAAATGATGCATCTTTACTGCTAGAATTTAGCCAACTGTGGTTTGCTGGAATTTTACCTCTGCAATGTTTTGTATCTCTGTACTTATTTGTCATGTGTTTGTGTTTTATATATGTGCGAGTATCCCATTACAAACTAATGTTATTCTCTGTAGAATATACAATACTCTGTAGGTCATCTATTACCACTTGAAATTGAGGCCAGTAACCTTGAGTTAAATCTATGAAACACAGTGGAGGATTTGTGTCCAATTATTTTGCTTTCCAGAAGAAGGTTTTAAAGTGTAAATTGGTGTGCTATTTTTAGGAACCAAAATACTGTGAGGACCTGAGGTAATATCTATACTGTAATCTACTTAATGAGCATTTTTTGTGCAATAATTTGAAAAGTGATTGAAATCTTGGAAGCTTCATTTTAAGTAGATTAAAATTAAGAACAACAGAATTATTATTTAAATATCATACTCCCTTAATGCGCAAGTAAAGAAAAGTGCCTCTAGGGCCCTAAGTCTCAAAAGATAGAGAAAAAGTATGGTTAGAAAATTTGTCCAGCTGGGTAGTGGGTCTAATATTTTTTCATTAAGTAGATCTTGTTATTTAGTTGTGCTCAAGAATAAGTTATTTCTTGTTCCTTGCTGTTACAGTCCTTGTTTGTTTCTAAGATATTATTTGAGCAATTAGAATATTTGCATATGAGGTCTTGAGGGAGAAGTAGATTAGAAGCAGTATGTTGGAATATTTGAATTTATTTTATTACTTAATATAATTTTTTCAGCCAACAGCTGAAGAACATCTTTCCCTTTTTCAGGTTTTCCTCTGTCCTCTTCTAAATCTAAGTAGAAAGTGTTTTCAAAACCTTAGTTGTATCTAAAAGTAAGATTTTCTATTTTTTTTCCGATTATGTTTAATATTTGCTGCAAGAAATCCCTGTCTGTGTTTGCTTGATCTGTTCAGAGTTATTGTGAAATAATACCTTTATAGAAAATTCTAAAGAACAAAACAAAATTCTCATAAAATACGTGGTTAAACAGAGTATGAAAAATGTTGTTACTCAGGTGCCACATAACCTGATAAACCACACCTGGAGAGAAAAACAGAATATCTTGTTACTAAAGAAGCCCTGGCGCAGAGGTTTTCAACAAGACAGCAAGAGTAAAACCTTTTGAGGGGAACATGCACTAAAAAAGTGTTGTTCCAAACAAACCGAGTTGCATACAGGGAGCCCATAACACTGGTTTAGTTCACTGGCAGCATTTTGCCGCATCCTGAGTTACATTAGACTGGATGCGCTCAATATGGATGTTCTGTAATTACCTGAAAAATTTAAGGGGACAGGCAAAGTTGATTTCTTCAGTATTACTGATTATGGTAAAGTTAGATGATGTGTATGGAATACTAATAAGAAAATACCAATTTGAACCTCAAAGACTTTTGGAATTAGAAATAAAACTATAGATTTTAGCAGGAGAAGGGAGAATTTCCTTGTTCCATTTATTTGCAAATATTACTTACTTTTGAGGCGTATGATTAACTTCTGTCTTCCTCTGAGACAGGAAAAATGAGATTTATCTCTATGAAATTAAAAATCTGAAATTTAGATATTTGCATCTGAGCTAGCTAAGTCCCTTATTAGTCATATGAAAGAAAAAAAGTTTTTCTTATGTGAAGAAGTTGTGACAAAGACGGAAGGAAGAAATCGTATTCAAAGGGAATTTGCAGTATAAATGTGCCATTTGGCTGACATTACTGATTTTGACCAAGTAACTAGGTAATCTGTATGCTTTGTAGACATCTACGCTAGATGAGATGGGTTCCAGTTCTGTCAAAATATCTTACTGTAAGTAAGTGTTAGAAAAAAGTATACCAATCTGTATTGATTATCTTGTCCAGAAATCACCAGCTATACCTGGCAACTCATTCATGTTTGCTGTTAAGACTCCCCGAGTCTCCCTTTTCAGTGTTTGGTAACAAAGGTGCTCCTTGATTTCCCAGGGTTTAAGGCTGCTGCCATTGCTAGACCTAGACAAAACATAGGCACTAAGTAAGAAGCTGGAAATGTCTTACCAGTGAGACTGTCTTTCATTCCTGGAAGTGTGAAACAGGTATTTTGACCATACACAATGTTCTGGTAAAGTGCAATCTCATCAAATTAAATAAGCTGAAACTGACTGTTCTGTCCACCTGAGACAGTCTGATCTTTCCACCCCTTTGATAAACCATGATTACAGCTCCATCTTAACCCCAGACTTGTCAAAAGTGTAGGAATTTTTTTTCTTCCAAAGAAAGCATCGAGTGAAATAGACTCAATTATGAAAAAAAACCAAAACCAGAACGCTACAGCATTTCTTTTCATAAAACAGTAAACGAAATAAAAATGTCCTGGTACTTTTGTGGTTACTTTAAAGCCTTTCTACCATCCAGACTGATGGTTATTTAGATTAGGAAGCTTCAAGGCAGTAAACTGTGGCTCTCACTATAATTTTTATTTTCATTCAATGACAGGAAGCCTATCTGCAGTAGTCTAGTTTGCAATACTTTTTAATCATAGTGAGATTTACTTACCCCTCTTTTTTAAGAAGAATAAGCAATCTTTAGGAATTGGTGGGGTTTTTTTTTTTTTGGTTGTTGTTTTTTTTTTGTTTGTTTTTTTTCTTGTTTGTTTGTTTGTTGGGGGAGAGTTGTTTTTGTTTCAGTCAAAAATAGCACTGAATTTCATCTTTATTCTTTATACTAAAGCTCCTAGGGAAATCAATGGAAGCTTTGCGTAAATAAATATTGAATAAAAGCTTTAGAAAGAATGAGCTGAATATTCATTCAACAGTGATATGCTGCATAGTTTGAATATGACTGGTCTCTTTATTTCCTTTCGCTATGCCTTGTTTGGAGGGCTCAGATACACAACTGTACAATAAACAAGAATTACTCATTTGTCCTGCTTGACAAAATACAAATATGAGAAGAAAAAGACATTTAGAATTTTAGCTACTTACTGTGGTTGGGGAATTTCTATGCCTGTATTGAAAAACTACTGCTGTTTTCTGAGTCAATGGTAACTTTTTAAAAAAAACTATCAAGATGATTGATTTTAATTTTCAAGGGTGAAATAGCCCTTAAAACTAAATTCTTTCAGGACTATCTGGATGCAATGGAGCACACTGACGACTGCTGAGCTCTGCCCTGAAACTGATAAAGTATGTTGCAGTAAACTCTTAGTTTTATCAGCCTGAGTGTGGAAGTTTTAGGGCTGTTTTTCAGTTTCACCATGCCAGCAGGCTCTGGAGCTCCACTATACTTGTCAGAGATTACATTTCTGTTTTCAAGCAAGGTCTGTTTCAGAGGCTACTTCTCAAAGACTAGACATGTCCTCCAGTAATTAACACTGAGAACAAACCAACCCTGGAGAAAGGAAGGATTAATATAAAACTTGTTTGCAAATACTAACCCATAACTTTACTCCTAACATACTTGCTCTTCCATAAAACATATTTGTAAACAAATGTGTATGCCACTGAATATGGTTTTCTCCCTGCAAAACAGAACAAACAGTACCATGGTACTGTTTGTAATCTTATTTCCTGGTGTACTTTTGGAAGATCTGGATAGCAGTGTTCAGCCTGGCACAAGAGAAGACTATGACAGGGTTTTTCTCAGGGCACAGTTCTGTAAAAATGTTATTTGGATGTCAAGTAAAATAAAATACAGAAGGAATTCAGTGATAGATCAATCAGCTGCCAAACCTTTGTTAGGTTTTGATCTACTGTTACCCAAAGAGACTATCAATAGGCTTTTATATCTGGGTAAAATTTGCAGTGCATATAACAATAATTAAGTTTAAAACTCTCACCTAGACACAGATGACAGGTTAAATGTTGCTATAGCATTCTCCTGAAGAATCCTTTCAGTTATGATAGGCAGTGTGTAAGATTTTTTTATGGAATATCACTTTAGCATCTACTCCTTGTATATTTTTAATGTGTTTGGGGTATGATGACTTTTTAATTTTTTGTTTTTCTTTCTCAAGGGCTCAAAAACCTCCATCTCTACTCAAATTGTTTTGACTTTTGTGAACAGTCATTACCTCATGGATCATACTTATGCTGTATATCTGTGCTTTACTGTGTTCTGATTAATTCTCTGTGGGCAGGAAAATAAAGAATTTAAGAGGTAGAGACTGGGAAAAAGGAAGATTGATGTGCAAGTACCTGTATGTACATTTCTGTACTGTCTGCAATGAAGTGTTGTTATTTTCAAACCCTTTACAAATTGTCTACATCTCTTTGCCAGTTTGCTCTTTGTAGCCCACCAGTGGTAGATACACAGTCAGACTGACCCAAATTTAGAGTGATGGGTGAGTGATGGATTCACAGTTTTCTGAACTTCCTCTCTGTTATACTTAGGAAACTGCAGTAGAAAACAAGCTTTTTTTTCACCATTTTGTGTCATGTTGGGGCAGGGTGGGAGGGTGGGTGGAGGTGGGGAATCTACCATGGCAAATAAGTCTTTTCTTCTTGCATCTCTACAGTGACTACATAGAAATTTGACCACATTCTGCTTCTTGGGAAGGATGGTAGTATATTCTCTGTGGATATTCTACACAAGGACAGCCTGAGAAACTCTAACAGAGAATTCTCTGATCTAGCTCTCAGCTCTAGTAAAGTCTATATGTGTGATGGAGGTACCGAAGAGAGTAGTCTCTGTTTTGATGTTTCTAATATATTTTTGTAATGTCTCAGTGGAAGTGTTTCTAAGGTAATGCCGCAGGTGTTGAAAACGTATATTGAGTAGAATCAAATTATGTCAAGTTTCAGTGCATGGTTGTGCATACTTGAATATTATGGATTTAAAGATGTTCATATTTACATGTTAGCTTTTATAGTTACATGTATCCTTATCTTGCTGAATGCTTTAATGCTGTCTCAATAGATTTTTTTTTCATGAGAGATTCATTCATCTTTCACACCTGAATTTTTGTTCATATGTTACCATTTACTGATGGCATAGATATTTAATTATAATATCATTTTTGTGGCTTTAACTAATGTAGAAGTACGTTTGGGAAACATCCCAGACTGGACATGTGTCATTTTCTCAGTAATTCACAATGGTTAAATGTAATAAATCTACTCCTAAACCAGGAAGCCCAGAAAGAATTTTTAAATGTTTCTGTCATCCTTCCTACCCTGTCTCTTGCCAGTAAAAGCTATGTGTAGGAGAAAGTTGTGATGAAGACAGTGTTCTGCTGACTTTGGAACCCCACTGCTAAAAATATGTTAGAACCACTTTTGTGGTAGTGGACAATTTTAGTTACAAAATCAGGTATTGTTTGGTACAATTTTTTTTTTTCCAGACTAGAATATTCTAAAATACTGGATATTTCTTAAACTGTAATTTTTCATAAAACATAACCAGGTAAATAGGTGGCAAATAGCAGTGAGTGGTAATCACTCAGTGTGTTACTTCTTGGAGTATAAACAGTGGTCTGTTTTATTGGACCTTTTAATATCTGCCTAAAAATATTTGACAGATAGTATCTTGATTGCTTAAATTTATTCCAAGCAAATAATTCATTCTCACTTTTACAGCAATTAATCTATCATCACTGAGAGAAGAAATACTATGCCAGATCAGTATTATCAATATTAGAATATGGAATTTTTATGAAAGAAGAATTGTGTTATTCCTTCAGATTAAACAGAAACTTTATTTTCAAAGCCTAAATGTACGACTCAGAAGAAAATAAAAAAATTTTTAAAATATAGTGATATATATATAAAATAAAGTGATATACTGCTTAAACTAGTTGGGGAATTTTTATTTTATCTGTCAAGGCATATAAAACACATGTTCATGCTTAAATATATCTATCTATATATCTATACCTATATCTATATCTATCTGTCTATATATACGTGATTGATGAATAACACAGTGAGCAGAATCTCACTTTAATAAGTTGTTTTAAAACAAGTCTGCATAGATGCCTCTTGACAGATGTTTTCTACCCACTAGCCCCAGAACCAGCCCTGTGAGTGGTCACACCTTGGTCCACCCTTTGGTCTAGGCCTTCTCCCTGTTCTGCTGCCCAAATTTGGACCCAATCACCTTGCTGGTATTCCTGGATTGCTGTAAGACAATAGGGAGTCATCTATTTGGCAATCTTCCTCCTAGACCCTTTAATCCCTTCTGAGGCATTCTTACCCTCTGTACCAAATTATTTCTCAATCACAGATTTACTGCTGATGACCAGTTAGAATTTGACTTTCCCCTTTCCACTTTTCTACTTATGTAGTTTTGCAGGTAACTGTTTTTTTTTATTGTAGTTGAGAAGTCTGATTTTGTGGTTCTAATGTTAAAATAGAGTTTGTACCCAACTTACACACAATACTATGTTTGAAGTTCTAGACTATGGGCAGCAACAAAACACAGATGCCCATGTCTCAGTCTGTTATGTTTTCAAACAATATTAAAATTGAGGAATGATGCCTTGCCCAGATTTTTTAGGACTTGAAAATTCATTCATTTACTATAAAAATAATTACACTTCTATGCAGGATTTTTTTTTCTTTTTTTTTTTTTCTTTTTTTTTTTTTTTGGTTTTTTTTTGCAGTGGTGGAGTTTGCTGTAGTATGAAATGATGTTACATGGTCAGTCAAAACAAAGGTTTGTGGAACTAGACTGTAAGGGATACTCTTTATCTCATAAACTCCTTCAATTCCCTTTTGCAGGTATCAGAAATTCAGATGCTTGATTGTTTCATTCACCATGGCCTCATTTGTTTCCCTGGCAATTTTTCCAAGATTTGGGATTATCTCTATTTCTCACACTTGATTTGGTTTCTATGATAGGCGTTGGCCACTCTGCTCATTACTGTTTCTTACTATGAGAGTGAGAAATGTGCAGTTTTCTTTCATAGGGATATGAGCAGATAGGTCCTTTGAACTTGGAAGTCATGCATATATTTGAATATTAGAAGGAACAGCTCATAAAATAAAGAGGACCCTGATAGACACTAAACCTGTGTACTGCTGACATTCCATCTGTAACACATCATCTCTTGTGTTAGCAAATGGGTTTACTCAGAACCATTGGTTGTGCGTGTCAGCGCTGCATGCAGAGTGTTGCTATGTTGTGTGGTTTTAATGCTGGGTTTTGATATTGTACACCCCCTGTGTAACTCCAGTATTCAAATGGTTTCACAACATGAAGTCTTTCCAATGATTTTTTTAAGAATTAATCTTTCTAATTGTGGAAGAGAATAAAACAAATTCATGAGTTGCCTCAGCTAAGGCATGAAATACCTGTGTGTGGCTCTAAAGGATTTTAAGTCTGGGTCCCAGTCTGGGCTCCCAGTCTGTCCTTGTTCAAGAAAAGATTTCAATAGGAACCTAGCTGGCATGAGCACCTTTAAAAGAGCAAGAATATATTCCCTGATTTTTCCATTGTTTTGCATCTTAGTATTTTTTGGTTTTAAGAATTGGTTTTATTGCTGGGAAACTCAAGCTAACATTGATTGTATTGCCAGGTAACTCAAAATCGGGGGAAAAGAAAATCACAAAACCAGCAAAGCACTATAAAAGAACTTTTCATCGTTTAATTGTCAGGAGCTAAACTTCTTAAAATTTTTATACATAATATCAATGAATTCTATAGGGCGGCAAGATAGCACTTGTAACTGTACTCACAAATCTATATGTAAAGAATTATTTCACAAACCAGTGGAGCTTTTTGTTATTATTTTTACAATTATGATTTAAAATTTCTTTTAATGAAATATCTAACATACATTAGGGTTTTTTTTAATGTGCCTTAGATTGTGGAGCTCTCTTAGACCTTTCTTTTTTGCTCAGTTTTAACATGGTTTTCCAATTGATGTTTATGTGTTTATATTCACATTTGCGAATTTAACACAGGACACAAGCGATCAAATTGCGAATACCAATGCAGACCCTGCCTGAGGGTGATCAGGAAGATATCTGTCATTACTCTTCAGTGTAAATTTCAGAGTTAGTTCTGACATGCATTCACAGTAAAAAAAACAAATGCCAAACATCCTGCACAAACATTTCTGTGTTTTTTTAGGTGTGCCATTCACAGCTGCTGTGTGTTGAGCTCACATCTGTAAGAAGGGATGCCTTTCCAAGTAACAGAATGCTTCACTTAATATGTCTTTTTCTGTCACTAGTACAAGTTTTAACTATTTTATGCAACACCATTGAACAAAGTGAAAACACCAGTTTCTGTCAAAGGAGGAGGAGAACAGCCATGACCTCCTCTAGATGTGTATGTCTCTGATAGTGCTCTCTTCAGTCAAGCCCCCCAAAACAGCTGCTTCCCTCACCACAAGTTTAAATTATTGATCTAACAGTAAGAAATACTTGGTTTGATATTATAATTAGGCACTATCTTGAGGAGAAAATGGATAGATAATACTTCAATAATTAGAGCAGGAGCATTCTACGCAATGAAAGATGAGTTTTATTTTAATTGTAGGTAAATTCATTAAGCAATAATGAAATGCAGTGTTTTTCTATGTGCTCTGCTATGCTATTAGATGGGTCAATTTGTTTTCTCTAAAGGTGAATCACATTTCTTTAAGCAGACCAGCAAGATAAGACAGGCTCAGCATAGTCTTTTTGTCTCCACAGCGATTTTTACAGCTGTGTATAGAAATGTGAGAAGGCAGTACTAAATAGAAAAGTCTAGCAAGGGATTTCCTTTCCATGCAAAGACTGCCTTCATGGAAAAGAGTGAAGAAAAACTTGATGAACTAGGGCTAAGAGAAAAAATTAATTAATTCTATCAAACAATGCATACTGTTGAGAAAAAAAAAGAACCCAAGTTATTTCATCTATTGTATTTTTGAGATTTCAGTATTTTCCAAGAGATTAAGATACCAACTTCAGCCTAAAACTATAATTTTTTTTATGGTTTGAGTAAGCACAACAGTAGCTATCTCATACAAATTTTTCCCTACTAAAAAACTAACATAATGATAAGAAATGTGATAATTAAGCTAACAAAGTAGGCTGGTCTTATAACCAGGAAGGTGAATTTTTTTCAAAATAATCTTTCTTCTTGAAAAAAGAGTTATTGGATTGCAAGATTTATGTAGCAAGTAAATTGAAAATTAAATTATACCTCAAAGGCCTTACTAATTCTTCAAAACCAATTACTAAATTGGTTTTAATGTGTTATTTTTGCACTGTTACTTTAACACAGTATTTCAGTTCTACTAAAATGAGAGAGTGCAAAAAAGATCTTTTTCCTTTCTTACATTTCTGTTTTTTTCTTGAAAGATTTCATAATAATTTTGCAATATTCTACTCGAGGAACAGGTTGAAAGGGAGTGTCCTTGTGAATTACTTTTGTTTTCGTTATTTCACATAGGCAGCTTGAATAGCTTTACTTATACTCACATGAATATGATAGTGTTAGCAATCAAAATAAGGCAGGAACTCCTAAGGTTGACTGTCCAAATGTTTCTAATTGGCCCTCAATTATAGTGCACTTGGAAACTTTAAACAGACAATAGGCACAAGATGTTGGTTTTCACTAAAAGGTCAATATTTAAAAATTGGTTTATCTGTTTTAATAGTTGTTTTGGTTTTCTTTTAAGGCTTGGTTTCATCAGTATTTTGTACTGCTTTATAGTGAGTGTGTCATTACGTCAGTAGAGCTCTATCATTCATCTGAGAGCAAGCAATCAGTAACACTGGATTTTGTTTTCTATCCTAGTACTGTATTCTTCCTTGTGAATATGTAAGGAAAGATGAGAAAAATGACCCTTGAAAAACGAATTTTTTACCTTTCTCTAAGTCTCTTAGTCCAGAATGAACAAAACCTTGATTTTTTTCTGTCTTGGTTTGAAACACAGGTGTCTGCTAAGGAAGGCAGGAGCCTCCCTTGGAATGGAAAATGTAAATCCCCTCCCACTGAATTATTAGAATTTTGAAATTAAGGGGGTCTCAGGCAAAGAGATGAGGATAGGAATAACATTTCTTTACTGGTGTGTATGATAAAGCAAACAAGCACCCACGGCTGCGGCACCGACACCGAACAGGCCCCGGGCCCAGTCCCGGCCGGCTCGGCCGCGGGCCCTTTCCCTGCGCTGCAGTTCCGGGCACGGCCGGCAGGGGCGCTGCTGCTCCCGGGGCGGGGCGGGGGCGGGGATTCCCCGCGCCTGCAGGGGGCGCTGTGGCGCGGGCCGGGCAGCGCGCGGTGATGGCGGCTCGGCCCGGCCGGGAAGGGAGGGAGGAGCGGCTTCGCCTCACGGCCCTGGGGCCGCCGATCCCGGTGCCCCAGCAGGGCTCTGAGGAGCACCAAGCCGGGACGGCAGGGTCTCGGCAGGCAGGCAGGGAGGGAGGGAGGAGCGGCTTCGCCTCACGGCCCTGGGGCAGCCGATCCCGGTGCCCCAGCAGGGCTCTGAGGAGCACCAAGCCGGGACGGCAGGAGTCTCGGCGGGCAGGGGGAGCGGGGCTGCAGAGCAGCGAAAACTCGGAGCGGTGCTGAAGAAACAGCAGGGACAGGGTCAGGAGAGGCGAGCTCAGGATCCCGGGCACCCCAACAGTCGGGCATGGGTCCCTCTTTTAGTGAGGGAGGTGATAAAAAGTCTCCGTTCAGTGGCTGCTCTCACGAGCAGAGGCTCACCCCACGTAGAAGCAGCAGCTCCGGGCTGGGCTCTAGTGGCAGCAGCGAACTCCCTTCCCCAAGCAGCAGCTCCGACCGTCCTCCTCCAAAGCCAAGAGAGAGAGAGAGCAGCTGCTCCAGCCCCGTCCTTTACCTGCCCAATTCTCGGAGAGAAACTCCCAGATAAGAGAAGTGCAACCAGACGCCCTCCTCCCCTGAGCTTGGCCCCTCCTTTTGTTTTTCTTAGGTAGCCGCTTGTTAATATTTCTTAGCAACTTATGGGGAAAATTCTGTAAGTAAAAAGGAACAAAAGGAAATAAACCCAACCCCCTACAATTTTCTCCTCTGTTTTTCTTTCTTGTCCGTCCAGATGATTGGCGGTTGTAGATGAGATGTTATCCACTAGGACTGGCCTATAGTAAATTGTATATATCCATATCTTTGGGGCTGGGACATGGATTTGTAATTCTTCATGTTGAGGCAGCAATTGAATGTGATAAATTTTAAGCATCCACTTGCTTTTTTACACGTTTAAATAATTTTATGTCATTTTGTGACTGACTAGTACGCTTTGGTCATGTCTGTTTAATAGGCTTCTGACTTGAGCTGAAATTCTTGTTGTTTTCAGTCAGGTACATGACCTTGTATTTTCTGATGCCAGACTTCATTCTCTGTTACACTGCCATCATCTAGCTCTGTCTTTTGACATCTTGATTCTGCTCTGTATTGATGACACCTAATTGTACAGGGAGATGAATTCATGGATATATCTATAGTTTTTGTTTCATGATCTTAATGAAATTAAGGAATTCCTTGATTCTGTGATTACTAAGTCATGGGTGGTTTGATTCTTCCCTTCTCAGTATCTCATACTGCCATTTTCCTGTTTTTATGCAGTATGTAGTTCCTTTTCTCGTGTACTCATGAATGACTAGCAATTTCCTATATAACAATAGATAAAATCAGCCACTGCTTTTCTAAAAATTGCCTGTCACAGAAAACCACAGATTACTTTAACTTGATCTACATGAGATAAAGTTTGTTCCATTTGATCTAGTTTTTGATTTACCTTCATTTTCTTAAATATTCTTTCAGAATTTTCCTAAATTCTTTTGTATTATTGAAGTCAGATTTACACTTTTTTTTTTCTATCAGTTTTTTTTCTGTATAGATGATTTTGTCCACTTACTCTGTTCTAATTCGCCCTGTTAGATTAGTTTATTTGCATCTGTAGTGACATGTATCAGGTTTTCAGAATTCAGAGACAGACACTTCTGAACAGAGCTGGGGTGCTACAATACACTGCTCTTGACTTTTCTTTGTTTTTCATTTGTTCACATTATGCATTGTACTTCAATATCTTTGGTCATCAGTCACATTTATAAGATCGTTTGAGGGAATTTTTTATATAATTTAGTACATAACATTGTATTTGTGGGAGCAAGGAAATTTCACATTTAAGCCTGGATGTTTTCATGCTTCAAGAGGAAATGAGATGTGTGTAGTGGAAAGTTGAATGTCTCATCAATAAACATAGGCACTCTGTACTTGTTGGACATAATGATATGCAGAAGCATGGATATTAAAAGATACATGTGTACTCAGAATTAATTCTTAAATTTCATCATAAAATAAGATGGTAACAGCCAATAAATGTGTAAGTAATATGAATATTGGAATTCTTTCTGGGATTATTGCTTCTAAGAATACTTTGCATGTACTTTATATTTGCTTTTTATTACATTATGAGGGAACAATCTGATTTAATTCTGTACTCCTGGCTTTTCTTTTGCTTTTCTTAATCTGGTTAGATCAAGTAATGTGTTTGAGCTGTTACAAGTGAATAAATGGTTTTCATATAATAAAAATACGTAGTAAAATTTAGATCTTCACCAAACAAAAGCAGATCTAATAGCAGTAAGTTCTGTTTAACTGCCTAAATGTGTTGTGCCCAGTAGAAATGTTTTGTGTAGTAAGTTTTTTTTTTTAATTCTTAAAAATATATCTGTTTTTCAAGTTCCTGCACAGAAATTTTTGGAGCCCCTTGATTCTATGGTGAGAGTTATTAATTTATGCCATTTAGCTAATCAAGTCTTTTCAAAATCTGGTATAGATCTGAAAAAGTGTGAAACTTGATTCTAAGTATCTACGTTTGTATACCTTGAAATAACATACATTAATAACTTTAAATAGTTAAAATAGTAGTACACAGACATTTTTCTAGATGAAGCAGGGAAAAGTACTTTGTTTGCCATTTGTCTGAAGTTACCAAGTTTTTGACTTCTCTCCATTTGTATAAATTTAAAAGAAAATTATTAAATTATGCTGCATTATAACTCTAATGGCCCGTCATTTTGAATAAATACAAGCAGTTAAATGTAATGATGGTTTTATGAAAATTACTTTGGCTCAATCCCAATTTTAGGGTACTTTTTACCATGTAACAACTTTTAGATAACTGTTATATTAAACAACAATATGAGTATTCTAATAGTATCTCATGGACTTTAGGTAGGAAAGAACTGCCAGTGGCTTATATTAAAATGTGTCTTTATATGACCCTCAGTCCATTATATAAGATTATACAAGATATGCTTTTTTCACTATTTTTCATCTATTGTTTTGATATTACCATCAGATTGTGTATTTATCTGCTTGATTTAAGGTTTTGTTTGCTTTGTCTAAAGAAAAAGATTAGTATTCTGCAGTAACATTGTGCCTTCTCAACCCTGAATAAAAATACAGGAAGGAAGGAAGTAAACTTGATGACATTGCGTGATTGACTTGAGCTTTTATAAGCTTTCAGACTGTAAATATTTATGACTTTTTTAAGGAGAAAATGTAGTATTTTACTTCAACCTTAAAATGCTAAAACATCCCAAAACCAATTTTGACCTGCTTTAGAGTAAGTTTCATCAGAGTGTACTAAGTATTGATACTAATAAAAAATACTGGGGAATAAGGGTTAGTTATCCCTCTCCCATAGGTATCTCTGTTTTGTTTGAGTTTTGTGGGTTTTTTTCTTGTTGTTGTTTTGTTTGGTTGGTTGGATGTTTTGGGTTTTGTTTGGTTTTGTTAGTTTGTTTTAAAATTTCCTGGCAGGCTCACCATGAACTCTCCTGCTAAAGGTCAATGTTCTTAGTACTCTTTAAAATGATGAGTGTCAACCTTATTCACAGGCAGTTGAAACCTTTGAAAACTCTCAATTTTGATAGAGCTCTTTTCAAATTTGGTTTTCCTCACCAGTATTTAAGACATCATCAGCACATTTCTTCAATTGCCACGCACACTGATTTTACATGACTGTGTGCACGTACACTGTTCTGTATGTAGAGGAGAAGAACCTCTGTTTCATTTCTACTCTTTCAGGTTTTATTTCTCCCTCATATTAAAACCTGAAATTTTTAAGAAGAATGGCAAACAAAATGAAAAACTTAACAGATATGATATTATAATAATAAAACCATTTCATTTCTACAAATAACAACTTCTGTATGGGGAAGAAGTTGGCAGGAGCTGATTAAAGATTTTAATACTTCAAAAGCTGCAAATGTGTGCATGCAGGTATGTCATAGTGTAGTTTGGTCCTGTCTCTAATAAATAACGTGATTGAGAGTAATTAATGAAGCTGAATTAAGGAAAGGTGGAATTGAATTTCTAGAGGTTTGTATTTCATATATCTAATCTTAAAATATTTTTCTATTTAAAATTTTGATTTAAAATATGGATTAAAATTTGATCTTAATTTTTTATTAAAAATGTAAAATATTTTTCTTTCCTATACCTAGGGGTTTTCTAATTCAATAAATTGGAAATACTTAAATAAATCCGAAATATTTTGTATGACTGAATTGATTTTGTTCTGTTTGAGGAAGAAAAAGAATAGGTCACCACTAAAGAAGCCACCTTTTGATGGACTTACATTTTGCAGTATAGAATTGAATATATTTAAACTGATATAGATTTACATTTTTCCATATTTTGCAGTATAAAATTGAATGTATATAAACCAATAAAAGACATTTTGAGTGCCACTGTAAGCATTTGTCTGTGTTGGTGATTATTTGTAGTTGATTGTTTAGATTTTCTGGTGCCTTATAAGAAGAAGGTCCATCTGGTATCCTTAATAAAATCCCTTTCCGTTATGATCTCAAAGTTTTGATGAACTTTACTATCGTTATAACCTCTCCTGTTCTTAAAAATGAGTTGAAATAAGGAAACATAAAGCAAAGTTGGACAGCAGAATAGGGGAGAGACATAAATAGACACACATACTGTAGAAATACATAGTTACAGAATTATTATGTCTTATTTCTGTAGGGAACCAACTTAAACATTATAACACTTTCTTGATGTAGATTTTTTAAGTTCTTGTATGAATTGTGAGGAAATAACTGTCTAGTTGCATATTGCTTGTGCTACAGCCACCAAGCCTTTTCTTTGTTTATTCACACCACCTGGTATGTGTCAGAAACTTTTGTGAAGGTGAATATCTTGAAAATTACACACTCTGATGTCACAGTAATGGGTATTGTGAACTAAACAGGAGAGAGAGAAATTTCTTTCAGTTTTGGTCTGTGTTGCACCAGAACACCATGGAAGCTGTAAGCTCCTGGTTAAACTCTTAAGTGCAGAAAAGAAATATCAAACCTTTAGCAGTTTGTAATACATGTATCTGAATCAAATGTCATGAAATTTAAACTGGACATGAAGATGGGCAGATATTTTGCTGGCTAGTTTTGCTTCAAAGTAGGTAGATAAGTCTGTGATTTCATTTCCTGTTATTTGCTTTTGGTGTAAATGTTATGAAATTGCTCTGAAGGAGAACATTATGAATTTTGCAGATTAAACAAGGACAGTCTGTAGTTTCCTGAATATGGTTGTGCAGCATCTTCATCTGAGAGCATTTAGGTTTGCTGTGGCAAAAGTATTAAGCACCTCTTTGCTTTAAATAGATGATTCTTGGATATGATTGAAAATTTATATTTTTTAACCTTCCAAGAAATGACTTATGTGATTGCAAATTTGTTATTGTTTAAAATATATACTACTTTAAGTCAATGAAACTTGATTCAAATTCTCTTCAATGATGGACAGAAATATTTTAATCACATGGCTCAAAGATAATTTTCCTTATTCTCAACCCTTTTAAAATCTCTTTGTGCTCTTAATTAGAGCTTTGTTTTGTAGTGAAAGTGTATATTCTTGTGAAGCACTGAATTCTGAGGTTCATGCTGAGCATCTCAGAAAAGTAATCTAATGAGCAAATCTGAGAGAAAAAAATGTGGATGTGTATACTACTGCTCCTTGTTTGTTTGGGTTTTTTTTAATTTAAAACAGAATATAAATTAATTATTCTAGGTTCCGGTCTCAGAGATTGTGAATTACAGATCTTTTAATTTCATATGTACTTCCCACCCATGGTCAGAGGGGGAAAAAAGTCAATTGGCCAGAGAGAGAGGAATATTCCCATTTGTTTCTTCATCCATTTTATCATTTTATGAACCACATAAATTCTTCTTCATGTGTAGAGCAAGACAGTTCATTTGAATAACATTGGGTGAACACTTGTGTTGTGATTCAATATCTTATGGTCACTTTAAGAATCACCTGCAAAGGTATCAGTGAATATGAGCAAATAATGTAAAAGCTAAATCATGACGGAGTTCATTGGCAAGGTTCACTCTACTTGCTGGATGCTTGAGACACACTAAGAAAAGCAGACTAAATTCTAAAATCAAATTAAAACCAGAATCAACCCCAAAAGTGTCTGTCTCAAAGGAAGGGAAAAAGAGCAATAGTAGGAAAGGGTAAGGATAATAGGAATGTTATTTAAGGAAACTTGAGATAAGACACCCCGTGCTAAACTGATTTATTTTTAGCACTGTGAATAGAAGAATTTTGTTGTAAAAAATACTCTGCATTACACATATCAGAAGTGAAGTTGATTTATTCTTTATTGCAGTGAATCTAAACTTTATCGTGCAAATAATTTCTTTACAGTGGGTGATATCCACTTCTGGAGCATTATCTCTCTGAGGGTCATGTGTGTCCAAAAGAGAATGTTTCCAAGAATACTATGAATTTTAGGTGTGATTTCAATTCAACTCAGTATTCAAGTTAAAAAAAAAAAAAGAAAAATGGAAAAAGAAAACCAAACTAAAACTTGAGTGTTTTCCTCAGAGTTCCTGACTAATAAAATGGTCCTATAGCAATTCCATAAGAAAAGGAAGGGCAATTTTATGCTCTGTTCACTTTCTTCATGCTGAGATCAAGTCCTTCCTTGTGCTAAGACCTTTTAAAATTAAAACCAGATTTACCAAGAAACAAGAGAAATGGTAAATGAATTATAAGTGAATCTTTTCAGTCTTTACAAACCTATAAATGGTGGGATTTTGCCTTTGGGAATAATTGTTAAGTTATCACAAACTCTTCTAAAGTATGATCAACACAGCCTTCTTTCTGAAACTAACTAAATGCCCTTTCTGCAGAATTAAACACCTGACAAGTATCTCATGCTATCAGTTAAAAAGAAATCTTCAGTGAATACGTAATTCCGTTGAGTTTGTGTGTGGTTGAATAAGTGAATCTTTCTGTAAATCATAGAATTAAAATTAATAATAATAAAAATTAAAATTAGTAATTAGTAATAATAATAATAAAATAATTAGTAATAATAAAAATAAAAATTAGTAATAATAAAATTCAGTTTTTAACCATGAGTTGCTATGAAGTTTAAAAATCCTATTTTATTATAATGCAAATATTAGAATTGTCTTCTATGGAAAAGAAAAAAACGTATTTTTTTAATTTAAAAAATATTTTTTAATTCAAAAATAAGGTAATTACATATCAGAATAAATACAAACACGCTTTGCTTCTGAAAGCAACATCAGTATTTGAGTGTTATTCTTCTAATACTTTAATGTGTTTGAAGTTATAATCTATAGAATCAAGTATATTTTTAATCTCTGTATAGCTAAAGGAAGATAAACATGACAAAAGCTATAAATCTATTTAAAATTTTCTGATATTTTTACATCAGTCAACGCTAATGCTGTAGAGGAAATTGTGGGTTAAACAAAGTTTTTTTCTTCTTTTCAGTGCTGGATGACAGTATACAATTTCCACTGTCAATCATGCATCTCTTGTTTGATTTTTCCACTTTTATTTGATAGACTACCAAATTCCAAGTTGTTTTGAAAACTTCTCAGTGCATTTGTTTGCATAGAGAGGCTTGTAGGATTGTTGTTGTTGTTATTTGTAAGACAGAAAAACATAACTATTCTCTTTCATTTAGACATGCTCTTTGATATAAAATGGAAGGGAGGTAAACTTGGGGTGTAACTTTTGTTTTTCGGGTGTTATGTTCAGGTCAAGCTGAAGACAGTTCAGTAGGAAAGACAAAAGCCATGCACGCAAGCAAAGCAAAACAAGAACTTCATTCAGATCTTCCCCTTGGCAGTCAGGTGTTGTGTCTTCTCCAGGAAGGCAGGGTTCTACTCCGTGTAATAGTGACTTGTAAAGATGAAAGAGAATTGTGCAAAAGGCAATTCTTCCTTCCCATTTCTTCCCCCAGTTTTCTACACTGAGCATTACACTGTATGGTATGGTAGTGAAGAGGTTTTTCAGCATCAGCTAACTGTGTGATTTGCAGTTCCTGAAGACACCAGATTGGTGCAGATTAATATTTTGGTGACTGATACTACTTTATTTTAGAAAGTACCTACTCTTCTAGGATTTTTACAAAGTACCTGCTCTTCTAGGATTTCTTCACCACCTACTGGACTTAATTTTTGCCTTGTGACTTCGTTTTTACTCTACCCACATTTTTATGCAAGAAGAAAAAAGTAAAATGACGGTTTTCCTACGTCCTATATTAATAGATCTTTTTTGTTGCCTTTAATTATAGAATTATCTGTTTTCAGAGTACTTTACTGTGGATCTAATTAATTGATAGATGAAATAATTTCTTTCAGTTAATTTAAAAACCTCTAAAAGTTTGCTTTCATTTTCTTCCTACCACTGCAACCCTTTGGGGTTTTTTTTCCTTTTTTTCAGTAAATTTTATTATTCATAATCAATGAAGTGCTTCAGTTTTGAGTAGTTTCTTGTAAAGATTTATAATCCGTCTTTATTGAAATGTTTGCAGCTTTACTCCTTGCTTACTGTCTATGTAGCGTTTCATAACTACTGGAATCTTTTCTTTCGTAAATGCATTTTTCCATAGCAACTAAATAATAAGAGGCCTCAAAATGATATTAAAGTGTGATATGATGTATGTAGACTAGATAAGATAAGCCATGTGCTAACATCAAATTGATTTTGTAACAGAAAACTGTAAAATTCCTCAAAATCAAGCATGAAATTCTTTACTTTGAGAAACTGTAGATGTTCGTAATATAAGGATTTTTATTTTCAACTTTCTGAAAAAGGGAAAATTATTCACAAAGTTTAAAAAACATGAAAAATAAACCAATTTAAACCAAATACTGTAGCTAGGAGTGAAAATCAGTTTCTTAGCTGAGTATCTCCATTATTGCTTGGCTTTCTACTATGAGTTTTACATACATAATATGGGACTTGGATTTTCCGTGTGATAAACTGTGTCATGTATTAAATCCAAGCAAATGCGATACATCTCATATTTAGTTAGGTATACTAGAAGGAGCATAGCTCACTATGCAGCAAAGAAATTCAGTTGTAATGATTTAGAGAAATAATGTTGCCTCCTTCAGTGGGATTTTGTGAGCACATACTGTGTTTTCATACTTAAAAGAAACTACTCCTATGTTTTGGAAGTCCTGTATTGATCCCACAGTTAATGTAAGTGTAATCTTAGGAAAGAAAAATTGCTGTGAGATCAATAAAGTCAGTCTTCCCCCCATATACATCTATATAACTTAGTTTTGCATCCAAAATGCTTTAATCTTCTATGCTAACGTAATTGTGAGGGAAGGCTTGATAACTTTAAGCACTAAAAAGTCTCAACTTAAATTTCTGAAATCAAAGGACTGCTCCTTTGTTTTGAGTTTTGATGTTGAGTGTTTTGTTTTTTTTTTTTAAATACTAATGTGAATAATCTAGCTGTAGAGACTAATGACTGCAAGACAGCTGTGGAAAATAACATTCAGAGATATGGCTGCAGAAGGCTGGTGATGATTGAAAGGAAGATATGATTTACTCAAAAGTCAGGTCATAATGACTTCTGTTTTTTTCTCAGGCTTTCTCTCTCTGCTGAGGGAAAACAAAAATGCTTTAGACCAGATAATTATTCTTGCTTTCATATATTAAAACAGTCATGAAGCTGGTGAATTGATGACCTGAAAATCATCTTCTTTAGGGGGATATGCATGACTTTGACCTGTTATAGAAGGCCCTAATTCATGTCAGTCTTAGCCTTGCACTCCTGGTATGAATGTTAAATAAGAGCCTACATGATTTTTGATACTGAAGGTTTTTGCAGGCACAGTAAATTAACAAAAATTATCAATGCTATTGCATTATTTTGCTTTCCTTAGCTATGTAACTAACTGTATGTTAGATGTTGTTATGATAGTAGTATGTTGTTGATAGTAGCTATGTAGTTACATATCTACTTAGATGTAGCTATGTAACTGTATTATCTGAGGCAGTTGTTTCTGATGATTTCAGTGTAAGATTGGGTGAGAATTACCTTATTTTGAAAATTATAGGTTACAGGAGATATAAATCTGCAAATGCCATAATGTGATCAAGAAAAAGCAGTAAATAATTTACTATGTGAAAATAAACGTCTAAGATGTTACTTTTCAGTGTTAATAATTTAAAATTCTCAGAATATAATGACATATAATTTTAGAGGTTTTTTTCATTTAAATTTTCCTACAATTAGTGGTGAATCAGCTGATCTGGAATCCCATTATGCCACTGTGCTTCCTAGTCTACAGTTTAAATGAAGTTCCAGATACACAGTTAGCTTCCAATGAACTTGTGCAACAAAACCAAACCAACCAACCAACCAGCCTATCAACCAAAAGTTCCTTATTGTAAGGCCGTTCTTTCCCAAATCACCGTAGAAATCATTGTGAAAAGACACCATAATTTAAAATGGGCTGCCATCTGCTGCTTTTCTGCCCTGTGTGGCATTGTGTGGCTTCTATTTGAATTTGAACAGTAAAACTTCATTGTAGTCAGAACCCTGTGTTCATCCCTTCCTGAGACAAAAAATTTGGTATCTAGGGTACGTTTTCTTCAAGTCATGTCAAGAAATGATGAATAAAATGTTGACAAAACAGAATCTTGGAATTCAATCTCTTTGCCATCCATTCATAGAAATGTAGTTAAAAACAAACAAAAAACCAAAACCAAGCAAGCAGACAAAACCACAAGGAAGACAGGCTTGTTTTGTTCAATGTAGATTTGTTCTTTCATTGTGAGTTGTCCATTATTTGACGTCACTTTAAGTCACTTTACTTAAATTGGGTGGAAATGAAGTTTCAAAAAATCTCTGAATGATTTGCTTAATAATTTAATTATTGAAGTGTTTATAAGGGGAAAAAAAGAAAATAAAGGAAGAAGAAATTGTTTCCCTATTTTGTCAAGTATGCTGTTGGAAAATGTAGGATTGACTCTGTACAACATGGATATTACTCTTCCTTTCACTCTGTGCCATATTGCACTAATGTTATCCTCATAAACTTAGGTTCTAGTTTAAATGAATGCCTACACATCATAAAACAAGCATCAGTTTGAGATGGCACTGTTCAATGATTTGGACATGTATTAGGGAGTTACCGTATTCAATTCCATTTACAGTGCTAAAACAGTGGAAAAATCTATATGGCATAAAGTGGTTAAAGTCCTTTCTCTGGGCTAGGCTGACTTGGCAAAGCATGGTGCTGCAGTTTTGCTTAGGCTATGTTTTAATGCAGTGCCAGATACACAGACAGCTTCAACTAAACTTGTAAAGAAATGGAAGTCCCTATTGTAAGACCTCCTTATGATGAGTATGCTGCTGTGCTGCTGCTGCTGATGATGATGATTATTACTACCCAAATCACTGTTAAAGTCATAAGGCTAAGATATCATAATTTAAAATTGTGTACAGTCCCCTGTTTTATTTAGATGTATGGTGTCATTCCCTCTACTTTGTTTCATTACAAGCAATAATGCAATTATTTTAGAAGAGATTTTGCAGTTTTGGTTGCTATACGAAGACTTATCCAAAAGTCTTACAAATAATTTTGTTTCCATATTTCCTTCATGTTTTTATTAATAGCAGTAATAGAAATTGCAGTAGTATCTGGTTATTCAAGTAGATAGAGTTGTGCAAAAATTTAATTTAACAGAGAAAATTATTTGGGAGGATTTTCAGGGAAATGTCCCAAAAAATATGGCATGAAGTAAAACTCTCACTGCTTAGCATTTAGCCAGGTGGCATAAATTTGTAAAACTAGCAGATTATGGAAAGGAAAATATCTTCCTTTGTCTCTCTTCCTGGGATAGAGTTGAGCATTGAACCAGGAGTGGAAATTTGCCCACTGATAGTTTTGGTCTTCCTTCTGTTCTTTACTCAGATTTAATCAATGTCTATTGGGTTCCACATGAAATATCAATTTGTTTTACTTTAGAGAGGAAATAATTATTGAGGTATTTAAGAGAAACTTCTGTGTAACTCCTAGAGAAATGTTTAATCCATTCTGGATCTCCAGTCACAGAAGAAATTGCTAGATTTTGTCCCTGTGAAGCCTGCATTTTAAGGAGTTTAATTTGTGGAATCCACCCTGATATTTTAACATTTGTTATATTATTGTAGAATGTTTTCTCTTGGGAAACATGGAAAAGACATAAGTTATGAAAACATTATTTTATCTCAACAAAGAACTTGATCTTCTCTGTTTACTGGACTGCAGCCAAGACTTGCAGGACATTTTAAAGTGTGCTTGTGATGTAGCATGATGTAGGTCACCTCAAATTCTCTCCCACCCCAAACAGATTAAATGGATAGTCACACACAGGTGTTTTTAATCTTCCCTAGTGAACTGATAAATACTAAATAACTCATCCAGTGCAAAAGACCTGTGTGGTAGCACGCTCCAATCCAAGAGTTTGGAAGGGGTATTATCCCTTTGGAGCAAGGAGCTGTTCATTGCCTAGCAAAGTAGATACGTCAGCCAGCCTAGAAAAGATACAACTGTGTATTTAAGAAGGTGGAACAAAGATTATTTTAATTATGAAGTGTGGTCATCTCAAGAAGGGAATAGAAGGAGATATGGGAGGAAAAATTAAATCTTTCTGAATCCCTAGGAGACTTGGAAGATGAGTTTGCCTGTAAGAGTTAGGGAAGCAGTCAAAAGGGGGCAGCTCAGCATGTTCATTAATGGAAGAGCTCTCCCCAGCTGGTATTTTCTGTGACAAACAGTCCTGAACAGGCAACTATGGTTTATAAGGACTGAAGGGCAAAGTAATTGAGCAAAAAATTGACAGACAAAGAGAAATAGAAAAAATATGGTTGTTGTCTGATGTTATGGGCTTTCACTTTTCATAAGAAGAAATTTTCCAAATTCTTTCTTTATCTTCTTTCTTAATTGAAAGTGAATTTAATGAGGTTGAAAGTACCTGGGTAAGAAGTAGGCATTATCTGTCTGTGCAGGTAGTTTGGAATGTTAGCTCTCAGAATAATTCTTCCAAAGCATGCAAAAAGTAATAGTGTGTGTATTCACTCTAGCTGAAGGGGCAAGTGGAAAAATGTCACCAAAAATGAAAGAGAAGTTTGTTCCAGCACAACATAATAATTGAGAATGCACTGTAGCATGCAGTGACATGCAATGAGGTGTGCATGCCTAAGCTTCAGGATTTGTGAGGAGTGTGTAACATTTCTGCTGTAAGTATTTGTACTGGTTTTTTATTGTATCCTTATACAAAATGATAGATTAATAAGAAGTTTATATGGAGATATTACCTCTGCTTAAAACAATTTCCAACTTTCGAAATACTGCTTATTTTTATTCGCAAAATCAGTACAGTAAGTTTGCATGGGCATTCCTGGGAAATCGAAAATATTTCCAAATTTAATATGCTTTTCTTGTTGATTGTTCCTAATTTTTTTTATTTAGGGTTTCATTGTGTCTTTAATTATACCAGATTTAATCATACATGCCGGTGAAGCTGACAGCCTATTGCATTGTTTGTTATACATGATGATACCAGGTGTCAGTTGTTCCCAAATATTGCAAAAAAATAAGATGTTACTCCTTGTTATCCATTCATGCCCACGCATTCTAAAAGGGTCTTAATACCCCTATTCCTTATTGGCATTTGCAAGTTATAAAGTGGTTAAAAAACTTGTGAAAGGAGGTGAAAAGGAATTGTATTTGGACTTTGATGAAGTTGTAATGAAAGTTTTTAGTGGCAGAAATCACTTTCATAAAGGTCTGGATATGATTTAAGAAGACAAACTTATGTAACATCCTGTAGGTTTGATCTACTGTGGGACATTATTTAAGGCTGTAGGATTCAAATAAATTCTTAAACTTAAAAATTCACTAATAATCAGAAGGAGTAAATGACATATTAATTGAAAACCAATTATAAAAGCACTTCTAGTATATATTTCAATAATTCAGTCATGTGAGGGATTTTTGGGTAAAATTTTGATTAAAGAATTTCCTTCTGTGTTATTTATAGGAAATCTTAAATTCCAATAAACTGGCTCAGTGCCAGTCTTGAAGCATACAGGTGTAACTAAGGTGAGATCACTGGATTGAGCATTGTTTAGAAGGATGCCTGAGAGACACGTACTTAATCGAATCCTGTTTTGTCAGTAACATATGCTGGGGTACAAATTACATGCTGCTAATAACGGAATTACTTGGATGAAGAAATAGACTGCCTCCTCAGCAAGTTTGCTGATGATGCAAAAGTGGAACAAGGACCTGTACAGGCTAGGAACTGACCTGCAGGAAAGCACCTGTGTGGAGAAGCACCTGGGAGTCCTGTGGGACAACAAATTGTCCGTGAGCCAGCAGTGTGCCCTTTGAGGCTAGGAAAGCCAGTGGGATCCTGGGGTCCGTTAGGAAGAGGATTGCTAGTAGTTCATGGCAGGGGATCTTATTACTCAGCCCTGGTGAGGCACAATTGGAGTGCTGTGTCCGGTTCAGGCCCCCCCAGAACAAGAGAGACATGGAGCTTCTGGAAGAAGTCCAGCAGAGAGCTATTAAACTGACTAGGGACGTCTCTATGAGGTGTCCTGGTTCTAGCCAGGACAGAATTAATTTTTATCGGGAGTGGACATGGCCAGCACCCAGAGGTTATTCTGTACCACCTCACATCATCTTCTGGGGATGGAGGAAGGGCTCCTTTTCATGTTAGGTAGCCTGGAAGAGAGAGATTTTGGGTGTTGTCAGGGGTTTCCACAGAGGGTGAGCAATGTGAATCCTTCCTCTCTTTTTTTGGTGCACTTTATCATTAGTATTGTTACTTTTATTGTTCTTTGTTTTATTTTGTTTCTGTTTCCAGAGAAGATTGGAAAAAAATTTGATCTAATAATTTGTCGGTTTAGATCCAGAGTCACTGGTCACAATTTGTTTGGTCTCTTCATGTGATTGTGGTACCTAATCTGTATATATTCCTATATATGCACTATGTGCTCCTTATAATGTTCTTTTTCAGAGCAGGGAGAGGGATCACAATTTTTTTTTTTTTGCTGTACTGTGTGATACCAGCTTATGACATCAGAACATTAAGGGCAATGAAGACAACTTGGAATGTGTATTCAGTGTTGTTGTGCTATCCTTACCTTGGTTGTTACCTTTGGGAATCTGTTAATAACTGTACTCACTGGAAAGAACAGGGGAACATGAATTTCTGCAGCCTTTCACCCCCCACCTTTTCTTCCTTCAAGCCTGTTACAACTGCTTTTGAGAATTTTGAATTTCTCTTTGATGTTAAGGAAAACATGTTCTTGTTGCTAGGTCTGAGTGTGGTTCACACCTGTGTTTGTGCCAACAGGAGTGACAAAAAAGATTTTTAGGATGGTCTTTCAGACATCTGCCCTCGAGGGTGGATGAATGGCATGGGAGGTGGAAGAAAGTGGGTCAGCTTTTGAAGGACTGATCTGCTCCAGTGGTTCAGAAGTCCGCCCCTGAAAAACTACAGGACCCTGATTAGGTGGCAGAATATCTGGAAGATAAATTGTGTGACAGCTCCAGAGAGGCACGAAGTTTTGCAACATGCTGGGCTGTGGCTGCTACTTACCAGGCACTGCTTGTTACTGTACACTCGGGGAGGAGAGGAAAGCAGAGCAACAGGCAGCAAGCCCATTCAGACTGCAGCTGAACCAGAGGAACAACCCATGCCAGCAGCAGTTGCTCCTATACAAAAATAAGATCCAAGAACAAATCCATTAGCTTAGTGAGGAATGAAGAGGAAACAGGGCTGTCAGAACTGGAGGAAGTGACAGAGCAAGAGGTAATCATCCAGTCTCTATTCTTGGGTGAGCTCAGAGATACATAAATAAATTTCAGCTGCCAGTTGAATGGGCCCCATGTGACACGCCCACTCTGATGCTGGGATATCATGGCCCATGGTATGAAACTAGATGGTAGTGAAGCCAAGCAACTGGGATCCCTGTTCTGGGATGTAGGTGTTGACAAGGGGATTAAGAAGAGGACAGAAACTCTCGGCCTTTGGAGGTCTTCTGTGAATGAGAGAAAGGTGTTCTCTCAAGGGTGATCTAATAATGCATCCAAGCCTTTGGAGAACAATGGACAAAAGTACCCAGTACCTGAGAGAATGAGCTGTGCTGGAGGTAATCTATAACGATTCAAATAACAAGTTGTAGACCTCTTTGTAGATCCATGTGAGGACCAGTGTACACAATCCGTGTGGCAGAAGTTTGTACAGAGTGTGCCACTGTTGTAGGCCATCCCATCATCTTTGATACCAATGAAAGAAGGAGAACAAACAATGCTTCAGGTGACTACCTGACTCTGTGAATGTGAAGATCATCTTTTCTCCTCCCTGCCAAAATGTAACTTGTCTGTGGAACCTGTCCAGGACTGCAGACAGACTCAAAAGACTCAAATAAATTAGAAAGAAGATGCCCCGTGCCCTGCCAGAATGGACCAGAGTCTCTTCTGCAGGGAGCAAGCATCCCATGCTTGTGAGAGAGAGGATCCATGCCATGAGGTAACATGGGGTTTTGCCCACATGACCACAGAGAGGACATGAGGAAGTGGGATGGAAAGCCCACTTCTGCACTAACAGCAGGGGTACATAAGCTGAAAGGAAAAACAGGTAGCACAGGAAGTTCTTCAGGGATAAATGCCACTCCAGTTTCCAATGGCCAGATCCTCCCTCAGACAGAATAGGAGGGCTGGTGTTACGTGTGGACCTCTTGAAGGGACATTAGTTTATATTTAAAAGAAGTGAGCAGTGAGAGCCATGACCAGGACTAGAGGGGCCCTGACTCCAGCCAGCTAATGGAAAGGGACAGTCAGATCTGTTGGACTGTGAGGATCCCATTCCCTGGCACATCAGACACGCAAGGGTATAAAGCTTTAGTTGACACCAGGGCACAATGTACCCTCATGCCATTGAGATGTGTAGGGGTAGCATCCATCTCTTGTTTCTGGGGTGACAAGGGAATCCCAATACCTGACTGCACTGGAAGCTGGAGTGAGCCTGGCTGGGAATGAATGGCAAAACACCCAACTGTGACTAGCCCAGAACCTGCATGGATCCTTGGCATAGATTACCTCAGGAGATGGTTTTTCAAGGACCAAAAAGGTCATGGTTAGGCTTTTGGAATAGCTGCTATGGAGACAGAGGGAATTAGACAGCTGAATAGCTTGCCTAGTCTCAGAGGACCCTTCTGCTGTGGGGCTGCTGAGGGTCAAAGAACAACAGGTACTGATCGCTACCACATCACTGCACTGCCAGCAAAACTGCACAGCTGGGACTCTGCGTCCCCAGCCATGAGGTGATTTGTGAGATGGAGACCCAGGGAGTGGCCAGCCAGCCTTGCTCACCCTTTAACAGCCCTGTATGGCCAGTGTGTAGGTCCAGTGGAGAATGGAAACTGACAGTGGACTGTCAGGACCTGAATGAAGTCTGCTTTCACCTGGAGGGGCATGGAATACACCTGGAACTGACTGCCCCAGCACTGGAAACACAGCCCCACCATTTGCCATGGATTGATCCAGACTGCAGTGAAAAAGGGTGAAGCTCCAGAACAATTTCAGGACACTGATGACATCATGATGTGTGGCAACACAGCAGAGGAAGTTTTGAGGAAGAGGTGAAGACGATTCAAATAATCCTGAAGGCTGGTTTTGCCATAAAAGAAAGTAAGGTGAAGGGGCCTCCCCAGTAAATTCAGTTTTTAGGAATAAACTGATGTCACAGTCTAGGAATAGTACTCCCCAATTTAGTGTTCCTACTGGGACTCTCCAGACCACACTTCTGCTCACTTGCTTCTTTCTGCCTTCCCTCCCGCCCTTGCAGCAGGCTGGAGAGGAGAATTTCAGGCACAAAAAGTAAAGATCACAGTTGAGATAAGAACAATTTATGAGAAACAGCAATGAGATAAGGAAATAAATGATAACAGCAATAGCACTAACAACAGAGTGTGCAAAAAATAAATCTTACTGCTCACCAAGGAAACCCCTGAAAACAGACAATACTCAACTGCCCCTTCTGCAGTTGAGAACTGAACCCCCACCACTCCCTCTGGCACAGAACCAGCGCACCCAAACCACTCCAACCAGCATAAACCAGAGTTACCCCACCTCTCAGTCCACTACACTTGCTCGATGGGAAGGAAGCCCTTCTCCCCTTCCCCTACACCCTGTCAGGTTATTCTGTACCACCTCAGGTCATCCTCAATGACATGAGGTGGTACAGAATAACCTGACTGTCCTGGTCTTCTACTGGCTACTGCATAAATTAACCCTGGAGTGAGCCTGGATGAATGGTAAGACGGATGTCATTGGGATTCCAGTGGATGTGGTCAAAATAGCAGCTACGTCCCCCACAATGGGCAAAAATGAAATTCAGCCTTTCATGGGTGTTGTGGGGTTTTGGAGCACGCGTATTCCAGATCACAGTCAGATTGTAAACCCTCTCTCTCATGTGACCTGGAAGAATAATTTTAATTGAGGTCCTGAGCAGCAACAAGATTTTGAACAAATTAAATGGGGGATTGTTCATACAGTAGCCCTTGAGCCAGTCAGAACAGGACGGGATACAAAAAATGCACCCTACACTGCAGTTGGAGAGAATTGTCCTTTCTGGAGACTGGCAAAAAGTATCCAGGGAGACTCATGAGGTTCTGGAGTTGTGAATACAAAAGATCTGAGGCCTGTTACACCCCAAATGAAAAAAGGCAGCTTATGAAGTGATTTGAACTGCTTCAGAAGTGATTGGCACTGAAGCACAGCTCCTCCTGGCTGCCTGAGTGCCGGTGCTGGGATGGATGTTCAAAGTGCCTTCTGCATATCATGACACTGATGTGATGTGAAGTAAATGGGTTGTGCTGTTCACACAGCGAGCTCAAATACGAAACCCCAGTATTCCAGGGATCTTAGAAGTCATCACTAACTGACCTGAAGTCAAAAATTTGGGACCATCATCATCATAGGAAGAGGGGAAGATGATATGTGCTGAGGAGACCACTCAATATAATCAGCTACCTGAAAATGAAAAGTGATACATGCTCTGAAATGATGGATCTTGCCATCTGCAGGGGTGCATCAAAAATGGATGCCCTACGTGATGAGTCACAAAAGTTGTTGAGGATCAAGTCAGAGCTGAAAGCCTGGCTTTAGATATTGCTGAAAGGGAAATGGCCAGCACTCTGTCTCTACACTGACTTGTGGATGGTGTCAGATGCTCTGTGGAGGTGGCTGCAAGGATGAAAAAAAACCAATTGGGATCACAGAGACAAACCCACCTGAGCTGCTGAACTGTGGCAGGATGTCACTGCCTGGATAGAGAAATTGGCTGTAGAAGTTCATAATGAGATGTACATGAGATGCACAACTCATGTGCCCAAGAGTTGGGCTGCTGAAGAACATCACAACAATGGACAGGTGGATTGAGCTGCCAAGATTAAAATGTCTCAGGAGGAGCTGGACTGGCACCATAAGGGTGAATTATTTCTGACTTGGTGGGCCCATGATGCCCCATCAGGGAAGAGAGGCAACACCCAGATGGGCTTGTGATGAAGGGATGGGCTCTTTATCCCAGGTTGTCCATAACTGTGGAAGGTGCTGGCGTCAGGCAGGCCAAGAAAAACCTCTGTGGTATGCTAGACAGTAGTCACAGAATCACTGAATATTCAGAGTTGGAAGGGACCCATAAGGATCCCTGAGTCCAGCTCTTAAAGAAATGATCCACATAGGGATCAAATCCTCCACCCTTGGCATTGTTAGCACCATGCTCTAATCAACTGACTCAGATCAAAATGCGAATAAGGAAAGGTTTGATTGCGTCGCGCTCCTGCAGATGTACCAAGGCAAGAGCTACATGCTCTCAATGGTGGAGACAACCACAGGGTAGCTGGAGACATACCCCGTGTTTCATGGAACAGCATCTTGGGCCTTGAGAAGCAAATTTGACAGATATGATATATGAAAGTAATCAGTTAAAATTTGCTTTCAGCCCAGAGGAATGACCCCTGCTACCAGGATTTCTGCTTGTACCTTTAGTTCAAGAAGAAGCTGGAAATGCTGACTGTTCAAAGTATGCCTACAAAGTGATGCAGGGTGTGGAAAATAGGGCTTGCTGGATAAGACGGAAATAATTTGTTTTATTTAAGAATTCTTCAGGTAATTTTATCACCATTGGCATAAACTTTCACTTGAAGTAGTGCAACTGATAGTGAAGAAAGGAGATTTTTTCTATACAAAAGACACCTTTGGATCTTGCTGTACTGCAAAATTTGAGGTAATTAAATCACAGTCAAAGCTTTCATCAAACCAAACAAACAGCTCTTTCCCCCTTTCGTGTGAAATCTCTCTGCATCTGCTGGTTTAGGAAAGAGCAAAAAGATTTCTGTGTACTTCTGGTAACAAGACATGTAAAATACCCTCTCTTGTGTTAAAGAAGCTTTTATTGATCTCGAGAAACATGGATATATTATCTGATTATGTTATTCTGGATGAAAAGAATTTATTTCTAATAAAATATTCCAAACTTAAAAATACTAGGACATAGCACTAAGGTGGTGAAAATTTAATCAACCAGCAAGAAAGTTAAGGAAATACCTCATGAGAGGACCATACCTCATGGTGCTACAAAATTAGTTTTCATATATTGCACAATGACATGGGAAAAAATGAATGCTAATGGTAAAGTTTATGTGCTTTTGATCTATATAAAATATTTTAATTATAAACTGTTAGTATTTTTTCAGTTCCCTTACAATGTATGTATTCATTTTCATTCTCTCTAAAAACCTTGTCTTTTCTACCACACATGCTTGAAAAACTTGCAACTGACATTATAAAGTGCATTAGTCTTTCATAACTTTTCCTAGAAAAAACTCTGTTAGACCTACTGGAAAATTTGATCTGATCTTATTTACCCACAAGATCATACTTACTAACATTTAATTTATTACTGTCTTTTTATACTAAACGCATTTTTTTCACCCTGTAGTCCAAGTTGCTAAGATCCCCACC
Organism: Melospiza melodia melodia; assembly: GCF_035770615.1. Taxonomy (NCBI): domain Eukaryota; kingdom Metazoa; phylum Chordata; class Aves; order Passeriformes; family Passerellidae; genus Melospiza; species Melospiza melodia. Next base: position 57,648,470 of record NC_086226.1, on the reverse strand, counting down.
AAAACTCAATGAAAATGCATGATATTTCAGAAATAGAAATATTAATTAAATATTATTTTGAGTTTATACAACCAAATAACCAAAAAACTCTGATTCTGTGATGTTTTGGAAAGTATCCTAATTTTGCCATTCTGACTCGTTTTGAGAATAGGCCTTTAAGTCAAAAGACACAAAACTTGCCCATCTAGTAGAAGCCTTTCTACTTGATTTACTGTAGGATACATCCTGAAGAAGTTAATCTAAAAGTGTTATTGAAGCATATTTGCTTAATTAATAAATTTTGTCTTATTCTTTCAAAGTGAATAAGAAGTTCCTAACTGGAAGTCATCCATTTCCACCATCACCTCTCAGGTCTAATTTGTCCTAGTCTAATGTTTTTTTGGATCATATGCTTTTTCACTACTGAATTCACAAATAAAAAATGCAAATGGAATCTGTGAAAAAATACAATCTTTATAAAATCATCTTTGGACTTACTATAAGAACTTTTCAAATGGTAGTAGGAATTCTGGAGGTTTCTGGAAAAGACCAAGAGAATCAGGAGTGAGTTAATTCCCTTGTCTTTCGTGTCAGTTAGTAGTAGTAGAGTTTCTGACTTGTGGCTGGTTTCTGAGTACTCAGAACAAGAAAGTCTTTTATTTCACTTGATCACGGATTTTCAGAACTCTTTGTGATTTTCTGGCTCCCTTTCCCTAATATATATATAACAAAAGTATCATGTCAGCAGATAAAAGCAAAATAAAAATAAACAAATAAAGACCTAAGGAAAGCATAATTTCCAGCCATATAGCAACCATGCCAGCAATTGAAGATCTGTTGCAAGGTGTGAATCTTCACAAGTGTCTGTAGGGAAACATTTTTTGTATCCCTTCCATTCCTGTATAATTAAATTCTGATCTATATTTCTGCAGTGTTTATCTTATTCCTTCTGGTTTGTCATTTTACGTTTGCTGTGTTTAGTCACAAAAAGTCTTTCATGTCCCTGGAGAGCAACAAGGCTGTCTGTGAACACAGAGGAAATTTGGCTTTTTGTACTCACTAGCTGTTCTTGATTTCTTGTTGGCGTGAAATAGCTGCAGTTGTGGAAGGGGATGGCTCCTTGAAAGGAAGAAAATATAGCATTTCATGTACTTTGTTAGAGTAGAAGTCACATGCCTGATGTGAATACAAAAGGAAGAATTGACTGCTAAGTGTCGGAATCCTGTGCTGAATTTGTGTTAGCTGCTGTCTGGAGAAGATGATCAGAAAACTGGAAGACTTTTTTCAAGTTCAAGAAAATCATCAGCCCTGCCATGTGGGTTATGTCCCTGATAAAGTCTTTACCTTTGCAGAAAAACTATTTCAAAATCCTAAAACCTTCTTTTTTTATCTTGATCAGTCAGCTCCCTGCCTTCTCTTTCCACCGTCTTCAAGAAATAAGTGAAATCTATTAATGAAAACTGGTCTTTAAATAATAAATAAATTAAGAAAACCAGCCTGAGCTACTCACAGGTAAAATTTCAAAATTTCAAAGGTTAACATCTTTCAAATAAGCAAACAGCAGAAACCTTAGTGAAGTAAGGCATTATGAACTCATTTGGCTACTACATGCAGTTGAAATGTAATTATGTGGAAATACCTAATATGTTCCATAAAACGAGCTGAAGAATGGAAAACACTGGTGGCTATCAAAAGGCATGAGTGAAACAGTGCAACTTTCCTAGTGAGTTGTTTTTAAGCTTCTAGCTGCAAAAAGGCAGGAGTAGACCTGAGATAAAGAAGTTCTTCAGCTCTCTGAAAAAGGATAATTTATCCCTGTCCAGGAGGCAAATGCAAGCATAAGCATATAGCAGCAGCAGTAATGACAGGCTGGGTCATCTTAAGTGACATTGCATCTTGTGTTGCTAGGCAGCCTGAAGACTGTGAAGGTCTAATGGTCTGTAAATCTGTTGACTTCTCCTCATTTCTCTTATTGATGAAGATTTCACTAAGATTGGGACCAGCATAATGGTCAGTGCCTCTCAGGAAAACAAGGAGAGGGGAAACCTCTTTTCACCTATGTCATAGGAATCTCATTAAATTCAGTGACTCTTTTGGAACTGATTACAAGCCTGCACTCTGACCAAAGACTAAATTACCACAATTAGCATACTTAAAAATTCTGTTAGGTAAAATGACATCGGTGCTCGCTCCTGGGGAAACTAAAGTCTCTTTTGTTGAAAAGAGTAGACAGGCTAGAGAATATGTGGTCTTCTCACAGTGTTGGGAGAAGAAACTTCAAAGTGCACATAACAGAACCAAAGATTTAATAAATATCTGTTGGAGGGCAAATTTTGTGGCACCTTTTTTTAGGTTTTAGCAAGCACTAGTCTTGTTGCTACAGTATGACGTGCTTTATTGTTATGAGTCTTGTTCCTTTTCATGAGGTTTTTCATCATAGACATTAATTTATTAAAAGTTGGTAGCAAAGTTGATCCTTCTTAGGGCTTACTTGCATGGGAAAGATGAATTCTATTACATTTTTGAGAGACTTCCAGAGCTGTTGCCTCTTCTATTCTGTTCCACTATGATTGCATTTCTAGTTGTTTTTAGCTGTTCTATTTGTCTGATGATTAGGTATTTAGTTTTCCCTACTTGAAAAAAAGTTGCAAAACTTTCTTTGATTTGTTCTTTTTACTCTTGTGTTGTTTTCATGTGGTTTACTGGAACATTTTTTTTTCTTCATAAAACTGAAGAACTTGATAGGTTTCTTGGGAAGTCAAACTTCATAAATTTTTTCCTTCTATGTTTCTTCTGTCCTGCCTTATGAGAAGTTTAATAGTTAATTTAGGAGTTGGTAGTTCTTGTTGGTTGAGGGAGCTTGGAGTAAATTGAATTTTAATTAAAAAAGGTGCATGAAACAATATAATAGCTGAAAATAATTTCATTAAAATGTAAAATAAGTGAAATTGCAATATATTAATTTGTGTATGCACTTGGGTTGGGGTGTTTTAGTTTGAGCTGAGATATGTCATGAGTAAAGTCAATGTGGTGATGAAATGCATGTACGTTTTTGATAGTTATGAACAGAATATAATTTTTCACATCAACTTGTGGTAGCTATACACTGTATGTTGACATTTGCTTATTTAGAGTAAATTTGCATTCAAATTGAAAAGCATTAAAATCTGTTAGTCATTATTGTGGACCAAGCTGATAATTCAGACAAATAAATTGTTCCATTCAAAGTAAAATCAGTGCCATATATTTTTTAAGTTTTCACAGAAAAGAAAAGGTTTATGCCTATAAATGAATTTAGGTTTTTTTCACTACATGGAAATTAAAATATACACACATGCATTCTGATTTAATAACTCTCAGATTGTCCCAGTATTCTGCTATTTTTATTACAATTTTTATTTCAGCAAGCAGCTCCTTTGGTAGAAGAAACAAAATTTATTTGTTCAACCATAATGTTGTAAACATAGTGATGATAACTGCAAATATTGTTATTGTAACTGTTATTATTATAGGATGATATCCTATTTGAACTCTTTAGTTGTAGTTCATATGGCATGATCTATGTAATTTATAGTACTTGTGTATTAAAAATTTCTTGGCTTATTCTGTGTATGCATAATGGGATATTGTTTGGAGCTGGAAGAGAAACGATAGGCATACTTCATTCATGCATCACTTCAGAGTTTTATTCCTTTAAAATGTCTCAGTTGCTTTGTAAATTTGATTAAATTCACACTGGAATTACGGTATATGGAAAGGCATGCCTTATATAGCTTGAATAACTTTTCTTGAATAACAGATAATATGTATTTTGTTTATATATTTTTTCTTTCACAAAACCTTATTTGTTACCAGATTTTTGTGCATACTGAAGAAACCCAAGGGTTCTTTATGCGTTTGGTATTCTTGTGTATTGTTTAGAAAATATATATTTATCACAAAAAATGTAATAAATGCTATATGATGGACAACTTCTAACTAAAATGCCTTGTTTTAAATCTTGTGGTAGAATGGTCTATTTAAGTGTTCCTTTAGCCTAGAAGAAGCTGTGTGAAATATCACCAGAAAGCCCTACATTGCCTTCCGCAGCAAGATGTGTTCTGTTGAACAGTAGAAGGCTGTCCAAGAGAAATGAAAAGTCACTGTTACCATGTGAGAAAGCACTGAATTCGTAGAGTGTTTCCGTTGTGTAGAATATCTTCCAGTGTAAGTGAAAGCATACAGAATTGTCACCCTGTAGAGAGTATTCTTTCATTTATGTTTATTTACATTAAGAAACAAGTTCATACTGGCCATCTGGTTCTTGACAATTTTTACAAAGTGTTTTGATTTCACTCTGGAATTCATACTAAATTTTGAGTTAAATTGCACAATGGAAGTTGCCACAAGAATATGTTTTAAGCTACATGTGCTAAGCAATAAAGCAGAAGTTTATATGAAGTAATTTTCATGAAATAAAGCATAGTCGCTGTTGTAAATTAAATGTATAATTATTCAGTGTATATCTATTTGTGACAAATTGCTCATTTCTCATATTGTGCAAAAGGCAGAAAGCCATATCATGTTCTGTTGGATTTTGGATAATACCTCTTTTAATATTCAAAACTTTATGTGCCTTTCTATTATAAATCAAGTTTGACATAAACTGTTATATGATAAATGCTAAGTGCTCATAGAATTCTTCTGGGAATATCTCAAAGCAATATGTGTGTTTCACAAATACACATGTATTAGACCATCTGGGTAGAATAATTCAGTACCATTGATTCCTTTCCAACATGTACATTAAAAAGAAAAAAGGTGAAAAATGTATTTGGCAGAAGCTAACATTACAAAGGCAGATGTATCATCCATCCAGCGGAAATGTAGCTTTTTTTGGTTTATTTTGAATTGAAATTTGTGAAGCTATACCCAGGGGTGATTTAAAAGTAGTGTGCCTGCTGTTGTTTATCTACTAGTGCTTCTATGTATTAATGGCATGCTCTCATTCCTGATGATTCATTTCATAACACATGTCACCTCTCACCAGAAGATCAATATTTAAAATATGAGGCATTTGAGAGAGATGAGACATTCTGCTGCAAGTAGCTCTGCAATTCTGAGCACAGGGAGGACATGGACCTGTGGAGCAGGTCCAGATGAGGGCTGAAAAAATGTTCAGAGGGATGGAGCAGAAGCTTGCCTCGAAGGAGAGGCTGAGAGAGCTGGGATTGTTCCGTCTGGAGAAGAGAAGCTGCCACGGAGACCTCGTTGTGGCCCTTTCAGTGCTTAATAAGAAAGTCTGTAGCAAAAGAACAAGGGGAAATGGTTTTGAAACAAAGGAGGGTAGATTTAGATGAGTTACAAGGAAGAAAATTTTTATTATGGGGGTGGTAAAACACTAGAGCTGTTTACCCAGAGGGGCTGTATATGCTGCACACTCAGAAACATTAGATCAGGTTGGATGGGCTCTGGGCAGTCTGGTCAAGTGCAGGTGTCCCAGCTTATAGCAGGGTGTTGGGCTCTATGACCTTTAAAGGTCCTTTCCAACTCAAGCTGTTCTGTGGTTCTGTGGGTCCTTGATTGTATATCAGGCAGATAGATTTGAGGAAAAATGGCTTTTATTTTCTCCTCTTAATATGCATCTTGGTGTCTAGGCTTACAGTGTAGGCTTTGGCTGTAGAAAAGGGATCAGTGACAGCTGAAGCGTTCCCTTGAATCAGCAGTGTAAGTAGCTCTCTGTGTGAAGCACAGCATCATGACATTCTCTTTCTAATGCAATTTATGACTAATAAGTTCTTTCTGTTTTCTGTGCTGTAAAGAAATTTCACTAATGAGATCCTTTTCTAAGACGTGCCAGTGCAATGCATTTACTCATAAAATCTTCAGTTTTTTTTTCTTTTTTGTGCTTACCGCTTGGACAATTTGTCCCAAGTAGAATTCTTTCACCATTGTAAATCTAATCTGTGGATAATGAAGTGAAAAAATGACTTTGTAGTTGGACACTAAAGAGTAGTATAATTTGTTTTCCTTTTTTATTGTGTAAACCTAGAACAGGAAATAAAGTTCTGAAAGTAAGAATAATTTTATTTTCATTTTTTTTTTTTGTTTAATGAGAGAAGTACTCTGATCTTGATAGAATATGGCATATGTGACTTTATCAAGAGCAATGATTTAAACCTGCTGTTTGTTGTGAATGGATATTATTTATAGAATTTAGGAGAGAATGTTTAACTGTAACAGTCAAGGCCACTACTAGGCCTTTCCTTTAGAAAGAGTTTTCCTCAAAGAACTAAATTAAACAACTTCAAAACCAAAATTTTTGAATGTGATCAAAAATCCCCTTGAGACATTCACATTAAAGTCTGCGGTTAATTAGAAATATCTATAATTACTTAGCAGAAACACTTAATTATTAATTAAGGTAAGGAAAAGATTTTGTATTCATTAATATTTATGGGTTTTGACTGTGAATCCTAGTTGACAAATAGAAGGGTTGGAAGAAGAATTCACCGATGACTTGTCAGTTACTAGTTGCATCCAAAGAATGTGATTGTCCTGAAAAGAAACACTTCATAAAGACTAAAATTTGACATAATTTCCTCTTTTTCTAAAGAACTGATGCCAGCCCCAGTAGAGTTAGGGAAGGACTTGCTGTACTTGAGTTTTTTAAAGTTAATTTTCTTTCAGCTGAACTAGATCAGATATTGATTCTCAATTGATACATTTCAAATTTAAATGGAGAATGAACACATATACTCTGTAGTAATTCAGCTGGAGAGGCATTTAAAGCTAGAGTATTGATTACCATTTGCTTGTTTCTTCACAATTGATTGTGAACTGCAGTTAAGTCTTCTTTTTCTGAAATGCTCAGGTTTTATTCTGTATGATATTAGGACTTGCATACTAATAATTGTGAGATGATTATTTTGTTGTGTCTGTGTCAAATGCATATACCATTTGAAAAGCAAAAATTTTTCCATTTTTTCATGTTCACTGTGCTAAAAAGGGGTGAGATAACTTTTTTATTTAATTTCATTCCGTTTGCTTGGCTTTATGATTTTTTTGTAGAAACAGCTGTATTAAAAGTGATTGCACATTAAAAGTGATTGCTAAGACCTGTGCTGGCATCAGGTCAAAAGTACATAAAAAACATGTGGTGAGGTTGTAGGTTGGTGCTGTAGCAGAGAATTGAATGTGTCACTTGCTATTTATGTAAATCATAGTGAGTGGACAGTGAACCATTCCTTGGTGTGATCTCAGAAGTTAAGTCAGAAGAGGGTAAAACCAGCTGGTTAAAGAACATGGTAAATTATTGTCTGGCTGTCTCATGAAATGCTGGGTAAAGAAACCCAAAACCTGTGCCTCAGTACTGATACTTCCACACATGGTACTGCTAGAGGAAATGTTTAGAGATATGCTGCTCTCAGTTGCAGAGCTGATTATGTTACAGTTCCAGTACATGGTTCTGTGTGATTAACTTGAATATGATATTTTTCATTGACAGATAATTGTGATGATCAGCTGGTGTCTGCCTTGCCTCAGTCATCATTCAGTAGCTCATCAGAGCTGTCTAGCAGTCACAGCCCTGGATTTGCAAGGCTTAATCGAAGAGAGGGTGAGTGATTTTTACTGGTCAGTTGTTAATTCTGGGTTGGAATGAAAACAGTTTAGATACTCAAGAGCATATGTTATCTTTCAAATAATTTTTGCCTGGTGTTTGTATACCAGCCATGGATGACAGTGTAGTCTCAGCTCAAGGAAGTTATGAATCTCGACTTCTCACCCTGTGGTAAGCTGTCTGAGAACATGAGCCCTCAGTGGCTGGAGCTGCTCTGTGAACTTATTGAAGAGGCAGCATCTATGGATACTGACTTCTGTTTAGTTATTACCAATGAGGAATCTGATGAATTAACTGTTTCAAAGGCACTGTCCTCGGAAAATTCACTAAAATGTTACATCTTAAGTCAGAATCTAGTTCTTAATAATTCAGCCACAATATTAGTGATGGTTCCTTAGAGAATTCATACCCATATATAATGTCCCTCATGTAGTCCGTTGTTGTATTTTGCATTATTTAATTTAGAGGTATATAAAATCTTAATAATATTTTGTCCTGCCAAAGTAATTTCTGTCATTGAACCTCTATGATTTACTGGAATATTTGCTATGTCTGATAGATAGAAATACTATTGTGAAGAAGAAATATCCCTATCTGTTTTATTGACCTGGTATGAAGTATAAGCATGAGCTTCTGTTTCGGATGAAGTTGCGATATCAGTGGAAATTATATATCCTGGAAGGAATTCCCTTAGTGTGAAGTAGTATATGCTCTTAGAATTTTAAATAATGCCTGTATTATCACCAAAGTTAGCATTTTCATATTGGTCTTCCCTAAAACTGTATGTTTGAAAGCTTTTTCCATTTGGCTCTTTTCATGTGTATGAAATTGTTTATGCCATGTTAAAATGCATTTTTTAGATTTATAATTCCCTTTACTTTGCCCTGTACCGTATGCACGCATTAGAAATGCTTATAACCTTACATCTGGTCTCATTTGAACTCATGTAGATACAAAACAGCAGGTAGCTTAATTAGAAGATTGTGGCTGTCTGCCTTCTCATTCTGTGTACCTCAGGTTCATGCAACTGAACAGAGTACAGCTTTAAATGTCGTATTCATTTGTCGTTTTTTAATAATATGACCAGATTGTTTGGCTAGATATCTTTTGCATCATTCAGACATAATTTTATGGAATGCTGTAGATGTGGTGAGATGAAAATTTCTTCAGTCTTCAGTAAATTAGTCCTAATTAAATTAGTTTTAACTTATATTTATTTTTTTTTTTTATTTTTCGGTGAGAGTAGAGACTCACTACTTGCTGTGGAACCAGGAATACATTTTCTACATTGAATTTTTGTTTTGCTTTTTTTTGTGAATTTCCTGTGCAAAAGCTGATTATATTTATAGGTGTATATACATGAAAGTTTTATTTGGATGGAACAAAGCTTGTTATTATTATATACGTGGTTATAAACAAAAACATTTAGGCACACAAGAAATGATTGCTAAACCATACAGACTGGAAAAAGCATCTGTTAGGAAAATATGATGTGGGCTGTCAGTGATTTTATAAAAGCAACGAACACATCATTAGAGTTTTAAAAGAGATTGTGTGATAATTGAAAGTGGGTTTGCATTTAATAGAGATCATTCTCTACTTTGAACAAGAGCTTCTCTTTTTACCAGCCAAAGTTAGATTGTGACCTCCTAATATGCATTTAGGACAAGCAGATTGTGTTTTTAATACAATAATATGCTTGGTTCTTAAAATGCCAAAGTTAGGGAAAATCAAATGTATTTTTGACAGAAAAAAGTTGAGTATTTTTACACAGATTACATGTAAGTCAAAATGTTGTCCTTCATCAATAAAAAAATAAACTAAATGTCTATCTACACCTCCACTGTTTCAGTTGGCAGTGGAAAGTTAAAAAATAGCAGGAAATTTATCAGAAATGTGGGAAGTTGCACTGAAATGGTACTTTAACTGTGTAGATTTGTGTTTACTAAATGTAGAAGATCAATAGGAAAAGTAAGAGGATTGAGGAAAGAAAACTTAAGCCTAAAAAAAATAAGTACAATATGTACTTTATGTGAAGACATAGCAAAAATGATAACAGCAGTGAATGATTAGTAAAACAGCTTACTGATAATATGTTTCAGCTTTCTCTCTGTAAAGCAAAAAGATAATGTGGTTGAACTCCTTGATAACAAAAAAAAAATTTCCAATCCATTAGCAGTTAGGGAAAGTGATAACATCCAGGAATAACTCATTAAATGTTCTTCAGAGTTTTAATTATTACTAGTTCATTGATTCCCTGAAGTTTTCAGATACTCAATACTCAAGCACAGCTAATGAATACTTCTGGTAACTGCTAAAGTAGTTACTCTGACATCAGCTTTGCTTGCAATAATGGAAAATTAGATAGAAAAATTAAGTAAAAAGAACTAAGTCAAAAAACTCCAATCACTAATAGTAGTTGAATATTTTTAATGGAAAAATAAAATTTTTAAAGCCACGATTTAATTGTTTGAGGCTAGCAGATATAAAATGCAGGGATTTAATACAAGTAGAGTTTGACTTGTGGGCTAATTTTGTATGAATTTTTAATTTTAAATAGTAGCACCATATCAGTGCAGTTCAAATTAAATGTATTGAGATCTAGCTGGTGGACCTCATGACGCATTTATCATTTTTATGTAAAGGTGTTTTCAGAGAAGTTCAAAGGAAACTCTAATGCCAGCTATGTTCAATACTTTTGTTGATTATAAGGAAGTAAGGACAAATCATTTATGATGAAATGCATAATGAAATGAAGATTGATGAAATAGTGACTAAGCATGGCAAAGCAATTATGAAGAAATATGTAATCAATCAAATATACAATATAAATATACCTAAATGTATAATATAAATAAACACTTTAACAGGGTGAGTTATAAAGTATTTAGAGGAAAGAGCAGAGGTCATACCTATTAAAGAGGAACTCTATTCTACAAAGCTGTGGCTCAGATTAATTTGGGGATTTAATAAATTAGCAATCCCTCTTAGCTTCTTCTCTAGCAAAAAAAAATACCCAAACCAAAACAAACCAAAGCAAACAAAAACCAAAACCAAACAAACAAACTTACGTGCAAGCAAACAGAAAAAAAGATGTTCTTATTTTCTATATAGCTTTATACTTTACCACTGAGCTGTGTACTAAAATTCTGGATGCTGAAAGTGTGGTTGAAATTCTAGACTCTTTTGCTATACCAGTGGGAATAGGTGACACAAAAAATGTTCAGGGGAGGCGCTCTCTTTTTACTATCTATCCACAAGAGAGTAAATTAAACAAAAAGGAAAAAAGAACAAAGATAAAGTGCACCTCTTTATAGGGCAAACTGAGGCATCCCAAAAGAAGAGAAAAGGCAGACAGCATTCAGAACATGTCAGCCTGGGATAATGATAGGAATTTAAATACCAATACCTAACCAGGACCATCAAGGATGTGTTTCTGTCCACTCATTGCCAATAATTTACACGATGAGTACTCAGTTGAAGTCTGGTGCTACAGAGGGCTTGTTCTGTTTGCAAATTCTTGATGTATTGACCCCCAACCATGAACTGTGAAAGAGCCCTTTACCACATGGAGAGAAGGTTGTGTCATTGTTGAGCTCAGCATTTTCTGGTTTTGTCTGCAGTGGGCTGTCAAGCTGGTTGTACGAACTCTCTAATTCACCATTCCAATACCCTTGGAAAAGATACATTAATTGCACTATGAATCACCACACCATGAGCCTTTATACCCAAGAACACAGGCCTTCTGTTGAATTAATGAACTTCTGAAACCTTGCAAGAAAAAAAATTCAGAAGACTGTTGTTCTACAAGACTGAACATACCATTGGAATAGCCTTAATATTTGGACAGCTAAATAAGCTGGATAAGGATTTGGCTGTGATTATCTTGCCCCATATTCACACACAATTAATTGATCAAAATATGACAGAGTAAAATTGAATATAGAAGTTGTTAAGTAGCCAAAAAAACCTGGCTTACAGCTTTCTCTTTCCCTGAAGTAGGAAGAAACCCATGTATTTTAATTATGCTGTCAGCTTACCCTGCCAGTTTTTCAAAAGCAGCCTGAAATTTTGAATGCCTTAACAGCAGGTGTATTTTTTTCCCCTCTGGTGTATATATGGAACTTCTTTGTCTTTTTCATTACCTTTACCTTACCATTACACTGAATATCCTACGCTTTATCACATTCTTTTTGTTACAAGGAATATTTAAAGGATCGTTTATTCAGTAAACTCCATACTTATTTTTTTTTTTTTTATAAAACAGTATGCTTTGATCACTTTTTGAGAACTGACACTAAGTAGGTCAAAATGGATAAATGAATTCTAGCAATCAGTATTTAAAGAAAACATCAAGTCAACAGTTAAAGAAAAAAAAATTGTTACACAATAAGAAAGTCAGTTTTCATCAATTTTTATAAGAAGCAATTTAGCCTTCATAATGTAATGCTTACAAATAAAAAAAAATTGTGCACAAATTAAAAAAACTTAATTGCAGCTAGGATTGTATGACACCAAAGGATAATTAGGAAAAGCTTACCCCCTCCATTTCAGCAGTATGCAAATAAAATTTATTAAAGCTGACATTTTACTTTAATACAGGGAACAACAAAAGGAAACTAGAATTAAAAAAAGTCAAGTCTGATGTTAATCATTATGTTTTTATAAACAAACATCAGATCTAAGTTGAAGCGTCTAACATTATGACACATTTTTATGACTTACCTGTTAATGTACGTATATATGTTAGGAAAAAGGCAAAAGTAACAATCTGAGTCTTTTGCTTTTAAACAAAAAACATTAAGAACTTTTACAGTGATTTCTTCATAAAGGACCGAATGATGTACTGTTGTCCAGTAAAAGCACAGGACCATGCAGTTTCTGAAGAAGAAATCAAACTGGTTTTCTTTGGTTGGTTTCTTTCCTGTAGCTAACTATTACAATAATTATATCTTTTAGTAAGAGCCTTACCATGGATCTCTCAGCATGTTAATTAGAAAATTGTTTTTAATGCCAATTTACTTTCAATTTTTCTGCAGAAAATGTTTCTAATAAGGGTTTTAGATACCTTAAAAAATTATGCCTCTAGGCACATAGAAAAGTTGTTTACGGTGTTGCACATGCATATGTTGCATATACACAATTTTAAAAATACGCAGGTGTATATCAGCCTTATAAAGGTAGAATTTGAAGCAGTATTATTGCATTAATGTCAAATTTTGAATTTATGCTGCTTTTGTTTTGCTATATCTTCTGTTTATATGTGTATATGGTGTGATTCTAATAGTGCAAAAGCATGTAGGGGTGAGAAACAAACTGAGAAAAAAAGGAAGAGAAAGATAGAAAGAAGGAACTAAATTGCACTTAAGCAGAGTGAGTAAATAGGATCAAAGACTCAATAATATTTTAAATATTTGCAGCCCACTGTACTTTCATGAACATTTATGAGTTGGAATATTTGTACAGTTACTTCAAGAAACTTAATTTCAGACTTGTCATCAAAATTCATTTAAGCATAATAAACCATAAAAAGAGGTTTCAGCTAGCTATTTAATGTTTCATCACTGGAATAGCAAAATCCATGGTGAAATGCACAGAAGAGGTAAAAAATGTTAATAAGGGTACTTCATTCTTGAAATTGTTTGGGACTCTTTTTCTACCTGAAATATAGCTATGGGAATAGAAAATTTTTTGAGAACTGACACTAAGTAGGTCAAAATGGATAAATGAATTCTAGCAATCAGTAGTTACAGAAAACATCAAGTCAAGAGTTAAAGAAAAAACAAGTTTTATAAAAACTTGTGTTGAACTACTCTTACAAGCAACCTTGAACAGGCTTGAGAATAAGATTAAATAAAGATTGACTTCAAAAATTTTGAAGCAAAAAAAAAGTTTGCTACAACCCATGTCTACTGTCCCTTTTGTTAAAGTTAATAGAATGAAAAATAGAAATTTGGATATAGCCATTTTTGGGGAGTTTAGATAGTTCTAAATAATAAACTTCTAAAATCTTAGATAAAGGCTGAACTTTATGCAAAATTTGAATCATTAATATATCCTTTAGAGAGTCAAAATAAATTTGACTCCCAGGATTGCTTTGCAGTAACAAAGAATTTAAGATCATGCCGCCTTTAATTTTTTGAGGGATGGAAAAATAGATCATAAGTGATCTTATTTTCTTCTTTTTTTCTCTTGTATGTTTGGGCCAAGGGTAAAGGAGCTTAAATATTTTTTCAAAAAAACAAAAAAAGTACCAATTGCTAGATGGGATAAAACCAGATTTTGGAAAAATTCCTGACTTAAAACAGTACAAGATCTTCTATGTTATGTAATAATGACTGATTTCAGCTGTAGTGCAAAATAAGGCTGAGTGTCATAAATTCCAGTTTCTAGAGAATTATGACATTTTCATTTTTAAAGGGGAATGCTATAAAAATAGAAAACATTCTTCTTGCCACACCCCTACAAAAAGTTATGAGACTTTACTTGTACAAAGGATCTGTCTTTTGACAACTCAGTTATAATAGATTTCCTTAGCTTCTTAAGGACCAGCTTCCTTGCATTAGGAGACATGGGTTTTTCCCCTTTCATCATCCTGCTCGTACTGCTGTGTTAGTGCCATACTTGATTGTTTGAATGGAGAACTCAGGATTCCTAGAATAATCTCAAAGCTTTTCAAAATGGAGTTATTCTAATGAATATACTCTTCACTATTTCCCTCAGTGTCATATAGGCATACAAATATGCCTATACCATTCATATAAATATTGTAATTTTTATGACATTTATATATTATGTTATAATCTGCGTCTTTAGGTATCTCAAAGAGACAAAAAATCATGAACTAAGCTACTTCAAATAAGAGATAAGAGCTGAAAGTACATCAGACACTCTTGAAACAGGTCTGTAGAAAGTATCACTCATATTTAGTTGACTAATGTATAAAGTAGAATTTTCTGATGAAAAATGACTTTGACTTGTCTCAGCTTTTTTATTTGTGTTCAGCAGGATTTTATTTTCAAAGATAGATGTAATAATAAAGAGTAAGTGAAATACACATATCTATTAGATAATGGCACTAGGTTAGCAAAATGTATGTTTGTATACATACTACCTTTTTCATACACATTTTTAAACTTTCTGTCCCAAACTACTCCTGCTCTGGACTTAGCATTTGCCAAGTGAAATAAGAAATGAATTTGTATTACTTAGCGGTTTTGAATAAATTTCACTGCTCTTGGGGCCAGATAAAAAAACAGCAGTCTCTGTCTAGCTGTCTTATATCCCAAAACAGGAATAATTTAAGTTCCAGAAGAATAATTTTCAATTACCACCTGTTGCATATAAAGAGTTAGGCAGAGAAATTAGTGCTAGGTCATGAAAATGAGTGTAAAATAAACCAAAAATCTACTTGTTGCTCTGTTTTCTAGAGATTTTTAATGGACAGTGAAGTTTATCCATCATTCTTCAATAAACTTCCCTATTACAGTACCTCAACTGCTAATCAGAGAGATTGTAACAAATTATTTTCATGTAGATAATTGAAATTATTTTCATGTAGATAATTGAATGAGCATATAACAAAGGTTTGGAGCTCTACAGAGAAGAAGAAAACAACACACTAGCATTCTGTTCCATGTTGGAATTAATTCTAGTCATTGCTCCTGGTGCAAATATCACATAAAGCTACAGTGGTTCAGCTGTATTAACTTGGATGCATTAGCTTGCAAGACAATTTTGTGTACTTGACTTAATGATCTGCTGCACTCTCAAGGGAGTTGTTTCCAAAACTCCTCCCAATAGCTTAAAGTAGTAGATAAAGGTCAAATAACTACATCAGCAGAAGGTTTATGTAAAAATAGAAGTGCTAATGTACTTTTAGGTTTGATTTGTTTTTTTCTTATTTCGTGGTATGATGATCAATATCGTGGTAAAGTGGGCGGAACTGATTGGGATGAATTCAGTAGAAATTTTTTATAAATATTTTTAAGTCCTTCATGGAAGTACCCTTTTTTGGAGAGCTGTTTTGCCTGCTTCTTCGTTTCCTTTGTTATTATTTATAAAAATTAATAATTCTGTGAAATTTTAGTTTATTATTTAACGCCATTTGAGAATCAATAGATTATAATTTATCATAAAATAATATTTATATCATTTGTAGGATTTAAGATATTTCTATTAGTAATTTTCTGCTGTTAAATAATTTATGAACATGTGGATCCTCCAAAAAGCCTTCACCTGTGTGTTTTAAAATTTCCATGAATATGGCATGCCAGGTCCTTTGTATGATTTTGTAGGTTTCTTCAGTTTTAAAATACCAGGGACCTAAATGACAGTGTCATGAAGATTCTAGAATTCAAATAATTTCTTTAATGTTCTTTCTGTTGTTGTGGTCTCTTCCTAGTGTCATATTGGTAATTGTAGATTATAGCTTACCAACCATGTTAAATGAAACTAAAAGGTCATCAGTAAATTAAGCTGCTCAATCTTCAGTATCTTAGGTTATAAAAATCATTGTTCTTTATATGCTATGTGAATTTATCCAGACTATCAGCACTAATGCTGATTTGTTTGTCTTAAAAATAAGAACATTACATTTTTTTATGATTATCTGGTGTGTTGCTTATGGGATTGTTTGTTTTTGGGGGTGGAAGCTTCTCCATTTTTTTACAGTCATTTATCCTACATATTAGTATGACTTTCATTCTCTGTTTGACAACTGAAATACAGCTGTGCATTAGTGTCATCATGACTGCGTCTAGAAAGAAGATGAAGGGTTCCCTATTTATTTATGCACGTGTTTTATTTCAAACTTTTTCTAGAAGGTGATGTGGGTATTTTATTTTCCAGTGTCTTAACATGCTAGAATTGCATGTATGCAGTGATAGTCATTGCAAAAGTCAGATCTGCAAGCATTCTGAGGTCAGAAACTGAGTGTAATGTATTTATCATACTTTTATTCTGTAATCCTTCAGTAGAGAATTAATTTGAATAGAAATTGTGCTGTTATCAGATTCCTGTGTATCAATTCAGGCTAAGGTGCCTGTCTGCCTGAAGCATGCATGGGTTGCAGGATGTCTCACTCATAGATTGTTCTCTCTACCATTTGCGTGACAACATTAAGAGGTCATTGATAAATAGTATGACCTGCAAAGGAACAGAAAAATAAAATATATTTTGCAATTAATGGTAATTTTACATTGATATGAGTATATTTCACAATATCATCGCCAAAAGGCTAATCTCCCTTGTTTTGGAACAGAAGGATAAGCAGAGAGAAATGTAACCTTAAGTAATGCTGTTTGAGGAAGTTGATTTAAAGGAAAAAACAAAATAAAAACCCAAAGTAAAGTCCAAATTATTAAACTGTTGCCTACATTAACAACTATGTCTCAGGACAGGTAATTTATTGTAATCTAAACTAATTATTGCTTCTCAAAATATTGCAATCAACCTGAAAATTCAAGAGGGGTCTGCCAGACTTTTTAAGAACTGAATTTCAAAACAGAATTTTGATTCCATTACCTGGGAATTTTGTGAAAAATAATTATATAAAAAAAATTACAAAGTAAATGTCCAGAAAAATGGGGAGGACTTAGTTAAGGTCATTTGCAACTTTGCTAGCCTAGTATTTTGCTGCAATGTTCAATTAAAAAAAAAAAATACTCTGAAGACTAAAAGAGCCTGTTTTGCTTAATAGGGGCCAAGAATGGTGGATAATAAAATAGGAAAAATATAATCCCTCATTTAATGATTCGGTTTTGCATTGATAAATTGAAATTATCTCTTTTAAAATTTCTCAAATGTAACAAAATAGATTTATTACTGAATATGTTGTGTGAGCAGGATACTACATGTATAGCTAATAAAATTTTGAAATGTAGAGGGCATTTTAAGTACATAATTCGTGTCATTGATCAGTCATTGATTTAAAAATACACACAATTGAGATCTCCAGTGTTGCAAGCTACAAGAAGAAAAACATGAAGGTGGGAATTTTAACAGAGGTACAATACAGAATGCTTTGTGCTTTTAGCATCATTTCAGATAGGTGGTTATTTCAGTAATACTACGAAATTCAATTGAAAAGTCTGCATTTTTAAAAGAGAGTGTTGAATAATTTTAATAATTGAATAAAAATATTAAGAAAATGGATGAATAGATTCCATCAAAATGTTTTTCAGCATTATAGTTTACTTGTTTTTTGAGTGATGAGTATAAGTTGTGCTCTTTATTTTTAGATATAAAGCAGCTGAAGTCTTCCTTTAATATTAGATCTTTGAGCTATAGAAAGGTGAATGTCTTTCTGATGGGAAATCAAAAGTGTCTATTGACTAAAGTGTAAATTGTCAAAAAAACACTGGCAAGAGCTCACTGATAAATCAGTTTTCAGAAAGCCTTGATATTTCAACTTCTAACATTTTAAAAGGGATTAAGCTGCCTCGTGTTGAAGTGCACCTGGTTTCTAAATATAGAATGAAGGGATGAAATGGAATCTTCACTTTTGCTTTTGTTGAGAGGGATAATAGATTTACATCTGGCAAGCAGAACCCTTTGTTTGTGGTTATTGTATGTCTTTAATTCTGAAACAGGATGTCTGCAATTTAAGCCCATTTATAGAACCCCTGATGTTTTTAATTAAGCCCAAAAACAAACAAACAAAAAAGAGCAGACCACAAAATGTGAACTATAGCAAAGGATGTATTAATCTTGAATTCAGGAACCTAAATATTGTAAAGTACCTTAAATCAAACAAGATCAGGGTTGATTTGGAATGAAAAAGAACTGGAAAAACTAATGGTTTTTTTTTAATAATTTAGATTTTTATCCTTTTATTCCAGCTCATTTTACACTAAAGGTTTTTAATAAGATTTTCAGTAGACCATTCTCATGTCTTTCCATGTATTTTAACAATATTTATCTGCACAGTGTTCAAGACATCCTCTAAGCATGTTTAGATTAATAAATTGAGAGAGTTTAAGGAGACATTTTAACTCTATTAGAATTCTGGACAATGCATGCGATTTTCCTTTGTTTACTCCTTTTTTATGGAATTGTTTTATCTCTTTAGATCTTCACTGTGTTCTAACAAATAATCACCTTGTTAACTGAATATCCTTTTGTTTTTTTTTTTAATATTAAATGTGTGACTCATTACATTGCGAAAAGGAGTACTGCATTCTAAAGTGGACACTAGTTGGCAAAAGGAACACATCTTCCTTTTTATAGAATAATTGCTCCTGAATATATCTGGTAGTAAAAAATATCTTCAGTTTCCTTAAAAAGTGAATGCTTTACAGTTTTTCAGGGTGCAGCTATTAGAGGTAAACTATTCTGAATTACTAAAATATAAGTATTCTGATAGTTTTGCAAAGTTTAACACATACGTTGCCATTTTGCTGAGAAGCAAATACTCAGTAGAAATAGGAGCAACAGCTCTTTGATCATTAACTATGTGTGCCTCATGTCTAATCTAAAATACAATGAACCAGAGCAGAGTTTAGATTTGCTATTGGTTTTTAATGATTGATCAGGATCCTTTTATTTTAAAGAAATAGTTCAATAAGTTTTTTTCTGTGTCACACTGTTTTTTGCACTTACCCTCTAGCTCTGTGGCCACATTTAGGTATAAGGTTTTTTTCATATATTGAATTTTTTTTTTACTTACCTAGAGACTTCATTCTATATTGCTTACCTAGACTTCATTCTTTTCCACACCCTCTAATAGCAGTAATATCTTTAAAATACATTTTGGAGGGAAATCACTGTATAGTAAGTAATAACTGTATATACTCATAGGACTAGATTCTAATATGATGCAGAAGGCCAGCTGTCTACATTTAGCAAAAAGTCGACCTTGAAATTGGTAAGCTTAGAAGAGTAGTCATGAAAGTGCAGTTCAGGCAAAAAGGAAATGATCCATTGAAATCATAGCTTTCACAAGTCATTACATTGTTTACTGTGTTTCCTCTAGGGATTGTTTTGCCTTTTGGATAACTAAGAAGCCTTGATTATTTTGCTAGCCTTCAGAAATATAAAAAAGATTTTATTATTTAACCTTTTGCTAGACACTTACATATATATACATATTAAAAAAAAAGGTAATTTCAGATTACTTCCTAATAGAGCAAAAGAGAACAATGAAAAAACCCCACCTCACCTTCTATTTATAACTGCAACAAATAATGTCTTATTTATGCTGTTACATGAGTATTTGTCACATAAAACTAGTTATGTGATCATTTTTGGGTCCTTAAAGTTTTCTGCTGTGTTTACATGGAAACAAAGATTAACCTAGTCGGACTGGTATGGGTAGAGATGCTTAGGGGGGCGCATGCATACATAGGATTCTTCACACAAATGACAAAGCACAAAACCCTTCGTGGATTTGTTCTCATTTCTCAATAGCATGCAAGGTATTTTTTCTCTAACAAATCCAGAAAAGTTGTCTGTGTTCATGTTTCCCAGAATTCTTAAATACTTGTTTCTAGATTAATCTGTGTGACCGATCGTGCCTCTCACTGTAGTCCCAAAAGGCAGTATTTTCAGCTAGAATGGGATTTTGTGAGCTGCTTTTAAGCAGTTTTCCCTCAGGTATTCATCATTTTCTGGGACTGGGGATTGCAAAGAAACCAGGAAAAAAATTTGGTGAAATTGACACAGAACTGGGATTTCTGGCACACATAATTACAACACCAGAAGCGGCAGTATGAATACTGCTGTACTGTTTGACCTAGTGCCAGGATCTGAAGCAGCTGGAGCCTCATCCTGGGAGGGCATACATAATAAAAAAAAACGAATTTTCTAAATGTCAAAATTTTGCTTGAGGGAGACCATATTCCCAGTACAGTTTCTGGCTGCATTCCACTTGCAGTAGCTCTCAGGTCCTTTTATGTGCTTTTTACACTCATTTCCCTAACATTTTCACAATTTCTAAGATCAGAAAAGACAAAGGCACAATTATTTTTGTGGCTTTGTGCTTGCTGGGGCAGTTTTGGCTTATGTGGTTACAAATGTCCTTCTGGCCTTTAGTCCAGGTTCCAGACTGCCTGGACTCAATTTCACAGTTGAACTACCAGAAATGCAAAGCAGATATGAAGGCAGTGCTCCTGGCTGACTGTCACAGGTAAGAACTGATCTTACAGATACAGGATGTCCCACGTAGCATGAAAATAGCTATCGAAATACATTTTCCACCTCAAAATCCCTATGAAAATAGAACATCACCTGCAAATGATTCATGTTTTGGAACCAATAAGCTTTTGGCTTCTCATCAAATCAAAAGCAAATAGTATCTTAGTAATCTCATCCATGTCAAAAAGTTGATTATTGACAATATCCTTCATTTGTGCAACATCTTTGACCTTGTTTTTTCTTCATCTTACAGCATCCATATTTATGGGCAAAAAAATAAGAAACAAACAAACAAACTAAAAAGAAACCAACATTCAAGGAACATGTTCTTTCCAAGATCACAGTTTATTCTTTCTGCATGTCACTCATTGCCATTCCCTTATTCAGCCTACTTAAATACTTTCTTCATATACTCACACATTCGGTATTGATGGTGAATCTGGTGCAGTTATTTTAAACTGCTATAGAAGAAGTCCACTTTAAGTCACAGTGTTCTTTGTACCAATCTGTACTTCTCATCTTTGATCAAATTCTTATCTTTCTCTATTGCATGTTCTCTTCACTGAAAGAAAGCAGATGGAAATGAACTGCAAAATAAATTTTCTCATTTCAGTTTTTGTACCTGGTTCTAGCCCATAAATTACAGCAGTGCCTGTACTTCTGTGGAGTAATGCAAGCAGACCTTTCAGGGTTAACTAATAACCTAGTAATATCATGATCATTTGTTTCTGTTTTATATATCAGCTAAATGTGGTGGTTGATAAGAAAAAGGTGGAAAAACCCACATTCTTGGCACATACTCATCACATAATAACAAAAAAAAATCCTTGTATTAATCTTAGAATGCTAAAAGCATTTCTCAGATAAGAAAAAACAAAAACAGGACTAGAAGAAGAGAGGAAATAAACCTGAAAGGTGCAAGTTTTCAGTCTACTTATAAGTCTGACTGAATTTGAAGTACCTGGAAATAATGGATAACCTTAATAATAAACTGTACTACCAAGATTTCCTATAATGTAATTCTTCGTAGCTTTTTTACAGATCAGTGGATTTGAAATCCAGATCTATATCTTTTCAATTTCACGTAACTTAATAAGGGAGGAAGAACATGTAGCTCTTGGCAAGCTGTGGTTGGGCAATCAACATTTGGAGCTGACATCTAACTGTAAAAGGCCCCTGTAATGTGATCAGCTGAGGGCAGGTTTGGGATTGATTTGTGGCCCATTCCGAGCCCTTTTGTATAGTATCCTATTCAGTAAAAAGCAACATACTTGTTAATGCTTAATTACTAAAGGAATATCAGTTGAAAGTGGAATTTCAGCTATCAGATTTCTTATTTGTCTGGTAGCTCATATGGCAGATTGTCAGATCTAAGTAAGAAAAAACCTAACATAATATTTGTGGGGGATTTTTCATCGAGTTTTTTGCTACAGGCTGTACTTTGACCTCTGAATTACCAACACTTTCTTAACCTAAGAGCAGATACTTGCTTTTTGGTCGGAGTATAGTATCTTGGTATGGAGTATTATACCTTTGTATATATGATTTAACCACTTAAAAATTACACAAATTCGTTCTATGCTAGAGTATTTTATGAAAACATTCAATATAATTTCCTCCCTTTCACCCCCAGGTAAGTCTGTGATACTGTGGATATACCCTGTAACAGTGTTAGGGAATAGATCATTCTTTCTCGTCTTATTTTTGAAGTAGCTACATATTAGTAGCTCTCCAAAAATCCTAATTACCTTCCAGAAGAGAGTCCATCTATGAGACTTCAAAATGCAAACATGTAAGAAATTTACAGTTAGAATTTGGGGAGCCTGGTTTTGTGTGTTATTTTGTGACTGCCTCTACTAGGTGGGAGATGACAGATGTTGGATAAAATATCTCTGATGAAAAAAAAGGGAAGGCTTTTTACCCTGCTTCCTAGCAAATAGCATTGTGAAAAATTTGAGTTTTTTAACACCCTTTTTTAATCTGTCATCTACTGCATTACTACAGCATTCTAGTCTTGACTACGACAGCCGGTTTATTTCTGTTCAAAATTATCTTTTTGCTGGGAACTCCAGTTAAATTTAATTATCAGAATTAAGATCATGTTGACCTTCCTATCCAAATTTTATGTGCCGTATCTGTATTCCTCTTCATTTGTTGGCATAATTTTTAAAGCATGTCATAAGCTTTTTGTGAGGTTTTGGCTTCTATTTTGGCCTTCTCTTAAGATATGAAACTGGTTTAGTATTGGTAGTCAGAATATAAACTTTTCAACCAGCTGCAGTATTTGACAGTTTCTGCACTCAGTCAACATTATTGTTATTGCACAACTGTAAAAACGAACATTCTGGCAAAAGCAATTGTAAATTATTTCCTTTTGTTTAGCTTGTGATTTTGTTGTAGCCCAGTAAAAGGAGAGACTGGTAATACAATAAAGGATATTTCTTTCTACAAATGACAGCCGCAACACAAAAAGATTCAAATATTGATGCATAACTAATTAAGTATCCAACTTTAATTATTAACAGCTTCACTACCATCTAATTGTTTAATAACAAAGATCAATATTCTATAAATATTAGTTTTCAGTGTGAATAAATCTTTACTGTATTACATCTTCATTACCCTGTATAAGTAGACAGAATTTCTTCATAAGGACCGAAACCTGCAAACCCAAGAAAATTAAGTATTATGATGTAGGCAAAAATGTAATATACATAATGTCTCAGAAGTTTAAAGCTCTAAACCCACATCTCTTAGAGGCAGAGACTGAGTTTTTATTCTTGGACAGCTTTTAATCCGTTTGGCTTCAATCCTTGACTAAATCTCTTTGGACTACCCAGGAGTAAACAGAAGGGAGTTCTTGAATTCATAAATCCATTTGCAATCCAGTTGGTAATGTACAATTTTTAGCCACCTTAAATCGCTATATCAAATAAATAAAATGCTTTTAGAATTTAAGGGATGTTAAGGGATCTCTGTGTGTGTATGTGTATATATATGTGTGTGTATATATATATATATATATGATTTTTTGGATAGATTGAGTCAGCTTCTCTTTTTCTATTATACGTGTATATACACACACACATGTATTTATTTATATGATGTGTTTATGTGTATTTCTACATATAATATACATCTATATATAGATATATGTATGTATACATATATACATCTGTAACGTTTGGTATCATATTCTACTTCCAAAACTGTTTTAAATATAGAGGGGTAAAACTTCAACTCAGTTCCATAACACTTTACACATAAAAAAAAAAAGTGCAGAGAGAACAGTATGATTTTTTAATTGAATATCTATCTAGAAAAATCACAGATATCCCATAATCCAGGATAATGTTTTAGGACATGGTGTTAGTTAAACTGGGATATGAACATTTTTACTTAAAGAGCAGCACCACAACAATAATGCTGTTAGACCTTAGCTTGCAGTTGGGAATAAATAATTGTATAAATATAGGTTTAAGTGAAGGAGAAATATTGTCTGGCCACATCCTATTACTATCTATATTTTTGGCTTTTATTTTGTATTAAATGAGTTTTTTAATTTTATTAGTTAACATTTTATCTACCTGTGTGTTGTGAGAAGTTGAAAATAATTGGCAGTGATTTTATACCTCAAAATACAATAATTGTATCAGTAATTCCTGATAAAAGATAAACTTACAGTTCTTTAGGATCATGCTAAAGAAGTCTCAGTTCACAAAATTAAATCTTAAGGACAAGAAAAGACAATATAAACATTAGTAAGTTGCACTGGATTTCATTAAGTTACATTTTTACTGTTACTTAAATTTTCTGCAATATTTTAGGTAATATAATACTTATGAAGAAAAAAGTAAAGTTGGATCATGCTAGCCTGCAGAATTTGTACCGTTCAATTCCTCAAGGTTTTAACAGTAATACTGCTTTTCTGAAAACTGTAGAAATTTTTCTACATAATCACTACCATTTATTTATCATTACATATATTATATAGTCTGATTCTAGTAGCTGTCCAAAACAGCTGTCATTAAAAGTAAAAAGCTGTGATGACCTTTGAAGATGGGATCTGAATATGCATAAATATGCATTTTTTAGTCTGAGAAAAGCTTTTCAGTTAAGCATAATTTTAGAAGTAATACAGCTTAGTTGTGCATTAGTTATACACCAGTTGTCCTAAATCTGATGCAAATAAAAAATCCCTAAATTAGTCGTTTGTCTGTCGAGATTGGCTGATTTAGTTTCATAAACATTATAATGCTAGTTTTGAAAATCACAAATGAGGACTAATATTATCATCATACTCTGGGGAAAAAAAATAAGATCCAGAGTGCTGAAAATTTTTCTAAAATTAAGTTTCCCGAGGGACAAAATCTTAAATGAATGGAACTGCATTTTTCTTCATTGTTAAATAATTCAATTAATAATTTTTTCCTCCAATATGGTAACAATAATAACAATTGGAACAATAATAAATATCTTTTATTAACAGCATACCACCTACGATTTAAACATTTAACCAACAAAGATGTTATCTCCTAGGTAATCAAGCCAGATGTGATTATATTTCTTAATCATGAAATTCCATTAGTCTAGCTCAATTCCATTTTCACTGTTATTTTTTTTTAGCCATCATTATTATACTCTCAGGCTTTGTGCCAATAAAACTGAGTCATAAATCAATGCTGTATAAAAAGGTTGAAACCCCAAAATATTCAAATCTCTTCTTATTTATGAGCACTTCTTTCCAAATTATATGAGGAAGTAATGAGGTCATAATGCATGGACTCTGAAAAACACAGATGTTACGCAAATACACAAAACCAGAAATTGACTTAGATTTGAAGAGGAGCAGTATATATATTTTTTTTTAATTCTTTTTATAAGAATAGGAATCTTAGACCATGGAAGGTAAATGATTGGTCAAATCTCGACTTTGTAAAACCTCCATAAAAAATTTCTCTAGCAACGTTTTGTTGTTGAAATCAGTATGAAAAATATTATTGGAAACTAAATACAGGAGTTAGGGAGAGTTATACTGACTTCCCAGCTGAGGATCGGGCATAGTGTCTCATCTATAGATACCAATTAATGAAGTGCTAAGTGTCATATGAAGTATATTTGTAAGTTAAATTATTTGTGTTGTAACAAAATGCGGTGAGTAATGACTAGAGCAGCAAATTGGGGAAATACTCTACATGTAGGGGATAACACGTGTACCAGTTTTACCTCATCCTTTTATATTCTTGTCAGGTCAAGTCGCTCCAAGGTGTACAGAAGTGGAACTGCACATGTGTATGCATACTGTTATAATTGTACCTTACATAAAGCCAAAATGTAATCAGACTGGACACTTCTGTTGACTTATAGAGTATCTGTCATTTCACTGCAGAATATTCATATTCTTGTGCACATAAGCACAAACAGATTTAAAGAGTAAAAGGCTGACGCTGCACTTGTTTTCTTAAAAAATCACATTCTCTTTGTGCATGTCAGATATACAGATATACAGATATGCAGGCTCGTAACTAGCTGGAGCCAGCCAGCATCTCTCTGGTGCCACTTGTAGTAATTTACACCCACAATAATGGAAATAAAATAGAGCTTTTCTGTTTTAAATATGTATACTTAGAATATTTTTGCTTGGAAACTGTGCATGTCAATATTTTTTCTGTTCGCTTTGCTGTACTGAAAGCATCATGTGTACTGAAACAGGGGGCAGAGTCAGTGAACCAGCATTTTGAAGGCTGAAGTAAGTTTTTCAAAAGTACCACCAGAACTACCAAAGTGGATTACTGAGGATTGAGATTAAAGTAGTGATAAAAATGACAAGCACAAACATGTTCATCAGCTCAAAGTTACAGTCCTGCTCATTTTGTTGTAAAGTATACAAACATATCACTTTGCTAAGTAAAACTGGAGATGATACATCTAGTTATATATTAGAACTGGGTGATAAATGTCAGGGGATTTAAGATTTGATGGATAGTATTTTTGAACTTGTTGCTGATCCTTCTACAGTTCACTGATACTGCTGTGCAACATTCTTCAAAGCAGTAGTCAAGTCCTCAAGGAAAGTACAGTAATAGCTGAAATACTCATCTACTGGGTTTTTTTTGCAGCGAAGTTTAAAAAAAAAAAAGTTACTTCATACCTGTGTCAATCCATCCTTAAATCTGTTCTTAATAAGTGTCACCATTTCCTATTAAAGTGGTGGATGTATATTTGAGGAGACAGGGACACAAATCACAAATGAATGTTTGTATAACATTCAATTCCATGTGTTCCACGGGGTCGGTGGCTGGAGACAGGGACGACACACACACCCCAGAGCCCCATGGGACAAACAGCCTGTCCTTCTTACAGAGGGAGTTCAACACTGCCAGGTCTCCACAGCTCACTGCTCTGATCCTCTCACAGCCCAGCTCCTGACCAGGGAGATGCCAGCAGCTCAGGATGGAATGGGATAGGTGAATGCCCCTGTCTCCCAACCCAGAGCCCGATTTATGAAACCAGGCTGGGTTTCTTATTTATCAGTACAAGCCAGCTTGTACAGTAACATGTTTAGATCAGAAAAATACAATTATGGTACACGAATTTGTATGTTTTGGTGTAAGTCACGTCACTGGAGATTGTAGTGTATATTAGGAAATTTAATTTAATTACCCTGGAAAACCTTGTCAGAATGCTGTCATAGTGACAAATACATAAAGTGTTCAGTCTTCTTGTGTCAGATGTACTAAGGCCAACTGATCAATGCCAAATGTTTTGTGTTGCTTTCATTTTCTTTTAATTCTGTGGCTGTAGTCAGTAAAATATTGGGATGGCACCCTAGCTTGAAGTGAAGAGGAGTAAATTCTAAAAAAAAACAGGTTTAATTTGGTTTCAGATTATGGTTTTGCCTAGTTGTTTCACCCTGGAATTAATGAAAGCAAAACAGCTAAGAAAGAAAGAAGGAATACTGAAATACCTGCAAGTGAATTAATTGCAGATATTTAACTGTAAAAAAAAAATCAATGTCTCAATATAAAAATATTTTGGCCACAAAAACTATGGCTAATTATCACTACTAGCTTTAAATTGCAAGACACGAGTGTAACATTTTGGGCAAGACCACTGAACAAGAGAAACAAATACAGGTGGCTCAGTGAGAGCAGCTGCTCTGTAAAGAACATGTAAAAATCTATTAACTTGAAAAAATTATATAACTGTGATGCATGGTGTATTTGAACTAACCATGGGGTTTTTTTGTTTCATTGTAAGAAATATTTATATATTTTCCATTTCCATGCAGTTAGTTTATATTTCCTGACATAATGCTCTATATCCAAGAAATTACATCAGTACAGAAATTTAAGTGAGAATGCTGCTTAAACTCAGTGGTGTAGTGAAGGGTGGTGGCAATGAAGTGTCATTATTTTTGTTTTCCCCATTAAATTTTCTGTTCATCATCTATGAACAAAATAAGTGCCTCGGGTAAAATGTAGAATGGTCAGTGATGCTCATTTCACTGATGGAGAAAAAGAGAGAGAAGGTTAAATATTGTAAGTAGTGAACCAAACTTCATGCAGATAGGATTTACTAGTACAGCATCCTAAACGTGGATATGGCCAGAGGCTAGAGATAGAGAAGAGAATAACACTATCACAAGAATCCATTCTCCTAAGGAGGAGACAATCTCCCAGATTAAGTTCTGTTTTACATTCAGCCTTGGATTATTGTCAGAATATGTGCCAAAAAGGTGTACAAAAGCTATGTGAAATTCCTAGTTTGTAGTAAGGGAGATAGTTTGCTTATTGTCAAGTAAAAGTGGATGGCAATAGCCAAGAATGATGTAAGTCTTGCAATGAACTGGGACGTTTCCAAAATAGTTTTTCCTGAGAAACTTTGTGGAGAATACATCCTTTTCTTCAGCAGAAATCTGTTTGAATGACTTTTTTTTAGTATTTCTTTCCTGCTAAGGAAGAAAAATCCACCTTTTTAGTACAGTGCTCAGAAGTGGCTCAGATTATATCCTACACAATTACAGCTTGATTACCTATATAAAAGTTCTTTACTCAAACTTGGGCTTCCCAGTGCACACAAAAGATATTTCCTACTATAGGGCACTGATTTATAGCACTGTGTGGTGTGCTGGTGATGAAAAATCTGAGCAAAATAGTGGCTTTGATAGGTCTTTGAACCATTGCCAGTTTGCTTTCCTTTTGATAAACCATCTCAGCTTATCAAACGATCTCCTTTGATATATTTACATAATGATTAATTGAGGAGAAATTTCTTCAGAGCTTTCTGAAGAAACATAAAATGGGATTCACCAACGCACTCACTCACCTAATTTAATGTTAATGCAGAAGGGGGAGTGAAATAAAGTTATCTACCTTCTTCTGTTTGAATGATTCAAAGTAGATCAAACTTTGTCACTATTAATGCCATTTTCTAGTTCCTTTGTGTTGCGCTGATTCAAATTCAAAATGCCTCTGAAACTCCTCCTGACATAGTAACTACTACTTGTCACAAATTATTACTAAAACCTAATATTCATTTTATAGTACCTGTCACAATTTTGAAAGTCAAGTTCCTTAAATATTAAATATTCTGACAGTTGAAAAAATAAACGCAATTGCTCCTTCCCTTCTAAGATTGTACATGTTTTCTTAAGTGATATTCAGTTCAAGAGTATCTTAAAATAAGGTTAGACCTTCCTCCAAAATTAACCTTATTCTGCCTTTGAGGCCACGTAAGTAACTGCTACACCCACCTCCCTTAGAAAGTTCTGTCTGACTGAAGCATTAATATAGCTCTCTTTATCTTCTGCCTTGAAAGTATATGAAATTTTTTAGTAGTTTTGATTTCTATTGTGACACCTCTCCATGCCACTCATGAAATAATCCTTAGAAAACATAACTTCCCTACATGGATAAGCCAAAACATACTTGTTATGTCTATACTTATTCCTGAAAATTACTCAGGTAGATTAATCTCATTCTTCAGATTTTAAGAGGCAAGATTTCTTCATTCATTTCTTAACAGCAAAAGTAATTTACAGGTTTCAGAATCAGATGCCATTCATGGGATTTTTCAGTCTTTATTCAAACACTATGTCTCATAATAAATTCCTGTGAGCGAGAAGTTCTGATATCAGGCCCTCAAAAATGTGTCTCTTAGTTATTCTCTCACAGTATTTGCTGAAATCTGGCCAAGAGCTTTCCTAATAATCCAGAAAATGGCGGCTTATCTGTTCAGAAGGAAAGGGTAGTACTGAAGACCTTCAGAGTTTATATAGTGCATCAGATTTGGTTTTGTTGTAGTATACAGAGAAAAGTACTGTTTTCCAAAAAGAGGACATAATTCAGAAGAGTTCTTTGAAGGGGAGATACTGTTTTTGATTTCTTGAAATATATCCCAGATTCCATTCTGTTTCTGTGCTTTTTTTTTATATTGAGCTTAACTCATATCTGTCAGTTTGCAACATAGGAAGACAAGACTAGAAAACAGCTAAGAAGCTATCCATGAAGCTGGATTATGTAAGAGTATTTCTTTTCATCAGTTCGTCTTAGTAGTTACAACAGCATCAGCTAATACTTGGTTTCTTAGATACAACTTACATTATTTAAACTGTTCTAAAATAGAAGGACAGTTGTGAAGACGTTGAATGATTTCCTGTGAAATCCAGTTATGGAAGGATACTAAACCATGACACTGTCCCGAAGGACAGCCATGGAGAATTTCAATACACAGGTAAGATTACAGGTAACACCTGCTTTTAGTCTCCTTCATATGCAGAAAGTAACTGTGCACTAGAAGGGTTAAGATTCCCCAACTATTCAAAGCCCCTTGTTCTAGTAATCTTTAAAGAGATGTTTCTGTGATCTTATGCTTTGGCTGAATGCCCTATATCATCCTTACTTGCAAATCTTAAAATCAGAAGAGACTGTGGAGATGAAAGCATCAGTTTGTTAGAGTATGGTGCTAATAACACCAAGGATGCAGGTTTGATCCATTTATGGACCACTCACTTAAGAGGTGAACTTGTTGATCCTTGAGAGTCTCTTCCATTTGTAATATTTGGTAGTTCTGTTTCCAAGGCTGTGCCTCTTGAGACCAGCTAGACATGGGTCTTTCATCAGGCAATAGCAACTCTTTTTGAAGAGCTGCGTTTTCCTGCACTGAATGCTCTTGTGGTTTTTTAGGTGCTAAGATTGGTTGTTTTGTATGATAGTTTTAAATATAGATGATATGTGACTATGAGAAAGACTTTTTAGTCCCGATAATAATCTCATAGAAAACAATAGAATGGAAGCTTCAGATAAAGTTTGTCGAGGACAACAAGGACAAAGTTCAGAAAGAAACACTTTGCTTTGTAAACTCCTTCTTAGAGAGGAATCTAGGTGAGGCAGGATCCATCCTAGTCCCAGACTTAGTCAAAAGTTTATGTCTAATGGTTTATGTAGGTGTAATTCGGCCTTTATGTAAATTTCTCCGACAGGATTAAGGACAGCAAACCAAACATATTTATATGAATAAAGTATGTTGTTTTTTGAAATTGATGATGATATGATGATAGTGATTAGACAAAAAAAACTTTAATCAGAATTACTTCCTGCACAGTATATCTACTACATTTTAAAAGCAATATTGAAATAATTATATTAAGACTATCAAAATAATTATTAGCAGGAGACTTATGTTACTCAGCCATACCAATGACCCTGGGCAACTCTTTCATTCAGTCTCAAGGAGTAGCCTTGAGGTGATGTCCCCACTCAAGGGAGGAATCTCCACATGCACTCCTAGAAGGAGTGTGTTGCAAGTCCCTGCTGTAAGAGGGGCTTATACTGTGAGCTTTCATAGAATAAAGTGGTTGGCTGTTGTTCATGTATTTGAAGCCTGCTGTGTCAGCTCAGCAGCCTTTAGATAAATTATGACTATTACCACTTACTGGTTCCTTTATAAAGATGTCTATATGCTGCATCCTCGCTGGTATGAGTTTCTGTAGGGAAATGTTGTTCTTCACATCCTCAGAATGTTTAGCTTTGGGATTGATGTGTTAGGCTCGCCTCAGTGTTCTTTAACAACAAAAAAGCCCCTCCTCTTCAGATATAATCAGTAAGTTTGGAAATGTGGTGAAGACTGTTTTATCTGCACTTAGGCAGAGCATCATGCTACATATCAAAGGCAAAAGATGGACAGCTGTCAAAAATGTGGCTGAAAATTACCATGCAGAAATTTTATATGTGATGCTGTAACTGCAGAACTGGGTTCTGATCTAGCTGTCCTTCTCAGTCTTCTTCAATCTCTGTGGAAAAAAAAAAATTCTGTGTCTTTTTCTTATTCATAGCTCAAGGTCCGTCATCCCTGGTTTCAAATTTTGAGGCTTTTTTCTTTGTCTTTTATCACTGAAATATGGCTCAGAACAGCATTGCTGTGGTAACTTCCCCACAGTCTTTCTGAAAAATATGCCAAGTTGTGATTTATGTTCTTTAGCATCTTTGGCTATTTAGATTCTTCTTGATAATTACTTTTCTTGCATTTTGCTAGGCTATGAAGGGGAATTTCTAATTATCTGAGCTCTGTGTCTTGAGTTGCCTCATCCAAACACAGGAGAACTAAAATGAAAAAGGCTAAGGGTTTATCACAACAGTACTATTACTCCACACACCTTTTCAAGGGGCCAGGAGGATTATCACCTGCTAGCAATGCATCAACATAATTTATCAGATATTGCACCCTACTCCCCACCTCCATTATCTGTCAGTAAACTTAAAGAACAATACCCTTGGACTGTTTATATAGGTATACACCTAGACTTTTATTTCTCAGTTTGTGAAAGAGGATACCATTCAGCTTAAGAAATTAAATAGCGTCATATTTTTGTATTTTAGAGGTTTTGAATGCTGTAAACCATGTAAACCAGTTCATTTTTCATTTCACTAAAACCTTAGAAGACTCAGTTGTCAATTGCTTGCATGCAGAAAATCTGCTTTGTAATAAGTGCAGGCAAATTCATCCCTGCTGCAACTTTATTGACTTGAAATTAAAATCAGCTTTTGTTAAATGATCCATATGGGGAAATACACAGTTTGATTAATCAAAGGAAAGCATCCTTTCTGATGTGTGTTAGTTTTAAACCTTAACTTTTGCTAAGGTCTTGCAGTTATTTCAATTAAATATGCAAAAAATTCACAGAATTTAAGAGTGATGTAAATGCTGATGCTGGCTAAATGGTCTAATGAACTGCACGTGAAGAAGCAGATGTCAAGACACGTATGAGTGTGGACTGTTTTGTGGTTTACATGACAATACAGGTGATTGCAGTCATAGAGCCAGGTAAGCAAAAAGTGGGGTGCTGTTCACACAAAGGGGCAATCTTTAGGTCAATTTCTATGCTATATAGTTTGGAGTTTTTAAAATGAAGCAAAAGTAGCTAGACATCCTGATAACTACACAGAGAGGCATCCTGATAACTACACAGAGCAAGTTTGGAAAGCTTAAGCATCACCTAATAAATTTTCTGCCATCAGGGTTAAAAGTTTTTAACCTGATATAGCACTCCAAGTCCACTGTAGCTATAGTCAGGTGTTTTCTGCCCTAGATGTGAGATTTGGACCAAATCTTCAGTCATTTTGAGTTTTGTTCTCTTGTAGCTATTTGCTAACTTTGCTGAGTTTATTTTTTTTTTCTATTTACAATGTTAGTGATAATGTTATTGTCATCCCAGTGAAGCTAAGGAAATATGAAGGCAGAAGCTCTTTAAACACATATCTTAGCAGACAGGAACCCAGGGTAATTAAATAATACCCATTCAGTGTTGTGATTTGTTTATATTGGTGGTCATGGAAAAGGGCAGAGGATTTTTTAACCTCCAAAAGCAAGAAAGGTAGTTAATAAAATTTAAACCACTTATGGAGAGCATAAAAATTGAATTCTAGAAATAAAATATCTAGAGGTATCTGAAGGAAAGTAAGTCTTCTGCTAGAATTTTAGTGCATAAATCCAGGGCAGATTTAAAGCTGCAGTCTTGTTTACAGTTTGACAGTTGTAGTGATGAAGAAATTGCTGGCTAAACTGATGAATGGTGCCACCTTGTATAACTCCCACAGAAGAGCACTGTGCATTGCTTGGAGTGAATGTGTGAGGAAACTCCAATATATTTCACTTAACTGACTTGAAAATAAGTGTATATTATTGTAGAAACAGAAATCAAGAATAACAGAATTCCACAGGCAAAATTTGAAATATGAAAGATGCATGATTGCTTAGATTTTAAATCTAGCACATTAGTCAATTTTAATGCATTAAAACATAAAAACTTAGAATTTTTTTCTATCATTTAATAATCAATTTATTGATTAACATAGTATAAAATGAAGGAGGCTGTTTATGAATTAGTATGTATAAGTGACTGATGGAAACTCTAAACTTTGCTTTAATTCTCCCAGTAACCACAGATCCTTCATTTACTTATGAGCCATCAAGTAAAACTGGCAAGTTCTTACTAAAATGGGATTCATGATCTGGAGACAGATCATGAATCTCTGTCTTACTAAAAGACAGAGATTCGTGAGTTAAGAAAAAGAGTTAGTACTTCAGAAAAAAATATTGCTAAATGTTTTTAGTGAACTAAGTACTTCAAAAAAATACATCATGTCTACAAACATTTTCAAACACTGGTATTTAAAAGTATATAATAGGAATTATAAGTGAAATGAAAAAATTCTTTTGTATTACCTGTGTGTTCAACTTGAAGTCAGCATGTTCTTCATAAAAAGAAAGTGTGCAATGCTTGGGGTTTTTAACAGAAATAAAGGATGAATCCTGAATGCTCGGGCAGCTTAGATTTTTTGCATGTTGCATACAAATCTCAATATTGGCATAAAAAAGTGGAAAATAAAAAAGTTTAAAAGCCCCCTGAGATAAAGTTCAAATAAAAGAACTCTACATACAGATTTTCTCTCCTTTGAAAATTATTTTTCTGATTTGCTGTTTGTTTGCAACAAAAGATGTTTCATCAGTTACTGTAGAACATAGGTTCAGATGTAATTGAAGAAAACATGTGCTTTAAATAAAAGACACTGACAAAAATAAGAGAGAAGAGAAATAAAGTGAAAACTTCAAAGTCAATAATTCAAGAGTTTTATAAATCTTAGTCTATCCTTGAGTGTTCATACATTTTGGCACAGCCTTGTTTAATATAGGTGGCATCTGCATCCCTGTGAGAAGCTGTTTAAGACCTCTCCAGATCTTCCCAGAAACACCCACACCGTACAGCATGAAATCTGACAAACAAGATCCTTTTGACATCTGTTACGCAGCTGACTTCTGTGCATCACCATCACCAGATATATTCTACAGCCAAAAGCGACTACGGTTTGGTACACACATTAATCTTGCTGCAAGGACAGGACACCCTGTAAAGAATGCTGGGTCAGAAGCTAACATGCTCTTCTTGTGTTTCCTGCAGGACTGGGCAGACATTTCATATTTGTGATGTTTCAGGTGGCAGTCAGATGCTGGGGGACACTTGGCTGCTGGACAGTCAGACAAAAGAGCTCATGAAGAGCCTTTGACAGATGAAAGCATCATGTGAACCAGTGTTGTGGTTTTTCAGGAAACGTGCTGCAGCTTCTGCCTGGTGGTCCAGGCTGTGGCTTAATACAGGCTGTTGGAGATACCATGCTGCTTCTGCTCAGTGGTTATTCTTTATGGGACTTAAGTTGTATTGGTCAGATGACTTCTGGGACTGCATCTTTACTGCAATGCCTCAAATCAAACAGCCCTGACGTCAGAACACTGTGTACCTGTGTCTTTATCTCTTCTTTCTTTTCTGGATGTAGTGCAGCATGGTAAGGGTGTATACGCTACGTGGTGACGTGCCTTGCACAAACTTCTGGAAAACACAGTAATAAAGACAGGAGTGCTTAGCTCAGGCTAGAACCAATGAGTACTGCCATAACACACTGCTATTCAGGCATTTTTTTTTTACATTCTTCTAATTTCCATTACTTCATTCTGAATAAAGTTCTGCAGTCACCAAGTGAAGGTGTTTTGTCTAAGAAGGAATTTACAAATTATGTACTCAGCACAGTCTGCCAGATTACTCCTGTTGACTACAATTCAACCCTGCCTTTCAAGTGGAAAGTTCAAAAACGTCAGCAAACTTAGCACGGTGACACCTAATTCTAGGAAGGCTTTGGATAACACAGCATGGCAGAATGTTGTTGTGCCTGTAAGTGTTCATGCATGAAGTGAGCTTTTGCAAGTTAAGGAGGCGGTTAAGTCTTAGTGTGGCGATGTCACAGGATATGATGTGAATGTGGACCACTGTGCCTGGGGGTGCAAGGACCCTTGTTTAACCTCCAGTGCTGACTGTTCACAAAGTCTGCTTGTTTGATGCCACCACACTGTTCTGCACAGCCACTAAAGGATGAGTTTATGTGGTCATAAGGAAAAGCTTTGGAATCTGCTTGAGAGTAATTGAGATGCAGCCACTGAAATCACGTATTTGCATAAAATTCAAAATACTGATTTAGATAAAGAAAGAAAAAAGTATACACAGTATTTAACTCCATAGTTTTAACTGTGCTGCATTTTAATTTGCTCTTAAATGTGTGGACAAAGGAATTGCTACATATATGGGACTTTATGTTTTTCTCTCAGTTCTTTCTGTACAACAGACCTCACTTTTTTGCAATTTATGAATACCTATATAATTTCCCACCATTTCATTTTTAATTTTTATATTTAAGTAAAAATTCTTTTTCATTTTCTTTTGTGGAGGAGGTAATGTTTAGAACCTGGCTTATGACTCCAAGCAGAATTAAACAACATGTAGTATTTAGCTATGAATTTTTCTACATCTTGAAGCCCATACAAGCATAAAATTGGATTGTAGCAAACTGATTGTTGTGGAAACTGGATATGTCTGTTCTGATTCTGTGTATGCATGCTTTAAAAACTTTTCAAGGTACCTCTTATATTGTGTTTTTCAGAGTCAGATCTAAATATTTTCTTAAATAATGGGTATTTTTTAATTTTTACCACACCATTCTCTGATAAAACTCAGCAGATGCTGTGTCTGAATACTTGCATATTTTGCATTGTAGTTCAGTAAAAAAGTGTATTTTCTTATGAGATTGTTTGATACCTACCTTTGACCTTTTCCACCCAGCTTTACAGGAAAACTAGCATGATCTGAGTAAATGAAAGCAAACAAAGGAAGACAAAGCAATGCTGAATTGATTTAATTTCTTCCTTTTAATATCTTTCTGGTTAGTTAAAGTACTGGAGGGGTAGCTCTCCACTTTGGGTGAAATATTTTCTTTGCAGACAGGTGTACCTGTGCTTGAAACTGCATGTATATCTTGTACTCTTTTATCATTTTGCTCACAAATGTTTTGGTCATTTTAAGGAGCATGTGCACATTTGCCATCTAACTGGGCTTTATTGTTTCATATGCAAATTTAAATATCCAGGCCTCACAGAACATAGTCATGCAGAATCACTGAGACAGGACCTCTGGAGATCTTCTAGTCTATGTAAAATGAAATTGAGATGCATAAAATAAAAAGAAAAAAACCAGATTTTTTTTACTTGTAGAGTCTGGTTGGTAAAAATTACTCTGTAAAATTTATTGTAGAACTTCAAGACAGAGAAAAGTGTGTGAATCGCTTATAATTCAGAATAATTATATTTGGTTACCAATATTTAGTAATCTAGTATATATTTTCAGAATACTTGCTAAATAATATCAAAATAGTTTTGGTGCAACTATAGCTGAGAATCATTGAATTGTTTGAGCTGGAAAGGACTCCTAACAGTCATTTAGTTTGAAAACTAGATGAAAAATGCTGGATATTTTTCACTAGATACTGTTGCTCAAATGAACGAAATTATTTTTGTATGTACAAGTTTTGTGCTGACTTGCTTGTTTTTAGGAATACTTTTCACTCTTTTTTATTCTTTTTAAGGTGCTGGTGGCTGGTCTCCACTTGTGTCCAATAAATATCAATGGCTTCAGATTGATCTTGGAGAAAGAACTGAGATTACTGCTGTTGCTACTCAAGGTGGTTATGGGAGCTCAGACTGGGTAACAAGCTACCTTCTGATGTTCAGTGACAGTGGACAGAATTGGAAGCAATATCGTCAAGAAGAAAGCATTTGGGTATGTTCTTTCAATATTGAAAATTATGTTTCTGCAAAAGACTTAAAGGCGACTTACTGCGCATTGTTGCAAATCTAAGCAAAGCTGTAGAACATAAAGAGCTACGCTAAAAATGTTTAGATAATTAAATATACAAAGCAATTTAGCTCTTGAAAAGATGAAAGACAGTAAAAAGCAAACAAACATCAAAAACCTAGCCACAGAAGTACTCCATTAAGACACAAGGAATTATTCTGAGGATTACAAATGCACGACAAAATTTCTTTTGTCTTACTATGTATGGCAAACTTTTTTTCCCAAAAGTATTGATCCCATTGCATGAAACTTGGCTTTTAGTTACAGTTAAAAACTAAAACAAAACAAAAGACTTCCTTTATTTTTTGTGCATTTTTTGTGCATAAAAACATTTAAACTTATTGTAAGAATAAAATGAAGCAAACAAAGAACTTAAAATCTTAACAAGCAAATCCCAGTCCATTTACAAAAAATAAATAAATTAAGCAATATTTAAGTTTTGGTTATTGAATTCAGAGTCTAGTTTCTGATGCCGTAACCTGCTTGTCTCTGACTAGCTTTGTAAATTTTAATGATGATTAATAAGCCATTAATAAGATCATAATTTTCTTTTTGCATAAATATAAATGAGGGCAAAGGGTACAACACCTGAGAGATTATGTCCAAAAGATTATGAAAAAGTGGATTATATAGTTTTAGTAAAGGGTTGCATCTTTCCTTGATCCCCAATAATTGGCAGCTTGCACTAGAGGAAGAATATTGGAACTTGTGTTATGTTATTGTAGCCTGTCAAGTGAATTCTGTTCTCCATGCATAGAGCTGATTAATTTCTAAATTTTTCTAAGCCTTAGACTTCACTTATTTCTTGCTGCAGTTAAACATTATGTTAAAATGTATTTCATTTTATGCGTTTTGATTTTGTTGACTTTTAATTCAAAATGTTCTTGTCACTCTTACTGTCAAAACCTGTCTGTGGTATAATGAGATTATGCAGTGTTTTACTTGTTGCATAATTATCCTGCTTTTTAAATTTGCTACGTACTTCCGCTTCAGATTGTGTTTTCATAACAAAGCGAAATAAATGAGTTTCTAATCCATATGGCTGTGGGGAGTAAGAAAATCAATCAATTTTCCAAATGTTAAATGAGCATAAGCTGCTACAATATTGTCTTTGCTCATCTTAAGACAGACTGACAAAACATATCTGAGAGGTAGGGCAGCTTGGTCTCTAACATGACTGCTCTTTTGAAATCTGATAATCTGATATTGGTATTGCAAACAGTGATGCAGATTGTTATTTCTTGAATATTGCCACCAGTAAAATATCAAATGAAAGTTAAGAAAAATAGCTAAATGCTGATGCAGACATTGGATAAAGGGGGTTGTTAGATCTATAGGAGCGAAAAAGTGAAGCTTCAATTCCATCATCTCAAACTTAATAAAAAATGATTATTTTAATGATTGCAATGCAGATTGAAGGTATGGCTTGCAGGCAGTAATGAATAATTCAAGAATGCAAACCATCAAATTCAGGGCAGTCTATTGATCTTTTTTATGCATCTTTATTTAGGAGTTCTGCTTCTAGGGGAATATATTTTCTCTTTTCTAAACTAATACACAAATGTAGTCTCGAAGTGAAACTCTTAAATCCCTATTTATTTTATAGATTTTCTCTGACTGTTATCTCTTTATGCTGACTTCTTAAATGACATGCTCAAGTTCATTAAGGCAAGAATCTCCAACATTTTATAAAATCTGCTGTGTTGCTGTGTTATTTTTTTCTTATGTTTAACTGAGTCATTGGCCTGTTACAAGGCTACTGACCAGAGGTAACATGTAGGGTTTTTCTAATACTACTCTGCGTTAGAATGATGGAAGTTGTCCAATTCAGAGGGCCCTGTGTTGAAATCTTCACTATAGAAAAGAATTTTTACTTCATAACCACTTTTTGTAGACTTAAATAGAGATAATCTCTTGTCTGCAAATTCACCGCTTCCTAATTTCTATATATCTTTTCAGAAGATAGTTTTGAATTTTCTTTATTTCCTTACTGCTTATCTTAAGGTTCTGAAGCTCACTGTGCAGCTATAACAGCTTTTTTGTCTTCTGTAAAAATTTTATAACAGCTGAGGTGAAAGAATATTGTCTACACATCTGCAAATTATCTAGTTATCAAAACTCTCTCAATAGTCTGTGAAGTGGGTAGTTTTTTCCAAGGCTGGCTCCTCTGACCAGAGGTGTCTTGCTTGGGTTGAAATGAACCATGTTTCACCTTCCTTTGCCTATAAAACTTCATTGTGTGTTAGTGCTGAATTTGGATGTAAAATTTCTGATGTTAGATGGGATTATCCTCTGTCCCTTCCCTGCTGCTAATTATTAAATATTTGTTTTCACTTTTCTGTATATTGGGAATTGGTTTAGAAGGCATCATGGTGAATAGCGTTTATTCCTGCAACATATTTTCCTCTCAGTGTTCTCATTTTTTTGTTTTACTGATGTCCTAAATATATGCCTTACTTGCTGTCTCATAACTGGAGGAAGTCTGTATTTTATGTAGATTTTATTTATTGCTTAAAGTAATTTAATTACTAGAAGAGTTTTGGAAAGACTAACTCCATTATTTTTAATTCATAGGACTCCTTTCACTATAGATAAAGTATTGTTAGGTATATTTAGCTATATGTTCTACAATATTTCAGCCATACATTTTGATTTCCGCTCTCAGTGGTATTACTGTCACTGTCTTTTTAAAGTTAACTGTAATTATTTTCTACCCTCTTCTTGGTATTTATGGTAAGATTTTTTCAGTCAGACCTTAGCAGAATCAATATTTTTATCTCTTTTAGTAATTGATACAGTTTCAGTCAAGATATAATTCTCAAGCGAAATAGTTGTTATTAGTGGTAAAACACATGTTTTTGCACAGAAATAATTCCCTTTGGTAATGATTAGTTGAATTTCAGAAAGAAATCAATTCAACTCAATATTATATTTTCTTTAATTTTACCATAAATATAGAAGTGTTAGAGCAACATATGCTGTGCCCTTTTATATTCAATCTTTTTATTGTGTTCCTATTCATTAGGATGTAGTTTCAGATGCAGCAGTGTTCAAACTCCCAAGCCCAATCTTTTGCCCTGTTCTTTTTTTACCTTTAATATGAGCAGAGGCCTCAAATCTCTTTGTGTATTTTCAGATTATTTTCTCTAGAAATGATTATTCTTTTCACTTTTCTTCTGTCAGACATCAGGTGGTATACAGTAAAACATCATAAAAATATATGTTAAGTTTTGGTCAAGAAGTGCTAGGAGATCTTATGTCTGGAAATACTACTTTTATTAGAGGTATTGCTATTCATTTGTCCTCTTGATTTGTATTTGTATTCTTCCTCATAATTCTAGATATCATCACTTGTATTTTGGTGGTAAAGAATCTCCTATTGTAATTATATTTATCAGTTTGGGGCTGTGTATACCGATCCTTTCAACTAGTATAATTTCTGGGTTTACCTAATTTCATAGTTTTGTATCACAAGAGTTTTTGTGCTGTATTCTCTCCTTGACTTTACTAATGGCTCATCTTTTAAAAAGAGAGTAATAAGATAAAGAGATTAAAAGAGAGGAGTTAAGAGGGGGAAGAAGTATAGCAACTCACAGTTTGAACAAGTTTTCCATGGCTGACAATTTCCGTGAAAACATGAGTCATCTAACTCATGGAGAAAAGCATCTCAATGTTATTAATTAGCAGGAGTTTTGAGGAACAAAATAAGTGCAATTCCTCTTTGATTTAATGGTGATTGTTTCTTCTCTGACACATCTTTGGAAATACACATTTATTCAGCCTTCAGTTTTTATTTTTTTTCCTGTGAGAATAGTGATTTATCCATTCCATAGCTGAAATTGAGTTTTCACTTCTATTTGTTTTGAATCTTCCCTTTAAAAATTATTTCCAAAGAGAGAAGTCAAAATTTACAGAGAAAAATAGCTAAAATGTGGGGAAATTATGACTATTTTAGTAAATTTTCTTTTAGAAGACAAATTTGTTTATATCTGTTTATTTTTGTACATACATTTAGGTTCTGAGTCTACTGGTTTTTTAATTAAACTTAGCCGAAGTTAAAACTGTAAGTTGGTTTTATCATAATATATGCAACCCTGTGAATTTGCACAGAAGTATTTTCAATGTAACAGTTACTATTTTAATGGTATGTAGGATAATTTTATGGATGGTGAAGAATTAATTGCCTATGCATTGCTACACATATTCACAACTTTCTTTTTGAAGGAGTTGGGGCTTTTTATTTTATTGGAGACTTCTCATGGTGTAAAACAACTCACAATTATGCAAAGTTGAAGGTTAAGAAATACCGAATCACAGGTATTCTGTGATATTCACATTGTGAGTTTAGAGAATGCACTGTTTTGGTAAAGCTGGTGACTCTATCTTAGGCTCAGTGATTCATATTTGCTATGATCCTCCTCCTTAGAGAGCGGAGTCATCATTCTTTGTCATAATTTGCTTCACTTTAGTAGCAAAAGACTGCTACTTTTATATATGCTACTCTTTTGGACTTCTGCTGATGACTTTTTGAATCCAGGAGGTTTTTCTGTGGTTTCCTTCTGCAAGCCCAGTCATAGATCATTTCAATGGGTACTCCATCACTACATTTTCCATAGGTACAGTTTTGGAATTTTGTGACTTCAGACTGCCTGACACTTCTTTTGTTAGTCACAGGAAAGAGACAAACCTCTTTATCTATTAATTAAAGTAGAGCATATAGTAATGACCCCCATGGGGGACCCACACCGGCCCCTAGAGTAGCTGAAGGACTGCAGTCTGTGGAGAGGACACATGCTGACGTACAGAAGAGTGTGAGGAGTCACCCCCTTAAAGAGGAAATGTGTGACAGAAACCACTTCTCATGGAAGGTATCCCTGCCCATGGCAGGGCTGTTTGGACGAGGAGATCTTTATGATCTCTTCACACAACTGGCCCCAGCCCGTCAGTCCAGCCTGTCTGAATCCATTTGTAGAGTTTTCTACCCTCCAGCATATCAACACATCTGCCCAGCTTGGTGTTGTCTGTGAGCTGATGGAGGGGGCATTTGATGGTTTTTGTTTTTGTTCTGACTGGGGAAAGATGTAGGGGAATGCAGGAATAGGCGGGAAAAAAAGCAAAGGAGGAGAATAGTCTTAACTCGAGGTATAAAAGGAGCTTCAAGGGAAATATGAAAAATTAAGTATGAAGAAAAAAATACAAGGAATCTTGGGTGGAATAATACAGGCAGAGGACTACTCTGCAAATGCCTTTGTGAAATTGTTTGCATGCATAAACTTCCACTTCTGAGGACATTTTAATATTTATTTAGGACATTTAAAACATAAAATTTCTGAACTTATCTTATGAGCTTTTGCATTTCTCCGTCTACTTCTATTTCAAAAGCACTCTGACCGTAGTGCTATTTTTAGACACTTAAATGGCAATCTAATAAGGCTAATTTTGCAGTCACAATGATTAATGTACTGTATAAAATATCTTATATTAGGTGAAAAGATGAATGCATGCATCAAGGTTAACCTGTCCCAGAATATTTAAGATAAGTTAAAAGGAAGGAAAAAAAGAGAAACATCAGCAAAAAATGTAGTGCCTTAAATAAAGCCTATATAATTTTTGTGTGTAAATATTAAAGGAATTGTTAATGCCAAAAC
Source organism: Melospiza melodia melodia (assembly GCF_035770615.1). Classification (NCBI taxonomy): domain Eukaryota; kingdom Metazoa; phylum Chordata; class Aves; order Passeriformes; family Passerellidae; genus Melospiza; species Melospiza melodia. Next base: position 57,604,876 of record NC_086226.1, on the reverse strand, counting down.
CAGTAAAATATATATTGACACTATGTATAATATTGCAGACCATATTGTGGAAAAAAACCTACACACACACGCATTTAAAAAACGTGTATAACCAAAGACAGCAAGATACCTTGAAAATATGCAAATCCAGCAGCATACGGAAGTAAATACTCTAGGTTCAGACATTCGCAGGTTATTTTAAATGTGTGTGTTAATGCTGCAGTCATAAAATTAACAGCAGCTTTGGGAAACAAACTAAATGTGTTGGAATGATACTTTTTTATTTTAAAGATTTCCGCTATGCAAACTACTAACTTTGTACCAAAATTGGTTTCTGGGACTGATCTTGATCAGGGCTTTTTTCCAGACAGTTTCCAGCTGCATCATAAGCAATAGCAAAAAAGTTACAACTTTCTATATTTGGGTACTACAAGAGAAACAACAACCATTGGGTTCTTTGCTTCTGCCTTGTCTGCACGTTTAGTGAGTTTGCGCTATAAATGACTTCGCACTTCTAAGATGCAGAAATCCTGTAAATGACAGTGCTATTATCTTGAGTCTTTTTTGTAAGTTAAAAATAATGCTTTTTCATTAATGTAGTTATTTTCTTTAGATGTCTGATTATCTGTACTCTAAACATATTATCTCTACTCAAATATATTGATGCCAGTACATAATTTTTCCATTAAAATAATTCACTGTGACATATGATGAATTATTTTATATCGCCTTTACCTATTGGTTATCTTAGTAACATTGTAATATTCATACGTGTGTGGAAAATGCCATAGCAAGCATTAGAACTACAAAAAAAAAAATTAGTTCTTTGTCTCTCCTCTCAGGTGTTGGCTGCTCTAGAGTGATACTGCACTCATCCCTATCATTTTCATTCTAATATGAGAATCTTATGCTTGAACACATATGCCTGCCTGAAAATGACTTATGATGGATGAAGAAAATTGTGCTATGGCTGGGAAAATATTGTCCCTATTTTCTGCAACAGACAGATTGTGTGCTTGAAGAAATCAAGCTGCCTTTGAAGAAAGCATTTCATCTTTATAATCAGAACAGAGTGTGTTCAGTTTGCTCAAGGCTTATTGAGCAACTAAGTAGTAGCACATATTCAGCTTCTCTCTTGTTTATTCCAGCCACTCTCCTTAAACAGAGCAAAAATACTTTGAGAAATGGACTTCAGACCTGATTTGAAGAATGTCTCTGTCATATAGGGATTTGTTTTATGCCTAGTATAATTGAAGTTAACAAGGTGAAATCACTGATTTTTTATAAGAACTTCAGTCATTGAGCTTCAGAGAAAACCTCTAATTATTTTGAATATATAATATATCTTTACCCTGGTATTGGGATGGTCATGCCATTTTAATAGTGTATGATTTATTTTATTAATATATCATGTCTACAACATAGTAATATTTAAATGATTTTCACATTTCCATTTTAGACACCTATATTTCCTTTACAAAAATTTTTATGCATTGAAACTAAAGTCCTAAAAGTAGAAAAAGGAATTTGGAGATCTAAGTGTTTCTTGAACTTGGCAGTTCCACCATATGCTTAGATGCCCAATTTCCTCTTTTAACTTTTAGAAATCTGATTTTTGTCAATAGCATTTCAGTGTTTTCAATCTGTTTTCATCTGCAATTGTTTCATCAATTTTCATCTGTTACTGCTCTTTCTTTGTATCTGCATTTCTGTAAAACACATGCCATGGCTAGTAATCTTCTTCTCTTACATGACTGAATGCCAGTTTTCAGGCTACTGAGGAACTAAGATCTGCCTTTATTCTTTTGTAGCTGTTCTGTTTCATAAACTCATGCCTAGCATTCACTGGAAGCCTAGATAACCTCTGCCTCACAATTTGTTTATGAAGTAAAGGCTGTAAATAATGGGTAAGAATTTGCTTCTGAACACTTTCAGAATGCAGAGAGTTTTGGGGAAAAAAAATCAAAATCTATTTTTGAAGTATTTTTCTTAATGGGCAAATACAGTTTAAATATAGGGTGAATCACAGAGTAGTTTGGGTTGGACAGGACCTCTGGAGATCATCTGGGGTCCCTGAGGCCTACCTTTAGCAGTAAAGACTAAACTGAAAAAGCCATTCAGTATCCCCTCCTTCTCTGTGTCCTCTGTAGGACACGTACAACATTCTGCATCAGATCGACATTTCCCCTAATCTTCCTTTTACTACCAATGTCTTTGAAATCCCTTTCCAGATTTAATTCCAAATAGACCCTAGCCTTCCTTGTGACCTTCCTGCATGCTCTAAAAATGAAATCTTTATGTTTAAGACAGACGTATACACAAATAGAACTTTTTTGAGATAGTGGATACAATTTTTGTTGCTTTTTGAAGTAAAATGTTCATATACCTTTTAGTGTAAATGTCTTATTTTATCAACATCACCTTCAGTTGATACCAACCTGACCAGTATCTTGGTAAAAACTTAACTGTGCATACTTTTTTAGCTGTCTAAGAGTCCATGTGATCATCATATCTTCATAGTGTTGGTAATGGCATAGAATTTGCTAAAGTTTTACAAGCTTTTACTTTATATATTTTTGATTATTGGAAACTTGAATATTGGGACGACAAAAAAGGTTAGTAATTTGTATATCAATACTGTGTACTTTCTTGTTTGAATATTTGAGGGCCTTTTCATAAATGGAGAGAAATGTTATTCCTCTACTGGACATGTACTTAAATCTCAGGACCTTGCATTTTTATGCTGAATAAGGAGTAGATTTTAGGAATAGGCGTTTAGCCCATTTAAATCTACATTTTCTGCTGCCAGACAGTGACATTTGCTACCCCTTGTTTTAAAGGTCATTGGTAAGTAGTTTTGAATTAACTTCATTGCATATTTCTTCCCTTGTATAAAACTTGCTAGACTTAAATTGTGTAAGGAATATTTCAGTGTGTTTTAAATAAGTGATTCAGCAACTATAGCAGTACTATTCATATCTAGTGAAGATTTCTGTGTTATCAGATCTATACTTTGAAAATTCAGTGAATACCTTATTCTTTCCCACTTCTTAAATTGGCTTATTTTTTCAAGGTTAAGTAGCCCTAATTAAAATAGCATTGGAAAGAACTCCCTTAATGTTCCTCAAGGAGTCCCTTCCTCTACTTTTCTATATAGTTATCTGTGAATATGCTAGCTAGAATTCATGGGGTTTTTATCTTCAGATCTGAGTCAAAGTATCAGAAAAGTTTCATGAAACATTCTAATTTACAGCATTTAACTTATTTTAAGCAAAAGCATGCCCTTTATCAAAAGTTTTTATTTCCTATATCTGTTTATTTATCTGTAAGTTTTCAGCAGACTTCCTAGTGGGAAATTGACATCTTTGAACAGGAATTGAGCATAGAGTCTTTTTTGGGTAGACTTCATTAACTTCCACAATTTTCTATTAAAAAAATCTGAATTTTAATTTTACCTGCTAGATAAAGTTTTATTTGGGTTAGTAGACAGGTCATGGATTCTCTATATTTGTCAGTTCTGCTATCACATTCTATGTTGTAAAAGGCATTTCCTATGGGACTCCATGGCATTTACAATAATTATATTTTTTAAATAGCTGGCTGTGCAGCTTTTTCCTACAACATTCAGTATTATTTTTTAGGGTTTCTGACAGGAATTTTGGGGGAAAAAGGATAGAAGCTCTTTACTAAGGGCTTAGCACAAATATCTACAACCACCTGATAGGGATTATGCGGTTAAATTACTATGTTCTTAAGAGAATTTTAAGAACTCGGTGGTGTTAGTGCCTAGTCATAGATACAAACTGGAGTCAGCATGGAATTTTTTTTTCAAATTTGTGAGTTATTATCTTAGGCTTTTTTCTCTAGCAGTCTAGTGATTGGAAAATAGAAAAAGAGTGGAAAGTATTTTTTAGCTTTTATGCATGGTTTTGCTGACTTAACTGATTATTTTCCCTCAAAGAGACACATCTATCTATATTAGCCTTGGCATGGCAAGTTTTAAGAGCTCTATCAGTTACTTTTATGAATCTGTTTATCTTAGTCAAACGTACACTATATTACTCTTTCAAACAACTCCATCTTTCAAAACTTAAAATGCATTATTCACCTCCAGTTAGAAATATTTGGGCATTTATTACTGTTAAGAGCCATTAACCATAACATTTCAGTCTCTCACAATTCAAATATGTAATGAAAAATAACCTTGAAAATTTTAATCAGTGAAATGCAAAATTTATCAGATATATCGAAAAGAGTTTTAGCATTCAGCATATCTTCAGTTGTTGCTAATTATGTTTTAATACCTGTTTGGTCTTAGTGTTTGTTGCTGTAGGTGGAGATAAAAAAAGTACAAAGGTCAGGCTTTACCTCTGATCCCTAGAAAAACACACAACAGCTTGTTTTGAGGCGTGAGAGGAAGTAAAAACTTGCTGTCCTTCAAACTCTTTGTATATTTGTGAAAATAGTTATATTTTTGGGGTTTTTTTCCCCCTTGGGCCAACAAATCTCCAAAAGCATGCAGAAGCATTATAAAGCTAAGGAAGAATACCTTTAAGACACAAGACGAGAATTATTAAGCCACAGTAGTCTTAGCCACTACCAATCATCATACCAATGTCTTCTTAAGGAAAATTGTCCAGTGCAATTTTTTGTCATGATTTAATGAATTGATTATGTATAGGCTAATTAAGTGGTGAGTTTATGTGATGACTTTATGAGAATGTGCTTGCTGCAAAGTTATGACCAGGTTAAGACTCTGAAGTAATTTGAATTTTAAAATGAGAGACCCAAAGATGGGCTTTACTTAATGCAAGGAAAGGATTGAAATTTAAAGTAGGGGGTTTCATGCTTTTTCACCTAGCAAAATTAACAAGTTGGGCAGGATTTTATTTCTTGATTCTGATGTATTTTGTATATCTTCAGTGTATTTAATTAGCCCTGAATGCACATGTTTTCTTCAGGTTTTGTTTTTCGAAGACTGAGTCTAGGTTTCAGAGGGCTATCACACTTATGCAAGCTGACTGTGAGAAAATTTGGGATATTCCACTAGAAAATTCGTCAATTTAAACTCTTCTTCATATCTTAATATTGTTGTGGTTTTTATAAAAGCATACTGAAATCCATAGTAGATGAGAGATGAGTAGTTGCATATCTGGAGTTTTTAAATTAATCTGTAAAACTGTGTGCCTTGATTTAACAAATGAATTTATGATTAGATTGGTCTTATGATGTCTTCATTAAATATACTCTCTTATGGAAAGTTGTTATTTCAGGGTACTGGAAGATGAGGAAAGGAAGTGGTCAATTTTGTTGTTTTCAGGGATTCCTTTTTCCTGTTATATGTCAAAGATTTTTCTTTCTGCATAGTTTCCTTCTCTGCTTTAGCTTATGGAGTTACCAAAGGTTTATATCAAATTTAAACAGGTGTGATGTTCCACTCAGGGCAGTTTGAGTTGTAGAAAGAGGGATTTGTGGTGATCTCAACAGCGAAAGCTTTCCCTTTCTTCTTTGCATTGCTGTAAATTGCAAGCATTCTGGTTTCTCCTTCTGTCTGTCCATCAATCTTCATCACATTCTGGCACAGAGTGGGTGGTAAGAGTTGAAAAAGTTTCAGATTCAGGACAGCCGTTTTATCCTTAATGTTTCTCAGACTGAAAAAATTGTCATCATAAACTCAATTGTCCCACAATCTTATTGTTCATCAACAATAGAGCAGTAAAAAACTGAAATTAGCAAACTAGTGAAGTGAAAATTTATATCAAATCTTACCAGGGTCTGAAACAGTGTCTTCATCCACCTATATGTCTCTTTGTTTCTCCTGTTACAACACTCTTAAATTAGACTTAGTGGAATGCCTAACAATGGAAATATTGAATCTGGGACAGAATAACAGCATTTCGCAGAAAATATCACCGTTTCTGAAGATACCTGTGAAGTAATATAGGCAAGTCATATACTTTAACATGGTGTCTTGGTTTGAAAGTCAAGTGTCTGCCAAGAAAGATGGGAACCTCCCTTGGAATGGGGGATATGATGCACTTCCCACTGAATTATTTTAACTCTGAAGTTAAGGGGGTTTCAGGCAAAGATACGAGAAACAGAACAGCAGCTCTTTTCCAGTGTGCATAGCGAGGCAGGCCAACAGCGGGGGCAGCGACAGCGAAGCAGAGCGGAAATCCCGTGGAAGTCTCCTTCCGCTCTTCAAGCGCTTTCCCATCGGTGCGGTTCCGGTGGCGGCCGGCAGGGGCGCTGCTGGCTCCCGGCGGGCCGGGTGAGGGCAGCGCTTCCCCCGCGCCTGCAGGGGGCGCTGTGCGCCACTGCCTCACGCGGTGATGGCGGACGGCCTGGTGAGAGTGGGCCCCAGCAGGAACCTCAGAGCAACAGCTGGAACCTCAGGGCAGGCTGTGGCTGGAACCACGGGGTGTCCCAGCAGGCAGGGGGGCCGTGCTACTCTGTAGGAAAAGCTCAGAGCAGCGGCAGAGGAATGAAAGTGCTGCAGCCCTGCTCTGGAGCCCAGAGGCTCCCTGAAAGAGGGTAGGGCTGGGGTCCCAAGGTTTTCTCCTGAGGCAGTGGAGCAGATAGTAAAAGGCTTTTTTTAAATGAGGCTGTTAATAGCATCCTAATAATGTTAATAACATCCTAGTTCAGTGGCTGCTCTCACAAGCAGAGGCTCACCCATGACAGAAGAAGCAGGACCAGGCTGGGCTCTGTTGGCTGCCATGAATTCCTTCCCTCCTCTCACACCTCCCCCCCAGTCCTCTCTAAGCAGCAGCTCTGACCATCTTTCTCCAAAGCTGAGAGAGCAAGAGAGCTGCCCCAGCCCCCTTTTTCCCAGACCAATTATCACGATATCTCTGCCCTTCCTAAAGAAACCCTCTGATAAGAGAGTAGCCAGCTGCATCCTTCCCGGGGCAACTTCATTTCTCTCACTACCGGGTTGTTAATGTCTCTTAGCAACAAACTGGGAGAAAATTCCCTAACAGAAAGAAAACAAAAGGAAGAATCCTAACCTCCAACACATGGTTTATAATGAATTATCTCTTGCTAACATGAAAAAAATTATAATGTTCACTGGAAAAAAAGTTGCTTCTGTCAAAAAGTAGAGATCTCTGTACATCTCATGTCTCTATTCTGTCACTGGCCATGATATTATTAAACCCTAAGGGTAAGTAGTTGTTTGAGATGTTTGAGAGTCATTTATGCCTATGCAAATAATGTTTTTACATTAGGGAAAGAGTAAACCTGTATCTTCTTACTAGACCTTCTTGTAGACGGGGCTCACATTTGCTAACTTTGAATCACCGGAGACATCTCCGATTAACCAGGACTGCTGATCAGTGGTTGGAAGTCTCTCAGTAAGCACTTCTACCATCTCCCTCGGTACCTGTGGGTGAATTCTATCTGGCTTGGTAGACCTGTGTGTGACTAAGTAGTGTAGTAGACTAAGTATTAATGTAGAAATTAGATTTCCCCTTTAATTTTGGTCTCTTCATTCTTCTCCTCACCCTGCCTTCCAGCACAGGCACCGAAGTATCCCCAGAACGAATGGTCTTTGTAAGACTGTACCTCCTGTCACAAAATTTCTGGGAAACAGCGTCAGTATATGTTTCCAAAAATTTATTTCCGAAAGCCACTCTAGTTTAGTTCTGCATTAAGAGTTCTTTTCTTTCACTTTGTAGTAGTTTGCCTTCTGAAATAAAAATAAGCTATCTTGAAAGCTTAAACTTAGTATTGTAAAAATTCAGAATAAAGAAGGTATTGGCAACAACATTTTGATGTTAAAACCTGATTTCAGTATAAGTTACCATTTTTGAGTGCGGTCTGTGATAATAGCTATATTGTGAAGCCAGACAAATTTTTAGAAGGAATTTTATGCTCAGGTGTTGTAACTGGAAATGCAGTTACTTGAAACAGATTACTGGAAAACAGTAGTTTCTGGCCAGCGGTAATATTATGGAAGTCTGTCCAGGCTACATTAGTTCAGTCCTTGTTTTGAAGGAAAATCTCATGGACAATAATATCTTCTGATAGTGAGAGGGAGCAAGGGACAGACATATGTGCAGTGGATAAGTTTTGATGTAAGAAAAACAGCTCTATTTCCTGTCTATTGTTCAGCCTAAAAAAGAGCCTGTGATTTGTGTCTGTGTGTTATCTTCAGCAGTGTTGAACACCGTCTTTTATGAACCCTCTATATTGGTCTTACATCCTTAGCTATCAAAAAAATGTAAAAAGCCTTATGTTATATGGAAAAATGTGCACATGAAGAATTCCGTACTGATCTTTTGTGTCTTAAAAAATTTAAGTGGATGTATGCCTTTTCCTCAGGTCTCTGTATGGGTCAGTCTATTTGTGAATAATGATTAAAATGGACAGAACCTCAAATACACTTAGAAAAAAATCCATGGATAGTTCAGGTAGGCTTCTTTGATTTTTTTCAAAAACCAGTGATCACCACATAAAACTGATGGCATGTAGTTGTGACATCAGTCTATTAACAGTAAGACCGATGTTTAGGGCATCTTAAAAACTGCCATCGCTTGAAATTGTTTAGCTATTACATTTCAGTTCATTGATAGTACAACAAATTGCTGTCTCACTATTAGGAACATTTCTTAGCTATTATTTTTAAAAAAATATGTTGAATTAAAAAGCTTGCTCAACATGGTTTAAAAAAAGAAGTAAAGTTGTTTATCAGCATCTATGCAGAAGTGAGATTATGATTCTGGTAAATAAAAGTATGCTTTAAAAGATTTGCATTTTGCTTTTCATCTTCGTAAGATGAAGAGTTGAACAGAGTTGAACAGAAACTTGAAATTCTGAGGAACGCAAATTATGCTTTCTTTTTTTTAATTTTGAAAATATTTTGCATTGAAGCCATTCGCAATGTCAGATTTATTAACAGGCTGTTATGAATGACAGGAGATAAAGTGGACCCAAGTTTATTGTTTTGTCATCTCTGCTGAAGATGAGATGTTCAGTTTTGTCTTATATTTAAAAAGTTAAGATATTCAGACATTTTATTATGCCTAGATCTTCAAATTTAGTAGGAGGTCAAAGTTTTTGGTTTCCTGATATTTAATTGTAAGACTTTGCATGAAGCTTTCTTTTTCATCAGAGTTGTACTAATTTAATTTTAACTGAAAGAGAGGAAGAACTTTGGATAATTTCTGTTTCTTTTCAGGAACACTACCTAAACTGCAACACATATATATATATATATTTATATATATCTATACATATTTATATATATTTATATATATAAATATGTATTTATATATAAAAATATATACTTTTTATATATTTGTATTATTTTTATATATTTATATATATTTTTCTATATTTTTATATATTTATATGTACACACGCACCTAATTGTTCAAACTCTGAAATGTAAGGATATATCAGTGTAGTCACACTACAAATGGCATGAGGAAAAGTAGTACATGACCCCCTGAAATCCCTTGCCATTATACTCCTATGAAAATTGTTGGCTTCCTTTTGTTTTGTTTTTTAACTCATAGTGATCAAGAAGCTTTTCATAAGCTAGAAATAAACTTGAACTATGATTGCCATTCTGAAATTTCAAAAAATTTTAGCCCTAGTGAACTCAAGCCTCTAAATTCACTTTCTTTATTTGTTTCTTAAGTGTGTTTGACCACAATAATGTTGTCTTTTTGTATTTGTAATTTAATAAATACTTTCCATATGTGAATTTGAATTTTTTCTTCACTTTAACAAAATTTTATTTCTTTCTTTGAGACTGCAAATGACTTCCATTTTTTCTTGAATGACTGTATTGTCTTGAGCATATTTATAGATTTTTGGCATCCTGCTGCATGCAAATTTTTTCCTCTGTTCCTCATATATCTTCTTTTAGTTATTCAACTTATATAGTGTGAGAGACAGGCAAATTTTATTTTTCCTAACCTTTTAAATGCATTTTTAATGAAAGAATACCAATTCCACTCTGGTTATATTAATCTGTATTTCTTGCATGATCAGATTGCACCTAGGGTCAGTTTTACAGTTAACACGATGTGAAAATAGCATGGCACTTGGACATACACAAGAACATATATAAAGCCACATCCTTCTTTGTTATAAACCTCTAGACAGCATATCTGCTGGCAAGCACTGGTTCAGTGGAGAAAGCCAACACCAGCAAGGTGTCAAATGGAATTGACAGGTCAGAGGTATCATTTACACTGGGAAATAAAAAGTCACTTTAAGTGGAAAGAAAAATGCTTTTGACAGTTGCATTTCTTGCTTTACCAAAAGTCTGCCCAAAGCCAAATTGTCTGCTCCAAATCCAGTGCTATTCTTGTATTATTAGGCGCAATGGAAAATACTTGGCCAGAGGTACTTGCTGTTTCTTTGTCCTAACAAGGTGGTTTCAGCAAAATGTTAAAATTTGAATGGCAGTGACAAAGCATTGCTGCAAAGCCCTGTACACAGGCTGAAGAAAAATTTTCATGGTTTCTGATTCTCCACTGACCAGATGTTAAAATCTACTCCTTGTCTCCATCAATTTCGCTTCTATGGATCTATTAATTCATTAAGAAATATCTTTCCTGTTTATGTCCATATCTCATCCTACCTTACTGGACTGACATTGTGCACGATAAGTGTTTTGCTTTTTGTTTGTTTTGGAGGTTTTTTGCTATTTTGTTTCTTTGGGGTTTTGGTTTTTTGTTTGCTTTTAGGTTGTTTTTTTGGAGGTGGGTTGTTAAGTTGGTTGGGAGTGGGTTTTTTGTTTGGTTTTTTTTTTGTTTTTTTTTGTTTTTTTGTTTTTTTTTTGTTGTTGTTGTTTCACATTTTTTTATTTCTATGTTTAAATATGTGAAGGAAGTGTGTAAATTTTGTATGGTTTTCCTGTTCTAGTGAATATAAATACAGTATTTTTCCTCCATAATAGACAAAGAATAGTCCGTTAAAATGAACAGGAGATGGATCACAAATCCATACTCATTTTCAAATTCTTTATCACATATAGGAAAGCACACTCTATTAAACTAACCTGTCATCAAAATTGATTTCTTTCATTGTATATATTTCTTTTCTATAATGCAGTGCAAATTTCAGCTCTATATAAAAGACCATTGATGAATAAAAAACAACCCCATTAATCACCGAATACCGAATCTCAGAATGATTAAATTTGGAAGGTTCCACTGGAGACCTTCCAGTCCAACCTCCCTTTTTGAGAGGAGTCTCCTGGAAAACATTGTTGAAGATTATGTCCAAATGGCTTTCAGATATCTCCACAGAAAGAAACTCCTCAACTTCTTTGGATTGCCTGTTCCAATCCTTGGAAAATAAAAAAAAGATCTGAATTCCGATTCATTCAAAAACTAACTAAAGATTTTTTTTTCTCTGACTTGTGAAAGAAGAAAATCAGAAGGATGGTAAATGTTAGATCAACCCTTCTTTGAAGGTTAGTCTTGATACCATATTTACTTAATATAGTGTAATTAATATTGGGAGACCAAAAAAATCTAGAAAGTGTTAATTCACATGCATTTGTGCCCCCTACAAAGATGAAAAGGCACCCAGCTCAAACCAAAAAATGCTAAGAACAGAGTAGCTTATGAACAAAACCAGTTAACACTGGATATTAAGGCAGTAAGAAGGATGTAACTTGAATTGAATGAATGAAGGAATGAACTTGAATGAACCAGGAGCAGCAGAGAGCTCATCATTTACAGGACCTTTATGGCTTTTTTTTCTCTTGGTAATATCAATCTAATGCAAACACCATCCAATTTAGTCCTATCTTCCTCATTCTGTTAGATGCCTTTGGGACTTAAACACTGATAAACATTCTTTTTATTTATTTTTATAGCACCAGGAAAAATATGTTTGGCCTATGATACATGATTCGCACTAGGAATTTACTTAGGTTTACTGGGATATGGAACCATTAACACCCTGCAACTCCAGAAACCATTCAAAATCATTGCAAAATATGGGGAGAACTTCATGTTTACATGCACCAGGGTACAAATAGGTACACAGAATTTTAGCAAAGTGATAAAACGTCCAGCTATGCTTATTTATATGCTTATATATAATCTAGTCTGTACAATTAAGCATTGTATTTGGACATCTGCTGATCTGTTCTTTCACAGAGTAGGAAATTAGGTATTAAATATTTTTCTGTTTAGTTCTTTGGGGTTTTTTAATTGTCATATTTCCAGGAATTGATGAATTCTCCTTCTAATATTTTCATTTCTGTTGGGTTTTTTATGATCTTATTCAGATCTATGACTGCACTTCTTGTAGATTTTCTGTGGGATCCTCACTTGGGTATGATGTAATTTCTTTAGGTGGTTTTGCATGCACTCTCCTGCTTGCCCTGTTTTGACAGTAGTTTCCCTTTCTTCTCATAACTAACAAAACAAATTAAACAAAGACCTCTCTTTCAGAGAGAGATTTAAACATATTAGGGATTATTTGATTTGGATTATTGATGTGTAAATGACTTGACATTGTTTCTTGTGATTTGCCTTTCTGACTCATGGGGTCCTAGTGTTAATAATATTGCTTGCATGAAATCAATATATAAACTCAAGTTAGGAAACTGTGCATGATTGCCTAAGTGTCTGGAAGCTGAGACTAATAAATGAGTCAATTCTAGCACAGTCAGACATGTATCAATAAGTGTTTCATCCACACCAGCCTAATACGTACTTTGATCATGTGCTAATATACAAAAATATACTGTAGCAATAGAGGTTTTTATTTTTGTATTTCTCTGTGAAATTATTGTGCACAAACGAGAAAGCCTGAAGAAAATGAAGTAATATAGATCCTGCCAAATTAAAATTATTCCTCTTGTCCAACACCGTGTTTATAAAAAGGCAATATTTTGTCTTATATGTACAGAAAAATATGATTGCTTTAGGGGAGGAAGTATTTAAGTGTTATGTTCTGCAGTTTGTATTATACAAGTTTTAAGTTATGTTTTATACAAAGGTATTTAGGAAAATGAATCTTACCTGCCTGCACAGCCTGAATTCAAGGAAGTATTGAATTACTCATGAATACAACTTTGGAAAAAGCAAAACGTAAAGATAGCAAAAATGGCATTTTTAATTCTAGTTTTTACAAACTGTTACATATTAGTTTTTACAAAATCAGTGTAATAATGACTGTGCTCAGGATAGAAACCTAATGGGTTTCGGAAACAGTTTATAATGAAAAGTTTCATGAAACATCTCACAGGCCACTTGTTTGGTTTAGCTTTATAGTCGTCCTAAATTTTCTGCTAGCTGAATGTATGTAGCTGTGAATAAATGCACATTATGCACATTTTGAAAAGACTGAATTGTCTTTAATCTATATGTTAATGCACTTTCAATGTAGTGTGGTGTTTTCTCTTTTATAATGTTACTGATGGAACCGATAGCATACTAAATACTATAATAACTGAAACACAAAAATTATTAACAGGGAAAATTATTCATTACATAAAAAATAGAGCATGGAAATTAAAATCACAGAACTGTTAGTAAGAGGAAAAACTGAAGAAGGAATGTTTTCCTCTTAATGGCAGCAAATATAAAATATTTTTGATCAAGTACAATAAATTATTTAACATGTATGAAACCAGTTTTCTCAGTTATTGAGCAGAAAATCCTCAAAAAAGACAATTTTTACATGTTGTAAGTCAAGATTTTTACTGTTGTCCAATTGAATTTGCTGTGTTAGATAATCAAACAGTGTTTCCTGGATTTTCCTTGCAAAACTAGAGTTTAATTTGGTGTAACCTAACAAACATAAAAAAGAAGTTGCAGTTCATGAACATGGCTCAGAATACCTTTTTTTGTTCATAGTTTTCAGCAGAAACATGTTCACCTTTTTTTTTAGAGATAGTTCAAAATTTTTCTTGATTTTTTTTTTTTTTTTTACTTTTTTTTCTATTTGTATTTTTGGACAACTTTGTATTACCTGCTAAATTCGTTTGACAGGCTGTATCTCAAACAGAAAATGTGCTTCTTGAAAGCAAGAACACCTCATTTCTGCATGGACTATCTTCAACTCATTAGAGTGCTGGTACCGATTGCATAAAGGCCCTGAATACCCCACTTACTTATGCAACATTCTTGAATGATGACACTCGTTCACAGGATATCAGTGAACGGCAAGATACATAGATCCTTGCACAACTTTGAGAGCTGGTTTTGGGGTTTTGTCTTTCATTACATGTTATGTCAGCACTTCTTCCCATTATAGGTGCAATTTGCTTCCTTGATAGGATAAAAAATGCAGTTCTTATTATGTCTTTTTTTTTCCTCAAAATACATTCAGTAATTGGAAGGTACCTTTGCTATATACTTGCACATATAGTGAGTAGCTAGAAAATTTTAGGATCCTTGGTGGAGACAACTGGATGCTCAAGACAAAATCCATTTCCATACTCCATGAAAATATAACACATAGACTGATAAGAAGGCTACACAATCTTCATATTTCTAAAGTCAAATTAATTTTCTAAACTACTTCTCTTTTCAAATAAATTAAATACCTCTCCCTCTGACTCCCTCCCTTTTGTTTACTCTTTCTCACTCTCTCACTCTCACAGAAGTCAAGAAAAACCAGAGAAAGCACACTAAAGTGTTTTACGTTCTCAAGAAGAATGTGGAAAATTTGTTAATCTTCCTTAATTTACATATTTTTGAATTTTCTAAGTTTTGACAGTCATGGCAGATTAATATTGCTATAGGGGCTTCATGCATTTCCTTCTGTGAATATTAATGTATCCAGATATTTCAGATAAATACCTTAAATATAAAGGTAATTTTGAATCTAGATAAATTTATTTTTCTCTTTTGCTTTCTTCTACATGGACCATAATCATACCTTGGAGTGGTGAAAAAAAAATACAAAAAAGAAGTTGTTACACACCACCTACGAGAATTATCATCCAGCTTTGTGCTTGTCATCGATCACATAAATATCCCATTTAACTCCAGTGCTTGTCTTTGTAGTTGATTGTCCACTTACATTTAGGAATATTGTCTGAATAATGGCAGAGTTACAGTCCTAGCCTTAGAAAAGACCATACTGGTTTTGAACTCAACAGGCAATTCCTTAGGGAAAAGCAGAAACAGAAATGGGGTGTGGGTGGCACTGCAAATATCCCCCAGGAAGGATGATATGACACATCTATTAAGATATTTATTGTGGGTAAACTTTGCTGTGTAACAGTTTTGTTCTTCAATTCTCTTTCTTTTCCTTACCATAGTCAGAAAAAATGTGTATTTTAAGTAGTATTCAGAACCAGATTGTGTATCCTTTCATTTTTTTTTGGCTCTTCAGAGGGATTGTCTTGCTGCCATTTATATAGAAGTAGTTAATCCAGTGTGTATGAAGCTGTGTCATGGTATTTAGCCATGTGTATTCAATTAGATGGAAAGGATTTCTTCTTTCATGCTACTGACTTACTGAGAACTGCTTCTAATGGAAATGTGGGGAAGAACCTCATGTGTGAGAAGTATACATTTCGAAATTATTTTGTGTCATTCTAAAAAAACAAGTAGTTTTGACTGGATGTGACAGTTTCAGTGGGAAAATTAGACATGTTTCAGACTTTCAATAAAATAAATGGAACCGCATGATTTTTTTGAGACATAAGATGCTATTGAAGGAGTTAAAAAAATCAATAATAAATAGTGAATCAAGAGCTGTTCTTAAACTGACTTAGATTATATTGTACATTTATATTCTATATACTTTCATAGAGGTGGAGTTTCTTCGTAGGACATCTTTCTCTGCCTAATGTCATAAGAGATCATATAACATTTCCAGTTTATTCTTTCTGTGTTCTCTATATGCAACCTAGTAATTAGGGTGTGAATGAGCATTAATGGATCACTAATATTGCAGGCAATAAATAGATTTTTTTTTTTTCCCCTTCTAAAAAAGGATACTTTCATGTTTGATTTCCCTTTTTCAGTCAGTGGGTGGAACTATAGAGAAAATAGAATAAGAGGGGTGGAAGTCATACTTATTATTATGAAATCGTCTTAAAAATCCCATATCATTGCTCTTGTATGTTATTTCAGACTACAGAGTTTATTGATCGATTCTGTGGAATATTATTTAGCTCTGGATACTATATTTTGTTTTCTGTGGGTTTCTTGATTAGCCTGCTGTTATAAGAATCTTGAACAGGGGGTATTCTTTTACTATTTTATAAAGGGCTTATGAGGATCTTGCTTTGTTTCTGAAATATTTTGAATTTTTTTATTTATTTGTTAATGTAGAACTTGATTTGGGCTTTTATTTAACATGAAGCATCACTAATGGTTTATGATTAAAATTAAATTAAAACTTTTTTATTACTGTGTCTCAGCATATGTCATTTGAACACAAGATTCAATACAATTACAAATTAGGATTTTGTCAATGGGTTTTCATGGTGTGAAAACATTTATTCCATTGCTGTTACAATATCTCACCTTGAAATTAGAATGTGGTAGTCATTATGTTGGTGCCAAAGTCATTTTAAGGAGATGAAAATTAGTGTAGTGGATGAGTTCAGGTATAAGGTAAATAATCAGTAGTGGGATTTCATCGGGGTGTAGTCAGGGTTTAAGGTGAAAAAGAAGCCACAATTTTTGCTATGTATATCCCTAGTAAAAATAAAAATTGAAACTTAAAAGGGATTTTCACCCATCTAATATTCATATGATTTCCAGGGTGAACAGAGGCAAAAGAAAGAAAAAAACACCTGTTTTTTTAGTATGAATTTTATTTTCCTTTCTTTCTCAGGAAATGTGGGTCAAGCACACTCTCTCAAGTCATAGAAAACTCCATTAATTTCTCTACCTTCTTCTGTAGTAAATGTGACCTGCTAGTCCTCTCTTTTCTAAGATACAAAATCTCACATGGAAGAAGAACATAATTGATTGCAGACATTACATTTTGGTAACAATTGAACAAAGGATAAAATATGATTAACATGCAGATAGTGTTTGCCTAGGTATACGCAATGTCATTTATATGTTGAATATATAAATAAGTTCCAGGAAAAAAAATTAATTTGTCTAATTAAGTATTTTGTGTAAAATGTATGCCCTTCTTGAGGCAGGGTGGGAATTTGTTTTATTCCCAAACTGTTAATTTACTATTCTATTGCATTAAACATTGAAGAAGATCATTCTATTGCTCTTCTATTTGCTCTTCTTTGCATTAAACATTGCTAAGAAAGAAAATTGTCACTTTCTGTGAAGAGCATAAAATATCTTTGGTATGGAGTGATTTCTCCATAAAAATAGTGCTGATATTTGGATGCATCTCAGTCTAGATAAATATACTGAATCTCATAATCCCATATACATTCAGCCTCCGTCAATTTTTTAAATATGTTTTAAACAAAATTAAATATTTTATTGAAATATGAAGGAAAAAAATCTGGGTTACAAAGAAATACAATGAAATTTGAAATCAACAAGGAACTAGTTACCTTATATGAAGTCAGTTTTTTTCTCAAAGAAACATTGCACTAAAAAGAAATTTAACCTTTTCAGGCTAGCAGAAGAGACATCTAGTAACTACTAAATAAGAAATTATGTGGTCCCTAGAACAGCTGTTACATGTGCTCAGCTATGTATTTAAAAAACCTAAAACAATATTTTTCATTCCTAGAAATATTTTCAGCTTTTCAGGATTTAAATTCTATTCCTAGAAAAAACTTTCATTTCATGAATTTTGTTTTCCATTCTTGCAAGGAATGGCATTTTACCATCAGAAATTTTTTGAAATTTTAAATATTTCAGATATTTCCATTGAGTTACTAAATTAAAAAAAAATAAGAAGAAGGAGAAGAAAGTTAATTCCTGACATAGATATCAATTTCATAATTTTGTTGTTGATGACCTTGTTTGGCAGTAATTTTTTTACCTGGTGTCTTTGTTATTCTTATGCTAAAAAAACTAAAGTTGGGCAATGCTGGAGCAAGACAGGCAGGACTACTGCAACCCTCACCTAGTTCTGTTTTGCCTGACAGTCCAGTGAGCTCAGCTGCTTGATTGTCTGATAGAAAAGATTTCTGGGAATTCATGCAATTCATGCAAATTCAAGAATTTGCCATCCTACTGGGAACAAAATAGTAGCCTTCTGGATTACTTGCGTCAATTTTTTCACTGAATGATGTCTCAAAGCAAAAAACAATGGACAGTGAGGCTGGTCTGTTGAAATTAGAGATTTATTGTGGGTATTTGTTTCAATGTCGTTAAGTTTGTTACAGTTTAATATAATCATGATTAGCCCTGATCAGCTCCAACATATCTTCTTATTCTCATATAAATGTGCACAACTTTTAGGCCACATCTTGAAATCATATCACTTTTTAAAACAGACTCAATTAATGGACATTCAAAAATTGTGTATATACGGTTATGTGATTTCATTAAAGGCAAATATTTGTGTATTATGTGGCAGTATTTTAGATTTCACAGTGAAGCAAAAAGGCTGTGTCTTTTCCTATTATGAAAGAGAGAAAAATAAGTCTTTCATTAGAAAATATTTCCATCCTAGTTACATTCATGTACTTGAAGACATAATCCTCTTCTGAGCACTTTCCACAAATCAGTCCACTGCTGTCTTAGCATATTTAAGGGCTTGTAATGCAGAATTCAGGAGGGGGAGGGAAGAAATTACCATTATATTACTGTTACGCTCCTGGAAGGTGATGTAAATTATTTGACTTAATTCCTGATAATAAATTTTCAGGAGTACCAAATTAGTGCATAAATATACCATCCTACAGAGTGCTATTTAAAAAGGAACTGCAGTAAAACTCTTTTTAGTAAACCCATTTTAATTCTCAAAAGACATTAATGGAAAGGAAAAGGTATTATATATGAGAAGGGCATATGGAAAGTTTTGCTATAAACAGCATTCCACTGTTCAAGAGCTTTATGGGCCACTTAAATTTCTTTTGATCAGGTTAGCATTTAAGCTGTATTTATTACTTTTTATAACAGTACTGGGTTACTGATACTGTGGGGTGTAATATATTTCTACTCCTACTGTCTTCTAAACCAAGATCAATTTTGCCAAATCCTTAAAATAATGAGAAAAAAATCTAAGAGCAGAATGAAAAAATTAAATGTCTGTGGGGTAATAAAGATGTTTAATTCAGAGACTGATAATGAGGAAAACATGAGGTGATCACTTTATATTTAAAGTCTTCTAGGATCACAGTATCAAAGATGTTCTTGATATTAGCTAAAATGACCTTTTTCTTCTTATTTGCTAAAATAGGTAATGTGCTTAATAATATTTAACTGCTGCGTTCTGACAAGAATGGAATATATAAACATTCCAAAAGAAAATGAGGAAGGAGTTCAAGGATGCAATAGAAGGGGTTCTTAGGATACAATTTCCATAAGGAACAATGAGGGGTAGAGAAGAGGCTGTGAGAGTATTCCTAAGACAGTCATTATGATGTATAGAATAGGGAGTGGTTTTCAATTGAGTAGTAAAGCACAACACAATTTTTAACCTGAAAAATTTGCTTGTGTTGAACAGAAAAATAGCAAAATTCCCACCTGATCTGATGAATTTATCTTGAAGATGTGTAGATTAAAATAAAAAATGAGAATTTTTTAAAATAAATTATTTAAGTTTTTGCAGTTTGTCTTATATTCATTTTTTAAATGGAAGAGAAGTATCCAAAATGAGGTACTTTTATTTGTAGATTCAAGTCAACTGAACTTCAATAACCTAAAAGGAAAAAAAAGAACAAGTAAATGTATCATTAATGTATTAAAAAAAAAGATACCAGTATGTTTGAATGCTTCTTTTACTTGTGTATTTCATGTTTACATAAAATAAAGAAAACTAATCTTGAAAAAAAAAAAGATTTTATTATTCCCATTGTACACTGATTGCATGAAAACAGAAATAGAAATGTACAGAAGATGTGCACCCTGCACTAGATTTTTAAGTTCACCAATTTCTTTGAAAATTGATAACTTTACAATGCTATTAGCAATAGCATTGATAACACTATAAGTAGTGTAAGAACACGTATTTAGGCAGAGAAAAAAAATCATTTTTTCTTTATTTAGTGACTTTATTTAAAACAAACCACAGACTAAGTAGAGAAGCTACATTTATTCTACCTTTATTCTACCTTTATTATATTCCTCATTGCTAATTTAAAAGTGTCACTTCCATTGAAGGACACTGTATTAACTTTTCCAGTCTTATATGGAAGCTGGTAAGGCTCAAAACACAAAAACTAATTCCAGATTGGAATTCTGTGGTTTACAGAACGACAGAGTGCTGAAGCTTTCCATTAGAAACTAGATTAAGATCAACAAAATCTTCACAGATCAACATGCAATCTTTGTCTGTATTATTCAATCACTGCTGAGTTGAAATGAATTTAAACTGTCACCTAGAAAAGAAAAGCTGTTTTTCCCATTTCTTGCTCTCTTCAGTGTTTAAATTCAGATGCAGGTGTAATATCTCTATCTTGGTCAAGTGTTTCAAAGAGTGATGTCTTCAGCATATGAATTAATTGGGCTCCTGACAGTTACAATGATGACAATGACTTAAATGGTATGGAAATAATTTTAAATCTCTAAAAGCCACTTTTATCAAGTTATAGTTCATTTTTGTTGATTTACTTGAGTAGTGGTTCAAGATATTCCTCAGAGATATGCTAGAAGCTGAGAATTCTACAATAAAAATGATATACTGTGTAGCAACAACTATTCTTCAGCTGCAGTCAAGATGGAAACTGCTCTGCCCTGTATTTTATATTGTGTTTTCTCTTTGTGGCCTGCCTTTGATTTTGTTTGTGCTTTATATCATAGGATCAGTTTGTCCCTAGAATTCTATAGGGAAACCTCTGATACCTCTTGTTTATTTTCTCAGATCATATACCACACTATAGTGTGTGTTCTAGGGAAAATTATTTGTAGTTTAAGGTTATTTTGTTAAAAACAGATGTTTGCAGTGCAAGCCTTGAATAAGATTCCATTAGAGAGCTCACAACTCTCTTACTCTGAGTGTGGGATTGAAGAAAGATTTTCAGATAATCCTGTTTATTTCTGATAGGAAAAAAAAAGTAACTTTGCTACCTGAAAGTGTGCTTTCAGAACTGCTCTTTCAGGGTTTGTAGCATTCAGCATCAGAACAGAAGTCACACGTTTGTAAAGCCATATGTATTATCCAGTAATAGAAACTTATTTTTGCACTGGAAAAATACCAGTATTTCTGTGTCATTGCAAACGCGAAAAGCTAAGGCATTTGTAAGTACTTTAATTTAATTCCTTTTGCCACAACAAAATAATTCTGAGATAACTGATTTTTCAGGGCCAGTTTACATTCAGGTGAAAAAGATTATCTCTGATTCAACAGTATTAAAATCAAATTTCTGATCTATATAAATGTCTTTAAGAGAAAATATCAGCCACCATTTCCTTGTAAGCGTAATTTTTTAATTTTTGTTTTCCAATGTAAATGTCTGTGAAATATATGGAATTGCAAGAACAGAATAATAATCAATAATATGCAGTTGGTATCTCTACAGGCTTGAATTTTCTTCATATTGTACCTTCAACTAATTGAGAGAAGTTAGCACTACAGTTGTATAAAACCAGCATTACTTGTGAATAGTAGACAAATTCTTGTGGCATATTGTGAATATATCTTAGATGAAGTACAAAGAATTCACTGTTTTAATTAAATAATCAATTTAAAAGGGTTATTCAGTTTTTTTAAAGCATGTTGGTCTGCACTTAACTTGCGCTGCTAAACTCACTGCTCTCAAGAGAGATGATTAGTCTTTCTGATGTTGGTAATGGCAAGTTTTACATCATAAAAGGAATTAAATCAGAAGTCTGTCGTTTCTGGTAGGATGGCTGAGAATCTTCCTTTCTACCCAAACTGCAAAAATAACGTTCAGCAAGGATATGAAACAATGGTATGGTGTCTGCTCATCCTACAGCACATTTTAAATTCTTATGTAACAGGCACTTGTCATTAATAATGTGAAGATTAAAGGTTTCATATGTTCTGTTTTCCTCATAATTACAATTTAGGTTACTTTGAACCACTTTATGGAATATTGTTCACATGAAAAGTTCAAATGCCAAAATCGGCAGAGAATCTAGCTAGAGTATGTACAATAGTATTTTTGATGTTGTGGTTTATTGATCAGTTTGAACCACAGCAATGTAAACACATGGACTCACAAAGCTACAAAAAAAAACCCCACCACCACCAAAATTAACAGGTTTTGCATTAAAAAAATCCTCATCTACTTAAACATTTAAAAAACACCCTAATGTGAAAAATTCATATTCCCTTACTTTTCAGGATTAGATTGATTTTTTTCAATAGATTCCTGAAATTATTTTGCAAAATATAAATGATATTTTTTTAAAACTCAATTATATTTTTCATAAGCGTTACATCCCTTGATGGTTTTTTTTGTCTACTATCCTGTCTGAATTTCATTACCGGCAACATTATTTTCTGCCTGAAATTCATTACAACAGCTTGCACTGTTGCTTTTCTCCATATATTCCAGTCCTTCGGAAAAACTACTTTTTAAAACTTAATTCAGTTCTTTTTCCATGGTGAAGGTTGTTGACCACCAAAACAGGTCTGAGATATGTTAGAAATATAGCTGACATTGAAAACTCTTAAATCAATAATTAAATAAATAAATGTTAGAAATGGAGCTCTTTGCACTATCTCAGTGTTGCCTTTAAGAATATGGTCATATATATTAATGTGTTTTTAAAGATTATTTTGAATAAATTATTAAAGATTCTAATTAAAAATTATCATAGTTTGTCTTTACTTCTTATTTAGAATCAGATTTAAAATACCCTCTTATTCATTCCTACCTCTGCCATTCCTGTTATATCATCATTTTTGGAATTCAGGTGTCATTCTCTTCTTATCTTTATCTTCTCCATAACTATCTTCCTCCTGCATCTCCCTCAGAAATATCAAGCATACTGGAAAATCCGGCAATATAGCTGAGAAATTAATACTTTTCAGATTGCCTGTACAGTCTGTTTGTATTTCATAATGTCAAATAATTTTGACATAATGCCTCTTCAAAATATTTCCCAAAGGAACCCTGTAGACTCATCTATTCATGTTGCTCAGATTGTATTGTATCTGCATTTACTCCCAGAAACCTTTTTATTTGCAGTAGCACCTGGTGAAAAAAAAATCAGAATTTATTCCCTTAATTCTTCACTGATAGGTTTCTCCCTGAGGTACAGAAATGAAAATTTAGCAGCAAGTTATTCAGTAAGTAAATTAAACATGTGTCAACTTTATGGTAATAACATTTTAGAAAGTTGCCTCTTAGGATATTTTTGAGCATGATGAGATTTGATATTTCTTAAGAACCTGCTTGAGTGGCATGAATCAAGTCAACATTAAAAACAAACAAACCAGCAAACCCAAACCCAAAA
The DNA here is from genome assembly GCF_035770615.1 of Melospiza melodia melodia. NCBI lineage: Eukaryota > Metazoa > Chordata > Aves > Passeriformes > Passerellidae > Melospiza > Melospiza melodia. The sequence continues at coordinate 57,581,438 of NC_086226.1, read as the reverse complement.
AGACCATAAAGCAACCAGCCAAAACAGCAATGAAGCAACCACCAAAACCCAGTTTGATGGCAGTGAAATTCTGCTGCTTTTTTTGTAGTGGAAGTCTGGGTAGTTTTATGTGTTCTTTTCAATGTCTACAGACTGGCAAGAGATATTGGAAGTTAATATTTCCTCTTATTTAGAAATCAGACATTTCAGAAAATAAATGCCATTAAAGAAATTTCACAGAATCACAGAATAATCTGAGTTGGAAGGTATGCTTAAGTATCATTAAGTCTAATTCCTGGCTCTGCCCAACACCATCCCCAGGAGTCACAGCATGTGTCTCAGAAATTTAATTTAATGCTATTACCATTTCTTAATTTATTATCATGACTAAAAGACTATTCAGAGATTATGAAAAAATAGAATTATACTTCATCAACATTCTTGACAAAAATAAGTTAAAAGAAAACTTGAAATAATTTCATTGAGTTTTACTTTTTATTGTGGCTATGGATGAGAAACCTGTGATTTTCAGGTGTTTTTAAACAAGGAATTGAAAAGTATTGACCTGAAATTGTGAGATAAAATTCTGGAATGAGGTGATGAAAACTGTTAAAAATAATCATTAGCAGTACTACTGGCAACATGGCACAGTAGTTATTTTTTACATTCATATACCTTTTTCTACACATAATAAAATATTTTATAGAGTGTAAAACTGTATTTCCATTTATTATAAAATATGTTATTTATGTACATACAGAAGCATACCATGGTTTATGTTGTAAGGGACTGTAAAAATCATCCAGTTCCATCACCCCTGCCATGGGCATGTTCACCGTCTGCTAGACCAGGCTGCCCGCACAAGGATGGGCACATCCAGGGATGGGACATTGGGACATCCACAGCTTCTTGAGCAAACTGTTTCAGTGCCTCATCACCCTCAGTGTAAACAATTATTTCCTAATTAATTCCTAATCTTAGTCTATTCTCTTTCAGTTGAAAGGCGTTCTGTCATATCCTGTCACTTCACGCCCCTGTAAGTAGTCTTTCTCCATCTTTCGTGTAGGCCCCCTTTTACTGGAAGGCTGCTCTAAGGCCTCCCTGAAGTCTTGTGTTCTTCAGGCTGAGCAGCCCAGCTCTGTCAGCCTGTCTTCATAGGACAAGTGCTCCAGGCCTCAGGTATCTTCATGGTCCTCCTCTGCGCACAGGAGAGTCTAGCCTTAGATTTATATTGTGAGAACAATAAAAGATGGTGAAGATAAGATCTTGAAAAACCCTATCAGGACCTCAATGTAAAGTTTCCATAATTTTTTTTCATCCTGATTAAGTTCGCAGTTAATTTGCATTATTAAAAATGTCACCTGACATTGTTAGTGTAATATTATGCTGATTTGTGACCTTTTAGTTCTGAAGGGTAAGCCCAAACAACCAAGCAATATGCGTAATTGTGTTGTATGTTACTTAGTTTTTGCTGTGTTTCTTTAATTTAGCCGATACAAATTCACAAAATTGCAAAAGAGGATAATGATTCTTGCTTCATTGTTGATGTGAGAAAACTTGATTTCATAGTGAGGAAAAAGATCTGCATTGTCCTCGAGAACTTTTCTTCCCTCAGTGAGATGGTAATTTTCAGCTTCTCCTTGTTGAGTTGATATCAAGGAGGGCACCAGTAAGATGAAACCAGTAAAAGCAGATATAATTGAAGAATTAAGTGAGTTGAATTTCATTATATTCTTCCATGATTTTATTTGGTCTTAGGGAATTCAGGTAGTAGCAGGCTGTAAGCAAAGTTCTGTCCGTTTATATACAAGACAAAAACTTTTGGATAAGCTGAAGTAATGAAAACAAACAGGTCGTCCTTAATTATCAGTACTGGTATTTTTTTCACACTGTTTAGGGAATACCATTTAGGGGAAATGTGTCTCTATTCTCCTGAGGTGCAAATACTTCAGATGCAGAGAAGCTTTAGAGACTTACAAGATACTTATTGTGTCATAAATTATGTACAGTAGTTCAGTTGTTTGCATTTTCTGAGAGTGCAGTGGCACAGTGTCGAAACCTGGAACCTGTACTGTGGAAGTTGAGGTGATAAAATAAACATACATATCAGGGAAAAACTGGTGAATAGCTAATATATTTAATGCATTTTTAATTGTCATATATATTTTAAATTTTAAAATTAGATAATATAATTTCTTGATGTTCTATACTATCTATATATTAGTACATAAGCAAATAGAATCTAATTCTCTCTAATTTTTTCTTCCCTGTTTGTTAATGGCATTTGGGAATTGAAGGTAATGAAGTCCAAGTAAAATTGGATTAATAACGCATTTTTATTTCCAAGAGTCTGGCTAATGAAATGAGATCCTCATGATGTGCCCAAGCTGTTTAGTTTGTAACAGTCAGCATCATGTCATTTTTTTTTTTAAAAAAAGGTCAAAACGCCCCCCCACCACCTGCATATAATTATTCACATCATGTGATATCCATGATATTTCATCTCTCTTCCAGCATATTTTCTGCAATGTAAAGCGAAATTGCTCTGTTAACCTCTAATCTACTTTGGGTGGTGTCTGGAGAAATATCACCAGAGGCAGTGTCCCATATGAGTGACTTCATCAAGATATGATATACTTTGCATCTCTGAAGAATCAAACCATTAATAATCTGATATAAACAGAATGAATGCTTAATTATGCTCTCTGCTTGTCTCATTTCTTTTCTAACCTGTTGTAAAAGTGAGAAAACTGGGGAGAAAATAAAATTTTCCTAGAAACAGGTTCATGTGACAGATGTAAGGATGCACAGCAAAATATTAAGACAGGTACTGGGAAAGCCCTGAGAAACCTTGTCTGTCCTAGTAGCTGACCTTCTTTTAAGCAAGAATTTGGAATATATTACTTTCCAACCCAAATTACCCTATGATTAAATGAAATAGTATTCTCTTCAAATATTTCTGAAGTTTAGGTTAGCAATTCACCTTCTCCTTTTTTTATATTGTATGTTTCTATACTTCTGTTTTGCAAAAGGGAATACTAGTTACACGATATGGAAGCAAATGAAAAACTATTAATGTTTTATTTCATTTTTGTAGAAGCAGGATGATTTTAACATTTACAATTTGTTGAGCTCTCATAAAATTCCTATCCTCATCTACATACCCAATGCTGAATTATCACAGGTTCATATTCAAATCTGTGCAAATTAATAATGATAGCATGCATCCATAAAATATGCACATATTTGAAAAGATTCCATCAGTGAAAATTACAAAGCTATACATATTTTCTTAAATATTCACTGTTTCCTGCCTCTTTCTCACACAGACATAGAAGTATCAGTTTAAAATACTGTTTGACATTATATGTGTGTAATTTTGAAAGTGTGTTCCTGACAACCATTCAGGTCTTGTTTTGTTTGTTTTTTATTAGACCAAACAATAATGTAACTTTGTATGTCAGAGAAAATTCACATTTTCTTTGAAGCAAACATACTGTATTGATACTTCACCAAAGGCATCTCCTTACCGGAGGTAGGAAAAAATGTGTTGCAGTAACAAGTGCATAACTCAAAATGTATTAAACAATTAACATATTGGTTTACTCCATAGTCTTGTATATGACCTTGCTATTTTAAATTTTCTCTGATATGGTCCAAAATTTCTTCTTGCCTTCTTTTATTTAAAAAAAATTAAGAGAAAAAAAAAAGGAAAAGTTAAAGAAAAATACTTCTCCCAGATGAAGTTATGACTTAGCTTTTGGCCTGGAGCATTTATGAGGCTTTCTAATATTTACATATAAAGTACTGTAATTAAGCAGAAATACAAATATTCTGTCTTCATTGCTAACAAAATGTACATGGCAAAAAATTCCCCCAAATTACACCCCCAAAAAATCTGCCATCCTTTCATGTTAAATGAGCGACTTTGGGATGCTCCTTCCAAGATGACACCTGAAAACTCTGGAACATTTATAATTATCAGCTTAGTCTTCTGGAACAAAGATGAAAATAGAGTGTTAGAATTATTAAGAAATTTGTAGCAAATGAGACAGAAAAGCTTATTATTCCACTGTGAATGTGTATTTGTTGTTGATATTTTCAGTGCTGATCTGATCATTCATTGCAAAATAATATAGCTGAACTGGAAAAGATTCAGAAAATTATGTTTTAAAATATTAAAAAGCAGACATCTGGCATGGAAGAAGTGACTGAATAGACTGGGATTCTTTGGCCTGGAAAATGAATATTGGGTGCGAATATGACAGAGTTCTGTAAGCACAGTGTCATGAAGAAAAAGAAGGTCAGTTCTTCATTGCCTCTACCAGTAGACCAGAGTGAAAATAACATACCCTGCTCATGACTCAACAGAACTCATCAACTCATCCCTTTGGGGATGTTTTTTCTGAGTAGGCTGCTTAAACTGGCCCTTTGAAGACCAAATAAGGGACGCATCTTACACTGCAGCATGTCTGACTATTCCTTATTGATATTGCATTAAAAAAAGACTCCATTCATTACAGGAGTACCCTTAAGGGCAAATGTAATGGTGAATATTGTCACTAAAATAAGCATATTTCACATCATACTTTATATATTTTCTAAAACATCTTGTAAGTGCAAATAACTAGGGATGCTTGCTGTGATGAAATAAACATTCTGTGTTTTATAATATTCCCAAATGCAGAAAATTTCACTTCTTCTTTCTAAGAATTAATTGTACCAGTGGTTTGTATCATATGGCAAACACATCTTTGATATTAAATTTGGGATGTTTGAATAATGGATAATCACACTGTGGTATTTTCTGTGGCTCTTATCTGTTTAGACAATATTTATCATAATGCTATTATAATTTGTTTGAAGACAGATTTTGTTGTTCATATGGAGTCTGCATTACAGTTTGGTTAATTAGTGTTGTGAGGTGTTGATATTACGTTTTCATTCCACTATGTTATCTCAGAAAACAAATGTTATTCAAGCCAAAAAATCCTACTTAGAAAATATCTAACATAGAATAGAAATTAGTCTGGAGTAGTAAAGAATCTGTAGTTTTTATTTAGTAAGGCTAGAAGATCATAGTCTTTAAAAGAAAGAGGTGTATTTTTGTTAGATCCAGATGCTCTGTGCTGTTACTAGCTTCCATATAACAAAGAGCTAACATTAAAACAAAAAACTTGAAAAAAAAAATCCTCTGTCAGAATTACTTTAGTGCAGGATATAATCTTTTGAACAACTGCAACCACTCCAATTCTATTTGTGGTGGTGAGCCTTAGGAACAAGAAGTACCTTGCCTCTGGCAATGTAGACAGGAGAAGTTTAAAGTTTGAAAGATATTGTCATGAATGCCAGCAGGAGAAATCTGAACTCTTTAATGGTAGCTTCTGCAAGACTGAAAAATTTGTGTGGTCTCAGGTGCAGAAAAATATAAAAAGATATATGTGAATATAGTGTACATAATATAAATAAATTGCATGACAAAAATAACACTCGTTATTGAAGCTAGGACAAATTTATTAATGAAAAACACTGTTGGACTTTGATTTAATAATAAACTTATCTCTTAATGGTAAAAAGTTGAACTCACTAATGTGATTAAATTTTTTCTTAAGAATGGTTCAATCAAGCCCTCAAATTCATATAAAAAGAGATTTAATGTACAAAAAAAGAAAAACAATGATACCTCTCCTTACTGAAGGCTAAGCTAACTCATGATTTTAAATATATTTAAAATTGCCAGGACCAATATGAAACATGAATATTTTTAAGTTTGACTTTCCCTTAGTTTCCATTCTTTTGCATTCTAAGGTAGCTTATTTAAAATAAATTCTTAAGAAATAAATAAAAATACAAACCGCAAATGCACCTGCATTGTATTAGTTGCTAAAAAATGAATTATTTTTAGTTTGTTTATAGCACATGCTTTCTTTCCTTTCAGAAATAATGAAAATACATATAGTTAGTAAACTGACTTTTAAAATAAGAAATAAAGAAAGAATTATAAAAAAACCCAGAGGAGAAAAAAAGAACAAAAAACAACAGAAAAACAAAACTCTAAAAGCACAAACAAACTTTCTGAAAATAGGAAGATGGGAAATAATTAAGACTGCCAAATTCTAGTTTGATGAAGCGAAACAGTAAGAAAGAGCTAAGTTCTTAATTGGATTAAGTATCCATAGCTAATTTTCTGACAAACAGATTTTACTTAAGGAGGGCTTGAGTGGTTGATTCATCATGCATGCATTCCTCAGTCTAAATAAAGCACACTGCAATTATTCTAACTTGCATTATTGGTTTGTTACGGCAGATTTTCCGCATACTTTGTTCTTTCATCTGACATGTTTTTCTTTCTATTTTTCTAATTTCTCTAATAAAAAAATTAAACTTTATTACTTCAATTGAAAATACTCTCCTCAATGGAATTCTTTTAAAATGCTGTCTTAGTCTTTTGTTCACATGAGATCAGATCTTTGCTTTGTTAAAAATGCAGTCAGTTTAGGTGATATCAGTGGAATTATGAAGCAGTATTTTAGCTGAGCAAAAGTGTTTTCTTAGACATGTATTAAAATAATAAATATTCTGAATTTAGCAAGTAGGTTTTTTTTGGTGTTTTTTCCGCTTTTTCACACTCTGTGTTGAATATACCATTGAAAAAGTTTTACACTTATCATGTTTTCTGTCATTGTTGAAGACTGTAATTAGTTTTCATACTTGATTTTGATCATCCTTGGAAGGTTAGTTGTAGCATGGAAGGAATGTCTCTAACACCGTCCTAATTTACAATTTTCTGAAGCAGTGAGTAAATTCTAACAGAGTTTTGGTGGCATGGATTGAAATTCACTTCATAACAGCCTGTATCTTTTCCCAAAATTCCCTGTATTTTCAATAATAGAAGTAATAACAGGACTTGAAGGTCATATTTGAAGTACAATTTACTTGTGTAGGGCAAGTTTTTTGTCTGGGTGTGTGTGTAGCTTGTAGACCCCATACTCAGGCCTTCTTGCCAAGGTGAAGATGAGCAGCATGTTGGCAAAGCTCATGTTGCAGGGATCAAATCTCTGGCAGCATGAGAGTGGATGTATTGCAAGGGTTGCAAAGAGTAAAAGGGCGCGTGAAGGCGCCCTGATGTGGCCAGGAAAGGGCAGCTGGTTGTAAAACTGCAGTGTCCTCCCACAGTGGGACACTGACTGCCATCCTAGCTGAAGATGTATTCATATGATTTAGGGTGCCCAGCAAGGATCTCTGCTCAAAGCCTTGAGATCTGTTGAAATGCTTACACAGCTCTGATTAGTTTTTCTGTTAATTTAGTTTTGCTGAGCTGGAGCTGGATATCTCTTTCTTGGACCACAATTAGAGAAAACTACAGAATTCTCTGTGTTCAAGGTAGTCTTTAGATTTATAATGCTGGTTGTAGGCTTAGCTTAGCGATTAGAAAGTTATGACTGGGACAAAATAGAAATTGATGGTTCTCTTTTTATTGCTGTCACTGACATCTGTCAAAGACCTCAGAACAAGTTGGGGGAGGTAATTTACCCCTTTGTGAGCACGATAAAAACTATGCTGTAAAACCATGGAATAGTCCTAGAACAGAATTGAAAGTTTCTCCTCAGTCTGGTAAGGTGCAGAAAACAGCAAGGATATAAGCTGCCAAGAGACTTTTTAGGAGGTCTTGGTCAAAAAGAGAGCCTGGAAGAAAAGGAAGATTTAAAAGTTAGGTAGCAGCCTTGTCCTCTGTTTCTGTAAAGGGCAATAGCTCTTTGCTTGATATAGAAGGGTCTGTTCCCAGAAGAAAACATGCTAAAAAAGCCTTTCTTTAGTTCTGTGTTTCTAAAGTAAACATATAGTAGACAACACAGCAGCAGCTTACTTCAGTTGTGCAAGGAGAAAAGCTACAAAAGTCATGAAGGATTATTACAAAATTAAGTAAGATTGAATGATATTTTTTTAAATTATTATTGATGAAAGATGTTCTGAATCTTCTGCATAGTAGGTCTAAGTGGGGATTTCAACTCCAAACGTAGTGTCAAGCATTCAGCATTTTGAACTGAGTGGTGAGAGGGAGCTAGGCTGGAGTCAATTACAATATCCTTTCCAAGTCAATGGATATTTTCAATGATTACAACTATATACTTTCATTTGTTAGAATAATTTTGCTTTTTTTTTGGTACTCCTGAGTCTCTGCTGTGTTGCACAAATAGGTGTAGATCAGGACAGACCCCCGTTGTAGAATTTTCCATCTTGATCTTTAGCAGCTAAAAGCTGTTGGAGCCACCTCTGACTTTAGAAGCAAATGTCAAATAGAAAGACTTGATTTATCCATCTAATACGATGGATGAATAATTATTTTTGTCTAGTTGGGTTACAGGAGGGGAAGCCAGGTAAACAAGTAGAGATCATGGTTAATTACTTCTCTGCTGGATTTTCCTTTTTCTCTGTTAGAATACAGGTAAATTTGTAAATTCAGTCTGAAAGAGATGGTCTTTTTTATTATTTATCACTGTCAAAATATCTAGTCATGCCAACAACATAAAAAATACAACACAGAAACTCACAGATGGTTCATGTTACAAGACCAACTTTCATAGTCTTCATCTGTAAAGAGTAAAAAACTACAGAATAATACCTGTAAGTTTGTGTTTCATATTCATTTATCAGCTTCAATCATTCCACATCCTAATTATGGTCCTAGAATTTATTATCTGTGGCAGAATAATTTTCTCCTCAATTTATTTTCAATGCATTCTGCATCTTTGGCAAGATGACTCTTGATCTACAGTCTCATGTATGTAAAGAGCTGATCGCTACACAGACTACCGGCTTCTGGAATTGCCATCTTTGTATGAGAGATGGTAATTTAAATCTGTTCTTTACCAGCTAACAAGTAAAGACCAGGTACACTGGCAGTGAACATGACCATGTGCCTTGTTAAGTATGACAGAGGTGAAGTTTTGTGCATTCCTAGTGACTGCTGTCCTCGTAAGAGTCCACTTAGGACAGACTTCACACAGAGGTAGTATGACAGATAACTGAGCATATATACTAAAAGCAGAGTCTGAGAAGTCTGAAGGGATGGTTTTGGTTGAGTTTTTTAAATTTTTTTCTAGTTTTGAGTTTCAGTTAATAATACTTTAGAATAAAAAAATTTAGTACATTCAACATATCTTAAGGAACCCCATGTTTTAATCTATCATAAGTAGCTTAAAGTCGCAAAAGTATTAAAATAATAACTTTTTTTTTAAGAATTACATGAAGAGATTATGTAATGCATCACAAATTAGTGTTTGTGATAATCCATGATTGTATTGTGTGTTTCTTGTTATTGGGTTTTTAAAATGTGTATTTATTTCAAACGTTTGTGAAGAATTTTTTATATTATAAATACATTTACAAAGCAGTGTCATACTCTTTATAAATACTTAAAAAGCTTCTTATTTTGTGGTTTGAAAAATTAAGATAACAAAGTGTGACATTTATTAATATTTTAAATACAATGTGAATGACATTTTCATTTTGAAATTATTAGAAATCTTTTACTCACTCTGTGTTATATGAAGATAATTTGAAATATTGTTAGGCAGTTGAAGAATGACTTCCATTTTCTGACAGATCTAAAAATATTTACAAATGATACCATATTGAATTTTCATGTCCTTTTCCTGTGTCATTTTGAAATTACTTCTGATGCAAAGGTGATAATTTGTCTAACAGAAGCAGTCTTTTTTTACAATGATCCCAATCATTGATTCATTCAATGATAACAAAGGTTTTTGGGAGCAAACAATTCCTTGTTTAAAAGAGAAGGTGGCTTTTACAAAGTATAGATTATATGACGGTGATTTAATTCATAGCTTTTAACATAGGTTAAAAAAACCCCAAAACTTGTGTAGCTGTCATGAAGTATGAACTTGCCAACTTTTAAAACAAATTAGATTGCAAGAATTAGGAACTTGAGACCGGTCTTTAGAATGAGTGTATTGACTTCTGTGAGCACTTCCTACTACATTGAGTGGATCACTCAGTATCAGATGGAGGGACCACATGAACTGATGAAGTGTTTCACCTCCTTCCTTTTCCCAAATATTTATCTGCCCCTACTAGTTGTAAAAGACACTGGTGAATTACTCTGTAATTGTTCAGTTAATTATATTGTATTGTTATCTAGAAATTTGTTTTTAGCCTTTGCTCTCTGGGTTCTCCAAGGAAATCACTCTCGTTGAATTGTGATCAGGTAACTTCATGCTTGATCTTTATCTTAATTTATTTTTTTCCAGATTTTGGCCTGCCTTAAGAAATATAATGGAGTTTCTACTGTAATACACACATACTGAAATACACTTATCAAAAGGAAGGAATAAGTTGTTCTCCTATGTGGTGACAAAATGTTTTTTAAACTGGCTGCAGTTTAAATATCAGCTCTTATTATTTCTTTTTGCTTTCTTATTATTTCTTTTTTCTTTTTATATATAAAATACCTGAAGTCCTTTCTGTCCTTAACAATGAATTGTGAACTGTGCACACTTAAATGTTGGTTGCAAATGAAGGAGAAAACAGTCCTCAGTAGAATTACCTTTGTCTGATTGCAATCTGTATTTGTAAAGCAGAGTAAGAACAATTTTACTAGTATGCATCTCTGCAAATTCACCTGTCCCTAATTCAACTGGGGGAATAACATTGAGACAGATTTTAGTGTTTGTTACAAGCATCACATGATATTTTCTTTTTTTCCCCCAAGAAATCCTACAGGAGACTAAAAAAAAAAGGTAAAAAGTTGAAGACAAACCCAATACTAGAGTTCAAATTTAGATATACCTTTGAATTCCTTCAGGTTCTCAGTTAGATCTTTGCTTGAATGTTTTTCAAAAGCATTTCAGAATCACTTCATCTCTTCAGATGCAGTTTTCTCAAGGTGTAAGAGGATAATTCTCCATTTTCTTCTGCCTTGCACTTTGCTTTTTTCCAGATGCACCAAGTAGGTAGTGATGACTTGCAAACTAAAAATATCCACTTGAAATAGCTTGATTTATAAGCATTCTGCAGCATCAGTGTGCACCAAAGGCAGTTAAAGATGTTACAATGTAAGCAAGATCTTTAGGTTGAAATATTCCAAAAAACCTAAAGCAGTAAACATTAATCTACCACACTCCTTCCTACAGGTTACTGCAAGTTTCTATACATTAAAAGTCATCTAAAAGTTTGTTTGAAATTACATCCCATTTCACAAACATTTAGTCAAAGAACTAGCATTCTTGTATTCAAGATTCTTGTAAAAGAAAATAGCAATTTATGGAGCTCCAAGTTCCACAAGCAATGTCTACATGAAAAAAAAATTGTTACTATTTAGTTATTTTCTTTTCCTACTGTACAGAAAGGCATGATGGGCTATCCATCCACTATTTTGGTTTACAAAATGGACTTTGGACCATCTTCATTCCACTCTGGACTGGTTTTTTTTCTCTTAGAAAAGCCGTTCCCACATAGTCTCTTTTGAATATCAAAGCTAATTGAATAAAAATTAATTTCCAGACTACTCTTGAGCAAGGAATAATTTAGTTTGAGAGAAATGGCCACCTATGTACCTGTACTCATCATAATTTCGAGTGCCATGCACGAATGACTTTCACTGTCTCTCATCCCTCAAGCATTTCGTAAGTGTTAGACATGAATTCAGTGTTCTGGAAATGATGATATTAGAAGCTGGCAACACTTTTACTTCATGAGAGTTGTGTGGCTTCATTTTTGTCTCACAAGCTTGTTGCTGGTATGAGAGCCTCCTTCTAGGGATACCAAGTGAAAAACAAAATTTCTTGAAATTCTTTTATTTAAGATGAATTCTTTTTAGTATAAAGAAACAATCTTCATATGCATATTCAATGCCACTTTATCCAGAAAGCAGTTAGTTATTTTAAAGAAATGGTTGATTTTCTTGCAGTGATATTGTGGTTGATGTCTTGGTGTGTGGACTGAATAACCTGTGTGAGCTTCAACCCATTTTCTTTGGTCTGTATTTTAGCTTTAACCCATAGTGATAGTTGTACACGTAGAGGTACAACTAAATGTTTGCTCTGTTTACATGAACTAAAGAAATTAGCATCACAAATAACCAGTATTATTCCCATATATTCAGTCATGAAGTCATCTTCTCCTCTGAAGAATCAGAGTTAGGGTTCATGATGTCATGTGCATTAAGTGAAATTTATTCCCATTTATGCCATGTAGTCTGATTTCTGACTATTAGAGTTGAAAAACCTTAAAAGACCTTAAATATTTGAAATTCAGTGCTATGTTCACCCTGTTGTATCCTTAAGATACATACTTTTGGGTTCTTACTTCTGGGTTATGCATTTCTCTCATGCTATAACAGCCTTAGCCTGGAGCTAGATCCCAGTGATATATGCAGTAACACTAGGGACTCTGAAGTAAGAATTAGGGACTCTGCCTATATCTGAGGTAAATCAATATTAGTAACTTGGATTTGTGTTTTTAAACTTGGGATACAGGAGTTGGGACAGCTGAAGTCAAAACATTGTCAGTTCCTGATACATTTTTGTTTTATTTTCCTCTGCCTTTTTACCTTAGTGAGATGAGAAGATGAAGTAAAATATGCTGTGGAGGAGATGGGATAAGAGTAAAGGAGCCTGATCATTTTAGGTTTCACATAGAAAGTGATGTATCAGAATTACTGTTAGTACAGTATTGGTACAGGTGCTTTCCTTTTGCTTTCCACCAGATAGCCCTATCTGATGGAAGAAAGCTGGTGACCTCACTGATGTGTCTTCAGGCTGAAAACCATGTGTCAGGTTTTCCCTGTGAGCCATGGAGTTATTGAAATTTGTACCTGGAAAGAGACTTTGTCACCTAAAATTGTCCTCTCCAGTCTAACTTTGAGGATTAACTTAATGTTGTTTCTGCAAAGTTTTTCTGTATTGCTTTCTTTTGTGGAGGCACCTGTGCCAATCTGCTTGCCTTGTCCTGTAGCTGATGGGCACCACCGTATCAGTCACTTCTTTCCCTCCCACAAAGGTACCCATTCGCTGAGGGTTGAAGGTGTGTCCATTCTGTTGGCTGCCCATCATGTGTTCTCTCGTTGCATGCCAAACTTGCTGGTCACTGGTATTTTCTAGTCATTAATTTCTATTTAAATGCACAGCAGTACCGGAAAGAATCAACTGCAGTTGGTTTGTTGCTTAGGTTATCCAAATACCGAAGTCTGTGTTAGAAACGAATTCTCCATATGACAAATAACTAGGAAGTTGATTTTATTATATTCAGTGTGGCTTTTAAGACACATCTCCTGGGCTCAAAGAGAGCACTCTAGTTAATATTCCTAAGTGATCTAGTAGTATGTTTACAGTGCAGACTTTGCTCTCTGCATTACATTTCTGAGGCATCAGACGCCTACTAGAGCAATAGGCTCCACCATGAATGCTGATGTTTCTGAAAAACTGAAGGTCTACTTTCGTATTCTAAATGTTCTTAACAGGAAATACTTCCCACATATTTTTACTAGTTCCTGATAACTACTGAATGCAACCCTAATATACATTTGCTGAACACTTTTGTGCAGAATTATAATTAGTAAACAGAATGTTCTTACAGCCTTATTGTTCTCAATCATATCCAAAACATTTAATCTCCGTGAGTTTTTTCAGCTTTTCATTTCATAGTATCTTTTTTCAGAGTAAAGCTAAAAATAGGGAAGTTGGTTGCTTTTGAAAGGTATTCTAAGTATCAGAATGGCAAGCCCTATATGAAAAGAAAAGTGAAATTTTACCACTAAAGTTTTTGGTGAAATGGGCGAGGTATTTGACTAATGTTGCAGCAACCTAAGAAACAGATTGTCATGTTAGTTTGATGTTATACACTAGTCTAAATCCATAAAGATGAGTTGAAAAAGAATTAATTTACAGAAATTTCTTTAAAGGTAGAAATCATGAGACATCATGTATGAAAAGCCACAGAAATAATTTAGTAGGAAAGCTTATTATTGAACTATTTTATTTTTTATGATCCTTAGAATATAAGAGTATTTGCTATGCCATTTCTATATTACAGTTATTAAGGTTTCTTTCCTTTCTTTCTGATAATTAATTTCATTTCAAAGCAAGGTGTGAAATTTTATGAAAAGAAAATTTATAATATAGTATTAATCAAATGTTTGTTTGGGATTTCTTTTTTTATACTGCTTTGAGCAAACAGAATTCCCACGTGCTGTTTTGACATTTCAGTGGATTTCATACCCAGCTGTTGCACTAAAGGTATTGTAGTTATAAATTACCTGGATTACCTTTCTGGTAATCTCTGGGTTATGTCACGTATTACAGAAGTACAATAGTGAATTGTGATTCCTACATAAATTTCATTCAATGAGAACTGTACACCTGCATAATTTTCTTATTTTCAAATTTTAACAGGCAAATATGTGAATAAACAGTTTAAATATGTTGTTGCCCCTTTGAAAACATTTGATAACACTTATGGAGTTGATTATTTCTAAGTGTATAAATTCAATTTTCTACTCCAGATTAAAGAAACTAGTAAAAGCATTTATTTTCCCAGAAGAAGAGTAGTGATTAAACTTCAAATTGATTTGAAAGTGAAAGGACAGTTGCACTTTAGCCCAGCTTCAAAATACAATGTATTCATATTTTACAGATTTTTTCAAATGGATTTATTAAAAAACAAGGGGGAAAAAAGTTAAAATACAACTACCGAAACTTCTTTGGTTGCTACCTTCTGAGATCATCACAGCTACCTTTGGAATATCAGAATCTAAATTCATTGACTACACATCCATATTATAAAAAGCATATCTATATTCATTTCAAATAAAGAGTTAGCTAATCTTCAAGCATTGTTAAAGAGTGTGTAAAATTCCAGTAATACTTTTATGAAACACATTCGTATTTTCAATTTTCAGGAATATTTCTGAGGTTCATGTAATTAGGTATTAATAGATAAAACATAGTAGATTCATACTCTATATTGGGATTTTATAAGAAAAAATTGCTATGATAATTTTTAAAGGGAAATGTTGCGCCTAGTTGTGTCAATACAAGAGCTCCCTCTGATGGTGACAAGTTACTTCACATAACATTTTTTACTACATCTGAATGATGAAATAAGGTAGATGGAAGAATTCAAAACACCTGTTGTGGCTGGTGGCTTAAACATATATATTTTTAATTTTTATTTTTATTTTATTTATTAGTCCCCATACCATATCATTTGGAAAATTGAGTACCTTTTCATTTCAGCTATATTGAACATAAAAGGAATAAAGAATGAGAAAGAAAACAGAATTTATTAAGCCCATTTCAAAATGAGCATGGCTAGCTGTTGATAAAACTCTTCTGATTAACAGAAGCTGTTCAAGGGCCTTAGATTCAAATATTTTGTGCACCCCTGCAATGTTATATCCAACTGCTACTATTGTAAGAAGAGAAAACCTCACGATCTTTTTCCATTAGCTTAATTTTAGATATTGAACTATCCCTCTTCTATATTAATACGAAAGCAAATTGTTTCACTTGTTGTCTCAAAAAAACCAAAATCCAAAACAACAACAACAAAAAAGAACCCCCCCCCCCCCCCCAAAAAAAAAAAAAACTAACAAAACAGAAGGGCAGAAGTAATATCTGGAGTCCCTTTAGAAATGCCAGATGTCACCTTTGATAAATTAACTGATAAGTGTGGTCTCATCCTCTCTTCATCTCTTAGTTCTGGAGCTATTATGGAACTTATGTAAAGTTCCATAATATATATAAAGTTCCATATTCCACTCACATGGTGAAAGACAAAAAAAAAAAAGGGGAAGAACCATGACAGTGAATAAAACACTCACCATATGTAAAGAAATAAGAGAAAGAGATAGACTGAAAGAGTATTTGTATAATTTACCCCACTGTCCTGTCTCTGAGTGACAGTGATGGAAAGCTTTAAGTGCAGGAATAGGGATTTAGGTGGTACAAGCAGTGAACATTGACTGGAACAACAATTTATGATGGTTTTCTGCTAAGTTTTTTTTCTGTCTTGTCTATATTAATCAGGTTGTCATTAATATGTGCTGTCTTTTCTTTACAAAAGACATTATGAACACTTAGATTTATGAGTATGTGTAACTGCTCTGTGTTTTGATCAACTTAAGATAACGCTATTATATTTCAACTGTGTCTTCAAACAATTAAAGATCTAGTGAAAGGTACAGTAAATAACTGCACAGGGCTTCTCAGTATAATATCACTGTTACTATTTTATATTAGACATATCAGCTAGCTTTTGCATAAATCATTTATAACCAACGAAGTCTTAAAAACCTGTTAATTTAACATTTGTGATCATTTTGTCCTAGCCCTATAATTGTAATGCAGACATCTAAGAAAGGAGGCAATTGTCTGTTACAGTGTTCTCTGGTCAGAGGGAAGGACTTTCACATTTTTTCAGTTTAACTGAAAAGTTCATAGTTGATGACTTTGGGGAGCCACTTCAATAGACTAACAATAACTCGCCACAGCGGTAATAGGATGAGAAGGATGAGTCCGAGTGTTTGGATTCTAGTTCAGAAAACCTGTCAGTTGATGTGTACTTGTACTGTGCACTAGGTTATCTGGAATAGGTACTCCTTTTTTTTACTGAGATATAAATAATTTAAACTGTAATATAAACTTGGATTTAGACATATTGGGAGAAAATGGGAGAGATTAGTTAATCCTGCAACATTTTTTAAAGGCAGTAGTTTATACAAGCAGTTCCAAGTTACTTCATGCTGATTTTTTCTGTGGTTGGTACTAGAATTTATAAACCACATGATGAAGTTAGACCCATCCTGAGGTACACTAGTACCACAACTTCTCTTCCAACGAAGTTATTCAGGTTTGGTCCTATTCTAGTACTTGTTATTAATCACTACATGGGGCTTTGCAGCCAAGTATACCTATATTTATTTATATATGTACATTTATAAAAATAATATTTGTAATAAATATATTCACAGCAATGGGTACACAACACGTAAAAGCTTTGTGCATATTATTTAGTATTATTTTTTACAGTGTCTATTTAGTATATTATACAGTAAAGTTATATTTGTAAATAAGGGTCATGTCCTCTAGATTATCTGAATTGTGGGTCCTAGACAGTTTGATTTCTGGGAGAATTTTTGAATGGTGGGAAAGTTTTGAACAGGATGCCTATATTATCCCTGGTCAACACCCACATGTGCTTTCTACATAGAGGATGGACAGAGAAACCAAGGAGCTGTTCTACCTTGTCTTGATGCAAGCTTACCTTCACAATCACCCTCAGCTTGCCAATGCCCTCCTATGGACAGGACTTAGATCTACCACTCCAGAGTGCATCTCTGATTTCTGACACCATAATGAACTGAATAATTCTGTCTTCAAAGCAGGGTTAAAGTAGCTTGAGATAAAGAAGTTACTGGATTAGAAATTGAGTGGGACAGTTAAACTCTCCAAGTCTGAGAGCAGTTCAGGCTCCCAGTTCAGGCTTCAGTACAGCCCGGAATGCTTCTACTTCATGCAATGAAATATGTTGTGGAGTGTCACCTACCTAGATATCTCTGCTGCTAAGTGGCCCTGTTACTGTTTACAGCTAAACTGCAATATAGTATTTCAGTGTTTCAAAAACTGCATTCTTTAAGGAAGACGGTATGTTTTCAAGCTATTAGGAATCAGTATAATATGTAGTTGATGTAAATACATTAATAAGAGTCGACAAACAGTTATATTGGGTTAAGTGTATGACCCTATTAATATTTATCCAAACATTTTAAACAGTGTTTATTAGGTGCAATTATTAGGTGTGTTATTCCTATTAATAGAGATGTGTTATTCCTATTAAAAGATGCCACATGGCATCTTTTTAATCATTAGATATCTGTGTAGGTTGTGAGGATAATCTAAAGTAATGGCACGTTCCCTATACATAGTTTGGCATAAGAGTGAAGTGGTCTGAACAGTCTAAAGAAGAGGGGTAGAATGAAAAAAGCTCATTATGTGGTTATAAATTCTGTGTTTTAAAAATTGTTGGATTGGACCATGAAACAGTAGTTGTGTTCCACTGTAAAGACAGGACTGTTTTAAACGTTGAATATGATTCTCCTCTAAAAAGCTTACAGGATACTTTCATAGGTTTCAGGTGCACCTTTAATACTGTAACCTAGAGAAAAGGCAGTCTGATATTGTCCTCTCTTTTTTTGAAGGGGTCTTGGACTGAAAAAAAATCAAAATACCTGTTTTAACCTTTAGACTGTTTAAAACAAGAAATAAAGACCCATTTAGTACTCAGCACAATTGATACGCTGCAAAACGTGGTTTTCCCAGATAAAAGCCTTGTAAAATTACATTTTAAAAATACTGTTTTCCAAACTAGCCATTCTGAATGGTGTTAAAGAAGTAGTCTGAAGTATTTTTAGATTATTGTTGAAGCCAAAACCCAAATTTTGAATTAAAAAAACTACAGTCTAAATATACCCTACAGCAAAAATATCAAGCCACATACAGTCTGTTTTCAAAACTCAAATTAATTTTTATGAGGTGGCTGCTCTCCAAAAGCAATTTTGCAAAATTTAAATCTTAACTGAACACTTCATTTGCTCGCAGTGCTTAAACTTCAGGGGCCTGTTTCTGGTTCAGTCAACAAACTAATTGGTACTTTCATGGGCAGTTATATTTGTTACAGACTGCAAATAGGATTTGAAGGGATAAGATGTCTGGAAGGGTCTCACCCTCCAAATAGTAGATTTCCTCTGATTTTTGTTAAATTTCCACCTTTAGGTACTGTTTTAATGGAATTACAAAGCATAAAGCTAAAAATGGGTATTCAAAGTCACTAACTCTCATTGCTCGTTGCTAGCCTGATGCGTTAGCTTAAATAAGCCAATTCACTAACTGTTTTGATTTTCATTTTGATTGGTTGGTTTGGGTTTTGGGTCTTTTTATGTAATTTCCTTTTTTTTTTCCCCATTGAAAGTTTAGTGATTAAAATTTACTGAAATTTTACTACTACAGGAGAGAGAAGGTGCAACGATCTATGTATAGAAAGATAAATAATGAATGCAGTGAAGCTCATCTTTGTTTCTAAAACTTATGGAAAGAGAAGCTGCATACCTAAAGATGTTTGTTGCTATGTACTTCTCCAGCTGCAACGTCTGTGGCTTATAGCTATGGCAACAGCACTGTTCATACAGCCAGAAAGGTATAATCTTTTAAATACGGCTCATCTAAATATTTCAGAGAGCCATCAGATATTTGGATTCAAAATGTCTGAACAAATTCTTCATGCTTCACATACCAAAAACAGGTAATGACAAAAAAACACCACACAACCCAGAGAAATCAGAAAATATTCTCCAGTTTTTAGAATGCTATGGCTTATTATTACAGATTTTTTTTAATTTCTTCTCTAAATTTTTATGTATTTCTGGGGTTTTTTATGTAAGAAAATGGGAAAGTAGTTTTATCAGTTAAGTACTGTAAAAAAATGGGTTTTTTTTTTTTCTTTCACCTTGTTACAATACTGAAATAAAGATTCTTCTCTTTTAACAGGACACTGAAACACATCCTTTTTACAGTTTGGATTCTTTAGTTGGAAATAAGTCTTTTATTACCATATTCTGTCAATATAAGATCATTTTAAAAACAGCATGCTATGCATTTAAAACATAGGCTTGCAATGAAATCCATTTAGCCTTTCAGTAGAAGGAGTTTGTAGACATCACTCAGTTTTCTTATGCTAAAGTGTTCGATAGAGCCATACACTGAAATGTGAGGATATTCCATGTGTTTTTTGACAGGAATGTTCGGGTTCGTTCACTAAAATTTTAGAAGCTGTTAAATACTTTGCTACATGGGGCATCAGCCCTAAATACACAGATGAGTTAACACCTTATCCAAAGGAATCATCAATATTGAATCGTCCTGATGTTCCTGTAAAATTCACTGACAATTGCATTTTATTCCTGTGCTTGACTGTTTGCCAGGTGAAATGGAAGTAAAATATATAAAATTAAAAGATCAGTGATACTTCCATATATTTCTGTATTCAATGTGGATGTGGCTGATTTCTTTTTCATTTTCTAGGCGTTTTCTGGAAACACGAATGCAGACAGTGTCGTGTACTATAAGCTTCAGCATTCTATTAAAGCAAGATTCCTCCGTTTTGTGCCTTTGGACTGGAATCCAAATGGCAGGATTGGAATGCGCATTGAAGTGTACGGATGCACATATAGTAAGTTTATTTCTGAGTCAGCTAAATGAAATTAATCTTCATCAATGTCTTTGGCTTCCTAAATTGCATTTGAAAGTAGATTTCCAAGGCTGAATTTAATCTCAAATAAAACTGAATTAATAAGTTTATGTGCATACTACATTATTTCTACATAAGCTGTCAATATGTGATGCTTATTTTCCTGTACTTTCTGTATTGGAATGAATGGTATGCACAAAATCCAATTCCTGATTTTATGCAAACTGTTTCTTTTTTTTTTTTTGTCATAGTTGTAAAATACTTGCTGTCTATCTGAAGGCCAAATTATGCTAAATGTTTACGGTTTTAAATCTATATGGTCTAGATCCTGAGAGAGTAGGAGTACAACTAGATAGATCACAAATAAAAAATTGAAGGACACTTCCGAGTTTTTTATGTATTTATATTTTATATATTTTATGTATTTAGAATAGCTTTTGTGCCCTCAATAACTGACATAAGCCTTTGAAAGTAGATTGTGTAAGTGTCGTGGTTTTATTGATTGGCTGGACAGTGTAAATATTCCTGACATCTTCCTTCTGCAGTTTGTCATCCATGGATTTTTTTTAAAAATTCCTCTATGTAAGTTTTTTACTGTTTTTTATTCTTCACATCTTTTCTCCGTGATGAAACAGAATTTATTTTAGCAACCTCTTTAATTGCTTTTTGTGCATACTTTTATCTTTTGTTCTTTTTTTTGTTTCAGGGTTCTTTTTCAACTTCCTTATTTAAGTTACATTTTGTACGGTTGATTTCTTTTGGATGGTCTCCATATAACTGTTTTCTATTGCCATGCATTTTTATCTGACTTTATGTGCATATCAGGAAAACATTTCTCTGGCCTTTCTGCCTTAAACTTGAATTTTTGAAATTGGTAAAAGGTAATGAACTAAGGATATTGAAAATTTAACCAGGATGCAGGAGATTGGGTCACCTCAGAAATCAGGTAAATCTCCTCATCCCAGAAAACAAACATCTCATACCAGAGAAAGAGACTGAAAGGCTCACACAAAATTCCTCAGTGACAGCTGCCTTGAGACTGGGAACATGACTTATGATTCTTAGAACAATCTGAGAAAATGGCCTTGAAATTGAGTAACTGAGAAATATGATCATGATTCAACTTATCCTCAACTCTTTTAAGTTCCAGAACAACCAAAGTTTAAAAATGGAAGGTAGACAAATGAATTTATCATTCAAAGCTAAAATCTCATCTAAATCTTCTATTTGAGACCTGATTTCTGAGGTACATGATGGCAGAATAGTCTTTTTTCTCTTTAAGCTTCACTTTAAAATTCCTTGATAGTCATCAACTTTACTTCTTCACAGTCCTTCACCTTTTGCATGTGATAACATTTAAATCCTTACTCAGTTTTGCTGTCAAACATTTTCAAACTGAAGAGATCTCTTTTGACCATGCCTAAAAGTCAGATTTTATTTATCTATATTCACTATCATAATTTTCTCTTACAAGATCCATATTATGGCTCTCTTCTGTGTTATGCTTGTTGCCCACCACTGGAAAACTCTGTGAGTCTAAAGGACAAATAAAGAAAGTGTCCATGCAACTTAAAAAAGAAAACATTTAGAATAAGCAGTTATGAAATAAAGTATTTTTGTGTAGCCATTAGCTATTTTTGAGGAAGATTATGTTTTTTTCCATGTTACATACGTGGCACAGAATGTATCCTATAGACAGCTTAAAGAAGTAAATCAACTATAGTTATCTTCTAAGATTAGGATGAATTTAAAATTAATATTTACTTGATCCATTATTCACTGTAATACAGTATGTGAAGAACATGATGTCATCAAAAATATGTAATTTTTTTTAAAGTTTGTTAAGATTTTATTTGAATTAATGATAATGGGTGTTCTAGAAATGCTTTTTTTCCTATCTATAATGCTATCATTCCAAATGAATTGCAGTCTTCTTATCATCTATGTATTTTTTTTTAACATCTACTGATTACCAAGTGCCTTTACTAGGTAAATTCAGTGGTTGCCATTGAAGACAAACCAGGTGATTATAGATTTACAGTTTTAAAAATTATTTAAAAATATAAAAGCTTAATTCTTTCTCTCCAGTCTTTTTCTCCATTTATCAGGCACAATGAGGACATGCAGTTATTGTTACAGTAATTATGCCTGGCTCTTTTGAATGACTGTACTTTTCGAAGTGGGACCAGAAAAAAAAAAGTAGAAATGCCAGTAATATCTACTTTAGCTTTGATTCACATGTTTTACATGTCCCATTTTCTCATCCTTTTCTTCAGGGATCTCTCACTGCATATTAGATTTTAAGAGTAAACAACTCTCTTTTTGTTTACTGTCAAGTATGTGAACTGTGTTCTGTATTCAAGTGCAAATGCACTAATTTCATTCTTCAGTCTTACCTGTTAGAAATTACAGAACTAAAACTAAACTTGTGAGATTACAGTGTGTAGATCTCTCTACGCCGTAAAGTGATGTGAAAAATGTATGTCTCTATGTTCTAAAAAAGTCATTACTGTCTTAATGAAGTTGTACTTACAGGGAAAATTTTGACACCACTTCAAATTTGCTGTCTTCCAGTCAAATGCCTGCTCTGAATAACTTTGCCTAGTATTCTCAGAAATAGTGTTTAGCCTTTAATTATAGGCTCAGTGAGGCTTGGTAATACTCATTGTATTTTCCTGTAGGATGTAGCAGATTATTATGGGGTTTTTTTGGGGTTTTTTTGTGTTTGTTTTTTTTTTTTTTTTTTTTTTTTTTGTTTGTTCTATTTTTTGTTTTGTTTTGTTTTTTTTTTTTTATGTGCAACTTGTTTTCTACCTTTTAGATCACGGACTGTCACATTTCGATGTTTGTAAAGTGTGCATGCAGACAAGCCCTTCAATTTTTGTCTCAGCATTTATTGAGTAGAAAGGCCAAATAAGGGCAGTCAGTTATAGACCTAGATGAAATATTTAAAGAGTTCCTTTTTTTTTTTTTTTTTTTCGCTTTGAGTTCTTCTCCCTGCTCACTCTGATGTCTCTGCAATGTTTCTTAGTTTTTTTTACTCATGTTCTATAGTCATTTAAAGGAAGAAAAGGGCAGAGGCAGGCAGGCAGGCAGGCAGGCAGGAAGGAAAAAGAAAGAGAGAAAGAGAGAAAGAGAGAAAGAGAGAAGAGAGAAGAAAGAGGAGAAAGAGAGAAAGGAGAAGAGAGAGAGAGAGAGAAGAGAAAGAAAGAAAGAAAGAAAGAAAGAAAGAAAGAAAGAAAGAAAGAAAGAAAGAAAGAAAGAAAGAAAGAAAGAAAGAAAGAAAGAAAGAAAGAAAGAAAGAAAGAAAGAAAGAAAGAAAGAAGAAAGAAAGAAAGAAGAAAGAAAGAAAGAAAGAAAGAAAGAAAGAAAGAAAGAGAAGAAAAGGAAGAGAAAGAAAGGAAAAAGGGAAGTTCTGGGAAGGGAAGTTTCAGGGAAGGGAAGGTTCAGGGAAGTTTCAGGGAAGTTTCAGGGAAGGGAAGGGAAGGTTCAGGGAAGGGAAGGTTCAGGGAAGGGAAGGTTCAGGGAAGGGAAGGTTCAGGGAAGGGAAGTTTCAGGGAAGTTTCAGGGAAGTTTCAGGGAAGTTTAAGGGAAGTTTAAGGGAAGGGAAGGGAAGGGAAGGGAAGGGAAGGAAGAGGGAAGGGAAGGGAAGGGAAGGGAAGGGAAGGGAAGGGAAGGGAAGGGAATGGGAAGGGAAGGGAAGGGAAGGGAAGGGAAGGGAAGGGAAGGAAGGGGAAGGGAAGGGAAGGGAAGGGAAGGGAAGAGAGAGAGAGGAGAAGGAAGAAAGAAGAAAGAAAGAAGAGAAAGAAAGAAAAAGAAAAAGAAAGAAAGAAAGAAAGAAAGAAAGAAGAAAGAAAGAAAGAAAGAAAGAAAGAAAGAAAGAAAGAAAGAAAGAAAGAAAGAAGAAAGAAAGAAAAGAAAGAAAGAAAGAAAGAAAGAAGAAAGAAAGAAAGAAAGAAAGAAAGAAAGAAAGAAAGAAAGAAAGAAGAAAGAAAGAAAGAAAGAAAGAAAGAAAGAAAGAAAGAAAGAAAGAAAGTTTGTTTTCTCCCTCGAGGTGTTAAACCTGCCTTCCTGTGAACTGATAAAACATCTGCTTGTGCCATGACTGCACACTGCGCTGCAAATACTCTGTACTGAACCTCAGCCCCAAATCTGTCTGAAGCCTCTGCCTGATAGCTCTTTCTATTTAGTGTGTACAAAAGAGAATAGTGAATCTCTACTGACTTTCCTGTGTTGTTCCTGAAATGCCAGATTGTGACAATTAAGCCATGTAAAACACAGTTAAGGTTAAGCTATGTCGTGTCACTAAAAAAAAAGGGATATTAGGAATGTGTTTAGCTTACAGTTTCCCCTCTTCATTCCGTTACTCTCTTATTTCTTCCTCTGAAAACTGGTAGTGTAAAAGTAGAAATCAAAGAAACAAAAAGGTGGGGATTTTTTGTGCCCTGGTGGGCAGAAACATAGGTTTAAATCTGAAACTGACAAATGTATAAAGTAGAAGAATATAGGTAACTGGAAAATAAATATATAATGCACATTAAAAATTGTCTGTTATGTATGTTATGATACCTAACAAAAAGCACTGCAGATACTGATCAAACCCTTTTGTTTTCTTTCTATCATTTCTAGTTGTACTGAGGCTTTTTCAGCATTTCCTACCTGACTGAAATGCTTTAAGTCAGCATTACAGTTACATCAGTCAAAGAAAGGACTTCATATTCTCTCTCTTCATAACTGGAATAATGCCAGTTGGTTTGCATTGGTTTAATTTGTTTGGTTTGGTTTTTTTTTTTTCTTTATAGAATATTAGCATTGATTTCAATTGATATAAAGATAAAAAAATTTTTTCAAAGACATTTCAACTAAAATTTTTGCTCAGGATCACTAGAATTCTTGGTCCTGTGGTGTGTGAGGCCTCCAGAATTTCCAGTTTCTCAGGGGCATTTTGTGATTTCCAAAGATATTTTCATAGTGCACTTAGGATTTATATCGCATTAATTTAAGGAAGACACTGCCAATTGTGGAAACAAAAGATGAGTGTTCATAAAATAAGTCCACCTGTTTTACTTTTCTTATTTACAACAGTTGAGAAAACCATATAGAGGATTTTGAAGTCCAGTAAGTTGCAAGTAGTTGGTAAATAAGAGAGGAAAATCCACAAATCTGGATATGTGCCCACAATCTTTTTATCCTCATAACCCTGCAGGACACCCAAGCTGTCTTTCTCACCCCTCTAAATATATAGCTAAGGGTAATTCATGGATGGTGAAGACAAGACCTGGCAATCAGAATTCTGTGAAAAGAATTTTGGTTGCCATCTGCAACAATTTTTCAATCTTCATTAATTCCTGGGATGAGGGCAAGGGCAAAATTTAATTTTCTTTATTTTCCAAATTTGACAAAGCAGATATTGCTTCTTAGGAACCACTGCTGCAGAATAGTATAGGGGATTTTGGAAAGCCATATTAATGTTCTTTATACTCTGTCCCAATAAAAAGAATATGTTCCCAATCCTACAGTTATTATTGCCTACTAAGTAGATGGTTTGATAGATGTATATAAATGTAAAAGTGGTCTTATTGAAGTCTTTATTGAAGCTATTCTACATCACATTCCTTATTTTAATTCAATATTAACTAACACTTTTGCTGTCCACATTCATTCAGTGACAAAATGAAGTAAAATCTAAGGTTCATGTTTAGGTAGAGCATCATATTTATTCATTGTACATTTGATAAATTAGTTCTTCATTATCAAGATATGAAGAAAATCAAGAAACTGTATTTAAAAACATAACTGCATTCACTTCACAAGAGCTTTGTGAAAATGGAATATAAATTAGTAACCTAAAGTGCAAGAGGTAATTTGAATTCATTCCATTTCCATGCTGAAGATATGGAGAAATATTTATCATGAAATTATTTAAGTTAGTAAAGAGATAATGGGTTTCCCTTGACTTGCAAGAAGTCAACCAGTCAGTTGAAAAACACTTCATATTTTATTGCGTATCCTTACATCTTCATTCACTTCAAAAATGTATTTTTCAAGGGTAATTATTTTTTCTTCATTACATATGAACTGTGAATACTCTATGAGCTTTTTATAGTGTTATCAGTTCCTCCGTGTGTGTCTTGTTCAATCTGTGCTGATTTTGATGGATATTCTTTTATACTATTGAGATAAAATCAGTTAGCCCTATTTCCTTCCTTTCCCAAAGGTCAACCGCAGCCTTGGCTTCTTTTTTTTGTTTTGATTTTATTCATTGGAATGAATTGCATATAAATTAATAGCGATTTTCAGCCTAAGAGTACAAGTAAAAACAGAAATGGTCAAAGTACTTTATAGCTCCAAGGAAAGGAAGACCAGCATATGAGAACATTATTAGAGTTGAATAGATGCCAGATCTCTTCTCACATGGTTTTATTATCTAGTTATACCATCATCATTAAAACACAACAGTCTTAATATACGGGGAAAAAATAAAGTACAATTTACTGTGCAGAAGTGATCTAGACATGTTAGTGATGGAACTTCATACCATATTGAAGTAACATGCAACTGTTTCTTTTAGACATAGCATTATACATTATCTTTCATTTCTTTACTTCTAGGGTCTGAGGTGGTTGGCTTTGATGGGAAAAGTTGTCTAATTTACACATTAAATAAAAAACTCATTAATACACTGAAAGATGTGATTTCTCTGAAGTTTAAGACAATGCAAAGTGATGGAATTCTCCTCCACAGAGAAGGACAAAATGGAGACCACATCACCATGGAATTAACTAAAGGGAAGCTGTCCCTACTCATTAATTTAGGTAACAGCTATAGTCTCATAAAGTCTCATATAGTTACTAGGCATTATTTGACTAAAATTTCTCTTAAACTGTTAAGTGGATTTTAATGTATGAAGTATGATAAACTAGCAGTATATTTTTGAATAATTTTATTTTTTCAATGAAATTAATAGTTTTTATTTTTCTTCTTTCAAGGTGATACTAAAACTTACCCTTCTAATGCCCAAATTAATATTACGCTGGGCAGCCTTTTGGATGATCAACACTGGCATTCTGTTCTCATTGAGCATTTTAACAATCAAGTAAACTTTACAGTGGATAAACACACTCATCATTTTCATGCAAAAGGAGAATTCAGTTATTTGGACCTTGATTATGAGGTGTGAAAATTACCTTTCCTTTATTACATTTATTACCTTTGTTATGCAAATGCATTGAAACAGGCAAAGGAAACAGAACTTAAAGAAGTTTGTAGTCCTTAAGACCTTGGGGATTCTCTGTCTGTTAAGGGAATTAATCAAAAAAAAGAGATGTTCTTGGAGTACAAATCTTCCACTAGACTCAACTCAGTATTTTCAAAAGACCATCTTTTTCATCTCAGAATTCATTATTTTAATACCTTTGTTTTAATAGAGCTGCAAGTGTGATAAACAATATTGTAAACATAATGAATGAGACCCAACTCAGTGCTATGATTTAATGAATATTAATGTTATGAATATAAAACTTGATTAAAATTGCAATGTCAGCATAAAAACTGTTGTAGAAATATTTATATCAAGACTTAAATCTCTGTTAGATCTGAAAATTATCCTGTGAAAACATCTTTCTTGCACAAATAGTAAATAAATGAACAGGAGTAGATACAATGTGCTGTGAAATTTTCCTGCCTGTGGTTAAAAATTCCACTGTTTCACAGTTGTAATGTGATGACTGGCTGCTTTATGTTTGCCCTATACTGTTTGTTGGATAAGACAATGAATGATAGAGCAGAATGTCAGGAACCTGCAGACTTTATTGTACTCATTCCAATTTTTAAGCATTTTAGAGTTAGATGTCATGCTGTTCTGTGTCAGCATTATTCTATTTCAAAAAATATCTGCTCAGAATTTCTGAATGTAAATCATAATGTTAAAGTTTGGAGGATCATACTCATTTAAAAAACCCAAAAGCTAGAGGAAAAATAACTGGTTGGCAATTTGTTTTAAAAATTTTAAAAATTAAAAGGTTAGTAGTTTAGACTGTCCTTTTTTACAATGTTGTCTAGAATAGCTTTGAAATATGTGAGCTCAAATGTTCACTTATCCTGGAATCCTATTGCTGGTGGTGTAAAAGAGTTAAAACATATACTAGAGAAGAACTAAGGTCACGATTGTAGCAGTGCTTTTCTAAAATAATTTACTGCTTTCTAGCAGCTTTTGCCTTAGGGCAGGGATGTATTTAGACAGAATGCTATTCTTGAATCTAGTAGCCCTCAATGGGTTTTTATTTTTGTTAAATCTTCCAATCTCTTTCTAAAATAAGTAATTTTACAGCACCATACAAAGTAATTGCGCAGCCTAAGCATTTTGAAAGGGAAAATGTGCCTCCTTTAGTTTGTTTTAAATCTGTCCTAGAATAATGTAATTTGATATACTCTTCTTTACTGCTATAGTAGTTATGGTGTGCACAGAGTGGAGAAGTTAGGGTCAAGTTGCTAAAGAAATTGTTGCTAATTGTATTCTCCCTTTTTACACTGTTTTGCATAGTCTCCTTGTACTTGGCCTTGTCCTTGTTCTTGGTTTCACAGCTGTAATGGACCCTGAAAACTGATTGAAGACGCAGATACATCAGAAGAAGAAAAAAATGCCAAAATGTCAGAATGATTTGCTACATACATTGGACTTGATATAGCCTATTTTTTTGTTAGCCTATTCTTTTAGCATGTAGATGTGATACAGTGAAATACACAAGTAACAGATTCATTATCGGCCAGTCTTTGACTTCTACTCTTACTGTATAGTCAACTTCTTTCCTTAGAAAATTACTTAATAGTATTATTGATTTCTCTTCTCTTTCTAAGCTCAGCTTTGGAGGGATCCCAGTGCCTGGAAAATCAGGGACATTATCACGCAGGAATTTTCATGGGTGTTTTGAAAATATTTATTATAATGGAGTGAACATTATTGACCTGGCCAGAAGGCATAAATCTCAGATCTACATTGTGGTAAGAGATTTATAGTTAAGAAAGAATAAAAAAGAGACAAAAAGATCACAACCACTTTCAAATCCAACCAGTTAGCACATGTTTCTGGTAAAATCTATGTTAGGTAATGAAAGAAAGATAAAGTAATTACCAAGTTGGGCCACTTTTCATTTTATGCTGAGTAGACTCCTCCTGTTAGAAAAGGCAGGATGCATTTTATTCTTGAGATCTTTAGCTGATATTTAGCTATGTCTGATACCACAGTTGTTGTGTGCTTTCTAACTGGATGACCAAAGTCAATGAGTAACAAGATGCATCAGAAACCATCAAATCTTTGGCTTTGTAGCAGAGTATTAAGAATATGTGTCTGACTAATAAGAACACCAGCAGTACATTTTTTAAGTTCTTTATTACTGAGGACGCTGGTTCACTTTGTCCAGACAGTTAAAATTTTGATAGATCAGTTCTGTTTTTCAGTTTATACTGATCTGTTTCTGAAAACCTTTAGTTTAGGTTGGTGAGTTTAATGTATTCATTGTGACATGGCCAGAAGTCATATTATCCAAATTCCTACCTTTTAGAGAAGGTAACAAATGTGTTCTGTGTTACAAAAGGCTTTCTAGAAATTTTACTGAGTCCTTCGCTGTTGGTTTTGTTTTTTGTTTTCCTAGTACAACAAGGGTCATCTCTGTAACATGTGTTTATTTAGTAGAAGGAAATGCAAAAGTGTCATGGAAATCAGCTCAGAATAATTAAAAATGTATTAAATGCTTTCATGATCCAAATATTTTAACTTGGATTTCTGTTCAAAATACGAAGAATCAAATTTGGTCTCCGTCATAGAAGAAGTGAATGAGAGGCATATCTTCCCATGTATAATTCACTTGAAATATTCCAAAATTATGTGAGCTTGTACTGCTGCATAGTATTCTTTCCATGATGCTTATGAATATTGGGGAATGGGCAGTTATAGTAGGCTCTGTGTGGACTAGTGGAAGGGGATCTATGAAATTATCTGTAATAGGAAGTTTCATTACTTTCATGTCAAATGTTTTAAATTGTTGTGCACTACTTTCAAAACTATTTAGGAGATATTTCATGATCTAAATAATATAAAAAGAATCTCTGTTACCCAGAATCCCTGTTACTGGGGAATCTGCACTTTACTGGGGGAATCTGCAAATGGCCAGCTTTTAGCATTTAACAAGGCTTTTATAATCTGCTGAGTATCTTTTCACGATGTGTCAGTTTAGCTGACTATTCATTTCTGTACAGCTGAGTTCATAAGATAAAGCTTTTACTTATTTATCTATTTTCCTTTAAGAAAATGAAAACCCATAAACTCTAATACTTTGCCACACCAGGGACTAGTGAATATTTTTCTTAAATTGATTTTAAAGCTGCTTAATGTGTGGTCAAAGTTTTATGTATGCTCAAAAGTTTAAAACCTCTTAGTGTTGAACAGAAATTAAGTGCACTTTAAATTCCAAAAACATTAATCTTTGGTAATCCTTTTTCCAGAACAAATTAATTATAGTTCAAATGGTGTCAGCAAGTCATTAGATCAGAGTGTACAGTGTACTACTATCAAGCACCATAAAGTCTTAACTAACTCTGACACCTGACGCAAAAAATTCATTATTCCCTTTCTAGATTTCTTATCTGCATTACTCAGTACAAGTATAGATGCAGGTTACTCTCAGAGTTTTTCAATTAATTCAGCCACAAGTTTACCTAAGAAACAGTTATTTCAGAAGAAGGTAAGCACAAAGCAAGCGCTAGGTGCATAAATCCAACTCATCATCTAGTCCATATAAGCCTGCTTGAAAACACATTCCCTCTTAAATTAAGAAGTATGTGTTGTGCATTTGTAAGTAGCAGAAGTTTATATGTGGAATTTTTCTATTTGTGAAAACAAATACTGGAGTTGGTGCACATCTCCAATTGCATTAATTTGGATTTTTTTTTTCGTAAATTTAACACCATCTTAAACAATCAGTGCCAGCTCAACGTTCTTCTCTGCATCCAAGAATTTAGACCCATGGAGGTGTTTACATGCAGTCAGTGGCATGGTATTTAATTGTCACTGAAGAATTTGTCAAGTTCCTAATGCTCACTGAGGCTGAGCCAAGCTAGGAACAAAGCAGATCTTTCTAACTCCTGAAGTAGCATTAAATCAGCCTCATAATTTAGGATCTTTCATCATTCCTTCAAAGGTCCTTGCCGCTCTGTGCAGGCAGATGAGTCTACTCTGATCAGACAACATTAACATTTCTCAAACTGATGATGTTCATGTTTAATTTTTAGACTAATACATCCAAGTACTATGTACCATGTTTTGAAACTCTGCAGTTTCCATGGTGAAATTCTCATGACTCTTCCTAATGCCATATTTGTTTTATTTATTTCTAGGGCAATATGTCCTTCTCATGTTTAGAGCCACAGGTGGTTCCTGTGACATTTCTGAGCTCCAGCAGTTTCCTGGCCCTGCGAGGCACATCAGGGCAGGATGAAGTATTTGTCAGTTTTCAGTTTCGCACTTGGAACAAGGAAGGACTTCTGTTATCCAGTAAACTGCACCAGTCTTCAGGTGGTTTCCTCTTATATCTGAGTGATGGGAGAGTCAAAATCAATCTTCATAAAACAGGAAGAGTACTGAGTGACATCGCTGCAGGTAACAGAAATGAAGAAAAAAATTACATTTTAAAAAAAATTAAAAGTTATTTATTTGCTTTCTTGACTTATTTTTACAATTAGTTTTTGTGCTTTACTTGTGGGAATTTTACACCCAATTATTTCTAAATGCGTTTTTTTCTCACAAACATACCTATTCCTTTTTTCCCCATGAGTGAGCAGAAATTACTTGCAGTAATATAGACTGAAAAATTGAGTCCTTAGCTTAACACATATACAGTATGTACAGCTCATGTGTATGACCTGGCAAATCTAAGCAGCTTTTTCAGTTGTGAAGTGTAAGAAATTTAGTCTCTTATTCTGTCACGCTAAGTCATTAAGATGCTTCTCACCATTTGTGCTCTCAAAAGGTATCAAGTAAAAATTTTTTTTATAAAGTTTTACATCACTATAAATATAATGTCTATTATTTTTTAGAGCCCTCAATTGCAGAGATATCCATTAATCTGGGGCAGTGGATGCCCAATACCAGATTGTATTTCAGAAAACCAGGGCAAGTTGGAGTGTATGATTTAAAAAAAGGGAACTTGAGGAAAATGAATACCTGAGAGCTAAAAGGTCACTTTTGTAGTTAAACACTGAATCAAGACTAGATCATCTACTTTTGGTAGTGCACTGCTAGGCATCCCTCAGGGTAAAACAGATTTTCAGAAAGCTAGTACCTAGTCTAGTCTTCTGATGAGTAATTTCACCCTTGGCAAACAAATATGTCAAGACAAAAGGATGAAGCTACTATAGTGAATACACAGTCATGTTAGAGAGCATTCAGTTGGGATTCTTAGCAGATTCCAGCTTTAACTTTCTCTCTGCCTGGCAGGAATGGGAGTAAGTCTTTCACAAAGAGTATCCTCAGTTTTTCTGAGCACTGTTGGCAGTTGATGTGGGATCAGCAGGACTGCTGGCCCAGTCAGGAATCTCTGTCTTTGAGGAAATATGATAGCAGGACAGAAAAATGTTGTCTCCACCTTCAGAGGCTTCTTATAAAATGCTGCTATCCAGTAATGTCCCCATGTAATAATATCATCAACTTCACCTAGCAGCTTGTCATCAGTATTGTATTATTCTCTGGCATTCCATAGATTACAGCTACCTTAGAGCTTCTCATTATTTATGCAAACAAATTTAATTTTGCCCTTTACTTGTAGATGGATTATATGATGTGATATGATAGGATGAGACCTAAGACAGGAAAAAAGACAGTAGAGAATAGGTGGATACAAGGGATTACAAGGAATTTATGATATGAGGAAATTGAGGCTGGGGTTGGAGTCGTTTCTGTATGGACAAAGACGACCAGAGTCCACTAGCTGGAGCAATATATTGTAGAAGCAATTGTGAATTTGGATGCAGAAAACACATTTATGATATCCAGAACATCACTTGATCTTTGATTCATTCTGATCCATACACAAGCCTGTATTTTTCATTTTATATTCACAAAGCAGAATATTATCAGTGTAAAAGAAGCCAGGTTAGTTCCAGTTAGGTAACAAAGACCAAGTGAGAAAGCCCCAAACTAATTATAATCAGTATAAGGACAAAATAAGAATCAACTGTCTAAATTTTTCTCAAAACTTACTAGGCAGTATAATGCAAAGGGAGCAAAGCAGAATGAAAGAGGACAGAGAAACAGCCACAGAATTTGAACATGAGGTCTCCTTAATCTTTGTTCCATGCCCTTGTTTTTTTGATTGATTCCTTACTTTAAATTCTCTCAATAAATGAAAATTCCTTCCCTTTCTTGAGGGGGAAGGGAAGGGAAGGGAAGGGAAGGGAAGGGAAGGGAAGGGAAGGGAAGGGAAGGGAAGGGAAGGGAAGGGAAGGGAAGGGAAGGGAAGGGAAGGGAAGGGAAGGGAAGGGAAGGGAAGGGAAGGGAAGGGAAGGGAAGGGAAGGGAAGGGAAGGGAAGGGAAGGGAAGGGAAGGGAAGGGAAGGGAAGGGAAGGGAAGGGAAGGGAAGGGAAGGGAAGGGAAGGGTAGAAGCGAAGGGAGACGACCCGTCCTCTGATCAGCATCGAACTCCAATTAATTGATCCAACATGCACATTTTATAACAGTGTTAATTAAGTTCATACATATTGCAAAACCCGAGCTCATCATTGGTTACCGATTACACATCAACCCCTCCTTTTGTTTTCAATACCTGTGGTTTGTTATTGAGACCAAGACTTTTTTTCTCATCCTGTTATGAACAGTTCTCAAGGCCTCCATGTTTGTCACTTTTGCTTTCCCATACCAGCCAAGGACAGAATATTTACTTGTTATTAAAAAACAAGCCTGAGAACATGCCTGAGAATTTTGTTGTTTACATGATCAGGCATGAGAATTTGCTGCTTACAGCTACCTTCCACTTTTCCATCGGCTGTATATTGTCATGGCCTTTTTTTCCTTCAAACCATATCTGAGCAAAATTCCCCAACAGGGAAGTTTCAGGGAAGGGAAGTTTCAGGGAAGGGAAGTTTCAGGGAAGTTTCAGGGAAGGGGAGGGGATGGGAGGGGAGGGGACAGGAGGGGAAAGAAAGAGAGAAAGAACCTGTGAAGTTCATTATGTTTCTACAGGTGTATGATTACGAGTAAAATTTTGAACCATTGATTGTTTTAACTCAGGAAAAGACTAAAAGCCTTTAATGACCACAGATAATGTTGAAAATTGCATAAATACTTTGATCCTGTTCCTGTGGGTGATAATAGGTATGGCCCTGGTATTTTTTATTTTCTAAAATAACTAATGCACAAAGAATACCACTTTAAGGACAAGAGATTTCCCTAGGGTTACCATTTGAAAATGTCAATTTCTTAGTAAGAATGTCAGTGGTATATAGTTAGCAGTGATGAATTTGGTTTTTAGGAGCTATTTCAATTGCTGTTCAATTATGTGATGTGTGTTAAAGAAACTGTTGCCATGCACTGTCATTTTAACAGAGTGGCTGATGTTGGTGGCACTTTAACAGCAGTAGGTAGACTTGCACGTGGGGCAGTTTATTCAATTTCAAAGCTGCAATACAATACATAAAATATTAGTGTTAGCATCCCAAAATAAATTGTGACATTCTATGCTGAAACAGAATTTAATGTTCTCATGCTAGGTTAAGCTTCCCATTCATAAAGTCTAAAAGGAGGAATTGTGTTTGTCTTTTTGAAGGCAAAACCTACAGCAAAATCATCTTATCCTCTTCTGAGAGGAAATTTATCTAACAAAACCATATGGGAAGCTTTTCCTTGAGTTTTTGAAGTGTTTTGTGTAGCAATCATTGAAGCAATTTAAGTCTGCATTTGGAGGTTGAGTAATTAAATTATGGATGGTTGGACAGAAGATTTGCTTCCCCACAGGTAGGGACTTTACACACACACACACACACACACACACACACACACACACACACACACACACATAATATTTGATAATTAAATCTCAGCATATTTCTTTGTGCACAAGTCTTAAATTAATTATCCCATGTTTTTTAAAAATTTCTTTAACCATATAAAACCGAGGAGAATGGCATATCATTTCCTAACTAATTAAGTTATAGTAAGTTCTATCTTTCTTTTGCAGAATGACTGCTTAATGTCTTTAATTGGTAGCCTCTTTTGCAAGTGGGACATCAAATATTCACAAAGAAATAACATAGGTTTAAAAAAAACAGAAATCAACACAAAGTTAACTTGTTTTGAATTATGAGACCAAATTGAATTACAATATTTGTAAAAGTTGGACCCTGTTACTCAGTTTGTTCTGTGACCCTCTATTTCTATGAAGCTTTTAATTTCCATGCAGCTTTTAGTTAAGTGATGTTAATAATAATGGAATTTCATTGTTATACTTCAGACTAATCTATAAATTACTTCCTCTAAACTTTTTTTTTGTTTCTCACTGATCTCCTAATAATTTATATACACTGCATTTTATACATGTGTTCCTGAGGTTTGGTATCATTGTTCTGCAAGACATCCCATAGACCCAATTTTAAAACTTAGATTTAAAGTGCTAGAACTAATGAAAATAAATGGACATCTTGTTTAACAGCTACGTTATTATGTACTGAAAAAATCAATTGCTTTGTTTTTCCTGTTTGTTTCTGGTTAAGCATTTTTTTAACTCATAGTAGAGCAGCAGACAATATAAGTTTCAGATGGAATGTAGATGTTGGTACTCCACTGGCCTCTTCCACCTAGATGTTTTACCACTCAGTGGCTCCACAGAAGCAAACATGAACTTAGTCAAAGTTCTCAAGTCAAGGGCTAAAATGAACAGTTTTCTTCAGAGTGTCTTGTGCTCCCACAATGGAATTCCTTAGTTCTCAGACTTAATAAAAGGGATTTCTAGGAAGTCTTAACTTCAGCTGTATGAACATTGGTGAATATCTCTAACCATGCCGACCATTAAGAAGGGGAGATAAAATACCCATTCCAAAACAATATAGTAGGTCAGCAAGGTGAATTGCAATCAACAAACCATACAGTGTAAAATTAATATTATTAATTTTCCAGTAACCAAAATTTCTGGTGGTCTAAAATACCATTCTTTATATGTTAGGACAGTCTCTTACCTATCTTCACTGTCAAATATTACAAGATTTGGAATATGGTTTATCCACCAGAACAAGAGGCTACTGAAGGAGGATACACAACTAAGAGTTGAAAGCATTTATCCTTCTAACAATTAAAATAAAGTGGCAGAGTTTATTGCTAAATTTAATATTTTCAGTAATGACACGGGTAGTGAGATCAAGTGTATCCTCAGCAAGTTTGCTGATGGCACAAACGTGAGTGGTGCAGTTGATTCGCTCCAAGGAAGGAATGCAACCCTTGGTAGATTTGAAGATGGATGATGCTTGATAGACTTGAAGAATGGACCCATGTGAAGCTCATGAATCTCAGCAAAGCCAAATGAGAGTTCCTGCACCTGGGTTTGAGTGCTCCCCAGTATCAGTATAGGCTGGGGGAGGAAGGGTTTAAGGGTGGGCTTGCCAAGAACTTGGAGGTGCTGGTAGATGAGACCCCCACCTCAAGAACTCCTTCAAGCTCTAGGGTCCCCAGCACAAGAAAAACATGGTCCTGCTGGAAGGAGACTGGAGGAATGCCATGAAAATTATCAGAGGGCTGGAGCACATCTCCATGAAGACAGGCTGAGAGAGTCGGTATTGTTCAGCCTGGAAAAAAAAAAAAATTAGGGAGACCTTTTTGTGACCTTTTCATACTTAAGGCCTATAATGGCGATTTTTATTCCTTTTTTCCTCCCAGGATCTGTAGTGGCAGAACAAGAGGTGACAATTTTAAAGTGAAACAGGTTATATTTACATGTTCCACTCCTGGAAATGATCAAGGTTATGTTGTATGGGGGTTTTGGCAATGTGATCCAGTAAAAAAAGTCCCTGCAAGAGGGGCATAGATTGAACTGGTTTTTAAAGGCCACTTGCAGCCCAAAATGTTATCTGATTCTAAGATTTTTTAATTTCTAAAGGAAGAGATAAAGTATTAAAGAGTTGTGACTGAGGAAAATTTCAATCACTTGAAGTACTCATGAGAGGCTGGGGCTAAAGCTAAATGTTTAGGATTTCTTGTTACGTGTTCCTTGATAAATACGCTTATTAAAGTAAGGAAAAAAGGTATATAGGACTAATATTATCTTAAATATATCGGAGATGTTATCTAGGTGATAGTTCATCTAAGTTTGCAATGTCCTTCTAGGGTTTATCTCTTCATTTTATTATGATCTTGTATTTAGATTATGGTAATCAACAATCTGTGGATCCTAATTATGCTATAATTTAGCTTTTTGAACCTTCTCATCTTTCTCTTTTTATTTCTTTCTGTTTGAATGAATCTCTTAACTCATGGACTGCTACTGCAACATATACAGCATGTTCTAGAGAGGACTACATAAATACATGAAGTTTCAAGAGGGAAATCACAGATCACAAATCATAGACACTCTGCAGTCAGAAAATGCTTTGCCTAATTTAGAGGTTGTATTCTTTATTCTTCACTGAAAGAAGTACCTCTGCTCTGAGGAATACTCAAGAACAGGATTGACTTAGGCACTTGTTAAAGATAATAACATGGTTACAAGCTACCCTGAGTAGAATTTATTTATGTGTACATAAGTGCTTTCCAGAATCAAGGCTATAGGTTTATTGCTTTGTGGCACCTTACACCTACACAGCCAGGAGTAATGTAAGTTTGTGGTCATGGCTTAACTCTCAGAACATTTTCCCACAAATGTCCAATAAAAGAATCAGCTGAAAGCAAAATTGTCTTGTGACATTGACATGATTATTACTGAAGCTTTTAGCATCTGCAGTATTTTACTATTTTGCCATATTGTAATATAATGACCACTTTGTAACAGTGTAATAAAAATATTTATTATGTGTAAAATACTGTATCCACCATCACAATGATGTTTTAATGATAGCCTCCTTGGATTGGGAGGATACTCCTCGCAGTCGTTACATTAAATGAATATATTACAGATAATTTGGCTACAACAATAGTACTATAACACTAAGACTTATTCAGTGAAGTAGCTTTATTTTTTATCTACCAAATGTGAAGCAAGGTTCTGTCTTCACAAAAGATGCTTATGCTTATTAAGTTCTTTTTCATTTTACTATCACTTGAAGATTTTATGTGGGCTATGATTGCTCTCTCTTGGTTCTTTCTCCTTTCAATTCTAAAACATTTAGGTAGTATAATAATAGGTGAAAGTTCATACTAAATTTTGGGGGTTTATTTTTCTTTCAGGTGCTGGATTAAATAACGGCCAGTGGCATTCTGTATCCCTCTCTGTCAAAAGGAATCGGATCAGTGTAAGAGTGGACAATGATGTGACCTCGTCTGCTCATGCTTTGACACCTCTGCAGATTTATTCAGATGTTTTCTACTTTGGAGGTAAAATATCGTTGTTTGTTTATCAAAGCTATATCCAACAGTTACACATCAATTTTTCCTGACAAACCTAATCAAATGAAAATAGTTATTTAGCTTGCTTCAAGTCTTTTTGCCTAGCTTGGTTCAGGCACTGTTCTGATATTTTCAGTTTTCGTTAAATTTTACCATATTGCGTAGAATAAATCACTACCTTAAATTTTTGGTCACTTTTTAGATAACTTGTATTGTGTTCTGATAATTGAATATAGTCTGGCTGGCAATCAAACAGACACACAAAGGTTTCTCTTTCTGCAGACTTCTTGTTTTGCCAAATGAATATTTTAGGGAGTCTTCCACTGGAATGACTTCAAGTTTTCACCTTAAGTAAATGCTTATCTTGTAAATACCCTCTTTGTACATAGACTTTTTAGGGTTTTTTTTGGTTTTTTTTTTTTAACGCAGTGATATAACTTTTCTACGTTTGATAAATATAATTTCTGCCTAAAAACTTATACATATGTACATATGTCTTCCTTTTTCTAGGAATATCAACAGTCGTGTGTCATCAAGGGATTTTGTCATTAATGACATGTATTGTTATTGATAGAGTGGAGCAGATTGCTCTGTTATTCATATAATTCTTTTGGGAATGGGCTGCATAGTAGCAATGATAAATATTACCTGAGTTCATTGGTTTTTTGCCTAGTGCTTCCTCTCTTTTTAACATTAATGGTTAAATTGTTAAATTACTAATTATTTAATAATAATGATGAAATTTCTGTGAAAACTGAGAAGGTTATCTACAAAACACTAAATAAGTATGGACCCAGTCATTGTCCACAGATCACTTCCCTTGAAACAACGGCTTTTAAATAAATTTCATGTTCACAGATATGCACTTAGTACAGTAACTGCTAAATGAGCATTCACGTGAATTTTCATGTCTGGCATCTACCATGTAATATTAAAAATACCCCTTGACTTGGCTAGTAGTCAGCAAAAGCAGAGAAAGATGCAAAATACTACTCTTGAGTAACCCTTCTATGTTCGTTCAGGTTCCCAGATCTCTGATGAGGTGATTTTCACCATTGCAGGCTTGATGGCACAAATGAACAGTTCAGAAGGGATGTGGGGATCTACAAAAAGAAGCATATTCAATTAAGTTGTAGAAGGACACTTCTATTCATGTTTTGCAGTGTGGAGAGGACAAATTAATTCCATACTGGAAGTAGCAACTGCATATCCGTCCCTCGCATTCTCTGACCTCAGTCTTATCACTGAAATCTGCAGCTCATGCATCTCATACAAAGTTAGGGAATTCTAGAAGTGGTTTTCTGAGTTTAGAAAATTCTTTATTAAATTTTTATATTATATGCCACTGTCAAAATCCAGACAATGCGTTTTTACTTTCTTTCCAAGTTTATATGAATATTTACCATGTTTG
The DNA here is from genome assembly GCF_035770615.1 of Melospiza melodia melodia. Taxonomy (NCBI): domain Eukaryota; kingdom Metazoa; phylum Chordata; class Aves; order Passeriformes; family Passerellidae; genus Melospiza; species Melospiza melodia. The sequence goes on along the minus strand of NC_086226.1, from coordinate 57,541,212 downwards.
TGCTGTTTGTTAAAATATGAGTATCAGCCTTTCAGGGGAGATGTCCTGGGGACATGGTGATTTGTTTACTTGTTTTAATGAATACAAATTATGCAGGAAATGTGTGTGTTTAACTAGGAAAATGTGTAATAAACATGAAAATATCTTAGTGTTTTGTCATCACTATTTCTAGTCATGCCATCATCAAAGATCTCTAATCTCTCTCAGTTCTTGTAATAAAAACTCACCACAACTAGAAGAGAAAATGAGATAATTGAATTTTGCAATAAGTAAATAATATAAATTTAATGATTAAAGGATTTTATCGTCAATATTCAGTCAACAATTGTAAGTAAACACAATTTAATTAATGTTAATGGTATTTGTCTCTTCTCTAACAGAAGACAATTTTTGAAAAAGAGACACCAAGAAAAATATCTGACACACCTTTTTGTAAAATAGCTATGCCAAAAATTTGTAAACTTTTCCTACTTTCTCTGGCCTTTATTTATTTGTTTGTTTGTTTATCTACTATTTATTTATTTAAGCTCTACTGGAAGTATTTCATTATCAAATGAGCATTATATTTTTCACCAGAAATGACAGAATTTATGTTACTGTTCAACTGTAGAATGCTGTAAGGCATGTGGTTAAACTTGTAATTCATTTGTTTGGTACTGAAAACTTCCTGTGCTCTTATTTTTACTTTTGCAAGTTTGCATATTTGTTGTTCTTAAAGCAACACACCAAGTAGATGAAAAACATTTGCCTTTAGAAACATGATAACAACTTTGAACAGTTTGGCTCCTGAGCGGATTTATGAACACTCCAAGTCTATCAACTTGTAAAATTTCAGTTTTAATACTTTTTCTAATCTAAATTTCTCAAAAATATATCTATACTATTTATGTTTTTGCACACTTATTTGAATATATTTAGTAGTTTCCACTATCATTTTGCTTTCCTGTATCATAAGCCTCTTCAATGTCTTTACTGGACTTCAGAAGTACTCATTAGCTCTGTGGAACAGAAAAGTGTCTTAAAACTCATTGCTTTCTATTTCCTAGAATAAGAAAGTCTTCAAATGCTGTGAACCAGAATGCAGTATTGTTTGACTAAGATCAGGGGATGACCCTTGTACATCATTGCAGAAACAACATTACCCTGTGGAAGAAAGACAATAAAGCATTGCAGTGTAGTGTTTACGTGCCACTGGGAAAAACTGCTCAATGTACATGTTTTAAATCAAATCAGCATTAAAGCAATTTATTTATTTTTACAAATGTTTACTTATTTGGCAATCAGTGAACAAGGCATTTCAGGACCAGTAAGATGATAGATAAACCACAATATTAAATTCTTACAGAGTGTGTACATCCAGATGGTATGTAGTCTAAGCCTCAGTTCTAATCAAGTCTTAGATCAAGATGTACTGGGATATGACCACTCAAGCCATTTACATCTGCAAAGATGGAAATCTTAAAACTTCTTGGGGCAAATTGTTCTGATATGGACCACTGTCAACCTAAAAACACTTGTTGCTTGTGTCTTATGCCTTATGATCCAAATATGCAGGTTTATAGTTTTGTCCTTTGCCTCCTATCCCATAACCACGTACTGCTGGAAGTAGTCCTGCTCTATATTCTCTGTGCCATCTTATTTTCTCTTCTTAAGACTGAGCAGGCCCAAATCTCTCAGCCTCTCCTTATAACTGCATTCAGCTTCCAGCCATCTTGGAGGCCTCCCCTGGCCTCACTCTGGGACACTGATGTTCTTCCTCCCCTGTACTGGGGAGCCCAGAGCTCCAGCACTCTTGATACGGCCTCACAAGTGCCATGTAGGAGGAAGAACCACTTCCCAAGACTTGCTGACTATGCTCTTGGTAATACATACCAGAATGGCATTGGCCTTCTGTGCTGCAAGAGCACTTCCCCAGATCATATTCCGCTTGATGGTCACTAGGATTTCAGGCCTCTCTCTGGACAGTTATCCTCCAATTTGGATTGTTGCGTGGACTTGCTTCATGTCAGATTAAAAATCTTGATCTTGTTCTTAATGGATTTCATGGCAATCCTGTCCAGGTCCCTTTGAGTTTCAGCCCTGTTCTCCAACATTTTGTCCCTGCCTCTGGTTTGGTATCAGTTGCATGCTTGCTGAAAGCACATGCTGCCTCATCATCCAGGTCATTAATCAAGACACTGTAGATGTCACTACTGATCTCTAAAGAATCTTCTGCTCCCTGATCATCAGCTGGACTTTGCAGCATCAACTGTCTGCTTATCCCACCCATATATATTGTGAATCTGGTGATAGGGACACTATAGAAAGCTGTCAAGTTTTTGCTGAAGTCATGATATGCAATGCTCAGTGCTCTCCCTTTATCTATACTGTTCATCACTTCAGAAAAGAAAGAAGAAAAGAAAATAAAGACCTCAGTCAGGCATAATTTAACCTTGAAGCTAAAGTTAGCCAGTTAACTTCCTGTCCTTTGCATGTTTAGAAATGGCTTTAAGAGGTTTTGCTCTGTGAATTTGCCAGGCACCGCAATAAGACTAACAGCCCTCTAGTTTTTTGAAGATGGGTGGAACTTTTCTTGTTCAGCATATTGCCAAGACCCTTTGAGGACTAAGATGTTAATGGATTCACAATGACAATGGCAATTGTTCAAATGGCATTGACCAGCTCCTGCAGCATCCTCAGGTACACCTTGTTCCTTTGCTGTGTTCCTTTACCACAGATACTCCATTCATTTTTTCATGCTCTGCTAGGTTATGGGAATCCTAAGGATCAGTTTTACTTCTTCCTTTCCAGTAAAAGGAAACAGTTCTTCTCTAGACCCTTGTTGTTAAGTCCCCTGCCCCATGAGATATATGTATAATATCCATAATCTCATTAGCCTTCGTTTTCTTACTGTTGAACCTCCTAAATTTTTTTTTGTTGTATTTCAACATCTTTGGCAAGTTTTATCCCCTCTTGGTTTCCTAAGTGCATTCCTAGACACGCAGGTTATGTCTTTGTATTCCCCTATATGTTGCATGTCCCTGCTACCACATTTTGTGTCCTTTCTTTTTGTGTTTGCACTCACTCAGGAACTCACTCAGGAGTGTTTATGTTTGCAGGCCTTATGCCACACTTGATTAACTATTTTGATACTGCTATGGACTTCTCTTTTGCTCTGAAGACCTTTTTTGTTGAAATCTATCCAGCCCTTTTGGTCTCCAAGGCATTTTTTAATGGTATCTTCAAAACAGATCCTGAACAGAAAAATTTTGGCTCTTCTGAGGTCAAGGGTTATAATTCTGGAGTTTTTTTCTCTCTTTCTTCTCTGTGGCTCATAAACTCCACAGCTTCACCTTCATGTTTGCTGCAACCAAGCCTGTCCTTGACCTTTACATTTTCAATCATCTCTTCCTTGTCCATGAGTGGCAGGTTCAGTGGCAGGAGCATCTCTCCTATTTGAGTCATTGATGGTCTGCAACAAGAAGATTCAGTACTTTACAAAATATTCTTAACAGCTGACAGAGTAAAGTGACTTTAGTTAGTAACTGGTTTGGGGTTTTTTTTCTTATTTCACTTCAATTGTGACTTAAAACTTGTTCTAATCATGTGACTGTGTTGTAACCTAACATTCTGTTCATATCTTGATTCTACTCATTGCTTTGGAGCTTTTGTTTCGGTTATCCTGTAATGAAATTTTTAGTGATATTTTGCATATGCTTTCAAAACAGTAAGACTGCAGAGAAGTATTTCTTTTCAGTCATACAACCATGGCTTAATCAGAAGAGCTTCTGGCTAAAGTCCCCCAGTCACAATATTTAAAATGTGTAGAGGTTATAGAAGTTCAATTTACTTTCGGAGTATATAAAGTTTTTCAATAAAATATTTCTTTTCAGTGACAGTTTTTATTCTTTTTTCAGGCTGTCCAAGCAGTGGAAACATTTCTGAATGTAATACCTCCTTTGGTGGTTTTCAAGGATGCATGCGACATATTTCCATTGGTAACAAAGCAGTGGATATCATCTCTATTCAGCAGAACGGTTTTGGCAATTTCAGTGATCTTCAGATAGATTTATGTGGCATTACAGACAGGTGAGGAAATAATGTTTAGTCATTAATTTATTTATGCCTGTGTTTTGTTTCTAATAGTGATTTGATGACAAAGAACAGAGCACTGTTACAAAATAACATGCTATTTGTTTTGTAAGAATTTAGAAATCCTGAATAAATGCAGAATATGTAGCATATAGCAAATAGACTTCCTTTTACTGCAAATAACATTAAATTTGAATAAAATTATTTTATGTTTCTGACAAATTTAAGTATTTTGCTTTCTTCTCAAGTGAGCTGCAGACACAAATCCCCTACTGCAACCTGTAGTCCCATCCACCTTTTAATATACTATGTTTTTTACAAGTTACTGCTGTTTCCTATCTTCTACCTCTCCAGAAACACAGTATATAATATCCCTCACAGTGAGTGAACAATTGTCTTTTAGACCACGGTCAGAACTAATCTCATAACCTGCAATTAGCATCTATCTAAAAGAATGGCTAGTTGAAGTGTCCCTCCCCAAAGGAAAGTCCCTCCCCAGAGAGGGATACATTCCCAATAATGGAAATGCTTGAAGGACATTGCTGACTTCAGTGTAGTGAAAGCAGAGAGGGTTGCAGAACAACACAAGCTGCTGAGAAGGGAGCAAGTGAGCAAACAAACAGTCAAAGAAGGAGAAGTTTTATTCTGTAGACTCCAGAGAATGCAGTCACAGACAGATACGCTGTCCTTAATCCCAAAGTGTTTTTCTTGGATGCAGCTGAAAGGCTGTACTGAAAGGACACAGCAGACAGAGGAGAAATAATGTACTTTTGAATAATTCTCCCTCACTTTCTATATTTCTAGTCCTCATAAGGTGTCTTTTAGTTTCAAAAACTCTGTCTGTTGAATAATAAGACTTTTCAAAAGTTGTATCTTTTTCGGAAAACGCTGTAGGCAGAGATCTGCTTTAAGACAATAGCCAGTTTCAGGATCAGTCACACAACCTTACTTCTGTGACCTGCAATCCCTTCCTAGAGATAACACGGTGTACTGATATCCATGTTCTTATTTTGGAAACAGTCACTACTCCTTGTAGATGAAAGATGGAAAAAATACTAGCTATTTACCTAATTCTTCTTAAAATTTTAAGGAGAGAAAAGTCCAACATGAGGATAAAATTTCTCAAGATCAGTGATACAAAAGGAAAATAACATCTTTATGGGAGATTCTGGGTTGGTTGGTTTTGTTTTCTCTAATATTTTCAGATCTTAATTTATGTCTCTTCTTCTATCTTGACCATTGTACCTTTCTTGCATTGGCTCTCAATCTAAGCAAACATTTAGTTTTCAGTTCCCATCATGCTAAGCATATGTCTTCCTGATTTATCAAAATGGAAGTTCAATCTACTCATTTTTATATTTCGTTACCCTCATTGTATTTTTTTTTCAAAATAGACTACTTTTAAAAATCCTGTCTGATCTTGTGCTGTCTTGCTTCTGGGACTATTTCTTTCTCGTTGCTTTGCACAGTCTCATTTAATTCAATATCTGCTGCTTGTAGTTTGGAACAAACTTCATGTTTCTCTTTATCAAATTAATTCTACATCTCATCATAAATCCCAGGTGGTAAAGCACATATATTTGGCAAAATTAAAACTGCTTACATGTTTTAAACAATATTTAATAGGTAGCTTGTATGATCATGCGCACCATATTGTTTGAGAAAAAATGCTTTATTCCTACCATGATTTATAAATGTCTTTGAATGCCCTAAGCTAATGAGCATTTTGTGTTCCCAGTAGTAAATATCTCCCTAAAGGTGAGCACAAACAAATCCCTTCTTTGTCTTGGAGTCTTTATGCGAGTCTTTAGATCTTCAGTTCCAAATCATGAACCATGGCCCAAATTCTGGAGTTATTGACAGCTTTTTGTAATAGAAGTGATTGACACCTAAATGGAGTCCTTTTGTATTAGTTTTACGTATTTGAAGTGCATGAAAACAAATAATATTTACTCTTTGCATAGCAAACTGGATTTATATGCAATGGTAAATAAACTGAAAACAATTCTATTTAATCCGTTCTTTACCTCACATATACACATTTAGTATATGAAGAGTGTTTTTTATGAGATCTACAATCTTCATGGAGAGATGTTTAGTTAATAATTAATTTTTCTGAATATAAATTATTAACTTTTTTTATCCATTTAATACAAACAAATGCTGTATTGTTTTCCTATTTTCATTTCTCTCAGTTTGATAAATTTTCTCATTCCTTATCCTACTCTTCAATTGTTATGACTGTTTGCAGTCATCAATCTTTCCATGATCCCTCATTTAGCCATTTCATTTCAGGACATCCTTATATTGTTCTATTGCTCATACATCTCTTATGTGTGCAAACAATTCTCTTCATATATTTCTCCTTACTATCTTTTTTCTCAGCTCCTTTATCAATATATATTGGTTTAATAACTCCTAATTAGCTATAAACCATTCACAAAATCACTTTAAAGGACACAGTGTCATTTAAATGCCTTGCAATGTTAGCATATTTAGTCTCTGAGGAGAGAGTACCAGATGCGTCTGTCCTAATTATATTGAGCCCTACACAGAAACATACCATTTCCTACCAGGAGCTCTTGCCTTTTTGTCCTGCCAGCAGCATACAAAAAAAAATGATTGAACGGGTTTATATCTTTAAAAAGAAAAAGCCAAAAATAAAAATTATGATCACTGCACAGTTCTGAAATAGATTTTTTCACTTTTTTTTTTTGAATAAGCTGAAAAATGAAGAAATAATAGGTATAAAAAATGCAGCAGTTATTTACTTTTTAAAAAGGATATTTTAGCCATAATTTAGAACCAGGATAAAGAAATCGTATACAGAAAAAAAATATATCTAGTTAAAACTGACATACAAAGTTCTTATCTTTCCCTTTCTTTAGCGCAGCTATATTCATATTTTGGATCAGTATTCTCCTCTCAATATTAGTTTATAGTTATTAATAGGCTGCTGCCTTGGTTTAAAATATTATATAATTTTCAGAAGCCATGCACTTAAAAGCATATTATCAAGAAATATGCGGTAAATGTTTCATTAGCTGTTGCTTTTCTGGTTTTAGCAGACATAAAAATTATTTTTTATAGATTGAGTATTAGAAATACTGTTTCAAATATGAGAGTTTTTTGAGAAAATTACCTTGTTCAAAGAAAGCTGTGTCCTAAATCTTGCTTTGGGGTAGGGTTGCAGCATATAATATAATTTACATTTACTTTGATGTAGCAAGTGGCTACTTTCTATTATACATTCTGAAGCAGACGAAAAAACTTAATGTTAAAAGATTTAAATTTATTGTTTTAGGATTTAAATTATACTTTTAACTTGTTTGCACTTTCATTAAGGTTGGTTCAAACATTATCAATTTCTTCAAAGCTTTTCATCTTGTGAAAAATATTAGGAAGATTAATTAGTAGGGACAGGGAGTTAATACAAGTAAAGGCCATATAAAACACAATTTTTAGATAATGTCTTTATCAAAAAGGCGTAGGACACAAAATGTGACTGAAATAAAAGCTGACCAGCTGTCAGTGAATGCGCTGAAGGTCTTGAATGGCAGTTTTGCTAGAGATTTGTGTTTATAAGAACTGATGATTAGAAAGAGAAATAGAGTATTTACCTAAGAAACATTAGTATGTATATTTATGTAATTCTGTCAAACAAAGTAATTAAAATAATTGTAAGCCTGATGCCTAAATTTTATCTTTAGGCTCCAAAACATAATTCAGTGAGACACATATCATCTGTTGACTAGTCTTAGGAACACGTTTTTTGAGTGAGAGAATAGATACAAGATTAGCTGTTTCACTGCCAAAAATGTCACAGATTGCCTTGAAAATAGATGACATCTATCAGTTTACTTACTTTACCTATACTTCACCTGCTACTTCTTTTTTAATTCCCTTCTGTGAAAACCACTTATCCTTGTTTATAAACACGAAAGAAAGATAAAGTTCTTTAAGTGTCATGAGCAGTGAATGTGCAAAGACCCTGAATTATTCATAGGGCAGATGTGTGAAATGCTGGACTTTCTGCAATCCTAATTTAATATTCTCTTAATATTTCTTGGATGAATTAAAAGGTATTTTAAGATCCTGTGAATGTTAGTGGGCATGTTGTTTTTGTTAATTTTTTTCCTGTGGCTAATGTCAACAGTAAAGTAATTTTACACTTTCTGTACTGTATCATGCACATAAACTCAGTGCAGTTAGAATGTTAACTAATTTCTAAGGTGAAAAGCTAGTTAATAATTGGTTAAAAGCTAGTTGATAATTAGTTGAAGTGTGCCGATCTATTTCAATGTATTTTCAGCTGCCTTTATAAAAAAAGATAATTCCTTTTTTTTTTCATGTAACAGTTATTTTATACTTTAGTACAGTGCTGCAGTCTTAAACACTAAGAATTTACAGGTCATTTATTTTTTCAGTCAACAATTGTATAGTTAGAAGAAAGTAATCAGAACTTTTCAGGATCTTAGTCATATTACCAGAGTGGAAATGGCTTTACAAGTACTTAGTTATGTTGGAACCAACATACTGAACTCTTTCTAGGATAGAAGGTAAACAGGATTTTGGAATAAGAAACCGATGTCTAGTGCTTTGGTAAGATGAATTTGTTAGGTGAAACAGAAGGAAATCTGCTGTAATGTTGCTTTGTTTATGATATATGTTGTTGAAGAAATCCCGGTCATTGTAAAACTTGCCATTGAATTATCAGCACATGAGTCTTTATTAGTCTGTATTGAATTGTGACCAGTTGAACGCTAATAACAATTCTCTATCTTATGCCTTATTTCTGTTCTCATAGGCTTGTTACATAATTAAGATATTTTATAAGTAAAAGGAATGCCAAGGAAAAAATTATCTTAATTTTCTTTTACTTACATTGGCATCCTTACCAATGACTTGATGACTTCCTTCACATTATACTTTTCCAGGATTTTGCCTTTATTGCTAAGTACAATAGTAAGTGAGGAGAAAAAAGAGTGAAAATGCGCATTGTTTTTTGTTTTAGGTGTTTGCCTAATTACTGTGAACATGGTGGTGAGTGCTCACAGTCCTGGAACAGTTTCCACTGTAACTGTGCCAATACTGGTTACAAGGGAGCTACTTGTCACTATCGTAAGTATAAGGTGTTTTCTGATTTCTGATTATGCTTTTATTTCTGATTTAATTTCTTCACCACAGAACAAAACAAAAAGACAAAGCAAACCAAAGTAAAAAACATTTGAACTTACCATTCATAAAATATTCTCAATTATAAAAATACTCATAATTTGGTTTGAGGAAAGGCCTTGGGAACTCAAAATATGTAACAAAAAATTGATTGAACTTTTAAGTGTTTTTCTTCTACATTTTTTTTTGTATTTTATATAAGATAGCAATATCCTCTCTCATCCATATAACTCCACTTTCTGAATCAATGTATCATTTAGAAATACAGCAAATTCATCTGTATTAATCATAGTAACTAATATTTATTATTTCTGAGCCACTGGGACGACATGCATTTCCAAAGTAATCCTATGCTAAACCTCAAACACATGTTTATACAGTTTTCTAGATCAAGAAGTAGATTAGAAGAAAATAAAATAAACACATTTTGAAAGCCTAAGTGAGTGTAATTTAGGTAATTTCACAGGAGATGCTTTACTTTAGTACTGCTTTCAGCATGTTCTGGGAAGAAGATAAAATAAGTATGCTGGCTTTCATTGCATGCCTATAATAAGTAAAAATCCATAGGCATTTACTGGTTTGGGGTTTTTTTAATACAAAGATTGCCCTAATCTCAGATAAACAATTCTATACTTACATATTGTGTATATAAAATCATTACAATCTTTTTGGCAGCTTTTACAAAAAGAATGTATGTCCACCTGAATGGGATTTTTTGAGAAATCACTGATTTTAGAAGACTGCCTATTTAAAAACTTGCTTGTACAAAGTCAACAATAGTCATAACTAACAATATTAAGAAAAACTATGTAAAATAGAAAATATGATAATAGTAGCTTTTGAATACCATGTCGTACCCCATTAAAACCTGATGAGCCAGAGTGAAGATGAAGGTGATTTGATTCATTGCAATTTGAAAAGTCACAGATTGAATCATCTGTTAATTTCTATGAGGACGGAGGGAGGCGAGAGTTTCCTGATGATTAGGACTTGAGAAATGTAATAATATGAGTTACCATTTTTTTTATTGTCTAAAATAATAATGAATAACTGAACTTTTGTCATTTCTAAATTTAGCTTAAAGTATTTACTGTACAGAACCATAAAATTGCGTTTGAAAATTGCAAAAATTGTTTATTGTGGATATTTCATAGAGTAAATAAAATGAATGGTTTGTCTCTTTTTATAGTTGTTGCCATATAATGTCAGTAGCCATCAGGCAAAAAAATAGAAAGATAACACCCTTTAAAACAATAGCTTATTAAAAAAAAAAGGTATAGCACTCAACACTACTTTTCATTATTAATCTAACAGCTCATTCCTTTTGGCGTAATCTTTAGAAGTTTTGATAACTGATGGAGTGCAGTTTAATTTTGAAATGTAAGATAAAAACATTATGACTGCTCAAAAGAAATATAATAGTTAAAGGAGAATTTAGATTAATGTGTCCAGCTGTGACATTATCATCATGTTTTCTGAGATCCAGTTATAGAGGTGGACTCATATATCTTTTTTTTCTCAGATATTTGATATATAGGCGGTATCACAGATTTTTTTTTTAGATCTTGACTGATACAAAGTATACATGACAGGGAACCAAGGAGCTGTCATTTTGTCTTTGCTAATTTAGTTCTTTTACTGAAATCTCTGACATGTCACTTGCTTTTCCATTTACAGTGGTAAGAAACTTAAGAAGTGTGAAAGCCAAAAAATGCTTACCTTCTGCTTTATGTTGCAACAACAGCAACAAAAATCTGATTTGGTTGAGGTAGTTAATGGGGTTTTCCTCAAAATCAGATTACCAGAGTCTAAGTAATACCCTTGGCATTCTAGGATTTTTCGGAAGTTTTTCAATCATTTACTCACCCATATTTCATGTTTTTCTCCCAAAGGTTTTGAGCTGGAAATACAGAATAAAATCCTTAAAAAAGCAACATGTAATCTCCATGTTAAATAAAATGTGCTTAACAATTTCTAATAAAGGCATAGCTTTGATTGCATGAATTTTTCTTAATTCTTTAGCAGACAGCACACACCCGACTTCTTTTCCCAATGTCAAGGGTCATGCACTTTTTATTGTAATTTCTTGAATAAAATGTAAAATCATGCCATTACATTTGTGATGGAATATGTTCTTTTACAGCCATCTATGAGCAATCATGTGAAGCCTATAAGCACAGAGGGAACACTTCAGGCTTTTACAATATTGATTCAGATGGAAGTGGCCCCTTGGGACCATTTCTCGTGTACTGCAATATGACAGGTGAGGTGATAAACTTCCTTAGCTTACAGCTGTGGCTGTATGCATGCTCATTATATTGAAACACGACTTATCAAGTGAGAAGTCTCTGCAGTTTGTGAATTTAATGTAAACATGAACAACAAAATGAAGGCGACTCAGCTCAGGATATTGGGCAAATAATTAGCTATAAAAATTAGAATTATAACAGGATTCAGGCTGTGAAGCTAACGCAGCATTCCTGTTATGCTTTGCATAAATGGGGCATGGGTTCCATATGGAGACAATGTCATACTAGTTCATTTTTGGGGAGCAGCTTTGTTTTCACTGAAGTTGCAGCCTCTTGAGGATACTTAGGAAAATGAGAAATAAGTTATGTTTATGAGAAATTTTCTGACTTTCCCTGATAGCCTTCTGAAAAATTTTAACTTAGATCTGGCCTTTGTTGGGAGGAACATTGATATTAAACTTCATCTTTCAAACTGCACAGTGATCTTTTGGAGAATACAAATGCAACAGTTGGTCTGCTTTTTAACAAAGCAGTTAATGTTATTTCTGTATGGTATGTTGTATATTGGTAAAGGTCCTTTCAACTAAGCTTAAATTTAAATGGCTGTTTGGAATTTATTATTGCTGGATTTATGGCTGTCTCCTTTACTGTTTACTTAGCTCCTTATATTTGAAATTCTTTCCAGTCAAAATGACGGGAACATTTTATTGTTTTGTTTGACAAAAAAAAAAAAAAACTTTTACACAGTTTTAACTGTTTAAAAGAATAGATGAATAAGCTAGATTTGAACTGGCTAGGGCTAGATATGCCCCAAGTGTTGAGAACTTGACTTAGAAACCTTATGGTAAGATTTTGATGTCGACTTGAGCACTTTACCTGGTCTCATGGTGTCAGCTCCTGACTTTGACTTCTACAGTGAACTGTGCTTGCTCACAATAAGCACGTTTCAGATTGGCACAGGCTCTTAAAAAGAAATATTCTAGTGTCCTGTGAGACTAAAAGAGACCAAAGAATCATGGCAGAAAGATGACAATTTTTATAAGTGGGTATAACTCTCCAAGGTACAGTGTTGTGTCTGATTTATCCTTGTGTGTCCATGAACAGCTGTTCCTGTTTTCCTCAGTCACTCCTTATTCACCACATTAAGCAAACATCATTGATCAGTTCGTCATCTCAAGATGCATTCTGACAGGACGAATCCTCTATATTTGTTTTGTTCCCAGTTTCCTCATGACTGGTATTCCCTTTTCCCACCAGAGGCAGGAAAGACAGATGCCCACATTTCTTACTGCACTGCCTTGTCTTTGACATTCATGGGGCTCTGTTTTCAGGCAGCTGGGAGGGAGGTGCCATTTCCTGAATTTATTCTTGGAGGTCAGTTTCAGAATCAAAAGCCTACAGTCCACATTGTCAATTAAAATGCTACAAACTTTGCTGTTAGCTGTTTTTCTTTTTTGTATAATTTTGTGAGTGTGACAATGAGTTGAATATCCAAACTCTTTGTCTTAATTTTTATGTTCAGTGTAATGTTTAGATGTATTCGTGTCTGTATGTGTATCCATCTACCAAAAAAACCCACAACTATAGAAAACAGTACCCAAAACAAAGGAACCAAAATTTAAATTTGTTTTTCTAGCTATCTGGTTTTTGACAGTCTAATTACATCCTTAAAAAAATTTTATGATTAGATGAAGAATATTTCGTTTAGATTTTCTGACTATTACCTGTCTCTAAGTGACCATCATTCTTTCCTCTTCACGGATATTTTTATATGATCTGCCCTATATGGCCTACAGGCAGCTGATGATATAAAATACAGGTCAAGTAGTTAGAGTAATGTTGTTAGAATGTCTGAAATATAATGTCAATACTAAAATTTAGGAAAAAAAATATCTTTTTTTGTTTTTTTTTTTTACTTAGCTGGCCATAAATATGCAAGAATTCAGTGACCGTGAATCTGAATTTGACTGTCCCAGATGGGCTTTAACGGAAGCCTTCTCACCCCTACCTTGAAAGGGGTTTTGGTCAGGAGAGGTAGAGTTACAGGTTTTGAAAGGGGGAGTTGAAACAGAATAAGCTCATTTTTAACCTATTCACAGGTGAAGGATCTTGGCAAAAATACAAAACAGAAGAATTATATGAGCCTTCACCATGATTACTATTTAATTTTAGGTGGCAGTAATAATTCACCTTCATGTAATCTTAGTTTTACAGTAAACTCAGTATATGCAAAAAATTTCTGCTTCTATGTATTAAAGAAAAGGCCTATAGGCCATTTTCTCATACTGAATAAATCAGTTCAAGCTGTAAGGATGTATTTAATGTAGGTAGATTCTAGGATAGAGTTAGTGTTATTTTATGCAGTATTTAAACCTAGGGAGAGTGGTTTTTTCTTCTAATCTTTCATTGCAATTTACCAAGTAAACAATATTTTATTTCTGATATACAAATATTCAGGTGTCATCAGATATTCTTTCCCTATTGAATAGTCCTAACTAGTTGAATATCTGTTACAGTCATGGCACAATGATCTACCTATGAATAGAAACAATGAATAATTGTTTTCATTTTTGCTAAATGATTTATGTCTTTTTCGTGGGCTCCAAGGAGCTTTCTGTGATCAGAGAAGTTATCCTGAAGTTTGGCTGATTTCATCATTCATGCTCTTTCCCTTACTAACTTGCACAATGCTCTGATTCTTTATTACTTTTCACATGTGTTTGGAAAGATGCAACGTGGACAGTTGTACAGCATAACAGCACCAACCTAACCAGGGTTAAAAGTGCTAATCGAGAGAACCCACACACTGTGTTTTTCAAGTATTCTGCCAGCCTAGACCAGCTTCAGGCTGCAATAAACCTTGCAGATCACTGTGAACAGGAGCTTGCTTACTACTGCAAAAAGTCAAGGCTTTTAGATAAGTCAGGTAAGTAAAGCAGACAAACCTTATTATGTTGCATCATGCTTTTATTTTGCTAGCTACTGAAGTTATTTATTTCTAACAAGACTATGGCTTTTTGCTACTGTGGAGTTTGAACTACTTCAAATATTAAGTTCTCAGATTTCTGTAAATTGCCAAGAGATATTTGAACCAGGAAAATGCAGATGTCGATTTATAATGATTTTCTTTCAGAGAATTAAATTCGCAAGTTAATTTCTCTCATAAGACTTTTAAATTAACAAAGATTGTGAATAAGATCCCATCTTATTTAGTCTTCCAAGAACTTTTTAATTTTAAAGAAGGAATTAAATTATTACTGAGGAAATATTTTCTTAAAAGAGCACAAATTAGTGAGTAAATACCAGTAGGAGCTAATGTGTGCACTTAATGTGCATTTTGTGAGTACTTGACAAAACACATCAATAACATTGAATTTCCACTATCCAGTATAAACATTCTTAGAAAGCTCAGTAGTTAAAATGTGGATTATTGACAAAATTATAATTGCCTTAAGAAATAATGGAAGATCTGATCTACTTAAAATAAAAGCGAAGTTATGTAGTCTATTTAAATTTTAATTTTATTGACACAGCGCTGGTGTTAAAAGACCTTACTCTGAACATCTAAGCACTCCAAATAATGTGAAGGTAAAATCTTCATTGTTTATTTTCTTTTGAAAAACTTAGTGAAATTTTTTGGCTTGTGCACCAGGAACTCTTAAAATGCTAAAAATTGATTCGTTGACATTCTTTCCTACTAAGCAGAGAGAATGCCTCTGCGTGAAACCGTCTCTGGTTCTAGGTCTAAGCTCTTTACTTATGCATTATTTCTCACTAATTATGGCATGGGTATCTCTGGACTTCTCAGGCTGCTGTTTGCTCTTGGAACAATGCCTTTTTGAAAACACCTCCACAGCAAAAAAAGTGAACCTGCTGCTTAAGGTGTCCTGATGAACCTTCTTTTTACTGTGGGCTCCAAATTAAAGCTATGTTTAGATGTTCAAAACCCTGGTTTGCCTCAAGCAGAAAGTTTAAAGACTTTTTTTTTTTTGGTCCAGGGAGATTGCATATAAATGTGCTAAAATCATTCACTATCTATATTGTTATGCTGTTTATATTGCATATAGCTGCATGTTTATAAAATGCACATAAATGTGTTAAAATAAATGTTTTTAAAGTGTGCAATCAGATGTGGTAAGTTATTTAAAATTTAGTTTTGAATGCTAGGAATAAATAGATGTGAAAGAGACTTATATGAGACTTCTACAAATTTTCTAAAATAATTTCTTTTTAAACCACTCTCATTTCTACTGTTTACGATCTTCACTAGGTATGCCTCAGAAATAGAAAATTTGGTGATGGTTACATAATATATTTTTTGGAAAATACAATCCACCTAGTAATTCTAAACTGACTGTATTTTAGGAATGCATTGTATTCAATCAGCCTGGATAGCATTTGCAAATGATCTCATTAAAGAAGCCATTGCTTAACACATTTATGTGATCATTATGAAGAGATCTCTAACCATTTTAATTAATGGCTTTATTTTGCTCAGGCAGTACTTTCTGCCAAGGCAGTGAAAAAAATCTGAGCTAATCAGTATGAACTTGCAGCATTTCAGTAAATACTATCTCCTCACTCTGCTGTATGAACAAATAACTGAGACCAGCTTTTAAACATACCTCAGTGTCCCTAGTGAAATGTTGGGAATGCTAATTCAGGACTACAGTATAAACCTATGGTATGCTGTTAAAGCAGCAGAAATATTCTGCTTTTTACAGTCTTAGTTGCTAGAACCTTTTTAAAGTGTTGTCTGATAAATTATTTATACGCAGTCTCTGGGTTTTCTTCCTCCTGTGATGGTTTGCAAACGCAAACACTGATATTGGACATTGATGCCATTATGCAAGCTTGACTTTTCGAAAAACTGCACATTCTGGTTTTTTGCCTGCTGGGCTGACAGTTGTGTGGTAATGAATGCAGTCAATATGTTCACGATCTGAAAGATTGCCTGTGTAACAGAGGTCTTATCTAACAGTGAGGTTTAATAAGCAGTGGTGCTTGTAAGCAAAGTTGAGAGTAGAATAAATTCCAGCTTCTTCATGGGGGCCCGGTGCTGAAAATGGAGCTCCAGCAGAAGCAAAAAAAAAAGTATCTATAAGAAATTCTGTAGTTTAACACTACTTGATTGCTTCTCATGCCTTGACTTTCATGCATCCATCACCCTTCTTCCATCTCATTTGAGATGGTTTATCTTTTTGCTTCATATCATTTAGCTATCATGTGTTGTGCAGATATTTCTGTTGCTATACTTGCTTCGCAATATCTTTAAGCTTATTCTGCAGTACTGTACTTTCATTAAAGTGCTTTCATTAAAGAAAGTAAGTTTCATCATTTTGCTACAAACAATGCTGACTGGATGCACCACAGAGAGATGTGATAGTCCTGGGCAACTTCACTTTTCCTCATCAGATATACCAGTTTGCTTATGGGATAACCATTAACATGATTTCTGTTGTCTCTGAGTATATAAATTCTGAATCTGCTGTCCATGACTGAACAGCTGTCTTTGGATGTTTCTGTTTGACACCACGACTCAGCTACTCAGAGCTCATCACAGATATTGGTAGTAGTGCTCTGTAATACTCTTGGTAGTGGGATGAGGCCATTTCTGTAACTTCCCTTATTCTATTTCTGGTGGTTCCAACATCTGAAATTGATCTTTACTAGGGAATATAAACTATCCTGATTTTTAGGATGATTATGTCTCCACTTTCATGGACCATTTTAAAATGAATTATATAAATTGACTGCTTAAGATAAATTATTCTAATATCATGGCTGGCTGAACTAGGTACTGTGAGTTCCCTTTTCTACTAATGCAAGCAAAAATCTGTGACAATCACTTAGTATGTGATAACGAAGTATTAAAATGAAAAATTGCTTATCAAGAAATTTATTTTCTTCTGGTCATTTAAAGGTGTTAGATTTCAGCAGGTTTTTTTGTCTTAAACTTTTGGAAAACTATTTGGATGGGAAAGCTGAGAGAAGTAGGAGACAAGACTGGGCATTGATTTTCTCTAACCTTTTTAGATGGGATGCCACTGAGCTGGTGGATTGGAAGAACCAATGAAACTCATACTTACTGGGGAGGTTCCTTGCCTGCTGTACAAAAATGTGCTTGTGGACTGGAGGGAAGCTGCATTGATTCCCAGCATTACTGCAACTGTGATGCGGACAGGGATGAATGGTGACTTTTTACTGTTCATTATTCAAAATAACATTTTTGTTAAAAGTAAATAAAGAAAATATACAGGCCTTAGCACATTTATAACACCAAGGCATTTGGAAATTTAAGTTGCCATACTGTCATCTGATTCTTTGCTATAGAACATAATTTTTCATAAAGTTATTGCTAGACATATTAAGTATTATTGCTAATTCTTTCACTGTAAATTTTGGGGAAGACTTAATTTTACAGATACTTTCTAGTCTTTAGTGTATTGCATGTTATAAATTTAGACAATACTTCTTTAGCCCAACTTCAGTTAGTTTTAGATTACTGAACATAATTAAAATTAAAATAAAGTGTTCTGTTAAAAAAGTTAATTCTTAGCATAATTTATAATTACACTTTAAGGTTTAGACTTTTTACATCCTTTTTTTTTTTCATCTACAACATAGATAAAGAAAATTAATACTCTTGCTATCAATGAAACAAAGCAGTCATATGGAGTCCTATTCAAAGAGAATAAATGGATTTCTAGGATGTACATCTTCCACTTGTGCCTAAAATTCTCTGGTGTCATTTACAATAACTTTCAAATAAATAATATAATGAACGAGTCCTTGTTACAATGTCAGATCTGAACCTTACTTTTCATTTAGTAGGATCAGATGCAACTTTCTCAACAATAGCTCCAATGCAGCACAGGATTTGATAATGCGGAGGGACTTTTCAAATGAAAGCTCTTCTGTTAAAGAAACTTTTATGGTCTTAAAATTATGAAGTTCATTTACCTAAATAAATAAAGTTCAGTGAGTACATTAATATATGCATTTTAAAAAATGTATCAACATCTATTTTTTTTTTGAAAGTGGGAAAATGTAAAGATTAGGAACTTAGAAACAACTTGATGTATACAAAATCAAGCAATACATCATTTTTTTTCTTCTGAAGGTCCACCCTTCCTTTAAAGGAGTGACTACTGAGTTGGGTTGGAAAATGTTTGTTCCCTCAACATGAGCAGGGAATTCAACAGACACAGAAATGAAAGTACAAGAAAGAGTTAATCAAAGAACAATTCTTCACAAGCTTCAAAGATTTCTGGAGAAAAGAATTTCCTATTGCAGTAAAATTCGCAGAGTGATATCTGTGACATTTATTCCAAAAAAGAGATTAAAGAAACACATACATCACTAGGAATTTCCCTAATATTATGCTGTATGAAAATAAAAACAATATTAATTTCTTACACAAAAATAAGGTGTTAAAAGATGAATGCATTTCGAGAAAAAAATTAGCACCATTTCCCAGACATGTAAAATGGTTTTCCTCAGCTTTGTCATGCATTCAGTCCATGCTAACATATATACATTAATTTTTAATGGCAACATATTTGTAAATGCAATAGATGCGAGGCTTATGTGCATGTCTTCACATGCACATCCACTTCCAGTAAGTTGCTTAGATGTTTATGAGTGTATTAAATTCAAAGTACAATGACACTGGGTTTGTATTTCTGTTTGTATCCATTTTTGATACTCATCTTCCCAGTGACTCCGGTGTTACAGCAGTTATGTGTGCACTAATTTTGGTGCTTGTGATTAATGTTGTATTTGATTCCCTAGAGACAACTGTTCTGGATCAGTTGACTAGATACTGTTCAGTGGTGGAAAAAGTAGGCAGAAGCTCTGCTTGTTTGAGATACATTTTGAGCACAGGGAACACCATGGTTTTGAAACACTGGTTTTGACAGTCTACTTTTATAGTGAAATCTATCTTATTTCATGCGTTGAACATAGATTTAACTCTAAACTCCTTATTTGAGTAGTCAAAAGCTTTAAGCCTATAGAACTCGACAACAGATTTTTTTTTTTTTAAATCTGATACTAAAAATTTAAAAATTTGAAATCCTCTCCACAGAAGATAATTTATATTCAGTTTCCTTTTGTTTACAGCATCATTTTACTGAAGGAAACACTTCTGATGTTTTGAGGAATTTTCTTTTAGTTCTAAATTAGAAACCTGCAATATCTCACTTCATGAAAAATTAACATTTAAAAAACATCATGTTTTGCATTCCTCAGTGAAGCAAAATAGTTTGCTAAAAAAATGTCCATTTGTTTGCACTGTGCTCCAAAACAGATAAACAGAAATTGTATGCAGAAGAAGGATGATGATGATGATGGTCATGATGATGATGATGATGATGATAGGAAAGGAAGAGGGGAGGAAAAAGTCAATAATTTTATTCAGTATGAGGATTTTCTGCTGTTTGTTCTGAACTATTTGCTTTGCCCTTAAAGGGAGGATTCAACCATGAATGGACTAAATAGACAGATTAAATTTTCCAGAATAGACCTGAGTAACTGAGCATTTCCATGGATTTAGGGAAGGAAATTTTAGGGCCAAAACTGGTGCTTATGAAATTTAAAAATTCGTTTCTGGCACTAAGTCAACAAAGATTTTAAACAAGGAACTAAGACTAATGTTACAAGTACTAGATGTGTGCTCAGAGTGCAAAGTTGCATATTTTTTTTCCTGCAAGTTTCATATTTGTAGCATGTACTGTTTTTCCTGTAGTCAGCATGACTTTATACTTTTCTATTTGATTTTTTTTTTTAACTTTTGTCAAGGTTGGAAAAAAAAAAAGTTAGACTTACTTGAAAGTTATATTAACTATTGATGACGGAGTAAATTACAGATACAGTATGTCCTCAGCAACATAAAACTCATTTTCAAATTTGACTTGAGCAAATTCATTGTCTTAGGCAGCTAGTGAGGTGCCCCTTTATTTATTTCTCACAACCATAACAACCATGGTCACAACCATAAGACTACCTGCTTCCAATGAAATTCTTTTAGTCCTGTCAACTGAGCCCAGTGTCAACTCCAAAGCATACGTTTCTGTGTACAGTTTTTTGTATCACACATGCACAAACACATTATACACACATACATATTTAGGCAGCCTTTTTCAGTTTTTTTTTAAAATTTCTTTCCTTTTTCTCAGGAGTGTGTCAATGATAATGAAATATTTATTGGAGACATTTAGGAGAGCTGTGACTTTTATTTTACCTTTTCAGGACAAATGATACTGGCTTCCTCTCCTACAAGGACCATCTACCAGTAACTGAGATTGTGATCACAGATACTGACAGACCAAACTCGGAAGCGGCTTACAAACTGGGGCCTTTGCTTTGTCGTGGTGATAGTAAGTAATAAAGAGTTTTGCTAAACAGTGATGCATTTTTTCTGCAATACCTTTGAAATATTATTTGTTACAAATGTAAGATAGACTTCTCTAAAAATCTCATCCAGTTCTTCGTGGAATTAGGAAAAAAAAACGCCACCATCGAGTGCAAACCATCAAAGTTGTAAAAATTTATTTTTCACTATATATGTCAATAGTGAGAACAAAAAGTGTTATAATAGTTTTCAAACAGATATTTTGGTTTACCCAACTGGAATTAACTTATGAATAAATCATTACATGAAGGGGAATTTGTAGCTGGTTGCCATGTCTTGGGGACATACCATTCACTAGCTATGAATGCATCCATCACAAAGCATTACACATGTTATCTCCTCTGAATATTTATGCATCTAGGAAAACTACACTGTAGGAGAATAATGCAGTGTATGCAATATCTACATGCAAATTTTCTACATGTAAGAATTTAAATTTTGCAAATTTAATCATAATACTAGATTTACATTCTAAATACATATATGTAACAACCAGAATAATATGTTTGTGCAAAATGACACCTTATTGAAAATTTGTGATGATACTTCTCTTTTTAATAATTTCCCTTCTCAATGGAAAAGAGAACGTTTGGCTTATGTTCAATAGTAATGTATTACACAAAATTTTATGTCTGCTGCTGTTTGTAATCAAAAATTAGGAATTAGGAGAAGAAATGCTCTAAAAAACCCCAAAGAACTCAGCTGAAGAATTGGGTGGGCCATATTTGATAAACAGTTGAGTAAGTTATTACAGTATTCAGATAGGTTAATTTTCTTAAATCACATTACCTTATGAATTTTCATGAACTTAACTGTTATCTATACTAATTATTATATTTAAATATAATAGATACAGTATTTAGAAATATTTTTATTCTTTATGTGATTTTCCGCCTTCATCATATGGTGTCATGTTTGGTTTTCAAATTTCTTCAGTTTATAAGAGTAAGAGAAATACCAGTAGTGTACTGTTTTCTAGTTTTAAGCACCCTCAGTACAGCACATTGATAAAAACATATAAATTAGTATGTATTTATTTTTGTCATCTCTGTCTTGTCAGAGTAATTATGCCTGGAAAATTTGTTAACAGATGTGTGTTTCAGCACTGCATTCTAATTTTCTTATGAAAATTCATAAGACTTAAAAAATCCCATTGGGTTCTTTCACTTTGCTAGTCTGACATCTGATTGTGAACTGATCATTTGTCCTACATATCGTAATACTATGATATAGTATTATGGTATTAATTCAGAGTGATAGGACCTACTGAGGTGTCCTGCTTGTAGCAGGATTAGCCATGTGTTGAGATCACTGGTCTCTCAGTGCTTTGTCAAACTGGTGTTTGAAGCACCAAGGATGGAGCCTGCACTGCTTCTCTGGGCAGCTTCTACCTCTGGCTGTCCTCAGTGAGAATTTCTTTTTGCTTTCATTAAGCCTGAAACTCTGTGCTTTCACCATAACCACTGTCTTTGATATTCACCCCTTACACCAATGCAAAGACTCTGTATCAGTCTCTTTGATGATTTCCCCTTAGGTTTTGGAGTCTGCTATCAGGTTCCTCAGAAAACCTTTTCCTTCCCCTGGCTGGAGCAGCCCAGCTCCTCCTGCCTGAAGGGCAGGACAAGTGCTCCAGACCTGAACATTCCGGTGGCCTCCACAATGCTTGCTGCTGTTTATTAATGTTTTCCTTTGCTAGAGGAAAGGAAATTGGAAACCCAATGTAGGTGCTCTCTTACAAATGTCAAATAGAGGGGTAACCACCTCCCTCAGTTGGCTGGCCACGCTCACTCAGCCTGTGGTGCGGCAGACCTCCACTGTGGCCACAGACAATGAAGCCAGTGACAAAGACAGCAGTGAAACAGAAACACTTACAGCTTGTGTAGTTCTAATTACTGGGGGGAAGAATTTGAATGCCACTACTCACCAAGTTCCCAAATATTATTAATTACATAACCTGACCTCAGACGTGACAGATCTTAAAACATGGAAGTCAACTAGTTTCCTTGGAGTAATCTCTAAAACATACAGACAGTTTTGACACCCATTGACCTCCCTGAGTTCATTTGATGTTTGCTTAGTCTGGGTGATTGAATTGCTGCAATTACATGTTACAATATCATGACAACAAGCACAAGAACTCAGTCTGAATGTCAGAGAAATATTCTTGTAATGTCATACAACTTTATAGCATTTGACTTCAAAAATAAGCAATTTTGAAATGAAACAAGCTCAGTGAAAAAATTTCAGAATATAACAGTTCATGGTCATAATACAGCAAAAACCTTGGAATAAGAACATTGATTTAGATTGTTCAATAATGCAATTTTTCTCAGCCATTTACATCATAAAGACAGTATGAGAAGACATGTATTTAAGGAGGTAAGAACTAAAATTTGAGAAAACAAAACAATTTTTGAAGGAAAATAATTGTGTCATAGATTTTGACATAAACCCAAAGTGTTAAAAAACCCACAAATTTTATGAGTGTATATAATAAACTATCTCAATACAAGTTACTATATCATTTTGGCATGTTATATGTATATTTAATATTTTTATGATGTATAATATATGATGTGTCACCTATATTAGGAAATTGTCATATAAATATTTTATAGCATGATATATAATGAAGTCCAGGGAAGGGCAGTAAGGCCAATGAAGGGCCTAGAGGGTAAGTCCCACGAGGAAAGGATGAGGAAGCTGGGGATGTTCAGCCTAGAGAAAAGGAGGCTCAGGAGAGACCTTATCACTCCCTGCAGCCACCTGAAAGGAGGATGTAGCCAGTGAGGATTGGCCTCTTCTCCCTGGCCGCCAGTGGCAGGTGAAGAGGACACGGTATCAAGCTGCACCCAGGGACGTTCAGGTTGTACATCAGGGGAGTTTTTTCATAGAAGGGGTTACTAAGCATTGGAGTGGGTTGCTCAAGGAGGCTGTGGAGTCATCATCCCTGGAGGTGTTTAAGGGAGGACTGGACAGGGCACCTGATCAGTGCTGTGGTCTAGTTGGCAAGGTGGTGACCACTCAACAGTTGGACTCGATATTCTCAGGAGTCTTTTGCAAAGTAAGTGATCTATCCTACACAGGAAATTATACATATATATATTTATATGTATATGCAATATATAAATATATATATTATGGGCATATATATATATAATACATAGACTTTATTGCAATATATTAATATAATTCCTCATATATAATATGTGCTGTAATAAATACTGAGTACAGGACATAGTAGATTTTTTTCTACTCATTGTGTATCAGCAGTGGAGTTTATAATGAACATTTTCTTTGATATTCAGTTTTATGGTTAATGTAAATAGCTATGACTTGCAGTAATTTCTGAGTTCTGCATATTAATTTTCACAGTAGACCAAATTGATGAAGTTTAAACTCTCTTGCCAGGCTACTGCTTCTAGCATCAATTTGAAGCTGCAGAAGGAAGGAAATCTGCTGTTAAAACTTTTTTCCTAACCTGAGGTTGCTGACACCCATGAGGGTGTAATTAATGTACATTAATGTATTTAGAAGAATGTAATTAAATATACATTTAATGACGTTTACCTTTGCGTAGATGAAGAATGCAGAAAAATGTCTAGTGGCAAATACCCATTTTTCAGAAGTGCTGTCAAACAAGGCAGAATAGGTATTCCTGGACTCACAGTGCCATTTGAATACTCTTCAAAGAGATCATTGATATTTTTACTTCTGTCACTCTCCAGAATTAAATTATACAATTGTATTTCACAGGGGATATCTTTTATTAAATTGGTTTCTGTTCCATCTGACAGACATTAGTTTTTTAGGATAACTGACTAGCATACCATGTAGAAACATGGAGGAGAAGGTTTACTGGTATTTATAATACCTTCAGTACTTCATTAAATTACCTGAATCTAAACAATCAGAAATTCTTTTTCCATCAATAATCTATTCCTTGTGGGACAGTTACTTGGGAGGAAAAGAAAATGTTAATGCCTACAGCAAAATAAAAGTAGAACCATGAATAATTGGTTGAATTGAATTGCCATAAACCATGCACTCCACTGACTTAAGTTTCCAAGTTAGATTTACTTATTTGGGTGCTTCTGAAAAGTCATGTATCAAATACAGTCCAGCAGAAGGTGGCACTTTATTGTTTTAGTTAACATTCCATTTCAGTACTTGGCTTCTTTATTTTAGGCTTTAAGGATTGATCCCTTCAACGAAGTATGTTACTTAAAAGAAAATCAAACCAATTGGTCAGAGCAAGGCAGGAAAGGGTAGCCTTCGGTAAGAAAAAAACTCCAAAAATAAAATAAATACAATATAGTTTATTTTATAAAAGTTTTTAAAAATTACATTCAGGTGTTATTTATTTTTTTCAGCATTTTTATAAAGTTACCTTACTATAAGATGCCAAGGTAGGACTCACACTATTCTGTCACCTTCAAAATGAGGTACTGATTTATTACTGATTCATTTCTATAATCCCTTTTCTGCTCTACAATATGTTTAATAAATTGTATGGTATGACAGCTGGCATCAGATTGAAAAATGTATCTAACTATAGTGAAAGTTAAGATTAACACCAACTAAGCAGAGTAACAGGAAAGATTTTGAAGTATATGAGAATGAACAATGTTTTTGGTACATTAACAGATATAAATTTTATGGTCTTCATGAAAAAAGAAAGTTATCTTCATTTTTTTTTGTCATTATTGAAGTAAAAGCTAGATGTTGAATAAATTCCAATAGAGTCAGTTAGTGGGAGTAGATTAAAAATACCCACCCTTCTATGTTGGGTGGTTTTTGCTCTTGTTCTTTTTATTACAAGGGCTGAGTAGACATATTCTCATTTATTACTACGAATATCCAGTAAGTGTTAGGGCATAAAAATAAATCCAAAATACTGAAATATAGCTAATGTGCCAAAATTATGTATATTAAATGGGTGATTATAATCTGTCAGCATAAGACTAATTCTTGGGCCAAAAATAAAATTATTGATTTAGATCCTTAAAAAAAATAATATAAATGCATATTTATAGATAATATAACACATTGTAAAGATTACATACCATTCTGCAGGAATTTACATTAATAAAGATAAGGGTAATACTGGTGAGGACACCAATAGAATTTAATAAGGTATTTGATGGAGTCTTGTTTACTTGTCTGAATAAAAGAAAAGTAAATTCAACTGCAGAGTGACAGTGCAAGCATGTAAATGCAAGCAGATAATCCATTCAATGTGAGTTCTCTGTTTGACATTTAAATAAAAAAAGAAATATTGCCAGCTTTGGATGTAACAGAGACTAACTGTATCAACCACTTGCAATACCGTCATTAAAGCAGTGCAGTAAATTTCTAATTTGGCAAAAAAAAAACCTGTTTCATCTCTCTTCAGTACCCTGAGAAATCAGGACATGTCTTTCACTTTCAATAGCAGAAGTATTTGTAAACTGTGTATTCAACTCTTCCCTTTTATTTGGCCTTATATCAATTATTATTAATTCATATTTGTCCGAACCTCAGTCTAATCAACATTGTTTTAGTCCTCTTTGCAGCTTCCTGCATAATCAAGAGGTTTAATACAAGTCTGTGATTATACTTTTACATATATGAAGAGAATGTAAGGTTAAAGGATAGTATTTAAGAAGTTGAGGTTCATTTTTTAGTGAAAGCATTTAAATCCCTTTTTTGAATTTGGGTGTAATCTAAGGTGATGTGTTAAACTTAAAAAGAGTTTCACAGAGGAAGAAATTTCAAATAATATTCTTGAAAGCAGGAGATAAAATCAGGAATGTATTTAATGTTTGGGATTTGAAGCTACACTGTATGTGAATACATACATATGCACAAACTGACAGTAAAAGCATTTGCGAATTTTCCATAAATTGACATTTTTAATGCAATCAATTGAATATTTTTCCTAGACTAAATTCTCTTTTTCAGACAAGACTGATTCAGGGAATTTATATAGTCTGTGTTATATCAGACATTGAACTAGATGATCACAGTTTTCCCTTCTGGACTTTTATCTGTGGAACTTACAGTTAAAAAAAAAATCCCAAGGTACAAAATGTACAACATAAGATCTTTATTTTGTTTGCCTAAATACTCAGTGTCCCTGCTGACAGAATGAAGATGCAGCCATTAGAGATATGACAAGGAATTGACACAAATGATGAATAGATTTCAGTTTTGAGTAGAAACTTGAAGAGCTCTATGAATTGCAATTGCACAATTGTTTTGAGAAGGCTAATTTATCTGTCTTATTATTATTGTCCCTTTTTTTTTTTTGTTTTACAGTGTCACGTTGGTAAGGCTAGTTGATATATGCCAAAAACATATGTATATTTTTCAATAAAAATGACTTCATGTATAATTTACATTAGGATCTTCCTTCTTTTTACTCATAGGAACACTGCAGTCTTACAGCTTACAAATGCTAAATAATATTGATTTTCTAACAATATGGTGTTTGGCAGTTCCAGAAAACTAAATGGGAGACTGTGAGCCAGATGCTGTAAAGTTAAGAAATTCTTTTCCCACCCTGATTTACAACAATATAAGATACTTTGTAATATACTTTTCCTAAGCCTGTATTTAAGCTGCTTGATCGATAGAGCGTCTTTACATTAATAAATTACACAGTTCTCAGAGCTGAGAAAAAGAATGGTTAGACAAGAAAAGGCACTAAACTAAGAGAGAAAAAAATAAAACTTCCTATCCCTGCCCTCCCCCAAGGACTCCATTTTGATTTACAAATATCATTCAAATGCTTCTGTGAAACTAATTGTATCATTACTTTACTGGACTGCTACTGCCCCAATTGCCTCTTTGCTAATTGCTGGCAATGTTGTACCAATTTTGTATAAATTACAGTATTAAACTTCCTATTGTGTTGGAATGACTGGTATCAGCCAGCCCATTATTTTTAAGTAGCTGTGATACACAGCTGTTAGTCACAACAGTTGTGAAGTTTGCTCTGTGGGAGCCATGACCTGACACAGTTGAGGAACATGGGCTTAAAATTGATGCCAATATGTGAGGCTGCTGCTTTTGTCTGGTGGCACTTTTCACAGGTTGGCAAGCTCAAGAAGCCCATAAGGCAGCACAGGAGAGTGAGGTGCAAAGCTACATGTTCCCTTCCCAGCCCGAGCCATCTGTTCACAGCTGCCTTACCGTGTAAATGTTATCCCGATGGCTGCTTTAACTTGTGATAGCTGGCAGTACTCCCGGGTGTCAAAAGTCATAATAAGCAATTGCCAGAATATGTGTGAAAATCCTCCCATGCTGCTTTTCTAGGGTTTTCTAGGTTTGGGTTCCAAACTCTTCCAAAAATGGTAAAAACTCTGCTGGAATGAGGGAATGGACTTTAATTGTACTTCTCTGGCTGTGGATTAGGCCTCCATATAAACTGCATAATAAGGTTTGCTTTTGCAGGGAAGAAAGAAATTTTCAAATATTTTTTTTTATTCCCCCTTCCCATCCTAAAAGCAGAACATGGCTGGAGCAAGAATTATAGTACTACATAACTATAAGAGTGAGATCACAACATTATCAGGAGAATATTCAATAGGCTTGATCAATTAGATAAGAAAATATTAAATGTCTCATTTTGTTTAGAAAGCAATATAGCTTAATAAAGAAATACTGATATATCTGTAATGATTCAGCAATATTAACCAGGTACTTCTAGTTGAACACCATAAATGAAGATTTTTGTCCTTATTAGAAGAAGGTGATATTAGAGATTTTACTTCAGCATTTTAAAAATCAATAACAAAACCTCGCAAATCATGATTGGATGCTTACTAAAAATAAATAAAACCAGGAAAATATCTATGCTAATTTATTAAATTTTCCAATTTACTTCCTTGATTTATTCTACACTAATTGCAAGGATATTTGTCATGCATTCTTTGAGATATCTGGTAAATTTCACTGGACTGCAACAGTAACAAGTCTCTTTTCCTTGTTATGTAAAATATATATTTAATAAGTCTCATAGTTATTGCTCGTGCTAACTAATCCTAGAGTTATAAAGGTTAGATATAAGTAAATCTGTAATAAAAGGTCTTAGCTGTTAGCTTTGCACCACCTCCATGTTCACCACTGAACCACAACCTCAAGTGCCATATCCACAAGCTTTTCAAACACTTTCATGCATTATGACTCCACTCTGGGAAGTCTGTTACAATACTTTACAACCCTTTCAGTGTAAAGAATATGTGTAATATTCTAAATCTAAACTTGAGGCCATTTCCTCTCATCCTGTCACTTGTAAGCTGTGAGAAGACAATGGGCCCTGCCTCACTACGCCCTCCTTTCAGGCGGTTGCAGAGAACACGGTCCCCACGAGCCTCCTTTTCTCCAGGCTAAACAGCTCCCTCAGCCAAACTACTTTAATGTAGGTAACGTACTTCATTCACAGCTGCTGTGCTTGCTTACTTCATGAAAGGATACGGCAGGCCATAACTGGACTTCACAGCTGAGATGCAATTAATTTTGTTTCCTAATAATTGTTTTTTTGTTGCCTGAGCTAAGCACCTTATTCTTGGTGAAACGTTATTCTACATTCCCAATAATGCGCACCTTTTTGTGTTATGAGCTAATGGGGAAGCTTCTGTGGATGTGAGACTCTCTGAACACTGCAACCCATTCTTAGACCTTAGGGAATTCCTTAGGGAATTTTCTTTTGTTTATCAATTATAAAACTTACACTAAAAATGTTAGATAACACTGTATCTATCATCCTTTCATTCTCTTAACCAGGAACATTTTGGAATTCAGCTTCCTTCAACACAGAGACATCCTACCTGCATTTCCCTACCTTCCATGGAGAATTCAGTGCAGATGTCTCATTTTTCTTTAAAACTACTGCATCCTCAGGAGTGTTTTTAGAGAACCTGGGAATTCAAGACTTCATAAGGATAGAGTTGCAGTGTAAGTAACGTGACTGATGGTTTTGTTGTTGTTGTTATTATAAAAATTGAATTTCATTTAATTTAAAGGAGGACTATTTAAAAACTCTACCTTTTTTACTTCTATTGCTACTACCAAATCTTTATCATTATTGGAAAAAATTACCGCACTGAGACCAAACAAGCATCCATTTGAAGAAATTTTCTGCCCCAGGGATTTCTTAATCTAAGAGCACAGCAATCAGCCCCTGACTGCTAAGACTGTTTCTATTTCTTGTGTTCAGTGTATCTCTACCACCAAATTCTCTTCCTCCCAATTTTAAGACCAGGCATTATATGTGGCTGCTGGAAGAATCACTCAATTGCCGTGTGAGACTCAGACCTCTTGTGCCACAGTATCTTAAGTCACACATTCTCATCTTTTTTCTTTCTGGTTTTTTTCTTCAATTTTTTTTTTTTTAATTTATGCAGACACAAATCCTTAGACTTAAAAGCAGCAATAAATTTTTTTTGCATAACAGAGAATTAAATATCCCACTAAATCTGACATAAGGTGACCAACGTAAAATGAAACCTTTATCTTAGTTGACCCAATGTATTATTCTTATATTGCTCATTATTGAAAAGGAGAGTATTTGAAAGGATAAAGCATTTTTTCATTAGGCTTTTGAATTAATTTGAAGTGTCACATTAATTGAAAAGTCTTATTCTTGCCTGGTGACTCTGAGAGTTCTCTAAAATTGTTATATTAGAACAATTTTTACCTTGAGATTAGACAGTTCCTCATTTTTTTCCAAATGCATTTTCTTATCAGCCTCCCATATTTTCTAGAGAAGAGTACAAATATATATATATAAATGTTGTTTTGCAAAATATTACTATAGAAACATTAACTATTTCTCATTAAAAATAAAATATTTTGCTTTCTTGGCTTTTTATTTTTGTCCATGTTAACATCTTATGTTAATGAAACAAACAGGGAAACACCTTTTATATTAGTTTAATTATAGATTATTGGTTTGTGTTTAATGAAATTGTGTTTCATCATCTCATACTATAGTGCTGTACTTGAAAACTACCCTGTTTTCAACACTATTTTTGCCAGGTTTTTGGCAGTGTGAACTGCCTTCTGTTAAATCTCTGTGAACAGTTTAAAGGTAAACTCAGTGTCACGCAATACAGAAAATGTACTGGATCAGCACTTCAGTGGAGGCTCTCTGAAGCACTGATGATAGTCTTGTCTGATAAATTATTTTCCATTTTCAAAATAAACAGTTAAATCATGGAAGCATTAAAGGAATGGTTCTGAGAATTGAATTTATTCAGACATTTGTTAGAAGACTGTAAGTTTTTCTTCAGAATAATAATATGAAGACAGACTCGTGTCACTTGTCCCATTCATTCATAAGCATAAAAACCACTGCATACTTATGGGTTTTAAATGACTTTATATGAATAGGGAGGTGTGAGAGAAAGCAAAAGGCTGAATGGGTCTATAATTTCAGCATCTAAAAAAGCAAAGTTTTCTCATTATTGTATAGAATATAGAGATATTTCTTCATCTCCATAAATACCCTAATTTGTTGAGTAGACAGACCCACTGTTTTTTGTATGACATATCTAAATCAAGTGGAGGATTGTTTGTAGTGGACCCAGAATTGTCTGCTTTTATTGTGGAAAATATCAATCAGAGGTGAGCAATATATATTTCCATCAAGAGTATTTTTCTCAAAAAAAAAAATTTAACTTGAGTGTTTCATATGGTATAAGATGACTTATATTTCATCATCTTATAAGTCCACATCCTTTATAAAAAATGTGAATGTAAATTACCAACCTACACTTATGTACTACTAATAGTTTCAAATAAATTAATATTTTTTATTTGTGTAATAATAAATAATAATAAGGTAGATGTCAGATGCTGCTCTTTAGGATGATGATGTGAGAAAATGTTTAAAACTTTATCATATCATTAACATTTGACATTCAGTACTTAGGAAAACTTATTTTTTGTTATATATTGATTGTTTTCAAACTTTATATCTAATTATTTTATTTATGGAGAGTGTTCTTTAGACATTGAAGTCTGGCTTCAAACAAAAAAGTCAGATCCAAAAATTTAATACGAAATGTGAGACTTAGAGCTATTCTGCTGATTTTATGAAGTTATAGACACTGTAGTGCATCTGTGTACACATTCTAGAACACTATTGCAAAAATGGTGTGTTGCATCCTAACTGTATTTTAAAAGAGAGGATAAATAAAAGAAGATACTTGTCTCAAAGAAGACATTTAATCCCTTATTTTTGTTTTGCAATAAGTTATAACTGCATGTTGAACTTCTTCCTGATTGCTGATTTTCTGCAGAAATACTGGTTGACAGCTACAAAGCTGATTCAGCACTGAAGGGTACACTCTGCTAAAACAGGACCAAAGGTTACGTTCTCTAGCCAAAGGTCTGGGTATTTTATATTAAATGCTCACTGAAGGTTTATTTCCAAAGAGTTAAATAGAAATTTGAAGTAGGGTTGGAAACAGAATGGTGTATTGATTTGGCTGGGCTTCTGCAATTGCTTTGGAAGTAGTTCAGAACAGTGCAATATGCAACTACTGGTGGCCTTTGCCCAAATTTGCGACTTACTCTCCAGGATGAGTGCAGTTCAACTTCCTCCTTTATGGAAGATGCTGGATTTTGCATTCTGTAGCATATTAGCTGGTAATCACTTTCTGCTTCTGCACATGATGCTTTCACTCAGTACTCTGGATGGTTCTCTGTAGCTGTGCTTTCTGTTCGTTGTTCTAGCCACAGCTAGCCACTGACCACTCTCCATGACTACCATCAACTTCCACTCCCCTTTGCCAGTCTGTAGTTGTGCTCTGCCTGGGTTTGAATGCATTAGGGTTACAAGAGTTCTTGCAATGCTTGGATAGTTTTTAAGTGAGACCAGTGTATGTAGGACCCAAAAAATATTTTTGTGCCAGAAGTCCAGGGTGCATTCTCTTCTGCTACCTAGGATGCATTCTCTTCTGCTACCTAAGAAATGACCAAAGTGCTCTGTGCGTATGTCCTTTGTTGCAAGATAATATATTTTAGAATCCAGTATCATCCTTCCATGTTCTGTGGCATATTCTCCTGGTGGTTCTTATAAAACCAAGTTTTCTTTCAAATTTGCAGTATTGTTCTTATAATATTATAGAATGTTAAGTGATTATATTATATTTCACTTTTTCTGACGTATTCTGGTTAGTCTTCAGACACTACAATGGATGACCATGAACCCATTCTTGTTATTGCAGCCTTCATATGTGGAACTTCAGGGATTTGCTTCCTTTTTTTCGAGATTGTATGAATTTTTTAGTGGTACTAACATAATTCACTATTTCAAAATCTTTGTTGTGCACTTTCTTGCCTTTAAAATTTAAACAGTGACTTTATCAGATCTGTCATTCTGATACGCTATTCAATAGGCCCATTCAGTGAGTTCAAAGCAGAACTTGTGTTTTCAAGCTTAACTCCAATAGTATCTAGAAGATTACAAAGACCTCTCTGCAGAAGGTAACAGTCAGTAGAAATTCTTTTTAGCCAGTCACATGGATTTTCTGTGGCTTTTGTTCTCCTGCTGTGTGGTTGTGGTTGTTTTTTGGTTGGGTTTTATTTTTATCCCTCTATAAGAGAGAGTGAGTTCTCAGCTTTTTCCAAAGAAAAGAAATTTATCCTAAAGCTAATTTATTTTACTGAGGAACTGTGTTTAGATATCAATTATCTCTTATTATTATGTAAAACTTGATTTTTAAGCAGAGGAGGTAATTTATTACAAAAGGCATTCCATTTTTAAATTGACTGCACAATATGCTTTATTTAATAACTGAAACAGTTTATGTATTTCCCATTTTACTTTTCTGTCTTAGGTTCAACTATTATAAAAAAAACGCTTTATAGCAACAAGATTTAGGGCTTAAGGATTGCAAATGTGTGACATTACTCAGTCTAAAGGTTGGCCAAAGTGGATTTAAATGTTTAAAAATATCTAATTTCTTTTTTAAAAGTGAAAAGAAAGTAAAAAATACTGCATGGAATATTTTTTTCCACTTCAGTTAATTAATGTTTAAAATGTTGTTTGAAGCTCATCTAATTCCCTTGATTCCTAATTCTTTTGCTTTTCTGTCAGAATTCAATGATGTCAATACAAAACTTTTTTTTGGATTTGTGGAATCTTCTCTATAATCCTTTAATTAAATCCTTAATAATACAAAATTATGGTTATCCATTGTCAAGACAATACTTTTTTTCATACATTATTGTCTTTCAATATATAAAAGAAAGACTTTCAGAGAGAATATTCACAATTTTCAGATCCTCAGTATTCTGACATATGCCTCATCTTTTTATTTTGACCTGCAAAGGTTCAGTGATTTTCTAGGCAAACTGTGAAGTTGTGCAATGTGAAAGCTGCTCAGAGAAAAACTCAATTTAAATCATAATTTTATAAACTACATCAAAGTCTTCTCTCTGATGTTCGTAGAGGCTGTATGAGTAAATAACAAAAGTGAATAGACAGTAGAAGATGCTGGTTGGATTACAGTTGTGATAATTTAAATATAGTTAAAAACAGCAATAAATTAACATGTAATCAAGAGGTGCATTTCATCCAAACTGAAAAATTGCAAAGCTAGCACATTTCACTGTTTCTTGACTACTATGCTCTCCAGGGGTCCGCAAACTGATTGGTTTCTATGCGGTGCATAAATCATTGCTCTTGCTGTCAGTGAGTGTGAAGAATGAGCTGCAGGCCTCTGCAGTAAACTCTTCCTCTAAAACAGTCAATCTTATTCCATGAAATAGTAGCTAAACCTTAAAGTATCTTGTTCTGCTATTAATTATTTTGTGACTCGATTAATTATGAAATAATTTAAATGTCTGCTACTACTTCGCTCTTTCTAGCTCCATATGAAGTGGCTTTTTCATTTGATGTGGGAAATGGGCCTAGCGAAGTCATAGTGCAATCACGCAATTCCTTAAATGACAACCAGTGGCATTATGTGAAGGCTGAACGAAATGTCAAAGAGGCTTCCTTGCAAATAGATCAACTTCCTCAGAGATCTCACAGTGCTCCGCCTGATGGACATATTCGCTTGCAACTCAACAGCCAGCTTTTTGTAGGTAGGCGCTGCACAAAATATTTCCTAATGATCATCATAAAAATGAGAAAATGCTGCGGTGAGGAGGGGAAGAATAAGTGTTGCCAACCAGATCTTTTGAAAACACTTTGTATGATGGCATGAGAGACTTTGTGAAAAATCTGTGCAGAAATTCACTATTTTGAGACTATAGATCTTGGATCTATAGATCTAAAGCGCCTTGGCCAGTAGTTTCTCCAGGACAGGATTTCAAATGAAGTTTATTTCTTCTGAGATTTGTTTGAAGGACCAAGGATCCAAGGATGTAGATTTGCAACCTTTTTTGAGAGGACGTAATCTACTAAAGGAAGTTGTGCCATTTCTGTAGTTTCAGGGGAATTTTGTTGTCTCTTTATCCACAGCTTCTCAGGTTGAAACACGAGAAAGCACATTAAGCACAAGAGAGCTGAAACACTTTAAGGCACTTGGAAAAATGCTGAAAAAGTAGAAATGGAGTAAAATAGAATTAATTAGTATTTATTTAGCTATTACAGAAAGCTATATAGAGCTATGTGTTATATCCACAGTAGTGTTCTTAATGTAATATTGACTTATTATGAATTCATAAGTCTCTGGTGTAAATATATGTTGTATATATAAGAGCATTTAAAGCTGACCCTACTTTTAAAGAGGTCTTTTTTTATGCCTGCTCTGAGAAACTCATACTAAATTAATGTAAGTTTTATTTGCTGTGGGCTGGGGAGGAATACATTTAAGGACAATAGTGTTCTTAAATTGCCACCACCAGGTTGTTTTAGTCTATTATAACTGAAAATAATGACAGCTATGTCAAGATATTCCATGTAACACAAATAATTACACAAACTTTGAAACTGAAAAAACTTAAAATGGATGATCACATGGAAGCATTTATCCAAATGAGAAATGGAAATGTATGAGAATTATAGTTTACAGTCTCACACATTGTGGAATATTTTCTGCTTTTACTTTTTAAAAGAGGACAAAGGACAAGAAACATCAGTAGGCTGTGCAACAAAGGACAAGAGAGAGAGTATGTAGGTTACACACCTTGCTAAGTAACATAGATAAATAAAATGTTAGCTATCATGAAATTTGCTAAAAATAAGGAACAGTGAAAAAAAATGAATTAACAACTTTCACTACTCGAAGGATTGCTCTGTATAGTTATCACCTCTGCTAGGTAGTCAGACATAATCTGGCTGTTATTTCTCTGCATAGAGGGGCTTTAACCTTCCTATTTTTGAAGAGTAGACACAGCTTCCGAGACAAAGTATATCAGAACAGACACCAGCTGAGGGGTATCATGGAATCATTAAGGTTGGAAAAAACCTCCAAGTTCACCAAGTCCAACCTTTAAATGAACACAACCTCATCAACTAAACCACAGCACTAAATTCCACATTCAGTTATTTCTTGAACTTTTCGAGGAGTTGAGACTTCACAACACCCCTGAGCAGCCTGTTCCAATGCTTAATCACCCTTTCCATGCAGAAATTCTCCCTGATGTCCAACATAAACATGCCCTGGCACAGTTTGAGATTATGCCTTCTCGTTCTGTCAGTATTTTCTGGGAGAAGAGGCCCACTCCCACCTGGCTGCACCCTCCTTTCAGGCAGTTTTAGAGAGTGATAAGGTCACCCATGAACCTCCTTTTCTCCAGGCCGAACAACGCCAGTCCCCTCAGCTGCTTCTGTCATGAATTACTCTCTTAACCCTTTTACCCACTTCATTCCCTGTTCCCTGATATGCTCCAGTGTCTTCATTGTAGTGAGGGGCCCAGAACTGGACACAGCACTCCAGGTGTGACCTCTCCAGTGCCAAGTACAGGGGGACAGTCACTGCCCTGTTCCTGCTGCCACACTATTGCTGATACAGGCCAGGATGCCATCGTCCCTGGCCACCTGGACACAGCCGGCTCACGTTCAGCTGCTGACCAGCAAACCCAGATCCTTTTCCAGCATGCAGCTTTCCAGTCACTCTTCTCCAAGCCTACAGACTTGCATCAAGTTGTTTTGACCAAAATGTAGAATTACCAAGATCCTGATATGTTGAACACACAGCTGACCACAGCCCCTTAGTCCAGCCAGTCCAGACCCCCTACCAGATCCTTCCAACCCTTCAGCAGATCAACCTTACCACCCAGCATAATATCATCTCCAAACTTACTGCAGGTGCACTTATCCAAATCACCAATAAAGATGCTAGACAGAGCTCCTCCCCTCCCCTCCTCTCCCCTCCCCTCCTCTCCTCCTCTTTTGTGAATTAATAGAGTCTTCAAGGGCTCTCTGTAATTACTTGACAAAACAGAAATCAAATGTACTTTTAAAGCTACTTATAAATATTTTCATATGAATAATTTTGTCTGTTGGAAAGTCATAATATACTGTTTATAGGCTGTAAGCTATAAAGTTTGTTTACATATCAATTATTTAAATGTTTTTAAAGCTCCTGTAAATTTATTTTCAGGTGGAACAGCATCCAGGCAGAAAGGATTTTTGGGATGCATTCGTTCATTACGGTTGAATGGAATGGCCCTTGATCTGGAAGAGAGAGCGAAAATAACACCAGGAGTTGAACCAGGCTGTCCTGGACATTGTAGCAGTTATGGTAACCTGTGCCACAATGGTGGAAAATGCAGAGAGAAATACAGTGGATTCTCCTGTGACTGCACTTTCTCAGCCTATGCTGGTCCATTCTGTAAGAAAGGCAAGCATGTCTTTTAGCTTTATCAGTTATTGAAAACAGGATCATACAGTCCAGATCAAGATCTTCAAATCCCCTTAAACATATGTTGAAATCTTGCAAAATATGCACTTTACATAATGTTGGTAAATATTCAGCTGAATTTACTCAGCTGTAAGTTTTAATATCTGTAAGTTTTGCTAAACACTTTTTTTTCAGAGATAACTTCAATATATACCATTTAAACAGGAACCACATTACCCTCTTATAGCATGAAGATGCTGAGAGGATCAGCATCTTCATGCAACTATTTTGATTCTTTGATACTACAGTAAATCTAGGAACTATATTTTTGTGGTAAAGCATTTGGATTTCTGTCTTTCAAATAGTAATCTCTAAAACTAAGTCTAAATTTGGAAAACAAACCAAGGAACAGAAGAACTTAAATCTGCTTTTTGCTGTAAGAAAGTAAGATCTTTGCAGAAAGGACCGAACCCGTTTTCCAAGTCTTTTTAAAGTAGCTCTTTGGTGAAGTTATCATAATGGTAGATGATGACAAGTCTGAATTTCAAAAATGAATGAATGAATGAATGAATTTCAAAATTATCGAGAAGTTTTAGTGTTTGCATATAATTCAGATTTGCAAAAAATCTTGCTTCCTCCATGTATTAAATGCATTCTGCAAAGTACTAAGCAGCTTATATGCCACAACTTCATGTTACTCTAAATTAGCACAAAATCTGCCCTGTCATCACTGCCACCACAAAAGTGAGGGACCCAAAGTCTTTGGACTTTCCATATCTAGCACTGCAGGTCTGATGGCACTGTATGAGGAATGGTGTTTTCCTCCTCTGCATCAGAAAGGACTAATGGTCACACTGTAATATTCAGCAGAGGCAGACTAGCTTCTGTTGCTAAGAGTGTGGGGTGACCAAAGTAATAACTTTCAGTCAGCTTTTTTCAAGTACTTGACCAGATTACAGAAACTTCAAGAAATTCCTCCGAAGTGTGAAAGCTGTGATCCAAAGCACTAAGACTTTTTCTAAGAACAAAGACTAAAACTTTTCTGCTTTTAGCAGAAAACGGCAGAAAACAGAAATCACAGAATTACAGAAGCTCTCTTTAAGTGATTCAAACATAAGAAGAGCATAAGTAGGTTTCTATTTTCCTTTTTTTTTCTCCCACCTGACCAGTCTCTTCTACCACATATCTAATCTAAATATTAGGATTCAAATTGCTGCACCCAAATTGCTGTTGTTTGTAGGAGCACTGTGCATGCGAGACAGGATATACTGTGCTTGAGGACCAGGATGATCAATAGAAAATAACCTAGAAAAACATGTTCTTCATTAAACAGATATTTAAGACACACATCTAAAATAAGCTTTTGCCTTAGACCAGGTTGTGTCTTAAATTTCTCTGTAGTTCTAAATGCTAGTTTCATTTAAATTTACTTTTTAGCTTTATCACAATAGTCTAGAATACATTTTATTTTACTCTGTGGTGTGGCAGAAGGAAAAAAATACCAACGAAACAACAAAAAAAAGCTCTCTAATGTTATTTTGCATTATATTAAAATATTTAATTACTTTTTGTTTCAGAGATCTCTGCCTATTTTTGGACTGGCACTTCTGTGACATACAACTTTCAAGAATACTACACATTAGCTAAAAATTCCAGTTCTCATGCTTCTTCTTTCTATGCTGACATGACACTGGCCAGGGAAGCAATCACATTTGCCTTTCGAACAACACGGACACCAAGCTTACTGCTGTATGTCAGCTCCTTCTACAAGGAATACCTCTCGGTCATTCTCACCAGGAATGGTGAGTTTTCAGCTTGGATGTCTGGAAATACTAATGAACATCATAACTGTCAGCTTGGATTCTCTCGGATTTCCAGACCTGAAGCAGGAACTACATATTGTACTGTTGTTTCTTTAGATGGTATCTTTGTTTTTCAGCTGCATCACGCATTTCTTTCCACATGAAAAGCATTCCTCCTACTGTACTTTCAACTTTCACTACTGTTTTTTAATCATGTTGCCAAAAATATTTATTTCTGAAAATCCTTTAGAAATGTTTGGGTTTTAGAGTTTGGAAATGAAAATTGAAATTTATCTGAGCTGTGTTCTATTCATGAGGACTATTAATTGTCATCCTCAAAAGAAATTATGAAATAAAATACTTTTTAAAGTGCATTATCCATTTCCCAAATTAATCAGAGGTAATTTCATTAAATTTATTTCATAAGCTACTTATATAACTATGAATATATATATATATATATGTATGTATGTAAAAATATATGTAACATTACTGATATTTCTGTGTAAGCTGAGCATTAACTATTAGTCGGATCTTTCCATTCTTTCATCTAGATCTAGGTGTTTTTTTCTTTAAGTAAAAGCACCCCACGGACTGAGTTAAATTTTCAGGTTTATCTTTGCAGTCACTGTGGGTCTGTGCTTGAGGAAGGTTCTGTGCTTTCCTAGACACATATTTGGATATAGAATAGCTGTATTATCCTCCCCGTCGTGTGACACAGAACATGTGTTGCTCATGACCGGCCTGGATCTCACATGGGCCCCTATTTCGAGAGCATGAGTAGAAAATTCTGGTCCAACTGCAGCTGAGAAGGAATTTCTGACCAGGAAACTACATTGCCTCTGTGTTCTCTTCTGAGTCTTTGTGTGATTATTTGTGTACAGATGGTATTTTGGGAGTTGACAATAAGGAATGGAAAGTGAGCTAGGAGTTAGTACACTGCATTCAATTTAATTTTCAAATGGTCAGAGGTTAACAGGACTGGACAGGGAAAACATTATTCAAGAATTACGAGTTATATTTGGTAAGTCACAATTATGAGAGCTACCAGACTAAGTCTTTCTCAGCTGAATTTTGAAAGTAATTATAAAATTTCTGCTCAAATTTTAAGTCAGTAATCAAAATTGAGACAGTTTATGACTATTTTTGCCACTATATCCTGCTTCTGACATTGCTGTTACTCATTCTGTTGCCTTTAATGTCTCACTTATATCCATTACTCATAGCTAAGTCCTTAAACAAATCAAGCATTTGTTTTGCTCTTGCAGTATACCCCTGTGAAGCATGTTAGATCATATATTGTATAATATCTTTCACAAAATATATGATCTATACTGCTTATAGTGTATGTAGTGTACTACAACTTTTCTCTCTTTATCCCTGCAGGAAGTTTACAGATTA
The DNA here is from genome assembly GCF_035770615.1 of Melospiza melodia melodia. Lineage (NCBI taxonomy): Eukaryota > Metazoa > Chordata > Aves > Passeriformes > Passerellidae > Melospiza > Melospiza melodia. The sequence goes on along the minus strand of NC_086226.1, from coordinate 57,500,312 downwards.
GGTACAAGTTAGATAGCCATCAAGATCCTGATGTCTTCAGCATCAGTTTCAAAAGCATGGCTGATGGACAACTACAGCATGTGAAGATTAACAGAGAGGAGGAGACACTTTTTGTAGAGGTAATTCTGTTAGGAGTGGGGTAAAAAGTGGATTATCATAAAAAAGTAGACAAGCAAAATTCAGTAAATACTTGCAACAAGACAATTACCCCCAAATAAAATGTGCCTTAATATCTCAAGTAATCAAAGCAAAGTTAACACTCTCGTGATGCACAATCAAAATTAATGTTAGCCAATCTCTTTGATGTTATTTTTTTTTTATTTCAACAGGCCAATATCACCTCCTAATTTCATATGAAAATGCAAGTAATTGTTTGATGGCTGAATTTTCAAAATTTAGTAAATGTGTGTGACTGCTGTTGTTTGTTTTGGGTCTTGGATTTTCAGGTTTTTTAGTTAAATTATGCATTAAACTACAGTACAAATATATTACCACACAGATAATAATGTAGGTCTTTTAAAATTCTTCTTTGGTCTCTTTTACATCATCAAAGGAATGTGGCTATTAAGGAAGATATTTTTTGCTGTTTTTGTGGAAATTTCATGATAAAATACTAACATTTATTTTGCTAATGGTTGATATTAACAGGCAAAAAGTCTTTTTTTAATATAATTTTAAATTCAAAATACCTGCATGTTATAATTTAGTATTTTGAATCTAGAACTTGAGTAATGGTTCTTGGCTTGAAGTTGTTCTAGAGGTACCCTGAGAGGCAGAATATTTACAATATAATATTTGATCTTTATAAAATTAAATACTGAGTGCCTTTTTAAAATGAAAAGAGAGTTTTTCATATTCTTAAAGGTTTGCTATTTTTTATTCATCCTAGAGGTGAAAAAGAAAGAATCAGGCAAATAGCTAAGATAAATAAAGGTTTATTAAGTGGGATGCTTAAGAATATCAGTTATAATCAGTGATCTAAGGAAGCTAATAATCTATTTCCTGATGAGTTTTTATGCTATAAATAACAAATGCTTCCCTCAGGTCTTCTTATTTTTAGCCTTGATCTTACTTGCTTTTTTGAAAATATTGACTACTATTTCTTCCATTATTCTACTTTGTTTCTCACTCTATCATTCTGTAGGTTAACCAGAATGAAAGAATGAAGTTTATTCTGTCTTCAGGCACAGAATTCAATGCAATCAAGTCTCTCACACTTGGCAAGATTTTAGGTAAGTGGAACACCACAGCATTTTCTAAAACTACAAGGTTTTCTAAAATATGGATCAAACGTCATCATGAGGTGTGAAAAAAACCAACACAAATGTCACTGAAAGGTATTTGTTATTGTGGATTTACTTAGACACTGAGTCACAATCAAGGTAGAAACTTCAGTCTTGTGGAAATACAGATATAATCACAAATAAGTGCTTCCTGAAAAAATGATCAAGTGGGTTCCATTAAAAATAATTGTACACTTCTCTCTCATTTTGCAATCAAGCATTAAGAAACACCACTTTTTTTTCTATTCTGGATAAAAAACAAATCAAATTGAAGTCGCACACAAAGATGATATAATATTATTAATCACGTATTGTACTTGAAAAACTTCCTGTGATTAGATTTTGATGTAAACAGTGAAGAATATGGTAATGTGAGTCAGATCTTTGTTGGAGATTCTTTGTCTAGTGATGATTCTTCAAAAGACGTCTGTTTCTCTTAAGTAATCATCAAATGAAGTTTACCAATCTACAATCACCATTTCTTTAAAAGAAAATAGCAATAGCCTGGACTGAAATTCTCAAGATCTTGTTATTTTCATACCTTTCACTTTGGCAATGATAGAGGAAGATTTGGTGTTGGTGCAAATTTAAAGGGTATTTCTCTTTTCTCTAAAGTGATTTCATAGAATCACAGAAAGTTTTGGGTTGAAAAGGACGTAAAAGGTCATCTAGTTCCAACACTCCTGCTGTGTGCTGGAACAGCTTCATCCAGACCAGGTCATTCAAAGCCTCATCCACTGGCCTTGAACACTTCCCATGAGGGGGGTGAATGGATTGAGAGCAGCCTTGAGGAGAAGGGCTTGGGGGTGTTGGTGGACAAGAAGCACAGCATGGGCCAGAAATGTGCACTTGCAGCCCAAAAGCCATTGGTGTTCTGGGACTGTTCAGGGCCAGGTTGGATGCAGCTCTGAGAAACCTGGCCTAGTGGAAGGTGCTCCTGCCTATTATAGGGGGTTGCAATGAAGTGGTCTTTAAGGTCCCTTCCAGTCCAGGCCATTCTATGACTCCAGGCCTCATCCAAAGCACTGTGGCCAGCAGGGCAAGGGAAGTGACTCTGTGCCTCTCATCTGCTCTGCTGAGACCCTACCTGGAACCCTGCGTCCAGCTCTGGGGTCCCAGACAGGAAAGACATGGACTTGTTAGAGCAGATCTAGAGAAGGACTGCGAAGATAATCAAAGTACTGGAGCAGCTCTCCTATAAAGACTGAGAGAGTTGGGGATGTTCAAGCCTGGAGAAGTCTCCAAGGCGATTTTATAGCAGCCTTACACTACCTAAAGGAGGCTACAAGAAAGCTGGAGTGACGTTTTACATGTGCATGTAGTAATAGGACAGAAGGGAATGGCTTTAAACTGAACAATTGTAGATTTAACCTGGAAATAAGGAAGAAATTCTATGCTGTGTGGGTGAGAGATGCTGGAACAGATTTTCCAGGAAAGCACTGCATGCCCACCCCAGTCTGTATTGATACTGGGGGTTGCACAGATGCAGGTGCATAACTTTGCACTTGCCATTGTTGAATTTGATGAGATTCACTTAGTCCCAGTCCTCAAACCTGTCAATGTCCCTTTGGGTGGCATTCCATCTCTCAGGTGTGTCAACTGAACAGTTCAGTTTAGTGTCATCCACAGAGTTCCTTCAGATGCACTCAATCCTGCTCTTGGTGTCTTTAGAAAAGATGTTGAACAGAAATAGTGTTGGCCCAGAGGGGCACCACCTGTCACCAATCCCTGTTTAGACATTGAGCTGTTGCGTGCAAATGTTTGGATAAGGAGATCCAGTTAATTCTTGATCTGTCAAATAGGTGGTTGTTCTCAATCATGAGAATGTTATCTAGAAAAGGCAGAATAATAATTTTAAATATATCATAAAATTCATACAGGGATAGTTATTTTTATGAGAACAATTACCAAATGCTAAATAGCTTAAAATGTATTAAAGAAATTCAGAAACCATGTTTATAGGCTATTAAAAAAATTCTTAATTATTATTTAGTTATCTTTAGGAGAATCTCAGTGTAGCTAATTTGTTTTCTTACTGTAAAACTAAGCACCTCTAACACAAACAGAAATATATACTTTAGAAATGTAGATTTTATATATAAATCTTACACTCCAAAATAGAACTGGTGTGTAAATATGCACAGAAAATGAAAAAGAGAATGATCACTTATGCATAACTTTAAAGCAGTATTAGCTGAAATATAAACTATTACAAGAAAATGTTACAAATATTTCCAAACTTTACAATATTATGATAAAACTGAATCAGGAATGTATAATATTTGAAGTGTGGTAGTTTAGTGCAGTCACACTCACATAAGGTTAATACCACAGTGACCAGTACAGAATGAAAGCCTCTTCTATCTTTGTTATAAAATATCATATCAAAACTTTTATCTGTTTGCATAAAAATGCATTTGATTAAATCTATGGAAATGTACACTTTTAGATAAATAGTCTATTGGCCTTTTGACCAGGACCAATAATGTCTCTTCTGAAGGGCCATACAGTTACAAAAACTCAGAGGTGGAATTTTCTTCAGTTATATGATGGCTTTGCAATGACACAGCAGTTCAAAGCACAGAGTTATAATGACCTGGGCAGCAGTCAGCCCAATTTGTCTCAGAATCTGTACTGAAGAAAACATTTCTTCCCATTTCAAAGGAGTTACTATTTCTCTTAGAAATCTGATTGCTTTAGGTTCTGATTCTTGTGAAGTCCTATCTAGAGACTGAAGAAGACTTCACGAAGGCAGAGGAAAAAAGTAATGAATGTTTATTGCAATGAAGAGATCTAAACATAAGGAAGGAGTTAACAAAATATGAGATCATGTATTTCTTGTACATGAAAATGTTGTTCAGGAAAACCACACAAGGAAACTTTTTTTTTTTAAGAAAAGAATTATCTTCAGTTGGAGAAGTATTTTTCTAAGCTCTTCTGCATTTGAACATGACAGTTTTTTTGTTCAAACAAAACTTGTGCAAAATCTCCTGCTCTAGCTGGATCACCATGAGTCTGTGGGACCTGAGGGGATTCAAACAGTAATACTGAAAAAGCTGGCTGATGTCACTGTCAGGCCTCTCTCCGTGGTTTTTGAATTATGGAATCTGTTCAAGTCCCAGTTGACGGGAAGATCACTGATGTTGTCCCAGGTTTCAGTAAGAGTATATAAGACTGACCCAGGGAGCCACAGGCCCGTCAGGCTCACTTCAGTGCCTGGTATAATTATGGAGAAGATTATTATAGAAGGCATTGAAAAACAGCTGAAGGACAATGTAGTCATTAGTCATAGCCAGTACAGGTCCATGAGAGGAAAGTCTTGCTTATCAAACCAAATTTCTATTTATGACAACATAAACATTCTTCGTTAATCAAGGGAAGCCATTTGACATAATCCTTTTCAATAAATCTTTTGAAGCTGTCTCTCGCAGGATCCTTCTGGACAAAATGTCCAGCCCACAGTTGGATAAGCACATCATGTGGTTAGTGAGCAGCTAGCTAACAGGTCAAGCACAAAGGGTTACAGTGAATGGGGTGACATCACCTGTCACTGGTGGGGTTCCACCAGGCTCCAAGCTCAGCCCTCTGCTCTTCAACATCTCGAGAAATGACTTGGATGCAGGACTTGAAGGTACAGTAAGTTTGACAATGATACTAAATTAAAAGGAACTATTGACTCCCTTGAAGGCAGAGAGGCCCTGCAGAGAGACAGAAACAAATTAGAGGGCTGGGCAGTTGCCAGCTGTATGAAGTTTAATGAAGACAGTTTCCAGAGTCTGTAGCTGTATGTAAGGACATAATGGGAATGAGATGTTGGAAAGCAGCACTGCAGAAAGGGACCTGGGTGTCCTGGTCAATGACATGTTGATCATGAGCCAGCAGTGCCCTGGCAGCCAGGAGGGCCAGCCCTGCCCTGGGGTGCATCAGGCACAGCATCACAGCTGGGCAAGGGAGGGCATTGCCCTGGGATGGCCTCACCTCAAGGTGTGCAGTTTTGGGTGATGTAATATAAGACATAAAGCTATTAGAAGACGTCACAGTTCTTGTCTTAAAATATTCTGATAGGAGCTGTATGTCTGCTGACTTTCTGCTTGACCACTTCAACTCTTTGAAGTGTTGGTGGTTAGGTACATTTACTTTGAAGTAAAAAGTAGCAAAAGGAAATAAACCTAACCCCCAAGATTTAAGGGTGCATAACTTCAGTTTACTGTAACATACAATAAACAACCTGTGAGTGTTTTTGAGTGCCACTTTCAGTCACTTAAATTTTACTTTAGGAGGAAATTGCCCCATCCATTCTAAAACCTTACTTTATCTAGCAATATTTTCTAGTTAAGAAGTCAAGTGAAATCAAAGGATTCATTTATTTCCTTTCCTATTATATGTAGTTTAGTAAAGGATTTGTATAGGAACTAAAAAATAATAGAAACCACTCTCCTCTTGAGGTTTTCAATCTGACGCATATTTAGAGGTATATATTTTTATCACAGAGGGTTTGTGAAAAGCTTTCTTGCCACTTCATTGTTAATCTTCTTCTTAAAATATCCCATCCTAGCAGATCTTTCAGTGCATAGAGGCAAATATTGAAAACAGCTGCAAAGAAAGCACAGACAGTTAAACATCTTATGTAATCCATCAGTGTAGGTGAGCAGACTTTTGTCTGACACCCTTCTATCTCATAGTCCATCATCACTGCAATAAGCAGAGATTAGTTGAAGAAAATGCTACTCTGCTTTTTTGCAATATTCTACCTGAACACTCTATCCCATTTTTTGCTATTAACCTAAATTTTATTGAGCAGTGCACTGTAAAGCTTAAAGTTATTATGGTGGTTATTGTAAAGGTCGCAAGTTCATTTGTGGGTTCCATGACATGTTGGAAGTGAAAATTGAGATGAAATTCCTTTTTTATTTGCAAATTTACTTCCCTTTTGAGTTCTCCTTTTATAACTAGTACTTCCAGAGTTTTTGCTAAAATTGGAACTGTCAGGGTAAATAAACTGTTTGTTTTCTGTATCAAAAGTGGTGCTTTAGTGAGCACTACAGGTGAATTAACTGAGAGTTCTAATGTGCAAAGTACTTTTCACAAGCGTTTGGAAAGGTAACTCAAGAGAAAAAGTGGGGAGGTATCTTCTTTCTTTTTTTTTCCTCCCCTTTGTGATATCACTTATGGTATCACGTTTTAAAATGCATAGTAAATTGGAATACTATTAATTTTTTAAAATTTCACAGAAAATATCTTGATGGATTTCCAGGATGGGACGATCTGAGAACTTCATGGTTTGTGCTTTGACAGACTTAATGGTGCTGAAATGGAGTAGATACATGAGTCTATAGAATGAATATATTCCAAAAATGTTTATTTATGAGAAAAAATCCAATAAAATGCATTTTTCTGGAATTCATTCTTCAGTCTTATATTTTTTCAGAATGAAAAATAGTTGCATTTTAATTTAAATACTTTATTTACAATAGAAACTTTTTGCTTTGGAACTTGCTCTAAGAATTTAAAAGCATTTCCCTCAGCAAATTAGCAACTGTCATCTGTCCAAAAGAAGGGGAGAGGTGTGAATGTATCTGACTGTCTTTTCATTAAAGTCAGACAAGAAAGAGATTCAGGGAATCTACATATGTTGCTGCAATGCAGATATACTCAGAGGAACACAGGTTAATTATTCATTTATTCTTCTGACACTTTATTTTGTGCATTTGCACTATGATTAATTGTGTTCTGTTCCTTTTGATTAACAGAAAACAGTGATGTAGATGAGGAGACTATGAAGGCAAACTCTCAGGGGTTTGTTGGCTGTCTATCTTCAGTGCAGTTCAACCACATTGCTCCTTTGAAGGCTGCACTGCACCACAGCAGCTCAGCCCCTGTCGTTGTAAAAGGGCGTTTCACTGAATCCAGCTGTGGTACTTTAACTGGAGCTGACTCAACATCAAGTGAAACAACCCATTCATTTGCAGGTAGCATATGGTTATCATTTGTTCTGATCTCTGAAGCAAAATCCAAATAGAATACTCATGACCTGAATCACAACTGACTTTTTATTTTCCATGTGGGTTAACATCCCAGGAGTAGTTTGTAAATAATTCTCTTTTAAATGTACTTACTTCCTTTTCTCTAGCCTTTCTCTTTTCATCTGAATGTTTGCATTTTTCTTTTTATCTCTGCAAAGTGTCATCCACGTTGATGTTCTATGCATGCTTACTGACCCATACTACTGCCACTGTACCGTATTGTAAATGAACTGTGACTGTGAGAATTTCTTTAAAAAAGTCTTCTATTTGTCTGTCATTTTCTTTTTTTCTTTTTTTTTTTTTTTTCTGCTGCAGATCACTCTGGACCAATAGATGAGGGAAAGCCCTTAGCTAATGCAATCAGAAGTGACTCTGCAATTATTGGAGGTAATAGGGACGGTAACAAATCCACAGGAAACATTTCTTTCTAATTGTGAATCTGTCAGTGATGAATTGAAGTCAGTTTAGTTTTGTGTGCATACAGAAACAAGTAAAAGCTCTTCATTTTACTACATTTGGTAGACAGAAGTCAAGCATTGTTTTCAAATGCAATTGATCACGCTCTTCTTATTACATAAATTTATGCTGTGTTGCTATATATTGAAACATTCTGATGAAATACAGGGTAGTTAGGACAGAATTTCAACCTGCATAATAGTTTTGTCTATGACTTAAAAAAATGCTTGGATTTCTTGTGAAAAAAAGCATATATTTAAGAAAGAACCATCATTTCTTCTTGACTTTGCCAAAAAATTACCTCTTGTTACAAAGTCATGTTTAAAATCTTCTTTAATAAATCTGAACAAGAAAGACTTTTTCTTAGGAATATGAGGTGTCACTGCTTGAATCAATCCTCTGACAGTCTGAGGAAATTTCATCCTGGTTTCCTGTTTAGAAGGCAATGTTCTCTTGGAAAGACTCACTTGTGTTGATTTACAGCTTAAAATGCATGTTAAAATAATAACAACAAAAATAGTTATAGTTGGTTTGAAATACAATCTCTTCTTCATTTTCTTCCAATTTCTTTTGGACATTTTTATCAGGCTAAAATAGAACTACAAATGACCATTCATAAATTTTTTTTTTCAAAATACTTTTTTTTTTTTTAAATCAGAGGAATAGAGGAAGAACCATGTAGAATTCACTTACTTCCAAAGTGAATATGGTGATAGTCCCTTTTTTGTTTATGCCTGTCAGATCAGAGCATAAACCTTACAATAGATGTGTGTGCTTAAAGTACAGGACTGATAAGGGACCTGATGTACAGCTTCCATCACTATCCCTTTCTGGATGATTGTCCATCTCATATGAATCCTTTATGAAGGATCCAGCTCATATGGATACCCACATGAAATCTACCAGTTCTGTTTCTTTGCAAAAATGAGAAGTACTCAAATGAGCCTTAATAGGGGCAGTTTGTGGTTGGGGACCCTCATCAGAAACCCAACTCATTTTACCAGCATTGAAATATGTATATGTCTCTGTCAGTTCAAATTTTCTTTCAAGGCACAGTGTCTTCTCCTGTGACAATCATTCTCTGTGAGAATTTCTAGGAGTATTTATTCTTTTGGGAGGAGCTGAGGAAATAAAACTTGAAGATGATGTTTTGACAATATAATTCTGTTACAAATTGCATAGATACTTTGACAGGGCAGTGAGATAAAAAGGTCACCCCCTCTGTCTTTTAAATTCTAAAAATATTTACTTTCTAAGATTTTTTAAAGCCTCATAGACAAAGGAAATAATGGAATTTAGTAGAACAAAACTGTCCAGGCTTTTCATTTAAGTTGAAATTGTTTAGGTCTATGAATGGTTGAGTTAGGATAAGAACTAGTCACTTTTGTCTTCCATTTATACAGTGATACCTGCTATGGTCACTGCATGCAAAAGCACACTGCATGACCAGTGATCTTTAAGAGAGTAGTACCCAAGATACTAAAATGAGATTATTAAGCCTAGAAACTTCTCTGCTTGTAAAGTGATACTTTAGTGATTTTGTACAGACCACATGAGAATTGTACCATTGATTTCAAGGAAGGTAAGAATTTAAAAGTACATTTTTTACAAAAGTGAGTTTTTTACATGTCTAGCTTTGTCAAAACTTGATTTACTGTTTCAAAAGATTAATATTTTTTACATAAGTATCTGTACATAAAGATCACTATGTACTAGATAACTTAGTGTGCGTGGGGATTTTTAAGTGTGCTAACAACAAAGCATTTTTAAACTTCAAGCTGTAGTAGGTACCATCCTTTTAAGATAGTAATAACAGCACAATTTTTTTGTTATTATGAGAATTTAGCACTCACAATTTTTCTACTGGCTATGTTTGTTTAAAAGTCAAAACAAAGCAATCTGTGCAACATTAAGCAAAATTTAAACACCCTAAATGAATATAACTAAGAAAAGTATCAGTTCAACTACTTCAGACAAAACAAGTTTATAGAAAAGTCCTTAAAGAGATCATCTACTGTGATTGAAATAAAAGAATGACTATTCTAGTTAATTTAAATAAAACCAAGGTTTACTTAGATTGCAAAGTCCATCTCAGAGAAGGATTTACTGTATTAAAACCTTTATATTCCTACAGTGCTGCTCATAGTAGAGATCAAGAAAATAGGCATGTACCAAATTTTGGATGCTCTGTTTTTATCTACAGTGCTAAGAGATTCGGTATTTTTATTTTTCTTGCAGTGGTGACCAAGTTGTGCAACAGACTGTCCCTTTGTCTACTGAGGCACTGCATTACAGCTGTTTCCCAGTCTGCTTAGTGTTCTGTCCATCCCAACAGCCTAGTCCTATTTTCTGCCACTGACAAAGACGATCCATTTTCCTTCTGTTTCACATCTCCTCAAATTCCTCTCCTGCCCATCTTCTGATTCATGAAGCTAAAGTCCTAAGACCATTATGACAGGATGAATGAGGAAGAGAGGAGATGGGCTGGCCGCCTGTAAGGTCCTGCCTGTCTCTGTGAGAAGTATCTCACCTTACTGTTCCTTGTCTGCGGTGGCTTGAGCTCCCGAACCAGCAGAGATCTAGGGCCTGATAGTGAAGGAGAAAAAGAAGCCCTCCTATTGAAAATAAGGCCCCTAGTGGTTTTCCATTCAATAATTTCAGAAATTATAATGATCTGTGGATTTTATATTATTATTAATAGGGTGCAAAATTTCAAAACAATAACTATGAAACTTGTACTAGAGTGCTCTTTGTGATTTGAAAGTAGCAATGTCTTCTCATTTCCCAGGCTTTCCTGTAAGCCCTTCCATTATGTGATGTAGTCATTCCTTCTTCGTCCTGCTCTCTGGCTTACGTGTTATTATTTGTCTGTCCTTTCTCATTACTTTTTTTCTCTTTTCCTTTTGTAGGTGTGATAGCAGTTGTCATATTCATCCTGCTTTGCATCACGGCCATAGCCATACGCATTTATAAAAAAAAAGGAATATACTCAAAAAATGAGGCAAAAGGATCTGAAAACGAAGACAGTGCTGAATCTGCATTGAAAAGTGAGCTCAGCATGCAAAACACAGCCAATGAAAATCAAAAGGAATACTTCTTCTGATTGTCATTAATGACATAATCTAATATAATGATGTGACAGTCTGACTTTTTGCTAAGCCAGGGGGCTCTCACTGGGCAGAAAATGTTCTTGCACACTACTCTAAATGCAATGGATTTGAGACTTACTATACTTGATATGTTCAGTCTCGGTGATTGCTGTAGCGGGCCTCTTTAAATTACATGCATTCCTTAGCTATTATACCGTAAATGCATTTTATGTAACAGTGAATTAGATATTGTAACCAATTTCATTGTTGGTAGTTTCCGACTGTTCTAATGTGACCTTCTACAAATGAATTTTAATGTACACACTGAATATGATTTTTGAATGGGAAAATTGTTATGAATTTATTCCTATCCTTTTCTTTAAAATTTGATTGATGATTTTTTTGTTCAAGGTGAAAGGTAGATTCTAATACTTTGTGTTACTAAAGAAATTCTGCTGTGCTGCATTATGGTGATCCGTCTTACTTCCTCAAACTGAAAATGCCTTTTGAGCTGCTGTTGGCTGGTGTCAGCATCTGCTTGTGAGCCATGGCATTTGATGTCCAGAACAAACTGTATTTTTTCCCCCTGGGATATGACTGATATCTTCATTATCCCTTCCTTTTGTCGGGCTTAGCAGAACTGAAGAGTGTACAGTGGGTTGAAATATTTTAAAATCTCTTTTGCTGTAGATTTTCATTTATGGTCAGGTGATGGCACCGAGAGACTCATGCACATTCTGGGCATTTTGAATAAAACTGGGAGGAAAAGGCAAGACCTTTGCTTAGAAAGATCAAGTAAAAGATAACAATAGTTAATTTATCAAAAGTTAAAACAACAAAAGATGGTCAGGGTTACTGTCCCTAGAAATTAGTGATAATGCTTCTGTCAAGAAGTAATGCTCAGTGCTCTAATCGGGTTGTATTCTCTGAAACTGTTTTATCTATCATTTGCTCCAGACCTCAAGTCTAATTTTTTTCAATGTTATAGAAATTATACAGTGAACACATGAACACTTTCATTCTGCACTCTTAATAGTACCTGCAATACCTCTGTGAGAAAAGGTCTGATTACACCACTCAAAATTAAAAAGGTGCTTACTATGCTGACAGAGTAAGTGAAAGCTATTTATATTGCACAAACAAATTGTTAGATATGAAGGCTAGGTTTAAGTTTTCTAAAAAAAAGATTGTAAGGTCACTTCAGACACCATAGGGTATCTGAAATACCCATGTGGCCTGATGTGAATGTCAGATTCTACAGAAGGTATGTGTGTTTTGGTAGAAGGCATTATAAGTGGCATTAGATGACAATGTTTAGGTAACTGACCCATGCAAAGCATTTTTTGGTTTTCTCCAGTCAGATGACTGGGTGTCTGGAGCTTGGATTTGAGAAAACAAACAGGATTTCTATGACCTTGTAGACTTGAGATGGAAATTTAAATATCTTCCAAATTTATTTATATCTACTCCCACTGAAAGCAGTGAGAACAGTCATTGTTTTTTATTCAAAGAATCAAAGCTAGACCCTAGATTGTGCAGTTTAGAAAATGTTTATCATAGGTGCCCAACAACTTTATAAAAACATGGAAAACTGACATGGTATGCCAAAACCCTTTATATGTAAATTTCTTTACATAGATAGTAATTGTAAATATAAATATCCAGCAGATGTTTTAATTTAAAACTTATTTTCTTCCATCAGTCTTTACTTTCTTTTTTCAGAATTCTACCATTCCTTTCTCCTTCCTTCTATACAGATTTACTTAATTTTTAGGAAAAAATTATTTCCTTTTTTGGGTTGCCTGGATGCTCTGCAGTCATAAATTGTTCAGATTAACATGTAGTGCTTTCTTGTTTTCATTTTTGCAATTCTGTTTGCATCTCTGATAGATTAATCAGGCTGAGGACCCAGGATCAAGAACTGTATCCATGTTGTGGATTTCATACAGTTTGCTTCATGGTAAGAAGTCCCCTTTAGGAAGGCCAGATCACTGGACTAGTCTTAATAAAATATCATGAAAATATCCTGTTTGTGGGTGGAGAGTGGTAGTGGTGGAGGTGAAAGCCTCACATGAGCCATGACAAGAAGACTTTGAATTACGAAGTTTACTAGTCTGAACCTTCTCATCTACTTACTTTGAAGTGAAAATTATGACTCCTTTTTGAGGCTGTGTCCTAAATTGCATTAAATTCAGGAGGAGCCCTCTTACGGACTTCTCTGCAACCAAAGCCTCTGCATTTCAGGAGGTTTTCCCTTTCTGCCATAGACATGTAGGTGTCCACCTCTTAGTGCCACTTATATCAACAGTGTCACCTGCAGGGGTGTGTCCCAGTCAACTCCATTTTTTAGCCTTGTGGGATGTAGTAACAATGTGGGGACAAAACCTATAAGATGATTATTATAGTACACCAAAGCAGATATTTTGATTGAATAATAAAAGAGAGGTTCTCTTTTATCTTAACTCTCATAAGAGAGTTACTCATATAAACCTAAGAAAGCCTAAATTTTACCCACAACAAGACAAGTTGGAAGAATGTAAACCTAACTTTTCAATCACTTGCTCTTGGTTTTATTGCTATGTAAAGTTTTATTGTGTGTCTTCATGGAGAGAAAGTTCTCTTTCCTTACTTTACTTTGTTCCAAATGAATACTTTCCCTATTCCTCAGAACTTTTAAAAGGAGCAGGAAAGCTTAGTAAAATCCCTATTTCACAGACTAGATGAAAAGGCAGAGGAGGATAAAAATGCCTGTATGAGTGGTGCACTATTTCATTCAAAGACTTCTTTTAAGGCATTTTATTTTGTGAGGGATTCTAAGAGGGAAAAGATATATGGATTTTGTTGAATGAACATCTGTAGATTTGTAGAATAAATCAGTTACGTCTCCCTGAAGATGCAAATGCCCATTTTCATCTGTAGGAACAGTGATCATATGTTTGTCACCTTTATCTAAAATATACATGTTTGAAATCAATGAAGCAGCATTTTTCATTACTTGCTGCATTTCTATGGGGATAAAAAAATGGTGGCACCGAAGTGCGCTAAAATGTCATGGAACATTGTGCTGTCCCTTTTTGATTCTCTATTCCATTGTGTGATTTTCACCTCACTGTTAATAAAGACTTTTTAAAATAAAGTGAGGAAAATATTTTTTAAAAGAATTTGTATTAAAAAGTTTAAAACTGGCAACAATATACTGATTTTTTTTTTCAACAGTAAATATATGTAGAAGTGCACATAATATATTGGTGAGTGTGGTTATTTATAGATACTTTGGAGCACTAATGTGACAAATTTGCTATGCATTGACACATTTTCCATGGCAAATATATTTTTTCTTAAGTACATACCAAAATAAATAGCAGCATGTATGCTGGTACATTTTTAAAGCTTTGTGTGGGCTCCAGCTATAAAGGGCTTATAATTATGTATGTACTCAACATTTAGCATATAAATATGATTTATTTAGGTTTTGGGAAAACATTTTCCAATACATCCACTGTTGTGTGAATGAAGAATATGTTATAAAACAAGTACACAACTTAACATGAAATGTAGTCACAATCAAAATAAATTTACAATATTGTTATTCATGGCAGCGATGTACAAGAAAAAAGGCATGTAAAAGGCAAAATTTCTTTAAGGAAGCCCCTGCATAAATTCAGAACATGCAACTATTGCAACTTAGCAGGGAATTGATAAGAAACTATCATTTTGAAAAAAAAGTAGTTACTTTTAGAAGCAATTGTAGTTGTTTGCACCCAAGGCAGAGATATAAGTGCATAAGCTGTGTTATGCTACAGGAAAAGAATGTTCTTTGTAACAGAAAAAATATTTCCAGAGTCAGAAAACCTAATTCTGAAAAAGCTTGTGCCCTAGTCTCTGAGTGCAATGCACATTCTCTGGAGTAAATATGCAGAAACGTGACATAATTTTTTGCAGATTGAGCACCTAATTCTGCAGCCGAAATTATAGTAATTCCTTAGCGTTCCTGAACATTTAATGAGATTGTGCATTACCAAATGCACAAAAATAACAGTAAAAAATCTCTCAGAAACTAGTGTTGACTGAAAATATACACATGTAAATCTATGGAAGTAGTTTCAGTGTTGTTTTTGCTTTCAATGCAAACAACAACATGTTTAAAATAATACAGAACAGAAGGGACGTACCCTTTAAACTTCCTCTATTTAGAACCTTCTCCTAAGGCCTTTTGGCGGTGGTGGTAAGACAAAGATTTAGTGAGTTTAAGTACAGAAATTCTGAAGCTGCTAATTTGAGAAACCGAAACAAAACCGCAAAGATGTTCATAGACTGTGCTTTGCTAAGAAGTCATACTCATCTTTATTCTTGAAGGACTGTCTGAGAAGTAATTTTTGAGCTGGCACTCAAAATTTTTGAGCTGGCACAAAAACTGGCACTACTCTTTGGATACATTCCCTAAACCTCTTAATCTTTGCTCTTCCCGTTTCTTAGAAAGGAATCAGGCATCACAATATCATTGCAAAGAGATGGATGCCCTTATACCAAACACTGACATAAAATCTCACTTAAATTTACATGAATTTCTGATGCATTATGAAATGTTGATGTTTCTAACATTTTGTAGAAATAGCACTGAATAAATCATTCCTGAAACACTTATTAAATAGAATGCTAAATCCACAGTAAAAATCAACTCCAGCCTCTGAGGAAACGTGTGTGTAGAAACACGCACACACACATGCATGTAGATGGGCTATGATGTCAGTTCTAAGATTCTTTAAATTTTATAATTTTCTTTGTGTTATGTCAAATGTTGAAGAAACGTCCAGAGTGCAGAACTCCCCATACTCCCCACACTCCCTATGTTTGGAAATATTCAAACTATTTCAAGAAATAGCTGAGATTTTCAGAGGTTTTTCAAGGGGGCAAAAAATAAGGCCTGTAAGAAGTAGACACCCAGGCTTCTGATAAAAAAGGTTGCAGCATCCCTCACACACATACAGGGATTTTTTAAAATTGTTTTTTAGTTACATCTAGGGCTTGAGAAATTATTTGACTGATATCAAAATAAATTTCATACACTCATACACAAATCACAACATTGATCATCATATTTAAGCTACTGTGTACTGTGTGTGGTAAAAAAGTTCTAATTCATTAGTAATCCCTGTCCTTTACCAATTCAGTTGAAGTGTACTTCTCCCAGTCAGTCACCTGTTTTATTTAGCACCAGGGCTCATGCCTTTAGATTAGGTGAGACAGTGGGCATAAAAAAAAGATTCCTAAATCTGCAGAGGAGAAACAGATACTCAGAATCATTCTGAAGTCCAAGAAAATTGACAATAAATTGTCAATTAGTTGAACCGGATTTCATCACTGTGAATTTGTCATCAGAAACCTAGTGATAATAACATAAAAAGAAATATTAAAATAATGCTTATATTCTTCTACAAACCAGCTGATAACAGATAGGGCCTGGTAATCTTTATATGTTACACTTTTTAGCACAGCACAGTATTTTTGTCTTTAGCATACTGATACATGCAAGATCCTAATGCAAGTACAATGCAAAGTTTTTGAGTCTGTGCTGATGGTTTATTTTTCCCGAAAGCAACAGTGCCTTGCAAGCAATTTATAAGACCAATGTTAATTTATCTAAAAGCAGCCATCACAAAGTCTGGATTAGAACCAGGAAATCTGCAGGACATCCCTCACTACGTACTACAAATTCAGGATGCACACCTGCCTATAAACTATTTAAGTAATTGACAGAATTTCAGCAGACTTCTCTACAGTTTGTGGGCTGAACTCTGAGAAGCCCAAGAATATCTACCCCACCCTTAACTGTATGGCCTTGAAAAAAGCCATTGACCTTAACACTCAATTTATGCAATGCAAAGAATACTCTGAAGTTTTGAGTAACTTGCTTAATTAATATTTGTGAAGCCCTTAGAGGATGAAAGCTTTTATGTAAATAGACAGCATGATAATAGAAATAAGATCCTATCTTTTATTTAGCAAAAAATGATATGGTAACTAATATTAATTATCTGTATTTGTTTTAATACATTTAATTCAGGACATGGTCCTGTTTCTTTCAGTCAGAAATAATAGCATTTTCCTGTTCTTTTATGCACAGAGTAACTCATGAATAAAGAGTAGAAAAACAGACCTTGGACTACTTGGTGTAATATAGATTTGATTGCTTGTCTTCTTGTATCAGAAAATTAGAGCCCAGAACACTTTCATCCAAATAGATGGGAGATACTTGAAGTAAACAAGACAGGTTTTATACAGATAAACACAAAGCAGGAATTACAGCCGCACATCTACATTCTTACAAAATGTTTCCTACTAATTGATCATGTCATCAAAAGGAGTATCATGTGTCAATGTTTTAGTGTTCTTAGTAGCTTGATCAGCTTCATTAATCTCATTTTCTGCTATTTTTTAGTTACTACAGAGTCACTCTTCTAGCCATGAGTAACTGCTAAGCATGCCATATCTTATTTTCTAGGTAACAGGATAAAAAATCTACTGTTTTCTAATACCTTTAAATCTTTTGCTGATAGAAACACTCCTTATCAACATAAAATAATATTGTGTATTCTTTATGAAGCAGCAAATCTAATAGTAAACATATACTGATGTGGTCTTTGGTTCTTTTATGGGTTTTGGGGTATTTTTTTGTTGGTTACCCACACCATCCAAACACATTCACAGTAAACAGAAAAGGCTTTGCCCCTTTTAGTGAAATCCCATCCTGTTTGTGAATAAATTATTTCAAAAGGGTCCTATACAATGTTAATATTTAATTTAAAAACTTTAGACTTGGTAAGAAAACATTAATAATATTTCAGTAGTTGCAGCCCCAAGGAATATCCTCTCTATTTTTAATTAAAAGTATTATTAAACATTCTTTATGTGGTGTATTTTTTTTTTCTCTGTTGCGCTCAATGACACTAGAAATAGAGGTTTAAATCTCACCATTCAGCCATGGTCCCTTTGCTGTGGCAGTTCAAAAACTTTATGTGTGAAATGCTTTCATATTTACATATAGGAACAGGAAATACTTTTCCAGCTATGGTGTTTCAACTAAAAAGCATAAAGGATCTTATTTTTGCACAGCAAATGCACCCCATGAAATTAAAATTCAACCGGATTGTTTAGTGTCCTGATCTGTAAATCAACTCACACTTAAGTTATTGGTGTTGCATTGCTATGATTTTTCTGCTTTGATATTCAGATTCCAAATATATTCATATGATTTAAAGTAATTTTTCAGTAATTCTTGTCATAAGCATGCAAATTCTGTGCTTCAGTTTTTTTACAGATAAATCCTACTGGAAATTAGCAGTTAAGTTTGGAATAGGTGTTTTTTTAATGTTTCTTATATTCCTTTACATGACACATTTACAAAAGTTCATCTATTTTTAGAGAGTGTACTGTGAGGGATTTTTTTATGTATTCCCAGAAGTCATAATACCAATAAAAGGACAAAATTCATAGAAAAGGAGGAGAATATAGAGGAATATAGAGCAGGAATTTGTTGATAAAACTTTTTATAAAGTTCTGAAATTTTGCTTTTATGATATATACTTGTACAGATATTTTTCAGTTCATATGAAGTGCTTGTTTGGGATCATGTCATTAAGCATATAAAATTTAAATTATTTATTTTGTAGAAACAAACTAAACAATTTTAGTTTCAAGCTGATATTTAGATGTCTGTTTGCCTCAGTAAAGTACTCCAATATGTAAATTAAGCACAGCATGAAATGCTTATTATGTACATTCTCTCTATATCTGGTACATTCTCCATGAAAAATAATAATAATTAACAGCCCCCTGAAACAGGAAGATCTTTGAGTGTCTAGAGTTCCCTTCGCAGTATTATTTTATCATTACAAGCAAACCTATGTAGTTAGAAACTAATTAGGAAAGCATTAGTAAATGCTTGTTATTCAGTATTCTAGAATGGTTAAGTGCTACATTTGAGAAAAGAAATGCTTTTTAGATGAGTCGAATAATCCATATTATGGCAGTAACGCTGCCCTTGTACAGTACCTGCCTTCCCACTCTAACACCTACTAGTCATTAAGAGTCATTTCACCACTACCAAATTCACCTTAGAATCTATGGCATGCTGTAACATACTTAAAAACTTAACATGCTTGCAGCAAATATGCCTTACTGTTTCACACTGGCCTTTTAAAATTCATCTAGGAATTTCCTTATGTTTTGCTTATAATCATATATCTAGTGGAGAATCTGTAGTTGTAATTACATAAAAGGTAGATGCTTTGCCTATCATAAGGTGTCTTTTGTACCTTGAGTTAGCTCAAAAAAGCTGTCTGCACTGCCAACTCACTTGTCTGTTTTGTGTCTATTTTGATGAATTGTGTCTCTCCAAATGGTTTTCCTGAGATGAATTCATGGGAAAAGCTTCTGTCGCCCATCTTTGATGCCAAGGTCTCCCAAGGAGAGTGTGATCCAAGGTCTGGCTGACCAAACATCATCAGCCATTCTCTGCAGTTCCAGGGCCAGCTTGAATCTGGGTGGAAGCATGCATGCTGCTGTTTGTACAAGACACTATGCTGCAGGGTCACCTGCAGAAGACACATAGGGACATACCTCACCTAGAAGCTTTTCTTGTTCCGCACTCAATAAAAAGAATAAGAGGGTCAAGGGTAGCCACTTTTGCTCAGGCCTGAGAAAGGAGACACACAAGCTGATGGGCTGTCTGCAGGGAGAGGGCTGACAGTGACCTGCTCTGTCCAGGGAGCTGAAGAGGATGGTGCAAAGGAGGAAAAGGAGCTGATGGGTTCTTCTCTTGTTAGCAGGAAAAAACTCCATAGCAACATGACCTTTGGTACCCTCTTGAAGGCATTTCTGGAAACAATAAAAAAATTAGGACCCCCATACATCATATGAGCACAGTTCTTTCCCTGTGTAATTGACAATGTCAGAACAATGATGCAATACAGCCTCACCAGGGCATGTGATACATTAAGAAAAGTGCAATTGGAAGGAAGTTATAATAAAAAAAATCTTAAATAATACCAACGTCAAATTTCCAGCATGGCATAGTTATTATCTAAGAAATCCCTTGCATATTGCTCTCTATCCATTGGGTTAGGTCAACAAACTTTATACCTCACTAACTACTTCCCTCCTGCTGAGAACCAAGACATCTCACTCAAACCATTTTTGCTTGCTCCAGAGGACAAACATCAGGCAATATCTGTCAGAGACAGAAATATGAGGTAAAATAAGACCTTGTAATGCCTTAAGAACATGTGGCAGAAGTCCGTCCTCCTCCCTCAGTTAGGGTAAGCAAGCTCTTCAAAAACATTTGTGTTGATTCAGGGGCCAGCTATGTGTTCAGTGCTCTAAACAAAATTACTAAACTTTCAGTTCACAGAATCATAGAATGGAAGGGAGCTTTAGGGGTCATCTGATCCAATTTCCCTACTCAGGCTGGGCCACCCATAAGAAATTGCCTGGAAACAAGACAAGATAGCTTTTAAAAGTAGCTAAGGATGGAGACTTGACAATCTCTTTCAGTAACATCTGTCAGTGATAAGTCACCCTCACAGTAAAAAAGTGTTTCGTTGACATTCTGGAAGAGTATGCGTTATATCTATTTATGCCCACTGTCTCTTGTTCTATCACTGAGCAGCAATGGACAGAGCCTTCTTTACACCTGCCCTTCACTCGTTTATGCTCATGCATGAATTCCCCTCAGTATTCTCTTTGCCAGGCTGAACAGTCCCATTACTCTTAGTCCTCGTTCAAGGGAGAGACCACCAATGCCTTGATAATTTTGTGGCCCTTTCCGAGTCTCTCTAGTGCTGAGGAGAGGAGGCAGGATCAGCTCTCTCAACCTGCTGTCAGTGCTTTGTTTATTTCAGCCAGGATACCACTGGGCTTCCCTGCAGCGAGGGCGCATTGCTGATTTATGTTCAACCTTGTTCCACCAGGACTCACAGGTAATTTTCTCAAAAGTTACTTTCCAGATGGATTACCACGGCGTATACTGAGGCATGAGCCTATTTCTTTCCACAAATGGAGTTTGTGTCTAAAAACTTATCACATTGATTGGATGTTCTGATAAGCACACCATTGACATAATAAGCACGGTTCATCAGTTGAATTTCTTCATTCATATGTCTTTTACTCAAAATGACAACACTTAATTTATTGTAATCAAAGCCTACATAAATATCTGACTAGGCTATGTAAAAAGTGTTTCAGGAAATGCTATAAAAAGAGATTCAGCCGTCATTACGTTTTTGCAGTTGTCTGTATGCTCTCTGTGTGTGTGTGTGTGTGTGTGTGTGTGTGTGTGTGTGTAGATCAATTGTTGAGTGAACAATAATATTCTGGTTTTATTCTGACTGTGATCACATCTCTGACTTTTATTTAGAGGGAGCTTGGTACTAGAAGTGGTGAGGCTCCAGGAGGTATAGGGAACAGCATTAGTCAAATGACCACTAGCTCTTTTCTTTATGTAAGTTCTAGATGTCAGATTCTCCTTAAATGGTAGCTAATAAAATAGAATTACAGCAATGACAAATCAAAGTATATCACACAGTACTGTTTCTTTTCAGTATAAATTATACAAATGTTCATCTTGCTGTAAGGTCTTGATTGAATTAGTTTGTGAATGCATTTCATATATCAAATTTTGATATATGATAACAAAATGACATTGTTTCAACATACTGAAAAATTATATGTTCTAGAATAAAAGAAAAAGTGAATTAAAAACTAAGAGAAAGCCCTGTTAAAAATAATCAGAGCAATATGTGATAATATATTGTCAAATATCTACGTGTCCTTAGGATACACTCAGTAATATCAAGTCAAACAACAAAAACCTTAAACAAGTTGGAACACTAAAAAGTTTCAAGATTCTATCCTTTTTTCTTTTTTCTTTTGATAATTATTGTAAACTTTCAGTCACAACACTTCTTTTAAAAAACTTCCGCAGGAGAAATGCAAACTATCTGATACAGTATAAATAGCTTCCAGTTGATTTACATGCAGAGCTTAGAAGATTAGTGTATCTGGTGGCTTAACAATTTTAACTGTGCATTTCCCTAGACTGTGTATTCCTTATTTAATACATCATTTTTCCTGGATTTTTATTGTTCGGGTCTGTTTTTTGTTGTTTTTTTATTGCCTATAATCCGTCTGAAAATCCAAAATATCAACATTAATATTTTCATCTTAAAGGTGTCAAGAGATTTTAACTTAAACAATGACCTCATTGCAGTAATGGAAAACTATACACATATGTAGATGTACAGTATTAAATTGAAAGAATCTTGAACAGTATCTACTCAGTGACAGAAACAGACAGAGTAAATGAATTGACCAAAACACAGGAAAACTGACAGGGCTAGAAGTTGATCCCATTACTCCATTTCTTCTCTTCAACCAGCAGTTCAATATGCCTCCACACAGAACAATACTTTACTTAATTTTTCTTATATATGAATCACCTGTAATTCAATAAATAGGAGGTGTAATTGGATTGTATCCCCTGCCGTATGATATTTTCAAATATAAAGTTTTAAAAAAAGAAAAGAAACCCTTTATTCTATACCTGGTTCTAATTAAAATTCTGGTAATGCTTTTTATATTATTAAATTAAAAGACTGTCCTTAGCCACAGTTCTTTAAACAGCAGGAAATGGTATTAAAAATACATTTTTGTGCTTTCTGCATGTATTTGTCTATATTTTTCACTTTCTCAGAATGATAGAGTGACTCGTCAGTGAATTTGATCCTTTGACAACAGTGTATACCAAGAAATACTGAAAGGGATCTATGGGAACTCAGGGTTATAATGAGAGCACTTCATATAGAATAATTACACTCATGGCCTACTTTCTTCAGGCTGTGTCAATCAATATGTAGGAGAATGAATTCTTACTCATATATTTCCCTTTTTCATCCAGTATTTGTTTCCCTGAAATGCACTAGAATAATCATTCTGGGATATAGAGTTTTTATGTCTTCTCTATGAATGAAAGATAAAACCATCAAGAAACCATCAATGGCAAAGCTGTTGTTGCTAGTGCACTGATATCAGTTGTTCTTGATTTTTTAATGCAGACCACAGATGTTGTTTCATCCTGTGCTTTTATTTTCAGATATATATTTCCGAAAGTAATTTTTTAAAAGAAAAATAGTGTAACAATCATTCCTAAGTTGATTGTGCACTTGCATATTACATAAAAGGGTATCTGTCATACAAAGTTTTTGGATAATTTATTAAATGTGCAAGAAATTTACATTTTTCAAATACTGCATTGCTAGGTTAGCTCTTCTACCTTCTATAATAATGGTTTTCTATTCCTAATGTAGCTGACAGGCAGTTATTGCCCTTAGGAGCTGACCTTGCCTGTGGGCATGTTCTGAGACCTGTTGGCAATGCTCTTTGGAAGTGCTCCCAGGTGAAAGCACTGGTGAAGGCAAACTGAAGTCTTATTCATGTCGTACCAAGCAGGGCCAGACAGGGAAGCCAGTTCAGAATGCCAGTGCTCAAGCCCTCAGCACCTTGCCTTTTTATTTGAAAAGTTTTTCTGGCCATCTGCACAATCAGGGGAAGAGAAGGAAGGCAAAAACAGCTCACGTGGATTCTTCCTTTTCAAGGTGGTGAATATATAACCAAGAGCAGTGAAAATACAGGAGGTCTTTATTATAGTGCATGGCTAACGAAGGGTGAACACATTAAATTGACAAGTATTGCTAGTAAAGATCTAACTCATTTTTATTGCCTTGTGTATTTGTCTTACCTTTTTAGGTTTTTAATACTTTAAATTATTTAAATTTGTTCAATTTTTTTGTCTGGATACTTATTATTACAGTGATTTCAAAATTCTTTGCTCACATGACATTTCTAAGCCCTAAGATATACTGAGGACATAGCGAAATACATAGGGCATCTCTACACCTTCAATTCTTGAATCTACAGAAAAACCTCTTTAGCTTTGGAAAAGAATTCCACATAAACTTTAGATTAAAAATTTTTCCACTGAAGAAAATATAAGACAGTTGCTACAAAGTAAAATCTGTTCTTCCACATTACTTTTCAATGATTGTAGAAGAATAATATCATGGGGGTTTTCAGTAGGTAAAGAGGTAAAGTTTTTATTAACACAGATTTTAATCTTTTTTAGAAAGCATCCCTTTAATACTCTTATTAAAAAAATTAAGTTCAACTTCTGGATCAGATATGGATGACTACAATTAGATAAGTATTGTTCATGGGACTGTCATTTTTTATTTCTCTTTACAGATTTCTGTCTATTTATTGTTGCTTCAGATGGACTATGAGGTTTTCTGTTTCTCAGAAATAACGTTTGAAAGGAAATAAAGAGTCTGAAGTGAGGAAAATAAGGAACAAAAGCAAAAATACTTTTTAGGCAATTGTGTTTGTTTCTTTGGACAGAGGTGAAAAGGTTTTACTCACCTCTCTCTCTCTCTCTCAGTTCCTTATAATTCACTAGAATGTTATTCATTTCTAAGCCAACAAAAGTAATGAGAGTCAAATTGATGGCATTCAGGGGGCTAAGCTATACAGAAAGCTAGCAATGAAAAAAGTCTGGAAGCCTCTTTTTTCATAATCTTTTGCGAAATATGTATGCATTTTATAATCTGAGGTGAAACCACTTGACAGCAAGCAAGAACAAACAGGCTTGAGTAAAAATCTTCAGCTTCAGGAAGAGAAGGCACATTTTCATGGTATAAAGTTCTCCTTAGATCACCTACAAATACCATATGTGTGTATTTAAACTTCTAAATTTCATAAACTAGACATCAGTAGTTCAAAAAGTGAATTTCTTTGATAAATATACCGCATAAGAAATTATACTGACAGACAACCTGTCAGCCTCTAAGAAGTACATATAAAAGGAGCTTTAGACTAAGATTTTTGCAACATGGGAATCTTCTTTGTGGATTAAAATGAAGTTGTCAGGAGTTTATGCATCCACCAGCTAAAAAAACCACTTTGGAATGAAATTATTGAAGCAGATGTAGTGACATTTACTGCAGCCCTAACACTGAGTAGGAGCAGGAATCCTCAAGAACCTCTTTTCCAGGATCTGAGGCCTTTCTGAGTGTTTCTACCTCAGTAAAAAAAATTGAGTCCTTTGGTGGCAGGTAACTGGCACAGTGGGTAGAAAAGAGGGAGAGGTGGCCAGGTGGCTGCTGCCATTATTTATTAGGCCCCCTGAAGCTGTGCATCAAGCTTCCCTACATTTAATGCACTTTTAATGTGGCATTAAGAAATGAAACGTTGTTTGTTGGACATTCAGGCACATGCACAAGGTAATCTGCGCTGCATCAGAAAACGTGAAAGCCAATTTTGTCGTTTGTGAATCAGTGTTGACACAGTCATAAAATTTATTTAGAGGATTTTTAGGGAAAAGTTAGTGTAAGGGACCATAAAAACTAACATTACAGACAGAATGAAATAAAAATGTAACCCCCTTCTAGGTTTATCTAAAAAAGGTTAAGAGTTCACAACTTTGAGAAAAACTTGAAAACTATAAAAGGCATTAAGCTGTCTGTCTTTAGGACTTAATTGCCAAAGTTTCTTCATGGCCTCACCAACACTGAGATGTAGAAATTTTATATATATTATAAATATACATGTTACGTAAAGCTATTCAAGTCATCTTGTTTCCTGTCCCTTTTCTGTTTTTATTTTTCCTCATTTTCACTACATCAAAGGCAAAATACTTTCAGTTTCATCACTTACAAATATTTGTTATTACAACAGGCATGTTGATTTGTAATTTTCTATCACTTAAAAAGGAAATCTCTCCTTGCCTCACACTTATGCCCCAAAAAAGAGGGCTTTTTTTGAAAAATGAATTCCTTCCCTGCAGCACTCAGCGTGAGTTCTAATTAAATTTCAAGTTTCTTAACACCATTAGGGTTCTTATCTGTTTCTTATACAGAATGAAACTGTAGAAAACAGCTTATGAGGTTAAGTTGGAAAAAGCCTACATGTAAAAACAGATAGTGACTGTTCTGTGAAGGAATATCAACAGTCTGGGACTACTTGTAGCACAAAGACATAAAACATTATAATAGTTACATGATTATAATATTTAATTTTCATTTAGAATTGGTTTATTGCAGCAAGAGCTAGAAAACAGTCAAGGTAAAACTATGGCAGCATATTTTGTAGGGCTTCTGTTGTTAGCAGTACAGCCTGTGCTGCAAGCATTCTCATAAATAATGGCACCAAAAATGTGTTTTTCTCAGTACTGTTCCCCAGATTTAAAATATACAGGAGCAAAAGCCAAAGTAGCATGCCATGGTGCAAGACAAGAGGGAGATGATAAAGGTAGGAGTTCAGCTTACTGTTTCACTTGCTTGCAGTCAGAACCTTTTCCCTGTTATCAGAAGTGTCATTCACTGCCCCAGAGCAGACCTTGTAAGTAAAAACAGAGGTCACTGGGCTGCCTGCAGGGAGGAAAAAAATAATTTAAAAATAAATCTAGCCTTTCAGATACTGTGACTTTCTATGGTAGGTATTTTAATTTTACAATAGGATGGATATCTAAAAATTTCCACTTCTACTAATTTTCTCTTGCTCTACTTGCAAAATCTGAGGTGTGCTTTGAAAGCTCATCCTTCATTATGTTAAAAGATAATGTTTCAAAAAACTGCAAACTTCATTGCTGATGTGAAATTTAGAGTTAAGCACTGAGATTTTCTTTATAATCAAGTAAGAATGGATTTGTCTTGTGATGCTAGAAATAAACAATCCAGCACACAGACTAAGGCCACTGAGGGCCAGAATAAAATGTGCAACAGAGAACAGGTAAAGAACACACCTGAGATGGGCTTGCAAGTCAGTAATGTGCCCTTGTCTCTAACCTTTTTACACATGCTAGAGAGAAAATACATTAATAATGAACACTGTGGTGGATATACTATATGTTAATTCTGAGTCAAAGTTCATGTTACGAACACATAGTGGCAAATGTGTATGTATTTCAGTCAAAATTAATCAGATTTAGGATTAGCTTGTTTCCAGTTTCATGGTGTATAGTCTACAAACCTCCCAGGCAGTAGTAAAAAAATATACCTTGCTGAGCTACCATGGGTCAGAAGGAAAATAGATTATAATGCTTAATACCATAAGAAGAGATACTAATATTGAAAATCTCTTTCTCAGCAAACCTGAATAATAAAAAATGTCCCTTGCAAGCAGCAATATTGCTATTTCCTGGCTCTATACTCCAGATATATTTCCTGGATCACCCCAGTCTTTGGTACAAAACTGGAAAGAAAGATATCCAGAATTAATTTTAATCAAGGACTCAAAGTCACCTATACAATGCATTAAAAAGTCCTTCCAGTTTGCAGCTGAGAATTCTGGAAATACGCAGCCTTAATTTGTCTATAGAGGATCCATTTTGCTACTTCTAAATTGCTTAAAGACGAGATACCGTAAAATCTTAAGCGAGAGCTAGAAGTCAAAGGCCAAACAAATTTATTCTTGATAAAGAGTATGTAACAACTTAAATGTAAACTGGAAAGAAAATATTTTTGTTCATGATTTGCTGCCCCTTTGCAAAACTGTTCGTATGGTGAAGTCAGGGAGCGAAGCAAAAGACAGAAAAAATGGAGAAGAAAATATGAGTCTGAGAGGGCAAATAAAGCTCAAAAGAAGTAAGAAAACAGCTTGGCACACAATCCATCCCAATTTCAAATGTTAATTGTTCCATTTCCAGAGATGAGATATTTTCTGAGTTAAACAAAGAATACCCTATAAGTGGCCAAGGTTAATTTA
The DNA here is from genome assembly GCF_035770615.1 of Melospiza melodia melodia. Classification (NCBI taxonomy): domain Eukaryota; kingdom Metazoa; phylum Chordata; class Aves; order Passeriformes; family Passerellidae; genus Melospiza; species Melospiza melodia. The sequence goes on along the minus strand of NC_086226.1, from coordinate 57,472,649 downwards.
TTCGACTTTCTTGCAAATACATTTAGACAAGTGGCTTAAGTCAGCCCCGAGCAGCAGAAAATAACCTGAGCTAGGTGGTGTAATCAGCATTACTGGACCTTCCCATTCCTTCTTCCCTAATATTCCTCAGACACTTGAAAGTGTCTTTCAGTATGCAACATACAGCTACATATTTCTAGCAAAATATTGTAACATCTACTATATATTACATAGATAATGGGCTACTGTGTTATATATACATAGTAGATTATTTTATATATGGATACACTACTCAGTAATGTTATAATTCTATATAGTACACTGCACATATAATATATTGTGGTATTGTAGTAGATAATGTTACAATATTTTCCTTAAAGCACCAATCAATTTTCTTCCGTTGCCATTATCACAAGAAGAATTGACATTTCATACCGAAGAAAAATATGCAGAGTCAAATAGGTTTTTGCAGCCCTGTGTGTAAATGTCCTCAAAACTTTAAGGCCCTGTCTCCTGGGGTTGACTAGACTATTAGCCTAAATCATAGTCATATTATTCAATAGTGCTACAAAAAGCTGGGGTGGAAAAAGGAAAATGTGTTTGAATGCTTTTCCTTTCCTTTCTGCAAGTGGCTGACGTATTTTTCCCCTTGAAATATATAGACAATGGTCTTAGATATTTTCAAATATATTCAGGTTGTTTAAAAGAATGCTTATCTGACATTTATTAATCCTTTATTGTAGATGAGAAAGGATTAGGGCCAGACAAGGTTGCGAAAGAGATTATGTTTCAGGTTAACCTAATAAATTTCAAAAATCATTATTTTTAGTCTCTGTCTAGATCCAAATTTCACTCTCAATATGGTGTAAATGCAATGCTAAATATAAATATTCTTTGCATTTATAATGCAAAACTTCATTGATTCAGGTATACAAAACCTAAAATTTTTGAAAAGGTCATACAGTTTCTTGTAATTTATTTTTCGACTAGGTTAATTCCATATTTCATCATACCTGCAGATTTAATGATTATCAGTTTGCTCCTACTTTATACCTTTGACATCTAGGTCTAATAATCTTCACCTATCTCCATAACACTGACAGCTCTTTAAATAAGTAACTGGTGCAATGTGGTGCAGCAAAGCATATTCAAATGCTGAATTATTTCATTTTAAGAACTTCATATATAATGACAATTTCACCATTTGAAATGTCACGTCTGTACTTAAACCTTGAAAAAAAATAATAATCCTGTGATTTACTTGGTAGTTATTAAAATTGCAAATAAACATCTGGCAAGCCTTTATTGATGTCTATCACACAGAAAATAATGAAAAGGCAAAGCTGTTGAGGAGATCTCTAGCCTTAAAAACAGACATCAATGCATATATGGGGAAAGCAAACAGTTTAGAATTTTTTCAAAAACTTCTTAATTCAGGGCTTCTAAGTTTTGAAAGCCATCTTTTTTCTTATGGTTCAAGGCTCTTTTAATGCAAATACAGTCTCACCTATTCACACCTCTTTTTGGATTGGAATAATATATAATGTGTCCCTAGAAAATTTAAATCACCAGAATCTTTTAAAATACAGGTAATTACTTTCTTAATAAAATCTCCTTTCAGTGATTCATTCAACTGCTGATTTAGCAGTCTGCTCAGAAGTAGAGGATCTGAATCTGAGGTAGCAGTAAGCTGAAAAAGAAGATCCAGAAGTGAAAAGGGTACAATGGTGCTGGACATGGAGTAGCTCTGGCCGTAAAAAATGGCACCGGAGCCAGGAAAGCAATCTGGTCAGGTGATACAGAAATGTGGTTTTCTCTTACCTGCCTACTGTGTTATTGCTACTGACAGTTCTTATAGTTTAAAGATAAGGGTCAGTTTTAAGGAAGAACCAAAAGGTGTACCAGGATCATGATCTTTCAATCAATTGCTTTGTGACCTGCATCTGCCAAACCTAGTGACTTTATTACAGATTTGGTTTTGGTGTTGTCAGAAGTAAAGACTTTCATGAGTCACTAATTAAAATTCCAAAATTACCCCTCCTCAAATTTCCTTGACTTCTCCGAGCATATTTTCCACAATTTGACATATGCCAACGATCCTCTCTAAAGTATAAAAACAGAAAAAGACAATCTACAAAAGGAGAAGAAAGAAATCACCCTGAAGACTCTGATATACAAAACTGTAAGTCAATTTCTTTTCAAAATACACTATTCATCTGAAAATAAAAATATAAATATAACTTTCAAAGAAAACATAATATATAATTGGTATAATCTGTCTATAAGCAGACATGACAATGAGTTCTACATAAAGCAGAAAATAAAGGTAGCTTGGGATTTCTGAACTGTTGAATGCATTCTTCAAAATTGAGACCTGAAGTTTGGTAGAAATTTTACTCCATAAATTTGAGTGTAGAGAGAAAAAAGAAGTGTTAATGGTTTCCTTAAGAAACAGATCATTGCTGACATCTTATAAACTGCTGAATGTTATAATTTTGTTATATTTACTAGTCTCATACTGCTACTGCTCAATAATGAGTTATATGAATTTTTATCAATGCTACTCTTTTGGGGTTTTTCATCCTTAAAACATCTTTGTGTAACTGGCCCAGAAGCAATGTGTAGTCTTAAGGGTCATATTGCATATGGGATAAAGTGGAAACAACAAAATCTTTGATCTTGTACTCAAACTTCTCAAAAAATATTGTTTTAATAATTTTTTTAACTAACTTTTCTCTCACATGTGGGTATACCCAACTGTGGCCAGTGGAAAACAAGGCCACAAGCCTGGTCCCTGTACCATTTCCCAACTTTGCCTGTCAATAAGTGCACAGTCTGCTGCATCAACTCTTTTCTGGGAAAGGATAATAAACAGTAAATTAGCGCAGTGACAATTCATTTGGCCAATGGCCTTGGAGCTTGTTACGTGAAATGGCTCACCGGAGAACAGCAGCATTTCTTTTTTACCTGTCAATTTCAGAACCTATTCCATAAACTTATGGCACTGTTTACATTATGTCTATCTAACATTATGTCTATCTGCATTTCCTAGGTCCTAGAAGCCCTTATATCTGTACCAGAATTTAGCACTGATGTACAATTCACTAACAGAAAAATTGATGTATATTTCATTCACAGTTTACTGAATTCTCAAGGATACTTTTGAGCATTAAAGAGAAATTACAGTGCTGTCAGTGGTTGATTTCTCCTCATCCTAATAACTACAGTAATTTTTTTATAGTTAAAAATCCAGTCTGAAGGCGTTCCTCTGGCCCCTGGCACCTTACTTCTGTTAAGGGTTTCCATGTCCTACAATATTGCAGTTTCCTTCATTTTTACTACCTCCACAAATCTTCCCAGGAGATATGTAAGCAAAGATTTGTTACCTCCTAATTGAAACGTATCATGCGTTCTTCTGTGAAATCCTTAAAGGTGGAAGAAGAACAGTGGAAGAACCGCTGAATGATCTTAGTCCCTGGAATGCTCAAGTACCTCAAAACAGTACCATTTCTTTGTATAAAGAAGCTCTGACCAATATATAAAATAAAAACTACACCAGCCCTGTTTGATTTGATTGATCACAAGGGACAAGATTTATTTCTCTTACAGCATATTTTTTAATTTAATTACTAGTCCTTATTCAATGACCAATAAACTTTGAATGTACGTGATGGTAGTATAAAACCACGCAAAAGTCTCAGAAATTAAAATGGATAGTGATAAGAAGTTCATCATAGTGACCTGTGGATAAAATTTAGCTGTCAACCAGCAAGGTCTGAGACTCATGGGGGCAGTATGATAAAGGTATGGCCTAAGAGGGACCAGGTTGATTGTAGTAGAGTATCTCAAATAACCCATTAGCATTTAGGTACCTGAATGCCAACCTTTACTTTCATACAAATATATCTGTCAAATAATAAAGATCAACTCTTTTAATTTATTTTAAAACTTCTTGCTGAGGTTTTAGGAAGTCTTTAATATCCAGGTATAAAAAGAACATTTTCTTTGTAAGTATCTAAGATTTACTGCTGTATGAAACGTGAATGCTGTTTATTGATAATAAGTTTATTCTATGTTGAGTATTTTATTATTTCCTTACATTTTTTCAATTGTTTAACCCAGCTAAGGTTTGCTTTTGTCCCTTTCCACTTAACATTATTTTGAAAATAGATTGATACTATTATTCTGCTGTTTGCAGACACTAAAATGTAGCAGATGGGTTCACAGCTAATAAAGGCTAAAACTCTGAGTTTAATTTGCAGGTTTTTAGCCTTAACGTCTAAAATGAGAATATCAGTGTCATCTCTTACGAGGATTTTGTAAGTTAGTATAATGTTCTAGTTGGCTGAAAGAGCAGATAGATAGAAATATTATGCTCCTAGAGTACTCTTTTTGTGCTGTAAATATTTATCCAATAAATATCTAATCTCTAACACTATAATGAAGAGCAGTTTCACCTTCATCAACTACTTTCTAAAAGAATAAAAAATTATGCTCCTGGATTTCAAGACTACTAACAAGTACCAAAATGGAAAAAACTCTAGAAGTAAATATGGTGAAAAAATATTTTTTTAACGAGTTCTTCCAGTGACAAGAGGGTTCTGCATTAAATTATTTTCGAGGCCTACTTTTGCTAGCTAAATAGAAAATAGGGCTATACAATACACATCAAGTTGTAAAATTTGGCATATTTGCACCCATCTGATCGTTTGGATGTGGTTTTCCAGAAATGCCGATGTAGTTAGATGGGTATCAATTTACAGCAGCTCATAATTTGCTTCATTATATCAATACCTGTAATAAAATAACACTATGCTTGCTGATTTACCTAGCACCATGTTTTTCTGGGATCTGGGATAGAGCAGCTATGAAGTACCCGTGTGGCTGTTCCTGGAGGCAGAGGCCCCTGCTGACAGTGATTCTGGAGACAGTGCAGTCCCCTCTCCAAGATGGAAATGTTGTCGCATGATTTGTGCAAGTGAATGAAAGATTGAAGAGGGAGAGTTTCTGGCTTGCCAGCAACGCTAAAACACTCTCAAGCAGAAAAAACAGAACAAAGGTTGTGTCTCCAAAGAATGTGTAATCAGCTGAACATCTCTAAGGGCCTAAATACAAATTTGGGTACAAGCAGATTTTGGCAACATTAGAATGACACTGTATCACAGTTTAATGAACACTCAGTAAAATTTAACAAGAGAGTGATTTTACCAAACAGGATCAGAGACCTTGTTATGTCCAAACAGAGGAAGAATCAAAAGTAAGAAATTGCCTCTCTGGATCAGGTCAGAGCTCCGTCTGGCACTGAGGCATGAGCCTGACAGTGACAGATCCTCCAGAGGAAGGCACAGCACACTGCCGACCTGGCTGCTGGCGGACTTTCTCGCTTTCCCCGACAGAAGTGGCAACAACTGGCTTATGCTCTGAGGTATAAAGATTTACATTTTTATCCTATAAAAAGCATTAGTTTATGTTCTTGATTTACATGTGAAAGCAAAATCCTTTTTCAGGGTCATTAGTTATAATCCCAGTGACCTCTTACGGAAGTAAATCCCAAGGCTCTGGGTCTGGCAGTATGTGTCGCAGAAGATCTTTCTCCTCCTCCTCAGTCTTTCCTTTGTTACGTCTGACACATTTGCAGTTCCACAAAAGGGAAAAATGTTTGTTGTTTTTTTTATTTTTACTTACATGAAAAGACTGAGGGCAAAGTAATGGAGAGGCTAGATTCAAAATGATAATAATGTTTTGGCAACCCTGTCACACAGAGTGATGTTCATGTTTCTTGTGTATGTGGGCTTGCTAGAGGGGCTGTCAGGATTGGGGAGGACTTTCATATGCCAGAAGAAGGTCTTCCAGCTCACTGCACAATGTGCAACTCTTTGGATTGTCCGAAACACTAGTGTTGAGTAACAGTGTGGGTTTAAATATTTGTTTGACAGTTGCAGCCAGTCTGAATCTCACAGCTTCTGAGACTGCTGCTCCCTCGGATGTGCAGCTAGGTAGGCCGCACGCCGGTACAAAGGCAGGCAATGAAATTTCACTGGCATGTCAACATGAGGAAGACATGCAATGCAATGACTCTGCACTTACTGCAAGAGATCTGCCCATTGTGCACATGTATAGAAAAGTGTGAAGGATTTTATTACCTAAGACAGGATTGCTACGGTTTTAAACTAGTTTTGAGATTTTAGGTACTTGGCATGCCCTTTGTCACTGGCTCTCAGCATTGTGTGTGGAAAAAGTTATGCACAATCACAGAGGACTGTAGTAGCTTGTCTAATGTAGTGAGCTCCAGCTGAGAAATACTCTTACTTGTAAGTTACTAATAAAGAAGTAGGTCCTAGAAAATTAGTCAGAATAACTGGATGGTTTTCAATATGATGTCTTTCTTTCAGACACTGAAGGTTTAGGTCAGATGATGTAGTAACAGAGTTTAACTTCCAAATAGAGTTTATATCAACGAGTGGACGTGGTTGGAAGGAAGTGTGTATTGAATTTCAATATTCTCATAAAGTTTAATCAAGATTTGCATTGAAGCAAAATGAGTGTAACATAGGAATCAAGATCCTCTGTGCAGGTTTGAAAGGAGAAATTTTCTCTGCTGCATGGAACATAATGAAATAACTTGGAAAGAAAATCAGCATATAATTTTCTATTTCTTCTTGTGAAAGAAAGTTATCATGAAGTTTAACATGTGCTATTTCCTTAAAGAATAATTTCACCAACTTGCTTTTTATAATGTAATATATTTGCATATCAACACACTGAGTTTCTCCAATTCTAGAACAAAAAATATTCTTTATTCACAATTTTAAAAAGTCCATCTCCCAGTAAACATTTTCAGGAAATATTTACATATACTATTATGATGAGAAAAAAAATCAACAAATTAGAAAACTGATAAAACAAATTGTAGAAAAGAAGCCTGTCTTAGAAGAGCTGATGGAGAGACAGATGTCTGTTTTTATCTAATATGTCAATGTATTATACCAAATTGTGCTTTAAATGTTTTAAACTGCAACAGCTCCAGAACTACTGTATGGTCCAGCATGCCAGGAAGTACATTTTTCCTGTAAAGACACCAAAGTGTCTGAAAAGGCACCTCAGAGCATGTAAGATGCACAAGAAAAAAGCATTGTCACCGGCAGAGAAACTGGGCATAGAGCTGTCCACGATTCAGAAACAAAGGATGAGGCAGAACTGCTTTGTCAGAGGATGTGTGAAAATCTGCATTGGTCCATGTTGCTAGCATAGCAGGTTTTCAGGTAACAGTCATCTTCAAATGGTCATCCCTTCCACGCAAACCAGCACAGCCTCTTTGGGACACTGGCCCTGTCACCACAGCCCACGGCGCGCTGGCCTGCGCGGTTCAGATGGGGTTCAGAAAGACAATTATACAAAAAGGAGAGGACCACCACCCTCTCTAGGCCCCTACTGATGTAAAATATATAAATTAAGTAGTGAGTTAGCTACTGGAGAAAAAAATCAATTATTTTCTAATGTGTAGGTCTTCATGCAGTCTGCATCTACTTCAGAGAATCTGAATATAGATTTTTTACGTTCAGAAAAACATAGTGGAAAGTTGTTGTTTCAGCATTAAATTTATGTGTCTTCATCTCTTTATTTCCAGGTCCTCAGGCACTTGCACTCCTAGATATGGAGCCTGCATGGGGTGATATAATATTTAATGAATCTCTTTTATCATCAAAAGTCATGTGAAAAAATAGCTTTCTGTCCTTTTAATTAAATTGGAAAGATAGAAATCTCAGGCTGTGGCTTTAGAAGGAAAAGCCATTTTACCAGCATGGTGTTTCTCTTAATTTGTTTTAGTTGGATATTTAAGTTAATTCAGATGTAAACAACTTTTGGGTCTATTTTTTGACTAGTGTTTTCATTGACTTATAATAATACTTTAAAGTTAAGGTTGGGCTCTACCAATAAAATGAATACAAGAAAGGATTTTAGGGGTTTTGTTTGTTTTTGGCTTTTTAAACTGTCCATTTTGCTGCTTAACATTCTTTGAATATTTATTAAGATAAAGGTTTTACAATTTTATTTATTAAATTTACTAAATTGACTGTATTTAACAGCTTTTAGAAAAGGTTTCTGTTTTCTCCTAACAATGAAGTAATTTTCCATGGCAAGATTTTTGTGCCTCTTGAAAGATTTTTGTGCCTGTTTCTGCCTCCTCTGGCAGAAACTTCTTTTGTAGAGCTCACTTGATCTTGTGTGTGATTTGTAGAAATCTGGCTAATTTACTCCTTCACTGTTTCTTACTTCCATTCTAGCTTGCTTCTTCCCAAGAATGCCCCAGTTCAACATCTTGATTTTTAATACGGATTCTTTCATTTTTGAGTTATGTATTATGAGTGGTCTACTTATTTGACTATGCTGCGTAGAGTCTTACATTCCCCCAAAAATAAATTAATTTAAAAAATTATTATACAACATGTGAAAAGTCATAAGAGGCTGTAGCTCATTTCTGGGCTCTTGGATGAGGCTATCCACCACTGTAATCAAGAATTTTGGGGTGAAGTATTTGGGTTTTGGTTTATTAATGTGGGTTTGAAGGACCAATCCAGGTTTTATTATTATTTTATAACAAACTGCAGTGCTGGACCTATAAGAGAATCCCTATATAAGTGATGTAGCTTTCTAATAAGACATATTTTCATTATTAGTTCATTGTCCTTTACTGTTTTAAAAACAGACTTTGAAACTAGAAACTTCCTATTATGTCTGATGAAGAAAACCTGACTTTATCATGTTGATTTGAGAAATCAGATTTTGCCTCTGTAATCCATTACTTATACTTGCCAAGCTATTTGAAATGAGTTTCAGTGCTTTGGAAGATTTTATATAAAAGAATATGACAGAATTTTTTCAGCCTGTCAGATAATTTGACTGGCTATGCATAAGTACTAAGGATTTTAATAATTGCTGTTCTGCACGTAATGCTTCTTGCAAATATAATTCATCTTTCTTGAATTTTCTGTCAGATGCCTGAAGTGACTGCTTCTATTTGAAATTGTAATTTGGTGCTAATTTGAAGTCACCATGGCTCAAGTTTCAGTATTGGTTAGTGTTACTAGGTGTTCAAGAAATAAAGAACAATCAGTCTACTGAACTATATGGGGTTCTTTATATAATTGTGGTATATATTTATTTATGTGTGCATATATATTTTTAAAAAGAGAGAGGAAGTAAACTTTATATTTCTTCTGTGATCAAAAAAACAGAGAACAGAAGTAACTGGATGATATTTCTACACAATTTGTAGTACCCTCTTAATCAAAAGGAAAACCTGTCTGTATCTTGCTCCAGCTATCAACACAGGTGGTTCCTTAATAAATATAGTCAGCCTAACATAGGTTAGAGAAATCCCCAGGCTACTTGAAAACCTCAGGGAATGCCATTTCTTTCCTCCTGAAACACAAGATTTCCTCCTAGCAGAGAGAGCCCTTAAGTGTGAGAAGGCAAAGGACTGAGAAATTCAAGGTAATACTTTCTAGTCCTTTAAATAAATTCGTTGCTATTTCTGTCATGCTCTGGAGTACTATTATTTGTTCAGAAACTTTTTTTTTGCAACTTTGCACTCTGTTTCGGCAGTTGCCTGTGCTATTGTATTGTTCAAGCAAATGCTCTCAGAAGAAAGCACAGACAGTGAGTATAGAGGAAAAAGATGTGGCTGTTTCTCATAAGCTCCTTCCCCAGTGGCAAAGCTGGTCTAAAGAGAGCTGGACGAACAAGCAATAAGAAAGGTAAGTTACAGTGACATAAGGCACTGCAGCACTGTGCTGCCTTTGTGCTGGTGGCCATGTCCCTGTGAGGCTGCCCTAGCAACCTCAGGCTACAGCCCCAGCTCAGAATAGAGATGCCAGCACAGACTCATTGCCTCCATCAAAGGTTTTCTAATCTTTGCTTTGCTGGACGGAGGAATAACTCAGCCCTGATAAGCCAGAAAATCCTAAACAATTTTCTTTAGTCAGGCAGTGTGTCACAGGAGAGGTGCCCAAGTAATAAAAGATGCTTCCAGTGCGTATCAAACGAGGCACAAAATTTAAGTCTTACTTTCAGGCACTCTCCCAGTTTGATTGCACGATTGCAGTATGGGATATATTCTGTTTTCCTGACAGACTATATTTATTTTCTAATATATTTTTATTTTCGCCATGGCATGTGATTAGAATCCCATCTTTTATTTTTACTTTCAACTAATTATTGATTCAAGACTTTTACCAAAAGGTCTTTATATTAATTCCAAGTAGACATGATATCAAAATGTAATTCTTAATTTTGCAGGTTTTTTAAAAATATTAACACAAATTAACTAGTTAATTATACAATTTTTGCCATAGTTTGAGTAGACCAAAATAAATATTTTTAAGTTGCTACTTGTTTTGATTTGAGAGGAAATTGTTTGATTTCCCCAATTACTTCTTAGTGAAAAGTAAAACTGTCTTTATAAACACACAAAAGTTATTAATGTGTTTAGAACTGCTATCTTATTTTATAAAAAACATTTTTCTGAATTGAGAAACAGAACTAGACAAGGCAAGGCCAATCTGACAAGGCTGAGTACTTTGTTGTAATTAATAGAAACACTCAGTAGTTATTTGAAGACACCAAAGGCAAAGCAAGAAAGCACGTGAGAGGGCAAAATATCCCCCCAAAACACTAAACAAATGGAGGAACAGTTCAGTTAAGAAGAACCAGACAATCTCAGTTTTCACTTTTCTCCCTGAGTCAGCTCAACTGAAAGGTAAACAAATACAGGTTTGGGGTTTTTGTGGGTATTTTGTGTTTAATCAGTGAATATAGTCTTAATTATATGTGGTCCCTGCTTCATCAGAAACTAATTTTGTGACAACAAGAAAAATTTAAGAGGTTGTGTTGGTTGTTGGTTGATATTTACAAATGAACGGAGATGGTGTACTCTGAACTAGTGTTCAAGAAAACAAAAAAAAAGAGCCCAAACCCCACAAAATAAGGCCTTGTGTCCTTTTAATCTGTCCTGAATATGGGAGTAATAGGTCAGGTTCACGGGATAAATGCATCTCTGTGCATACAAATTATGCATCTGGAGGGTGTGTGGAAAGTTTTATAACCTGTCTAAAAATTCTAATAGGTGTTTTTTTCAACTTTATGTGTATAATTTAAAGAAAAAAATATTGCCACAATATTAAGGAGCTACCTCATAGAACCTTGCAAAAACCATCCAGCTGAAACAAGGCAAAAAGTTCTGCACACCATGCTGCTGATTTTCTTTTTGAATTTGTTTTAGTGCTTTTGATTTACTAAAAAAATGGAAAATTCTTAGCATAAAAGCATAGATATATAGTGAAGTGGTACATCTCAGAGGAAGAAATATTGTCCCTTTGCAGAACTCTAACATGCTAAGTAATTTTTTACAGTATTATATGAACAGGAGTTCCATGCTTTCATCTTCTGTTCAGAAAGTGACTTGCAGGACCATAAAATAATTGCTGCTAGGCTGCTCTTTGCAGAGGAAACAACAAATAGCAGCACTATGATCTTACAACCCTCAAGGTGGGACAAATATTTTGTCCGTCTAAGTTTTATGTATGTGAGTCTCAACATCCGCTTGAAGAACTAACTGGGTTTATTTCAGCTTCAGGGAGGAAATTTAACACCAAATTCAAAGTAAACAAACCAAAATAAAGAGAATCACACCTATTGTGAGGATCTTTTACTGATCTCATACTGTTCTAACTGCTGTTGGTCAACCTAGAGACCTGCAAGGTTGCTCAAATGATGGTAGTGCTTAAAAAATATTACAAAAGGACTCATAAAAAACTAATTAGAAAAATTAAATTTCTCTTTTCAGTAAGCTGTCTTCCCTGTACTATGATCCTTGTAACAGAATCATTGTCTAAAAACTTTTCATTTACTTCCAGGACTTATCTAACATGTCCAGGTGATACGCCCTCAGGAGTCATGGGCTTTTGCCTTATTTCATAAGGACTGGAGCATGTGGATTTCCTTCCCATAGAAGCCATGACTTGTAGTCCAGCTCTTTAATATCCAGTGATAGCTGTGATGTATTAGGAAGCAGGGAAACGCTCTCAGTCCATCAATATCATCACAAAACATATCCTTAATGGGCTCTTGTGGCTGACTGAGATTACTCTGACTTCTCACACCATGAAGGTTATATTTAAGATTACGTTTAGTATTTTTTCACATTACTAAGTGTTTTGATCTAAGTACTTTTAAAAAGACAAACAGGTGTTTATTTTCATTTTTAGGTGAATTTCTACCTTTAAAATCTGACCTATCTTTATGAATAGTAGAAGATCTCCACTTTAACCAGATTTGTTGAAGCATCTATAATAATGAGTAGATCAAGGGTCCATCTAGCTGGACAATATGGTTTGCAATGTTTTCACTGCAGTCAGCTTATGTTATAGTTATATTGCATTTAAGTGTTTCAAGGGAAAAAGCTTTTCTTCATTTTTAATGATATTTTTCCCTTTTAGACAAATAAGTATCAAAACTCTGTAATTTCTTTCATTTTCAAAACAAAGCTTTGAAGAAAAGCTATGGGAATTGGGGGTGTTTGGCCTGGAGAAGGCTCAGGGGGTGAGCTTACCAATCTCAACAGCCGCCTAAAAGGGGTTTGCAGCAAAGAGGGGGTTGGCCTCTTCTCCCAGACAACTGGTGACAGAACCAGAGGAAATGATCTCAAGCCAGGGCATGTTCAGGTTGCACATCAGGAAGAATTTCTTCATAGGATGAGTTTTCAGGTGCTGTAAAGTACTGGTTAAGGCGTTGGTGGAGTCCCCACCCCTCTAAGTGTTCAAGGAATCACTACATGTTGTGCCTAGATCTGTAGTTTAATTGATGTGGTTGTGTTCATAGGTTGGACTTGATGATCTTGGAGACTGTTTCCAATCTTAATAAGTCTATTCTTCCATAATTCTATATTTACCCTAGTTTTCCCAGGGATAATGTGGCACCCCCATCTCTGGAAATACTCAAACTGGACAGGATAGAATTTGGAGAAAACTTATCTGACCAGCCCTGGTGTGAGCAGGCACCTGGCCTAGATGGTCTCCAGAGGTACTCATCAGGACTCAGTCATTCCACCATCTTTTAGAATGAAAAAAACCATGATAAATTACAAGCAAAAAGGTGTTTCAAGTGTTCTGAAATATCAATACCTGGGATGTTGTATTAATCTGACTTCTGCAAGTGTTCCCATGGACCAGGTAATCCTTTGTGTTCATGTGTTTGGGTTATCCCTATGTTCTCTTCTGAACATATTAAACATTTCACAATTAGGTGTTCCAGGATGTGAACAACTGCTGTGGTTATGTCTGGCCACAGCTCTCTTCATAGAAACCAGCAGGCACAAGTTCTCCAAGGATTTTTTTTTTGGATAGGCAGTGATAATCTCAGAGAAGAAGAGAAAACAATTCCTATCTCTACTTGCTGCTCCTGTTGTTCCACACATGTGGCATGTGTTATGGAGATTGTTCACCCAAAGTGATTTGTTAATTGGACACTGTTGAAGGTTGTTTTGATTCCTTGGCCAATTGGGCCAAAGCTGTGTCCTGGCTGTCTGTAGACAGTCACGGGTTTTTCTTGAGTATTTTTTGGTATGGTGTCTTTTCAGTATGTAATTTAGTATAGTATTCATGTAATATAGTATAGCTTAATTAAGCATTTGTTCAGCCTTCTGAAATCATGGAGTCAGAGCACATCATTCCCTGCACTGGAGGCTCCCTGCAGAGATAGTTATGCATAAATCCTCCTTGGAGCTTGAGATGGGGAAGAGGTATGATTTTCAGTTCTCCTGCTCTCAGGGTATGGTTACTCACACAACAGCCCCCGTGGCACTGGGTTGCCCACCCATTTCTTGTGGCATAGGATCCTTTTTCTAGCCTTGATGGAAGTGACTTCCACATGGAGGAGGCTGGGATCCCTCACCACTTTGTGTCCAGCTGGCTCGTGGCCGTTTTACTCACAGAAGGGGTTCATGAGGCCTGCTGTCCGGTATGGTTTGAAATAGTGACGTATACTACATTTTCATATGCTTTGAGAGTATTATGTCATCTTATACCATGTATATGTGAAAGTTTTGAGTTGGAGACTGCCTCCTGTCCTTGCCTGAACAGAAATAAACAGATTTGTCTTTTTTTTTTTTTTTTTTAATGAAGTGTTTGTGAGGGATAAGGAGGGAAGGTGTATCAGTGAGAAAATGACCTGAAGATTCAGGGGATCACTATGCTATACAGACCCTCTGATGGGTGGCAAAAGGTTTGCAAAAGCAGTGTGAATTGAGGCATTGCCTAAGGCAATTCCAAGGAGTATGGTTTCCCCTTAATTTTACCTTTTCTTGTTTAATTCTTCTTCTTTAAAGGAGTCTCTATAAAAGCCAGTTATCTAGAATTCTCTATTTCAGATGTAGTATACATGTAAATGGATTTCATTCTTTCAATTTAACAACTCTGGGCTAAGACTGAAAACAAAACACATCAACCAGCTAAACAACCCAATCCAGACATACATCACAAGAATCAAGCAAATAACCTGTAAACACTCAAAAAGCTTTGGAAAAAAGGTAAAATCCAAACAACAGCAAAAACCTGTTATTCTTGTCCTTTAGGGCAAGCATTTGACAACTTGCTCAAAGCAAAGTCTCTCCTTTTGAAAAATCCTTTAAAACTACCTCCCTCTTCATCTACATAATACTCGATACGTGGTGAATAAATTAACCAAAGCAAATGAAATAAAACACCGACCCATTAAAACCAAAAATCCTCACTCATTAAATTTGATTGAGAATGTAGTAATAACAAATGGAAATTTGTGATATTCACTCTCTTTCTCTCTTTCTCTCTTTCTCTCTTTCTCTCTTTCTTTCTCTTTCTCTATACATATACGTACTATATTTCTCTATCATTGCATATTGAATATATAATTTTGATCATATAAACAAGAAGGGTGTCTGATGTGACCAAGACAAGGTTTTGAGAATACTGGTAAAAAGAGCTTGTAAGAAAAAAACAAGAATTTTTTTCAAATGTTATCATACTGACATACTTATCCTTTATTTCCCAGTGTCTGTCAGATTATCAGGTGGGGCTTTTACATAAAACCAGAGAGTATTCTAAAGATCAAAGCTACAAAGCCCTGAGTTCTTATTATATATTTGTAACTATGATCCATTTTCCAAATCTTTATTAGCCCAGAAGCCCCTCCTCCAAGGAGATATATCTTTATAGGCACATTCACAGATTATACAAAAATATTACTGGATATGAATATTGTAATGACTGTAAACATCTTGCAAAAAGGCTGAGGTGTAATAAATTAATAAGCTACATGTAATATGTTAATCTACTTTTTATTTCTGTGTATTATTGGCATCCATAAATATTAAGAAGATCAGGTAAACTGTAATATTCTTAGGCAGATTGATCACTTTCAAGTATTTAATTTTTCATCCTTTTCTATGGGTTCTGTTTCAAACTTACTACCCTTTTTTACCTTTATTTGTCCCATAATATTTAATGTAGGCTATTACTTTTAAATAAGTTATCACTTACAGCATATGTTTATAAGGAAACACAGCATTTATGGTCACCTTACTGATCTGACTTCAAAACTTATACTCGTGTTTTTGAAATGTTTTGATTGATTGCAAATAAATTTGAGACAATAGAAGAAATCCTGTCAGGTGCTTGCACACATCATTTGAGTATCTCCAGTCTCAGTTTTGGCATTTGTCTTCACTGTACAGAGTTAAAAGGGAAACATCACTCATTATTGTATTTCTGTATCCCTACTTATTTATAAGGCTTATATGCCTTTCTTAGAAGACAGTCTTGTGAGAACATACCTGTTACTTAGTATAGTGACAAATTGAGTGGTGTAGCCCTAAATCACTTAATTTTATTTTACTTGTTCCTAATTTAGGTTAATTGCAAAATGCATAACAATTATTTAAACTCCAAAGACTATATTTATGCTTATTTGCAAATAAAACCAGACTTTAAGCATCACATTTTGTTCTCCATCCCCATTCTGCCAATCTATTTTAACTGTAGCTCTCATACTGCTAGTAGTTAAGTTTTGGAATCTGAAGGAGAGGTCTTACCAAAATTTGCCAAGTAAGGCATTTTTCTTATGAAAAATTGGAACACTCTTTTAAAGAAAATCTGTTTGTTTTTTTCACTGAATATCCATTTTATGTAAGGATTTTTTTTCTTTGTTTGCTTTGTCATTTTTGGATTTTATTGGGTAGTTTAGCAAAATTTCCTGTCTTTTCAGGGCCATGCATAATCTTCTCTTTATCTGTGGGGATTTATTCAAAGGTACTATGGAAGTTATACACACAACTTGCTTTTAAAAAGAATGTCCTGTTTCACAAATACACCCCAGTACAGGTTAAAAATGGATGTTGAATTCTGACACCCACTCTGATCTACCTCCACCCACCGAGGCGAATGTCCAAGCAAGCAAACAGAATATTTTCTTTCTGTGAGACAGATTACTAGGTCATTTGCCTAATCAAGGCTTTTAGAATCCAAATCCAGTTACACAATATGCAAATTTTTCTTTTCCCTTGTAACTGCAAATACAAGATGGCATTTTATCTTTCCACCATATTTTGAACAGCCAGAGACATTTTGTATCTAGATTTAGGGAGTTTATTTGTTAGTTAGTTTGTTTTTTTAATATAATTGGTTTAGATTTTTTAGTTTTACTTTTTAAAGTGTTAATGAAACAATATAATTTATTGATTAAAAACAAAACCAACCAAATTTTAGGAGCTTGATTTTTTGTGAAAAAAAAAATTACTTAAGGAAACCTATTTACTGAAGCAGTTTTAAGTTGAGATTTAAATAGCTAGAAATGGATTTATATGTGAAGAATGCTTAAAGCTATGTTAAATGTCTCTTAGACAATGGAATTAAAATGTGAGAAAAAGAAAGTAATTGCTAACAGTAATATTAGGTATAAATATTGAAAAGTGCATATTCAGTATGCATTGATTGTATTATTGCCAAATATTATCTGCATTGAGACATCTTATGTGACCAAAAAGGATACAGAGAGAAAGAGGATTGAAAACTTAATTTCTTTTAAAATAAAATATTTATAACTGATTTTTTTTTTTTTTTTTTTTTTTGCTATGATAATCAGCAGTATGGTTTTGGAAGTGATCATTAAGGACATTGCTCATATTGGTACAACAGGGAATTTGAAGATATATGTCTATGATAGAGTGGGTAACAGCTATTTTGAACCTCTGGAGAATTGGGATGGTTTTTATGACTTTGGCACTGAAAACTTTGCTGTAGTGTGAAGAAAATACTATAATAGGAGAGAGGAGAAAGACTTCTAAGTTTTCAGATGAATCTGAAGTTCATGAGGTAGTTTGCAGCAACCAAAAGACACCACAGAGTCTAAAAGGATGTTTCTTACCTCTATCCAGGAAACATTTCATTAGAGGGTCAGGAGAAAGACCACAAATCCTCATTCCTCCTCTACCTCTGCGTCTTCTAGTCTGCACTGTTTTGTCTCACCATGCCCACAACTCCTTACCTAGACTTATCTACTCTGTCAGCAGACAATGCAAGGATAGCAAAGTCCAAAATCCTGCTGAAGGTATGTTACAATGTGCAGTTCTAAAATACAACCATGGCCTTGCAGCTGCTTTGTCCGAGGCTTGGTTTTTCCCTCTCAGTCCATCTTCAGTTTATTCTCTTATCTCTTTCTGGGAGGATTAATCTTCCAGAGGCTATCCTTTTCACAATTTCAAGGATAATCAAAGGAAAGGGAAGACTCTCATCTTCTGTTCAGACCCCTATCTGGCACAGACTTTTATTTTGAGACTGACTACTAGCCCAAATTTGTCAGCAGATCTTGAATCATTTACATAAAATTTTCTTACCCTTCTCTTCCAATATTATTGCTCTGCCATTTGTTTTATTTCTTTAACCTGATTAATTACTTTTTTTTTTTTTACCTTTGGAGATGAATCCTTTAAATTATTCTTTCTGGAGGTTTTCTACAGCACTGTAAACATCACCTGCAATGTCCCTTTCTTCTATTCCCTATATTCTTCTTCCACATTGAAAAAAGGATTGCTGACATTTTTTATGAACTGTGTCAAAATTTCAGCATCTTCAGCTGAGAACAGACACAGTTATATACACAGATAAAAGGAAGATATTATTTAGTATGGTATGAAGTTAAGATGCTGCTTTTAACATGTCATATTTAATAAAACAGACCCTAGAGATCAAAACTGAGTTTAATGGTACAGAATAGATAATATATAAATGCCATTTCAAGACCTTTTCTAAAATCAAGTTATATTTTTCAACAAAGATAACATTGGTTTTTACAGTGATGCCTGGGGAGAGTGGGGTAGAAAGAAATTGTTTAGCTTAAGGTCCCATGGTTCAAAATTATTTCTTTCTCTTTCCTCTCAAATCCTGAGATTAACATAAAGTTCATCTGTTGTTTATTAAGAGATAAAAACACGACAGTATTAACCACAATAGTATTCTAAAACAGTCAGAGAGAAAAGAAATCTGTTTGGAAGGATTATGTGCAAAAATAGTGTTCAGAAGTAGAATATAATTATAGTCAATCCTGGTGACAGAATTAATCACATCAATGTTTCAAGACCCTTTCTTTGCTGCTGAGTGACATTATTTTTATTGAACACTGTGACAGTAAGGACATGCTGCTACTAATATCATCACTGTGCTAGTTTTTGCTTAACCAGAGTTAATATTCTTCACTGTAGCTACTATGTTTTGGATTTATGCTGAATGCTGTTATAATGTAGGGATGTTTCTGTTATTGCTGAGCAGAGCTTACATGTGGCCAAGTACTTTTCTGCAATTCTTACTGCCACTGAATCAGTAGGAAGTACACAAGAAGCTCTGAGTAGATACAGGAAGGACAGCTGGTCAAAACCAGAGGGATATTCCATAAATGTAACACATTCAGTAGGTGAAACTGAGGAAAGAAGAAGGAAGATGGGAATTCTCAGAGCTATGGCATTTGTCTTCCCCATTAACCATGATTCATGTGTAGCCCTACTTTGAAGGGGATGGCTCAACACCTGTTTGCCCATGGGAAGTGGTGAAAGAATTCCTGGTTTTATTTTGCTTGTGTGTGTCACTTTGCTTTAACAATAAACTGTATTTATCTCAACCCAAGAGTTTTCTCACTCTTATTCTCCCCTAATTCTCTCCCATCCAACTGTGTGGGAGTGAACTAGCAGCTCATAGGGCTCATCAGCTTGCTGGCTGATTTTAAGCCATGAAAATCACACAACAGTGTCATTCAATAACTGTATCACTATCATAGTCACATGTTGGTTTTCACTTTTGTAATTATACACTAATCGAGCCGATCAAATAATCTTTGCCATTATTAAACTTCATGGCATTTTCTCCAAGCTCCCTAACATGCTGCATTTATCTACTGGCAGTATGTGAAGACCCAGAAAAAAATATGATTAATTGTCTGTACCTATAAATTCAGCTTAAGCCAGAGAGCTTAAACAGTAGCTGTGTATGAGAGCTGTCATGGTGATTCTTTACCAAATGAAAAGTAGCAGACACTCATTCTTGTGTTTCAAATGACCATTTGTTATAGAAAGAATTATGAGATAAAATATTAAGGGCTAACTACATAATCAAAGAAAAAACCTGCATGCATAGAAGAAAACAAAGGCTGCTAAGAATTGTAAATCAAGAGGCAATTTAAAAGAAGCCAAGTAACAGAAGAAAATCTAAAAATTGTTGGGGATGAAGAACTATCATGGCACAAAAGTGATAAATAACATTAGCACAATAATGATAATGTGCCAGGAGGAAGGCAACATGAGTAATTTGATCTGAAATCTATGAGTGCAAGAAAGGCAGACCAAAAACTTAGGCTTGGCCTAACATTGAAAAGGCAAATGTATAATTTGACACATGTGAGCTGGAAACTTCCTCTCCAAGAAACGGGCATTGGTACTTGACCAAAATGACAACCACAACATTTTAGTACAGTCTGTATGAGAAGACTTTCCTATTAAGCAGCATTGCATTTCAGATTATGACAGTGTTAGAAACTGGCTGCTATTGCTACTGCATGATTGTGGAAAATGAATGTATTATGATTTTTCTATAGGAAAGGTAAGATGATTTATTAAAAACAAATCAAGCAGTATTTATTACAGAGCAGGGACCTGGCTGGGAACAAAAAGGTAAAAACAGAATTTAATTTTAGGAGCCAGAAAATAGTTATGAGAGTCTAAGGCACCTATCTCCATATTATAATTGATAAGAACTGATAATAGTTTGAATGGATGCAATAAATTGATTTTATTATTTTTTCCCCTCAGGGATAAACTTGATTAGCATAGGTTTAGAAGCAGACAACTGGCTTTATGTTAATTTTCAATGTATGAGAAAGCAGAAAAGGTAGCTCCTGCACTGGCACCTGAAAGAAGCATCATGATGCATTACAGCACAAAATTGTGTATTTTATCTTTAAAAATGACAAAAGTAACTCACTGTACTATGCCATTGAGAATTAACCTACATTTGGGTGTTTTTTCCTTTCCCCTTTGAGATGATATCCAGCATACCAGCTGACTCACAGGCAATGTGATTACAGCAATGACTCCTACAGAAAGCCCAGACCCAGAAGTAGTTCATGGGAGATTTTCAGCATTGAAAAGAGGAACATCCTTGCTAAAAAATGCACGTTTGAATTAGGAATTAAGGATTTTCAGAATCAAGACCAAAAATGTGAACAAAGTTCCATCTCCTAGCATAAGTGCCTGATGACATTCTTTTGACAAAAAATTCTTTTTTCCAATGCGTACTCATAAACTGCTGCTCAGAAGCTGTTTCAAAGACTGCAAGCTGTGTCACTTGATCAAGGCTTTTCACAAACTCACTGTGTTTTAGCTCCTGTCCATTGCCATTCAATGAGCACCAAGGGGGCAGAAAGCTTTACTACAATGTCTCATTACAGCCAGTTTCAGTGCGTTTTCTGTCAATTGGTATTTCTTAGCTAGAGAAGCTTGGAAAGAATATACAATAACACATCTGAGCTCTAGCATACACAAAAATTACATGTTATGACAGAACTTCACATGTTTTTGCATATATATGATTTTCCCACAAGAGCTGTGATCACTGCAAACAATAGCAATGAAGCCTAATTTTATTCAAATTTTACCATGTCCACTAGTGCTTAAATTAATTTCTCTCATGTTTGAACCAGAGGGCATCTTTTGTCATTGTCTTAGCTTAGATATAGGACTTTTCTAAGAAACCACAGAAAATCGTGACTTAAGAATACAGATGTTTTTAACAGGTTATCCATCTCATGGGATTTCCGACACTACAGCTTTTTTAATCTTTTGATACCCTACTTGCATTTGAACTGCAGTCTTGTCAAGTTATAGTAATTGTGAGTAAATACTGAAGCACCTGTACCACTGTTTATATGAAAAAGGACACCACTGCTAAATGAAATCTCCACTTAAGTTCTAAAGTGAAAATGGAACTTAACTTTTCAAAACCACAAGTACACAAATTGATTAAATTCTAGATAGCTAATTATTGTCTACAGCTCTGTTGGGAAGGATATAATTTGGGGGATTCGGATGAGTAGAAAAACATACGCTAATTACTTTCTATTTTCACTTTCATGTGGGATTTAACTGGATTCCCTAGAATAACATGTATTTTGAGGAAATGTCTCTGGTTCTGTACCCTGCAAAGAATCAAAGGAAAAGTTGCTAGTACCTATTCCTGTGAAAGCTGTTCTGAAAATTGACTTTATTAAACCAAATAGTGAGAGGAATAGTGTTAGATCAATATGACACTCACCTGAAAATGAGAAGGCAGATTTCAGGAAATGAAGCATATATATTTTTTCTACATTTAGTAATTTAGGTAAGAAAGAAATCTGGTCACACCATCTACCTACCTATAAGTAGCAGGGACAATTTATATTACGACCTTCATCTGACTGATCTTCATCCGGTATCTCAAAGGAGTTGGAATCCTATTCTCTCTAGACAATGCCCTTTGTGGGCTTCAGCATCATCACTGTGAAACATTTCTGATATCAAAATGGAATTTCCCTTGTTCCAGCCTGTCTTTTAACCTCTGTTCACACCAGAATAAGTATGACTCTTTGTTTTCTTATTATTTCCAAGAGCAGTAAGCTCTCTCACTGGCTCTCATTGCTTCAGAATGAGGAAGGTTTCTTCATTGTTTCAGCCTTCCCTTTCCTAAAGCATGAGGCCTCCCTCTGTTATTAAATAAATTTAAAAATTTGATTTGGTTTCATCCAAAACTGAAAGCAAAAGTAGAACTATAACTAGATGAACTTAAATGCTCCTGAGCATAGCATTTAAATGCTCTGCATGGCACTGCAAATTATCTGATAACTGTAAGGAAATTTTGCAGGTGCTTTCTTCTGATAGATGTTGTTGTTGCTTTTTGAGAATAAATCTCTCCTCTGAAAACAAGGAAATTGCCAGTGTACTGTTAGAGTTTAGCATTTACATGTGAGTAATCCACTGCCCTCATTTAGTATGATTGAAATGAACATTTCAGAGGAAAATAAAGTGGAGAAAAAAAGTTATCTTTCCAGTACGCTTTTCGATTTTGATTGTTATTTGGATAAAGTAACAAATCAAATTGATCCAGTGCTGTCAAATTTCAGAAGAAAGACTTTAAGGACTAAGACCTGTAAGGTTTTGAAATAAAGAAAAGTAACACAGCCATAAACAGCAATGCCCATTAAAAAAACTTGCTTCTTAAAAATAAAAGACATTGAGCCACGAATAAGTAAGTCAGGATATGGAGTTTCATATTTTCAACAAAAATATTCCAATCAAACTTTCCAGCATCACAGATATATGTTCTTGGCAACAATGCAATAAAGATCAAATCTACTTTAACATGGTTTTGATAAAAGTATTTTGCCTGAAAATGTTTAAAGTGTGCTTATTATTTAAGGTTGGAAAAATTTTTGGATAGGTTGACCGCGAATTTGGCTTGCAGTATCCCAGATGACAGTAGCCTTTCTGAAATTTCGTTAGTATCAATGTATAGGACAGTTGCTATTTCTGCTATATGCATCTATATACTACACATTTTTAAGGGAGAATAAATATACACACATATAGTAACATAAAATAATTTTGCAGTGCAGTCAGAAGTAATATGGCTGACAGAATTCACTGCAACAAAAATCAATCACAAATTTTCAAGTCAAATCTACTAACAGATTAATCTAGATTTAGAAGATAATATTATATAGAATTTTAAAATCTTCTGTAAATAGGTGGTGTATAGGTATTTATTTCTAAAGGAAAACCAACTGCAAACAACTATAATAAAACTAAAATTTTAGGGACAGGCCACCAAACAACTTTTACTTTTGAATAAGTATACTCCTACACGCTTACTTGACAAACCTCAGTAGGTGTGTAAAACTTTTTAGGAATGTGCTGCAGCCCTCATTTACCTATGAAAAACTGTAGCAGCTGAAATACCTACTAATAAAGTCCAGGGTAAGGAAGCAAAAAGGACTTTTGCATAATATCCAGAGATGTTTTATTTCGACACCTGGTAAAACGTTCAGGGTCCCAGGCACACACATGGAGAGACTCCAGGTTTCTCTGTCTGGAGGGACCCTGGGGGTGAACCTGCTCTCAAGGCAGTACCAAGATGGGAGCCAAACAGGGAATAGGGAGGGAGGGCAGAGGGACACAGGAACAAGGGGAAGGAGCCAATTGGGTCAAACAGAATAGGGTGTCTTTTGAGGGAAGCTTCTTGAGTCTCCCTAACCCAGGGAAAGCCTTTCAGGTTCTCCACAACTTCCCATTTTGATATTATTAAGAATGCTTCTCTGAAAGATAACTGAATGAACACAAATGAAAAAAACAATGAAAAGCACCCATAAGACAGTTTTGAAAATGTAAAGAATCCTGTGTCCCCAGTGTCCAAACAGATTTTCTGGAGCATCTAAGAGATAGCAGGAGGGATGTGGGGTTTTCTTGGCATGGTTTATCAGGAGACTGAGCACGGAGAAGGTTTCTTCAGCAGGGATTGGTTCTCTGCCACCTGTGGCAAAGAGCTTGTCTGTGATAGGCTCTGCACAAGGTGGTGTAAGGGGTCATGTGCATGTTGGAAACTCCAAATAGAAATAATTAACTTTTAAGAAAAAGATGCTTACTTTAGGGAAATTTTCCTTCCTTTCCCTCCCAATCACCCCCACCTCTGGTATTGAGAAGGAATTATGGGGAAAAGGATTAGTGGAGGGAGACCATGGAAGGAGGGAGAGGGAGCTAGGAATTTGTGGGAACATAAAAAAGGGATAGTGGGACAATGGAAAGGAAAAGGGGCGAGTGGGAGGGAGGCAGGGAGGCCACAGGAATTGGAGAAGGATATTAGAAGAACTGTGACTTACCCGATTGGAAGGTCCTATAATTATGGAGGTGGACTTTTGGATGCAGGATGGCTCATTAGTGTTCTGTGCTCTTTTTGCTTTTAGGCTGTTGCTGGATCTTGATGGTTGTTGGGTTTGGGTTCTACTTTCTTGGTAGGTGTGTGGAGGACTTCTATGACATGGATAATATGTCACATGTTTGCAGTTTGGTGCATGTTTACTACCTTGCACGGAAACTCCACCAGATCCTGTCACATTGACTCCTTGGGGGCCTTTTATTCCTAAATTTTGGATAGGTACACCTGTACACTCCTACATGACAAACCTCAATAGGCATGTAAAACTTTTTAGGAATGTGCTGTAGCCTTCATTTACCCATGGAAAACAATGATGGATGCTTTGTAAGCACAGCTTACACACTGTGGGATTCTGCCACCTATCCTAAATTCTGGATTGTCAATTAGTACTTCAGTGCATTTCTTTTATGCCACTGGGCTGGCCAATTAAATGTTGGTGAAATAACAGACTGCTGACTGAGTGCAGATTTTTTTAATTACAAAGCCTCAGACATACATATTACATTCCTTAATTGTAAGCTCGAAGGAGAAAACAAAGTTCTGGAAGCAGAAAGATAAATGGGAAATTAGTTAAGAACAAGCGAAAATCCTATTATGGGGACAGTGCAGAGAAAATAAATGAAATTTATCAGAAGTTAAAAATTAATTTTATAAATCTCATTTGGAAATAGCCACACAAGGAAAGACTCTGCGCTAATTAGCATATTTTGTATATTGTATAAGTTTCATTTTTATCTGTTTTTCTTTCTGTGTTATCTTTAGGCATTGTATGCTGGTAATGATTTTAACAGTCTCTTTAGAATATATTTTCATTATTTTTATGATTGTGTTTTGTAAGAGCGCATGTGCTCTTTACCTCTCCAACTTTAGTTGCATCTGTGTCCAGTGCTGAGCTCCTCGGTACATGAGAGACAAGGAGCTCCTGGAGAAGGTCCAGCGAACGGCAAAAAAACCAGTTTGGGGTCTGGGCCATCTTTCTTAGGAGGAGAGACTGCAGGAACTGGGCTTGTTTAGTTTTGGATGAGAGGACTGAGCAGGCATCCCGTAAATGCATGTAATTACCTCAAGACAGATGATATTTTAAGAAGATGGTCCCCAACTCTTTTCAGTGATGTCCTGAGACAGGACAAGAAGCAGCAGTTATAAATTAAAACACAAGAAGTTCCACACCAGCATGAGGAAGAAACTCTTTACACTGAGGGTACCCAAGCACTGTAACAGGGTGCCCAGGGAGTTGATGGAGTCTCCCTCTCTGGAGACATTCCAAAACCATCTGGATGTGTTCCTGTGTCACCTGCTCTAGCTGACCATGCCTGGGCAGAGGAGTTGGTCTGGATGATTTCAAGAGATCTGTTCCACCTCTAACAATATTTTGGTCCCACGATCTAAAACACAAAAATCCCTTTTTTCAGAAGTGAGTGAAACTATTGCACTTTTGTTTTAAGAAACTAAACCTAAAGTGAATGTTACTATGCTTATTCAGAACAAAAAAGCAAAACTTTATGCATGTATGCTTTACCAAATCTTTATCAGAAATACTCATCTTTGCATAATATTTTAACTGAATCATTGTGTGCAGGTTTCTAAATGCTAAGTAATCTGAAACTCCTACAGGCATTTTAAATACTCCGAGATATGTGTTCACTGGTATTTTATGAAATGTGAATTTATTTGTGTATGTGTTTGTATTTATTTTTACTGTGTTATTTATTGTTTACAAAATATGTTGGGTAGCATCTCATTGTTGTTTATGGCTACAGAATAAAATCTTTAGAAACAGATTTTTCCTTTTTTCTGGAACACTGAAACATCAACCAACATAGTACTTTCCTGGTCCTTAAAATCTAGTAATATTTTCTTCCTCACTGCAATTTTAATTTCCTACAATAAAAAAGTAATTTGACAAGTTTTCAAAAATTTTTCATGTTTCAAAACTTCTTTCCACGACAGTCTCCTTGTTTTATTACACCATAGCAGTGGCTTTTTTTTTACTCTAACCTTTTGACCTGCCAATAATATGAAGTTAGTCAACATCATATTAAAGAAATAATACAATATTTTAAAAAATCATCCAAAATTTAGCTGCTTAAAGTTTCTGAGATTTATTTGTTTTGATTTTATTTCAAAGGAAGCTTGCAAAAAATTTTTGAGTGTTTCATCACAAGTGTAAATATGCCTGAAATGATGAAATTATCAAAGTGAGTCCTAAGATATTTAATTCTTTAATAATGTAATTATGGTCCCTGTGAATGCTAACATTTGTCTTTCTAGAACAGATTACAAGACATAAATAGGTCAGATGCCAGAAAATTTGAAATTTTCACATATTAGGTTGCTAAATTAGAATTAGTCAAAGTTTTTAGGAACAAAGTGAATTAAAATGTTTTTGCACTGTTCCATTTCAGTGTACCCCTAAACCAAAGAAAACTGAACACATTTTAATTTGTTATTGTTTACAAATTCTGCCCCACTGAGAATTATTCCCTTTTTGTGATTTTGCTGCACCAAGAAAAAAAGAATTAGCTTCAGCCTCAAGAAAGACAAAATACAGCATATATTTGTAAGAGCTGAAAACATGGAAATATCTGGACTCCAGCTGCATGAACAGGTGTAACACCCACTCCTTGGAAAACAGTTGCAAGTCTACTGTCTCATTTCAGTAGTCAGGAGCCAGTGCAGTGTTACACAGGAGGACCTGTAGGACCAGTTCTTTTGCTTAAGATTAGCTCAGATAAATCAGTCCTCTATTCTTTTGTAGTTCTGTACATTATATCATGTACTAGGAAGACAATTTAAGTACCACAGAATCTTTGCCTTAGCTTTAGGTTTGAGTTTGTTTATAAGCCTTTGTCCCTCCGTTTTTTTGTCCTTTGTACTGCATAAAATGGAATGCATACAAGATAAAGTAGCCTAAATAGATGGAATTTAACTTTGATTGTTAACTTTTCCTCTTTTTTAATGATATTATGAAGCACTAATGAGGAACATTTTCAGCCCACACACATTTTTTCTCAAATGTCAATCCTCAATCCATCCCTGACACCCCACTGTTGTGCATCTAAGTGTGTTAAAAGACAGAGAAAGGGGATCTGACTTTTTATTCTGCCAGGCATGAAGATTTCTTGACTTCACCCTGGCTTTATTTTTTGTTATTGTTCTCTTGGGGTGTTTTTTGGTGTTTGAGGTCTTTTGTTTGTAAATTAGGTTTTTGTTTCTTTGCTTGCTTTTTTTGAGGGAGTTGTTGGGTTTTTTTGTTTGAGGGGGTTGTTGGTTTTTGGTTTGTGGAGTCTTTTTGAGAAATGTGCCTTCTGATTTCTCTTTCTCTTTATGTTTACCAGACACAAAGATCCCCTTTAGCAAAAATAAAAACTAAGAAATCCCTGCCTTTTGCATTTTATTTCTTTTTCTTAACAGTTGCCTTCTCTCCTTATTCTGAGTTGAATATATATTAAAATTCCACGAATGAATAAAGTTCCCTATCTAATATTTCCTGTCGGTGATTATTGATCTTGTTTCTGATGACTCATTTGTCTCCTGATCTTACCAATTCATGCAGACGTACAAGTTTTCTGCCATATCCTACAGCATTTTAGAACACTTTTATTGTCTTTCTCTACCACCGCTGCTGTAAATCTCCTTTTATTTCTGCAGTGGACAAAGTGTAAAGCTTTACTTTTAAACAACAGTTTTGACAGGGAGGATTTTTTGTTTGTTTGAGCTTGATTCTCAGCACAGGATCAATGAATGTGAGCGCAAAAGAGGTAAAAAGAAGACACAAGATAGAATAAGCTTAATTTAAAAAATTATTGCTTCTCTCACCATTTAATTTTAAAATCACTTTCTCTTGCACTCTAATTTTTCTCTAATTCCTGAAGGATTGGAGCAGTTGAACCTCGGAGGTTTAACATTTAATTGTAATAAAAAGTCTGATAAATGAGAAGGAAGAGGACAGAGAGAGAAGATAAAAATAAAGAATGAGGAACAGCTGACAAAAGTGGTCTGGCAACAATAGTAGGAATAAATCTCTATTAGAGTCAAGTAATATGTTTCCAGTACTGGCTCTGGAGTTAAAAAAGGAAATAATGAGGCTTTAGTAAGAGGAATAAATTTCAGCAAGAGCCCCCTCTTTAGAAAGAAACTGGGAGCCATTAAAATGGAAAGAAGACTTGTACAGGGTGGCAAGAGGTGACAGGAGGCATATGACTACCTCATTTGTGTAAACACAAAATTTCATTATAAGAAGAAGATTTAAAAGGAGGAAACAAAAAACCCATTGTACTTATAAACTTTTATAAGTCAAAGTATAACAGCAAAGGAGAGTATAGTTGCTACTCCAATCTTAATATTGCTTAGATTATAATTTGGTAAATACATTTATACTCTTCATAATTTGTAGACATGAAAATAATATGTATGCTGAATTTATTTTCTTTTTATAAAGCTTAACATTAAAAAAAATCAAAAACTTGCAGTCAATTTTTTCCAGGCTCTTATCCCACTTTTATATTATATTGTTTTATGATTAACATATACATAATAGTTTCATTACATTTAAGAATATGAGAAGAATATAGGCTTCTAAAGATATAGCTTCTTCATCTCCCACTAGAATGTATGTGTATACATATGTGTACACTGGTTTCTTGCTATCAAATATGTGTCTATCTTTTTTTTACTGACTATATAAGATAGTCAGTAAAAAAAAGATATAGTCAGTGAATAAAATTTTTACTGAGTATATCACTTTACAAGAAAGGAAAAACACCTTAACACATGAATATCGTAATACAAAATTCTGAGTAGTGAGACTTTAATAACTCTTCTACTTTTGTAAATCTGACTGTTAATTTTGTTTAGGCTAAATTTTTAGCCACTAACCTTGAAAATTTAATGTTACATAACCACTTCCAAGAAGATTTCATTTTTTTTAAACCAAATCTCTATTTTTTGGAATTTACCTAGAAATGTAGATAACATACAAACCGTTGAAGTTGCAGTGTCTTGGGACTTATCTGACAAAATGAAATAATGGCATTTTATAGCCATTACATTTTCATTTTTTAAAATTATTAAGTAGTGAATTTCACATGGAATATAGCTAGGGTAAGGTAGATAGGCAAGATCTCTCTTCCAGCTATATCCAAGGTAAATCTCCAGGTTCAAATATTCAAGTATTTTAAAGGATTTTGTACATAGTCAGAATCTGGGCTGAGATTTATTATAGATAGTTTAAATTCTTCTACCAAAGAGGCACTTAATATTTTCTTTTTCTTAAGCTTAAAGATGATCTAAGTCCATGTATCATCAATGATGAAGATTATAGTGTCTTAACATGACTACTTAAGTTTTAGCTTTCATATTTTCTAGATTCTCTGCATTAATATATAACTTCGTATAAAGTGTTAGCAAGTTCTCTTCATAGTTTAGTTACACAAAACAATCCTTTTCCAGCCCGAGAACCAAGGACACCATTGCAGCTTCAGGCCCAAAAATCTAAAAGTGTGAACTGAAGAGGGCAAACCAAGAGGATGGGATGAAGCTGTCATTGGACAATTAACCCCAATATGTAAATGGATCAAAACTTGTAAAAGTGTGGAAACGTGTGCTCCATCGTCCATCTTGGGTGTAGCCACAGCCAGGCTCTTGTGCTGCCCAAGGTGTATCCTTTGAAGGCCTTACAAACAAATACCTGCTTTATTCTTGTAACTCTTTCTAGCCTCTGTTCTAGGTAGCGTCTCAGGACATCAACATATTAATTCTAGTTATATTTTTTTATATTCTGGAGGGTCAGATCTTTTTCTTCTTGGCATTCAGTGTCACATTCCACTAAGAATAATGCAGGGTTCTGGATTAATTTTTTCAGATCATTTATGAATATTAGTCTCAGGTTATTCAATGACATTAGTCTCCAATTTAAAATTCAGCTTTAAAATGTGAGCTATAAAGCACCATACATGCATTTACTACTGTATAAATTTATTCCATTCACAATTTGCATCATTAGCTAGATTACTAAACTCAGAGACAGTACAAAATTTGGGATTAAACACTTTAGAATTGTTCTCACTGATTCTAAACCTAATTCTCAACTCTTCATCACATTATTTGGCCTAATAACTGAAAGAGAGGATGATGAAAAATGGCAAACAAAAAATTAAGGAGACAGGATAAAACCAGAAAAAGGAATGCTTTCTTAAAATTTCATGCATGTCAAAGACACATTTTTATAAATATTTAAGTCATATTTTTCCATTTAGTATAGCATAAACTGATTGAAAATTTTTTGGTTTTATGACTTTATGTTTCTAACTTAATTTTGACTTTGACAAATAAAATACTATTTTTTCCCATCTCTTTTGAATTATTTCAGCAAAAACTTCCACCAAGAATAGATGGGGCATTATGATTTAAATTGGCCACTTATGAAAAAATCCCCCAACGTTTTTAGGTTTTATACACTTTTAAAAGTTCTCTACACTTTATTTCCAGACAGGTTTGGTTTTAGGTTAGGTATTTCTGGGAAATACTGTGAGAAGACCAGAGAAAAGAATGATAAACTATTCTTATCTTCACTTGCTGCATCTGTTGTTGGAACATGTGGAATGTATTATGGAGATTTGTTTACCAAAGGGTGGATTCTTAATTAGCCAAAGGTGATAGTGTTTGGATTGGAGGACCAGTTAGGTTCAGGTGTATCGTAACTGTCTATAAAAGCAATGGGTTTCTTAAAAATAATATAATATAATATAATATAATATAATATAATATAATATAATATAATATAATATAATATAATATAATATAATATAATATAATATAATATAATATAATATAATATAATATAATATAATATAATATAATAAATATAATATAATATAATATAATATAATATAATATAATATAATATAATATAATATAATATAATATAATATAATATAATATAATATAATATAATATAATATAATATAATATAATATAATATAATATAATATAATATAATATAATATAATATAATATAATATAATATAGAGATTGATTGGCCTCTGTGAATCATGAAGTCAATGGCAATTATTACCCAGCATGGGGTCCATTGACACAACAATTGGTGACCATGCTGTGTGTTGCATCAATCCATCCTTCATGGAGTTGCAGGACAGGCGGAGACGCCTTGGGACCCCACCGGGACTCTGTTGGGACCTTGCTAGGACCCCACGGCACCCTGCACAGCCCACTCGTAACCAGACACCTTCTGTTCCTGAGGAGAAGTAATGTGACCTTTCCCTGTGTCTTCCTGAAGAAGATCTGTCCCTTGGGACTGCATTTTTGCCCTCATAGCAGCAATAGCACTGCCTGCAACCCGAGGTGGGCTTGTGGTCGACAAAAGGTGCCTACAAAAATGGGCATCTGAATTTCTGTGCCAGAACATGTAACCCTTACAGTGTGGGGACATATGGTACATCAAAGAGGACTTCTTGTGTCAGAAGGTGCTCTTTACAGGCTTTTAAGTTGGGCCAAAATTCATGGTTTCCCCATGGATCCCCTGGCCTGGGCCTCACTGGGTTTTTAGCTATGTGAGGAACTTACAAAGGGAGATGCGAGTGTGCCTCGATTACTACCAGTGAGGGGGATCCTTTACAAAACAATAAGGGGCTGGACCCCAAGGGAAAGCAAATCCACTTCCATAGGCATGTCCCAATCCAACTTGAAGGAGTGTCTGCCCCCACATGAGCGGCACATAGCAGCTGGCAAGCCTTTGCCGTGGTGTTCCCTGTTCCACAGGCCAACCCCTTGTCAACCCCACCCCTCTCTCCGCTGTGGCCAGCCAGGGATGATCCATCTACAAACAGCCACCATTGGTTCCTTCACCCTCCACACCGTGGGGTGGGGCAGCATCACCCACAGGGCAGCCTGAGAGCTGCTGCCACAAGTTTATGCACAATTCACATTTTTTAAACTGCCTTTGGGGTTTTTAAGCAAAGGTGCCATTTATGTCATAAAATCAGTAAAGTACTAATGGTCTAATGCATCAGAATTCAAATCTAGATGTTTCAGGAAACTGTAGTATTGCCAGAAACCTGAAGCACAAGTTGGAGAGAATTTACGTGAACTGCAGATGGGAAAGAGCTTGATAGAGACAGGCATGGCTACATACAGGCCCTTCTGTAGCATCAAATTTGACTGAAATGTGAACTAATTTCTTGCAAGTGAAACATGCTACTGCCCCAGCAGTGGGAGACCAAAGCACCAGGGAGCAGAGGACAAGCTGTTACTTTGCTGTGCACCATCTTTTAGGAGAAACTTAATTGTAAAAGTATTCAGTGTATAAATTCGCATGAGCAGCAATATAAATCAAAGCAAGGGAAAAAATATTGGTACGACTCCACCATCTGCACCACTAGAAATCCTTTTTCTCTGAAATTTTATCAGGTCTAATGGCCTTACAGCCTGGATTAGATTGACCCATCCTAATGAATACCAAAGGGAGATATTTCCTAGGTAAAAAGTCAGTACAGAGTTGCTCCTGGCTTTTGCAAAATGTCAGGCTTTGAGAGGAACTGGAATAAATCCCATGACCTTAAAATGTTTATGGGTAGAAGCACCATTTCTATGCAAAGGTCACTAGGCAGCCAGTGTTCACAGCTAGTTTAGCAGCTTAGTGCTTCTCTCCAGATGACAACATGATTTAACGTCTCACTGATGTGTTGGCCACCCAGCAGGTATTTCAAAGTAGACATCTGTCAACATGCTTGAAGAATCAGCTGTTTCCTTTCCAATGAGCAGGCAGATAATGAGGATGAGTTTGAAATAATCAGAAAACAAATACTTAGTTGAAATGAAGCTTTCAGTGTTTCCATGTGCAGATTGTTTTGTTAGCTCAAAGTGCTGTTCTTGGAGATTTCTGTAAACAGTAGGGATATGTTTCAGATTACAAGTGAAAAGAGAAAGTCTAAAGTGTTTGATTTTTTAGTGTATATTAGAAACTTAAATATGCTGCAGAGAGTAGTAAAATGATATTTCAGAGCATTTACCTATTGTTAAAATTCAGAACCAAATTAATTTCTTACTAAATAACATCTTAAATAAATCTTTGTTTTGTAAGCAGAGTAGTTAGGGCAAAATAGGCTTTACGAATAGTCTATGTTTTAAATGCCATATGTGTTTACTGAGTTTCATTATCCCAAAAATTTATGAGGAAAAAGTAAATTCAAATTCTTTTTGCATTATTTCATTATTTTATTATGAAAAATAATCTAATTTTTTAAATATGTGCAACCGCTATCCTAAAACTGATTTTTAATGAAACACACTGAAATAATTTTCAATTCTTTACTACAGCTAAAGATTAAAAAAAATCCATTATTATCACAAGTATAATGGTGATTATACAAGTATACTGAGAATTCAAGGTATTTGGGAAATAGTGGTGTTTCTCAGGGTACCTAACAACAAAAAGCACAACCCAATCATTCATAGTAATACAAGTACCAAAAAGATTAAATTGCTTTATAGCAATGGGCGTTTTTTCCATTTTGTTTGTTTTATTCTTGACTCTTTATTCACAGGTTATATCAGCTGGACTTTTGTGGTAGTTGTATTGCTTCCATTGTGTTCTTATGTACTACATGCACATATTCTTCCAAATAACTTGGGACTACCCTAAAAGTTCAGCAGCTTTAGCAATCTACATTAGTATGCTGAAATCCTTTTCATAAGATAATGAAATATATGTATACTGGATTTGCATTAATTAAAAACTTAAGATTATCAGCAACCGATATGACAAACTGAGGCATATTTATTTTTAAAGTAATTGAAAAAATTTTCTGTAGGCTAGCACATCCTGTTTAATTGTGGCAAGCAGGCCTTGTAACAAGAAAGACTAGAGCTGGACAGCATTGGAAATAGGGGCATAGTAATAAAATACTGATTGAAACGGAAGGAAAATAAAATATTGTATTTAAAAAAATAGTTGTTCACTGAATAAATATTTGGCATAAGGAGCTTTTTATTTCTCTTTTCTAAAAACAAAGAGCTTACCATTTGACTGCAAGTCCATTTTTTTGCAGTAGCTCCAATCCCCCATTGTGTATGTTTGCACACTTTGAGCATATGCTAGAGTACTACTTGCTTTTGTTTATCCAGGCCTCTCTCAAAAAGTCCACTGTCAGAGACTGGAAACTGTTGTGGACTTTAGCCAATGGATAGTAGGGTTTTATCTAGTTCAGTCCTTCTCATGTTCTTGTATGAGGAGAAAAAAGATTGACATCTGATGGAAGGTAAGAGATCTATTGTAGATAGATCACAGAACCTCAGAAGAGGAAGTCTCAGTAAGATATGAATCTAAAAGGTGAAAAATGCCAGGTGATGATAGGATGAGGAAAAGCAAATATTAGCCATTGTAACAGACTTCTGTGAAAAATTATTTTAATGCACTTGATAATATTTCCATTCATTTTAAACTGTGGAACATGGAAAAAGAATTCAAGAATAAGTATTTCAAAATGCAGGGTATAAGGGTTTTTTTCTGAATTTTAAGTATCTATATTCTGTTGTTTGACTTGGGCCTATTGACAAAGAATATGGTAAATACTCTTTTCTATTTTGCACCTACTGATTCTAATGTTCGCCTCAAATTCAGAATAGCTAAGGACATTGGCAGATTGTCATGTCACTGGCCAAATGAAGTAACAGATGAGGGGTTTTTTTGTATTTTGAATCAAATGCTATTACTTTCTTTACAGTCAAAATTTTTCTATGTAGCATGCTTCAAAGATCAGCTAAAAAACCTATCAGAGCTGATTTCTAGTTAGAATGGAGTGAAAATGAAGGTATAATATCCAATTCCAGGGTGTTTTCCAGTTCAAGGTGAACTATAAAAAAACACAGCTCTTTAAAATTAGTCTACCGTATTAACATTCATATTAAAATTAAAATTCATATTAATATATTAATAATTTCTTTGGGTTCCATATTCAGATGTCATGTCTAATTAGCATATTTATTTTGGATACTATGTTGGGTTGGAAAAGAACATTACTGTGTGAAATTCACAGTAACTACCTTCTTAGACTGGAATTGATTTGGTACTTTCAGGTGCAACTTTCTCTAGCTGTAGTTTGTACATAGTTACAACACAGCGTGAAAAACAAAACCATACAATTAGAATTAGACATATATTTGTCATAGTACAGAGTACTGATAGCACTGCATTTGTGATCCATTGCAATACATTTGAAAGCCAGAATAAACTGTTTTCCTCCCTTCTAATTTGCTGTCATATAAATTGTTTCAAATCAAATCCCTAGTGAAACACTTCGCTGGGTAACTTTTGAGATTTCTTAGTTTTGAGACTGATTTATACTGAGATGAATTCTAAGCACAAAAATCCTTCAAGAGCTAATGAACGTTATTTCTACAGGGGTAACACAGGAACAGACGATTCATTTGGGTTTAATAAGCAAAGCAATGTTTTTCCTCATGACAATGTTTTTCCTTTTTGACATATGAACATGTTATAGCTAGGTATTAAATTATTGCAAAGCAGCTAGACCTTGGTAATTGCATGTGTTATATTTTACCCAGCAGTCCCCTGCAGTAAAATATACCAATTTTTTTTTCCTGCGTTGGAGTAATGTGGCTTAGTTATTGCCGTTCAGCAGGTATGAAATAATGTGTTAATCTTAGAATCATAGAACTATTAAAATTGGAACAGACCGCCAAGATCATTGAGTTTACCTTTTACCAAATTCCATGTCAGCTGAGCGACAGCAGTAAGTGACACATTCGGCTGTTTCTTGAGCACTTCCAGCACTTCCCTGGGCAGCCCGTTCCAGTCCATGACCAATTTGAACCTCCCCTAGCTTGGGCCAACTTCCTTTTGTCCTGTCTCTTGTCATGTGGGAGAAAAGTCTGACTCTCACCTGGCTGCACCCCTTTTTTAGGTTGTTTTAGAGAGTGAGAAGGTCTCCAGCTGACTCAACTCCCTCAGTTCCTCATACAAGGAGGAGGACTTTGAAAAACTTTTTACCAGTTTTGTTGCCCTTCTCATATCCCATAAATAATGGAGAAATTTTAGTTTATTTATATAACCTCTTTTTATTATCTTTCATAATGATGGCCAGATTGAATTCTAGCTGAGCTTATTCCTTTCTAATTTTCCATCTACATGATCTATTGACATACTTGTATTCTTCCTGAGTTGCCTGCCCCTTTTTTTCAAGATCATGTATTTTTTTTCCCTGAGTTCCAGTGAAAGGTCCCTATTCAGCCAGGCCACTCTATTCAT
The DNA here is from genome assembly GCF_035770615.1 of Melospiza melodia melodia. Taxonomy (NCBI): domain Eukaryota; kingdom Metazoa; phylum Chordata; class Aves; order Passeriformes; family Passerellidae; genus Melospiza; species Melospiza melodia. Next base: position 57,435,848 of record NC_086226.1, on the reverse strand, counting down.
GACAGCTCATCTGTTGGCACAAACAGATGGCCTACTCCCACACCCGTATCATTTCCTTCTTTGGGTATTTTTGTTATTCAACCACCCAAGAACTTTGTTTTCTCCTATGCACCACTACAGTGAATCAAAAGAATGTAAGCCCCTGGAAATCTCACTGAGTGAGCTTGGGGCATAACAACTCTCTGACCCAATGTCTGGATCAGGCCACTGTCTGTCCTCTGGAAGTCAAAAGGGGAGGTTTTCTTGACCACCTTCCTTACCTCACCAAGAACAAGAGACTATAATTTTGTAGTTGCTGGGGTCTCTGACCACCACACGTCCCACAGCCCTTCCCTGTTTGTGAGCAGCAGGTCTGGCAGGGCATGCTCTGGTAGGCTCCCTTATAGGCTGTGTCTGGAATTTACCTTCCACACACTGCAGGAACCTCCTAGAATGTCTCCTCTCCACTGTGCTGAGTTTCCAGCCGAGATTTGGCAAGTTAAAGTCTCCCACAAGAACAAGGGCCAGTGACCATGAAACATCCACTGATGGAATATTTCACTTCATCCTGGCTGGGTGGTCTGTGACAGACTCCCAGCAGGATCTCTGCCTTGTGGGCCTTCCCTCTGCCTGTCACCCACAGGCCCTCAGCCTTATCCCCACTGTCCCTGAGCTCTGTACAGCCAAAACCCTCCCCAGTGCACGCAGCCACCCCACAGCCCCTCCTTCCTCAAGTCACTCATTTAGATTTTTAAATCAAAATAATTTCCAAAATATTATAGGATGCTATTTTTTTCAGGCCACAAAATATACCCAAATCATTCATAGTAGACACAAATAATTCTCTACCTGGTAAAGAATATATATAACGATCACCAATGTTATTGGTGGTGATACCTTGATATATTTAATCATTCACTGCTACATCAAGTGCCATTTCTGTGTCTGTCTACATCAACATGTCACTTCCAACAGCCTGAAAAATGCAGCAAAGGGGGAAAGGAACATCAGGACACAGCTGTTTTCTTATACTGGGGCAATACTGAGAAGTGTTATCAACAAAGGGAAATATTGAGGTTTATGATAGTAAATTTGCAACAAGATTCACATTGAGAATTACACAGCAAAATTAACTTGTACCATGCTTTGGGGTGAAATCAAAGTCTACTTCTGCACTGCATTCCACAATTTCCAGTATATTCCAATATTGCCTAATAAAAACAGTATGCCAATTTTTTGCTTTAAGAGAATGTTCCTTCTAATTATTGCTCCCCTATATGAATCAACCAAAACATATAAAGACACAACAAAAAGCAACGGAAAATCAAAGTTACTAAAACTGTTTCTGTGCTTTGTCTATAATTACAAAATAGTACAGAATTTGAAAGTTTATAAAAAAAGAAATCACTTCTTTCAGCTTAAGAAGATGATTTCAATATCTGTAAAACATCATATATTTTGTTCTCAGTATCAATATATTTTTTGAGTAAAGCATTTAAAGATAGGATTTTTTTTTCTGATATACTTTTATAGGTTATTGCAGTATTTTTCATGGCACAAAAATTCTCCACTCTCAGAAAAAATAAACAGATGAGGTAAGACTACAGTATAATTAGGCTGACAATGCAGCTCACTACTAACAAACAATTAATGGACACAGATGGTACAGAAAATTTAAAACAGCTGAGAAAATATGGCATATTTCTAAAAACACATATTCTCTGTTCTGATACCTTTCTGCCTTGTTTTTTTTCTGCTCTGAAATTCTAAATCTTACCAAGAATGTGTTGTAAGAGTACCTGCCAGTAATACCATGGAAAAGGGCTGGATTGGAATGAAGCGCCATGGCTATCTTTATGAAGAATGTGTCAGATGTTCTCTAGTACAGGAAGCTCTGTCTTGCAGCATGAGTTTGTGATGTGTGTTTTGCAGTATAGGGCACAGACAAAGGGGGGGACAATGCATTGTGTTCCATGAGGAATGTTTGATTTGCATGAAGCTCAAGTATTAGTTTAAGTTCCAAGTAGTTGCATGTTAGGCAATATAATAATAGTAATAATAAATTTCTTTAATATAAATATTATTAATAAATAAATAGTTATATGTAATTATTGGTAATAAGTATAGCCTTCATTGTTACCATAGTTTATGTAATTTTCATTTCTTACAGGGTTTTTCATCAACCTGTCTGTGTTTATTCTCTACTGAATATGAGTTTATGCTTTCACATTTCCAAACGCTTTGAAATGTCTTCATACTAATGTGTCTTGGAGACCAATTCATTGCAAGCTGAAATTGTTTCAAATGAAGCTGTACTACAAAACTAAATTAAGAGGCATGATAGGACTTGCCAAATTAGAAAAACACAATTTCTTCTTGTGTACTTTGCAAGCTGTGAAAGCTATGGATCTGTACCGACTGAGATCATCCATGTGTTGAATGGAATTCCAATAGCAATCTTTGAGATCACAAGGGCCAGGAGTGTATCTGAAATTTTGAATGTAGGCCACATTATAACTCATTTTTAAAAGAGTTAGTTATGCTGCCCATCACAGCATAAGTTTTCCTACCTACTAGAATTTTCAGTTGAAAACATTTCTCACTGAACCATAGAAGCAGGAAGAATTAAAAGTAACTGTATTGTGAGTAACTATATTGATTAAAAATACTCACGACTGAAAATAAATTAAATGTTTAAATAATTAAAATTAAAAAATAAATAATTTTTAAAATTAAAAACCCCTAACTGTGATCATAAAATAAGTAAGGCCAAATGTTAAATTCAATGCCATTGAGGGCCTTGACTAGCTACCTGTGAGATGAAAGGAAAAAATGAGTGTGCTTAATTAAGAAATACTAAAAACAATTAAAAACCAAACCTGTATGAACCAAAGGCAAAATCTCTAAAACATGAAAGAAGGAAATTGAAGACAAAATAAGTCCCTGCTATACAAAAAAGATGTGGACAGGCTGGAGAGGCTCCAGAGGTGAGTCAGAAAAATGATCAAAAGAGTGGAAAAGCTGCCATGAGAAGAAAGGCTGACAGAACAGGATTTTATCAGCCTTGAGAGAAGAAGGCTTAGGAGAGATCTTATCACCCTATTTCAGCATTTAAAAGGTGGCTACAAATAAGATGGAGAATCCTTTCTAAAAAGGATCACGTGGAAAAGATTATAATAATAATAATAATAAATAAGATATTCAGCTGGATGAGGTTAGGCATTATCTTCTCCAGACCTTGCTTTTGCAAAGAGAAGTTGGACTAGATGATGAAGCCCCTTCTGACCTGGTATTCTATGATTTTATGAAATAGTAGTGAGAGAGTGATGTAGATATCTTTCTCTTCCTGTGAAATAACTTTTAAAATTTCACCCTGTCACTTTAACAGAATATATTTATCAAATAGAATTTTATAAATACAATTTTACAAAAGTCATTTTAGTTGGGATTCTATTTTGCAATGTATAAAATGAAGCAGCTACTCCAGGTCAGCTTCAGTAGAAAAGAAATTTGATTCTCTGCAGCTTAGTTCTACACAAAGCCCAAGCTCTGTTAAATGAATATATCATCGCAAGGTATGAATTTTCTGAGCTGTCATGAGCAAAGATTCAGATTCTAGCAGAGAATCTGTAGATGAGCAAAGATTCAGATTTCTAGTAGAGAAAGAACATTTTTTTAAATTCTCTCTTTAAGCAGTGGTGGATCAGTACTCTAAAGAAGAGTTGTTCCCAGAAAAACCCCACAAAAAAATCAGAGATTACAGGAAGTAAGGTTGACTGACGCTTGAGGCCTTTCAGTAATCTCTGTTAAACAAAAAAGCCTAAGCAATCCTTATTGTTATTCAGCATGTACAGATAAAGAATAAGCAATAATATGTCAGATTTATGCCTATGTGAAGCATACCTCAATGTATTTACTTCAACCTAAAATGTCAAGCAGTCTTTGTGGTTAATTTATCTGTAGTCCTGTGGTGGCCGGCTGTTGGCTGGACACCAGGTGTTCACCAAGTCTCTCTATCACTTCTCTTTATCAGCTGGACGGGGAGGAGAAAAATGTTACAAACTAAAGACTCACGGTACAAGATACCAACAGATCATGAGATTCACTCATCAATTAATGTCACAGGCAAAACACTCAACTTGAGTAAAAGAATTTATTTGTTTACAAATCAAATCAGGTAAGACTAATAAGAAATACACCTTCCCTCCAATCCTCTCTTCTTCCTGGGATCAGCTTCACTCCCAATATCTCTACTTTCTCCTCCTGAGTGATGCAGGAGGGCATGGAATGGGGGGGGGGGGTTCACAACTCTTTGTCTTTGACACTCTTCCTCATCTCCCTCCTACAATCAGAGAACTGAAATATGGGTCTTTCCCAAAGAAGTTCCAATTCTTCTCAAACTGCTCAGCACTGATTCCTTCCATGGAATACAGTCCTTCAGGAAGAGACTTCTCCCTTAGAGTGGTTTCTGTCAAGAAAATATGAAGTGCGAGCTCCTCCCTTCATGGTTGCACAGGTCCTGCCAGGCGCCTCTTTCGGGACTGGCTCTCCTCAGGGTCACAGGCTCCTTTGGGTGTTTCCATGGGCTTACATGGAGGGACAGCTGCCTCACCATGGTTTTCACTCTGCTCTGGCTTCTGGAGCAACTCTATCCCCTTCTTCACTGACCTTGGTTCTATAGGGCTATTTCTCTCACAAGTTCTCATTCCTCTTTGGGCAACAGTTTCTGTCCATCCTAAACACTTTATCCCAGAAGTGCTGCCACCATTTTCAATGTCTTGGTCTTGGCCAGTGCTAGGTCAGTGTTGGCATTGGCTCTGTCACACAGGGAGGAGGCCCTTCTTACAGATTACACCCTTGTAGCCCCCCCCACTACCAGAAGCTTGCTGTGCAATCCCAATACACTCATGTGTCCTTTGTACTTTCTATTCTTTTTGTTTTGAACACTGATACACAGTGTCCCTTGCAACAAAATTCACTACTATTTTGTATAATTCCTTCTCTACTGGCTGATTTCAGGTATGTATTTAAATGCTCTCAAAAGGATCAGCTCATATTTACAGTCCTTAGTACTTTTGTCACTGCACACAGAATATATGGAAATTTTCACTTTTTAGCTTTCTTTCTGCCAGAACACGGAAAGTCTTCCTGCTGCTTGGTATTGTTCTGGGGAGGAGGGATTCGCAATTTGAGTATTTTAAATTCTTGTTGCGTTAAAATGCTGAATATACGATCATCAGGGAGTTTGGAATGCACATTGTTGTGCTCAATTTACCAAAAATAAAATTGATTGCTTTAGCTCAGGTGAGTGGTTTGAATATGAAGTAATCACACATTTACTAAAAAGTTCAGTAACAAATGATTATTTTTTGGGATAAATGATCCTTTTTATTTTTTATTACTGTAACTGTAAATATTACATTCTATTATATATCTGTAGTTAAGAACTAGTTTTTACAAAAATCAATTTCTCTTATGAAAATTGAAGAAAACAAAAAAATAAGATAAATCAGTATAGTTGTACAGTGCCTCTCCTTGAGCAACAAAACAGTTAATCCAAGTATATCCATATGATCTTTATAGCTCTTTATGCCCTAAACTAGGACATAGATGCTTTTCAGAATGCCTCTATACCAATTCAACTCAAATCAACAATAAAATTCATTTTCTATAAAAGAATAAACTGAAAAAGTATTTGAAACCCCATCAATGGTTTTGTTGCAATCTGTTGTGTTATCAGGAGTGGAGAGCAGCTTGGAAGAGAGATGCCAGGAGATATATGTGATGTCAACATTCCCATTTTAAACTTTTGCAACTCATACATAACAGCTACGGTTACTTAGATATGGTTAGAGCCTATCACTAAAAGCCCACTATGCTCTTTCAGTTATAAATTTAAAGTAAAAGCTATTAGAAAGGTTATCTTTATAAAATTTGAAATTGCATTATGTAATCAAATTAACTAATTTGCCTAAGGGTTATAAATTGTGGAGCAGAAGAATTTACATAGTCTAGAGGAAAATAATGTAATTTTTAATAGAAAGAAAATTACTTTCTTCAACAATATGAACCTCAAGTAGTTTCAGCTACCTCTCCTGACATGTTCAGATATATAAGTATACTGCAATTTAGTGAAATAGTTCATAAGAAATATGGTGATGTTTGGTAGTTCAAACAAAAAGCCATAACATTTCTAAAATAGCATACTAATTTTCTTAAATAGCTTCCCTGAGGTTCCACATTTTTTAATGTGTGCAGAAACTTATGAGGTACATTCTTGGAAAAATTAATACTGCATTACAGCTTTAATGCAAATTTTTAATAACTCCATAATAAGGTCTATTAATCATGGTCTTAGTATAGTCAATTTTGTGTAAAGAAGATTTCAAGTAATTCTATACTTTTTAATTTTGGAGCTTCACTATACATATTTGGTATTATTCTACTGGAAAAGTTTTGTTTGTTTTTCCCTTTGTTTGCTTTTCTCTTTGTTAACCTCCCCTCATTTTTCCTATAAATTACAGTGAGTAAACCATCATTTACTACTACTTTAATTCTTTGTTGATTTTGAGGCAATTGATTACTTTACCAAAAATAACTGCATATTTTTAATGGCTGTTACTGTAATAATTTGTAGTTGTAACAAAGCTATGGTGTTATTTAATTACCAAGTGGTTAAAAATTATGAATATTTTTGAGTCAAAACTTAGTTGTTTAGGCTCCACAGACAGAAGAAACTGATATTTCTACAAGATCTTGACCTAAAAATGCACCTGAAAATGAGACCTTTCTTACCCCCAAAGTGCCATTTCTCTCTGTAGACTGTAAAGTTAAGATGACTGGCATAGGAATTGCTATCTGCACAGTAAACATCTATAAACTTATCTGTAAAGTATGCACCAAATATAACTAATTGTGGCCAGGACTACCATTAAAATCTTTCTGCATGTCCATCTTTGAAAAATGCTCACTTGTAGATGAACTTTCTGTGTCTGTTCATAATGAAAAATTAATCTTTTTAAAGAAAAAAAACCAAAAACTGTTCTTTACTTTTCCTTTTTGCAGCCTATTCTTTAAGGGTACAATTCTAGCATAATTGAAACTGTGGGCATTCATATAATGAAATCATGATATAAGTTATATAAATCCATTTCATTTTGGATTTAAATGCAGAAAAATAAAAGTACTGCTTTATATGTACATTTTCTCTGTATTTAACATGCCACTTCACAGCCACTTCACCACAAATAATATTTTCTTTCTGGTAGCAGAAACAAAATAATTAAAGAATCTGATTCTTTTTATAATTTATTTGTGACAGTTCACTTGAGTTCCTAGTATTCTGATGAGATTAATGTCCTGAAACACATCAATCAAGACCAATCTCCTGATAATCCTAAACTTTAGTTGCCTTATAAGTAATTATTTTAAATGTTTCTGTAGGGATAAACATTTTACTGATGCCACATCTTACACAATGAATCATTATTTTATTTTGAGACAAGGGATTTTTCCAGCTGTTGATATTTGGCACTTTTTAAAGGATCTAGATTCACATCCAGTTTTCAGAAGGTTGTTCTCAGCAGGATTAACAAACAATTCCTTGAAAAAAACTGACAATATTTTACACCTCTAATAGAGGGTATTTTTGAAAGACACGAGTAAAGAGTTAAGTCCGTGACATATAAGGAAAATGATACCCACATAAGATAGGCAGCCAGATTATAATGGTCAGTTTCTAGTCTTAAATTGAGACTTTACATATTCCTTACATATTCTCCCCACAAAATCAAAGGCAAACTGTTTTTTCAAGCCTTAAAAACCAAAACCAACCACCAAACAAAAAAGGATCTGACTTCCATATGCCATTCCTGAAAATTATAAGCAATGTCTACTTAAATTCTTGTACACTGCAGATATCTGTAACCAAATACTATAAGCATACAGCCAAAATTACTAACAAAGGAATTAAATTGCATGCTAAATACAGTAAATGAAAATGATTTCAATGATTTCTGTGTAAGAGAAACTCATCTGTACCTTTTCTTAACATAAATTCCTAAAAATATTTTTGGCTCAGTTTTTTTTGTTCTGTTTTGTGTTTATTTAGATACACACAATAATTTATGTGCAAACATTAAATTGGTAAATATTCTAAAATTATACTATTAAAAGGTTTTCCTTTTGTTAATAGAGGTAAGTAAAAACAGTCTATTTAGAAAAACAATGTTCTGAACTACTCCAGAAGGTATTATTAGTCATCCTTTTCTTTTGTATTTATGTTCCAATAGATATAATTTTTTTCTTTCCTTTCAGGTATCTTTTACCTGTAAATTTTTTAAATGGGTTACATTGTTCCTCATTCTAGTTGGTAAACCAAACAGAACAGACTGGCCTTTGGCCAAATGCATGCCTTTAATTCTAAATAGATAAAACACCTCATGTCATCTAGGCTGCTGTAGATATATTTTTGATTTCCAGTCCCTTAAGTTTACCGATGCTAAACGTTTGTCAGAAGACTTATTTTTGTCTCTTTATTCTTTTCTTGCCTGCTGATTTACTAGTCTGGTGAGTACTCTACAGAGAGTTAGTGCTTAGAAAAAAATCTATGAACTGGAACTGCATTCAATTTAAATGGTGAGAAGCTACAGCTGTGCTATGAAAGTAACAGACAGAGGTAAATTAGAGCTACTTTACTATGAACTTTTCTTTCCCTTACAGGATCACTACACACAGGGCCTTTGGACTTGGAAAACAGTCCTCCCTCAGGCTGTCTTGCCTTTTAATCTTCTAAATAACTTCTAATCTTCAGCACTGCAGTAAAAGAACATGTCTGAATTAATGGGTAGGCACAAAGATAACTATCAATGTTGGTCGGAACGAGATAATATTGAGATTTTGCTGACAAAGTAATTCTAATGCTTCACACAATGTGCAAATAGTAAATGCTTGCATAGTGCTGGTGGATTTCTAAGCAACTGTGGCAAAGGTAGACATGAAACTACCTTCTGGCAATTCCAAATGTGAACATTTTGTTGGAAGGCAAAACGTTATATAGAATAATCTATTTACAAAATCCTGCAAGCAACATTTAATCCAGTGGAAATATCTAGAATGAAAAAATAGGTAGGTAGGAGTTTCTTCGTCCAGCAAAAACTCAGTTGAAGATTAAAATAAAATGTGAAGACGAGTCTTGTTTTGGAGATGTTATTTTTTTTTTTGTCATGTGAGCAGAAATCTGAAAACATGAAAAAATTTTTATCGTTTTCTAAATTTCTGTCTAATAAATAACACAGGAAAGCCTGAAACATGAATGTGAAGATGTTTATAATAACTGCCAATAATAACATTAATAATCAGTAATTTCCTATGTACAATGTTATTCTGAAAGAAATTTCTCAATTTGTTTTGAAAGTGAATGCAGAGCACCTGTTTTGACAGATGTGTTTTAGGGCAGCAGCTGCAAGGACATGAGAAAGGACAAAAAAATGTAATTAGGAGGTATTAAGGAAAAAATAACTTGCAATTAGTAGACCAGTGAAAAATTAGGTGGAAGGGAGGCAGATCCATAACCTGAAGACCACTAGTTTCTATGATGAACATTTATATTCAAAAGACAAAGTCAACTATATTAATTCACGTTAATAAGACTTATGAACAAGGAAACTGAAATCTAGACCACTGCGAGATTTTCAAGATTATTCAGCACCTTCCAGGTATCACTGAGCAAGAGATATTCTGTTCTTCCAAAATCAGTGCATTTGATTAATTTAGGCTGCTTTTAACTATTGGGGGGTGGGGAAGGGTGAAAGAAAATAATTCCATTTCATTTTCTAACTGAGATAGAATTTTTGTTTCTGGTTGAGAGGCTGAGGTTTTGTCTGTTTACTTGTTTGGTTGTTCTCTAGTTAATAGATTTTCCTTTATAAGGGAAGAATTATTAAATATACATTCTGAATGTGTCATGAAAGTTCTTTAATGGCATGTCTCCCCTGAAATAGAAAATCTACATTACATGTCAATCCATATCAGATTGCTCATACCAAATGAACCTAAAAGAATAAATCTGTTTTAAGGCAGAATAATTCACATAGTTCAAAGGTAATCAAAAATAAAAGAATCATAGAATAAGCTTCCACTTATTCTGAATATGTCATTGTAAAATTCATAGAGAAGTTCTTGAAACTTGCATTTGCTTAGGTACTTGATAAATTAGACTTTCTTATGAGGAAACATATTGAAAGTCCAAGAAATACAAGTCGAATACATATTGAAAATCCAAGAAATACAGGTACATCTCTTGTCTTCAATTTGTTCTGTAGAGATTTAACAAAAAGCTCTGGGAAAAATAAATAGCCTTGTGTTCTTATGAGTTACTAATACTCAGTTACAACATGACTCTTATTTTATATATTTTTAAATTATATAAAAACCATGAAAATTAATAAATTACAATTCAGTTCATTTAATAAGTTAAGATTATTCCTTATGACATTATACATGTACTTAAATTACAGTTTGCATCTGCAGGAAATTGCAGAATTGAAAAAAAATTCAGCAGTAAATATATTTTTCTAAAAATTGTATATTGCTGTATTATATGCACCTATTACACTTCAACTGTACAAGAAAATACCATAAATCATTCATTACTCTTCTTCTTCAAGGCCACTTAATAACTGTTATTCTACATTTTCAGTTTTAACCCTCTTATTTTGTTTTTTAAACAGCTTTCATCATCAAATTATCTGGTGCAATGTGTGAGGAATTCAATGACATTACATTATCCTCTTGCAACTAATTTAAGACTTTATCTTTCAGGTCTTCAGAATGTATTGTTTTGGCAGCCTGAAATAGTAGAACTTTATTTGTGTGTCTATCAACTAATGCTGATTGAGCCACCTAAATCCTTCTAAACTCTTGTGATGATTTAATGAGATCTTGGGTGTTCTCTTCCCTTCCATCCTGGATGCAAGAAAAAATCCAGGCCTCCCACATTATGAAATGTGAACAGTATATTCTGGACCAATACAGGTGAGTTCAGAAGATGTCCAACCAGAGGAAAGTAATGGAGCAGGGAATGGTGGCAAAGATAAATAAAAGAAATAAGATTGTTTTCTTTCCCTCCAGGTTTACATGGGAGTGTAGTTTAGATATAAATTTTTCTATTAAAGATTTAAGTGTTATTTTGAATGAATATTTACAAGTTGAAAAACAGATGAGTTTTAACTGGAAAGAAAAAAAAAATCTTCTGTTACTTAAGATACATTACAAATTTATTTGTAATTTTCAGACTCATAAAGCCAGTAATCTAGTTGTTACATCATCCTCTGCATCCTCTTCCATCCCCTTCTGGTATCATTTTTTTCCCAGGTTTTTGACCACAAGCCCTTGTATATCCTTGGTGTTTTGTTGTTCTGCTGCTTTATAGTTTCTAGGCTGTATCTTCCTATCTTGTCAGCCCATAAATTTACTATCCTCCTGAAATATATTCTTGTCCCTGATGCTTTCCCCATATTTAGTATCATTCACACAGTGAATAGTTGTGGTCTCTTTTCCCTCCTCCAGGCCATGAGGAGAGCTGCTGAACACCTCTCCCTCATCCTGGCACACGCTGTTTCACACAGCTCTGTTTGTGGCCACGTTTCGAGCCCACCTTCACACCTCACACATGCAGGTGGTTTGGTGTGGTCAGTGGTGCTGTTATCTTGTTGTTATATTTCATATTTCTAAAGTCCCATACTGCCACAATCATGTTTCTAAAGTCTTATACCTTCTCGGTGATACTTCTGGGGGGGCAGTTCTTCACAGCTCTGACTTCTCCTGCTTGCCACTGCTTCCTAGCCAGGGCTCCTTCCAGGCTCCTCCTGACAGGCCAACCCACCCCCTTTTATCTCAGTTATCTTCACTAGCTACAGCTGCAGCCCAATTAAGGACATCGCAGCTGCAGCCCATCAAGAACAACTGGGGCTTATCAGGGCAAGGCTGTATACAGATATTCAAATATAATACAGATATTTTACCAGGACTCCTACTATACCGTGGGATCCTGGATCTCAGGTCCCTGCAGTGCCAGTCTGCCTGCACAAGCCCCCCCGTGCTGACCTGCCCATGCTGCAGAGTGCCTGCCAGGGCAGAGGGCAGCAGAGCCCCAGAGAGCTCGTCTGAGGTTGCCTGGAGCACAGCTGGCTGCCTCTGCACACCTGGGTGTGTGGGTGGGTGAACACCGCTACTGGCAGGGCCACCCCAAACCTCCTTGTACTCCAGCAGGCTGGTTCTAACCAGGGCTTTATGCCAAGAGGGGAGACATTTCGTTTTCAGTGTGATACCTCTGATACAACAGTTTTACAGCTTATATACAGCCCACAGAGCATTTCCTAGACCATGCACAGGACAGAAATGTTACTGAAAAAAACCCCGAACCAAAACCCCCAAAATATCTAGGTACCCATACAGTAGGCGTCATTACATCAGCTAGAATGGAACTGAACCAACTTCTACCAGCTGAGGCCATTCTAGCCTCATTTATCTTTAAAGCTCTAAAATTAAAAATTATGAACAAAACTATGCCAAAATGTCATCATGTTTCTCCAGTGTAATTATGAAACTAAGAGTCATTATAAGCAAAAATTTAAGGAGCTTTAAATGGCTTTCACTAGAGTTTCCTTAAGCATTTTTTTCTTTTTGCTAATAAGTGATACATTAACTTGTCTCTGTCTTTCACTCATATCTTTTTTTTTCTTTCTTTTTTTAACACAAGCACATGCTGAAGACATTTAATGAAATTCCATAAAGGTTTGTAACTGAGCAAAACTGAAATTATACTTGCTGTGGGCAGTTAGGAAATATGATTGTTTTCATGTTCTCATGTAATTCTACTGTCAGCCATGAGATGAGGAAAAGATCAGTTCCAATATTTAAAATGTTTTTTAAATTATGATAAAATGTTTTGTCTTTCCAGGAAGACCTAAATAATGCACTTATTTCCTAATGTAATACAAAGCTTCTAATTTTGAAGAATATATAGTTTACTAACAGGATAACATCCTAAACTAGAATTTTGAGATTCAATGCTTCTTTTCAAATCCACTGAATTTAATATCTCTAGTGGGTGAAAATAGACTTTTTTTTCCTTTAAATCTTATTCATGAGGGTTCTAATCAGGTGTACAATAGATGAGAGACTTGAGGCATTTTGAATCAGTTTCTCCTACCTATGTACCTGTGTGATGTGGAGCCATACTACAGAAAAATTGTAAACATATTTATTAAATATTATAATATTTAATAATCATTAATAGTCCTGAAATATTTTATATTAATATTTTTAACCATTAATAGTCCTTAAATCACCACTTCAGTAAATTTTCCTTCATGACCATCAGAAACCACCTACCCGAAGAAAGGAAATCTCCTTCCTTCTAGCAGTTAGTTTCCATACTGAAGCGGCAAATAACTAATAAGTAACCGTATGTGATGAAATTGTTTCAATTAAACTAGTACAAGAGAATAAATAAATAAAATTTCAGTTAAACTTTCATACAAGGGAACTGAAACAGTTCTCTTCTATATGAAAAGGGAAGAGATGAATTCAGAGATGGAAATGTACTGCTTCATTGACTAAGTACTTCATTTCCTTAGGAAGGAACAGAGCAGTAGTAGTAGTAGTAGTAGTAGTAGTAGTAGTAGTGGTAGTAGTAGTAGTAGTAAGAAAATTAAGTAATATTCTGAGATAAATTAAGTAATATTCTAAGATAAATTTTTAATTTTTTTCTATTAAGGACACAGTTCAAAAAACTAGTTAAAAAATCTAATACTGAAAATGTTGTAAAATGTAGTTCTTGTTAATATATTCAGCTGATGCCTAAGGTTTTAGCTTTTATATTGTTTCAGATTCTTTACTGCTTTAGTGTATAATTCTGAGCTTCATATTAAGGGGTAATAAGCTCTCTTCACAGAGTAAGTGGACAAAACAATTCCTTCTCTAGGTGGGGACCAAGGACAAATGAGGAAAAGCTCGGGCCCAAGAGCATAAACAACAGCAGAATGAAGAGAGAAAAACAAGACTGATGTGAATTCATAATCCAAAGCTATAACTGGACAATTAACTCCAATATGGTAATGGACCAAAACTCATAAAAGTGAGAGACCCCATGACTGGCTGTCCATTTTGTGACCATTTTGGGTTCATCTTGTGTGCAGCCCTGGCTGGGCTCCTGTGCTGCCCAAGGTACATCCACTGGAGCCTTCTAATAAATGCCTACTTCATTCTTTAACTCCATTTAGCCTCTATTCTAGGTCAGCCTTCACAAGGCATCACAGCAGAGCTTTTTAACAAAAGTGGTTTAGGTAGGACCAGACATGCTCCATGCAGGATGGATTACAGTTCTTAACATAATCTGTAGTCATCCGACCAAATTTTACAACTGAATAAAACCATGGCTTTTACTGTCTAATATTTTTATCTGCCTTTTGTACTCAGTTTCTTATTACTGTTTCTTTTCTATTTCACATACTTTAATACTCTTTCTCTTCCACTTTTGACACTTGCCATTTTTCTTAATTACTTTACCTGCCATCTAAAATCCAGTACTTAATTTTATTGATATTTCAACAGCTTTAATATTCTTTAAAAGAGATTGTGAACCCATAGTCACTATAACCCTGCTAATCACAAGTAATAATGTTTGTAAAATATCTTTACACATAGTCAGTAAGTCTGTGTTGTTTTCGTAATGAACACATTCATGTTTTTATATCTAATACATTCAGAAAATCAGAGAATAATTTGGGCTGGACCTTTTCCCAACTCCATTTTTATTGCGCACTTTGACTAAGAAAGCCTGGATGCAGTTAGACATCAGACATCTGAAAATTCAAATAATTCTATGCACCAAATTTTTAGAATAGTATGTAGAAGCCAAAAAAGAGACTTAGAACTCACAAAATGTGGGACTCACTCACTCACTAAGTGAAAGACATTCTTGATCTTAGTATTTCAGAAGTTCTACAATGCTGGTATTCTTTGAAAATGTGTTTGATCTGCCAAAATTCTCTTGCATGCTTAGAGAAGTATTTTTTCTTCTTTTCATAAAGCATTGTCCAGTTTGATTTCAAGATTGAAATAAGTAACTTAAAATATCTGGTATGATTTTCCAGAGTTTGAGATAAAATCTGTATTTTAGAACTAACATTTCTATGCCCTTTTGAGCCACCCACAGCTGGAACATCTGTCACAATTTCAGCAACAAAATGTAATACTGAACAGAGGGTCAACACATGCCGCAGAGGTTACTACATGCAGCAGAAGACAGCGAAACAATTAAAGAGTAGTTGGTCTGCCCTAAATTCTGGAACAATGCTGCAAGACTGCTATTATCCTGAGTCAGCTGCCTTTGTCGTTCTGTGGTACTCTACCCAGGTGTGTGTGGTGTAGCTAGCTTAGACTCAAGTTGCAAAGCTTGCCACTGTGTGGATTTGTATGAATAAGACACCTTCATGCTCTTACCTTCCTGTTGTGAGCATGGTAGGAAGCAATTTAACCCCTATGTTGGCCTTTGAAATGCTTGCTGTGATCTTTACGTGCTTATCGTTTCAGATGCTGAAATCCAAAAACAGGAAGTGGCCTCAGTTTGCTTGCAATGGTATATTTTTTTTTTTAATTATGTCTTCTTGTTTCTTTCCAAAGACTTCCTTCAGTTTGATCACTTCTCTTCAGTCTTCTTGTGCAGCCAAACATGATCCTCTGTTACCTAATTTCAGTATTGGATTAAGTTTTATCAAGTTCCTTTCCAATTATTTCAGATAATGTGAATTTTCAGGTAAGTAACATTTAGATAATTGAAACTATGCTCTAATTTTATGTCAGTGGTTTAGAATATTTGCTTTATTCTCCTTTCATCATGTGAGCATTATTTCTGGATCGCAGTTAGACTAGACACACGTGTTCCTAATATAGATATGCTTCCTGCATCATTTATTTTTTCATTCTACTAGTTTAGAGAATTACTTTTACCGCACTAAATAAAACAGTAGATATAAACTTAGCATTTTGAACTCAAAAATTACTCAGCTAGTGAAATATTAATTAAAGAAAGAATCATTGGAATAAAAGTTTGAAAATTGCACTTTTAAAGATAATAGAAACTGCACATTGGAAACAGAAAAAACAATCATCCTATGTAAAAGGCATGTGTAGTGAACAACCCTGGTGTTAAGTGAGTAGATGCTTAGAAAAACTTCATACAACTGTGATTCATTTATCTTAGTACCAACCGTAAGAAAGAGCAAGAGTGTGATCCTTAGATGAATGACACCTACAAACATTTTGTCCCTTTTAAATCCTTCTATGTGAATGGCATATCCACTTCTACAGATATTTACCAAATGAAACATAAAAACTAGGCTGTTATACAAATTGTCACCCACCTATGGAATGTTTTGTAATCTAAAAGCTATTTCAAGATTAAATCTAGATTCCCTCCCCAGGTTTAATTTTAATTTTAACCATGTGGCAGAAAACAGACAAGGCATGAAGTCACTGCAGGATTACAAGTCACCTCTTTAGGCAAATTTCTTACACCAAGAGCTCCCATTTTTCAGAGGTTTCCTCATTCTTTGATTACTCTAGATACTTGAAAATCCTAAAAATGCATGTGGAAACTTCCCCATAGCAAAATAATACCAACATTACTTTCCTGCAGTAATTGAATAAAGCTCTTTTCAACCTTTCTTTTGTTGCAAGAGAAAATATGAAATTCCTGACTGAGTCATGATAGCAATATGTGATGCTGTCAATGTATGATGTGAAAGTTCAACATTAAGAAGATGAGGCCAACTTATCATGGAGTTATTGTGAATTCTGACTAAAAGTCAAGTATTTCTTGAATACTCTTACAGATATTGTATATTCAAGTATCTGTTCTCAGACCTGTATGGAAAATGTCAGTCACAATTTCGAATTATGAACATATGATGACAAAAATTATTTTCCATGAATTGTGTTTATTCTCATTCCTAAAGTTTTAGCCCTGATGCAACTTCTGAAACAAACAAATTGGAACAGATATTTTGTCATGGTTGTAAGAAAATGCTTTTTAACTATTTTTACATATGACAAGACACTTTTTCACAGAGAAGTATATTGTAAATCACATAAAAATCTGTAGTCTTGACCCACAGTTCGCCAAAATCAGCAGACACTAAATTACAACACTTAGCATAATTAGTTATGATTTCTCCTCTAACTTATTCTGTTCCAAAATTTCACAGAATCTTAGAATCTAAGGCCGTTGAAAAGAACATTAAAGATCTCTTAGTTCCAACACCTCTGCCATGGCCAGGTATGCCATACACTAGTTCAAGTTTTTCAGGGCCCCACCCAGCCTGACCTTGAACACTTCCAGGGATAAGAATTGAGCATCCATGACTTCTCCAGACAAAAATTTCAGACTCATCATCCTCAGAGCAAAGAATTTCTTTTCAATATTGAAATGAAACCAATTGTCATTCATTTTAAATCCACTACCTCTTACCCTATCATTCCATTCCCAGCTGTAAAGTCCACCTCCAGCATTCTTCTGTGCCTCCTTAGGTATTGGGAGGATGATATATGGTCTCTTTGCAGTCTTCTTGATGTGGATCAACCTCATCAGTGCTCTCAGCCTGTCATCAAAGAAGAGGTGTTCCAGACTTCTGATCATCTTCATGGTTTTACTCTGGACTCACATCCTTCTTTTCTGGGATGTCTAGGAGCTGGATGCAGTACTCCAGATGAAGTCTTAGCAGAGCAGAGCAGAGCAGAGGGAGAAAATCAACCTACTGGTCATACTTTGATGCAGACCAGGATCTGGTTTCTGGGCTGCAAGTGCACATATGAACATCTTGGTCTTTCACTGAGAGGCTGCTCTCAATCTGTTCTCTGCCCAGCATGTGTTTGTGCACAGGAATGCCTTGTCCTAGGTGCAGGACCTACACTTGGCCTTTTTCTTCATTTGGCACATGCATACTCCTCCAGCCTTTCAAGGTCCCTTTTGGATGGCATTCCTTCCTTCCAGTGTGTTGAGTGCACCACATAACTTGGTGTCAATGAGGAACTTGCTAATGGTGCCCTCAATCCTGTGTTGCTGACAAATGCTGAACAACACCTGTCCCAACACGAACCTCTGAGGGACACCACTCATCCTTTGGACATTTTCTCTCTGCATGGACATTGCATGGACTGCAAGTCTTTGAGTGCAGCTATCCAGTCAATTCCTTATCCATCCAGTGATCCATTGTCAAAACCATTCCTTTCCAATCTAAAAACCAGGATGCCACGGGACAGTGTCAAATGTTTTGCACAAGTCCATGCAGATTATTGTAGTTGCTCTTAGCTCATCAACTAGTGCAGTAATTCAGGGTGAAATGGTTATATTCGCAATGAAGTCTAGTGACGATTATTTGGGTTGGAATGTCAATTAATTAAAATTGATGCACTAGATGCTTGAAAAAATTATGAAATCAGCTAGGCTGACTACCATCTGTCAGTGGGTTATTTGATTTGACATTATTAATAAAAATAAAATTATGTAAGATTTACCATTCTTTTATACAGAGCACCTCTAGATCCATTAGGTCTTAATTTCAGAGCTTAAGTATTTGGTTCAAACTTAACATAAGAACCTTGAAAACATAAAACCAGAGGCAAGTTCTCTACTTCTTTTCCTTTCTCTCTTTCTTTTTTTGTTATTTTCTCTCTTTTCTTGTAAAATAGAACTGTGATAAAAATATGAGTAACTTTTTATAATTCTTTAGTGAGTCTTTTTGTCCCACTTAAGCAGAAGAGAAAGATCAGATAATTTTTTGCCAATGATCAAGAACCATAATCTTAGATACTGAAGTAAAAATGTTTTTATGAATATAACAAAGGAATTTCTTTCTCTCTCTGCATTGCAAAGTCAAATGTATGAAACCATAAATATATTTGCTGTGCATTTACTTAGGATCTTTGACAACACTAACAATTACATGTTCATCCTGCTTTTTTTTTAAAGAGATATGTTTTAATGCAGGTTACCTATATGCTATCCAGTTGAATACAGAAAAAAATATACAGAAAAAAGAATAAACAAGACACTCATTTTAATCTTTACCTAGCTATAATATTATGATAATATTATGGATTTCTACTGTCTTGCAAGAGATTCTCTGAGAAACTGCTTCTGTTTAAATTAAAAAAAAAAAAAAGGAAAAATTTGCAAAGGTAATTATATAAAGGCCAATAAGAAGTTAAAAAACAAAACAACTTGTAAAGGTTTTCCAAACAATGAAGTTCAGATTAAGGAAGAAATTAATGTAAACATTGTATAAGTGTAAAAAGATTAAATTGATATTAGCAGACATCTGAATAGCAGAAATCCATTTCACCACTTTGATGCTTAGTAATGTTTCAAGTGTTCTGTTTAAAATACTTTATAAACTACTTTGGTGTGATCTTTGGAGATTTATAGGCTAAAAGAAAAAAAATCTGCAGCCTACAGCTAGAGACACTACAAGGCTAGTTGCATTCTCTTGCTTTATGTAATGGGCCTTGAAATTAAAACACACATGAATTTTATAGCATAATAGACATTCCCATTTCCAGGTATTAAAACACAGGTTTCACAAGTTTTCATGAAGAAAAAAAAACTTGAGAAATGCTCCCTCTATTTGAAGTCTCATTCAGATATTGGATATATATTAAATATAGTAAGCCCATTACATTTTTTTGGGTAATGCTTTAATGGACACCAATTACGGATTTTAAGTAATGTCTATGTGTTTTGTATTATAGGTACATGTGTACTATAATATCTATACACAACTACACATTTGGCAGCAGTTGAAGTCACAGTGATATTCAAACCAACTTCTAGAGCTTTTTAACATTTTTTTTGGCAATTTTTTATCACAGTCTTACTCAGTCTGAAGCGCTATGCTTACAGAGGCAGAGCATATAGCCATAAGTGTTCAAAGTCCTGGCTATTTTGTAACATAAGAGACTTAGATGCCAGCTATAAGTAGATGAGTTACAGAATAAATTAAATAAATTATCCCCATTACAATCTTTAAAATAGAGATGGGCAGCTGGGGGGGAAGCAAGGGATTTTTTTTCCCTTTTTTTTTTTTACTTTGCTTGTGATTTGGTTTGTTTTGTTCACATGGAATGTTTGAGGCTCTCAGACAAGCATGTAAAATAACAACAAATACAGAGTGTATTTGGTCCATAAAAGGCATTTATTTAATATCAGATGTGAATAGAATAGTGCCTCTTGTAAAGGTCTCCGAGACACTGTTCTCAAATCTGTGTGATATTAGGTCTGTTGAAAAATTATCAGTCTAGCCAGAGTCTGCAGGGAATGAAAATATATCATCTGTTGACATAAAGTAATCTTTCTGTTGCTGGAAACAATGACTTGTTATAATAAATTTCTTTTTTTTTTTTGAATCTCCCAGAACAGGAATTTGTACTAGAAAATAAACAGATTTGGTTAATGTTTATTTAAGGAAAACAATTAGAAAGAACACTATTTACTATGCCCTGGTAATATTGGTGGAAAGAACCCTTCAATTCCTGTTTTTTTCCCCCTCCTGATACATTTTTTAATCGCTTAGTCACTTATCCTACAGGTTGTACTGGTGCCTCAGCCTGGCTTTTAGTATATAGAGAGTTTTGACTGCCTGTGCATGGTCCTGGTCTTGGGTAAACCTGACAACATCAATACCAAGAAGATGGTCCTAAAGCAGAAGTAACTGCCAAAATTTGATAAGAAATTGGAATCACAGTGTACTTCAGGCGCAATGCCTCATACCTCAGTACAGGATCTGTCCACCCTTTCCATGGTTCTTCACTGTGTTGCCCAGACTCATAATTCTGCCACCATCCCAGCTGCGGCCTTGCCTCAAATATTTCTCATTCTCATTCTGTGGTTCCTGTGGTTTGATAGGAGGCTCATCACATATTCATAACTTTCAAAGTGTTTGTACCACCATAAACCATGGCTTTATCCTTAGCTCACACAAAATATAAGCTCCATAATCCATCAACATGGACCTAGCTGTGGGCTAAATGTACCATGGCTATCAAAATTTGTAGATCACTTTGTGCAGAGTATTTATTTTCCTGAACACAGATGCAAAATACATTTGTATTTTCTCAGGGTGAGTATTCAATTGTGAGATCTTGAAAATAACCAAATTTTCAATGGATCTATTATTTTAAACATTTCTTACTTTGCACCCTAGGAGATGCAAATCATATTCTAAAGTACACCTCTCTCCCCATGCTCCACATGGCTAACCTAAGCATTTTCTCAAGGTATTCTGATCATCAACTTAAAGTAGAAACAGTTAAAATTTCTTCCTAAGTGTATCTGCTGAGCATTAGAATCAAGAGCTATTTCCCATTTCTTTCTGAGGGAAATCAAATGCTTTTTAAAGTTTATTCTGTGTGCTATTTTTCATATTTTTGATACTTTCTTGGCTGCTTAGGTTATGGTCATTCTGTCAGAGTGTCAAAAGAAAATAAATCTTAAAAAAAAAAGGAGAAAATTATGTTAATGTTCTGTGGCCTTACTGATGTCAAGCCTAAAAATTGACATATAACGTATAATTTCTTTTCCTACACTGCATGTTATCACTCAAAAAATGAAAATAAACAATTAATCTGCTCTATTCAGTTGGTATGGTTGATATTTTTTCTTCTAAAAATACATCTTACTTTTGTCTGTATATGACAATTGATATACAGAACTGTAAAGCATTCAGCACAGAAGTTTTTCCAGATGATTAATTTACTGTGTCTCTGAGTGCTTCCTGCTGTCTGTGGCATCCCAGATCCCTCATTCAGACCAAAACACAGACCACTCTTTCTTCCCAGGTGAATTATGATATGTATGCCTCTGACAAGAATCCTCTGAGATTAGATATTCTCCAGGGATTTTTTCCTGCAGACTACTTGCAGCAAATAACGAATTAATTAGAAAAAATTGATATAGAATTTAATTTCAAAAAATATTTAGCTTGAAACAGTAAAGCTCAGGCAGTATAGCCTCTGAAGATCAAAAGTCTCCCAAAACCTTAGCAAAATTAGGAGACAAACAGATGCAAAACTGTCATTTGCAGCCATCAGACACAAGGGGTTATCATCATGGCATCTTGCTGACTTTTTCTTCCTATGATGGGCAGTAATTACCTATTTTTAGCCATGACAGCTACTTGGGGCTCCCAGTGCTAGCTTGAAACACAGTCCAACCTCAATTAATATCTGCTTACTACCACACCCTCACAGAAAAGTAGTTGGTATTTAATTCTAATGATGACATCAAGAAATTTTAGTGTTATGATATGTTAGTCAGTATCTAGAAGGATTTTTTTCAGCACAGGAATATGTGTAGAAAAAAAATCTAACATCAACTATGTATTGCCATGTTTGAAGAGTTCAGATGTTTCTTTTTTTTTTTTTTTAGTCAAGGAGAATAAACAATGTGCAAAAGTCTCATTTTTTTATCTGCTATGTTCTAATTAGAGCAACCAAGGTATATCAACTTTATGCAGCCCAGTTGCTTCTGAATTTACCCCGAAAAAGGAACTCAGGTCATAATAATGAGGATCAAATCATACAACTGAAAAGAAATGTTAGGGTTGTCTTCATA
Source organism: Melospiza melodia melodia (assembly GCF_035770615.1). Taxonomy (NCBI): domain Eukaryota; kingdom Metazoa; phylum Chordata; class Aves; order Passeriformes; family Passerellidae; genus Melospiza; species Melospiza melodia. Next base: position 57,413,197 of record NC_086226.1, on the reverse strand, counting down.
GATTTCCTTGCTTAAGCAAGAACAGTATTACCTGTCCAAAAATATGCCTGCAAAATGCCCATACTCTTAAAGAGATTCATTAATGGGGAAAAAGTCCATAAGGGAAGTAAATAATGAAAACATCAGACACTTTACAACAACATTGTGATTCAGTACAGTGCAGTACAACCTTCTAAACATTCTGACATATATTAAAATGAAGAACATTCCAGAGTAGTTTGAAAAAAAAAGCCATAGCAAAGCATAAAGAACATCAGAATAAAGAGCATCAAGAATAAAGAAATGCCTTGTTCTTTCAAATATATTTTTGATCTTAGAGAGCAGGGGAAATATAAATTCATTTCAGTGTTTTCTACTGTTAGATATAGCTAACATGACTTCAGTCATGCTCTGGCATTGTGGTGAAAATAAAACTTCTATCTGCAAACTTATATCTCTGCCTATAGCAGGGATTTGGATCTCAATGATTTTAAAGGTCCCTTCCAACTCAATCCATTGAAACCATTGTGTAATTCAAAGTTGCTTTTTTTTTTAATTTTACTTTTAGTTCATAACATATAGAATTGAAGTGTTTTAATTTCCTGGCTTACTTTTCTGTTTTAGCATTTTATGGGATGGATTGACCTTTCTAAAATTTATTATGAGTACCAGACCATTCAGCGCTTTGTACCACTCACTCTCTTCTTACACAAATTTGTCCCAAAGTTAGAAGCAGGACAGGCATTTCACTCTACTGCTGTTAAGTATCTCCACAAAAACTGCTTTCCCCAGGTTATCCCTGCCACCTCAAGTACAGACAACTTTCAGTCTCTTATGAAGAAGAAAGCTAGATTAGTAAATAAAACTGTATTGAAAGCAATGGGTTTAAATTGTGACACAAGGAAACCCAGGTAAAATCTTGTTTGCTGAGAAAATCAATATCAAAATACACTTTAAAGTGTACACTTTGAAGGATGTGGTCTCATTGATACTGAATTCCTTTGATAAAGACACTGCCTCTGAAGTAAATTTTAGTGCAAATTTTATTTGTTCATGTATATTGAAGGTTAGAGAAGAAATGTCTACATGAATCCTGAAAGAGCAATGATTTCACATGTATAAAAGCTTTGCCAAGTGTATTTTTAAGGTACCAATGTCTGATTTTGGACCCTAAATAGACTTCTAATAAAAATAAATAAGGTTACCTTTCTAATTTTTCTTCTTTTAGATAAAAAGAAGCAATATTCTTAGAGTTTTCTTTTACTCTATATCTTCAAAAACATATTATAGGCAGAAAGATATCATAAGCTTCTTAACACTTGTGTGATAAGTAAAGTCATATGATTTTAATTTTGATTTTAATTTTAATTTCATGTTTTGTCTGATCTGTGAAGGAAGGGAAGAGCTAAGGCTGGTCAAAGGAAGCTAAATATATCCTCTCATGTAGTCCAGTAGCAGCTGACAGCAGAAGTGCTCAATTTATTGTAAGTGCCATTAAAGTGAAAAGCAAGAGAACACACTGGGAAACATACATAAGCTGAAGTTAATTAGAAATGTAATCTTGAAAATATGCATATATCTACCTGAAGACACAAAGAAGAGCTAACAGTAAGCCCTGTATTTAGACCAGTAGCAGCTGTTACAAATATAAGGCTAGTCTTTCACATAGAAACTAGTCCTGTAATTATCTTCTTTGGAAGAATACTAAGTTTTTTTACGTGATCTTTGATCTGTATATTTGGGAGACATTTTCAGGCCAACCCACAGTGTTTTCAGCAGTGTCAAAGGAAAATAAGTTTACCAGATCACTGAAGGGGCTTACATTCACTGTGTTAAAATCAAAGATCTCTCTCCTTTCCAGCACTGGAGTACCTGGCAATTATAGCATTGGGAATGTCAGGAATCTACCTCAGAAGTGTGGCCAATGGCCACAGCCAATTACTGAAGTGATATTTCTAGTGGGAGACATAACTTAAAAATTTAATAGAGGTCATGTTTTAAGCCTGCAGCTACATTTGGGGTTGTGATAGGGAGGGGATATAGGCCCTGGACCTTATGATCAGGTTGCATAAAGCCCAATGACAAGTGTTAGAGTATAAGAATAAGAGGAAAAAACAAGGCCTGGAAGCTCTTGTCTTTCCGAAAATATGGAGTGAATCAAATTGAACATCATCTACTCATGCAAATTATAGTGTAAGCTTCTCCCTTGTGTTTCCATATGGTCAGCTCCAGATTTCATCTATACTTAAAGTGCTTCTCAAAAACATATGAATACCATAGAAGAGACCTTTTTATGATTTGTAGGTTGATGTACATGATCTTACACATGATCTCGGAATTAGAAATCCTCTAAAATGAACAATTCAGCATCTAGAACCAATTATAAAAGCTTGTGTAATCCTATAATATAAAAGGCAAAATCCAGACAACAACAGACAACAACACTAAATGCAAACAAAGAACATATCTGGCTAGTGAGTAAGACTTTCTTTATTGAGTCATATATTACAATGCTATGTGGCATACCTGAGTTTTACCAAACCTGCCATTGCTTACTATCTCCTCAAGGATGATGTCTCTTGACCTCTGTGGAATTTATGAATCAGTTGAGTGCATTTACAGTGCTGGTAACCCATATAAATGAAATTTCTAGTGTAATGAAACTGACACTAATTGCATACTTGTGATGCCTCAGCAAAAGAACCAATGACTGATTGTACAGGAGGAATTAATTCATCATACAATAACAAAAAGCTTCTCAAATTTTTCTTTTTGTTAAATATGGTAACAATATATTACTTTGGTGAGAGTAATTCTGTTGTCTCTGCATGTTTTTTCCTATAGGGTATAAAAGCAGATGAAATTCATCTCCATGAAGGTCAAAGAGGCCAGCACATTTCACTAGTTCTTTAAAGACTGGTTCTGAAATGGTGAAATATGTTTTAGTGCCCTAATTTGCATCTTACATAAAAGAAGAAGATGAACTGTTATCAGGCTTTGCCTCAGTTAAATACCCAACAAGTAATCAATTAGTAAGATAATAAGAAGGCAATGGAGTGGAATAAGGTGATGAGAGATATGCATCTATTAAATTTTTTAAGAGATCCTATAGAAATTAAAATGTGTAAATGGGCAATGGAGCAGGAAAAGGGACATGTAAATTCTACTGGCTCAAAGTCAAATATCAAGAAAAACAGCTATTTTCACACCAAGACCACATATAAGCTGCCTTTCAGACCTTCTAAGAATGTTTGAATTAACTAAACTTATCAGTGTCCCACAAATTCAGAATGCAGAAAATGTAATGGAAATTACTGAAACTATATCACTATTACCTACATTTTTCCTATTCTAGATCATACAATCTGTGCAAACCTTTATGTTTCAGGAAATTGCATGCACACCTCATAAAAAGGGTTGTATTAGTAAAGAAATGGGCAAAAAGTCCCTGTCAATGACATAGCAGTACATACTGTTCAAAATAGCATATTCAAAGTAAAATACCATAACTACATATAATTTTCATTTATTCACAATACAGCAGCTGTATGTGAAAAGAAAGAAAATCATTTAAGGATATAACTTGGATGAGTGAGATTTCCTTGTATTTTTTTATTTGTCATATAGTCCATTTATTTCATGTGTTAGCAGCTTTTTATTATTATTTTTAAGTTCAATTATTCAAACACTTTTGAAATAATTTCATAACTAAGCATAAAATATCTAGGTAATAACATAAGAAATCGTTCATCATTATTGTTATGAAATTATTTTTCTTTCATCTCTAACTGTTTTAGGACTTTACCACTCCCATGAATTTTTTATGTAAATGAACCATTTCTGTGGAAAAAAATTATCAACTATTTAAAAAGCTTGAATGAGATGAGAGTAGTAAGAGATGTCAAAAAATTCTTATCAGCCAATTAAAACCAAACACTAAAACCTCCTTCAGTTCATTGTTTGAAGACTACTAGTGTTTTCATGCTTTGAAACAGGTGCTCTCTTTGAGTAGGTGCAATGATAGGAATAACTATTGGCAGAATTACCTCCAACTAGAAAATATTCATTATCTCTTTAGAGAGGTTGAATAAAATGCAGTGTTTTCATTTTAATTATTAAAAAGAGTTTTACTTCAATATTTTGGCAGGGGGAAAAAAAGGTTAAAACTCTCAGAAACTTCCATTCTTATAGGTTAATGTATTTTAAAAAACACTCACTTTAAAATATGATAAATGTCCTGATAAGCATGTTCCAACCTCACAGGCTTTATTTTGTGTATGCTCTGTGTCCTGGCACAGCTCTCCATCAGATTCAGATTATGCTGCTCTGCAGAGTTTTGGGCCTTAGGAAAGTGAATATCATCAGTTCTCTTTGACATGCTGAAGGCTGCATTAGACTGTGCTGGATTCCCAGTTTCAAAACTGAAAAGCTTTGAATTCATAGCCTGTACTTATGAGCAAGCCCTCATAAGAGTTGAGACAGTGTTTGTTGATAAAATATGCAATGGGAATGCTGAAAAGGTCACTGCTGGCACATCTGAGAAAACAAACAAACATGTCTGCATAATTGTAATCTTAACTACCTGCCCTTTCAGATAAATTTGTTCTAGCTAGGTGTTTTGTCATCTTTCTGAAACTAGGCTTTACTGGAAGAAAAAAAGTAATTACCTAAATATTAGTGTATTTTACTGGGACATATATATAGTAGAGTGTGTTTGTCTCTGTTTAATAATTTTGTAACTTTTGCTAAGACGTCACTAAATGGGTATAATAGGAAAGTAAACAAACACAGCAAAGGTCAAGAGGCTGTGTATAGGAAAGGATCAAAAAGATAAAAAGAATCAGAATGAATGGAATCTAGAAGAAAAAAACAGAATTTCCCTGTATGTAAAAAAACCCATCTATTTTTCTCTGAACACATTTGAAACATGGAGTGTACAACTCAATTGTTTATCATTGTTTTATGTTTTTAATACTTATAATATATCTTTTGTTATTATTTCATTGTCTAAGTACTTTAGTGAAAATGTTCTGTGGCATTATTCAAATGCATTGGGAACCCACAAATATTTGACATCAAGATAGCTGTATTTTCAATCAGAACTCTTAAATAATGTAAAAATGTAAAGACTATTTTGACAAGTCTCTAGACTCGGGTGAAAGTAGCACAAATGAAACACATCTCAAGTAGAAATTTAAACACACTGCACTGTATGGATGGGACAGAGTTAATTTTCTTTATATTAGTCCATGCAGTGTTGTGTGACCATTTGTGACTAAACGAATATTGATAACATATCAATATTTCAGCTATTACTGAGCAGTGTTTGCACAGTATTAAGTTCTTCTCCATTTCTCACACTGCCCTCTCATGAGAAAATATGGGGTGGCTAAAAGGTTGTGAAACACTGAGCTGAGCCGGTCAAACCAAAGTGGTATTCCATGCCATGAAGTTACACCCAGCAATTTCAGACTGAAGGCAAGATTTTCCAAAGTAGCCTTTGTGTGTAGACTGGATGGGCATCAATCTGCTGGTACAGTGTGGTGAGTGATTGCTTCAACTGTTTGTCTGGGGGCTATTCACCCCTTTTTTCTGCACTTATTAAAGCGTCTTAATCTCAAGCCTGTGAGTTTTTTCCCATATTTGTCTGTTCAGATGTCTCCCCAGCCCTGATAGGAAAACAGGGGAACATTTGGACTGCTGCTTAGCTGCAGGTCTCAGTCCTACCACAATCAGAATTATTGTAACTCATAAATAGTCAAGAACTACTCTGCTGTGGTGGCATTAATTTAAGTTCATCACATTTTGTGCAATATCATAAGCCTATAAACATAAAAGAAGGTCTCACCACCACTTGAAATATTGATGAAGATCAATATTACACCATTTTTCTCATATGCTTCAAACAGGCCTATTACTATTTCCTTTGTTGCTCAATTGCTGCTAACAGTTCAATACTACTTCTTTGAACTTACCCAAGAGTAGCTGAGAGCTGTTCCATCTGGGTGTGCAGGCTGCAGCTGTTGGACCTGCATCACCAGACAATCATTGCACTGGCTCTCCACTCTCAATGTGCAGAAAGCCATCATCTTACCACACCTATCTCACCTGAAGGAGTGAAAAAAAAATCTTTGAGTGGAGATTTCTTCTGTACTGCATCCTGTTCCAATACTCAAATTATAGCACAGTAAGAGAAGAGGTTAACATGGCTTTTGTTTAGTGTAGAGATGGATTACAGCATACCTTATTAACTCCTTCCACAAACCCCAATTACTTTCTTGATACCAGAGACAGCAGTAAGTCATATAAGGAGTGGCTGAGGGAGCTGGTTTTCTCAAGCCTGGAGGAGGTTCAGATGACACTCTACCACTCCCTATGGCTGCATGAAATGAGGGTGTCCCCAGGTGGAGAGCAGCCTCTTTTTCCAGGCAACCAGTGTCAGGGCAAGAGAACATAGTCTCAAGCTGTGCCAGGAGAGGTTCTGTTTGGACAACAGGAAGAATTTCTTCACTGAAAAGATATTCAGGTATTGGAATGTGCTGCCCAGGGAGTCACCATCCCTGGAAGTGTTCTAGAAATAACTGGACGTCGTATTTTGTGCTATAGTTCAGTTGATATTGTCATGTTTGGTCAAGGGTTGAACTCAATGATCTTGGAATTCTTTTCCAATCCTAATGATTTTAAAAAAATCTAAAAAGACTGAAAAGACTGCCTCTCTAAAAATATACTCACAACCATTAAAAGTATCTGAGGAAAATCATCAGTAATCTGAAGTTTCAATTTAATAATATATCAATATATATATGCATATACATATACACACATAATGGAGAACATATGCAATTAGAAAGGTTCCTATATGATATTATTTTTTCTGAAATTATTCTTTAAAGCAATACTCATTAAAAACCTGAAAATAAATGTGTCACCAGTTAATGATTTTATTTGGATGAAATCAGGGTACACGGGAAATTCTGAAAAATCTGGTCAGGAATTTCTGAAAGTGAATGCAGGTTGTAAAAGTTAAAAGCATTGCTAATGTTTGAGTATGAATAATGATGACCATTTTAAGATCATAAATTGCTCTAGCTAAATTTGTTGAATAAAACTGTTCAAGGTGCACATGCCAATGACACATTCCTTTTTACTCTATCATTTGTTATGTTAATACAGAGCTGACTTCATGTATATATGACACCTCATCTGAAATGAAAATTATTGCCTGTAGCAAGACCCAATACAAGCCATAACACAGCTGAAATCAAGCAATTTTAAAAGTGCTGGGTAAATTGCTGCCTGATGTAAAAGTAAATAATGATTAGACCATTTCCTTTCTTACACCTTGAGTGTTTATTTCCTGTACTAAGCCATAAACTACCTGAGCACTAAACCACCAGTATTGAACCATTATATACATTGTATTATATATATGTTTATACATGTATTATATATTAATATATAATTTTCTTCTGTTCTGAAAAGTGAATGAATTTGATGACTGGTCATCATTAAGAAAAAAAAGAAGATAGAAAATGTCTATATTGGAAGACAGTGTGACTCAAGACAGACATTGTCTCATGTTTTCCAGAATTTAGACAATAGAGGTGAGAGGAATACTAGGTACATGAAAGATCAAATATAATTTTTGCAATGGAAAGTAAGTCTTTAGTTCCTCTATGGGGCACATACTCTGGCTGATGGGTTCTGCGGAAGACCTTTACAGACTAACTTAACAGTAAGGGGTTCAAGAACCAGAGAGAAATTGGAATAAAAGGGCAGTGCAATTTCAGTTGCTAAGCGAAAATAAAGTTTATAGGCTTTTTGTTCCACATGCCCTTATGAAGTAACCCTATATGATAGGTTTCTGTAATTTTTCATCCTGAAGAATCACAAGAGACAGGAAGATGAAGGACATGCCTTAAATGATACCCCAGCAGGATGGTCAAAAAAAGAGATAAATATGATAACAATAAGATGAAATTTATAATAGAGGTGGCTGAAGCTGAGAATGAATTTTTAGATATAAATTTATAGGACCTTTAGTCACAGAAGAATACATGATTTAAAAAATCAAATTAATTTGATCTAGAGGTTTGTCTTATACTGGGAGGAGATGGTTCATTATGGCCCCAGCAAGACAGGCACTTAGACTTGCAAGTTATCATTTAATATGCTTTTCATTACTGCTAAAACTGCAAAAGAATAGCACAGGTGACATTAATACCTTTAGATGCTAGGAGCCCTGAGCAGTGTAAAATTAAAGAGACTCTGACCCATGTTCAGTGCGCCATGCAGACCCAATCCATAACAGTTTTTCCCTTTTTGGTCAGCTATTAAGAGCTATTATAAGACTTTACAAAGGACAAACTCTATTAATCATTTCTACAGTTAAATAGAAATATGTTACAATAAATTCTTGCTGAGATTTTTGATAAAGGCAAGGCCACACCTGTGGTATGATCCCTGGAGATGTGGAGTGAGAGCTTCCTGTTGCAGTAAGGGGGCTGAGGTTGTCCTGGAACCTGTCCAGCACAGCACAGCCTGAGGGCCACACAGGATCCATAGCCCCATGCAGCACAGCCCTGGCCTGGGAATGTCTGGCTTAAGTGTATTGGGTATCCCTCAATTCTCCATGTACAATTGCCTTCTGTTCAGATCACCACAAAAAACATTTTTGCCTATAAATCATATGAGTATTTGTATTAAGTAGTTGAAAAGTTTAGGAAAACAATACCCCTGGCAGTGGAATTCCTACTTAATAGGCAAGGAAATCCATTTTTTAAAAATTCCTTTCAGACTGAAAGTATCTTCCTTTAAAAATAAATTCAGTTATTCAATTAATTGAATAAAAAAAAGTATCTTCTTTTATGTTTTCAATATTTTATGGGATTGTTTTTCTTTTTTTTTTTTTCTTCTTTAATTCTGACTTTCAATTTCATTGGCGTGTACTTTCTTCAAAACAAAGTTTTGTCATGAGCAGTGAAGGTTTGGTATACCTTCAGCTGCTCTAAAATGTGATTAAAAACAGCAGTATATCATACCTGGTTTAGGAAAATGGAATTTTCTCTTCAATTTAGTCCCTGGGAATAAAATACTGAGACTGATAGCCCTAGAGCTGGATGTTTTGTATCCACTGTATTGGTACAGCACGACCAGCGACTACACAAGCTTCTTAGGATTCCTGTATCCAATACTGCTTCTGAGGTATCAATGTTTTTAGAGACAAGAAAGAATTTGTGTTTCGGTTTTATCTTCTCTGTGCTGAGAATGCAAGCTTTTCCTTGTGTCATTTCCTGTTACATAGTTAGTTAGATGTGAAACAAGACCGTTGGTTCTTTGAAAGTATTGATTGAAAGTATCAATTTTAATGTCTACAAATAATTTGGATCTGAAGATCGATTGTAGCTATTTAATATATCATGTTGTTGGTACACTTGTACACTCTATGTACAAGTGAAGTGTTTAACAGCTAAGAATTGTCTTATTATAAGCTATATTATTTAAACACCTTGGAAATTGTATTTTCATTTGAATATTCATTATGTTTAATTTATTATTTGTGTCTCAATTTTAGTTTTAGAACTATCAGTTCTAATTGTATTTATAAAACATTATGACACCTTTGAAGATGATCATGTAAAAATTATGTTCTGCTTTAGCCTATGACCCTGTAATTTTCCTAGGTATCCACAATGCAAAAATTATTAAGGTACAGGACAGCTATAATTCAAAATCCATGAGCAAAACCTTCAGGAGTAACAAAACCCTTTCTTTAGATCTCAGATTTTTTACTATGTAACAAACTACATACTATGTATGTCTTTATTTTAACCTTACTGTTAAACTAATTAAGAAAATACAGTAATGAATCATAGCATAAAAAGGCAAGCATTGCTGGGTCAAATATTTTATGAGAGAGACCATTCAAGTATTAAAACCCTTAGAGAGTTAATTAAATGCTTAAAGGCCAGTGAATCATACAGTCATACAGAAAAAAACCCTGGACTACAAGGATTTCAGTAAGTCATATTATAAATAATTTGCAAGCTTTATAGTAGTTTCACAATTGTGTGTTTTATTTTGTTTATTTTGTGTTGGATTTTTATGGTAATGTGTATTTAAAATAAAAGTTTGAATGCATAAACCTGGGGCAAACTGTACAGCTTTTCCAAGCTGGTCACAAAGATATGTTTTTGATGCAGTCTCTACCAGGAAAAGAAGTGTGAGTTTCTAAATTCAAAAGTGGATATTGTCCCAGAAAATTTATTAACTTTAAAAAAGGCAATGACCACTCCCTACAAAATGAAGCAACTATTCATTTCAGCTCTTCCACACACATCTATATTTTGCCCATCAGAAACAGTCCTCAGCAGCTTTACTTTGCCTTGATTCTCTGTATTGAGCTCCTGTGCCTGAGTACTGGCAGTGAGGGTACCATCGGGTGGGTTCTGTGAGGAGCTGCCAAAGGCTGCTGCCATGTCTGGTGTTGTGTTTGCATAAGTTGGACAGTTCTGTTTCCCCCCTGTCTTGTAATGGTTCTGCCCTGGTTCTCCCTCCCCTCCCTGTTGCTGTCAGTTATCCCAACTCCTCCCCAGTTACCTTGGTGATCAATGTATCTTTCCCTAAACTCCTCCCCGGTGCCCTGCCTGTCACTCTCTGCTCCCACCTTTCTTTCTGGAAACTTCTAGCTAGAGCACTGAGTGATTGGCTCAGGAGCCAGGGCCCCTACTTCAATTTGTTCCCATTGGTGTTTTCCTTAAGTCAATCCTTGGTATCCACTCCCCTCTGTAACTCTATTCGCCCAAGGACTGGCTCCTCCCCCAAGCCTCTCCCTCTTTATAAGCTGTTGTAACCTCCCATTTGTTCTCTTTGGCTGTTGATTTTCCGCTGGGACGCAATAAACCTGGATTCTACCCCAGCTGGAGAGTGCTCTCTTTTTTCTACTGATCGTTGCCTCGAGCCGGCCTCGCCCTATCACAAGGTAGTGCTGCTGTTATAACACAGAGTGTTTGCCTTAGGCACTGTCCCGAACACTGAGATTGGGATAGTGCCCCCTGTACTGCTAGCAGTGCTGGCCAGCTAGCCGGGACGTCCGAGAAGGACAGCCCTTCTTCAGCTGGACCGCTTCAGTTCTTGGCGCCCAACGTGGGGCCTGCGGGCATCTCCAAACCCCGCGGATGAAACTGTAAGTCTCCCTGGTCGTCGAACTACCCTCAGAAGAGTCGACCCCTTTCTGGTGGGTGGCGCTCTGGGGAATCAGGAATGGCAGCTCCTCACACCCTAGGAGTCATTCCACTGGCAGCAACCATTGCTCCTGGATTTCTTTTTGCCCTCGCTCGATTGGTGAGTATTTCTTTTCTCCCTGTCGTTTTAGTCGGTTTATCCCCTGGTGCCATGTGTTGTGCCTAAAGGGTTTTCCTTTGCTGCGCAGCTCTCTTTGTTTTGACAGGGGCCTGTGTAGGGCTCTTTCTTATTTTCTTTAAAATTTGTCTGGGACGGTGGGCAGCCAGACGGCTTCAGTCTGGTACAGTGAGTTTCAGCAGACTAAAAGACTGACTTGATTCCAGGCCTCAGAGCTGAAATTCCCCGGCAGAAGTTGGTGAAGACCATGGTGAGGCTGGCTGTACCCCTGCAGTCCATGGAGGTCCATGGAGGAGCAAATATCCACAGTGGACCTGTGTTGAAGCAGTCTGTTCCTGAAGGGCTGTGTCCCACGGAAGAAACCCACATTGGAGGAGTTCATGAAGAAGTACAGCCTGTGAGAAGGATCCACATTGGAGAAGTTTATGAAGAATTAATTGTCTTCTGAACTGTCTCCCTGGTGGGACCTCATGCCAGAGCAGAGGAAGAGCTTGAGGAAGGAGTGGCAGAGACAAAATCTTATGAACAGACATCCTCATTTCCTATGCCCCTATGCTGATCAAGGGAAGAAAGAAAAATCAAACTCAAGCTGAACCTGAGAAAATGGAAGGGTGGGAACAAGCTTTTAGATTTGTCCTTAGTCTCATTATTCTACTCTCAAGAATTTCTGAATTGAATCTGTTTTGCCCATCTTAGTAATGAGTGAGGAATTGCTCCCTGTCTCTATCTCAGGCCAAGAGCCTTTCAGGACATTTTGTCTCCCTGCTCTTGTTGATAAGGAGGAGCAATAGAGAAGTTTGGTGGGCACCTGGCATCCTGCCAAGGTCAGCCCACCACAGTCTCCTAATCTCTGCTCTTCTGTCCTAAAGTTTTTTGCTGCCATATTTATGGTACTGCAATGGTGTCCATCTTTTGACTATTTAAGATCCTGATACATTAATTTCTGTGTTACAAAAGGAAGCAGAGCACAAATAGAAGATAAAGTTTTGTAGGATGAGAGATTTTCCTCTTCACCCCAAAGATGACTTTCAATAGATGAATTTTGCCCATCATAAATTAGCAGAGTGCTGTTTCTTCTCAGGTCTTGTTTTCCCCTGTACTGCTAACTGCATGAAAATGGGCAGAGGTTAACTTTAGCAAAGTTAACTGCTACCTCTTCAAAGGAACTGTAGCAAATGCAAAAAAAAAAAAATATATGTATATACATTGAGCATAGGACATGAAAGTACAAGATGAGTTTTGTAATAGTACCATGATGTGGACTTTAAACTGTAGGCCTTAAGAAAAACCAACACCTCAAAATATTACAAAAGCTAATTAAGAGAATTATTCCTTTCATGAGCAATGGTAGCTCTTGTTAGTCTTAAGAAAATTTAACAACAGAAAGCACAGGCAAATTTCACATGGAGGAGCTGAAAGAAGAGTAACATTAAAGATTTGTTCAATATCAACATTTGTAGGTCTTAATATTTAGTAGACATTTTATTTACTATTAATTAAAATATTTTTCTGCAGATAGGAGATGTTAAAACTTCATTAAAATCTACCTGTTTAAATTGTTTTTTTGAATGAATCCTGACCTCTAAATTCAAATGGATGGTTTCAAAGCATGAGAATATGGAATGCTATATTTATTTAAAATATATATATTTGCATATGTATATACATTTATTTTAAAATATAATGTATTTATAATAAAATATTCATTTAAAAATATATAAAAATATAATATATATATTATATATATAATAAAACAAGATTAATTCATCCAGATAAAAATCCATTAAAAACAACTGAAAAAATAGGCAGTAAATGGAGATGAGGATGAAGATTATAAAAGATAGTTTAAGAAATACAGCCTAGATACAATGCATGTGTTTGGAAATGCTGACCTAAATACTGTAGCACTTCTCAGTCTTCTGAATTCTTCAAAAGCATTATGGCTCATGTTATTTTCAAAGTGCACCAGTACCTTTGAGAAACTTACGTTTCATTTTCACTCCTTTCAACAAATGTTAGAGAAGTAACAAAATGCAGAAATTATGATGTTAAGAATTTAAGGAAAAGATTCAGAGAAAAAAATGTCTCAGTATTAACATTGATTTCATGACTGTGTATGTATCTTTGCATTTCATGTTCAATTTTACAGAAAATAAAAAAGGAAAACTGGAAAGAATAACTAACATCCCCTAAAATAAATACAATTCAGTAATAATAATAATTCAATTACTGAAAATCATCTTGTTGCCTATAACTAAGAAATTGTTACTTCAATGAGCTTGATAATGAAATTTCTTCATAGCTCTTTTTAATCATACCATTGAAGAAAAGCTATACTGTAGATTGAAGAAATAAAACATGAGCAACGAGAATATGATGCAGCAACTCTTATTCATTATTTTCTGGTAGAAAAGAGATACCCTGTTTTACAAAATAAATATTGCTTCATCTGTTCAAAGATAGAACCTACTTCATATTATATTTTAATGCTTTCAAAAGACTATAAGTAAGCAAGTGATATATTTTATCAAATAATTTTCACTCTGAGTTTTTCCTCTCTGACAGAATTTGCCATGTACTAAAAAATGATATATGATTATAAACTTGGCGGTTGTGGAACTACTTAGCTCATCTTCACAATCAATTTAGCACTTTAAAAAAGCATTTTCAAGTTCCAAAGTGTAATGTGCATAAATATTTTTTCCACTTTCCCAACAGAAATTGAAAAGAACACTAATAGCTTATGTAAGTCCCCCTGAGGCATTTCCAAAGCAAATGCTAGATAAGGTTTCTTTTGGTTTAACTTTACATGAAAATGCTAATTTGGTTCTAGAAAGTCAACAAAAAGGACCCAGTTACTTGAAATTTCTGAAGGGTTGATTTTTCCGTGTGAGAAAAAATTACAATGAAGTAAATTCCTATATCTGTGGTAAAAATTACTGTGATGAGTTTTAAAAATTCTGACTGCAGCACAAACATTCTTTTGTAAAAATAAATTGATCCTAGTTTGAGACTGCTAAATGACCTCATACACACAGAGAGCCCACAAAGAGGGAGTTATAATATTCCCTTGAACACCAGCAATTGTGTGAAAAGCCACAAACCCCATTAATTCCAGTAGATTCAGGGAGATTCAGACCTCCCTAATATCTACAGGATAAGGTAATCTCATGCATAAGTTAACAATGCTGAAACTGTTTTATCACGAGAAGTTGTTGCATGAGTGGAAAAGCAGTAGCTCCACAATGACTACGTAATTACAGACCACATGGGAGGCACCTTTGTGCTCAGCCCAATTTTTTTCTATTTAAAGATAAACAGTCTCCAAAAAGAGCTGAAAGCTGTGGCAGATCTGACCTACCCTTCATCCATGCATTTCTTCCCCTTGCCCAGCGATGCCTGGCATATTATCAGTGTGAAGAGACCATTAATATATCATAGTATGTTCTGAAGTGTTACTTTATGAAGTGAAAAAAATTGCTCTTACACAGCATTATTTAAATGTTATTTAGGAAGAACATATTCTGCACTGTTCTTGGGTCTTGTAAAGGAATAGAAGCATTCAAAATGAGTTACAGGACATAGTATTCTTAATCCTCTTGAAATGAGGGAAAATGTGTCACCCAATATGACTATCCCACGCCAAATGTAACAAAGAGGAAGTTTCAAAAGTAAGGCTTATCAAAACTTAGAAACCTAATACATAAATGCAGAGCATATAAATAATAGTAAATATCAGTACCAACATGAACAAGTTTAATTATATTGCAAATACTGTAAATGAAAAATGAAACATTGGGAGATACAAGGATTTATTTTTAATTTGGAGACACTGTGTACATCTCAGCATACGAGCTATAAATTTAATGATTATCTACTATTTTTTAGTCACTCTGATTCATTGGCATTTGGGTTAATACGTACTCACTCAATGAGCACACATTAAGTCATGAAGTACCTGATTTTATTTCATTGATAATTTTTTGCACTTATGCTGTAGGGTATATCATATACTCTTCAAATCCTGCATTAACAATTTTTAGTAACTTTTCATTGATATGATGTTTTCAACATTCATCATATATTTTATTGGTTTTCTATCTTCTTATGGGGGTAGGAGAAGGATATATAGGACCAGTTTGCAGGCAAGGTTCCTTTCCCTCTTTTATAAAGGAGCAGCAGTCTGTTCAGAGGAAAGTAACAAAATATTTATATTTGTATTGAAGTAATTATTTTAAATATCACTTCAGCAAGAACTACATGTTTCTACCTTTTCTGGCCAAAACATTTTAGAATCATGGTCATTTAGGTGGCCTACACTGAAAATAAAATACTATCAATACATTTCAGGATAAATATTTAAATAAATTTATGAAAAGGAAGGAAGTTTGTTTCAGAGTCATTAGATTAGGATACCTAAAGGCTAATAAAGGTGACATTCCATCAATTTTAATTTTTTCAAACTTCGAGAAGACAAATTGATTAGGAGTTTTCTCATTTAAGTGAAAGCTGCAGTTGTGGTGTGTGGATGCAAGTATGTCAATCTGGGACAAGCGTTTGATGTTTCAGGACTGGAAAAACACTTATTGAATTACTTTTTTGCCTCTTTTTTCTCAGAGAGTTTGTGGCTTAAGGAACTGAAAACCCCAGCTCTCTTAAACCTTGCACAATGTGATTACCCCCATGGTTCACCCTGAGTCTGTTTAAATTTTAGTCTTGAGAATTTCTCTTGCATCTGTGTTTTAAGATATATTTTCCAGAGCTGTTCACCTCAGGTATTACATACTATGATTACCAAGCTATATCCCTGATTTTCCATAGAACTCTCCTCCTTCTCATTTCTTTTATTTTTCAATACTTGGGTCATTTTAAATAGTTCCCATTATCTGGCCCTTTTTCTCACCCAAAGGTAGATAAGTACTGTTTTCTTGCCAGTATTCTAGGGATTTAAATTAATTTATATATATATATATATATATATATATATTTATAGACAGAATATAAAGCAAGTTAATTATTTAGAAGAAAAATACCAATATGTACTATTGTTAATGGTAGACACATGTTAGATATGTTGATATTTATTGCTGTTTTGAAACAGAAATAAATATTAGCAGTGACTTCAGAGAAACAGTAGGGTATTATTCTCTACATTATCTATATGAAGAATAAGTTAACCAAAAACAAATTCCTGTGATAAAAGATTATGTTTGAAGAAAATCAGCTCTTTTGTTTACTGAGTCACAATAAAATCCAATTTTATATACAAATGTCCACAAATCATTATTTTGCACTAATAACTAAATATTCAATAAAATGAATTATCATTTTGTAGTGGAAAGTTGAAAGGAAAAGACACACAAAAATTTTTCTTCTTACAAGGAAAATTATTCAGACATTCTTCTTTTAAAAATTAATGTGTGAAATATATTATTAGTGTTCACTACTGAAAGTAAATTCAAGAAAGAATAGAGGGCTTTTATCAGTGATACCATATCATGTTTATGGAAAAAGTGACTTTAAGGTATTTAGGACCATAAAAAAGTCTCCAAAGAAGTAATTTGAATTTCTCTGTGAAAAAGCTTTTCTCAAGTGTCATGGTGTCCCCTGGGCTTGTGTTGCAGAATTATCAAATAATTAAGAGCTGGGTGAAAGGTCACCCTATTACAGCGACCTGTGTGGGTCGCAGCTGGTGATAGAGAGACGGTGAATCTTGTTTCTTGATCAGAAGACTTGATTTATTAAGATATTATATATAATACATTATGACTATACTAAATAGAATATAGAGAGAGGTTTGCAGAGCTGCTAGCTAAGCTAAGAATAGATAGAAAAGAATCCCAAACAAAGTTGTGTCCAGGGACTCAGTCCCCTGGCTTGCACTGGTGATTGGCCCTTAATTATAAACATAGAAAATGAGCCAATCAAGGTGTCCCAGTTGCACTCCACAGCATCTGGTAATAATTGTTTACCTTCTCTTCGGAGGCCTCTGCCTTCCAGAAGACACAGAAATCTGAAAGAAAGGATTTCTGTGGAAAAATGTCTGCGACATCACCCCTTAGGTTACCTTTGGTGAAATGTTGTCTTATCTGGCTTCAGTACCAAAATGGATTACAACAAAATTTTTTTATCTAAGATAAGATTAAATCATAAGAATTTATTAAGAAATAAGATGATGTTTTGCATCCTGTAGTTTGCTTCCTGAGATTTGTGTGTAGTGTCCCTACATTTGTAATTTTATTCAGACAGTCGTGACTGCTATTAGTTAAGTCAGGATGGCTTGGGTTTTGATCAGAACTGATGAGAAAGATAAGTGTCCACAAATAATTTTAGTTTCAATAAAATGACTAAAAACATTAAAAGGGTGGCAGCTCTCTCAGTCAGAGAAAGCTTGAAATTTGAAATTTCAAACAGAGTTTGAAATTTGGGAACTTCAGAGGATTTTCTTTCCAGAAAAAACATGGACAATAACAGGGAAAAAAATATAGATGTGTTATAGTGCATCTGAAGACAATGAAACAATGAAACCCAACTGAATGGACAGCATAAATCACAGCCTGAAACTGGTTCACTGTAAAATGCTTGTTGTATAATGAAGGGAGCATCATTAAAAGTAGTTTGGAGATTTGACAGGGGCAAAAATGGGAACAAAGAATAAGGAGGAACTAAGCCAATATGGTGGGGTTTTTGTCTGAAGAGGAAATTTTTACCCATATATTTTCTGGTCTTGGTTTTTACTCATCAAGATAGCACATAACACATATGGATGCCACATTGTGCTCTCCTTCTATAAGCCTGGACCCTTTCTGATTACAGAATCAGCGTTATCAGAGAAAAAAACTTCAAAAGTACAATGGCAACACAACATTCCCAAATAGCTACTCATTTTGTCTTCCAGGCCATGATGCTAAATTTATGACAGAAAATATACAATATCACATAAATTGACTGTAATTAACATATATGCATCCACACATAATACTCATTGCCCACACTGAAGGAACAATACAAATTATGCAGGCTGAAAGACATGCCAAACTTCCATAAGAAGTAAAATTAATTTCTTGTAATATCTTGTACTACAGGTGATTCTACCCCTGCCAAGCCAAAAGCAAAAGACATGAGTTTCACTGTAGCTCTCTATGCTAAGACTGTAGAAATGAGACACTGTCCTCTGTTAAAATTTGTGTGTATTTTTAAAGTGAATCTCAGAAAAGCTTTTTTTAGCATGATTTTATTATGAACTCTATAACACCATGAAGACAAGGCAAATGACATTTTTTGTTTACTGTGGAGGAACTGAGGCCCCAGTACCAACTTTTCAGGAAAACTATTATGTATATTCAAATAATAAAAATAAATAACTTTGATGTACTCAAACTCAGCAGTTGTTATTTCTCCTCATCATCTAACCTATTCAAAATTTATTATTTTAAGAAAATCATATATTTCAGTTTTGTTTTCTACATTTTTTTCAGATCTCAGACTATCCTCAGTTGATGAATTAAATGTGATAGCCTTAGGTCAGGCGTTTAATCCTTGGTGCACTTTCCTTTCTTTCACCATGCTTTTCAGCTACTGTTGCCTCTACATTGACTCTATTAACATGAATTTGCAGCTTTTATTCCTTTTTGGAAACACTGCTGCTTTCTCCCTAACACAATCCCTTATAGGGTACTTTGGGTAAATATTACTAAATTACTACATTTCTTGTCGAATCTTAGGCTTTTTTGATTTCTGTCAGTTGCTACTTCCTCTCCATCACAGTATTGTAATTTACTGGTGATCCTGTCAATGATATATTATTATCTAGTTCCTAACTGATTCAACAGCCATTGTTAAATAATTTTTACAAGTTTCTACATCCTGTTTCATCTTCATCCTTCAATATATCAGTAATCCTATAGGCTGATTTGTTCCTGAATTTCCAAAGTCAGTGTGCACTTTGGCTTTACTGCACAGGAAATTCAAATTGCCTTCAATCAGCTCTGTTGGGAGCTTGGGAGCAGTAGGAGTCTTTACAGGAAAGGAACAGAGATCTAGACAAAAGGAAAAAGAAGAAATGGAAGGTATGAAAAAAGCATTCAGAAGAAATAACCTTATCATCGTAACTAAAACCTTTGTTTTCAAGAGACCAAATATACTGTTGTACAATGGCTAACTAGCTAGGGTAATATAGTATAGAATATTTTGTTTAAAAGCCATCATGTTAGTATATGCATAATAAATTAATCTATAACTTGAACCATTCAAAACAGCCTGATCTAAATTTCAAGAAAAGAATGGGAAACAAACCAGAAGCAGCATCTGAGTTCATAAACTCTGTCAAGTCTATACTCACAGACAGGTTCTCATTACAGTTATATCCCAGAAGGGTACACAAAGTGAACACCTACTTAATTTTGCACTTAAGGGCAAACCTTCTTTAAGTTACAGCTAGACACTTGCCAGTATCTTAACAAAAAGGAAGTCTTAAGGATATACCTGGGTTTATTTGACTCATTTTAACACATACTTGGGAAGGCCTAATTTTTCTCCCTTAGCATCTACTACCATTTTTACTTACCCCATGGCTCAACGTTTTTTATGTCTAATCCCCTTCTCATGTGCTCTTCTAGGCCCACATCTTATTGTTTCTTCAACCTTCATACATAATGGTTCTGCATTTTCCCTCTTCCAGCTTCACTAACTTTCTTATACTATGCTGTACGACGATAATAATCCTCTATACACCACAAGTTCGGGGCAATAATTGAAAGACTATTTCAGCTACTTCCAAAATAAAGATATTTGCTTTCATCTGCAAAGTCTGCACAAAATTGCCAGTCATTATGAGACATAGTAACCATTTGGGGTATGGATGGAGAGGAAGCTATCCCAAGATTAAGGCTGTAGTAAAATCACAGCACATCAAAGCTGACCTGAAATGAGGACTACAAAAAGAAAAGCCTTTCCCATTGTAATAGGACATTTCCAGGCAGAAAGCTCTGGAATGTTAGAAGAGCTTTTCTGAGATCTGTGCTAAAAGGGGTTATGTAAAATGGAAATAATATCCTGACTTTGTGAACACTTTGCATCTGTTCGTAATAGTCTATACAGAAAATACATAATAGGATCATGTTGTCATGATGTAAAAAATTTTTAAAAGTCAGAGGACCAATTACACCAGAAGCCATAAATACACAATGCGTGATTACTTTGAAATATTTCTGATGGCAAAGCTGATCATAGGAATTAATAAAACTTCAAGGCAAGACATTTTATGGGCAAGGTCATTCAAATATTTTGCCCTGTGAAGAAAACTTCACTTTTTAACCTGTGTAACATTTCAAAAACTGTCACACATGCAGCATCTTATTTATCTATCTATTAGCATTATCTAGAGAATAATCTACAATTCTGAAATCAGTACAGAAGGTCTTAAATAGCAGCTAATTTAAGAGGAGTTTGTGGGTATGTGTTTGTGTATTTCCTTTTGAAGATACAGTTTACACAAATCATGGAGTCCCATATGTGCACACTTAAACCAGGATAAATCTTCAAGTTCAAGTTCAAGCTGTGTGACAACATGGTCTTTTTAGTACAGTCTTCAAAAATTCAGGAGTTTTGCACCTTAAAATTTCTGGTGTAAAATATATAATTTATCATCTTACTGATAAATACATAACACACTTTTCTGGGTTGCTAGTCTTTGCAACAAACGCTTTAAAATTTCTAAGCCTTCTGAACTTATAAGGAAGAACCCAAATTTTAGATTTATGTTTATTTAGAGATACAACTTATACCAGCATGTGATAACCAAGGCAACCACTGAGAAAGCAATAAAGCCATCTTAGTGTGGAAATGTGAAATTGACTTTTTTCTAATTTAAATATATGCATCTATGTGCATACCCTGTGTCCATGTGCTCTACCTATATATCATTAAAGAGAACAGCTTTTGAAATAAGAGAAACTACCCCTAAAATGGCTAGTCAAACACCCGTAGTGTAATTAATTTTTATTGATAGTTATGTAGCGCTTTGGAATTTTTTCCAGTGAAGACCCTACATACAGGAAAGGATCAGTTATTTTCTTGGAACAAAACTGTTCAGAAGACTCTAAAAAGCATACCTATGTTAAACCACAATTCCCTCATGTACAGAACGAACATATCCAGTGGCAAAGAGGTGCAGATTCCACAGTGTAATTCTGGGGGCTTCAATTTAAGAAAATATATACTAATAATTTTCTGGATATTCATAACAATATAAGGTAGTTTTTTTCCTTAATAATTTCTCTGCAGAAAGTCTGGCAGTAGAAAAAGAAAGAACATGTACTTCATATGCAAAATTATTATCAAATATTTTCTGATTCAGTGATTGGAGTATGGAAGGAATGAAATAAATCTCTACTAGTAACAAATGCTTTACTCTAGTTATCTATGCTGAAAGATTATAATCAAAACAAAGAACTATTTGCCAATGTGATGTTAAATCAAGATTCCTAAAAAAAATTGAATGAGAACAAGAACAAGAGTTGGTGTTTGATTTTGTTCTGAGGTTCACTCTTTCAACATGATCTTGAAATAGCAACTGCAGTAGCTATTTGAAAAGTAGCTCTCAAATACTGGAAAGAATTTGAACAGTTAGTCACTGGAGAAGCTGATTTTCTGGAATTCCCCAGCTTTTTACATTCAGATTTATTAATACAGAAATATACAGAAAACACTTTCATTTGGTGATTTTATGATTTCTTCAACAAACATACAATAAGAGTATGATCATTTATATGGAAAGATTTGTCATACATCTGTGTGTCACTCTGTGCAATCTGCTCCCTGCTAATAAAACAGTATCTGGGGCATACACTAGATAGAAAATGTCACTAGGTAAGAATATATGTTCCTTAAAACAGAAAAAAAAAAAAAAAAAAAAAAAAAAAAGATAAATTAAAAGAAACCAAGTACATCTTCAGTGTTAGCATTTTGTCAAGGACTAAACTGCAGCCCCAGTGGACAACCATTCTCTGCTGCACATGAGCATAGTGATTCCATTTATAAAGTAGAATTGCTTCGGGGAAAACAAAAGAAAACTTAATCATTTCAATTTAAGATAAAGAGAATCTGAGATGTAGTAGTCTTTATTAAACACCAGCAATAAACAAAAAGCAAACACTCTTAAAAACAACACCAACCAACAAAAATTAAACCAAACAAAACCCCAAACCATAAGGGAAGAAATACTGCTTTTTTCTCACCCCACGAGAAAGAGGTAGCATGTTTGATTTTTTGTAGGAAGAAACAGCCCTGATGCTAGGTAGAACTTTGTAGCAGGTTATTACAATCTGGGACATGGTCCCTTAAAAAGATAAAACAATACCTAATATTAAAGGGAATAGGGAAAATCAGACAATTATCTGTCATAACTGGCTGAACTATTCATGAGCAAAATGTTTTTGCAGAAAAACTTACACGGTCTTTTCCATTCCTGCTTTTATCTATGAAAGATTTAATAGTGATATGAAATTAGTTCTAATACCTCACATGAAGATCAAGATTCAAAGAAAATGGATAGTTTTTCTTTTATGGCAACTTTAGGATATTTATTAATAGAAACAAGCAATGGCTATTTTTTACTAATATGCAATGTTCTATTATTCGCTATTGTTAGGCCTCAAAAGCTTATTGCTCATGCCTCATTTTTCCAACACGAATAGCAACTTTTACATAGCACTGTATTTTCATTAAAAATCTAATTGTTTGGACTCCATTTCATTGGCATTTCATAAGCACTATACATCATAATGCACTGTATGTTTGTGGATATAAAAATATTGATAGCAGTTCAATTGCAATGAGTGATTTAATAATTACCTGCTAATTTGACTTAGAGAAGAAGTTCTTTGTTTTTCAAACTCTATTTGCTTCTAAATCGATAAAGCAATGATAGGTTGCTGCTGAAGGGTTTTTTAGCATCTAATTAAAGATGCCACTTGAATTATTCATGCATTATGCTGTTCTATGAATAATTTATGCAGAAATTTCATTGGCAAAACTTAATTTTGAACTTCAATAAAACCTTAAACCTTATTACATTTTCCGAGGCCTTTCAATATAATCTCTTCACAATTTTTATAAACAACAGTTGCCAATTAATATCATAAAATTGAAAGCAGAAAATAAATTTAGGGACTAGATTTAGCTCATTAAATAAATATGACATATGAGTATTAAGTATAGAAGAAGAAGTGGAAATATCAAAGTCAAATCAGAAATACCGATTTATACACTAAACAAGAAATATGGACTGGACAGAGAGTCCATGGAATGGGATAGGGCTGGACACAGAACATGATAATAATTCGATTTTGGCATAAATTACAAGTTCTGACAAAAATTTCATTCTAAACTCCCTCTTTAACAGATTTTTGTAAGATGAGATATTAAACAATTGAAAAAAAAATTCTGAGTGATTTAGATAAATTTCAGACTATTTGGGTGTACTGTGTACTGTGCTCAGTACAGTCAGCCTAAGCTTAAAAAGCTAGAGAAATCTACATCTTTTTGTGGGAGGAGACATATACTCACAGACAGTAAGGAAACAATCTGTGCTTCATGAAATACACTGTGTACAAAGGAGCAGAATAAATTTCCTCTTTTGTTGTATATTCAACAAAGAATAGCCAACAACAGTTAAGTACAATAATTTCATGGTGAATCTCAAACTACTTTTGTATTGTTCAGCCAACAATAAGTAAATACACTGGTTTCACAGGGAATCTCAAACTACTTTTATATTGTTCAGGTTAATCATCCAAGCAAAAGTAACATAGAATTTTTTTCTCTTGGCATCAGAGCAAAAACCTCCTAAGTGTGAACAAACTGTGAGCTACAGGCAGACTGAACTTCTGTGTGCCAAATAACACTTATAAATTACAGGGTCTTGGCTTTGGAAAGAAATATTTCCTAAGTAATTTTATCTTGGCTGTTGAAAGAAAAATTGCCTAGTATTAGAATGGCCTTGAGGTATAGGTAATAAAGTACGCCTTTCCTTTCCAATTTAATCTTGTTAAACCAGCAGATGACACTATTACACATGTACATTATGCATACTCTAAGTTTTGCAGGAGATAAATAAGAGAAATAGAGTAGTAGACACCAATTTACTGAACAAGGGCTGTCTAAACTGACCAAGAAAAAGCCTGTTATTGGGGCAGTAGCCAGCAGCAAAAGCCCCTGCTGATTGCAAGGGGTCCCTTTTCCTCTTAGTTTTAAGAGGTGGGGCCGAAGGTTGTACGGGCAGAGACAAAATGAATATTGAAATAAGAGCAATTAAATAATAGGAATAAAATGAGAAAGCCTTATTCAGTATTTGAATCAAATGTGAATCAGCAGGTTCAATTCATTTTTTTACCAGAAATATCAGTTCAGTGAATATACGTAAATTCTGATGGAAGCCTGCAAGAACTATTTTTCTGCTCTGATTCCAAATATCACAATGGTATTTGGAAGCCCCTAGAGTCCACATGCAATAAAACTTTCTGAAAAGCCAAGATTGGATAATAAATATGGTTCATAGAATCACAGAACCATTTGGGTTAAAAAACAGCCTTAGGTCATCAAGTTCTACAACTAATCTATTGCTAACAGATCCATATCTACATATTTTCAAAATACCTCAAGAGATGGTACCTCAACCGCTTTCCTGGTCAGCTTGTTTCAGTGCCAGACCACTCTTTCAGTGAAGACACTGAAATAAGATCCACTCTTATTTAAGAGTGAATAAGACACTGATTAAGATCCACTCTTAACCTCCCCTGGCTCAGTCTGAGCACATTTCCTCTTGTCCTGTCACTTGCAGCCTGTGAAAAGAGACTGACCCTCATCCTGTTACACGTCTCCTTCAGGCAACTGGGGAGAGCAATAAGTTCTTCCCTGAGGCTCCATTCTCCAGGCTGAACAACCCCACCTTCCTCAGCCCCTCCTCAGAGGGCTTGTGCTCAAGTATGGAGAGTTAGACAACCATATGAATGGTTATGGATTCAGATTTCTTCTTTACCTTAATTACTGAACCCCCAAATTGCTGTCTGACTTCTGCTATTACTTATTTATTCTTCTGGGTTCCTTCAGATACAAATTTCAGGGGAGTTTACTGACAAGTTTTCAGAGGAGACCCAAAAGGGAATGAATAATTTCTGTGAATGGTTCTTGTGTCTAGAAAATGGAAGACAGAGAGGAAAATGTGCAAATAGAAAGCAGAAGAAATAGGGAGCATTACTTCTACATATTATGCAAGTTTGGGTTTTGCCCCTGAACTTGAAAAAGCATTGCCTGAATGAGAGTAGTCCATAGCCTGAGTGAGAGTACTTATCTTGGCTCAATATTGAAGAGGGGTACCACTCCATATCCTGTATATTCTCAACAAAAAAAGGTTGATATCAAGATAGTTTGACAAAAAGACAGAAATTGCATAAATCCTTGTTACAGACTTTTTTTCTGTCAGTAATTATTTTTCCTTTTATCTAGAAAACCCTACCTGCACTGTTGCTTGTTATTAGCATACACTTAGATTATTTTCCCTAAAGTACAATCATTTAGATTCCATGTTTAACATAATTTGCTAGATTAGATAATATTATTTAAAGGATATTTGAAATTGTTGGATTCATTTATATATACATAGGCTTTTTTTTTTTTAACTGAACACATCTGAACTCCACATTATTGAGCTTTTCTTTTGTCATGTTTACTAAACATGCTAAAGCCTTTTGGAGAAAAGAGGTGAGTTTGTCACTTGTTGGCCTACACAGTATAATTATCACTTTCAGACTACTCTGTAGGCACACTATGCAAGAAAGCTCCTTTACAATCCAGTGAACCCTGACTACGGTGTTTAGTAGTAAAACAGTGTGTACATTAGTATGCTGTTCTAGAAAAACTTTTTCCCCAACGTAAGACTCTTCTTTGCTAATAAGAAATAGGATTTCAATGAAGGATAATTTCTATCCCCTTAACAGGGCCAGTTACACAGTAGAATTTATTTCAAAGGAACTTGGGATAATGGAAGGTTTCGGTCTTCCAAATTATTATGCAAAAATACGTGTTGTGTCAATTAATAGTAATAATGTCATATTGCACAAGTCAGAGCTGTTTAATCAAGATGATTGGTCTTTCTGCTATAGAAAAAAACCAAACAAGGTAGAACTAGTCTCAGTGAAAAAGTCAGCAAATTAAATGTTTCAATCACAGATTCTAACTTTCAATTCTTCTTTGTTGAGTGTTGATATTTTTGTTGGTGACGCGACAGACTTGGGTTCTTTGTGCTGCAGTTATGTTACGAATATTTAAAGGGAATATAGTCAGTAGGTATCAAACTTCTTTTATTCATTATATTTAGTCTTGCATTTATCTTAAAATTTCAGTAATCTTTCCATTTCCTTACTCATTTAACTGTAATCTAGGGTAGTAATAATGACTTGTCTCACAACCATTTTATTATATACTTGGAAATTATTGGTTTCTTACATATCCTGGAATTTTTACAGTTGCTTGGTTCCAGACAATTCAGAACTTCAAACATATTTATGCTAGCAGTTTTTCTATGACTGACTGTAAGTTAGAAAGTATTATAATTATACTTTATGGAGTGTCTATCTTTTATGGGTACTGCCTCTAGGTAGTGTTCTGTCTTGTAGAGTCACTTTCCTTGATCTTTCCATAACCTTACTGTTATGTAGATTTATAAAGAATCACCTCCTTCCAACTCCTCTCCCTCAATCAGTACATGAGGTATCATTTGCCTAAGAAGTATGTGGCTAAATGCATTCATTCATTCTGGAATTTTTTTAATACACATAGATCTTTTTTGCTATGTGATGAATGACCTGGCTTTATTTGAAAGGCCTATCAAAATTGAGTAGATTCCCAAGGAACAATTAATGATAAAAATATTCATAGGTTGACCTCCTGTTTTAACACATGTGAAACACAGTTGCTCATATTTGCAACTTCTTATTTATCAGTAAATTGCCTAAGGTCATAAGGAAGAAGCTAATGGATTTTAATAGAATATTACTGGTTTGGGCTTTGAGCTAAAATAAGCTTTTCAGATCTCTGTACAGTACAGGTGATCAGTATTATGGCACAGCCAGTTTTATTTTATTTCATAAAGCGAAATCACATTTGACAACAAATATTGCATTATTTTTTAATACTTTTCTCACCTTCAATATTCTTTCTTATTAGTCTCATATAGTTTGTTTAGTCTAAAAATATTAACTTGGAATTTACATAATTTACTAATTTAACTTGGAATTTATAAACTTATTGATGCTACTAAGGCAACATTTGAAATCTTAAATATATATAATGGTTATAATAATGAAAATAAATTTGTGTTCTTTTCTACTTTACTATAGAAAAATTGTTTTGTATACAAATATTCTTTCATGAATCATATGTTCTAGAGTACACGGATTTGTTTGCACTCATAAATGTGTTGACTCATAAGAATTTATGTTAGTGAAAGGTCTCATTACGTGCAATCCCAATCCATAAACCTTCAGTAGAGACTACTATATTGCATTTCATCAGAAGTATTAGCCACACAGTATTTGCCATAAAAAATTTAGGCTGGATGCAAAGTCCTCATTATGTCTTATTTAGAAGAATGAAAAATGGTTTAAAAAGGAAAGGTAACGCTTTCTCAGCAGCACAGTTTACTCTGTATCTTCTCATTTCTTCACATCCTGGTGTTTTAGTCAGTCTAATTTTGGGGAGAAAAAAAAGAAAAAAGAAAAAAAAAAAAAGAAGGGTGGCTGTCTTGTTCATATTAGTTTGACAGTGAGGCTGATTTTTGAATTGATTACTTCAAAGGAAAATCAAAAGCTCAAGATTTGTTACTTAAACATCTATTTAGGCTTACAGATCTTGGCCTCTCTATATGTTTGAATTTCCATTTTCAGTATTTGGGCGCTCTGTCAAAAAACTCATGTTTGTTCCTTAAAATGGAGACTGTAATAGCTACTTCTGAGTCTGTGAGTTAGAATGTAAGATAATGCCCACATTCAGAATTGAAATAATATATGAACATAATTATTTCGTTTTCTCCAAGAATTTTTAAGCTTTTTAAAGAAACATTCTAGGAAAATATAGTTTTCAGGATGATGTTAGAAATAGAAGCATCACACTATCTCTAAACAGACTTGCATTCAACATTCAGATTATAAACAGAAGGATTTGATTTTACAATACTCTAAAGGAGGAAAATAAGTGTTACAATATTTTAATGTAAAAGATGCTTTTAACAGTATTTTAAAAGAAAATGCTCTCCCTTCTACAAAATGGTCCTTAAGCAGACATCATGAACAAATGTTGCAAATACATTCTCTTTACACAAAAGTTTAAAAAATTACTTTTGACTAATGACTTCATATCTTAAGGAATTTTTTGAAATATACTTTCTTTCAATTTTATTCCAAAGTAGTTAACGTGTTTAACTATCTCTCACATTTCTTCCTCAGTCTTCCTTCATAAGACTGGTCCTTTATACTGTCCTAATACACACTGATTACTTCTATCCAAAGATTTCTTAACAGAATAATGACCACTATCATTTAAAATAAAAATGTGAAATAAAAATCAAAGGATTGATGGTTTTCACTTTATCTTTCCGGTATTCCCAGCATTAGTGCTAAGAATTATAGTTAAAAAAAGGTTCATAAGTGGAAACAATTTAGGAAAATTTTCAAAAGTCAGTGAATATTACAGACAAAGTTACTCAAGACAAGATACTCATTTCTTGTCTTCTGTGAAAAATCCTCCCACCCTTCTGACCCTAGATCTGCTCACTCCATTAAAGGAGTATCCCTATAAAATCTAGAATTGAAGTCCTTGTCAGTACTTATAGGCCTCCTGTCTTCTCTCCAGACCAGCAAGGACCAATTATTTGTAAATACAGACAAAAGATGAGATGTATCCCTTCTTTGGGACATGTAGTATCGTATCCCTGTGAGCAGCATATGTACAAGTTTTAACTGCTGCTTCCTCCACGAGAAAATCAGAGTAACAAACAGGGAAGACGTACAGTTATGGCTATGCCTCTTTTGACAGAAGATCATAGAACTTGACTGCTTGTTGACCATGAAACCTCTGTGCTGTTCCTAGGACAGTTTTGGATTTGGTCAGGGAATAGATAAAAGAGAATTATGGATCAAATTAATGACTCTAGAGAGTTAGCATTGCCATAAATAGAGCAGGTTTGAAGCTTCTTTGTTAAAGAACAAAATTATCTTTCTTTTTCTTTATCCAGGTTATAAGTATTTTTATCAGACTTTTATCAGAGCAGCTTGGACCTACAATATCAACAATAGCTACTATGTTTTTTAACACTGCCTTATCCCATTTCCAGCATCAAGGGATCCAGCCTAAGGTCTGTCTTGGGCTTCTGTCATTAAAAATTACCTACGAGATTTGTTGATGCAAAAATGTATGTTGCAATTAATTAAAGATATGTGTTTACCTGTGTAAATATGACAGAGATGTTGCACATCTCTGTTATGTGTTGTACACATCTCTGTCTAATGTTGCACACTAACACTTCTTGAATCTTTAGTGAAACTAAAGAGCTGATTTTTACTACATTCTAGAACTGTGCTTTATGTTGGACACCAGCTATTTCTAATGTATTTCTTAGAGATTTTGCTGTTTCTAACATACAGGAAAACCCCTATGAAACCACCAAAATGTTCCAATATCATACCTGAATGTATGATAGAAGAAATAAATTACATCATTCATATTTTCCCTACCTTTTGAAGTGTAGATTTAAAAATACTTTTTTCTGACAATGCTCTTAAAATATAATTTTTCAGTTTTTTTGCTTTGCTTTGCTTTGGTCTGTGTTTTTTTATACCTAATTACCATGTACCCAAACATACGAAATACTAAGTTGCTTTATTTGTTTGAATTTCTCACAAAGATCATAAAGCATATCTTTTTTTTCCCACGTCTCACACAGATCTCAAAAATTGGTTTATGAATTCTCTTTATACTTATAAAGGTCTAAAAGTGTCAAGATGCTGTGGTAATTTAACAGTAGAATGCTTTACCTCAGCAAAATATTTCACCAGCAAAGATTTGCACAAAATCTCTGTAATTCCAGACAAAATTTGAGAAGTCTGAAATTGAATGAATTGAGTAATACCCAAGACAAAAAATGTATCTTATCCCTCACAAGGTAGGTACAGTTAATGTAGAAGATTTATCCTAAATAAAAGGTTACAACAGAGGCAGATCTCTTTAGAAATCTATACAAAAGGTGGGGGAATACTAAATGGAAAAAAGTCTTAAATGAAAGAAAAACTGGAAAGTAAAATTTTAACGGATAGAAATTACAGTCAGTATACACACAATATAATACAGAGAAGGAGATGAAACAGAGGATGGAGCAGAGTGGAAACTTATGGATGCTGTTACAACAGTACGCAAGTTAGAGAAGTTAGAGGAAAATGTGAATGCCATTTCCTGGATGGAGTGCAGTCAGCATGTCCAACTTCCCAAACACAATAAGAGGAAGATGAAACAGAGGGTGGAGTTGTGATGTCACAACCAGTCTCTGTTGAAGTCCTTGCAGAGGAGGGAATTCAGTGGTACTTTTATCTGATAAGCTACACAGCAGCTGTCAGCCAAGGGAGATTAAAGAGAAAGTCTTGCTGTTGAACCATCACCTCTTGCAAAATCACTCTCCTCAGGTGCAATGCTGACAAATACTTCCATCCCAAAATTACCCACCTTTAAGTTACGACCCCTTCTCATTTTGCATGTTGTATGACTGTAAAGTCATTCCAGCTGCACTAAACATAAATAGTACCAAAGTAAATTGAAAATGGGTAGAAGTTAGGGAAGATTACTTTGAAACTTCTGGAATCTGTTTGACAGGCTGAACCTGTCTTCTCCTCCACAGGGAGGCTGACAGGGTTAAAACCATAATGTATGAACACTGAATGCCTACCTTGAGCTAGCTTTCATTAGAGACTAGAGCTTATTCATATATTGCTTTGATTATGCTTTCGTAGTCAGATACTAATACCAATGATCCTTGAACCTTAATCTGTCACAATTTTATTAATAAAGAGTGTTATTCTGTGAACTGCCAGTGTGAGATCTTGAAGGGCCCTGGCTGTCTCTGGCAGTGGGTAACATAGTCAGATAAAGTGTGGAGACCTGGGAAAGTGTCTCCCTTTGCTGTTGGCATGTGGCCCTGAACATGTCAGGTGAATTGCCCCCTCAGTCCAGAAGGACTGCTCAGTGGCGAGTCCCCATAACAGGACACTGGCACACTGGTCAGGCTCAGGTGGCTTAACTTTCCTGCGGCGCTCACAGACCAGTCAAACACAAAGACCTTGGGGAAATTTCCTCTTTCACATGACCTTAACCCATCATCACTGAAGAATTTTTCCCTGCTAGGTAATGAATTAAGCTGAAGCATTGTCCCTCTCCATGTAAGCAAATATTTCTATCCCCTTTTGTGATTCAGACCTTGTAATGAGCGGAAGAGCAATTGCCAAGTTTTCAGACAAGGTACAAGATTCTCCAGGAAGTTGAGCTCTGCTGGATCTGTTTACATTTTTAGCCCTAAATGAACTTAAGTACAAGCCTAAGATATTTCTAGACTTACTACTTAACTTTTTGGTATTATTCATGAAACCAAAACATACCTCCTAAAACTTATTCCTTTTCTCCCTTTAACTGATAGTTACTGTACGATAAAAATACACCAGTAGCTAACTAAGCATTAACCAGTTTTTCTGTCATCAATTATATAGAACTTTTTATTTCATGAATGTCAAAATTTCACCAAATTAAAAATTACTCATCCTTTGTAATTCAGCTACTTAAAAACTGCTCTCCATAGTAATATAAAAACTGCTAGCTATTCCGCTGTATATTTAATTAGGGTTTGCTTTCACAGAAAATATTTTAAATTGTTATTACATATATCATACTGTAATAACACATACTAGAGTATAATATAATTCAGATACAGCGGAAAAAATAAAATCCTTAAGAAAAATCTTAGTAAAAGAAGTTCCTTAATAAATTATAATAAAAAAATGCTGTGCATCTCAAGCAATTAGAAACTATTTGGGAGGTTTGATATTTCTCTGAGGATGAAAAAACTGATGTTTCAGGCAGTCCTGTTTATTTATTCTTTCCTCAAAGCAGAATAAAACAAAGATTAAAAAGAATATTTCTGTTCACAGTTGCATATTTTTTTATGCAACTATATTTTTTCCCAGAAAAATCTTCTTTCTCTCTGTCTCCTCAGCTGTTAATTCCTCTCTTGTCTGATGCCACTATCTCTCTGTCTTTGTTCAATCCTGCCTGCTTCGGCTCTCAAATGCTACCAATTCCACAAGGTTAATAAGCAGTTTTCTACATTTGTATTCAGCTTAAAATGATTTTGACCCCTCAATGCAGTCAGCTTAACTTCTGACCTGCCTTGTATTTGCAACTGTTTCACACAGTGGTTCTTATTGTTTTGAACATTTCATTCTAGTAAAGGAGTTCAGCTGTTTCTACTGTTAATCCTGGGAAAAAAAAAAAAAAAAACAACCCAGAAAAATTTATTCCATACTTACACTACCACCATTTCAGCAGGTTATTCTTTTGGTCAGAGCCATAACAAATTACTTTTGATGTTGCACCACCCTGACAGCCATCGTTTTAATTAAACTAGGTGATTACAAAGCCTGTTGAAAGTGATCAAGTGCTTAGCATTTTGTACTAAAAATGGCAGAGGCAAATTAATTACTCTTTATGTGATACTACCTTAAGTCCCTATCATATCATTTTTATAGGATGAATTTCCTCTTTGCTAGAAGAACAAGAAACCAAACAGAAAAGAAACAAACAAATCAAAAAAACCCCAACCAACCAAAACCCAAAATCCCACCCACCACAGAACTGGATGATTATCCTAGTTACAATTTCCAGAAAACAAAGCATTTGTAATATACATTGTTCTGTATATATACTGTGTCACCAGTGACTTCCATATTGGTTCTTCAAGGTGGTGATCAAGTCACCATTTAAATTTTTGTTCAATAAATTAAACAGTTTGAGCTCTTGGAGTCTCTCACTATCACCCTATCCAATCCTTCTTCCACTTATTTTTTCCCAAGCATTGCACTGCTTCTACAGTCATTGCTACAATTAGAATTCAAAGCAGAGCTCGCATTACATCTCAGACAAATTATTCAGCTTATGTAAGGCTTCCTCTTAGGGTCTGTTTTTGCATACCGCCACATCCAATCTACAAGGATGAGTTTATTTCTTTGCATCATGACACAATATCTTCAGTTCCTGAAATTCATACTGTTTATGTACGTTCTCCCTGGCTAGTGGAGTAGTAGAGGAACACATTTGCTTGAGAATGTACTTCTAGCCCAACATAATCTTCCATGCCTTCATAAAAGGAACTAGCACCCATACTCAGAGTTATTAAAATATTTTAATTTCCACTCTGCTACATTACTCCCAACACAATTGTATCTATTCTAATGGGAAATCTATTACTATGCAACATTCTTCTAAAAAAGAGTTTATAGTCTTCTGAAATAGAGTTTTTTCCTGTTGTAGCAAGAATTTTTCTTTTCACATTAGATATTATTTTCATCTGTTTCTATCCTATTTTAATGCAGCCCTACTTTCAATTTAAAATATTTAAACTTTAATTGCAGATTGAGGACTAAAAAGAACAATATGTAATCACACACATTTAGAGTTGCACACATAGACACACACATTGTCAAAGGTTCATGCTTATTCAACTTGTACAATCCTCCTGTGATGATGTAGGGAGTTCTGCTGAGGTGGGGTTAATTTTTTCATAGCAGCTCATATGTGGCTGAAGCAGTGTGTGTTTATAACACACCACTGGATTAGGTGTTGCTGAGCAGGGCTTCCATAGCATCAAGGCCTTCTCTGTATCTCAGTAGGTGGCTGAGGAATGAGAGAGAGACAGCTGACCTGAAAGACCCAAAGAGATATTCCATGCCTCACAGCATCTTGCTCAACAATAAAACTTGAGGAAAGTTTTCCAAACTAGCCAGACCTTGCAGACTGGCTTGGCATAATTCTGGTGGTGGGAAGTGGTTACTGGTTGTCACCACCTTTCAGTTCTTCCCCACCTCTTCTCTTCCTACACTTATTAAGCTGCCTTCATCTCAACTCATGAGTTTTCCCCACTTTTAAGTTTCTAATTCACTCCCTGCATACCACTGGGGGGAGGGAATGGGTGACTAGCTGAAGGATTAGCTGCCATCTGGGTTCAACCCACCACATCTTGGTAAGTGGAAGACACTGAGGTGAAATCCTTTCTTACTAGTCTACATTTTTGAGAAATTCAATGTGGAAGAAAAGCCCCAACAGTAAAATCTCCAACCATTTCAGCTCTGCTTTTTTTCATGTTTTCATACTGCAGGGTATTCACCTTTGGCTACTTCATCTATCTAATAATCACCTAAACTTCTGTGACAAAAAATCTACAGGCATTTCCACACAAAAATAGTCATCAAGTAAATGAGAAAATTAGAAATTAATTAACTCAGAGTATAAGAACAGAGAAAACAACAAAATTGAGTGACACTTTTTAAAACCAACAATTTATGCTTTCCTAAAGCAGCATCAATTATTAGAAAGAGGCTTTTTATTGGTTACCTTCAAACCAAAAGTACTAGAACACTAGTAGAATAAGAGTTTGCAAAAAGCAAGGTTTAGTTGCTTTTAATGGACATTTATTAAACTGAGGAATTCCTCATGCATGTTTTCCCTCTTGTTTTTATTTTGATTGGAAAGTAATGTAGGACGATTTTTTTCACTTTATAGTTGATCTTTTTCAGGACACATTTTTGGCTAAAATAATTTTTTAATATCAGACATCCTTAAATATCTGTTGTATCTTTAAAAGCTTAAAGTGAACAGAATAACCTTCAACAAGAAAACTTTAATTGAAGAGTATTTTCACTTGTGTAGAAACTGACTAATCAAAAAGCTCATTGTATCCTGATGTGTGAAATGAAGATTTGACAACTCCACACCCTATGCTTTATCAGCAGTCAATAGCTGCAGGTCTATATAATTGTCAATATGCTACTCTACAGGTTGAAATTAGCTAGTCAAACATAATTTGGGACAATATTAAGTGTTAACAGGCCAGCAGAATATATTCAGTCTTGTTGTAGTTTGTTCGTTAAGTTCATTTAATTCCTCCCCCATTTTATGTATCTGCTCACCCCATTTTATGTAAAATGGTTCTGCCGTCGTCAGTTTTCCCACCACAGCCGTGCCAGTTATATTGTCAATCTTTTAGGTTATATAATTCCTCCTCCCCTTTTTCCCTTATATGTATGCTTTTCCTCCTCCCTGGGCCAGTCAATCACCCCCCCACTCCACCTAGTATTCCAGAAGCTTCTCCTCTTTGGGGGTTGTGGTTGGCTGTGGTCCCGGGGCCCCTCCCATACCTGGTACCTATTGGGCTCTCCACTATGTCATTTGTGTTAAGTTCATCCCCTCTTCTCCCCCTCTTGGTCTTCTGTAAACCCCTCCCGGGTCCACTCCTTCCCTTTATAACCCTGAAGCACCCTTTGTTCTTGGTCATTCACTGATACATCGTGGGCTTTCCAATAAACCTATTTTGCCCCCAGTGAGTGTCCAGCTCCTTCCTTCTCGTCGTTTAGCAGCGATCCAGTCCGCAGCCAGCACAGCCCGAGGCCTTACGACGCCTTACGAGGGGTGCTGGCAGGTTATGCAGCGAGGTGTCGGCCTTAACCTCAGCTAGCCGGACTCTGACCTTCTCTGCCCTTGAAGGCCAAATACACCTCGCTGCACAGTCCACAGCAAGGAAATATTCTGTCTCCAGGTGAAAGAAATTACGTATATAACTATACCTTCTGGCTGCTTCATGTTTGAATTCACATATTAAAGTATTTCTATAGCTTTTTATATATCAAAAATTACTTGCATGGAATTCTAAATTTACAGAAAATATTTGAGATTACATGACTGCTTTTTGGAAATGGCATCCAGGTAACTGGTGAAAATCTGCCTGAGAAGTGGATTTGGTGGATCAAAGGTACATTTACCTGTCTGTTTGCTAACTGGCAAGTAATATTTAAAAAATTGTGGGTAAAGCAAATCTTGTGCACTACTGATTGAAGTATCAATTACCATAAGTCCTCTCTCTGGTTTCCCAATGCCATTTTCTTTTCTGCTTTAGCAAAAAACATTCAGACATATAGTAAATTTAGAGTTAGGATTGCAAAACCAATTTTCAAACATGACCAAAGTCCACTTGTTCACCCCAGAAGTTCGCCTCACCACCTAAAAATCACCAGCATGAAAAATTTTGAGAGGACTATGTCAATAACCACATCAACAATAGACATTCAGTGTAAAATGTATCACTGTAAAGCCAGCAAAATTGTGGTGACTTTATTTCATTGTATCTATATATTTCCACATTACATAAAGGTTACTAAATTACACTTTGTGTTATTGTGCTAGTAGTGAATTCTGCTTAGAAGGCAACAGACCGCAGACATCACTAAAATACCACAATTTAATAGAAATGGAAGAACTTTATCTATATTTTTTAACTTGGTGAAATTTATTTGGGGCATTATTGCAACATTGCACTTTCAGTACTTTAGAAGTTCAGCTCTATGAGTGGAAAATCCATCTAACAAAACTGCTACTAAAATATGTTCAGTATTATGTTGCAGTGTCAGCATAGCGAGAAGTCTATAAGAAGCCAACATCTTTCTAACAGGAAAAAAAAAAGGAATGAAGAATACAATCTTTTGCAAGTAAAGGTCACATGAAAAAGTGGAATAAAAATAAGCATGTATTCTGTAACCTTTTCAGCATATTGATGAGAACTGCATCTAACAAAGTGCAGGATGTGTGTTCAGAAACACATAAATAATTGCAACAGAAAAGTAGACACAAATAGAAGATATTTTAATAAGCAATTCAAGAGAAAATTACACAGTGTTAATTTCCTCATGAACTTTTTTACATGTAAGCTTAGATGTTTTCAGAGTTAGGCAGAAATCTGTTGTATGCTTTGTGTAAATGTAGATTGCATTGCCACAATAATTTTCATTCATGCTTTGGTATCTAGACTCAAACCTCTTGCTTTATGCAACTATTCATCATACACAGTCCTTCATTCTAACAAATCATGAGTTTTCATAGTATCTTTATAACCATAGATTATTTGTCTACATGATGGATGTTTTCATTTCTTGCTTTTGATTCTTTTCTTGCATGCAAAAATCATACAGGCTTTCTTAATGGGAATAATTTCTTACATATAAGAAATTAGTCCCTTAGGCCTGAATCCCTTTTAGTCCCTTTTTTCTGAATCAAAGAAAAAAATTAAAATTGCCTTTTGATGTAAATGTTATCATAGAATTACAGAATAGCCTCACATTAGAGGTGATCTATCCATCTAATCATCTTGGTGGCCTCCTCTGGAGTCCCTCCCACAGCCCATGTCCTCCCTGTGCTGGGAGCCCAGAGCTGGATGCAGGTTCCAGGTGGGCTCTCCCCAGAGCAGAGCAGAGCAGAGCAGAGGGGCAGAATCCCCTCCCTCCCCTGCTGCCCACGCTGCTCTGGATGCAGCCCAGGACACGTTTGGCTCTCTGGGCTGGGAGTGCCCATGGCTGGGTCATGTCCAGCCTCTCACCCACCAGCACCCCCAAGTCCTTCTGGGCAGGGCTGCTCTGCATCTGTTCATCCCCAGCCTGTGCTGGTACCAGGAATTGCTCTGACCCAGGTGCAGCTCCTTGCACTTGGTTTTGTTAAACCTTGTGAGATTCCCATGGGCTCGCTTGTTGAGTTTTCACGGGTCTCTCTAGAGGCAACACCATTCTTCAGGTGTGTCAACTGCACCACTCAGCTAGGTGTCATCTGCAAATATGCCAAAGGTTCACTCAATATCTTCATCTCTGTAATTAATGGTATTTGTTTTTTTAAATTTTATTTTATTTTTTCCCTCCTATAGGATGACTAAAATTATAACTCTGAGCATGCTCACAGCAAATGTCTCTGGAAGAGCACTGCTTCTCAAAAAAGTAGAGTACTGAAGCAAAGAATATGGTGGTTTGTATCCAGAGGCTCTGAAAAGCACCTGTGCTGATTGGTGCCTGACTGCATTTTATTTTAATTGTAAGGTAATAATTACAAAATTTAACAGCCTCTGGATTATCTGGCATGAGGAGGAGGTATTTTCTATGGAGAAATACAAAGTGTAAATTTTAAATGTATTGACATTTTGCGTGTTCTTGAAGATGTGCATCTTAAAGGCTTCAGTCAAATACAGTTTAATTAATTACCTTATTTCTAAGGAAATAGTAAGAGTTAATAAAGTAATAAGAGAGATTCGT
This sequence comes from Melospiza melodia melodia, assembly GCF_035770615.1. NCBI lineage: Eukaryota > Metazoa > Chordata > Aves > Passeriformes > Passerellidae > Melospiza > Melospiza melodia. The sequence goes on along the minus strand of NC_086226.1, from coordinate 57,374,426 downwards.
CTTTCTAATGACAGAATTATTTCCTGCTCTAACAGGTGGTTATATTGTCCACACTGAGCAGAAAACTAAGCCATTATGTGACAAAGAATAGAATGAGTCACTTTTAACCAGTCTTTTTTTTTTTTTCTTTCCATTGAGCAGGGAACCATACTGATATTGTGCTTACTTGCAATGAGTAATTATATTTTCCAAACATTTACAGGTGTCATTCAACTGAAACTAGAACTGTGATTCAGTAGACCAAAGAACAATTATTCACATCAATGAGGAGGAAAAAGGTGGGATAAAAATAGGAGGACTTCACAAGAGATCTTAGAACATAAATAGAAAAGGCAGTTTTACAAACATTCTGAGAAGATTTGAAACCATACACAAAATTGGAATAAAGTCACCCATGTACAACTGCGCACATCAAAGTTTTAGATAGCCGAAGGAAATTTCAATAGAAACTTCAATAAAGCTGGACATACTGTACAAGCACTCAGCTCTGAGGAAGTCTCCCTGGCATAAAAGTTTCAAGGTCATTTCTTTCCGTTTCTAAAGAACACCTCCTCATTTGCCTTGCCCTGCTCTCTATCACCTATAGTATCCTAGGAGATAGATAGATAGATAGATAGATAGATAGATAGATAGATAGATAGATAGATATAGATTCATACATACCTACACAAAAAACTCCCATAAATATATACATTGAGATATAGAGAGATATACTTATATATAAACGTGCATTTGTATGTTTATATATACCCTTATATACCTATTTTTATGTTAATGCATCTGTATTTGATGTGTTTATATATCATATTTATCAATTATATCAAGGTTTACGTACATATATGGGTACATGGACACATGTATGTTTATATAAATATAAAATTGTATTTTTCTATAGCAATAATAGTTAAGTTAATAAATTTTGCATTCTGAAGTAGAGACTAGGACACAAGCCTATGAACACACTGTTCACATAGAAATAAACAGGTATCTTATATTTTTGTATATTTGCTTTTGTATAAGGATTGTTAAACTTGGGGAAAATAACAACTACTAGAAAATAGCTACAAAAATAAAGTGATGTGAAATAATTTTTATTTACTGGTAATTTTTTATATTGTACATTAAGAATTTAACTAGATAATTTAGGAGAGAAAATCAAGTGGCAATTTAGCTTTGAAGTAAGACAATCAGCATGCTACCATGCTCTTTGGAAACTGTGGGATATGTATAGGAATTCCTAAAACAAGCGCATGGTTACAGGTCTGTGTTTTTACATGTAAATATAAAGTAATGTAATATATGCCTATAATTACATATGTATATCAATCCAGCTGAATATGATCTTTTTGATTCAAAATTCTGCCTAACTCAATTTTAAACTTTTTATTTTTTACTTAATCTTTTTCATGTTTATACTCATTAGTACAAGTCAAAAACTATCTATCTTTCTCTTCAGTATAGAGTTATCTTTATTTTTGATAAGACTTTTTAGCAAGAAATAACAAAAAATCCATTGATTTCAATGCTGTTTGTTTCTAGAGACAATGTAATTTCAGTGTTTCATTGTCACTAATTATTATCAAATAATAAGACTAAATACAGGAACTATTTTTTAAATTTTCTTTTCGTTTTCATATTTATGATGTACAGTGGCATAATTACAATCCGCTACTTTTTGTGTTCTCAAGTCAATCATAAACTACATTTATAAATCTTTGAATATATTTAATATCTTATCTATTTTTCTATTGTTTGCATTAAATATGAAATTAACTATCTCTATTTAGAAGTATATTTGTGTCGTGGTTTGACATTGACAGGAAGTAGGTTTTTTTGGGATGTGCTGTGATCACCAATAGGTGTTCAGATTTTAATATTGGCACCTGGTGTAGCCAGTGAGGTTTGGACACACCTCTGAGAACACGCAGGGGTTAAAAGCAAAGCTGCTGGCCCAGGAGCCTCTCTTGGGACTTCGAGGGAAAGAAGTTGGATCTCTCTCCCCCATCCAGCTGCTGCTGCTGGTAGCCATGTGGTAGGCCTGGGCCTGGACAGAGATGGGGGGTGAGGAGGCCCTTGAGGATGGAAGGGTGGAGGAGCCCCAAGCGACATTGGGCAGTCAACCCCACCAGGGGAGAGAGAGAGGGAGAGCCGGCGACGGAATGTGATAGCAGCCAGCCCAGGAGGAGAAGGGGGGAGTGCAGCGAGAAGGTGCCCGGCAGGGCAGCGTGGGAGTTCCAGAGCTCTGGCACAGGCAGAGACTGAAATTTTTAACCCTTTTCTTACGTGAGAGAAACCTTGCAAATGCTGATCCTCCTGGAGCTGAATGAGAAGAGAGATAAGAGATGAGATAAGACGGGATGGGCCACAAGGGAAGTGCAGAAGACTCTTGAGTGGGGGGAGAGATGATGGAGTGGCCTTTTGGCTGGACTTTTCTTGTGTGGCCATAGACTGAACGATTTTTATTCCTGTGACACAGAGACTGCATTTAGGGGAAGGCAATGCCTCAGAACCAGGAGGGTTCAGTATGAGTACCCCTCGGCCCCAGGGGGTGCAAAAGATTTGGGGGCGACAGATGTCCCAAAAGAGAGACTGTGCCTCTTTTGGAGTGAGACAAAGCATCCTTGAAAGACAACCCTAGAAGCAGCTCTGGTCCATGCACAGTGGTGAGAGCACTGTGCATGGAAGGAAGGTGTCACAATTGCAAAAGGACTTTCCGGGCGGTGCTGAGTGACATGGAAGCACACGAGGTTTCACCGTGTTTCCAGGGGAAGCCTATGGTGCAGGAAGGACTCCTCTCCTCTTCATGGACTGAGGATTGAGTATTCTAAAGGGTGGTGCCAGACTGAGAATCGGTGATTTTGGGGGGAATGTATTGCATTGGGAAATTTGGTGGGGGGGGAAGAAGAAAATGCTTTTTGTAAGGTTTTCATTTTCCTTGTGTGTTTTTTTTCCTTTCCTTGTAGTTTAGTTATTTTTTTTTGTAGTTTAGTTAATAAAGTTTTCTTTACTTCTAAGTAGGAGCCTGCTTTGCTTATTCCTGGTCACATCTCACAGCAGACACCAGGGAGAGAGTATTCTCATGGGGGCACTGGCATTGTGCCAGTGTCAAACCATGACAATTTGTTATAGCAATCAGGTATTTATCCGGTCTGTTTCATAGTGGCATTGCTGACACTCAGCATATATTTTATTTAGTAGGATATATAAGTACAAATATAGAGCGAGAACAATACAATTCTAGCAGTGTTTCAAGGATAAAAAAGTTTGTTAATCATCCTAGGATTTGAATATGCAAACATAGAAAGATAATATTAAATTTTTTTTTCTTTTTTTCTTAAAGATATTTTCTTTGGTAATGAAAAGCTTACCAAGTTTTTCTAAGCAAAAAGATGCTGGAGGGAAATTTTCCCAGAGGACAAAACCTGTAAGTATGAGTATCAACTTACAATGTTCATATTAAAACAAATAATTTCAGCCAACAGGAAGTCATATGTCACCGTTTTAGATTATTAGAGATAGAGATTGTTAGATATAGAGGATTAGAGATTATTAGAGAAGTTTAATATTTAGATAGAGGCATAAATGACTGATTTAAACTAGTAAATGTGATCACCTACCTCAAACTGCCATCCCTGAAAAGTTTAGAACCTCAGAAGAGGCACAAATGCGTCACAGTGTTATAGCAGCCTGCAAAGCAGAAGACACCAGTGGGCTGACTCTTAAAGCAACTGCCATTTATAACCAGATAATCAGACACCTGTCAATTCTATGCCCAGAAAATCTGCATACACTAGGGCTCTATATGCTTACATAAAACTTCAAGGTGAGCAGCTATTTATTCTCAAGGTTATCTGGTTGGTATTTCAAAAGAAGCTTTGTTCTAGCCTCTGTGAAAGAGCACAAGAGCACTTTAGTACTGCACTGGGTGGAAAACCAGCTTTACACAAAGAAAAAACACAAAACAAAGCAGTTAGTATCAAGAATTTAGAATGTCTGAAACTTAAGCTTTGAAATAATTTTTTTGTAAAACATAGTGACTGAGTAGTTAATGTCTGTCAGTACACATGGTATCTCTTGTGTAATAATAACTGGCAAAGAGGACAAAATGAAGCAGTTTGCTAAACATGAGGTAACACTTTTTGCTGTGGAGGTGTCTGAGCATGAGAACAAGTTGCCCAGAGAATATCTGCCTTTTGAAATCTACAAAAGTCGTCTGGACAGAATGCAGGGCAGCACTCTCTAACCAATTAATTAATTGAGCAGGCTCGTTAGACCAGATGACCTTCAGTCTCAGCTGTTCTGTGATTCTGTGATTTATCTTGCAGTCAGTCAGCCCATATAATTCTATAAGAATTATAGAATTATATGCAACGGTATGCAACCTTACATACAGTTCCTCCTTCTGGACACCAGCTATTCGCCAAAACACGTGTACTCCTGTTCACCAGTTTATTAGGCTCCCATTGTACTTTTCAAGAACCCTGCTGTCAGTTAATATTTCCCTTTAACCTCAAACACAAATTTACTGCTAACTTGTTTATGTATATTCTAGAGTGTAGAACACTGATTACTATTTCTCACTACCTCATGTTCTTAACAATCCTTCTTCTTTCCCAGACACAATGATGAGATTTATTCTCTTAGCTCCAATTTTCTAGGTTATCAGGCTCTGCAAGTTTTAATATAGACTGTTAATTTCATTGATTATACCAGAAGACATTTTCTTGACTTTTTTTCAAACAGAATTTTTCTTTTTTGGACAAATATTATCAGAATTGTACGTAATATTTCAGTTCATTTCTTATTGGTTGTCTTGACCTTCTGAGAACAGCTGATCTGAAATAGTACAATCCTTTGTGAAACACCAGCTTTCCTGACTGTCTAAAGTAACTGACTAAATTGATTATCCGGCAAAATGTTTTTCTTTTTCTTCCTTCTAAAATTACCAAAAAAGTCAGAAAGAATTTGTATTGATTAACCTGTGCAGTCACTGCTTTCAAGATGGCAAGCCTCTGGGGAGTGTTTTGTCAACCACATCAGAAGTACTAAGTGCCTGTTTCATACCAGTCAGGGGTTTGCATTCTCACTATTGTAATTGTGATAGGAGTAGAATTTTTCTGTTATTTATTTAGCACCTCACAGTCAGCTCAGATAGATACTCACCATAAGGAAATTCTATAATGCAGTTCTAGGCTTTTAGAACTTTATACAAAACAAAGAACCTGATCCTAGTGTCAGGATGATTTAAATATTTAATATTTTTGAGAAAAAGTCTTTACTAATTCACTAAGTGATATCAAATTGCTGATGATTCTGGAGACACCTTATCTGTGAGGGACTGACTTCCATTTTCCATTTCACAAACTCTAAGTCATATTTATTATTTAATCAATTGAAAGTTAGAGCTTCTATTATGATCACAATAAATCTAGTGTTCTAGAATACAGTTACATGTTAAGTTCCTGAGTCCATCTTAATAACAATAAATAATAGAAGTTCAGATATCTATATGTAAAAGGGCTCTTCAGAAATTTCAGCAATTTCTTTTTTGAATTATGGTATATGCATAAGTATTGGTGAAAGAATGTGTTATTCTTTTGCAGTGGGGGGGAAGGATAAGTGGAACTGCATCACTTAGTAGAATACTTAAACTTTTATTTGACTGCAAAATAGTATAGAAAGGGAAAAAACCAAAGCCACGAAGGAAGAATGTTTTGAAGCATGAAGATAAATGAAGGAAAAAGTAATATTCAGGCTGACCATGAAAAAAAAAAGATTAAAAAAATGAAGAAACAAAAACTTTAAGAAAAAAGAATCTGTTCAATTCTTGGTTAGGTTTCTAAGTAAAAAATGTAGGGTAGATATCATTCAAAACCTGACTAGGATAGACAGTACCCAATGAACTTAATAATATCAACTAAACCTGCATTGGCAGAGAGACAGATGACAAGACTTGCTCCTTCTTTTCCAATGATAGCATTTAAGACCCATGAAGCAAAGACTGACCAGTATGAGCAGTGGATGCTGAATCTAATTTTCATTTCTGTAGACTTTTCCTTTCTTAAAAGTTCCAGTGTGAACAGGTAATTGGCAACCACCGATTAATTGTCTAGTCAAAGCCAAAGGGCCAGCTGGCATGATTTCACATCCCTCTCTCCCAGGGTTCCTAGAGGAATTCTGGGTAAGGTACAAACAGTGTTTTACAGCAGCAATTACTTTATTCCTGGGGCAAAGTACAAATAGAAGAGGGTATGTATATGCAGCAAGAGCTTGTTTCCCATTCCACTGTGACTGAGGAAATGACAACCAGTTGGCAGTGGGCCATGCAAATAAAAAAATACCAGCTGGAAAACTGGATTATTTTTGTCCCAGATGGCAAAAGGTATGTTGGATGACAAGAAAATATGTTACCAAGTACAGAGCAATCTATTCCTTGATGTTTATTTAACTCTCAAGTTACAAATTAGTTCATAAATAAAAGTAAAGGACCTTGTCATTGTGCAGAAGATATTTGGAGGATCTGACACCATATTATCAGAATAATTGTAGTGGTGATACAAAACTGATTTCAACTAACTATTTTCTGAAACATTTTATGAAATCTGAGCTTTGTTTTAATATCTCCGTGAATATTTCTCAAGTACTCTTTATTATTTGCTGGAAATGTTTTGACTTCTTAGGAACTTTTAAAAAATAATTAATTTAATTTCATCTTCTTCCCATTCAATAGTGTTTTGACTTCCAGATGAAGCATCAAATATCTTAAAGAAAAATTAATCAGTTACTTTGGAGCAGAGGAATTAGATCATTAAAATTTAAGATTATGATTTATGTCTAATTGGAAATACTCTATCTAGATATACCTCTAATATTTAATTTCATAACAGACTGAAAATATTTTATTTTATTTTATTTTATTTTATTTTATTTTATTTTATTTTATTTTATTTTATTTTATTTTATTTTTTTTATTTTATTTTAATCTTACCTTTTTTCTCCCTCACTGGATTTCCTGAAAAGAGTTCTCATGGGTGTTGAGCTCAGACTTTATGCAAATTCAGCTGTGAATAGGTCAATTATGATTATCTGATATTGCTATGTTTTAACATTGATTTGCAATATCATTAATTTAAACTGTCCTGATGACATTAAAAAAATGTCAAATAGACACATCTGCTTTTAGGTTTTGAGTATTTCATGCCAGTATTTATCTGAGAAGATTGTGTTAGTGGCAGCCCTAAGAGATGAGTGTACTTTCCTATTGCATACTGCATTTAAAGTAAAAGTAAAAAATAATATAATAGGATAGAATATTAATTCTTTTCTTTATCAAGAAAGTTACAAACTGAAAGAATGGTATTTTGAGGAGATTTAATTTTGGCTAGTATTGAAGATGACATTGTCAAATAATGAATTGGGCATAGAATGCGGAGAAGCAGAGGCTCTTTGGGAAATAATAGATGATCCCTCGAGGATCTCGTTTGGTTCCCTCATAAGTGAGATGTATTCTATGATATTTTCTTCACATTTTGAGACTTTCCTTTTGTACAAAAATTTCCCTCAAGCATGCAATAATATGTGTTTTATATGAAATATTTATCCCTATAGTACTCAATATTTAGAAATTAATTTGGTAACACAAAGTTGCATATTTACTAAAGCCCAGGTCTTCCACTAGTTAGCACATAACAATTTACTTTAGCTGCTAGTGTTATCCAAGTCTATTTACTTTATCCAGTAGCTAGAAATGTCTAGAAATGTGCAAAACAGGATGCATCCACTGAAGAGCTAACACTTTATAGCTCTGTGATTACAACTTAAATAGTTTCTGAGAATTTGTGTCATGAGATCTAAGTGGTCTGGTAGTTCTGACTCATTAGCACACAGGCATTACTAAGTGTAAATGAAATACAACAAGGCGAACATGTAATGTGTATATCCTGAAAATGTTTTCTAACTTTTGAGCAAGTTTTTCTTTTCCCGAAATACATCTGAAGAGATATAACAGTGTCTCTTCTATTCTATTTCTGTTTAATCTCCATTAATGAAATTAATAAGACTGGTTTGTTCACTGTCCTTTGGTGTTATTTATTTGCTTGTTTTAAATCTAAAATATTATTACTCTGATACTGTTCAAATGACAACCTGACCAGGATGTGCTAACTCAGCTTTTAAATCAGTAAGATTTTATTCCAACAAATTGGAAGCTGCAAACATGACATATTGATTCCCTAAGTCTTTCTTATGTAATTTTTTGAGTTTTTCGTTGCCTTCTCAATCCATCTTCCAGAAGCCATATTTCAGAATCCTTCTATTAAAATTTACTGTTACTAGCACACTAAATCTTGCCTTTGACTAGAAATAATTTTGTGATTTGGCATGGTATATGGGTAGGGACACACTCTGGAAATTTTTTTGTTTAATTTATTAAACATAAAAATACATATGCTAATAAAGGTGCAATTTATTAATAAATTAATGACTTGAAGATCTACTTGTTTAATGTTTATTCTAATCACAGGATTTACTCCCCATTATTGCAGCCATTATACACTGTCTCCATTGCCATGGCACAAGGAATGTCACAGAACTTTTTAAAATGAAGTTTAACTGATAACATACAAGAGTCATAAACAGCTATTAAACAGCTATCGTGTCTCCTAAGACATTATGTTATAATGAAAACCAATTATATGAAATAAGTAATTTTTACAAGATGACTTTGTGCCCACAGTTGATAATAAAAAATATATGTCAAACACTGATTTTACTGTCTTTACTTTGATATCTAAATTATTATCTAAATTCATATCACAAGGTCTAGTGCTACTCTGCTTAACTCCCATGTATTCCACAATTTAATTTGTTTTGCTACAATATATTGGTATTTAGCATTTTAATTGTTAATAATAAAAATTATACGACATGGTATACAGAACTTTTAAATTGGATACTTAGCTCTGCCTTTGCAGGTAAAATGTTTAACGTTAAGATGCAGATAGACTGAGTTCATTCAGGTTCAAAATTGTTCTAAGTATATCTGCTGACAGAAAGAAATTAAGGAGCAGCTAAAATACAGATGTAAAACAACAAGGACAAGCAATCTCTCATTTTTATTATTACTGTTTTGTTGGTCTATTATACCAACATATTTTCATTAGGAAGTACCTATTGAATAATAATCTACATACAAAGCCCTGGGACTGTTTTATAATGGATGGAAGGGTGAAACCTATGCAGAAGACATTGTGTCAGATGAAAACATCCTAGAATAAATTTAGAAATATTTTTAGATATATTCTTTTTCTTTTAAATTCTGAAATAGAATGGTATTACCTTCTGCTCTCAATATTTTTGAGGTAACAGAAAAATGGCCATAATATCTTTGAAGTATCTAGGGGGAAAAATTATTGCCAGTGTGCATGATCTGCTGACTGACTAATACTCAGAAGTAAAGCACTGCAAATATTTACTGTAACATGACTGGTTTTGGTGGGAGATTTAGGGGTGGCTTGTTGCTGTTTTGTTTGTTTGAATGGGGTTGGGGTTTGGATTCAGGTTTTGGAGGGGTTTTTTTGGCTATTTTATCTTTTTTACTTATTTCAGTGGGGGGAAAAAAAAGTTCCTTCAACTAACTAATGAGGAGAAAGCACTTTTTCAGATTCTTTGGCCATTAATGTTTAACTTTGCAGTTAATAAATTTTGCAGTTTATAAGTAAAAGTGATCCCTTCCCACTGATGGAAGCGTTTTACAATAAGTGCATAGGTGAAAATCTTTCTCTTCAAACCTGTACTTTTTACTTCTCCTATGATTGTCCTAAGAATATCATTGTTTCTTTTCAATGAGCAAAGATTTACCATCCCCAGAATAAATCTATTAACAAAATCATGGACTCATATTTGTAGTTCTCAATTTCTTTTTCAAGAACTCAATAAAATTATTTTTGTTTGCTAATGCACTCTGTTCCAATAAGGATGCATCAGGTTTTAATAACAGGAACTCAATTCAAGAGATGTGTTCTTTTTAACTATGCTTTAGATTATCTACAGTGATATCAGGATAATTTATCACAAAGTCTATGTTGGTGATTTCCAACAGAAATCTTCCACTTACATGGCCTTTCTGACAGCATTGCTTCTGACAGAATATACATTTCATCTTATGCTTCAGGTAGGTTATTTTTAAATCCGTTATGTTGAATAGATTAGTCTTTCTCTTTATTCTGCTAAGACAGTTAAGCACGTCTAGAGAATGAAAAAAACAGCTACCGGGATAATGAGAATGTGCACACAAACCTCAGACCACTCCTACTTTCAGGACTCCCTTGTTTTGCCCCTATGGCACCTATCTACAGCTCCACCATTTACTGCTCCCTCCCAGGAACCACTGCCTATCCTGCTAGGTAGGGATTAGTACTTCAGCCCTAATGACAGAATGCACTAACAACCATAGATGACTCTGAGTGAAATACACAGGCATTTGGTAAACACCCTAAATTACATGTGTTTTGGTTTTCTTTTTGAGAAAGCAGTAGTAGTTTAGTTGCTGATTAGAAACTACCACTTGAAGACCCTGATCAAAAAAAGCAACTACAATTAAAGCTATATTTGATTTTCATAATTCATGCTGAAAACCTGACTTTCTCAGGGACACACGAGCAGCATGATTTGATCCCTCACTGCAGCTGATGGTACTGTGTTTTTGAGGATCACTGGTTTTACTACATCTAGAGTTACTGTTGTTTATCGTTGCCTGTAATGGCCAGCAGCTTGGCAGAACATTAATAATGTCGCAGAAATAACATGCAGCCAATATCTCAAGTCAAAATGCATTGGAGATTTTGGCTTTCTTAGATTATTTTTCATTGATCTGAATTTTCAGACTCACAGTTTTAGCTCAATGTCTAGATATTTCTTGATATCATTTAGTGGACTGACAGATATTCATTTCAGGAGGAAGAAATTCACTGAAAAAATCCCTCAAAATTTAAATAAGTATTTAAAATATTTAAGTATTTAAAAAGATTGAAAGTGTTAGCATGACAGCCTGCTAGCATTATGTTTGCCATAACCAGTTCTCATTTCTTTTTCACAGTCAGCTGCATTTGAACTAAGAAGATATATTATAAAAAATAGCATATGATTACGGTATGTTTATAATAATATCTTTTGAAACGTCATCAATTCAATTTTTCTGTTTTCCAACTTTACACTCTGGACATGAGAGCTTTTAATGCTCTCATGCTCCTGTTCATAATACTTGGTTCACAATGCTCAGCAGGTATGGAAAAACATATACTGTAAATATTCTGAGCCAGCATGTTAGAAGGGCTGTGCAATGAGATAAGAGATTTTTTTAAAAACTGCTATTACTATAAAAGCAGATAAATGCTGAGGTTGGGAGAATTTTCTCAAGGATTCTTTGCAGAATAAGTGAGGAACATGAACAGCACAGTCTAAGTACTTTAACAATCTTAGATTAACAGCAATTGAAGATGGCTAATCTGTAAACATAATTGCTTGCAAAAAAATAGTGGAGGTATTACAATTCTTTATATTTTTTAATTCCTCAATCTTTCTAAACATCTGTTTAATATCACTTATTCTAGGCATGCAGAAAACTATGTATTAATTCCACAACCTAATTTCCTCAGCAAGGTATTTATGTATCCTTATTTTTCCTTTGATGGCTAGAGGTAAAAGTTTCATTTAATTTAATCTTCGTCATTTCAAGAGCAAACCAGGAGCTGATATATTGTGAAGACATTTGAGAGATTCTTAGCAGATAAACTGGATAGACTATTTAATTGACATATAATGTTAAAAGTGATGAAGGAAGAAAGAAAGAAAACAAAGTAAAATGGTCTGAAAAGAAAACAGAACTGGAAAAAAAACATTTACTAGAATAAAAATATTTTTTGCATAAACTGCACACACAAAAAACACAAGTCTTCTTACTCTATGCTGGAATACATAGGAATGCAGATAAAACAAGGATACTTATCCATCTTCAATTTGCAAGAGGGTTTTTTTCATACTTTACATGTAAGTGAATTATTTACTTGCAACTACCTATTTTTGCAACCCCAAGAAGTACAACTGTAAGCATATATATTTGTTTCATAAATATATATATATGAACACACATTCCCATTTCAAATGTAGAAAGGAGATAAACTGGGAGATCAGAACTGTGCCTCTCTGCATATGCTTACTCAGCAGCTAGATTGTAATCTATAGCTTAGAAAATGTATTTAATATCACGAAATCAAATAGCAACCCTTGCTCTGCATTTTTATTTCAATCCCAATGAATGCATTGAGCCTCAGCATAAAAGATGGTCAAGAGTTTTCATTATAGAGGAGATGGTTTCAGTGCAAAATACTGGTTCATGAGCAAAAATATTACAAAATCACATGTTCGTCTTACAAGTAACCTGTAGGAAAGATTTCTCAGATTCCAGATGTAAGGTCATGGCAGTGAATAAAAGCATGTAATAATGGCAGATTTGTGGATTAGGGTGCTTCTCTGGAGTACTTAATATTCCAGTGGTACGTTACTACTGCTAGATTTCTCCTTTTAAATTTGCATTTCCTTATTTGCAGGGGAAACTTTCCCAAACTTTTAAAACTTTTCTAAATCTGGAATACAATTTAATTATTAAATATATTCAAACCAAGATGTTGTTGGAGTCATGCTTTCCTCTGAGCAATGTTACTAAGGCATGAGCATCCCTTAGTCCATATCTGTATGTGAAATAGAATGATTTCTCCACCAATACAGATGAAGTGGTTAAGATTAAAATGTCTTATTAGTTTTGAAAAATTGTGCATGCCTTGGGGACCAGGGAAGAGGGGTCAAACAGTCGGTCTTCTGCCTGCTTTCTAGAGGTACTTTCTTTTCTTTAATGTAGAAACTTAAATTATTTTAATCTTGTGCATGTAACCATAGCTTTACTTCACTGAAAGATCTTTGCAAAAAGGCGACACATTGTGGGAAATGCTGTAGTGAAAAACATTACCATCCACTTGTGAACCATGTTGGCTTGTCCGGTCTTTGTAGTGAAAAGTTGCTTTCTTTTCCACCTGGCCTCAGTAAAGACAGTAATATTGCATTGACTTCAGAATACATTAGATCTGAAATGAAAGAAATAAGATCCAAAATAAAATTAGCTAAATCTCAGTGAAACACAACAAGCCAAGCAAAAGTGAATGTTCTACTCAATGTTATGCTTGGATGTTTCTCATAACAAAGAAACAGTGCCTTAAAGATCATTTAGTCCCAACCCTCACTACCATGGGCAGGGACATCACGCACTAGACCAGGCCGATCCAGGCCTTATCCTCCCTGGCCTTAAACACTGCCAGGGATTTGGTATCCACAACCTCTCTAAGCAGCCTCAGTTTCAGTGCCTCATCACCCTCAGAGTACACAATTTCTTCCTAATATTGAGCCTAAATTTCTCATTTGTTTGTTTTGAACCTATTACTCCTTGTCCTGTCACTACAGTCCTTGATGAGGAGTCTCTGTCCAGTTTCCCTCCTGGACTCCTTCAGATACGGGAAGATGGCTGTGAGTTCTTTACACAATATCTGTAGCATAAGCATGCATAACACATTTATGGGTCCCCTTTAAATTATATGCCTTGAGATGTATGGAGGTGAAATTTGGTACAGACCTTGATGAAATTTGTGGTATTTCAACATTTAGCAAGTGGAAACTGATTTGCCAGTGAAAAGCAGCATTACTTAAAATAGATAATAATAGCAAATTAGAATTCTTATGAAATCAAATTACAGTACCCCTTTTCTTCATGAAAGTTGTTAGATTAATAGGGGTTCAGTAAAATCATTCACAAATACTTTCTCTATTACCTATTTTAAGGGTGTGGATTTGTCAGTCCTTAAATCATAAATGTGACTGGGGCACTAATACCTTTAAAACAGAAAAAAATTAAAATAAAATAAAATTTTTAAAAAGTTAATAATTTCATGAAACTCCAGCCTCATACTTATAATCTAAAATATCTGTTCTACTGGCTGAGTAGGGAATGGGTTTTACTTTTATTTAGAGGCCTAATAAAGGAGCCTAGGAAAAAACCCAGTCAGATCTTATAATGAAATTTACATTTTAATGAAACTATGAGCACATTATTTTTCCTATCATTAATAACCTTCCTTTTAATGAATTACAAATCAAGGTCATGCTACGAAAAACCTCTTCACAAATCATTTCCTTCTGCTTGCATTGCAGAAACAAAACTAAAGTAAACATGCAACTTTTTTTCGTCATATGCATTTTTCATTATCTTAAGTTTTTAGTTACAGACTAAATATTCTGGTCTTAATCCTTGCAAAATTGTTCTAGAAGAAAATGAAAATCATCAAAACCTTTATAAATATCCATTTTAAGATTATCCTTTAATCCTTGGCTTCCTGTTTGTACCAGTCTCAAGGTTAGATGTGAAATAGCAGCTGATGTGTGATGTCCTTTAATGTCCTGCCCAGTATGGGTCCTTTTGAAGCAAATCTAACCTCAGCAGCCCCTCACTCAGTCTGTTCGGACTGGTTTTTTCTGTTTCTTAAGAAACATTTACATTTTGACTTACATTTCAAAACAGTAATAATGAATCTTTTACGAGTTACAAAAATAAATTTAGGCAGTTATTCACAGTTGCAAATGTGGAGCAAATAGAGCTTGAAGGGGTATTGCAGAAATTAAAACTGTAGAAAGATATCTATGAAATTTAGAAAGGTAAGCATGTTGCTGCTTTGAAGTGTGTAGTTTTGTGATTGATTAACTACATATTAACATTCATAATTAATAAGGCCTCTCTTTTGGAAACTGCATATTTTCTTAGGTTTTGGTCCTTCTAAGGGAAAGATCTGTAATATCCAGTAATGTCACATACTCATACTAAAGTGTAGTCTGCCGTAATGAATCACAGCAGAACCTAAATAAATGATTTCTTAATAAACCACAAATCTGTATACTTTTTTTGTTAAGTTACAAGTAAATTTATAAATTTGAGTAAAAAATCAGTTCTGAATTGATTTTAGATCCTTTTTTGTACTACTTTTCTAGAAAAATATTTCAGACCAAAAGTGGGTATACTGTAAGGTGTATCTCTGTAGAGCTAGTTAAAACCAGTAAGAACCTTATATCTATCCGCTCAAAGATTTCCATTATTTCTTCCATATGTAGCAGTAATTTCTAATTTTTGAGTCCACTATTTTTTTCAAATTCAATGTATTTTCCATTCCTTTTTGAACACAAATGCTGAAACATGCCATGCAAGGAACTTATGAAGCATTTTGAGAAGCGTATTTTGCAATACTTTAGGATAACAGTTCAGAATTACAGATCTTTGCCTGTGAGTAGTGAATAGTGTAGATTTTACTGTAGTTATAAGCAGGAAAAAATTCCAATGTTCGAAAAATACAACTGTGACTGATTCTTCTTACTTAACACCTTTCAGGTGATTGACAACTGGTAGCCTAGATATCAATAAAAAGGAAAGCATTCACCCTATTCTCTCATTTGACTTAGCAGAACTAGAAAAGCTTTCAAATGTGCATGCAAATTGAGATGAACTCATTTTTCCCTAGATATTTCTCAAACACCTGCCAGAGCTCAGAGACAATTTTAGAAGATTTGGGCTTTTAATGAAGTATTTAAAAAATGAAGTATTTATGGCCTTATGAAGTCTCCTGCTGTTGTCACTAACACAATAGCAAAACTATGTATCTAGAAAAACTGAGATAGAAGTTAAACATCAAAGTGACATCATGTGGAAAACAGGTGTCTGACAGTTCTGAAAGAAATTTTAGAAAGAGGAACCTGAGAACCAATTTTCATCATATTTATTTAGACAGAAGTTTATTTTAGTGACTTAGTTTGTTACTGGTGCATGACAACCTTACCTTCTGTGGTGTTCATTTAAGGTCTTTGAAAAAGTTTGAATTTTACATATCCTCTGGAAATCACTACGAAATCATTTTACAGAATTACAAAAAAGTCCCTCAAGCATCTTGAGGTCAATCATTGTCCTTTGGCTGATTTCTACATCTCTTGAAATGATTAGACACCTAATTAATATATTCAAGTAATACAGTTTAGGGGTCTCTACTTTTAGCCTATAATGCTGGAATTTCTGCTAAATCAGTTTATCAGTCCTTATTGTATGAGACACTTTCATTCATCTGAAAACAACAGCTGTCATTTCTTACCATACTTTTTAACTCTTCCCATCAAGAGTTCTTTTCAAATAAAGTTTATGTCATTAGGTGATTTTATTACAGATAATGTACTGCATTTTACAAAACAATCCAAGTAAACTTCAGGGTACTTTTATATAAAATAATAACCTATGGTTTTCTTTTGATCATGATGGCCCTTTATAACCCAAGGTCATTGGCCATTTTGTTACTCTATGAAATTTATTATGTGAGAGTAAATATTTGAAATTATTTATATAAATTAATGTTGGTTTTGTGTTATATATCTATAATAAAAAATAATACATAATTACATCAAGCCTGATAAATACCAGTTTATTTTAACTCAGAAGCTCAACCTAAAATAAAATAATTTTTATGCTGTTTGCTTGTTCATTTTTAACAGATGTTTAATAATATGTCCCTTTAAAATACTTTAGACATTAGCTCTTCTGCAGGCCCACCTATATTAAGACATTTTGATTGGAATATAAACTCAGGCTACTCTATATGAACAATTTAATTCCACTTTATGTTTACCATTTTAACAGCCTTTATCATCAAAGAGTGTATATTGTGATCTATCTTAATCAGAAAACTTTTAACTCATGTCAGTGTGATAAAAAACAGCCACATGAAAATCATCCCACTAATAATGTATATCCATTCATAGATTAGTTTTCAGTCTATTACATCCACAGATGTTTAAACACTTAATGGACTGCTACTTTAAAAAAAACAACTAAGTGAGAAATCTCAGGGATTTCTTGTCAAATATTCAATTTTACTATCCTGTGTAAAATTACTACATAGATGGACCTTTTGGTCCCGGAGACTTCCTGGATGACAAAATTAAAGATTTAAAATTGAAAACACAGGTCAATCAAGAAAAATCAAGTAAGAAATATGAATGAGGAAGCAGTCATATCCTTGTCAAAAGACTTTGAGCTGTGGTTGCTTAGAGGGTTGCAACTACTAGGGGCAAGTATCAAATATATTCAATATATTCTACAGTCTTGCACTTTTGGCCACAGACAAGAAACTCAACCAGAAGAGATCTATTTTAGGCACAGCGTATAGACAATATCATCTAAATGATGATGCTTTTCAAATACAGAACAAAAAGAAGACTAGCATGAGTTTTTCTTGCTTTCACGTGTTACTTTTACAGATTTATCATTTACATCTAGCTTTTTTTTTCTTATTTCTAGTGCTATCGAAAAGGATCTGTAAAGTGGCTTTTTATGCCACTGGCCCTGCTATTTCATTAAATGTTTCTTGAGCTGCTAATGCACATGAACATATACATGCAAACACACACATTCATGTCGTAATTGTCATCACTTCTTACTCTCTTATGGAAGGAACTTTACAGCAGCCTCTTCATCTTTCATTTTGTTTTGCTTTTTACCTATGGAATTATGACTTCTCAAATGTCCAACAGATATCCTGAGAGATTTCCCAGTAATTTGTTTTCTTCCCCATCACCTATTTTTGTCAGAGCAAGTAATAGTACTTCATTGTTTGAATCTTAAAAGAGAAATCTCTGTTTTAAGTAGATCTTTTTAAGTAGAAGAAAGACAAAGAATGCTGGCTAAAAGATTTTATTTATACTTTTCATTACAGTTCCTGAAATCTTTATATAGTGATATATACTGGTCTACTGTGAATTGATCCAAATCTGTTATGTAGTGTTTAAGCTTAAAAATTCAATGTACACAATGCATATTTTTCTGGGAAGTATTTTTTGGTAGAATTTGTAGGCTAATTAAAATGAACTATAGCTTGAAGGGCGATCATTGTGGAAATCTGCTATTTTCAGGTCAAATAAACAGCTTTTAAATATATATCTTCTATCCAAATAATCAAAAAAAATCTTCATGTCTTCATGCTGTAGAATATTATTAATTAACTAGACTAATTTTTATAAAGCCTTTTTCATATCCAGGCACCCATGCCATATTTTGTGGATTCTATATTGCATTTTCAATTCAGTATGCAAGGTCTTGGCTTTGATTTTCTAGTGCAGATACTGGCAAGAATATACATAACATGATGCCTTTGTAAAGGAAGAAATGTTTCACCTTGTAAAATAAATTTTTCAATGAATCAGAACCACTAGACTACTTTAAGTCGCTGATGGATACAATAGAATAAACAATTTTCTCCATATTACAGCTAATGAAGCTAGCAGTGAGAATATTTTGTTTATTTTTAAAGAGTTAATAAACAAAAGTGAAGTGAGAAGCATGAGTTGTTGATTTTGAATCTCTGTCATGCAAAAAGTACATTTGCCCAAGTAGTATTCATTAGTTTCCACTATAGTCAGAAGTCAATTCTGTGTATGCATAGGCATTCACACTTCAAAATCTGCATCTCACTTATCTCTCTACCTTTTCTATATTATATCATATTTACATCATTTATGTGTGTGTGCAGCATTAGTGCTTCACTTATGTATAACCCATACAGAGACAGACAAAAATATGCTTTTGAAACTCATTAAAATATATATGTTGAACTGTCTTAATTTTAGTAAACTCAAATATTTAGGTGTGTTATATTCTCCCACTGAAGAAAAACAAATCCAAGACTGCACACTGGAATAGAACAGTCAGCAAGGTTTATTTTAAAAAGTATATATGGAAAGAAAGCAAATTTGAAGAAGAAGTGTATGAAGAAGGAAGGAGGGAGTAGATTTTCAGCAATGCCTGAGCAAAAATCTATATGGCCAACTCTGTGGCCTTGGAAAAATCCATGAGTGACTTTTGAGACAGTAGTACTGCCTGAAAAAGCAGTGTGTCTGAGAACAGGCAAATAGTCTCCAGCTGTTCCATTCTTTCCCTGTTCATTAGTGTATGTCTTCTTGGCAGGATAAAAATTGTATGATTATACTCAGTCTGTCACCGCTTTCCTAAACCAAGTAAAATCTCCTCATTTCAGCTTGTAAACTGGATAAATCCAATCCAAAGTACTTTCTGGGGAAAAAAATGCTATCTAAAGACATGCTTCTGTAAATTTTTTTAGATCACAAAATATATGGGAAGACTCAAGTATTTCTGTGTTTTTAATCCCTTCGCTTTCTTCTGGCAACATAATCACATATGTATGAAAATGCTCTTTTTGCTCCAATTTAAACTTATATAACGAACACTTAGTTTGTGGTTACTTTCTAACTTTCACTGTCCTTTTGTTCTGCTTCATATGGATACTGGAATTTTTCATCAGTCATGGCAACTCCCTATTCACCTTCTCTCTGTCGCTCATTCTTGAAGAAGTTTTATCAGATAGTTGTGCTACCATTGCAAAGAACTGTTGTATTGAGCCAGCTTTTTATGGAAATTCTACTACTTTTCTCATTATTGATGTCATACTACTTTTAGCCTTTTCTAGTTCTATTAGATTCTTTTTAGTCAAAAATTCATGTAACAGTCAAGGTGTGGATATATAAAGAGTATTGTAATAAAGATAGTCAACCACAATAAAAAGGATGACAAGTCATCCTTTTCTACTTAAATATGTATGGCATATTTGAAAAGAACAAGTGTAGAATGACAAAGTTACAAATTCATCATTTGAGGAAAATGTGGCTCCAAGAGAAACAGATAAAACAAGTGAATAGGAGTAATGTAGTTTTTGCTTGTTTATTTATGACACCTGTATGTCAAACTTAGTTGATAAAAAATTTGGAATTATCCAGTCTCACCTAAAAATCAAGTCCACGTAACTGAATGCTCATTATAAAAGCTGGTCAGAATTTTTTGATTTTTTTTAATTTCTTCTGACAGAAAAATATTTATTTCAAAACTAAGTCTTAAAGAAGAAATATGTCATCCCTTGGACTGGATTTCTGAATGAGACTGCAAGGACACACAGGAAAGCAGAAACCTCAGCTCAGTTGCTAGGACTTCCATCAGAGATCCACAATCAGATCCAGATTCCTAACTAAATCAATTAATCCTCTCTATGAGTAGCCTTGAGCAGAAGTCTGGCCACACTGTAAGCTGGAATGTCCTCAAACATGGAACTAGGACAGAAAGCTGACTCATAACCATATTTTACAGCACACACCAATAACATAATTAAATTTTGAGTGATTGATAAGTCTCAGCATTTTCAGGACTTTTTTTGCAGAATTTTTCTCTTGCAGCTGTCCTTGCATCTGTGCTGTATTACTGATACTGTACAAGGAAATTGAAGTGTCCCAATGCCACCTACAGTGAGCAGAGACAGTGCTCTGAATTCAGACTGTCAGTACAAGTAATATGCATGTTCATGTTAAGTTTCACAATCACCTTGGTCTTCTCCCTATTTAAACATAAATTTAACAACACAGATTAGAGACAGTGACTTCCTACTCTGGAGATTTGTTCTCTAATGATCAGTAGCTATAGTGTACTCTAGCTGATGTTTGGGCAACAAAATTTCCTTGTAGTTAGCAATCTACACACTCCTCTGAGGACAAGGAAGTTCACTGGAATAGCTTGGAGACTTATGGAATTTGATTTTTTATTTGTCTAAGCCTCATCATCAAATGGAAAATTCTACAAATTATGAAAATCCTATAATTACTTTGATTTTCCTTAAAAACAAAAATGTAAGAGCAGAAGGATAATAACATCCTATTTTAAACAGCCAGACTGGGGGGTTTTTAGCAGCTCAAGTCATTCTGTAGGAAATATCATTTTCTTTTATGGAATGAAATGCCAATTTTTTGAAGATATGGCTGTCATGAATCCACATGACTGACAGTTTCTAGCACAATTTATGTCAGTTACAGTAGCAAGACTGAAAGCTTGTATTATTTGTAATCAAGCAGAATACTATTTGTCCTAGAAAGACATCTTCAACTGCACACTAATAACAAAAACAGCAACAAACACAAGTCACTTACTGGCACAATGGCAGAGCTGCTATACCTTTACTAGTTTGCACATTTTTCCACCATGTAAAGGTTATATCCTAAAGAGGCTCTTAGGTGAAGATAGGAAATATTTTCAGAAATGCTGACAATTTTTGCATAATCACGAGAATAAAACAAACAAACAAACCCAAGCAAACAAACCTAAGCAAACAAAACTACAAGAGGAGTGGGATATTTTTCAATGCTATTTGTTTCCCAGTATTATTGGAGAAAGCAATTAAATTTTGCTTTTGCTACATGTAAGGAAAGGTGCTTCACATTAAACTTTTTTAAACAAAAAAAAGGGAAGAAAAAGGAAAATGAAGAAAGTATTTATCACGTTTTGAGTCACTTTATATCTCATTTGTTCTACCACCTGTAGTTCTGACCTTTACTTGTTTTCATTACTCAGAGCTTGTGTTTTTGGCAATTATATTTTGCCTGGTGACAAGCATTATCAGCTTCTCACCTAGGGCTGGTTGAAACACCTGATGTATCAGAGAATTTTAATGACTTCAGCAGGCAAACAAGGAGCAAAACAGAGCAAAAGCAGTGAATTGCCTGAAATATTCAAGTGCTTAGTCTGCAGAAGAAAAATGGTTTGCAGTGTTTGGATAGATTGTTGTGAATATAAGAATGAAGTGAAGTAGCTAAAAAATGGTCCTGATTCATTTGGAACCTACTCCAATCATTTTTCAGCCACCAACAGACACCACTTGGAAAATCTATAGATGAGACTAAGAAAAGTAAATCTTGAGGAATATGTACCCTATTATTATCAAACCCATTAGTGATGTGTCCTGCTATGGTAAGGACATTTTTTTTTCCCCACAACATATAACTGCTACTCACATGTAGTTCTGAAGGGGCCAAGCATGTCAAGTAGGTCAAATTATCCTGGAGTGTGTTTGTAAGACCTCTGTCAGCAGGGCAGGGGAGGTGATCTTGCCCTTTTACTCAGCCCAGGTAAGGCCACAATTGGAGTGCTGTGTGCAATTCTGGACTCTTCAGCGCGAGCTGGGGCTCCTCGAAAAAGTCCAGTGGAAAGTGGCCCAGATGATTTATGGGCTGGAACATCTCTCTTATGAGGAATGGCTAAGGGAGCTGGGCCTGTTCAGCCTCAAAACAACAGTGTGGGGATTTCATCAACGTCTATCAGTATCTGAAGAGAGGGTGTAAAGAGAACAGAGCCGACTCTGCTCGGCACTGCCGAGAAATAAGACAAGAGGCAACAGGCAGGAGCTGATGCACAGGAAGTTCCACCCAAATGTGGAGAAGAACTTCTCTGTTGTGTTAGTGACTAAGCACTAGAATAGAGCGTGCAGAGAGATTGTGAGGTCTCCTTCTCTGGATATACTCAAGAACCATCTGTATGCCAACCTGTGCAGTATGTTCTGGGATGACTCTGTTGATGAATCGGAGATTGGACAAGTTGACCCCCCCCGGTGGTCCTGTCTGACCTTATCTATTCTTCGATTCTCTGAAGACTTCTGGAACATCACTTAACAAAAAAAAGTGGATATTTCTATCAAAAATTTCAAGAAAAAATTTTAGAATCCAAGTGTTATTATCATACCTCAATACACTAGCATTTTCGTTGATAAAAGTTCTTGCTAACGCAAATCTTAGAGACAAATCTGTGAATTTCATCTCCTATTCATGACATCTTCAGCTTTTAAATTAAACTATTCATTTTTACTCAAGTGGTTTTAAGGGGAAGCAATTATATTCCTATTTATAATGGAAGAATTTAAAAAAAGTCTAGGAAAATAATACAGTGTATTTAATTTATAACATGTACATACACATAGAAACAGTACATATACATAGAAGCAATACATATGTATCTCTCTTTCAGGTATCAGTTTTTCACATATAATTCATAAAATGCAAGACAATCATGACTGCTTAGTGAAAATGTATTTTAATTCTCTGCGTTTATGCCTGAAAAATATTTCTGCATAAAATAATCCTTTAGCTGCAGTGATAAACACAGAATAATAGAATTGTTGGGAGATCACCTAGTTTAATCCTCCTCCTAAAGCAGGTTCACCTAAAGCAGGTTGCACAGGATCACATCCAGATGGAGTTTGGATATCTTCCGAGAGGACCTTCCACTACCTCTCAGGGCAGCCTGTTCCAGTGCTTTCCCATATTCAAAACAAGGAAGTTTTTCCTGATATAGAGATCAAATTTCCCATGTTTCAGCTTGTGTCTGTTGCCCTATATCCTCTTGCTAGGCACCTGTGAAAAGAGTCTCCCATGATCTTGACATCCACCCTTAAGTTATTTGTATGCATTGATAAGAATTTCTCTCAATTTCCTCTTCTCCAGACTAGCACATTACAGCTTTTGTGATATAAGACCTATTATATGTTTTTAATAACACATGAAAATGTGTTATTTAAAAAATTCTATAATTATTTCATTAGATAATAAATCTTAACAACCTGTGAAAGTAACTGCCAACTAATGACTAGATAAATAGTAGTCTTTTAGAATACTGGCATCTTATTCTATCTATATTCTAATACCTCATGCCACTAATAAATTATTTTGAAGACACACATAAACTACATTATTTATCCTTCATTTTCCATTAAACCTTCTTTTTAAACTCCTCAATATTTTAGTGAAGAGCGTGAACTGACCAAACCACTTTAGTTCCAGGAATACTACTGCAATGAAAGACCTGTTTTATAAATCTTATTTCACAGAATCATAGAATTGTTTTGGGTTGGCAGGGACCTTAAAGATTGTGTAGTTACAACGCCCTGCTGTAAGTCTAGACATCTTTCACTCAAACCAAGGTTCTCAGAGCTCCATCTAACTGGCTTGAA
Organism: Melospiza melodia melodia; assembly: GCF_035770615.1. NCBI lineage: Eukaryota > Metazoa > Chordata > Aves > Passeriformes > Passerellidae > Melospiza > Melospiza melodia. The sequence goes on along the minus strand of NC_086226.1, from coordinate 57,350,466 downwards.
CATTTCCAGGGATAGGGCATTCACAACTTCTCAGACCAACCTGTTCTTGTGCCTCACCAGCAATCACACTAAAGAATTTTTTTCTGCTTTCTTTCAGTTTAAAGTCATTACCCTTTGTCCTGTCACTATATGTTCTAGTAAAAAGGTCTTTCTCTCCATTTTTCTTGTAGTCTGCTTTCAGATACTGAAAGGCCAAAATTAGGTCACCTCAAAGTCTTCCCTTCTCCAGCCTGAACAATCTTGATTATCTGAGTATTTCCTCATCATAGATCTCTGATTCAACTTAGTGGTCCTTCTCTGGACTCATACCAGCAGTCGATGTCCTTGGTGTGCTGGAAAAATTGGCATAGTTCTATGACAAAAATTAAAGTTACCCAGGAAAACCCAGCTTCTCATTATCAACACTGAGACTCTGGCATTTTCTTTTGTGGAACATTAAAAATGCTGTGAAAATTGCATTTTTTAAATAGAAATATATTTAGTAGTTTTACATCATTACCATTACCAGTTCATGATATTTTTGTGTCTTTTTTTTTTTTTTTTTTAATGTGGCTGGAATAATTTTATAACTGTGAACAACTTTGAGGCTGTGTAGTGTTGTGAATGAATGGTTGGCCCACTTAAGGAATCACTTTCAAAGGTATTAGCAAAAGCAGTTTTTAATAAAAAATTGTGAAAGCATGACTTAACAAAGTACATACAAAAGAAAATTGGATCAGAATCAATTAAAAATTCATTGTATGGATACTGAAGATATGAAGGATAACAGAGCAAAGGATAAAAGAGGTCCTCTGTGAAATGCACCACCAAACAAGTTATAACATTGAAAGCCGCTGTTTTCAGATATTCTTAGAAAAAAGATAATTCTCTAGTGTGGGAAGGTGGCTGATATACAATATTCACATCAAGCTCTGCAGTGTTCTCTACAGAGTATCGTGAAGAAATCATGCACTTTTCAGAAACACAAGGAATAAATATTCCTAACACATCCTTTTGATTCCAGCTATACACAATTAGCTGCTTATCCGAGTCTTCCTCAGAACTGTCGAAGTCTTTTAGGAATGATATTCTTCAAATTATTATTCCAGTAAAAAGGCAACCACAATCTGCTTCACTCCCCTGCTCCTGTGGGAGACAAAAGGCAGAGACCACAGGCTGAGATAAGAACAGTTCACTGGAAACTACAATGAAGATAAGAAAAACAAAAAGTAACAACAACAGTATTAAAAGCATGTAGTAAAAGCATGCAAAAAGAAGATTCACATGCAAAAATACTCAACATAGACCAAAATTGACAGTGGCCAATGGATTCCCCACCCCTCCATGCTTCTGTTCCACCCAAAGCCATGTCCTTCCTCCCAAAAGAGACAGTCTCTTGCTTCCACTCCCCACCAATGACATGAATTGGTACAGAATAAAAACCTAGAAATGCCCATGAAGGTCTAGGCTCTGCCACCTTACAACTTCTGCAAGGAAAATTAGCTCTGTTCTGGTTGAAACCAGGACAGAGAGATAAGTGGAGGAAATACAGGTCTGTTTCTGTTGGGGATATTTTTGTGGAAAGAAAAGCTGCAAAAATTCTTCCCAACTTTTTTTTTCCAAATTCTTTGAGCCTTTGTGTTTCAAAAAGAACTCTAGTCAATGTTTTTATTGAAATTAAATCAATATCTTTCAGGAATGGATTTCTTTCAGATATCATTCAGTTCTGCAACTAGTTGTTGCTCAGAAGACCTCTTTTTCTCATGTGTTGAGTTCTCTAGTCCCAGAGGTGTGGGAAAAAGGCAAAAATTCCAAAATAATGCTGAAAACTATACTTTATTAAACACACTGGAAAAATAAAAATGCAATTATTTTCAGACAAGAATCATAAATTTAGCAATTTGCGGTTTTTTAACCAAAAAAAGAAGTGCAGTTTGATGATGATTTCTAATAGCCTACAGTTTTAAGCCCATTTTTTTTGTGGAATTTTCCAAGTCATTTTTCAGGTAATTTTTCTGGTCAGGCCATTAAATAATGAAATAGACAAACCTCCTATTTTGAGGTAAAGAGTTTTAACAGATAAATGTGAAAACAAACTCTATACACATAAAAAATTATTAATATTCACATTCAATTCTCCAACATTTCATGAAAGGACAAACATTTTTTTTTTAAATCCACAAGATAAAACAGCCTGAAAAATTTTCCGAAAATTTCACTTGGGAAAAGGAATGGAGTATTCCTAAAATCAGTTTTAGAGTCATGCTATTTAGAGTCCCATTGCTATTGTTTTTAAATTAGCAATTGGTTTCATTTCAGCTTATTCAGTCATTGGGCTGAGATTATTCTCAATCTACATTTGCTCCAGTGTTTGTATTGAGGTAGATATCTTTAAACCTGTTTCTGTGCATCATTGTTTGGATGTATTACATTGTGCAGCAACAAGCCTGTAGGGCTCTAATAGGTTTACATTTTTGCTTCAATTTATGAAAACATTAATATTAAGAGTGTTTGCAGAACTTGCATTCCAGAGGTAGACCCGTACAAACACAGGAAAACACTTCAACATTAAAGCCAAGGAACCCAGTAAAATTCTAAATATTTTTTTAAGATCAAATTCAGGCCTTTTAAGTCAACTATTTCATCCTCCATTATGTATACAAAATCTGATACTTAAAGCCAGAAATTCCTGTGAACCCAGATGCTGGTAGTTATTAAGTTACCTGCTAGTGAGAAACAGAAAGGCATTGTGTTCTGCAGGACATCCCTAATAAAGTATTTGTTCTGGGTATCAAGGTATCAACTATTTCAAGTCATCTCCCTGGCTTTAATTTTCTCATGGAGTCTGGAAATCTCTGCCAGTATTTTGCTCTATAAAGAGCTGAAACCTTAAGAATTGCAGTCTTTGTGATTTAATAGTTCAAATTTAGAGTAAATATGTATGATTAATTACCTGAGATTTTTTCTCACCTGACTTGTGTTAGTGTGTTCTGATTATGCACCCAGCCTCATAATCTAAAGGGAATGTTGGATAAAAAAGTCTGCGTTCTTCTGTTTGTAAGAGCTTCATTGTACGTCAGATAATTAAATGCTAATTGGAAGCTGAAAAGTAACATGTGTGAGCATGATTTTCCAACAGTTATATCTTTAATCTGGGAGAAGTAACACTTTTTACTTCTGTGCTACACTTAAGATAAAATACCTCAATGTTTTTTAGAGCCAGAATTTGACTGTAAATCTCTCCTCTATCAGCTTACATTCTAAGTCATAAAACTAATTGAGTTTGCTTATTTTGTTTGTCTGAATAATCAACAGTTCTATGTGTAGTAAGACATCAGAAGTTTAGCTATGTGGACCTAATTAGCCTTATGGATAAAATATTAAAAATATTGAAACTCTAACATGACATTGTCTAAGTAGGGGTTCATGGCATATTTTTCAGAAAAAGAGAAAAAATATTTTAAAAATGGGATTTTTAGGCTACATTTGCACAAGGAGACCCATAAATAATGAAGCTCTAACTCTGAATTCTGAATTTTTAAAATTTCTTATATTACACTAATTGTTCTCTGTATACAACTTTCTCCATTTGTCCTCATAATAAATTGTTTTTACAATTCCTTATATCCACAACACAAATTATTTCCAAATATACCCTTGCAGAAAATAAATAACCTTCAGATTGTTGTGGAATATGTAGCCAAATGATATTGTAGTCCTTTTGCAAACATCTTATTTTCTCCTCATGCTGGGTCTGGTTAGGAGAAAGAAAGGAATAAAGAAAACATTATTACACTTTTGATAGTCTTGTTCTTACTTCATATGTTGCCCTTTACTCTTCCAAAACCAGCATAGCTGTTGTGGAGACAGTGATTTCTTACACAATAGCTATCCTTCAAGATTTGCTTATGACAACAGGTAAGATTCATGATGTGTGCCTGTGGAGTTCTTTGGAGTGCCTTCAAGGGAAAACTCAGAAAGAGATTTTTCCACTCCATCATGGAATAATCTTTTCTTTCTCTCTTTCCTTATCAGAATTGAAGTCTAAGGATAGCTATAACTCCATTGCTAAATATATTTTTATTTCAAAACTTGGAATGTGTAATTATGCTTAGTTCCTGCACAGAAAAATTATCTCTGAGAAACAAGTGCCTTTAGAATTAGAGTCATACACTATCAACAGCCAGAGTAAGATTTGGTTGAATGCTGATTAGATCCTAGAGGCTAAAAAGAAGCTGAAACCCACAAGATTGAAGTCAGAAACATATTTAAACTTAGAGAAAGTAATATATATACATTCAGTAATAATAGCAAATATATTTTTTGCTATTAGAGCTCCAAATACACAGGTATTGTACTGTCTGTTAATTTTTTAAGTGTACTGTCTTTTAATTTTTTTCTTCTTTACATTTCTCTCTTAGAGGTCTCACTTAATATTTTCATTGTTATTGCTTTTCTCAGTGTAATTCCTTATGTTTTTAGAGTTTCTGGTTGTTGTCTTCCTAAGCACCAACAACTGTGATATATTATCGACACCCTTGACTGCACTGTCTTTTTAGCAATCATTTTACATGTTTCCTATGGCTGGATTTGATTCTGGCCATAATTAAACTAGAAAAAGTACCCACTTCAGTTTGTATATCCATTTTTGGGAAAAAATTCACCAGCACAATAGTAAGTATCATAGACTCTGTTACACTGTTTTGGAACAATCTGCAGGGTAATGAATTTCACTTATTGCCCACAAATTTTTTTAATGTCATTCTGCTGTTTACCCCCCAAAATTTTTTTCACTCTGACATTTGATAATACATTTTTCATCACATGCTTTAATATTTTTCTTTAAAAAAAAAAATTGAGGAAGTATATGAATTACTAGCATTATTTTTGTCAAAGTTTGAGCAGCAAGTTTTACAGTGCTTTATCATCAGAATTTTGATACAGTAGTATTGAAAAGATATATCAGGTTATTTTCTGTAAATAAATGTTCAAAATCTGTATTAAAAGTATGTTTCATAATGCTTATAAACAAGTATTTTCAGCTATGGATATTATTCAAAACATTTTTTCTCCATAAGCAATGTATTTTTTTACCTTAAGAGCTTCCATGGACTAAACCAGCATCTCAGGGGGTTTTATATAAAAATTAGAACCGATATTTAAAGTGGTTTATTGCTACAATTGGGCAATATTTTAATATCTAGTAAGTAAATATGTACATTACACAAACAGGTTTTCACATCTTCTTGAGAAATTATTCAAAAAAATAGTTACATGGATTTGATGGATGGATCACTCAGTGGATAAAAAATTGTCTGGGTGGTCATACTCAATGAGCTTTTGTCAATGGCTCCGTGTCTGAGGGGAGAGCAGTGACGAGGGGTCATATTTGGAGTGGCACTGCTCCACATCTTTGTCAGTGACGTGGACAGTGGGATCGAGGGCACCCTCACCAAACTCATGGATGACGCCAAGCTGAGTGGTGCAGTCACCTGAAGGGAGGGGATGCCATCCAGAGGGACCTAGACGGGCTTGAGAGCTGGGCTAATATGAAAGTCATAAAATTCAATTAGGTCAAGTGGACAGTTCTGTACCTGGGCTGGGGCAATCCCAAGCACAAGTTCAGGCGGGGTGGAGAATGGATGTGCTTTATTTTTTCGGTTTGAGAATTTTTTTCCTTTTTCACAGGCTACAGATAATCTACCAAGGAGAATCAGAGCCAGAGTCTGGAACCACAGGCAAGACTCAGACCCACCATCTTGCAGCCAGTGCTTCACTTACAATAAGGCATAATCTTTGAGATTAATACTTAATGCTGAAGTGTAGCAAAACTGAAAAGTAAACTGTTAAACTGAAAAATAAACCGTTAAACACTTAGAAATACTTTTTAAAATTCACTATTATTGAAGTGCAGAATACAAACGTTTGTTAAAACTTTCTGTTAATAAATAAACAGTTCTTTTTTTCTTTTTAAATTTTCTCTCTGCCAGGCATTGTGGCTGGACCTCTGTTTTATGCAACTAAAATACTTGGTTTGCCAGAAAATAAAAAATACTTTCACATCTAGGAAAGGCACATTTTCCCACTAAGAAAAGACATAACAGGGGCTTTGGTTATGGCACTTCTCTAATAATAAGATTCTTGCTGTCAGTTGAGTTCCTAGTTGAGAGGTGTTTCCATAATAAGAACAAACAAGACATCTCTCAGAAATGACATTTTCAGAGTCAGCACATGCCTAAAAAGACAAGAATTTTCAATAGAATAGAGTTGCCAGAGGCCTTCTGTGATAACATGACTGGCTGCATAGATGAAGGAAGAGAAGTGGACGTCATCTACCTTGACTTCATTGAGGCTTTTGATGCTGCCTCCCCTAAAATCCTCAAAGAAGAGCTCCAGAAGGGCAGATTAACTGAATAATAGTGAAGGGAATTGAGAACAGTCAAATGGCAGTGCCTGGAACGTAGTGATAATTGGTACAGAGTATTGTTGGGGGCCTGCCACTGGTGATGTTCCCCCAGGGGTCACTACTGGACCCAGTCTTGTTCAGCTTGTTCATCAATGACTTGGATGCAGGGACAGAGGCACCTTCAGCGAGTTTGCTGATGGTACAAAAGTTGACAAAGCGTCTGGTACACCACAAAGCAGTGCTGTCATTCAGTGAGATCTGAACAGCCTGGAGAGTTGAACCCCATGAAGTTCAAATGCAAGGTTAGTACCTGGGGAGGAAAAACCCCAGGCAGCAGCACAGGCTGGGGGCTGATCTGCTGGAAAGCAGCTCTGCAGAGAAGGACCTGGGATCCTGGTGGCGCCAAGAAGGCCAAGGATGCATTAGGGATGTATTAGGAAAAGCATTGCCATCAGGCAGAGAGAGGTGATGCTGCCCCTCTGCTCCATGGGTGAGGCAGTATCTGGACTATTGTGTCCAGTTCTGGGCTCCTCATTTCCAGAAAGTCAGGGAACCACCAGAGGGGGTCTGTGTAGGACTCTAATTATGATTATAGTGTCTCTCTTTTGAGGAAAGGCTGGTGGAGCTGAACTTGTTTAGTCTGGAGAAGAGGAAACTGAGAGAAATTCTTATCAATGCATACAAATATCTCAAGGATGATGTCAAGAAGATGGTGCCAGATTCTTTTCAGAGGTGCCCAGCAAGAGTACAATAGGGACAACAGACACAAGCTGAAACATGGAGAGTTTGATCTCTATGTCTACAAAGACTTCCTTACTTTGAATGTGAAAGTGCTCTGGAGTAGGCTGTCCAGAAAGGCTGTGGAGGTTCCTTCTCAGAGGAAATTCTGTGTAACATACTTAAAGTGAACCTGCTTTAACAGGAGAGTTGGACTAGGTGATTTCCAGAATCATCTTCCACTTATAACAATTCTATGATTCTGTGATTATTCTATAAATCCCACTTTACTATAGCACAGCAAATCTTGTACTGCCCTTTTTTTCCAGCTGGGCTATCCTCATTAGGGGAAAAAGGGAAAAGAAAAAGGAAAGAAATATCATCGACCATCATCAATACCATTTTTTTTTCAATATTGTCTATTCATTTTAAGGGTAGAGGATTTTGTTGAGGAAAAATAAATTAACTTTTAGATCTCCAAGTTTTGGTATTTGAAGTGGAGGTTTTTTTTCGGTTTTTTTTTTTTTTTTTTTTTTTTTTGGTAACTAATAGCAGTTACTGAAGCAAAATTAGAAAATATTATATCACTGTAAAATATACTAGAATAACACATCTTGCCTCAGTTATTGACTCCACCATGCTAGAAAGACTGGGTTTCGAAGATGTACAGGCTTCACAATTTGCTCTGAGCAAGTGAAGCATGTTATTAAATCCTTTTATATTTTACACCTAGATGCTTCATAATGTTTTGGTTACTTTCCATGGAGAATACATAGTGCAGCAAAATCCACTAATTCCTGGCAAAGCTATTTAAACAGCTGGAAAAATATTTTTCTTACTTTTCTTCAAAATGTTACTGCATGTAAATATGTACACGGTATCTCGGTGTAAAACTTTCCAACAATGGTAGTCACTACTAAGCTCTAAACCAAAGAAAAGCAAATGTTTACAAACCATGTAAAATTAGGCAAAGGAGCAACTTATATGTATGTTCTACTGTAGAAAAAGAGCATGCTTTTTGAAAATAATCTTTTACTTTAAAAAAATTACACAATGCCATAAAATTAATTTGGCTTACAACTGAGAATTTCACTCTAGGATTTTTTTAACTAGTGGTGTCTTCCCTCACAATATTTCACATAAATTAGGAATGGTTTGGGTTGGAAGGAACCTCAAAGATTGTCAAGCTCCAACCATCATGTCATAGGCAGAGAAACACCTTCTGCTAGACCAGGCTGTTTATTTACCCAAGAATATTGTGTTCAGGATGATTTTACACTGAACTTCCCCGATTTGGGAAGTGATATGACTCAAAGTGCGACTTGTCTTCCAATGGTACCTTTGAAACTGTAATTTGTGTTCACTCAGACAGCAAGATGATGGTGTGGTGGCACAGAGAAGCTGTACTCCTTACACACCCCAGGAGCAGTCACGTCACACAACACAGCCCTAAGGATGTGGAGCTACAAGAGAGGACTTGAAGGATTGTGCAAGTCTTATGCAGAAAGTGTCAGTGAACTTACATCACGCTGTTAATCAAGGTTTCACTCACATATTTATTTAGAATTGTCATGACTTAAAACATTTTATATTAACTGTTTAAGGACAGGCAATGGATGTACTTTTTATTTCAATTTCCCATGTATTATGGTGAATCATGACTTAAAATTGAAAAAAAATTAAAATTAAAAATTTAAAAATTTAGAAAATAGCTAGTTTTATCAACTAATAAAATTTACTATATTTTGTATTACAGAGACAGAAATATTTACTCACTTCTTCATCAACTGTAATTCTTACAAAGTTTTGAGAAAAAAAATTTAAAAACTAACCTAACAAAATGTGACAGAAAGCATTATTAACCTAATGACTGAAATGAACATATTTGTTTATTTCTTTATTCCTAGATCATTACATAAGATTTAATTCCTTTGTTAGTTTAAGACCCACAGTGCAGTAATAAATTAAAAAGTAATTTGTTGCACATTTTGTGAGAACTGTAGCTGCTTCCAAGCACACAATGGCTTGTGAAAAGTCAAAAAACTTTTTCAGAATTATGAAAAACAAATATTTCTGGGATATCTGGAGAAATATAACAATATCAAAGCAATAAAAACAAAATTTAATAAAATATGTAAGGAAAAGAAAGAAAAAGAAGAAAGCATAGTAGTAGATAGAGGAGAGGAAAAATATCACTTCCAGTGGATCCGATGGGAAAGCTTGATTGTTGCAATAATGGTGTTCCCTGGTCAAAGTCATGGTTACAATCTTGATATGTTGGGGGTGTGTGAAGCCTGTGAGACACAAAGTTCTGTGGGTTAATATGCATTCAGGCTCAGCTGGATTGCTCAGGCACCTCCGCTGGAGGGGAAGTTTTTCACTCTCTCAACACTGTGGATCAATTCTCTGATGGACGGACCCAGAAATGAGTCTGGGGCACTGTGGGGGTCTTTGATGATTTCTAAACCCTTTAAATATATGACAGCTCTTTCTCATGCTAGTGTAGTTGAGCCAGTTACACCTTCTCAGAGAGATAAACATCTTCAGGCCTAAGTGTGAGTGCCCTGATACCTCCTGTAGGGCTGGGGGTGGGACAAGGGCTGGAGTCTTACATCTGGGCCAGTTGTTTAAGGGAGGACTTGGTCAGGATAAAAAGTGTTATCCCATCTCACAAGAACCTCTTCTTACCAGCCTTTCATCTGACTCAAATGCATCTTCTTGGGAAATAAAGACTGGTTTGCTGTGGACATCCTCTGGCAGTGGCTGTGCGCCCCCTCTGCACCTGGGCTGTTCTTATGGAGACCAGAGGTTTCATCCCCCGCCCTCTGCTTCCCCCCAAAAAATTCTCCTCTCCCTCTTGGCTGTGGGGTGCAAACCCAGCCTCAGCAGAGCACCCTGTCTGACTGTTTGAGTTTTAACACTTCAAACTCTCACACCAGCTTGCCTGTAAATTTCACTGGGCCATGATCTGTTATGACTATATGTGATGACTTAGGCATATTTGCCAAACTCTGAACCTTAAAAAGGCAAGGCATTTTGTCAATCTGGAAAGAAAGGTACATCAGTAACAACTGAAATGAAAACACTTCTTTTTTTTTGCTTCTAACTACAAATGACAGGTCAAAAGGTTTCCAGAAAAGAACAACCAAAGAAAGAAAGAGCATGTTATGACTTTTTTTCAGCTGAAAGAAACATTATTTTAAAGTTTCTGTTTGTGCAACTAGGTAAAAATGTATTCTGTGTGCTTTTAACTGTATTTTCAGAGAAATAACTTTGCTTTAAGCAACAGTGATATTTTTTCCTCCCAACAGCTTTTGATGGAAGTAATGGGTGAGCATAGACAACAATAAATTTGATTAATGGATCAACAGTCTGCAGCTGGGAACAGGTTGAATTTAAGATGCAATGGTCATGTCAAACATTGATACAAAGAGGATTAAGGCTGATTCTATTTTATGACCTTTTTCAGATTAGGGCAATTTAAAAGGCTTATAATGAATGTCAAGACATTATCAGGTACTTAATTCGCCACTTTAAATACATAAACCTCTGTGAGTAATAAAACAGAGATCAGAAATCTGATTTTTTTTATAGCCACTTCACTTTGCTTTGTTTCTCCAAGAGAGTGATGGAGTGTGAGAGATGACTGGTTGTATGCTGCCCTGGGCCAAGAATAAAATGCCAGGGATGTGAAAATGGCAGTTGGCTGTATGGACATCAGTGTTTGTGAAATCTCTCAAGTGAGACAAATCGAAAAATAAACCCTTCCATTTTGAAAATGTTTTTTCTTATTTTACATGAAGAGAAAGACAGTATCTAATGCCTAAAAAAAAAGCCTGCTTCCTGAACAGAAACCTGTTAATGCTGAAATCTGAAAACTATGAGTTTGTAGATTCTTCAAAATTTCATTAGAAATTGTTGTAGATAGAAGTTATAGTAGTGAAGAAATGAGGAAAAAGAATGAAATTTTCAAAAGCACTAAACAAAAAAACATATTCAAAGTTTACATTCTAGAAAGCAATCTAATCCTGTAGCAAAGGCATATTTTGTGAACTCAAAATTAAATTTGATTTCATACTAAGAAAAAAAAATATAAAGCTTCAGTTTATTGGATTTGTTCAGAACTTGTATGTGTATTTCAAAGATATTTTAACCTTTCCTTCCCAGTTATATTTACTTCCATGAAATAGAACACATTTTCCTTAGTGAGATCTAAACCAAGGAGGTTTCATGATACACTTCTTTTTTATGTTTGTGAAGGATTTGTTGGAGTTTTTGTCTCTAACATCTCTAACTTCACACTAAAGTAACAAATGAGCTCATGAGAGGTTTAATAAAATTTGACATACTAATTATTCTTTTTACAGTTCTTCTTCTTAGTCTCTGGCTCTGTTATTTCATACCGAGGGGAATAAGTTTGATGAATAATAATATTTTTTTACTGTGTATCAACATGGTGTTTTCATGGAGTTAGAAGTCTACCTCATGACTTCTCGACCTGACAGGATTCTACGGTAAGGAAGACCTCTAGAAATCAGATGTCTAAAAAAACCCTCCTTCTTCCTCCCTGATATTAATTTGATTTCTAGGAAATCATGTGAAATGAAGAGATTGCATAGTGGCATCACCGTTCTCTGGTCTAATTCTCTTTGCAACTTTGATCATCATTCTGTGGCTTACTTGTGCTATAATTCATTTTATATTGTTCACCAACAGACAGACATTACCTGTCAGCTGAGAAAAACAGAGATGATTAAAACAGAAAACCAGATATACTTAAAATATCTGCAACAAAGCCACATCATGTGATTCCAGCCTAAAGAGCTGAGGTGATGATTATTGAGATAAGGCTCAAGATTGAATTGCTTCTTAATATCCTATTATGTAGCAGTTACAGGGCATAGAGTGCTAGACCAGGGGAATGGCTTCAAACTGGAGGATGGTGGGTTTAGATTGGACATAAGGAAGAATCCTTCAGCACCCTCACCCCACTGTGGAAGTTGTGGAAGCCCAGTCACTGGAAGAATTCAAGGCCAGGTTAGATGGCGTTTCAAGCAGCTTAGTCTAGTGGAAGGAGTCCCTCTCCAAAGCACAGCATTTGGAACTAGAGGATCTTTAAAGTCCCTTCCAACCCAAACCATTCTGTGATTCTGTGATTCTGTAGCTAGCATAAGACAGCATTTTTATTTTTTTCTTACTTTGTAATAGCTGTTGAAGGCAAGGGCAAGAGTGGAACAATTAAAGTCATTGTCACACTTGATGAAAATTGATCAAATATTTGTATAGTCTGAATATTTTAACTAAAATTCAGAAATAAATAACTTCCAAGGAACTTTTCCATGTGCAGTCTTTATTTCTAAGGGGAAAAAACAAACTCCCCTTCTATTATATTTAGGTTACATGATCAGAAATCAGTTCAGGGAGAGACTGTAAGCTGAGGACCAGCTCCCAGATTCTCTCACTTTAATAAATTTCTAAAAAAATGTAATGTTTGTTCAAGAAGGGAAATATAAAACTGAGCTATTTGTGTTCTTATGTTTTTATGTAATATTTCTCTTCATAAGTTATTCCAAATTTTGCATTATCTGAGTCAACAAGACTTGAAATCTTTATCTAAATGAAGTAGAAGTGAACACTGAAGCAACTTTTAGGATCTTTCATCATATAGAAAAACAAATCTGTGAATTGTCATGTACAAAATACATCAATTAATGTACATGAAATTTACACTTTTTATTGCATATTTGAGATATATTTTACAATACCTATGAGTAACTCGGTTTCAGTTACTTTTCAGAGTCAATACACCTCTTCTAAAAAACATTTAATCCATGAAAGATGATTTTCTTTTCCTACCAATTATGAAACAAAGAATATCTTTTTACATTAACCTCCTTATTAATGAGTATAAACTGGGATGCCTGGGAATACAACTGACTTGAATGTTCTTGTACACTGTTAAAAAATCAATTTAAAAAAAGCTACTCTCAACTGGCATTGTTGAGGTGAAGAAATAAAACGATATGCTTCACATTTCAGTTCTGTCACAGATGCAAATGTTAAGCTAAATGTGTAGAATTATAACTAAAAGTGTTACTATTAGGCACCTTGTTATGTTATTAATCCAGTCAAAATCTTAGAGTTTATGATCTTCCTCTTTTTACACATTTTTATTTGTAAACAGGGGCAAGCTTGATTGTAGTCTGAGGCTTCATTCATAAATCATCATGGACACTGGTGGATGGAAATGTCTTAGCTCTGCAATTGTTAGAACAATTGCATATTAAAAAATCACTCTGCTTATTTCTTATTTTGTAGTTGCCCGACATGTCTTGTTATTTTATGCAAAATTTGGAAACTCTTGGATATTCTGAGATAACAGATGCTAGGCTACTAGAGACTATAGAAAACTTTGTTTATGCAAAACTTTTTTTGACACAAGGCATACATATTTTCCAAGATCCTGATAGTATTAAAAATATTATTCATTTTAATAGATTATAGAAAACTTTTGAATTTCTCTAGTGGAAATGTAACCTAAAACAACAATACATATTTCAAAATATCAATATTAGTATTTTTTTCACCTCAGATAGATACATTATTTGAGAAAATGCTTTCATATGTCGAAAATGGTTCCATATGCTTCTTTGGGTCAAGCAGTTAATTAGTAGATAATTTTAAATATTTTTCAGTCACAACTTCAGGCTCATTCTATTTTGAGAGAGTGGCCATGGTCTCCTGGGTAACTCAGCCAAGCCATATTTTTCTAAACTTTGTTTAACCCACTACTCCAAATGCATTAGCATCTTGTTTTGGAAGTCTAGGCAAGCATTGCTAGAGGTTAAGGCCATAAATTTCTTTAAGACAGTTACTTCTAATACAATACTTTATGTACCAAAACCTTTAAAGCATGCTTCATAAAGTAGAGTTTATATTAAAGAATTACTATCAAATTCTTAAGAAACTTTCTTTGCAAATATTGATTTCATTACATTTTGCGTACGTTTTATGTGCTGACATAGAAAAATTTGGTTTAATATATTACAAAATAGAGTTTATTAATCAGAAATGTGATGCTGTGGTATTTTATTCTTGCTGTAAATTTTATGAAATAAAATTAAGTTTTTATTTTGTATTTTAAAAGATAATTTGGAACAGAAACTAGTAGAAAATTTTCTTGTAAATTATCTGTTCCTATACAATAAAACCCATATGCCATGCTCTAAAGTGCTACATTTAGCATGTAACAAGCAGTAGTATGTAGAGTTATAACTACCTATCTTAGTAATATGTGCTTTGTAATATGCAATTTCTGTTGTACAGGGACAGATTATTTACAAAGTTACCACCATTAGTATGCATGGGAATCATATCCAGCCCAAAACTGATTATTGGAAGGTAAACAGAAATTATGAAAATATCTACACCTGTGCCCTTATTCTTTAGCATAGTTGTCTTTAAAATGTTTTAGTTTTAATATCAATAATACCTAATATCAATATTCGTGAAGATTTATGTAGAACACTATAAGGACATTAAATGTTAACCTGCCAAATAATACTTTCAGAAAAAATCATGGAATAGATATTTAAAGAAAAAGTTAGTTAGGTAATACTTTTAAAGTTTTTATTGGTTTACTTCCAATAAAATAAACAATAAAAGTGAGGTATGATCAAGATGATTTCCTTTGATAATGAAATAACTGGCTTTGTGGACTAGAAACCACCAGTAAACATTATTTGCCTTTACCACATCTTCTAATTCTGTCTCTATTAGCACCCCTGTAATGAAACATAAGCAGTAAGGTAATGAAACGTAAGCAGTGAGGTACCAGTGTGTGAACGATAAGAGGCATGAGGAGGAATGAAGAATGGGACAAACATTGGGCTGAAAAAGTCATTATGAATACTTCAAAGTCCGGCTGACAGATGGTTATGAATACATACCTTTCAAACCAATCCAGGGACCAATAATTCCAATCCTAGAATCACAGAATGGCTTGGGTTGGAAGAGACCATAAAGATCACCTAGATTCAATCCTCCTACCATGGGAAGGGGTACCATTCATTAAACCAGATATCTCACAGTTCCCTTGCCTCCAAACCTGGCCTTGAACACTACTAGGGTTGGGATATCCACCGCTTCTCTGGCCAACCCATTCTAGTGCTTCAGCACCATCACAGCAAACAATTTCTTCTTCCCATCTAACCTTTACCTACTGTCTTTCAGTTTGAGTCTACTCCTCCTCATCCTGTAACTGCCCCTCCTGATGAATGGTCCCCCTTAAGATGCTGAAAAATTATGACACACAACCTTCTCTTCCCTAGAATGAATAACCCTAATTTTCGCAGCCTGTGCTCATAGGGAAGGTACTTTATTCTCTCTGTGGTCTTCCCTTGGGCTTGTTCCAACAGGGAGATGTCTTTTTTATGCTGGGCACCCCTAACCTGCATGCAGTACTCCCAGGTAGGGGTCTCACAAAAGCAGAATAGAGGGGGAAAATCTCTTCCCCTGACCTGCTCGTCACACCTCTTTTGATGCAGCCTAGGACAAAGTTGGCTTTCCGGGCTATGAGTGCACATGTTAAGGTTTTTGTCAGACATCACTCCCAAGTCCTTTCCCAAAGGGCTACTCTAAATCGTTTCTCTGCTCTACTTGTATATGTGCCTGGGATTGCCACATCCAAGGTGTGGGACCTTGTTCTTCACTTTGTTGAACTTCATGAGTTTTGCACAGACCCAACTCTGAATCCTATCCCGGTCCCTCTGGATGGCATCCTTTCCCTCCACCATGACTGCACCACACAGATTGCTGTTGCTGGCAAACTCGTTGAGTGTGCACTCTATCCTGCTCTCTGTCAGCAACAAAGATGGTGAACAGTGTCTGTCCCCACACTGACCCCAGCAGGAAATTACTCATCACTGGTCTCCACATGGCCAGTGAGCTGCTGACCACAACTTTCTGTGCGTGGCAATCCAGCTTGCTCTTTATCAGTTCCCTCAGGACCTGCAGATGACTCTCATCAGGTCCCATAGACTCATTTAGGTTCCTTAGACAGTACTATTAACACATCCACTATCCTTCAACATTACTGATTATTTAGACTGAATTGTTGTCAGCAGCAAGACTGACAACACCATAACACCATGCCAATCCAATGATAATAACTTCATGTAATGAGCATTATATGGTCACAATATATTCCCACAAATTATTGGGATCACATATATTAACTTGAAACACAATCTTTAGATTATGTATTATGTAAATTTCACAATTTCACCCAGTAATGAGAGTTCATTTATTGTAAATTAGAGAGTACACCTGATTCATCAATAGACTTAAAAATAGAGAACAAGGTAGGAAAAGAGAGAAGAAAAAAAATACAGGAGAAAGGAAAAGGAAACAGAACAGAAAGGGGGAGGGGGGGTTGGATGGACGAGACTAAGGAGGAGGGTCACAGCCAGAGACACAGCCAGAAAGAGAGACAGGGAGAGACAGAAATAGAAGACAGAAAAAAACAGCAGAGAAAGAAAGGACTGAAGTGACAAAATGTTACAGACTTAAAACCAATTAGCTATGACAACAGATGCAACTTCCAATAATTTAAAATTACATGAATGTTCTATGTTTGCAGTGTTGTAAACAAAGATAATGTTAATTGAAGCAGCTTTGCAAAATTTTTATTGTGGCAAAAAGTTGTTCTTCTACTAATCAGTAGTCCTAAGAAAGAGGGAATTGATATCCTCTGATTTTCTTTTCTTTTAGAGACACTCATTTCAGCACCATAACCTGTAGCTTCTGTTAACAGCAGCCATCTGTACATTATAGCCATGGGGACCATCACAGTTAGGTGAGCAATAAATGTAATAAAGGGGGGGATACAAGGAAATTGGAGCAGCTTTACAAGTCACTGTATGAGGGATCATTAAAAAGCACTGAAATTCTAGATTATCTTTAAGATTTTCTTACATGGTTTTATTAAATTCATGAAGTACTTTCTTTTCATTGAGGTGTTGCTGAAATGCAAAATTTTGTTCATGACATAGTTTCTATATGGACTGAATGAGTATTGGAGGGGGGAGGGGAGGGAGAGGGAGAGGAAGAGGAATAGGGAGAGGGAAAGGAAGAGGAAGAGGAAGAGATGAAGGGGAGTTGAGTTCCAGGTCTGTTTGGACAGAGCTTTGAGCAAACTGGTCTATAGAAAGATTACAGATGTCTCTGTCTGTGGCAGAGGGGTTGTACTAGATGATCTATCAAGACCCCTTCTGACCCAAAACATCCTTGGATTCTGTGATTAAAAGACTTCCTAATTATGGGAAAAGCTGTAAAAATAAGAAAATATGACAGCTACCCCTTTCTTCAGTAAAAATATCGTAGGGTTTCTAGTTCTAGTTTCTATAACATTGGTTATAACCAGTGTTTAAGGCATCCTCAGAATAGCTTATTATCGTATTAGTTTTTCTTTACTGTCTTCAGCTACTGAATTTTTCATCATACTGAGGTATGCTGGCCAGGCTCTTTGTAAGCATCAGTGATAACAATCTAGAATCACACAGGATGACAGCTGAGAGAGAACTGATCTACCTGTGTTCTGTAATAATGTATTGACACTTGTGAGATGACTGAAAGGTGTGCTGCCATATGTATTTGCACAATTACAGTTTTCAAAATAAACTGAAGAAATGCAAGAAACATTTGAAATGCAAGAAAATGGAAATTTTGAGTTTAAGGGAACTAACATTCTGAGCTCTCTATATTGTGTTATAATTTTTAAGGGAGCTAAAGAATGTGGTTTGCTTACTGAAGGAAATGTAGCAGGAAATATAGGCTGTAAATAATAAAGATTTACTGCATTACTTAAAAGGCAGATGATGCAAACACAAACAGAATGAATGACACATAGAAGAACAAAGAGGAAAAAAATGTGTTCTTTTAGGCAGCATTAAAACACAGAGTCTGCAAGGTCACTTGAATCAAAGACTTAAAGAAACATGCAACAACCTGCCTGGAAAGTTCAAGCAAGTCAAACTTCTCACTTGGCAAAAAGACAGAAATCATAATGTGTCAAAAAGAAATTGTCATGTGGGGTCAAGGGATTAAATAAAGAGGGAAATACTGATGGAGGAATGATTAGCATTGTGCAAACATTTGAAAACTTGCAATTGAATAATTTGCAATTGAAGAACTGAATTTCAAGTATACTATTACAGGCAAAGCAAGATTTAGCTAGAAACCAGAGTTTATGAGTTAAGGCAAAATTACATACTTTTTTTTGCTGATTTTCTTATGGCTTATTTTCTTTTCTGCTGCTTAATTTATGGCTTCATTTTATTAGAATTTGTGGAATCATAGCTTCTACTTTGGTGGATCTACACCTTATCTCTACCAAGCAGATTTATCTAGCTGTAGACATATTTTACAGGCCCATAGTTCTAAATGTAAGTCTTTCTACATATGCCTAGATAAATTCATATTTGTGTATCTAATTAAAGTACAGAAGGATGAAATAGAAAATGAAATGGCAATCAAATGCCATTTGAACAGCCATAAGGAAACAGCTATCAAGATTGAATTCTGTATGAGAAGGGAGAATGAAGAAAAGGTTCTGGATTCTGTATTTCTCTTTCAGTACTCCATAAAATAAGATTTATTTTAGAAAACTTAATACATCATCCTAAACACAATACATCATCCTTAACACAATAAACTACAAAATCCTTCAGTTAAAAAATTTCAGTACTTAACTTCTAATCAGACTGGATATTTAAAAAATAATTTCTACAAGTCAGGATGGTGCCATTCCGTGCATTAAAGCCAAACAGGCTGAAGATGGGTTCCCAGAAGCCACACGCAAACAAAGCACACTTTATGCTCCATGTATGTTCGTAGACACCGCTGGCTGCATAGATCACAGACAGACGCACGCAGAGCACTCTCAGAGGCGTAGACAGCACCAGTCCCAACCACCTCCTCCTTCTGACTGAGCTAGATGGGGGCCCGTAAGTGACAGTATATACATTTGAGTATGTGTATATCCAAACAGCCTGGTTCAGACCCACAGCGTGCCCAGCAAGTCCATTTGGATTTCAGTCTCCCCAGTCCCTGGCACTGGCATATACTATGCTCAAGTCAATCGATCCACTGCAGCTTCTGGTGCAGACCACTGTAAAACACATAGACACACACAGTTGAGTTAATAAGTAATGATAAAGTCATGATCCATCACAATTAGAATTATCTTATAAGGTAGAATATAGGAAATTTACAAATTTCTTAGTCAAAAGGGAAAGTATTTTGTTAGCCGGAGCCCTACATTGCAATTTTGAAAGGATAAAGAGTTGTATTTAGAAATAAAGGTGGGAGTGGCAGCTATAGACAAAAGCAATATCAAACTGACACTATTTTCACTAAGGCAATAAGTGTGTCCATTAATGCTCTTGGTTTTCTTCCACTAAATTCAATAGCAAAGACTGCATCCATTTATTTTGCCCTACGGTAAGAATACACAAAATAATCTTCTGTTAACAATTTTGTTCAGACAGTTGGCAACACTTGACAGTTTGGTAAATCTATCTGAAATTTAGCTTTTTCCAGATTAAGAAAGTTGTAAGATATTTTAGCATGCAAATTTCTTGATGATAAAACTGCAATTTTAAAGGAATATATTAGAATTTGGACATTAGTGGCTTTTTATATAAAATAAAAATGAATATGAAGTACTTACATAAATTTTCACTTTTAAAAATCTGCACTTTTTTGAAATTATGGGCTTAAAACGTAAGTAGAAAGCATGGTAAAATGTACATACACAGAGTGTAATGAAAAGACAACCTGAAGGAAATTTCCACCTGGCTGTTTACCAGAACAAGATAAGCAAAACATGAAAAATCTCCAATTCATTTCTTATTTAAAGGAATTTCCTTTCTATGGCTGGCCTATGTTTCCATCTATAACAAAGTACATATAGAACAATGAGTGGCTTGTTCTTGAGGTCATCCTTTTCAGGATATGTTTGTGAACTAATTCTGAGTTGATTGAGAGATGAAAGTATTTTTTCTTCCTTATAAAAATATGTAAGTTTAGTTACTATTTAACAAAGATAAGAGGATATTATTTTTTCCTGTATCTGACTTTTAGAAGAAAATAAATTCTCAGGTTATTCTTAGAAGTGCCTCCATAATTTCAAATTCAACTGAAATGATTTATCAACTAAGTAAAGAATCTGCAGATTAATTATGCCAGAATACTTTTCATCAGCATTACTGAAAAAAAAATCACCTTTTATAGGTCAAAGTACCGCTAATTTCAAGTTCACTTCCTGAAACATGAAGTTCAAAACAATATTTCATATATTTCAGGAATTATTCAATTTGTGATAGCCGCACTCTTAAAACAAAGATATTCCTAGACACTTGTAGCAGAAGTGTACTTTTTCTCAGAAGCTGCATGAAAGAGAATCATGGGGAACAGTTGTTCGTTTAGTTTTTTTCCCCTTCCCAATACCAGAGGTCAAAACTTCGTGTGAGCAGAGTAATCCCTCTAGAGAACAAAGAGGCACATACAAATATAGCTTTTAACTTGGTGAATGCTGACTGCTTCTGCTGGTTCTATTGAAATCTTAACAAACCAAACAACAAGTCATGATCTTACCCAATTTAACTTGTTGAAAATGGAAGAGCTTTAAATGGTCTATTTTCATCAGCTACACTGAACTCCAAAATAGGTACTCATAGTGGTGATATTATCATGTGACAAACTTGAAATATGTCAGTGTGATTAATAATATAGTCATTACCAGCAATACCTCATTTTTCATCTAAAAAACTGAAATGATTCTGAGGTTTTAAATATGCATCCCCCCTTTTTTCTTTCTCACATTAAACTGGGAGTATTCTCTTCTTTAACCATGATTTTAACCAGCAAGAATAATATGCTATAGATTTTTCTTTGAAAATTATCACTTTTTTTCTTATAGCAGTAAGTAAAGTATTATACCCCTAAATCCAAAATTAATGTTTGCTGATTGATCAAAGATTTGATTGTCAAGGAAAGTAATATAGGAGAGTTTCCTGCAAAGTTAGTATTCCTTTTAATGTTCATCTTCCAGTAGAGATTATTATGGTAAGATTTTATCAATGTTGAGATGATGAGATCATGACTGAAAAAGGTCAGTACTTAGAATACTTTGGCCTGATATTAGTCTTAACTGCAGGTCTTGCATGCAAGAATTTAAATAATCAGTAGAAATTAACCAATGTAAGATGGAAGAATACATACATGTCAATCTGTTGTTCACACACACACACACAAACACACACATACAGAAAAAAATGAAAAAAAACCCACCAGAAAATAAATAGCCTTTTGTAGTCAAGAGGAAGAATGAAACAATGTCACTTCGTTGGCAGATAGACTTTTAAAGACTTGTATTTTAAACAGCTTTTTGTCATTGTTGTATTTTAAAAAAATGTGAATATAAAAAGCAGAAAATTCTTGTCTGGGTGTTGCGCCTTAGACAGAACACAAAATAAGACAGACAAGATAATACTTTTTTTTTCACTTACTATGATGAATAGTAATATTTCCACTGTCTAGAAAGCTCCACGTCTTGCATCCCAGGAAATAGGTGAAAACTATGGCTTGACAGTAGGTTATGGTGCTCTAATTTTTACTGTACCTTTCAAAGAAGTTGCTGTCTAAAGGAAAAATTGTGACAAGAGGAAGGAAGTGGCAGAAGGAGGTGGTGGAAGGAAGTGTCGGAAGGAAGGAAGTGTCGGAAGGAAGTGTCGGAAGGAAGTGTCGGAAGGAAGTGTCGGAAGGAAGTGTCGGAAGGAAGGAAGTGTCGGAAGGAAGTGTCGGAAGGAAGGAAGTGTCGGAAGGAAGTGTCGGAAGGAAGGAAGTGTCGGAAGGAAGGAAGTGTCGGAAGGAAGGAAGGAAGTGTTGGAAGGAAGTGTCGGAAGGAAGTGTCGGAAGGAAGTGTCGGAAGGAAGTGTCGGAAGGAAGTGTCGGAAGGAAGGAAGGAAGGAAGGAAGGAAGGAAGGAAGGAAGGAAGGAAGGAAGGAAGGAAGGAAGGAAGGAAGGAAGGAAGGAAGGAAGGAAGGAAGGAAGGAAGGAAGGAAGGAAGGAAGGAAGGAAGGAAGGAAGGAAGGAAGGAAGGAAGGAAGGAAAAGAAAAAGAAAAAGAAAAAGAAAAAGAAAAAGAAAAAGAAAAAGAAAAAGAAAAAGAAAAAGAAAAAGAAAAAGAAAATTCCTTTAGGATCAGCAATATGATTATTTTAAATTTTTGCTGCGTATACAGTGGGATGGAAGGAGAGAATGTGGATTGTTATGCCTCAAAAGTACATCATACAAAGCACACTCTTTAAATACAAGAGGGCAGAAACTGGTGGAAAGAAGCAAGGAAACTTAGTGGACCATGTGAAAACATATGTAGCAATAACAGAATGTCTCATTGAAATAGTTTTGTATAAATATTTTTGTTTAAAATGGTTCCAGCACTGGATTATGTTCCTATCACTATTAGCTAAGCTCCATAAAGTGCTAAATATCCATTTGTTCTAGTTGAGAAAATAGTTTAATAGTTTTCCATTTGATATGTGTGGTCCTAAGCTAGCATCTATTGGCCATATGGTCTACAAAGAATTTCAGGACAAAATCCCATTTGAAATCAAAGGGATCATCAGATACCAGATCATCCTGGCTTTCCCAGTGTTTCTTTTTGTTGTTCAGTTATTATCTCAAACACTAGTAGGCCAACAGAAAAGAAATCTTCATAGCAGGAAATAGGAAGGACAACAAAATGCCGTCAAACAATTATAGAGTTTAGGATTCAATTTCAAATCCAAAATCAACCTTTTGATTCTCAGTTTTACTTATTACAGATTTTGTCCTTTATTTTGAATTATACATACGTACCTATGACAGTGCTGATAGCACTATATTTTCTTAGCCTTAATTTAAGTAGATCATAAATTCTGTGAAATTAAATTATTTTAAGGGAATCAAAGTAAATGATCCACCTGCTTTTTTGGAATTAATATTGATGAAAGTTATTTTTCCAAAGTGTTAAATTACAAAGTACAAAAGGTGAATAGTGCCTCAGCTCCTGAAAACTCTTTAAGGGATTAAAGTCATTAGCCAGAGCTGAAACTTCTACTCAAATTCAAAGCAATGTAACCTGGAGGAGAATTGGCCCCATATGACTTCTAAATGGATAGTCATGCTTACAAGTTCAGCATCTCAAAATCTTTTAACGTGAGGACAGTTGTTATGAAGGTAGGCTATATGAATCACATTTAACAAGTGAAATTTTACTATTTATAGTGGCAAAAAAATTCCTTTTCTACTCCACAATGGAATGAAATATATAAAATTTAATGCAGCAGCAATCATAAGTTAATATTCTTCATTTTATAACTTAGATAGGTATAATTGTGAAAGAAAAATCTCATATGTAAAGGAAAAAATGAGCTCCTACTCTTTTTCCTTTTTTAAAAAAAATATGGTTATCCTATTAGTTGCATGATATAATCAAGTAGTGAATAAAATACTTCATGATGCAATATTCTGTACAAGCCACCTGCCTTCCTTATACTGGATTTGACAATGCTTTTGACTAAAGTGCATCACCACTTCTGAGAATAGATTATCCAAAACCAAGTCACTTCTTTTGTTCCAAAACAATCTCTTTTCTTTTCCCTTCATGAAATTTTGTTCCCTGCAGACTTTAGTTAGAAGATGACAGGGTTGTCAGAAACATTACCCTTAAGTTAAAGCTCTTATATTGCTGCCCATGTAAAATCAAGCCAAAATTAGCAAAGGACCAATGACTTACTTGTACTCAACTATTCATGTCTGACAAGTGAAACATGATCAGTACTGGTCTCTGGGGGAAGAATTTCTTATTTTCCATGAAACTGAATTTTCCACTGTCCTACATGCAATGAAGAGTGGTCCATCTTATCAACAGTGATGCCAGGGCAAAGGGTGGAAGCAAAGGCATTAAATTCTGCCATGGCTAGAAAATGCTGATTGAAGGAAGCCTTGATAGGCTCAGGAGAGCAGTGTAAGGCAAACAAAGAAACAGGATATGAGGAATGAAGATATGGATAGATAAAACACCATACCAGCAGCTGATATCATATAATTGCTTCCTGCTTTTCCATTACCTCATGCACCAGAGATCTTGACTTAGGTCCTAGTTTAAAAATATTATCACATATATATAAACAGTATCACAATGGGTGTCAAAATGATATATATTCAAATATGAGGAATATCAGAATAACGGCTGTTTCTTGTACTTTTCAGTTTTCAAATGAGATTGCTCTACTTACTGTAACATAGAGTTGTGAACAGCATGCTATCAAACCAAATATATGGAATGGAGAATTATTTATTTGAGATCCAAGAAGATTTATATGATATAATATAATATGGAATGATAATATGATATTATATGATTATATTACATTACATTACATTACATTATTTGTTATATATATTTTTAAATAAAATCACAGAGAAGAAATAACACCATAATCCTAAAAGAATGCCTGTGCAACAGAGGTCATATGAGAAACTGGGTAAGTCACCATCAGAGCTACACCATAATATTTGGCCTGTGGGAGTCTTTTACTTAATAGTTAACATAGAGACGCTATAGTGGTTCAATATACCAACACCACTTTAAAGACACCACTGCCACAGTGATGAAAGTGCTAGGAGTTAACAGCTATAGCAGAGGCAGATTTACAACTGAGTTTTCAACAGACCAAGTAACCTGCAACACTCAGGGTATTGAGTAATCTACACATTGCTGAATGTTCACTGAGAATTTTCAGAATTAATAGGAATTTTGTAAGTCTGTCAGATGCTTAACATTTAAAATAAAACACTCAAGAAAACTGTACTTTAAGAGCATCAATTTCCAAAATCACGTTATTAAATTTAACAAATGCAATAACAAACAGTAAGATGGATCAGGATTTATCTCAAGGAACATAATAAAGTGCAGCCCTGTCCAGACTGAAATATGCCCCGTTCATACACCTTGACACTCATAAAGAATTTCCAAAGGCATTCTGAACAATCTACTTTCATCATGTTTCTATGTCCATCTTCCTACATCTGCAAGATAAATTTGATCAAGATAATTATATTACTCACAAAGAGAAGTAAGTCTGGAAACTCTATTTGTGTTACTTGGAATTCTCGTTCAGGCTTTTACAGCTTCATTTGATAGTGCTTAATCTATTCAATAGAAGAAATCTAGGAAGCCTCCTTTATCTTTCTGATATGTAGCCATGACAACAGCTGACACAAGCATCAGATGATAAACATCAGATGGATTATGTGAATGCTGCTTGACATTAGAAAATAAATACTTTCAGTATATATGACTGAAACAGCAGTCATGCTGCCCCTACTCTGTCTGTACTCTGTCACTTGAAGCAGAGAACCAGAGTGACCACAGGATACACAGTGGTGATTTTACTGGGGTTGTGCAAGCTTCCAATTTGCCAGGCAACCATCACTGTGCTCTCTGAATACAGACATAATTTTATGAAGTAGCATTGTAATGGAATTAATGGCCAATCCATCATTAATAACCTGGCAGTTTAGAAAGATATACTGATTTCTGGTTTTATTAATTAAGATAAATAATAATGACTTTCAACATTCCCCCAAAAAAAGTGAAGGTATTTGTTGTGGTTTAACACCAGCCAGCAACCAAAGAACGTATCGCCACTTGTTCAGTCCACCATCAGTGGGATTGTGGAGAGAACTGGAAGGCTGACAGGTGGAAAACTGGTGTGTTGAGACAAAGTTTAACAGGAAAAACAAAAGTCACACATGCAAGCAAAGCAAAACCCAAGGAATTAATCCACTGCTTCCCATGGATAGGCGGGTATTCAGCCATCTCCAGGAGAGCAAGGCTCCATTGTGTGTAATAGTTACCTGGGGAGATTTTCCTCCATTCCACCTTCTTCTCCCAACTTATATACTGAGCCTGATGCCATATGGTGTGTGATAATCCTTTGGTCTTTTTTTGGGTGACCCATCCCAAATATGTGCCTTTCCTGCCATTGTGGCAGTATGAAGCAGAAAAGTCCTTGGCTCTGTGTGAGTCCTGCTCAGCAATAATGAAAACATCTCTGTATTATCAACCCTGTGATCAATACAAATGCAAAATACAGCCCCATACCAGCCACTGTGAAAAAAATTAAATCCACACCAGCAAAAGACAGCACACCATTAAGGATGGCCACAGCAAATCCATCCCTCTCCTGCTGAAAGGAGTACACCTGTTCAAAGATGACTGCCTTCTCAGATGGTTCAGGCTGAAAGTAACAATTGGTGTGACAGGACTTTTGTTCATGGTAAATTTACTAACTTACAGCCATGGACTTAAAACTATGGGCATAGGATGCAAATCTTATGAGGGGTGAGAGAGCTGGGGTCATTTACACTGGAGAAAGGGAGGCTTAGGTGAGACATTATTGATTGCTACACAACGACACAAAAGGAAGTAGCAGTGAGGCGGATGCCAGACTCTTCTTGAGATAAAAAGAGAAAGGACAAGAGCAAAAGGCCTCAGTTTGCACCAGTGGAAGTTTAGATTAGGCAAACATTTTTCATGAAAAGGATAGTAAGATGTTGAAACTAACTGTCCAAAGAAACAGTGAAGTCCCTGGGGAAATATTCAAAACACGTGACTAGGGCTTGAGGTCATGGTTCAATGGTGGTAGTGTTAGGTTAACATTGAACCTGATGGTCTTAAAGGTACTTCCCAACCTTAAAGATTCTATGATTTTATTATTTCTTGTACTTTAATGGATCAAGCTATAAAAATAAATGCCACCTCCACAGAACATGCAAGTACCATTCACAGTGAAGAAAACTGGCCTTCTTATAGTGACTTATAAGCTCTTACAATCTCAGGGTGAGTATGTGTATAGATAGGCAGTGAATCAATTTTACGTTTGCTTGGCTCAGTGATTAACAAAATCACAGAACATAAATTTAAATGAAGCAATGTAAAAGACTGTTCACTTCTATAATAGGAGATAAACTGAGATGCCATACCTCTAAAATTTTAAACATTTTTAAAAACTTATTTCATATAAATGTAATAATTTTTTTGCTTGTTTACTTGTAACTTACTTGTCTGTGGTAAAAAATGTTTAATTTTTATCCTTTGTTGATGGAGAGGATTTGCATATCATTAAAAATATTTATGTCAACAAAACACAGGGTGATTTATAATTTGAAAATGTCAAGTCTTTTAAAAAATATTTTGTCCCAGAATGAGAACTACAGAAGTAGTCAGTAGCAGATCTTACTTCCCCTCTCACATTTGAGAAAATAAAAATGATTAATTTATATTAAGAATGCCAAAAGAAAAATGTCCCACTGTATTTATAAATTAAAGAGCAACCATTTAGATAAATCATATTCCTCTCAATTTGAAGCACATTAAAGAAAGAGCCTAGTCACAAGCATAGAAATCTCCCTTTGGCATCACATCATAAAAAGTATATAAAAAGTTTAGAGGGCATCCAAAGGAATGCTTGGAAGATGGTGAAAGATAGAGGGAAAGCCATACTCCAGGTGATCGAGGTCTGCTCAGCCCAGAGGAGACTGAGGACAGACCTCACTGCAGGTACAAGTTCCTCATGAGGGGAAGGGGAGGGGCAGGCACTGATCTCTCCTCTGAGGTGACCAGTGACAGGACCCAGGGAATGGCTTGAAGTTGTATCAGTGAGGTTTAGGTTGAATATTAGGAAAAGGTTCTCCCCCCAGAGGGTGGGTGGGGAGAGGAACAGGGTCCTCATGCTCCTCACAACACCAGCCTGACAGAATTCAAGAAGAGTTTGGACAGCACTCTGTCCAAAGACATGTGGTGTGATTATTGTTATTGTCCAGTGCAGGGCCAGGACATAATTTGGTAAACCTTGGAGGTCCATTCCAGCAATCCACAAGTTATGGGTCACTGGGCCAAAAGATTTCTCTTTTCTATTGTATTGTTTCTCCCACTAGCACCTTTCTCTTTATCATCATTATTGTGGGCTACATTTTCTGAAAGTTTTTATTATTTTGACACTAACAGTTTTGTTAAGATACCACAAGGAACATTAATACAGAACTGGGACAGATAGAAAATTTTACAGAAAGCTGTATTCTGCCAAATACAGAATGGAAACAAAAGATGGATATGAAACAGAAAATATACAGAATCATAAATATTCAAGAAGCTGTAAAGACCTCTGGAGCTTTCAGAAACTCTCTTGCTTCTGAGTCTGAGTTTTTGGCTTTGGGTTTGGGGTTGTCATTTGTTTAACTGGTTTATTTCCAGTTAAAAACAAAACAAAAAACAAAACAAAACAAAAATTTCTAAATTTGGAAAAAGTGCAGATCTTAAGGAAAAATCGCTGAACTTTAGCTCACAAAGAGACCAGTTCTCTGTTTGCATCAAACACTTCAACAGTAATCACTGGGTTTATGTGACTTTCTCTACAATCAGGCTTCACATAAGCATTCAGTTAGCTGCGTTGCTTCCCATATTTAAAATTCAATAGACACTTTTATTCTTCCTTGCATTTACAAACACCCTGGCATTTGAATCTACCCATGAATCTACCCATGAATACAGAAAATCTGTCCTTCAGTAGGATTCAGCAAATTCCTCTCACCTTTTTTGCATACATCATACACCTACAAATGTGTGATTGTTCTCATCTAAAAGTTTAAAAGTTCAGGTATTCTAAATGAATAAATTTAGATTTAGAAAAAATAATTTCATTCATGCCTTCACTATCCTTCATCTTGACATGGCAATTTCCTATTAATAATTACATCCATCCTCCTGATTCAGCTCGTAACTAGTTTGCTAAAGTAATATTCATAGTCTTTACCATGTCAATTTTTTGCTTGAAACTCTCAGGCATTTATCAAATTGTATGACTGGACCTACAGCTGTTGTAGCGTAGCTCTTTCCCATTAATGTCAATAGATAAAATTCAATATATAATAGCAAAGAATCTTGTCCTCGATCATGTTAGCTCTTTTTACCTACCTCCACTTCTGACCACATCTATATTTTCAGCTGCCTCACAATATTGTCTCCTCATACTAAAATTTTTTTTTAATCTGATCCCCTTTTATTCACAGAAGCCTCCTACCGTTGGTATTTTGATTTTCTTGAAAATTCATACCACATGAAAACACCTGAATGAAACAGGAAGTTCCATCTTAATAGGCAGGTGACAAAGCATTGGAACAGATGGCCCAGAGAGATTCTGAAGCCTCTTTCTCTGTAATACTCAAAAACCATCTGACCACAACCTGTGCAATCTGCTCTAGTGAATCTGCGATATCAGGGACTTACACTATGTGATCCTCAGAGGTGCCTTCCAATGCAAACATCCTGTGATTCTGTGAAAAGATATAAAAAAAGAAGAAAGAAAATTAAGGTTCAGAAAGATTAGGGAGCAGTAATTCCTGGAAGACCTGGAGAATTAGTACAAAGAAAGGCAGAAAGTTTGCTCTCAGAGAGAACAACTGCATGTGCTAATTAGATAGAAGAATCTCTGCAGTCAGGAAATACCTATGGAAAAAGTAATGACTGATGCATCCTTAAATGAGAAAGGAATAAGTTACAAACTGAGAAGTGTGCAGAAAAGAAATCCTATTAAACAGCAAGCCATATCCGAATGATTAGAACCAACAATTAGATTACATTGCTTTGTAAATTATCTGGCATTGAATAATGATAGGAGAGAGATGGAAGAGATTCTTGACATTCATCACATTCACCTTACAACTTTATGTTGATGGAGACTTTAGCTTGAATTACACTAAAGATTAATATGGCTGAAATTTCATTTGACATGTACTTTCACATTTTGGAAGGTGACCTACTAACAACTGCTGTCTATGTAAGATTTTCTGAACAGCTGCTAAATGTTCTGCCAACAGTTAAATATAATACCTTAATTAGAGAGGATATCATAGAATGAAGACATTACAAAATCAGTTTTAATGATTTAAATCCAAAACATTCATGCGCACATTGCTAATCAGTACCGATTTGATGTTGAAAATTAAATTATTCTCTCATAAATTAATTGAAAATTACAAAAGGCCTCATTCTTGCTCATTTGGAAGATGAAGAGTATTTACTATACTAAAGGAAAAATAAAGGAAAAAGCAAAAACAAAATGGAAAGCAAAATATCTTTGTTTATATTTCAATAGCTTGCCAATAAAAACCTGCCTTTGTTTCAATAAAAATTGCAAGTAATGAGTGTTGGGGAATTCTGAAAGTTTTTAATACCCATGATCCAAGATACTTTATTTTAAATTTAGATTATTAATACAGATGAAAATTGTACTGAAAATCTGGAAATTCAAAAATATTTAGTATATTTTTGGCCAAATGTAACATGTTTTTTAATCAGATGACCAGTCGTCAGCTGTAAGAAAGTCCTTTTTTTCCTCATTTCATAAGATTTAGTGTATACTGTGCTCTTGGCAGGGTCTCAGAACCACAAAACCCTATTTTCTTCCTCCTGTCCCCCTCCTGCTAAATCACGCTAGACTCTATCTTTTCTGCTGCTATAAGATGAACTTATTCATCATGTGATTCCATAATTATCTTTCCCATTTATTCTATCCTACAACTGGACAATATTATCATAAAAGTCTCAATTTTTTTATTCTCTGGAGAATATTTTTTGCTGCTTTAGTGAAGACAAACCCTGCTGCTGGTCAAATATTCACTTTTATGTTTTTGAGGAGAGAAGCAAAGCAGCAATGCTTGATCGCAGAGAAGAATTGTTTTGGTTCTTGTACTTACACAAATAGATACAAGCCACATAATTTGACTTCAAGCTTTTAATGTATCCAGTGTTTCTGTAATTGATTGTCTGTGTGTCCCATAGCAATTCCATGAAGTAAACTAAAGGAACTCTCCCTTCAAATCAATTCTCTGGGCATTTAGATATTATCTTTCAGAGAGCCACTGCACAGTAGAGCAAGACAAGGAATCTGACTTCTCATTTCCTATTTTTTATAGGAATTCAGCAATTCTTTCATTTCACATCAAGGATTCTTTCTAGAAGTGTAAAAATTTTTGTTTGAAGATTTGGCTCACTGTCTCTTGAGATGTAACAGAATTTCCTTTATTGTAAAATGATAATATTTATTGGTAAGGTCTTTTTGCTTTTTGGGGTTTTTTGTTAAGCTAATTTCTGGTTACACAAAACAAAGCAAAGGTTTTAAGCTTATCTCAATGTTTTGCTTAATTTCCTTTCTGCATGTTGTTAAAGAATAGTGTATGTGGCAGGTTTACACATCAGTAATATTATACAAAATACTACAGCAGATGCAAGACATGGACTGAGGAATGAGAACCTGTGGAGCTACCTAGTTCCTTTGAATACGTAAAGAACTGGATTGTTTTGCACCAGCTCCTCATGGTGTAGTTTGCCTTTGCAGAGTTACAGACACTGTAACACAGTTCTTACTGTTTCAATATTAACAAATTCTCTCATTCAGAGTACAGCCACCTTGAAAATTATATGGCAGCATGAGAGAAGGGAATGTTCTAGAGAAAAAAAAAACAAAACCAAAAAAACCAAAAAACCAAAAAAACAAGCAACTTTTACATTATAAACACAACTCCAAACTGGAATAGCTCTTGGCAGAAACAGGATAAAACTATGCCAATATTCCACAACTAAAATACAAAGCTCTTGAAGAGATCTACACATATTATTTTTCTCATTAGAGTGACCGATTCCTTGACCTATGACTGTTTCATTCTGAAAATAATGAGGAAGTCTTAACTCATGAAAATAATATGTCCTTTAAGCCCCAAGGTACTAGGTATTTGTTTCCTATTTGGAACATTTCTGGATCTTTTCTTTCAAATCTGTTTGAAGGGTACAAAAAGTACTCCTTTCCACTGAAAAACAGTAATACAGGAATGCATAGTACATGCCTACTCATTTTTGCTGAACATTCAGCTAACTTTCAAAAAATGTGTATTATATGAAAACTCTCTTTACTCCTTCCCTCCCTTGCATTTTTTTTAGATTTTTTTAGATTAGACTTTTAAAAAATAATTTAAAAAAAGCAATATCTCAATCAATAACTCTCTAAAATGTGTTTAAAACTCAGTTTTACTCTGTTTAGTGGTAGTAGTCTCTAGCTGCATGAAGGGGTCAAAAATGGTGCTCATGAATACAAACAGCATGAAAGATATTGCTCAGACAGGAAATTTTTTAGGATGTATGAGTCAAAAAAAATAAGAACAACATAACAGTTTGCATTTTGAAGGTTCTTGTGTTTTACAGCTAAATTCATGTCCACATTGCGCAAAGCATGTGCTTAGCCATGCAAACCATGACTGCTATGTACCAGTCTAATGATCTTTACTTTTTAAGATCATATTATCTTTATTTTATTACTGTCAGCCTGACCTTTTCAAGGTCACTTCAAAGGGCTTAAATAGTAGTGGCAACAGTCAAAGATTAAGTTGAATTTACTCACATACCTATTATCTTCATTCTTCACTCCAGTGTTGTTCTTCTCTAAACATAGAAGAAGTCTCTGCCTTTGTAATAAAGTATGGATTGGTCAGCATGTAAAACAGATATTTTTAGCAAGTTTCTAGTTTAATTAGAAAACAGTGTTCTGTATTTCACACAGAATTTCTTGTAATCTGTTCCAAGACACTGAACACAGCAAATGCATCAAGGATTCTGCCCTATTATGAAAATAGTGTGCGTACATACCTATGTATCCAATGTAACTGCGTGAATGTGCAGTTAGTCTATTCAATTATTGATGGATATTGCACTGTTGTTCTTTAGCAGCTTTACATGAATGCAATGAGTTCTTCCCAACAAGTGCATGGTCAGTTGCCACACTAGAATTCCCTAACATCCAGTAGATAGGTAAGCTTGTTTAGAACTGGAAATACTGTCCAGCTATAGAAAACATAAAATTAAATTCTTTGTAAATGATAAGGATGCAAGCACCAACAGAAATTTTCTTAGAATAAGAGACAGCCCACACCTTTGTCTCCTGTTGAGAAAGTAAAAGTTCAGAGCTGTCTGAAGAGGCTCTATTTTAATATTTGCTCTTTTCCTCTTAAATTGTTCATGTTATTTGGAGAAGATAGTAAATTGAGTAAATTGTTATCTGGTCTTACCAATCATTTATGTTCTACTAATAGGTATGCTTACCTTATTTCTCTATTCTAATCCTGGCTCTCAATACAGTATCAGCATTTCTTGCAGTATGTTGTACCATAAAAGAAAATGTGTGAAACTTATTAGAGACAGAAATGGAATCAAAAGAAATGTTTAGTTGCCATACTAGTTGAAAGGGTCCTATTATTGCCATCTCACTGAAACCCCTTTCATATATATGGTAGATAAAGATAATATAAATACCTTACAAAATGTTCCTTAGCTATTGCAGAAATGCTGATACTAGTCTTCTGCTGCCACTCCCATCTCTCTAACATATAAAATACAGGAGAGAACAAGTTCTATATTTTGAAGAAAACATTTTTATAGTCAGTTTATTCAGTTGATGTGATAGCTGGACAACCTGGACAAAGGTTAAGGGCTAGAGAACAATCCGTGCATGAATCTTTCTTCCAAATATATTTATTTTTCATTCAAACAGAATATTGGATACTGCAACACTGAATTGAAAAGTCTATAGCTCATTTCACCTGCAATCAATTAGCTTAGAGATTTTTAATGGCAGCAAAAGAAGCCAGAATTTCCGTATCAGAATGAAATCTAGATCTGGAAATGAGCTTTCAGTTACAGCAGACTCAGCATCATGGACTGAGAAGAGATAAGCTGAGAAGTTTGAAGTAAATTGATCAAAATGTGGAAATGAAGAATCAAATATTTTAAGAGCTCAAATAAATCTATGTGCACCTGTGTCTGACCCAGATGATAAATTTAGTCCTGAACCATCAAATTCATTGCATCCAGATTATAGTTAAAATCACACTGGTTTCCAGCTTGGATGAAATAGCGTATCCTACATCTAAATTAAGTCCTTCCGCATAAGAGATTAGGAAAAAAATTGCTTCTATGAAATAATCCAATGTGATAAAATCTTTAATTTTGCTTGTGCTCAAGTATTATTAGACTATCAAAAAGTTCTACAGCAAGTTCTAATAATTTATCTCAGTATCTGGTGAAAAGTGTATTCTGTATTTTTATTATTTGAACCTTGTAAAAATGTGTGAAGAAATGAAAACTAATTGAAAACTGAATTTTTGTACATGATATATATGTTCCAGTAGATACTGTAATGAAGAGAGTGTAGGCCATTTTTTCTTTAAAATTCAGTGTTTATCCATTTTCATGACAAGTGACTCAGAAATCAATAGGTGGTATTCCTGAAATTCAGTAAATATTAAGGAGAGTGTTTCACTTATTTAAATAGTTTATTCATGCAAATGGAAAAACCATGATGAAACAAGTATAGAATTTTAAAACGCTGTATTTATTAGATTTTTTTTCTGTGATGAAGTATTTTGCCTTTGATTTTTTGTGATTTTGAAAACCAATTTATATGAACAAAAAATAACCACAAGCATTGGTACTTTTTTATTCTATTGGCATACCTACAGTAAATTTATCAACTCAGTTTCATTTATGAAATCTATCTCATCATGAACTTAAGAAAGACCACAGCCCTGGTGGAAGGAAGTGGCAGAAGGAAGTGGGGGATGTGTGGGAAGTTTCAGGGAAGTTTCGGGGAAGGGAAGTTTCAGGGAAGGGAAGTTTCAGGGAAGTTTCAGGGAAGGGAAGTTTCAGGGAAGTTTCAGGGAAGTTTCAGGGAAGGGAAGTTTCAGGGAAGGGAAGTTTCAGGGAAGTTTCAGGGAAGTTTCAGGGAAGGGAAGTTTCAGGGAAGGGAAGTTTCAGGGAAGGGAAGTTTCAGGGAAGGGAAGTTTCAGGGAAGTTTCAGGGAAGTTTCAGGGAAGTTTCAGGGAAGTTTCAGGGAAGGGAAGGGAAGGGAAGTTTCAGGGAAGGGAAGGGAAGGGAAGTTTCAGGGAAGGGAAGTTTCAGGGAAGTTTCAGGGAAGTTTCAGAGAAGTTTCAGGGAAGTTTCAGGGAAGTTTCAGAGAAGTTTCAGGGAAGTTTCAGGGAAGTTTCAGGGAAGTTTCAGGGAAGTTTCAGGGAAGGGAAGGGAAGGGAAGGGAAGGGAAGGGAAGGGAAGGGAAGTTTCAGGGAAGGGAAGGGAAGGGAAGGGAAGTTTCAGGGAAGTTTCAGGGAAGTTTCAGGGAAGTTTCAGGGAAGTTTCAGGGAAGGGAAGGGAAGGGAAGGGAAGGGAAGGGAAGGGAAGGGAAGGGAAGGGAAGGGAAGGGAAGGGAAGGGAAGGGAAGGGAAGGGAAGGGAAGGGAAGGGAAGGGAAGGGAAGGGAAGGGAAGGGAAGGGAAGGGAAGGGAAGGGAAGGGAAGGGAAGGGAAGGGAAGGGAAGGGAAGGGAAGGGAAGGGAAGGGAAGGGAAGGGAAGGGAAGGGAAGGGCTCTGTAATGCTAGCCTATATGGCATGCAATTTTTTTTTCTCATGAACATTAGCAGTGCTAATAAACAGTCATTACTGTTTCAAAATAAATAAGAATTTTTAGCAGAAGGTGGTCTGTAACTTATCAGTGCTACACAGGGGAAAAGGAATAAATAGGGCAAAGGAAGAGTAAAACAATTAAAATATGCAAGGCACATAGGAACTTACTGTTCAAAAGAACCTGAAGAAAAGGGTAAGAAAAACATTTTTAATTCCTTTTTGTATATTAAAAATAATACACCAAAATAAGGAATCAGAAATCCAAAGCAGTTTATACACCAGATCTACTTTATAGGTTGTTTGTTGTGTTGCTGTTTCATTTTTTTCTTTTTTCAGAACAAAGTTCTGTCCTAGACAAATTAGGTAAATATGTCTTTTTTCTCTCAGCTTTAAACACTTTTTCTTTATTGTCATGAACTTAAAATGCTTGTTGATTCACCTGGTGGTTTGGACTTCTTCTTATTTATTTACTGGTATAAAGTAGTGTAAGTACCAGATTAAGTGGTGTGTTGACCTTGATTATCCACCAGGTGCCCAGGAACCCACTCTGTCACTCCATTTCCTCACTGAACAGGTGAGACAAAATATAATGCATATCTCAGGAGTCAAGATAGAAACAAAGAGCTCTTTCAGCATTTACCAACATAGGCAAAACCAGACTTGATTACAAGGAATAATTTATTACCAGTTCAATTGAATCCAAAGATTGTAATGAAAAATAAAACAAAATCTTTAAAAAATTTCTGCTCACTCACCCCTTGCTTTCTCCTAGACTCAACTTTAATAAGGAGTTATTTTCCTCTCCCTTAGACTGGAAAAGAGAGATAGGAAATTGACTCTAAGTGACTAATAGGACTAAAAAGATTTAGGCTTGAGAAGTGGAAATATGTGTTTTGGTGCAGTTTTTGTATATATTTAATTTACACATGATTTATATATAATGGCATTTCCCTAGCTCTATGTTACCTGGAACTTCCCACATATCCTTAATTTATAGAAAAGGATTATTTACTCTGAAGTAATGCGTATAAACTAAAGAATTCCAGTAAAAACTTTTGTTGTTGTTTTTAAGAATTACGCTAAAATCTATAGAATTACAGTTAAATGGATATAATTACATTAAAATCTATATAATGCAGTATATTACATTAACATCTATATAATACATACTTTTTGAAAAGTTGTTAAAATATATTTTAGAATCTACATTTTTGATATGACTCTATATTTCATAGGAACTTCCCATATAAAAATTGAAATTACATTCACTTCAGGGATATTGCATAACACAGTTATTTTATCTCTTTACGATTGAAATGTAAAAAACCAACCAAACAAAGAAAGTACACTAACCCACTTAAATATGGACAATATAGCTTTCATAAAGTTTTCCAAACTGAGTTTTAGTTCTTTAGAGTACTTCAAGAATATAAAAGTATCATATAATGGTTCATGTTGGAAGGGATTTTAAAGATAATTTTGTCCAAAACCCCCACCATGAGCTAAGAAACCTTCCACTAGACCAGGTACCTCATAGCCCAGTTTAAGTTAGCTTTGAGCCCTTACAGGGATGGGGCATCCATAGCTTCTCCAAGCAACCTGTTCCTGAGTTCACCACCCTCACAGTATAGAATTTCTTCCTAATATCTAATCCAAACCTGTGCTCCTTCTGTTTCAAACCAATGTTCCTTGTTTTGTAATTTCTCGCCCTTGTGAGAAGTCCCTGCAGCTCTCCTGCAGACCCCTGCTAGGTACTAGAAGGCTGCTGAACCATCTTTCCACAGCCTACTCTCCTTCAGGATGAGCAACACTAACTCTCTCAGCCTGCCTTCGTAGCAGAGGTGCTCCAGCCCTCTGATCATCTTCGAGGCCCTCATTTGGACTCACTTCAGGGAGCCCATGTCATTGTTATGTTGGTAGCACCAGCACTGGATGCAGTTTTCCAGGTAGGGTTTCACCAGAGCAGAGTAGAGAGGGAGAATAGCTTCCCTCGACCTGCTGGAAATGCTGATTTTAAACACAGATCAAGATGTAGTTGGATTTCTGGGCTGCAAGCACAAATTACCAAGTCATGTTGAGCTTCTGGTGTGCCAACCTTTGGGTGTGCCAAAGATCTTCTTCCTAAGGTTCCTCTCAATCCATTCTCCACCCAGCCTATATTTCTGCATGGAGATGCCCGGACCCAGGTGCAGGACCTTGCACTGGCCTT
Organism: Melospiza melodia melodia; assembly: GCF_035770615.1. Lineage (NCBI taxonomy): Eukaryota > Metazoa > Chordata > Aves > Passeriformes > Passerellidae > Melospiza > Melospiza melodia. The sequence continues at coordinate 57,312,545 of NC_086226.1, read as the reverse complement.
GTTAACCTTCATGAGGTTTTGCATGGGACCACCTCTCAAGCCTGTTAAGGACCCTCTGGAAGGCATCCTTTCCCTCCAGCATGTCAATTGCACCACACAACTTGCTAATAGTGAGCATATCACACATTTCAATTTCTTTTTTTTTGCTACCTTATTAGGAAAATAATGAATCACGAAGTTTTGGCCTGAATAATTGTATTCTCTGCATCTCTTTCCTATGTAAAGTTTTGTTTATCTTAATATAAAACAAGAGAAAAAATGAGGCTAGTTTCTTTTATTTTTTTATGGGAAAGTTATTATATGGTTTGTTTTAAAAGGCAGTGTTGGAGTGATTTGATTAAATATATTCTAAGTTAGTATTGTAAATTTTAACTGTGACTTTGAAAAATAAAATGTGTTCTGAAAAGAGATAGAGCTGTTTAGACAGAATTCAGTGCAAGTTTCTGATAACACTTCTTTGGTAATTAAAATAATACCATTTATCTGAAGCTATTCACAAAGTGACCAACAAGCACGTATGTTGAAAATGCCTGAGTTAATAAAAAAAAGGAAGAAAATAATACTCAGTCCACCTCAACTCCTACTATTAAGTTTACTTAGAAAGGGAAAGTAGATCTTCAGATTTGTACAGAAAGGCTCTATTTTAATATTTGCCCTTTTACTCTTAAATTGTTCACGTTATTTGGAGAAGACAGTAAATTGAGATGCCTGCTAGGAAAATGATCCAGACAAATTTTCTTATCACAGAGTAAATCTTAAGTTGATCATGATTTTTACTAAATTATTGCACAATTCAATTGGTAGCTGCAGTTATAGAAGCATGCTTTGGGAGAGGCTTTTAAAGGTCATCTAAACAAACAATCCAGCAAATGAGCACCGAAACCTTCAACCAAATCAGGTTAAAAGTTTTCAAGAATTAAAGGATGTTGTTGAGCTTTAGGTGTAGCTGCCATGAGAAGAGAGAAGATTAAAACAGCTTATGGGTTTCCTGGTCTCTCAGAGCACCTGTCTGAGGAGGAATTGCTGCAAGTTAAAGAACGGGAAGTGCCTTTAAATACCTTGACAATGCACCAACAGCATCACATCAATTGAAACATCTTGTTTTGCATCCACAAGTTGGTTCAGTGGTGGAAGAGTCAAGAAATGATCAGTAAATATGCCTTCCAACTGATATCCATTAGTATATCAAAGCCTAACCATAGTCACCACTGTGCTGTAGGCTTACTCTGCAATGAAATCCTTTAGACAAATCTTAAATGTTGAGCACAATTTGATGTGCAATTAAGTAACTATAAAGAAACCAATTTCTTTAACTTTAATCTGTAAATAAGGAAGTACGTCATGGACCTGAATGCAGTTAGTGGAAAATACAACACAGGAAAAAAATTAATTTAGGTTCCTATTTCATCCATTATATTTTATGATACCTCCAATTTTCATTAGAATATGCCATCTATTTTTCTAAAGCCAAAATATCCTCCTGGTAGATTCTCTCAACCTCAAAAGCTTGTTGTCTTTTTGTTTGTTTTCTCATTGAATGTAAATATTCAATTTATTTGGGCTTCTACAGACCATTTATTCCTAATAGTATCCACCTTTAACACTGCTTCTGGTGGTGCTTCTACAGTCTGCTTTGATTTTGGATAACTCAAAGGTAACTCTCTTTCTTAAAAGTAAATGTTTGTGTGCTGGATTTGCTTGACTTACTGTCTCCACCATAGTGTTAAATTATTAAATTATTAAATAATAGGGTATGAAACAGTTTGCTCACATATTCCTCTCAAATTAGCCTCCATGGATTTAATCCAAATAAAAATGAGGATGGTGTATTTTATAGTAGTCAGCCATTAAATCCCAAATTCTATTTCCATATCCCATTTTGATATGTCATCAATCATGTCCTTTTGTGGACAAATGGGTGTCACTAGTAATAGCCCAAATTTTCAGCTGGTTAGTTGTTTCTGGATTTTTGTCTTGAGCAATGACCAGTGTTTGTGTACTATTATATCTTTAGTATTACAACAGGGTTTTCCCTTTTACAAGACCATTTTTATGTTATAAGGTTTTATGAAATCCTTCAAATGCAGTGCTGCTCCCAGTATGTGCTACTTCACAGTTCCCACGCAGGTGTTAGCCATATCCTACAATTGCTCTCCTTCACACGTCTCTGACATGCTTGTTTTTTTAGGGTAATTGATGCCAAGAACCGTAGTGTCCCATTTTATTTTTAGAATGCCAGAATTCATGTTGTTTAGCACTAGCAAGTGTTACTTTAGTCTGCTGACTTAATGTTTCATACCCCAGTCATCTGACATTCAGGCATCTTATTTGTCTGGTTTATTTATTGGTTTGTCTGTGGTTTGGGTGTTTTTTTCCTTCCTTCCTGGCATTTGCAGAAACACATTAAATGTCAGTCAGAGATGCTTTGGCCCTGTCAACTTAAACCAGATGTTTTTCTGTGCCTGACAATTTTTCTCAAGCAGCATTTTTCCATGACCTTTTTAATTTTGTGTTATAACAGTCTGGTTCCATTAGAATGAAGGTGTAACCTTTCCTTTCAGATCAAATCTTCTTTCAATAGAGTTCAAGAGTTTCTGACGTATTTGAATCTTTACTGCTTGCATGATTATTTCCTTCATGCATAAGATTCAAAATTGCTACCCCCTACATCCTATATCCTACACCTCTCACAATATTTCAAACTATGAAAGTCTCTCTTAACCTGAGATAAAACTCCAGAATATCCTTCCTTTACTGGTAACAAATGTACTGTGACTAGTAGCTTTTCTCCCATACCCCAGGTGCCTGGTATACATAATTCTTAAAGTGAGTTGCCTTCACAATCACAGTCTTTAGACCTCAGTCCTCAATCTCAATCTCAGTAGAGACTGATTGAATATCTCAATAGAGACTGGAAACTCTCTATTTCAACTTTAATTTAAGACCTCGACTCTTTGTTCCCATTTTATTGGGAAGCTTCTATGACTTGTAAGTTTTTGAGATCTCTTTTGGATGTTCTTGTTCATATGGCTTCTCCTTAGAAGAAATTATTTAGTTTCTTCTTCTCTAAATCTACATTATCCTCATTATTTAATTTAATTAATGAAATAAAGATATATTCACGACCTTGAAAAAAGGCAGTATGATGCAAAAGGCAAGCTGATCAGAATTCTCTGTAGCTTTACAGCTCAAAGACCTGTTCCTCAACTGTCCAGCTCCTGCCCTTTTTCCTTATTCTGAACAACCTATTTCCCTCTGAGACACAGCTTGAACGAGTATTGCCAAGACTGCTCACATTGTCCTACAACTCCCATGTGAGTCCGTGGCTCTAAAGCCCTCAGAGGTCCCTCTGGTACCTCAGTGATTCTTAGCTATTCAGCCAGCACACACAGCCATATCCTGCTCCCCACACCACCCTTACATCCCTCCGAGTCTTCCTTTGTGCCAGGAACCAGCACCCCTTTATCTTTCTCTTCTTTCTTCCGCTCTTCCCAAAGTGCCAAACACATTGTTTCACAAACTCTGCTCTCTGCACTATGTATATAAAGCTAAAACCAAGTTTACAAGTAGTTTTCTACTTCACTCTGGTGCAACCTGGATACTGCAAATGAATGCTTAATACTTCTTCTATGTATCCCTTCATCATCCCAAATAACAATGCTGCTCCAATTTGCAGATCTGTTATTTCTTCAAGGTGAAAAGCAAAATTTAGAAAGTAACGAAATGTTCAGTATGGTCAGTCTTCAAAATCTTCATAACTCTCTCCAGAAAAAAAATAAACAATGGAAAGAATTGAAAACAAATTAATAAAGCATTAAGAAAATCCCTGTTATAATTTGCCTAAAAAGCAGGGGAAATTCTTGTGATAATACATTTCATTCTTACTAAGCTATTTCTGAAAGAACATTTTAAAGCATACATAAATCAGACCAATTCAATTCCTCAATTCTCATCACACCAGGGGATGCTTCTAGAAATTTCTTTTATTATTTCTTTAAAGGAAATTTGATAGCTGAATATTACAATGAAAATGTAATCCTTTAAAATTAAATTTAAACAAAATTGTCTAAGCTGCTGACAAGTACTGGAAAACTATTATTAACTGTTCTCATCCTATTTAATAAATGGGAGTATAGGATGAATTGTCTTCTTAAAAGTCACAAAATATTATCATGCCAATTAAATTTTGTTTTCTCTGAAATGTGGCAAAATTCAAGGGTTGAACAGAGTGAACAAGAGAAGTGGCACTGGGCAGAACAATTGAAGTCAGTGGATAACAATATCTCTGACAGATGTGTATGGTATCTTATGTTATTATGTAATGATATCACCTTTTGTGTTGCCCATTTCACTGTGTCTGTCTTGCTGGGACATAAATCTGTAAACTAGACATCCTGAAGCTGATATTTATAGAACTTTATACATTTCCCTAGTGTCCTTCAGACTGGAGGAGACACTGTAAGTATCCATTATTTAAGAGAACATTTGGATACAGAGAATCTTTAGAGTACTCCATATGAAAATAAATAAATTTTAAAAATTTCTACCTCTTAAAAATAAAAACAAAAGCAAAGCAAAAATAAAACCAAAACCAAAACCAAAACAAAAACAAACCAAATGCAAAAATACCCCCGAACAAACACTATCTAATACGTTTCACTAAGACTACATCAGGTCAGGCATTTTACACTAGTATTTGTCACGAGTCTGATCAAGCTGGTTATCACCAAAGATATTCAAGAGAGATAATTACTTTTAGTAATTCCCTGACATTCTGAGTCTGGCATCCAGATATTGATATACACTGATACTTATAAATACTTTTTTGACAGAGCGGACAGCAATGTCTCTGGAAGCAAGAGCTCTGAGGAAAATATAATTTAAAAGAGTTTATAAATCTTTGCTTGAACCAAATAAAATCAAAGCAAAATAAGTTAGGCTCCATCCTTTAGTTCACTATGTTGGAACAGAGAACATCAAAGAGCACCAAGATGTAGGGGTCATTCATGAAGTACTGAGAGGTCTCTGAGAAGACAAGCATCAACAGTACCTGCTCCTCAGTAATTTGAAGGATAATTTTTTCTTTCATATCTATGCAGGAATAACTTTCTTTTTATGCCTCTTCCCCAGGAAAAAAACCACAAAAAACAAAAACAAACAAAAGAAATAAACCAGGGTTGTAAATCTTCGAGTATGGCTACGGAGATATCTTTTTGCCATTTACTACTTCTGTCACATGGTTTCCAGCATAGGAGGGTGTGGGAATTCTGAAGGAAAAATACCAGCTCAGAATATAATTTGATGTATTCAAATTCACAACTTTTTTTGTACTTGTCTTTACCTGTTAGCAACACTTTGCATACAACTATGGAATATATTCAGTATTCATTAAGAAAAGCTCAAATTACAAGGAGATGGTGCTCAAATCTGCGCTCAATCCTGCTCTCAGGAAATTCCACTGCAAAAATAGTATTTATATAAATGATAGCAGGAACAAGCCCTAAAATAGTAGTACTGCTGGCCATATAAATGTAGCAGTTTCAGAAAGGTGTATTCATTTTGAAACCTTTAATGCACAGCATATAATGGATTTTCTCATATCTGATTTAGGAACTGAATGAGGCAGATTAGAATACTATTCCTTCTGCTATACTTTACACAGAATCTACTTACAAACCTTCAAGTTCATGTGCCATTGAGATGATAACTCTGTCTTGTTATTGATATCCTTTGCTTTTGAATAAATTGTTTTTCCAAAGCTGTGCTATAGCATTTTCTCAATAAAAAATGTTTAAGAATGGAAGAAAGAAAAAGGGTAAGGTGCATCTATGAACAGTTTACTGAAAATTACTAAATGGCAACATCAATCAAAATAGGGGTTTTGTAATTTCCTTATTCCCAGCCTGTGCATGTGAGAGATTTACTGTGTCACTTCTGCATGAAGCTGGTCAAAATTGATCATACTTTCTTTCCAAAAAATTCATGACAGCCCAATATGGTCATAAAAGTATTCTCTGTTCTCACAAAAGCATGATATGACTTCAGCTTTATATAGTAACAGCACCTTGCAATCATTAAATCCAGGCAACTGATGGTTTACATCAAAATAGTGAGTTCAGGCAACATTTTCTTTTCAACACAGGAGAGAATGGAATTACAGATTTTACCTAAACACAGTTAAGGTTTCAGTTTCAAAATATCCTGAAGCAAGAAAAATACCTAAAACAGAGATTGAAATTTGCCCTAGAGGTATATAGTCAATACTGAAATAATTCTACACAAATGCCTTTATAAAGACACTTAATGTTCTGTACCAGATCATACGCTTCTTATGCCTCTCTACTTGAACATCCTAAACAGAAGCTGACTCTTAATAACATTACAATAACTAAATTTCTAATAAGTTTCTAATATAATACAAATAATTAATGAGTGTTCATGACTAGCTTCATTCTTTTATGACTCTATTTCTGCATATAGTAACTGCAGAAATTATATTTTTCTGGTAAATATAATTTACTAGGAATAGTATTTGCATCTTTTATTTTTAATCTGTGAAAGTAAAAATGCAGTCAGAAAAAGATAGCATTACAATTTATTTTTAATTATAGATTGAATGTTGGAAAGACCATTATCAAGAATTTAGATTTGGACAATTTTGTTATATACCTTAAAAGAAAAAAAAGAAGTTTGATTTATGCAGTACGTACTATTTTGACAGAATAATATTTTTGCCTAACCAGTTAGAATCTATTGTTCATAACAGCTTCAGACATCTTATGGAACACTTTACCTCTTATGCCATAATTGTAAATTACCTGAAATATTTCCATAAAATAAAACCCTATTACAATGCTTAAAAGTACACAGAACACAGCATAAAAGAACATCACCGGTCTTTCTTAAATATTTATATGTTTTACTGATGAGGATGCCTTTGCAGATCAAAGTAACAGAATAAAATGTCATATAATATGTTAACAGGACACTAAATATTGAAGGAAAACGATGTTTTCCTTTAGTTGCTTTAGTATGTTTCTTCACTTGAAAACTCGTGATAGACAACAATAATAAATATCATTCAGATCAAATTGAAATACCTTAATTAATTATAGTTGAATATCAACTGCATGTTATGTTCTCTTAAATATTAGACTTTATTAGATTGCACCTTTTATACAAAACTTGGAAAGATACATTATTTATTTGCATTGAAGCACAAAAGTATGGTATTTGTTCTATAGGGTAATATAGAGATTCTCCTAAAGTACAGCAAATCATACCATAAGCTCATCACAAATGGTACAATATTATTTTACATACTGTTAAATGTCCACTAACTTTTAAGAAATATTTATGTGACCATATGAATACATCTCTACATGAAGTGGATGCCTGTAAAAAGATTGCAATTTTGTGAGAACTATTGATTTTTTATAATAATTAAAAGGATTGAAATACTATATTAACAGGCAGTTAGATAAATAAAAAGAGTAACAAGTAACACACATTTATCTTCATTACTTTTGATTATATAAATATAAATTGAGCTTTCAAGTTGAACATAGTTTTCAGTTTGATGATTGCATGGCTTTGGCTTTAATTACACTGCTTAACTTAACATATGAGGAAATCAAAGTGCTATCACCATGCTTAAGGTAATTTCTATTCTATTCTATTCTATTCTATTCTATTCTATTCTATTCTATTCTATTCCTATCCTATCCTATCCTATCCTATCCTATCCTATCCTATCCTATCCTATCCTATCCTATCCTATCCTATAAAATCATTGAATAGCTGAGGTTTAAGGATTATCTGGTTCAATCTCCTTTCACAAAGCCATGTCAACTAGAGTAGGTGGCCCTTCACAAAAGTGTGTGACAACTGTAAAGTTGCACTTACAGAACTCCAGCCCACATTCTACACATCTATCAGTGTCTTCAAATGTCTTCATAGCAGATCAGGAGTACAGATGCAGGTCAAAGGAAAAATAATAATACCATCAACTCTAAAGAAAATGTAGTACCATTCTGCTTACTGTTCCTCAAGACAGATGTAATTGGAAATACGCTTTAAAATACCCCGGGAGTTCCCAAGTTAAGTACCTATGCAGCTCATTTATGGAGTTAAAATTCTCAATCAGGGATTTGCTTCCTAATGGCTTTGCTTTACTGTCAATGACTGTGTTTCATCAGTGCAGTTGAGAGTGCCATTAAGAACAGGAGGAGAATATAATGTTCCTTTTAAATTATCCGTGAACTTAATTTAAAACTGCTCTTTGCAACTCTTTTACTCTACTTACTGCACATAATGTTACATGGTGAAACAACAGTAAAATTGATACAAGTGTTGTGGGGAAAACAAAAATATTTTATCACCATAAAAGAGTTAATTACATTTTTTTATATATCAGTATTTAAAATGGCTCTTGGTCTCTTCACCTCAGGAAAACATTTTAAGCATAATGCCTAATTATTCACTGTAATAAATTACTGTGTGTTCTACAAAACCCACATTAGTTTTTCTATCTTTTGTTGGCTAAAGTTCCTCTCTCAGCCAATCACAACTCCTGCAGTTGCTATTTTCTATAAAAGCAGCTGTGTCACGCTATTCTCAGTGACAGCTTTCTGATCTTATTTTCTTTCTAGGAAAAGTCATCAACCCTGCTTGAACAGTATATCATAGGCTTCTGAGAACTGATGTTTGGAAAACTGATACTTCATATTTAACAGGATATTTTAACAAACGTTTTTCACTCACCAAATGTTAAAAGTAAAAATGTCTTGTGACAGACATGTCATCTGCTCACAGTTCAAAGGATCACACAAGTCTCAAAACAATTGAGATGAAACAAATTATATTTGCACACATTTAAATATACAACAGTTTTCTTGAATGCTCGATCTGGTAAAAAGTGTACCACTGTTGCATGTGAATTTCAACAGCCAAGTATATCTGACTTGTGAATAAATCCTGAGCCCACATTTCAATATTCAGTCATGATACTCCAATATTTTCACACAGCTAATATATTATCAAAATGAACTTTTATGCTTCTCTTATTGCCTGTTGTTATGATCACATGACATTTTTGCAACACCAATTGCTTTTGTGGAAAAGTGACATTAGGACTGCACTGAACTGTTTCACCCTCTCTTAACATAATTTATTATGTGTACACCATTAGCACACCATGAAAACATTAAGAAAAAAAAAAAAAAAAGAAGACATTACTTCCCAGGACATTAAATTATAACTCTTGGGATGGGAAGAAATGAGCAGCCTCTGGGAACCATGATGCACTGATGTTCCAGCAGCCTTGAAATACAAGACAACTTTCTTTCAGTAGATTATATGGGATTGAAAAAGTCACTGATCCCAGTGTTTGTCCACAATTATATCATTTGAATTATTTACTAAGGTAACTAATGCAATTGCTTATGCCTATACTCCCCACAGATGCTCAGAATGCAGCTAGCCTCCAAGTCATTAAATGAAAGCCATGTTCACAGTGGTAAAGTATTTGGTGCACACAGCACAGTAAAATCCTAAATGCATAATGATACTACTAAACATGAACATAGACATTTGTATATTTGTCTATATTCCGCATTATTGGAATCATGTCCCATGGTTGTGACAAAATTTGACAGGTTTCCTTAAGGCCAATATACAAGCCAACTAATTATGTATAATATATAAGACATTAAAACTCCTGGTTCTGACTAAAAATAGAGAGTGGAAAAATACCTGAAGAGTACCTTTCTCCAGCCTCTTTCTAAAAACAGACCAGTTCAGGAGAAAACCTAAATATAATCACTGTTAAAAAGTTTTATTTTATCATTATTAGCATTATGAAGTATTTATAATACATATTCATCAAATCACTGTAAGCTCAAGAACAAGAGCTTAAAATTCCTTGATAACTGACTTCATCATGATAAAGAAACAGCTTTACAGTAGTTTTTTCTCTAGATGACAAGATAATTTTTCTTTTCTTGGCAGCACATTGGCAAGATGCTGTCATAGTGGGTGCTGCAGGGAGGCCTCTGTGGAAAGACATCATGGTCTACCTCACTCAAGCTACAGCTGGTTCCATGTGTCTCCAACAAAATCACCAAGGACACGACTGAGCCCATCAGTCTCAGCTGGTGTCCTTTCAAAAATACGTGTAAAAAGGTTGAAGACTGCTAGATATAGAAAGAACAAAAAGAATCAGAGACACCAAAGGGAATACCAAAGTCAAAGCAGGAAGGGGAAGAGCACCACGCTGGAGATCATCTTGTGGAAAAGTTGTGCTGTCTATGTCCTGCTGCAGTTGGGTATTTCTGGGGGAACTGCAGAATATAGAGGGGCCACACTGGGCCAGAGAAAGTGTGAGGAAAAGGACAGGCAGAAAGGAAGTACAGTGTACTGACTTCAAATCCCACTGACTACATTCCCCTGAACTACTTAGTGAGGACAATGGTGTTTTGGAGTGCAGGATTAATGATCCATTTGAAAAAAGGGGAGGCAAAGGGATTGTTTAAAGGTTTTTCTCCCTGTATCCCACAAGGGAAATGAGTAATTACTTATTTAATTATCAATAATTTAAGATCATTTTCCCCAAGATTAGTCTGTTCTGCTAACAGCTGTCTCCTTGTCTGGTGGGAGACCAACTAGAGAAGGTATCCCATTGGACCTGTTGTTTGCAAACAGAGAAGCACTAGTAGGTGATGTAGTGGTCAGAGGCTGTATTTCACACAGCAATCATGAAAGAAGAGTTTCCAATCCTGGAAAAGTAATGAGAGGATCAGCAAAAATACCACTTTGGACTTCCGAGGTGAAGACTTTGACTTGTTTAGGAGACTGATGGACAAAGTCTCTTGGGAGGCAGTCCTGAAGGGCAAAGGATATCCAGACATAAGAAGAACCAGAAAGAGGATGTGTGGAGCTACTAGCCTGTCATCCTGGCCTCAGAGCCAAGAAAGGTTATGGGACAGGTCATCTTCAGTGCCATCACATATGGGGCAGCCAGGTGGCCAGGCCAGTCAGTACAGGTGTATGAAAGGCAGGTCCTGCCTGACCAACCTAATCTCCTTTTATGATGTGCACCTAACTAGTGAATGAGAAAAGGGCTGTGGATGTTGTTTACAAGGACTTTAGTAAAGCTTTTGACACAACTTTCCACAGCATTCTTTTGGAAAAGCTGGCAACCCATGGCTTAGATCTGTGTGTTTAATGGAAAAAATCTGCCTGGGCCCAGAGAGTGGTGGAATTACATTCAGTTGGTGGCTGGTAAAACTAGTGTTCCCCAGGGTTCAGTGCTGGGACTGATCCTATTTAATACCTTTACTGATTATTTGGGTGAGATCAAATGCATCCTCAGCAAGTTCACAGATGACACCAAGCTGGGGGAGAATGTTGATCTGAATTATAGGAAGGTTGTGCACTGGCTGGGTTTATGGGTCAAGGCAAATTGTAGAAGTTTCAACAAAGTTAAATTCAGGGTCCTGTACTTTAGTTGCAATTACCCCATCCTGCACTGCAGGCTTGTGGAAGTATTGCTGGAAAGCTGCCCAGCAGAAAAGGACCTGGGGCTGCTGGTCTACACCAGTTGAGTATGAGCCAGCAGTGTTTCCAGATGGTCATTTCTATCTTGGCTTGTATCAGAAATAGTGTGACCAGTAGGACCAGATAGTCCTCTGTATTCAGCACTGGAGAGGCTGAACTTCTAGTTTTGATCTCCATCAGTCTCACAAGAAAGACATTCAGGTACTGGAGAGTATCCAGAAAAGGGCAATGAATCTAGTGAAGGATCTGGAACACAAGTCCTATGAGACAAGTCTGAGACAGATGAAGGGTTTTAGGAAAGAGAGAGAAGAAGGCTCAGGAGAGATGTTATTGATCTCTACAACTACCAGAAAAAAGGGTGTGGCCAGTAGGGAGTCAGTCTCTCTTCCCAGTCAGCCAGTGAAAACTGCATGGGAAACAATCTCAAACTGGACCAAAAGAGGTTCAAGTTGGATGCTGGGAAGAACTTCTTCACTGAAAGAGCAGTGAACAGTCTTCCAAGGGAAGTGGAGAAGTCACTATACCCAGAAGTGTTAAAAAAATGAGTAGGAGTCACATTAAGTGCCATGGTTTAGTAGATGTCGTGGTAATCAATGCAAGGTTAGACTCAATGAAGGCCTTTTCCAACCTTAATTATTCTATGAGTCATCAAAATCTGAGATCTTAATTGGTGTTCTGTTCTGCTTTCTCTTCTGTATTAGAACAAAATTCAAATATTTTAATTTCATTTGTGAACAACCAAGAAATCAAATAAATAAACATCTTTACATTTACAACATTTACTTGACCAAAAAAACCAAAACTACACAACCATATTGTTCTGCCAAGACAATATTTAATCACCTTGGCATTTTTTTTTTACTCTTCCTGGGTTTTCTCCACATATTTCTTATTTATCTTTAACACATTTCCCAGCTAAAAAAAAAAATTTAAATTAGCATGTTTCCAGCAGATTTTTCTTGTGAATAGTGGGGCATTTTATGTACAGTTTAATTGTACAGTTTAATGAGAGAGAAAAAGTGTGCATCACACACATGCAATGCAAAAATCCTCAAAATCAAAACCATTAAACTCAACAAAAACACCAGAATTTTTATTTCTTCCAATGTAAATGAGTTTTGAGCTTGTTCATGGACTGGTGGTATTATCTTATCAAATATACTTTTTTTTTTAATAATTTTTTTGAGCTACTTGATATTAACATCCCCTGAAAATGTTAACCCAATTACTTTGGAAGACAAATGCAGCTTTCTCTTCTGAAAACACAAATGTCATTGCCTATGTCTTTTCTTAAAAATCCCTTTTGCTAAACACCTGTAATACATCATGACTGAAATAAACTCCTGTATATTTCTCCTGAATTCTAACATGGTTCATTTGATAAAAGAGACTTTTTTTTTCATGTTCTTGTTTCATGGCTTACCCATGAATACAATCTATTCAGTGCTCAGTCTTCTTAATATCCTTCTGATATTTTCCCCCCTACTCATACACACATAAGAAAGAGTCCTAATGAGAGCACAGGATGGATGGATACAATAATTAACTCTAGAGAATAATTCTAATGAATTCAACTTCATGTAAGACATGAAAGCTGATTTCAACCTTGGAGATTAATCTCATCTCCAAAAAACAAATCTTGTACTAGTTTCAAAAGTATTAAAAGCAAAGTCAATGTCTAGGGCAGTCAGAATTAAACACAACCCTCAGATTAGAACAACTACCTAAGGTTGAAAAGATCTGAGATGAAAAAGGTTTCAAACATAAGAAAAAAAAAACCCAAAAAGATAATGTTCTCCCAAACAAGGGATAAAAGGGAATTTAGGGATCAAAGAAAATAGGTAAATGAAATCCTTCCCTTTGCTGTTATCACCCCCAAAAACCAAAGAATAACTAAAAGAAAAATAAAAGTAAACCAAAGTAGCTTGGCTTATCACTAATATAAGAAAACCTGATGAAATAGCAAGTTGTCCTGAGGCATAAAAGTTGTCAAATGCACTTTTACAAGTTTAGTAGGTTATGCAGGTAGGCAGTAATAGTTTCAACAGTCAGGAGGCCTGGATAGAACATTACCAAGCAGGTAAGATAATAAGTCAGGGGAAGCAACAGAAATTAAAGGGTTTTTAGGCTTGGGGTTTTTTTAAAAAAAAAAAATTAGCAGCTATTATCCAGTACCTTTATACTTTTTATGTCAAAATCATAATAGATACCAAGAAGATGATAACGAAAGAAAGAAAGAAAGAAAGAAAGAAAGAAAGAAAGAAAGAAAGAAAGAAAGAAAGAAAGAAAGAAAGAAAGAAAGAAAGAAAGAAAGAAAGAAAGAAAGAAAGAAAGAAAGAAAGAAATTAAATTTCTCAACAAAATTGCCAATAATTTATGTACTTGTCCAAAAGTTTTAGTTGTTATGTCCAAACTGATATATATGAAAGAAGGTTACCTACCATTTATTGTTTTTATTGCTAAATAATCTAAGAATGTGTAGTATTTTTATTACAGACACTATTATGAGAAAAAAAATCTGATTTGTACCATGTTGTCTTTCTGCAAATAAAGTACCCAAAAAACCATTATACTTTAAGGTTCCAATATTTAAGGAAGTAGTGAAGTCTAGCAAGGATGATAGGTTAAAATTCATCATCAGTTCTTTCCTGGATGCAAATCTCTCTGTTTTCTCAGAGTTCACATCATCAAATCATCATCAAATTCTGGTGTATTTATTGGCATCAGAAGGAAAGGCTTGAAAACCATTTCATCAAAATAATTAAGTTTATCTCTAATTCTAATATCAGTCATCAAATAATCTTAATGATACCATTTAAATACTTTAATTTTTTATCTTTATTCATGATTTAGTTATATTGTTATGTAAAACTAAAATTCTGGAACTCCTTGGTTTCATGAATAAATAGCTAATTAATTTGGGCTTTAGATGGAGAATTATCTCCCCCAAAATGCCAGATCTTAGAATTTTATATTTAATTTTCTCTTACAAAGAAAAAAAAATTGCTGGAGTGTGAAGCCAAGTCTAATCCAGAAGCAGCTTTGAGTAATCCCTGAACCTTTGTTTAAACTAAAGTAAAAATTTCAGGGATGGATGAGAAAACAAAATACATGAAAGCTAACATTCATCAGCCCAGCTGTGAATGCAAAGTACACTACAAATCTTTTTAATTGGATGTGCAGAAAAGTTATTCAAAACCTAATGGTGATAATAAATGCATTGTATAGTAGATAACAATTTCAAGAGGAAAAGCTCTTTAGACCAATAGCGACTGTCCCAATGTTCAAACTCTCTTTTGTATTAAAAAGGGAATTTAGTGGAAATTAATACTGACACTTTCTATTCAAAATAAAACTTACAGTGCAGAGATGAGTTGCTTTTCTGTCTTCATATAAATTAAGTATAAATTAAGTGTTTGAAATTCCTGAAATTTTACTTTTCAGATCAAATATGTATTTATGTGTAGTCATATAATTAAAGTGATTGATTAAAATCTCTGAATCCAAAATTTTCAGTGTAATAGGAATGATCTTGTGAGTATCTTAATGCATAAGTGATACATTCTCCATTTATACTGCAATACCTTACCATTTATTTACACAGATATATATATATATGCACTTACCTCCCAAATTTCCTATCTTTTCAAACTTTATATTTTGACTTTAACTTATATTTTGACTTTTAACTTCATATTTTTGAAACACAAGGAAACAGGATTTGAGTATGTAAGTTGCTTTGTTAGTTTGATCCTTTTGATGTGAATTTGCCAGAAAAGCTCTCTTTTAAAGGTATAACGACAGGCATTGACCATGAGGGACTAGTGAACTATATTGTTAAGTACTTTTAGGCTAATTTAAATATTTTCACTGATTTAATTTTTGTCTTTGACATAGATGAGAAAGGAGTAGGGCAACAGCTTTTGATTTTACTAGGCTTATTTGATTAGAAATACTTTGTGATCCAACTGCAGCACATAAATGTGATGAAGCAAGATAAATAGAAATACAGAAAATAAACAGAGAAATAATCACCATGTAACCAGAACAACATTAAGTTGAAAGCTGAAAAACAGGTAAGAATCTAAGTCAATACAGCTGACATGGCTTGACATTTCTGAAGATCCATCCTTGTGAGTTTTGTTGTTATGACTTCAATCTTCTATCTATATTTTTATCCTAATTGATAGCTAACTTTAGCCTGAGTATGTCATGTTTGACCTTCAGTTCATAGCAGTGATTTCAGAATGAACACCATTTCTGTGGCTCAAAGTCATCCTAATAAAAAGATGTGATAAAAAACCTAGTGTCATTTTAAATGCTTAAATATATGAGACAGATAGACTGAAAACCAAAACAAAAATAAAACGCGAATTCAAACAAATCCAACAAATGAAAGCAGAAAATCAATCCAGAGATCAAGACTTCAATATTTTTTTAAAATGCATTTCTGAAAAATATAAAAACATTAAGCTTTTAGGTTTTTCCTGAAAATACAAATGTTATAACACTGCATAAAGGATGTAAAAAATTAATCCAAATGGAAAACCAAGGAGCTAGCTAGTTCTTAAACTACAGTAGAAAAAACAAATTTGAGATGAGGTGAATCGTATTACCTATGAATATCACAAAACATATTTGATCTAGAAGGCTCTCCAAATGCTTTCTATTACATATATCTTCATATTGAATCGTCAGTCTAATAGCATTATCCTGAATGTTATGGTTAGAAAAGATTTTTGAGATCTTTGAGTCCAGACATTAATTCAGCACTGCCAATGCTGCTACTAATCCATCTCCCTGAGAGTCACATCTACACGTCTTTTATGTACCTCCTTTATACTAGTTTTTCCTTTTCTTAGGACAAGATTGTTTTGTCTCTCCTGTAATATGTAGCTGGGTCATACAGATTTGTATTTTGTCACAGAACTTCACAAATACTAACCAAGGTACTACTAGAGAAGAGCTAGGGTGCAAAGTACTGATATAAAATAATAAGAATTTATTCATGCACATGAAGTGTACCAGCAGTAGTGAGGAATCCTGAATGTGATTTTACATAAGGTTTGAATAACCTTTGAAGGATCACAGACAGTGTGATTTGATTAATCAGTAGCACCACATTACCCATTATAAGTTAATATCTGAAAGTAACTACATTTTTTTCAGAATTCTCACCACTTTTCTAGTGATTCAGATGTCCAGGGAGATGGACTTTCCATAGTTACTTATCTGTGATACCAGAAAACATTGAGCCTTCCACCAAAGAAAGATATGTTAGAGGGACTGGCATGCTGGTGCTGTCTTGGCTGTCCAAGGGTGTCATTATCCTTCATAGACAGCCACAAGCTTCCAAGAGGAAAGGTCCTTATTTCTTGGGCTAGACCATTATTTAGTATTTTTCTTTAAGCATGGACAATACCTAAGTCTTCTAATATCTAAGTCTTCAGTAAATTCCACTAGCTCATTACCTTACATGGCACTATAATACACTTTCATAATGTAAAGACTGATTGATATCATGGCTAGGGAAGGAATTTTCTTAATTTGCAACAATGGAAGTTACTGTAATGTTTATAATGTTATAATGTTTATAAGTTAAAGAAAGTTTATAATGTTACTTATTTTGAGGAAAGACTACTGGTCTTAACTGACATCTCAAATGAAAATACCCAAAACTCTAAGACTTTAGGTAGGACTCCGCTGCAGTGTCACCACAAATGGTTAGACAGCTTTCAGATCAAGGAAGCTGAGGGGGTGTCTTTTGTTGCTCCTTGATTTACATAAAGAAATCTGCACCTCATTAGTAAAGATCATCTACTTGAAAACAAAACTTGCCAGATCTGGATACAAAATGATGAAAATTATGCCAATGTATATGCATGATCATGCAATGTGCTTGAACTAATCAGTCATAGCTGCATATGAAATGGATCATGAAATAGCCTGGGCTTTGTTAACAGTATATGGTAAATTATAATAGCATGAATAAAACAGTTTATGCAAATAAACATTTAATGAAAATAATTATGGTTGAAATTACTGCAGTTTCATGAAGATACATTCATTGGAAAGATGTTTAAGATACTAGCTGAACCAGCAATGTTTCTAGTTAAAGAAATATTTACTCTCACCAAATACAGCAAAATTCTGGGTGAATTTCGCAAAAAATGTAACTCTGCTCAGTGCAAAGAAAAGATTCAGAATAAATATTGATTCTCTTTTTCAACTTCCTCCCGAACAATGACTTTTACTCTTAGACTATATGGGATACTCCATTCTGTTCACTGCTTTTGAAGAAATTCAGAAAAATGTAACCTGAATAAGTAAAGTCATTTTCAGAACTGTAAAGTTTTTGTAGACACTTTTAGAAAGTGATCTTGCATTGAGCATATTTTTGTGCTAATTGCATTGAAGCATGTCCATCAAGTCTCGCACAAGTTTCTTGTAGAAATATCATTTTACGCCCTTATATGAACAGAAGTGTTTAAATCCTGTTTATATAGGTAGAAATAATGCACATAGAGAATTCTCACTCTACAGAACATTCATGTTACATATTTTGAGCCAGCCCAGAGTTAGAGACAAAGATGTACAGGCCCATATAAATATTAAATCAAATTTATTGGTAGCAGTTTTCACATCTTTGAAATGTCATTCGTATTTGTAAGATTATCAAAGAAAAGGCAATGTCTTTGCACAGATCACCAGTCAAATTCAGGTCAATATAATTACTCAAAATGGCATTTTCTAAATTATCTGAGGAGCATTCATGCTGGGGAGCATACATTTGGTGTCCCATCTGTTAGCAGGTTGGAAGGTAATAGTGGTTTTTTGCTTGTTTTATTTTTTATAATGTTTTGGTGCTGATTTTAGGTATTATACACTGTTGTGTGATTGGTTTCACAATCATAGTGCTATAATTTGCCTACACAGCGTCAGGCATGCTGGCTTCAGATTAGGCTCACCTTTCTCTACGAGGAAGGAGAGGGAGAGTCTTTGCTCAGAAACTAGGAGCGAGGGGAAAATATCAGGCTTATCCCTGGCAAGCTGTGGGATGATACAAAATGGTTAGAGGTACAGGCCGATGGAAGTGACCTCTGCTGGGGACTGTGAGATATATTAGCCAGCCTGCAACAAATTTGCAGTGTTGCAGACATGAGCTCAACAGGGAAACATTTTGACTGCAAAAAGTGCGAGCAAAAGTTCAGAGATGTTGCATCACTTCAATTCCAGACATAAGGAGAGCAGACTTCGGGCTGTTCAGGAAACTAATGCATAAAGTCCCCTGGGAAAAATCCGGAGTGCATCAGCGCTGGCCACTTTTTGATCATCACCTCCTAAGGCACATAAACAGGCAATTCCTGAATGTTAGAAATAAACAGATGAGGCAGAAGGCCAGCATGGTTGAACAGGGATCTTGGCTTTGAAATAAGGAAAAAAAGGAAGGTATGTGACAAGATCAGGTGGCATGGGAAAAATATTGAGGGAGACTGCAAAAAAAGATGAAGGAGTTTTTGTACAAGGGCTTAGAGTGCTAGGACAAGGGCGAATGGCTTCAAAATTAAAGTCTGTTTAGATCAGATATTGGGAAGACATTTTTTCCCGTGGGAGTAGTGAGGCACTGGAAAATGTTGCCCAGAGAAGTTGTGTGTTTGGCCTTTCTGGAAAGCCAGGATGGATGGAGCTGGGAGCAACCTGGTCTAGTGGAAACTCTTTGTGGCCCCTACAGGGGATTTAGAACTAGATGAACTTTTAGGTTCCTTCCAGCCCAAGCAATCCTACAATTCAATGAATTTTCATTTTAACCAAAATTCTTCTTTGTTCTTGCAGTATAAGTTTTTATAGTTTTGTTGTATTTTCCATAATGTTAATGTTTTCATTATTTTTACTTTTTTAAAAATCAGAGTCTGAAAATTTTTCTGGTTTAGGAAGTAGTAGCAAAAAGAAAGATATTCCACTTAAAGTATGAGAAAGGAAATATTTGAACAAAAGTGATTTTTTGTTTGTTTCTGGGATTTTTTGTTAGTTTTTGGGGTTTGTTTGGTATTCTTGTTTCTTTGTTTTCAGGCTTGCCCCCCACACACAACTTTTTTCTTATGCAGATGACATGTTTCTTTTTTCTTTTCCTTAAAATTTAGTTAAAGTATTACATTAACTTAAAGTCAATATTCCTTGCTTAATACTTGTTACCTATGTGACATTTATGAAGTTTATGTCGGAGGTCTAGATGGTCTACTGTGTTAAACAGCTGTTAAGGTACAGTTTCAATCTTTCTGGATTGTTCATTATAGTTTAAATCTTTACATAAAATCATAGCCAAATAACTTTTCTATTGAGCTTAAATTTGTGTTCATAAGTATAATGCTGTGGGGCTAGGCATACTCATCTGTGAGCAGCAAGCAACTAGAATCATCTACACTAGCTCTGTGACTGCTCCTGCATCAATGGTATTTCCATTACTTTACTCTAGACTTGTTTTGGCGACCTTGGCCTGACACAGAAAAAGTAGTTTTGCAAGGGTCACATGCCCTCTCTTCTCAAAAGAGCACACCGTCCCTCTTTTCTCTTGAAAATCAAAATTAGCATAATCTTTTTTATGCTTCTGAAAACTTACCAATTATGCACTATTTAATGCCAACAACTGTTAAATTACTACTCTACGATGATTACTGTTTTTCTTTCTTCACAGTTATGACTCTTACTCTGTACATGAGCCTTTGCTTCATTTAGTCTTCAAAATGGATCAAAAAAAATTGGTCTGGTATTTGCAGTTAAAGGTAATAATCATCTCTCTGGAAAGCTGAGGCAATTTGTAGAACGAAATGTCTCAGGCTTATTAGTTTTAACAAGAGAAAATTAGTCAGGATAGATTTCTTTCCATACTTCTCTTTTAGATCCTGAATAAAGCCTTAGATTTAATATTGCTCTTATTTGGAAACATGTAAAGTTGACAGTTTCCTGGACTGTTCAGAAAAGATATTTTCTTGATAAGTGCAGATAATCACACAAACTGCAGCATTTTAGAACAAGATTAAATCTATGCCCTAGCTCTACAGGTCTTGTAGAAATTTGATTTCAGATGTTTTATTAGCTGAGCTGCAACAGCTCTGCAGGACACTCAGAATTCTAAAACTACATAAATTATCAGGAATAAATAAAGAAAAGATTCACTGTGGTTTGTTTGTAAGAAACAAGAGCATACCATCAATTAGGATGGTAGAAAAGAAAATTATAAAAGTTGCATGTTAATTACTACTGATACATTGCAGGCTTACACTTCCCTGTAAAATACATGCTGAGGCAAATTGTTTGTTTTGTTCTCCTAAATATGCAATTACCAATATATTTCTTCTACCTGACAAACTGTATTTTCAATTCTATAATTCTTTAATCTGTTTGCTAAATTAGATACCTTGATTATAAGGGTAAAATTATATAAAAGCCCAAATAAACCTCACAATATTTGCCTCACCCTTTAAAAAATGTCCTTGAAATTTCATTATTGTATTAATGTAACAAGATTTTAATGAGTGACATGGTTGAAATAGAAGAAAAATTAAGATACTATGCTATGTCTCAAAGCTTGATCTCTAGTGAATAAGAAAGAGATTGAAGGTGTATTTCCACCATCATAGTCCTCAGTCTAATAGTACTGCTGATTTATTACCTCATTTGGGCTAGTCATCTTAACAGTGACTCATATACTGATGAACATGCTTTCATTTTTCTTACATCTGCTTACGTGCAAAGGGAAATTGAACATGAGCCAGCAGTGCCCCGGCAGCCAGGAGGGCCAGCCCTGTGCCCGGGTGCATCAGGCACAGCATCACAGCTGGGCAAGGGAGGGGATTGTCCCACTTTACGCTGGGCTTGAGAGGCCTCACCTTGAGTCCTGTGAATAGGAGGAGGGGCCTGAATATAAGAAGGATATAAAGGTACTAAAGTGTTTCCAGAGAATGGTGCCCAAGATGGTGACAGGTCTTGAGGGCAAAACTTCATAAGAAGAAGCTGAGGTCACTTGGTTTGCTCATCTTGAAGAGAAGGCTGAGGGATGAACTTATCACAGTCTACACCTTCCTCAATATATGATTCTGAAGTTAATTGGGTCATCATTTTTTCCCTATACTCTACACAAGTACCATTTTAAAGTTTATGACACGTCTTAAAGGAAATTCTTCATTCTTTTGTGCATGTCATCACAATGTTTTCATGCACTTTGTCTCCTTTTAGAATTAGTGGAAAGAAAACTAGTAGTCTGAAAGTTGTGAATTTGGCTGCCACTTTTTCACTACACTGAGTCCATGGCAAGTTATTTTTCCCCAGTTCTAAGCAGACAAATATTCACTAAAATTGCATATTACTCTAACTGGCTTTGTTAATTCAGAAAAGACAACGTAAGTAAAAAACTTATAAGTAGATTACATGTGCTAATACTGGTAGATAAGAGCATAAAATTAGAGATTTTTAGTTATCTGGCTATAAAGCACCAAGGTTTATTAATAAGAACATTTTCCTGTATAGTGCCTTTCGAAAAGGAGAATTCCAACACCAATATGCAGATTAACTTTCAGACAGGAAGTAACAGTACAGGTATTCTATATCTATATTCTTGATCACAATAGATGATATGCAGTGGTAAAGAGGTGGAAGGTGCATGATATTTTCCTCAATCGGGTCATGCACAAATCTTATGCACAATAAGAACAAGACTCCCTCTGCCTCCTGGCTTTTTTCCGCGCTGTTTGCCTTTCCACACATGTTGTCTGCCTTTTGCTGTAGCCTAGATTTATTTATTTCTAAATAATATTTCTCTTCAAACCTGCCTTTTTTTCAGGTTTGATGCACAAAATTTATCTGAAGATAAAAGATCAATAGAATGAAAGTATTTCATAATCTTAATATCAAGCTAGAGCATATATTGATTTCTTCTTTATTAATTTCTAGTTAGTTATTGCCATTGTTCTATTTTTGGAACTCTGCTGGAATACTGGGGACATGCATAGGTGCTACATAGTAAGAAAAAAAAATTTGGAAAGAAAATCTATTGACAATGAAATAAAGTCAGTTTTTCAAACAAAATTCACCTTATACTGTTTTGACCAGGAAAAAGAATTTAGAGGAGTTTACTAGTATTTTATGCTTTAGAAGTTTTTCAATTTTTCTTTTAAGTCATTACAAATAACCATGAGGTTCCCATCTTAAACTGGAAGAAATACAATTGAGTTCAGATATTTTAATAAGTATTCCAACAAAAGGCAGCTAAAGCTCCATCTTTTTGAAACAAGCACCTATCCCTGCACATTATTGATGGATTTGCTCTGCTTTTGAAGGGGAAAAGAGAGACCTGCCATTATGGGGCTCATTCCTGGAATGAAAGGTACAGCTTTAAAATTGTACAGTAGATTTTTCACAGTCATATAAGTATACTTCATATATGTTAAGACCATGACATTATATAATACATTTCTCCCATTGAAGAAATCCTCTTTGGTGAGAAAATAAATTTAAAGACATATGGGGTGGAAAGTAGGGGGGATAGCCAGATTGACCATTAAGGACTAGATGAATTCTAGAATTGTTTCTTACCTACTTAAATTACTCCATGCTCCTCAAATAAGATAAGATTTTTAGATAAACAATTTTAAAATTTTTCAAAATACAGAACCATTCCAACACCAAGGAAAATAGTGACTGAATGATCTGTACTTTATCTAATATACCCATTTATGGCTCAAAAAATGTAAAACCTCTGAGAATTGTTTTGTAATATTATAGGCCATTTATGCTTTTGGTTCCTCTACAGCATAATAGTACTTTCATGGGAAGAGAAAAGCCCCTTTTTATTGCTTCACTCCAGTGTCTCATATTTCTTTTTTCTATTCATTTTAAAACCCCTTTTTGGGCTATATACAGTCTCAGGTGAATTGTTTGGCCTTCTAAAAGAGCAATCTTTCTTCTGATTGAGTTTCCTGTGCTTACTCTCTGTGAAAATCTTAACATTTTTTTCTATCCAACTTCAGCTTATGTAAAAATTTCCAACATGTTTTCCTACTCAATTTAAGCTTCATATAGATATATTTTAAAAAAATCTTTCAATTATGTTTACTGCACATTCAACCTGGAATCATTCCAGGACCTCCTTCCCACCCTTGTCAGAGCGTGGGGCCCAGCCCTGCACACAGGACTCAGGGTGAGGGCAGCAGGGCTGAATCCAGCAGGATGATCCCAATCCCAGCTGGTGATGCTGTGTCTGCTGCCCCCCGGGATGGGGTTTGCCCTCCTGGCTGCCCGGGCACACACTGCTGGCTCACCCTGAGCTGCTGCCCACCAGCACCCCCAGAGCCCTTTGGCAGGCTGCTCCACACACACTCCTCTCCCAGCTTATACTCGTGCCTTGTGTTTTACTCCCAATCCCAGGGGCAAAATCTGGCATGTGTTGAATTTCATTCCATTGATAATTACCCAATGCTGCAGTATATGCAGATCCCTCTGCAAATCCAAGAGGTAGAAGGTACCTTCAGCAGCACCTCTCAGTTTGGTATGATCGGCACACTTGCTAACGGTGCATTCAAGTCCTGCATCCAGATCATTGATGAAGTTGTTGACCAGACCTGGTCCTACAGTGAGTTCCTGAGAAACACCACTGGTGATTGCTCACCAGGCAGATGCAGCCCCACACACTAAAAGTTCTGACCCCTGAAGTTCTGGCACTCAGCTGGTTCTTCTTCATTCAGCACACTGTGAACCTCATCATCACAACAGCTTGTCCAGAAGGAAACTGTGAGAGCCAATATCAAAAATAATACTGAAACCAAGAAAAGCTGCAATGACTGCTTTCCCTTCAGCCACTAGGTGAGAGATCCTATTGTAGAAGAATATCAGATTATTTAGGCAGGACCTTCCCTTTGTTGAACCCACACTGTCTGTGCCGGGAGATTGCATTGTTCTTGAAGTGCCTTTTAGTAGACTCCACCATGAGCTCCTCCATTATTTTTCCAGGCACTGAGGTCAGACTAATGGGTCTGTAGTTTCCAGAGTCCTCCTTCATGTCCTTCTTGTAAATTGAATAACTGGCCAGATTCCATTCAGGGAAGACTTCCAACACTTTCCCAGACCTTTGATAAATGACCATGGGGTTCCTGCTAAAATATCTATTAGTTCCTTCAGCACTCCAGGATGAATCCCACCATGTCCCATGGATTTATGAACTGATACAACTTGTCCCTTACAATTTCAGTGTCCAGAACTGAAAAGTCACTGATTCCAAGAGTTGTGGTCTTCCAGCTCAGAGGAATGAGCAGGTCAAGGTCTATCAGTATGATCAAAGAATGAGACAAAGAAGGCATTAAATGCCTCCACTTTTTTCATTGATTTTTGTCAGATGAAAATTATCTGGTATCAGTTTAATATTTTCCTTAGACCTTCTCTTGCTATTAAATAATTTAAAAGAGCGTTTCAAGGAACTCTTTCAAAATATAGGTTAACAAGGAAGGTTATTATCTGCTTGTTTTGGTTTGTTTTCAAAATAAATTTATTAAGCCAAAAAATGCATGTTTGCTGGACTGTTTATTTCCCCAGAGGGAAATAAAAGCAGGGAAAACCCTCAAAAAGGAGATTGTTTTTGGTTAGATTGCATGAAGGTGAATATGAATTCTTCCTGAGCCTGAAGAATGTAGTATTAACCCATGACACCTCCTGAGCGAGGCTGTTTTCAGAAGTCATGGAGTCTCCAGAAATATCCCATGCCTTGCAGCCAAGGACACACCTCTGTGCCTCTGTGCAGCCCCAGGGTGGTGGTGCCTGGCCTGCCCTCGCAGCTTTCTGCCTGCCCACAGAGCCTCGCCATGTTCCGCTTCTCCCGCCTGTTCCTGCTGCGTGCCTGGGGCCGTCTGGAGCCATCTCTTGGCACGGGATTGGGCCTTCCTTAGCAGCAACTCCTGATGTGAAACCCAGCAGCTGCCCTCTGTCCCTCGGCTCATTTTGCATGGCCAGCTTGGCTGCAGAAGGGGAGGAGCCCTGGGGAGCACAGAGGACAAGAGCTTTTCTGTGGGGTTTGCTGACAATATTTCAGGTCTTAATTGGAAAAAACCTGATATCTATCTACCGAATATGAGTAGTCTGCAAAGTGTGTAGTCTTAGTGGATGATCCAATGCATTTTTTTTTATAGCAGTTGTTAATAAAGCCTTTTTTTAATCTATGAAAGTATTTTAGAGCTAGGAAAATAAGAGTGATTTCTGGTCTGTGTCTAGAATACAAGTGCATGCCAGGTATGAGGCATGCCAGTTTAAAGCTGTCATCAATGGAAATAAAGTCTTGCACAAAGCTACGTTGCCCAGAAATGAGTGAGTGGAACAATTATTTTGGCTTTGTAGACTTTAATATTTCTTATTTCGTATCACTTGTCATTCTATACCACAAAGATTCAGACATACTTAGCTGTCCTTGCCGAAATTATGGTACAGGATTAAATTGCAAATTCCAGACTTTATCTTGTCTATTCCTACATTCTGTCTCTCTGAAACAACTTCCCTGTAATTTAATATCCAAGGAAATCCATCTCCATATAAATTAATTCCTTAGACATCCCTGTTACACATACTACATACATTTTAGAGATAAAATTAATCTTTTAAGGAAAACATTAGTTTTCTAAATATTCTATGAAAATTTCTCTAAGCATTTCTGTTTCACGCTTTGCCATTTTTCCCAGACCCCTTAAAAATAATATCATACAGCAGTATACCTGGGTCACGAAAATAAAAACAAAATTAAGCAAAACCAAAATCTAATATTTGCATTTTCACAAATTACTATGAAAACTAATTTATTATAATAATTATATTTTGTACACCTACTTTAGGACTACAGGCTGAAAGCTGCTTAGTGAAAAAAGTCCTGGGGGTACCAGTGGACAGCCAGCTTAACAATAATCAGCAGAATACCCAGGTGGCCAAAAAGGTAGATAGCACTCTGGTTGGATCAGGAATATCAAGAAAATCAGTGTGGCCAGCAGGACTAGTGAAGGCATCATCCTCCTGTACTTGGCAGGGGTGAGTTTTTTCCTCAAATCCCGTGTCCAGTTCTGGGCACCAAAATTCAGGAGGAGGATTGAAGTGCTGAAACGTGTCCAAAGAAGGGCAATAGAGTATTTGAAGGATCTGGAGCACAAACTCTGTGAAGAGCAGCCCAGGGAGCTGGGGATGTTTAGCCTGGAGAAAAGGAAGCTCAGGGATGCATCTCTCAACAAATTCCTGAAAGGAGGATGAAGCCAAGTGGGGGTTAGTCATTTCTCACAGGCAACAAATGACAGGACAGAAGAAAATAGCTTCAATTTCTGACAGGAAGCATTTAGATGCATTAGTAAGACTTCTCTGAAAGTCTGATCAGGCAATAAGTTGCTCAGGGAAGTGTTATAAAGATGTGCTTGTGGCACTTGGGAATGTGGTTTCGTGGCAACATGTTTATGTCCAGCTACTTTAACAGCTAGACTCATTGATATTGAAGGTAATAATTCCATGATTCTATGACTCTATGGGATTTCACACAGATTTTGAAGTCAACAGCAAAGGGAAAATTAGATAGATTGAGTATGGACACTGTTTACTGAATTTTAGAAAAGATTTATTATAAAGATTTTCAGTAAACTATTTTCCCTGGGCAGAGTATTTTAATGATTCAGTGCTTACCTAGGGTGACTAATCTTTTGATGTAACAAATCTGTCTTAGTCTTAGAAAGCAATCTTTATCCTAAATGCAGGTTACAGACTGTCAGTAATGGTTCATGCAGAAATTATTCTGGAACATGTTACACTGTCTTAAGCACTGTTCTCTGATGTGCCTTAACACCTGCCTGTGACGTAAATTGATGTTCAGCTATTCAACCAGTCTATGGCTGAATTAGAGTGACTATTTCTGACGCTAGTGACCTCATTAGTTACCTCATTAGTTATCTCATTATTTCCTGTTTCCAAAGCTAAAATTTTGTGTGTCTTTAAGTGACTATTAGGCTATGTGATCAACTTCTAGCTATTGTTTCAGAAACTAATAGTATTTCAGTTCTGCAATATTTAACTGGTCCTCATTAAGTGTTCCCACGAGGCTGAAATAATATCTATTGCAAAATATATAACAAAACTTCATAATTTTTCCTGTGTGAAATTATTTTCTTGAGAATAGAACTTGATTAAAGCCCTCCAGGTGTTTGAGAGATACCTGTCAGAAGCCTAAATGACCTGTAAAATTATTGTCAAAGTTGAATTTCAATCCTTGAGACAAATTATGGTATATTTTTGGTGTATATTCAAAATTGGATTAAAGGTTCTGATGTCTTCCACTGAAAGTTTTTTAGAGCTAAGTGAGGAAAGAATGGAAAAGTTTAAAACATTAGAGGAATCAATCCCATACAAGATTCAATCCCATGCTGCTTGAGCATATTGACATGGAAACTTAATGAACTTCTCAGGCATTCTAAAATGCATCAATTTCTATTTTCAGTTATTTAATCCATGAAGTTTTGGGGCTTTTTTTCTAGTATTAAAAATGAATTAATAACTGTAGCCACTGAAGTTGTAGTTCAGTTTGCTTCACCAGCTGGGAATTTGCAATCAATTATTATGAGAATTCTTAAAGTAAAAGTACAGTTTCTATTACTGTAGATGAAAGTTTCTTATAATTGCAAATCAAAAAAGTGTTGGCAAATATGAATATTTAAAATAATCTTTAATATTGCACCTTATTAAATAACAGGAAAAATGCTTTCTGTATGTTAGTATGTTTCCATAGAATAAATGTCAACAGCAGAAACAATTCATATAGTTTCAGGCAAGAGATGAACATATATCACTTTTTCTCATTATATCATACTGTCTCCACTTTGTGATCCTTAAAGTCAAAAAGTTCTTAATTTATTTGTTATGTTAAATATTATCTGTCCATTTTCAGCAAATAAGATGGTTAACATTAAAATCATCAAACAGACTAAAAAATACTTAAGATAAATAATGAAGTTTTTACATTTTCACAACCAAATCTAGAAAGTTATTCTATAACAATCCATTCAACTTGTTGAAGGACTTGGAAATAACACCTTGAAATTGCAAATCCATTATCCCTTAAATAAAGAATCTAGAAACACTAGTGAAATACTTTTTAAAAAAGTGTGCTGTAACCCTGCATCCCAGAGAGGACCCAAATCACTGCAAAGTGTTGGGGCCTGGCCAGCCTTATTGAGCCACGTTCAACCCTGCTCAGCGGCCTCAGGAGGGTCTCTGAACCTGACAATGAGATGACAGCAGGGCCTGCCGCTGGTCCCACCACGGTGACAGACCCTGGACAGGAGCTGGCACCGAAACCGCTGAAACTGAACCAACCGGTGCTGCTGGCAGCGCGGCCTGCAGAGACACAGAAAATACACGAAAGTCACCTGGGAAAAAAGCTCTAGCGAAAACAGCCAAGGATGACAGGGAGAGCAAAGAGGAGGAAGAAGCGAAACCATCACAAGGGAGATTTTCAGGGCCATCATCAAGGCTATCACTGGAGCTGGAAGAGGAGACAGAAGAGACAACCACATCTCAGCCCCTATCTCTGAGCGAGCTACAGGAGCCAAGCAAAGATTTCAGCCATCACCCATGTGAGCATTTTACTGCCTGGCTACTCCAGTGCTGGGACAACGGAGACAGTAATGGCGAGCTAGAGGGTAAGGAAGCCAGGCAGCTGGGATCACTTGCTAAGGAATCAGGCATTGACAAAAAAAAAAAGGAAAAAAGACACAAGCCCTTAGTTGCCGAAGGAGACTTTTATCAAGTGTGAGGGAAAAATATTCCTGTAAAGATGATGTGCCATGTAACTCAGGCAAATGGACTACAATAAAGATAGGTATTCAATAACCGAGGGAAATGAAATAGGGGGAAATTTTGACCCAGAAAATGTGCAGCTCCCCATGGATCCAGATGAACTTTTCTGTCTGTGAACTTTGTGGAGGGAATTTGTACCGAGTGCACCAGCAGTACATGCCGACCCCTCGGCAACAATTTTTTGGAAAGGTGATGTACCACCAGCAGTCAGTGACTTGATTTGGCAATTCTGGGCATATGAAGAGAGTATTTCTTTCTCCATCATTGCGGCTGTGGGAAAACTGATGGATAAACTGACCGATAAACTGGCTCATGAGTTCCAGCAATTCAGAGAGATTATGTCCTGCTCCCCACATATACAGGCCCATATTTCAACAACTGACAGAAGGTGTTCTGTTGCACAGGAGAGAGGATATAGAAGATACACATCACAGGGTATCTTGTGGCTTTACTTGTGGGACCATGGAGAGGATATGAAGAAGTGCAAGAGACAACATACCTTGAATTTATAGGTGTGGAAATTGTAGGGAAAAATGTCTACAAATGGGTTTTTTCCCAGGCAATTTTTCACTCTATCCCTCAGCGGTAAATTTTCCAGATAGAGTGGAAGGTCCGATCATACTACTGTCTCTAGGGAGAGAAGTTTTACTCCATTTCTACAAGATGTTAGGAGGGAACATTGTAATCAGTGCTAGAGGGGTCCTGTTTCCAGCCAGGTGGAAGAGAGGCATAACTGGGTTTACTGGACCGTGTGGATTCAATCCCCTGGCACAGCAGCCCCACAGGAGCTTAAGGCTGTAGTAGACTTTAGCGCCCAGTGTTCCCTAATGCCATCAAGCTAGGTAGATTCCATCTGTGCTTCTGGAGTGACATGGGGCTCCAAAGAGCTGAGATTACCCTGACTAGGAATGAATGGCAAAAGCACGCTATTTTGCCTGGACCAGAGATTCCACACATTCTTGGCATAGTTTATCTCAGGAGAGGATATTTCAGGGACTCAAAAGGGTAGTGGTGGGCTTTTGGTATAGTTGCCCAGGAGATGGAGTAAATTAAACAGTTGCTTACTTTGCCTGGTTTTTTGGACAACTCTTTTGTTGTGGGATTGCTGAAGGCTGAGGAACAGCAGGTGCCAATTGCTACAACAACAGAGCACTGGGGGCAGTAGAACACCAAGAAAAAACTGTAATTCCCATTTATGAGTTAATTTGTCACCTTGACTGCCAAGGAGTAATCAGCAGGACTAGCTCACAGTTCAACAGTCCCATATAGGCCAGTCTACAGCCTCATACAGAAAGTCTAACAGGGAATGGAGGCTAAGTAAAGCATTGTGCCCTGAATGACATCACATCACCTCTGAGCACTGCTGTATGAGACATAGCACTTCAATATGAGCTGGAGCCAAAGGCAGACAATTGGTGCCACCACTGACATTGCTGATGTATTTTTCTCAGTCTCTGGCCGCAGATTGCTTTCACTTGGAGGGGTGTCCAGTATATCTAGAACTGACTGTCCCAGGCGTGGAAAAATAGCTGTACCACCTGCCATGGACTGATCCAGACTGTACTGAAAAAAGGTGAAGCTCTGGAACACCTGCAATATATTCTTGATTTCACTGTGTGAGGAAAAAAAAAAAAAAAAAAAAAAAAAGAAAAAAAAGAAGAAGAAAAGAGAAAGGACTGGTTTTGCCATAAAAGTGAGTCAGGTAAAGAGACCTGCACAGGAGATCCGGATTTTTAGGAATAAAATGCTAAAATGGACAACATCCTAATGGACATTATTAATAATGTATCAATGGGTGGGTGGGCAATGTCCCCACCCACTAACAAGAAATAAACACAAGCTTCTTTTAGGTGTTTTAGGCTTTTGGAGAAGTTGCATTCCAGATTAAAGTCTGATTGCAAGCACTTTCTA
This sequence comes from Melospiza melodia melodia, assembly GCF_035770615.1. Lineage (NCBI taxonomy): Eukaryota > Metazoa > Chordata > Aves > Passeriformes > Passerellidae > Melospiza > Melospiza melodia. The sequence continues at coordinate 57,281,222 of NC_086226.1, read as the reverse complement.
GTGACCCAGAAGAATGATTTCAAAGTGGGTCCTGAGCCTCTGACCAAATCAAGCAGGAGATAGTTCACATTGTACTTCATGGTCCAAATGTAAAAAAATGTGCTTTATACTGCACCTGGGGAGAATGGCCCTACCTGAAGCCTCTGGAAAAAAGCATCAGGAGGGACTCAATGTTGACCTCTAGGTTTTTGGAGTCAGGTATACAGAGAATCTGGAACATGTTTACTTCACCTGAAAAGGAGATGCTGACAGCATAGAAAGGTGTCCAATTTACTTTGATTTGAAGGTGATTTGTACTGAACCACAGCTCCTCCTGGCATCTTGGTTACCTGTGTTGAGTGAGTTGGATGTTCAATGGAAGGATGTCTTCTACACATCATGCAACAAATACTATATTAGGAAAGTGGGTTGCAATGATCACACAATGAGCTTTTATAGGAAACCCTAACTGTCCAGGATTCTGAGAAGTAATCATGGAGCAGATAGAAGACCAAGATTTTAGAATGTCACAAGAGGAGATGGTATTACATGCTGAAGAGGTCACACTATGTAATAATAGAAAATGAGCAGCAATACGCCTTATTTACTGATGGATCCTCTTGTTTTGAGGGAAAATATCAGAGATAGCAATCAGTTGTATGGAATCCCCTACCACAAGATGCAGAAACTGCTGAAAGAGAAGGTGAATCAAGTCAGTTTGCTGAGGTGAAAACCATCCAGTTAACCTTAGACGTTGCTGAATGAGAGAAATGGCCAATACTTTACACTGATTCATGGATGGGAGGGAAATGTCCTATGGAGATGGTGGCAGCAATGGAAGCAGAATATCTGGCAGCAACAGGGTAAACCCATCTGGCTGCTGCATTGCGGTAAGGTACTGCTGCCTGGGTGGAAAATGTGGTTAGGCGGGTACATCATGCAGAAAGAAGGCACCAAAGAGTCAGGCCACAGAAGAGCATCAAAAGAGCCAGCAGGTGGATCAGGCTGCTGGGGTTGAAGCAGCTCAGGTGGATTTGGATTGCCAGCAGAAGGGCAAGTTCTAGCTCAGTGGACCCATGACACCTCAGAACATCTGGGAAGAGGCGCCACATATAGATGGGCTCATGATCAAGGAGTGGAACACAACTATGAACCCTTTGAATGTGGAGCATCCTCTGTCATCATTTAAGCCAAGCAGGTCAAACCTCTGCAGAATGAAGGATGATGGCTGAAATATAAGTATAGGGAAGCCTGGCAGGTTGACTATACCACACTCCTCCAAACCTGTGTGGCAAGAGCCATGTGCTTGCAATGGTGGAGTCAACCATAGGACTGCCAGGAACTTCCTGTTCCCAGTCACACTGCATGAAACACTATCTTGGGACTGGGAAAGCAAGTCATACCATGACACAATACTGCAGAAAGAGTTGGACAAGACAATGGAATTTCCGAAACAACCTTGTGGAGACTTGGGACGGAGAGCACAGCATTGGGTGGATATATCACATTCCCTATTGTGCACCAGCCTCTGGAAAGCTCAAGCGGTGTAAAAGTCATTAAAGATTGCACATTAAAGACTGGACATTAAAGAGAAAAATGGCTGGTGGGATTTTCAAACTTTGGGATACACATGTAGCAAATGCCACCTGGCTATTCAAAGATCTGCCAATAAGGCTGACTTTGACCCATCAAATTTTTACATTCCGTACAGGGGGATAAAGTTCCTGTAGTGCACATTAAAATCATGCTGAGAAAACAGTCTGCCTCAGCAAAAGGAAATGTTTTTGCTCGAGGACCTGGGTGCACTTAGCGGGTAATGCAGAAGGATATGAAAGTCCAGTGTGTGCCTCAAAGGGAAATTGATTTTGAGTGAAAATAGGCAATGAGTTAAGTTGTATTATGCCAATATCTAACATTACCTCTTTGGTGTATTACCTCTCTGACATCCTTCTGATTGTTGCACTTGAACCAGTGAAGAATGAATTCTGATAAAACTGAACAAGGGCAGAAATACTGGAATCAGAACTGACTCAAATATGCAGCATGAAACAATTTGGCAGCTGGGTGGTGTTTTATCTCCAGCTGGGCTCAAAACCATGACAGTAATCAATGCCAAAAATATAATATCAGAAAGAACAGGGAAAAAAAAAAAAAGAATTGTATTATTATTTTTTCCACACTCACAGCTATGGAATTAGAAGGCAGCAGCACTCTAGCACAAGAATTCAGGGCATCTACTTAGCTAAAGTAAATCTTTAGCTAAGACATAAGAAAATGGTTGTCTTTTCCTTTAATAAAGAAACAAAGAGTTCCACTTTTCTTCACTTGAATCCATCCCTGTTAACTGCTGTTAGGGAAGAAAGGTTATTGACTGTCATTTAAAAATCTTTGAGTAACTGGATACAATTGCAATGCAATTGATAAAAGAAAACCTATTCTGAAGTCAAGAAAAATATTGCTTTTATCAATACAAAGCATAATTCTTACAAACAAACTTGCTCATCAGCTATACAAACCTGTGTTGAAACACTTGAAAAACTGAATAAGGTGTGCGTACTAATATGTACATGACACTAACATCTCATAGTTACTAACATTTGTAAATTTACCAAATTTTACATACACTGTTTTAGTTATTACTAGAGAAAAAACTCATCCATTGAACTGTCTCAAAAATCAAATGTAAAGTTTTCTTAACCAGCAAAAGATGCATAAGATTTTCAATCCCTGTCAACACTACGCTATGTTGCATATTTAAAACAAAAGTCTATCATCTAATTCAGTGTTTTACTTTTTAAAATAATTTGCTGATCTCCATTTGCTGAGCTAAATAAAATTATTTGAAAATATCTTCTATATTGCTTCTGAACAGCTGTAAAATATTGTTTAGTAGTGAAATAACTACAAAAGAAAGACTTTCCTCCAAGTTTTTATCTTTTAGTAGCAAATCACACTTTGTTTTGCTGATTAACATAAATCGCTTATAACAAGGCCCTTCTTATGTAAAACTACTTTGTTTGGATGCCTTTGCAAGTTACATAGCCAAGCACACATTTCTAGATGACTATACAAGAATTAATACAGAAGTATTAAGAGGAGTGAGCATTCAGAAAAATGTATGGTCTACAGATGGGCTTAGAAAAAAATATTTCTTCTTGCGTTCACAGGAGACTGATAATTTTACATATCATCCCAACTCCTGTTTATATAAATTGGTGGTCACTTACAATAAATATTGGCCTGTTACTGACAAATAATTCAGATAATTGCCAACTAATAAAACAGAAATCAAAAGAGAACCAAATATTTAAGTAAAAGTATCTTGATTTCTGTTGAGCTTTTTTCCTGACTACCTAGTCTGTACTGGTATAATTAGTTTGTAAAATTTGTGAAAGATTGTTTGTTGCTTCTAACTCTTAATGCATTAGAACCCAGTCATATTAATTTTTTTTCCTGATTCTACATCAACAGATATCGCAAAAAAGCATAAGGTCAGGTATGACAGAGTATGTAACATAGAGTCACAAATATTCATTTTCATGTTGAAGTAAGCATATGTTTAGAAAGTGATGCTTGCTAGAACATGTAATTTCTCTTAAAGAGATGTATTTTATCTTCATGACTGGCAGTATTTGAGTTTAGCTTGCTCAGAGACATTAAGTACTATGCATCGTTCATATAACATGAATGAATCCTATCATAAGGCAAAGATGGATTAAGAAATGGAAAAAACAGGAATGGCTTCTTGCATATCTCTTTCTCAGAGTAATTGTAAAGAGAAGTCCCTGAAAGCATATCTAGATTTGTCCTTTTTCACTTATCAACCTAAGTGTATCTGTAGTCCATAACAATGTTTCAGAGAGGTAGAGTCATTATAAACTGCAGAGCATTCAATATAGATTCTGTAGCACTTGTTGTTTACCGAGTGACAATAATTAATTGAATATAGGTCAGATTTTCAAATACTTCATTGTTTGATAAACGTTCTATTTCATTCTGAAGTCTTCATCCTGAATTATTCCTCCAGTATTCTAATGCGACTAATAACTTATCTTCCTTATTCATTCTGTGTTGCTACTTCATTTTGAAGAAAGTGCTAACGTCAGAAATCATATTTATACATATATTTTGTGACAGAAAATTGAAAGAAGACATGGGAGGAAATAAAATAATTATAGGGGGATATAGAAACAGTATGAATTTCTTGATACCCTATCAAAAGAAGAACACCTAAGGAGCATGAAAGACATTGCTCTAGGGTTTTCCATTATAAAAATATGAAATGTTTATCTGCTTTTTGTTGATAAAGCAAGAAAACATATCTTGATATGATAAGGTAACCTGAGTATGTAAATGTTTCTTAAATCAAAGGAGCATCCTCTACCATTTAATTGACATTATGATCAGAAGAATAAATATCTTAAAAAGTGTGGCTATATTGGCAAAAGAGATATCCAGAAGTTAATTGTGAAAATTACCAATAATTTTTCAAATTTAAAAAATAACCTTGTTTCTTTCTCTTATCCGATTTTCCCCCTTATATTAATATACTGAATACACAGTATATTAACTAACTTTAACTCTTTTCTTTTTCTTATTTTTTTCTTCTTTTTGATTTTTTTTTTTTTTTGTGAACAACACAAAGACCTATTGAAATAAAGAGTATTTCAAATTTTAGGAGTACAAGCAAACTGAAAGAATTATGGTAACAAAAGTAGAAGTTCAGTGGTGATGGGGATATCGTCACTCAACAGGCCATCAAGCCACTCACAATTTCAGAGAAGAGAAGAATGACACAGAATAGTAACAACAGCTTTCAGTAGCTGCTAAGAGTAGGAAGACCAATTGAAATGCAGGACAAAGAGATTAGTCCTATAATGTAGACAGATCCACTAAATTATTGTTATCTTTCCCAAGGTAGAAATCATGAAATGAAACTTGGCAGATAACAAACTGTTCCTGCCTCAAAACAGAACTGTCCATGTGGTAACCAGTAGATAATATCCATTAGGATTTACTTTCAAATTATCAAATGTCAACAGAGTTTTCTTAATGTGATGTAAAACTTGGACACCTTACCAAGATTTTTTATTGTATATGTTCATCTTTAGCTAGCCAAAGGATTTAATAGAAAATCATATCATGTCAGCATGATAGGAAAGAATATTTCTGAACCCTCTAAAATATTTTATCTACAGCACTTAAAATAGCTGTTCGGTAGTCTGATGGCATCTCCATTGATCTGGAAGGAAGAAAGCAGTCAGGTGAATAATAACTTCATCTGCTGCAAGATTTCCTTAACATCTTCATTTATTGCATGAATGCATCTTTCTATTAAATTCTCCTAGCTTTTTCTCTCACAAAGCAGTAAATACTATGCCACCTCTTAAGTTATCATTTCCAGGACTAACTCCAGTTAATTCTTATCATAGATGGATGTATTTCAATGCTATCTCTGACTAGTACCAAAGTGCCACACCTATAGCATACTTGCCGTGTCAACACAGGTGCTGTAAATAATCTCCATGTTCTCTTCAGAGCAGAAAAAATATCTTTCCAGGTTACAGGAAAATAACATACTCTTCTTTTTAACAGAAAAATGTTCACTTTTAAACTAAAAGCTTGATGAATGCAATGCATTAAAGCTATGTTAACATAGCCTAACTATTCAAAGAATTACATAATTGTAAACCAGAGAAAAATGTTGAATTGTAGATTTCTCATTAGACTCATTCCTTTCAGAAACACCTACCTTCTACAACCAAAAAAAACCAAAACAAACAAACAAAACATTATATGCACAAAAACAAAGCAAAAGGGAAAATCAAATTTGAATATATAAATTGTAATACTTCTCAGTAGAACTTGGAACTTCAGGGCAGACCAATGTGACAAAGAAAAAAATTCAGGATGTTCATGCAAGTTCTCCTATTCTTTAAGTCACTAAAACATCCAAAATTTAAGTCACTAAAATATCCAAAAATCTTTCAATAGCACAACATATTTCTGAGTTATAAATATATAAATATATATATATTATATATATATGCATAAACATATTCATACACATATATACATGTTTAAAATCATAAAAAGGATTTAAGAGGCATTTCCCAGTCAGATTCCAGAGATTTTAGTCTTTCATTATTTTGCCTCTGTATTGACTCAAGAACACCTTCATCTTTAAATGAGCCAACAAATTCCTTTTCTCTCTTTAACTGACATGGAAACAGGAAGAATCAAAGCACAGTAGTAAGCAGAATTCTGGAAGGACAGGCAGTTTCAGTTCACTGTCAGCTGAACAGAATCAGACACAGTTGTGTGGGCCTCTCCTTTGACAAAGGTAAGCAACTGCTCACTGAGCTTCAAGTTAGCTGAGCATGTTTCCAGGGTCTGGTGGGTTAAATCTTATCAGTGTGGGCAGAGTCCCTTAATCTAAGGTACTGGAAGTCATTCTGGCAGTGGTTTTCATATGGGGGAATGATTCTATTGTCTTAAAACCTTTTGAAGCAGTAACTACATAATATCATAAATTTTACTAATTAGACCTTTGCTGTAAGCAGTTTTTAACAGGTTTCATTTATATACATGTCTGTATTTTATATATAATAATGAAGATTTGTGTTTACAAAATGGGTTGTTAGAAAAAAGTACTATCTTGTAACCTAATTTATACTCAGCCTAGTACCTTTATCTTCATTCAAAATTCAGTTTTATAGGTTCAAGTTTACATTTCTAAAGTCAGTTTAAATTTTGCAATTGCTGTGTATTGTTTTTTGGTTTTTTTTTTTTTTGTATGTTCAAAAGCAGATGCCATTCTTCAGCAACAAACACAGGGTCTCACTCTAAAATGAAAAATTTAACATTGCTTCTTTATTTCCATTTTCCACTCTATTTTCAAAAGTCTTAGCAATCTGATGATCACTTTGTATTTAATGATGATGTGGTCGGGTTTCTTCTGACTTTCCTTTATTAACTTCATAAATTATCCCAGGTTCTTCCAAATCCTTTACTATTGCATTTTGAAAGGACTTCTGTTTGGAGTATTTGCTTTTGCTCCTGAAAAAATTGGATAACACTGAATCTCTAGGAACAAAAGCAGTTATGCATCCTTTAGCTAGTATAGTAACATCCACCAGATTCTTTTACATCTAATGATCACTGATTTCTGGAATGTTCTGTTTTATCAAAGATTTGGTCTGACTTATTTCAATAATAGTCATCTTTGGAATTAAGTAAGTTGATAGAATACAAATCTTACATTAAGGAAAGCCATTTAATTCTTGTCCTGTCTTCTCATGTATCTTCAGAAATGTGAATGCTTAAGTTGAAAACCACTATGCTTCCAAATAGCTGCATTTTATTTACATGCTAGATACAAATTGATTGTCTATGAACACAACACACACAAATATACACAGACTAGTTCCCAATCCACTGTTGTCCAGACAGTGTGAGTATTCTTAACCTTGAAAGAATTGTAGATTTAACCTTATGTGTTTACCAGAATAATCTTTTTTATCACTATCGTTACTGTGCTGTTTACCTGGTTACTTTCTAGCAACACCTTTAAATAAAATGTCAAATGTTGAAAAGCCTTCTTAACAGTATTTGCTATTGCAGGTTATAAAGATGCAGACAGAATAGAAAATTGATGGAAAAATATTAATATGTTTTTGTCTGAACACTGTGTTAACAAATTCAGATTACCTGCTAAATACAACATTAAGTTTTATAAACAAAGCTGATTATATTTCAACAATTTTAGGCCTTATGTTTTTTTGTTTTGCTTTTAGAGGGGTTTTTGGTTGGTTTGGGTTTTTTTATAATAGTGTTGTCATTGTTTCCTCCCTGTTTCCGCTTCATTTTTAGGTTTTTCTGGTACATTTTCTTCGGTTTTCTTTAAATTCCTCAATATTTAAAAAACTATTTGTTTTGAAAACTAAGTTCCTTATATGAAGAATAGATAGTTTATACCTGTAATATTGGACTCCCTAACTTTGGCTGTCTAAAAAATACTATTAGAAACCACAAAATTCCTATTCAACTAAGAAAAATATGTATTTTTACAGAATGTTTGTATTCACATGGTGCTTTGATATCCCAACTTGTTGATACCTTTTCTGCCTACAGTATCTACATTAGGTTGCATTCAGTCTTTGGGATTTGCATGTTTTTAAGTGAGGCTGCTTAAATGTCCCATTTTGCTTTCATCCTTGCAACCTAATTGTGATGATTTCCAGCATCTGTCTGGACTCATCAGTGCGCAACAATTTTTGCCTGCCACATTTTAATCAAAAGTACTGTTGTAGAAATTATTTTTAATTCCTTATTTTTCCCCTCCATAATTATCAAACAAGTTACAACAGATGATTCTTGCATGGGTTTACATACCCAAATATACAGGATAAGAGAGGCAGGAGTTCAACTTGCCTCAAGGTTGCACATCCAGGGGTGGAATGCAGTAATGTGAGGAACATACTTTTACACAAGGAGTCAGAAAGGACTATCACTACAATATTCATAAATCACTTTGAGTGTCCTAGCCTCAGATCCCTAAGCACCAGATTCCTTCTGTAGACGGACTATTTGTTACATAAGAAATCACAGTTTCAGCAAAAGTGCATGCGTACCACTTGGGATGAAGTACCATTTGTGCTCCTTCTCAAATGACATACCATGAGCAGTGACTTGAATCCCATGAAGTCTCCAGTTTCTACTCCAGCAAGGCAAGAAGTGACCTCAAGAAGGAGTAACGGGCTTCCCTTCCAAGTGCCTCCATTAACCAAGAATGGGGAAATGAGACAGTAAGAACTCTCTTTTGAAGGTGCAGATGGCAATCTGCAGGGAGGCTGCAGAGCTGTCTCACGGTATTAGACATTCTGAAAACAGTGCAAAGTGAGGAATTTGTGAGAAACAAAATTAACAACTGGACAACGTACTGGCATTTTCTATGAAAAAATGAGCCATGGTTAACAGAATGGAACACAGGTGCTTATAAGTCCTAGCAAATAATCATCCATATTTTTCCTATGAAAAAATTTTCAACTGTCCACATGACTTTATGTGCTATTATCACATAGACCCTGTAAGGCTGAAGTGGACCACCACACGTTGTATCAAAGATTGGCATCAAAAAACAGGGTGTATAAAGAATAGGAGAACTTGCATGAACATTTTGTCAAAATTATTTAAATATCAGAAGCCCAGAAAAAATTAGAACATCATGGAAACTAAAGAAAACAAATGGGTTCTGGGTCTACATTTCAAAGAATTATCAGGCTAAGTTAAAAAAAAATTAATAGATAAAGTCAACTTCTCTTTTATTCCATTAAGCTCATTGTGTGTATACATGTGTTTTTGGTTTTGGGGTTGTTTCTGATCTTGTTTTGGGAGTTTTTTAATGGGTTTTGGAATTTTTGTGTTTTTTTCATTGTTGGTTGGTTTGGTTTATTGTTTTGCCATGCGTTTGAGGGGTTTGGGATTTTTAAAAAAAAAAATTTCAGTAGAAGTTTTTAAAATGTGTCCCTAAACTATCAATTTCTCTCTTTAATGGATTTAGTGACAAAAGACAATTCCTGAGTAAAATATAAACTCAGGAAGTCAATCTAGATTAACTGTTCATTCTAATGAAAATGATACAATTAAGGTAAATTTAGCTGTTTATTAGAAGAGGACAGACCTATGGGCATAACCTTTAGCTCAACTCTAGTGCCACATATGAAATATTTCCATACAAAATAATTCTGTACATGAAAATGATATATACTTTCTGAAAGATCCCCTCCATGTCTTTTTTGAAGTTGGCTCTTTTTATTTTCAAGCCATGCAAGTAGCATTTTGTCAGATAAAATAAAATACACAAAATGCATGACTACGAGGCACAAAGTAAACAGCAATAACAAAATTATGATCTGTCACTGCAGGTCATCTTATATTAGCCGACAGTTTCTGTCTTACTTTTCATTACAGTCTTTCATAGACATATAGAAATGAAAAATATTTTGACATTCAACAAAGAAATAATTACAAATTTCCAGATAATAGATGCTGTCAAAATTAGCTTTTCCTATTGCATGGTAGAGTTCAATTCACAGAGTGAGGTTTCCCAAGCTGGTGAGGAAAGACCACAAGAGTAGGAAGGCACCACTGGGAGTAATCTGTCTATGCAAATTGGATTGTAATTGTGCTAAGCTACTGAGACATGAGTAAAACTTACAGGGATATGAGGTGAATGTGATTGATGTTTCTCTTATAAGCATAAACAGGACAAAGCTGTTGCTTAAAGCCATAAACTTAATGTATCTAATCCATCACCCAATGGAAAAATAAGTAGCACCTGACAAAAGGGATAGTATGGACTCAGTGAGACCAAGAAGGCACTTATGCTCAGCAGAGAAATATGCTTTCACCATTTCAAATCTCAAGAGTAGATATGATTCCACAGCTCTAGATTCCAAAACTTAATTTTCCCTAATTCCAGTTCTCACTGACCATTTTCCCCAGTTTTTCTCTGTATGTTTCAAATAACTTAGTTACATTATTCTGACCTTGATTATTGTACTTTGTTTTAAAGTTGCTTTAAAAGTTCAGTATTGCTTTGGAAACAAATATTTGATTTGATCCAGTTTGTTAATTTAATTTTTTTTAAAAAGAGGGAATAATAATGCAATAATTTTTTCCCCTTTTTGAATGTGCTTTTGTTTTTCTCTGATTACATGATTATAAACATTTCTCTATATTTTTCTATACACCATTTCTGTATTTCAGTTTTTTGTATTTTTCAGTTCCATTTGATAGACTCATATTGTGGTGGATCAATAAATGCCTAGAAGAGAGTAAGGCTCAGAAGTGGTGGGCAAGAGTGAAGCTCTGGGAATAATGTAGAGTATGATGGACCATTACAGTTGCAAGGAACCTCACCTTCATCTCAGAACAAAAGGAACACAGGCCACACAAAGGCTTTTGTTTTAAATAAGCAACTATGAACTGGTGGTGTTATGTTTGTCCCTCATTTCATTAAAAGAATGTGAATGCCTGCTCAGTTTAGCCAAACCAGCACCTAGAGAGTGAGCAATTGTTCAGTCCAACCCAGACTACAAAAACAAGATAACCAGCAAAGAAATTTTAAGACAGCAACAGGCTTGGGCTAGCATCAACCCTTCTATTCCTTCCTATGGAGGACACTGAGTATCATGACTCAGAGCACATGGTGAGACTGGTAATGGGAATTACATTGGTATTGCAATTGAAACTGCTGCATTTTTCCATAATCTACCTTTATTTTGAGATTTCAGTATATTTTTAGTCACTCTACTAAATCAGAAAGCCTGTGTGACATCAACTATCTTTAAACAGCTCGGGGGCTGATCTGCTGCGAAGCAGCTCTGCAGAGAAGAACGTGGCAATCATGGTGGACAACAAACTGTCCACAAGACAGCAGTGTGCTCTGGTGGCCAACAAGGCCAATGATGTCCTGGGGTCCATCAGGAATAGCATTAACAGCGGTTCAAGAGAGGTAATTCTGTCCCTTTACTGTGCCCTGGTGAGGCACATCTAGACTGCTGTGTCCAGTTCTGGGCTCCACAGTACAAGAAAAACATGGATGTCTGGGAGGGAATCCAGTGGAGAGTGGAAGCATTCCACGCTCCAGAGGGGATGGAAGCATCTCTCCTATGAGAAAAGGCTGAAGGAGCTGACCCTGCTCAGCCTTGAGAAGAGAAACTGACAGGAAACCTGTCAGAGGCTGAAATCTTATGGTTCATGGCTTAAACACTGTTTGGAAGGACTTTTGCCCATTATGGCAAAACTATGTATAAAGAAAACTAAAACCCATCCCTTCTTGAAAATGTCTTAGACTGAGTCAAAGTGTATAAAGGAATTTGAGATAAGGTAAAGGTGACACTGCTGTTCAATCATCTAGGGTCTAGGAAAAAACAAACACAGCTGAGGGAGAAGAATGCATCCAAAAGCAAGCAAAACCCAGCAACTCTGCTGAAATTCATGCCTGGCTGGGTTAGGGGTGGGCGAGGTCATAGCTCACACAATCATCTGCTGAGGCCAGGCTTGCACACACTCCCCCAAAACCAAGGGGAGAGCACGTGAGTTTTGTGTGTAGCATAACGCCTGGTCAGAGAGAATGAACACCCATCCTTCCTTACACAACTGGATCAGCTGTAAAACACCCACCCTGGGAAGACCGCATCCATGGGACATTCACATGAGAGGTAGCTAAGTGTCGTCATAATCCATCAAATAACACTAAAGCATCCCCCAGACTCAGTCCTGAGGCCTTGCACCACAGAACTGCATGTGATGCAAAGTGATCCAGAGCCTGGTGCAAGAGACAGTGCCAAACCTGCCCCCTGCCAAGTGGGCATTCCCACCTGGCCCAAACATACATTAATCCAATGAACTTGATGCTTTTGGGGGTTTCCTCAGCACCAAGACAATCAGATGGAGAGGATCTATGGGATGCCATTGGAATCCACAGAGTGGTAATATTTTCTAATACTACATTTCTAATAAATAAATTAAAAATAAAGAAATAAAACCCAAACTATTGCCTATATGGTCTTTTTAGCACCTTAATTCAGGCAGAGGCATCACTGTAATAACCCTATTGTGGTGGTGTTCGCAGGGGTCCCAGGACGAGGGAAGAGGTGAGAATGTTGACTCCATGTTTCAGAAGGCCAATTTATTATTTTATAATATATATCATATTAAAAGAAAATTCTATAATAAAGATGCACTAAAAGAATAGAAGAAAGGATTTCATCAGAAGGCTAGCAAGGAAAAGAAAGGAATGATAACAAAATCTTGTGACTGACCAGAGAGTCTGAGACAGCTGGACTGTGATTGGCCATTAATTAAAAACAGCCACATGAGACCAATCAAAGATGCACCTGTTGCATTCTACAGCAGCAGAAAATTATTGTTTACATTTAATTTCTGAGGCCCCTCAGCTTCTCGGGAGAAAAATCCTAGCAAAAGGATTTTTCATAAAATATGTCTGTGACACCCTATCATAGTAGAATCTAATCAAATTCTATAAGTTTCTAAAGGAAGGGTGTCAAGAGGATGGATGCAGCCTCTTCCTGGCTGTGCCAAACAATAGGATGAGAGGCAATGGGCACAGAAAGTTCCACCTGAACATGAGGAAGAATTTCTTTTCTGTGTTGGTGACAAAGGACTGGAACGGGTTGCCCAGAGAGGTTGTGGACTTTACTTCACTGGAGGTATTCAAGAACCTGCTGGACATAATCTTTTGCCACATGCTCTAGGACAACTCTTCCTGAGCAGGTTGGAGCAGATGAGCCACGGTGGCCCCTTCCAACCTTACCTGTTCTGTGATTCTGTTCATCACATCTAAAACTCCTATATGGTGTAGCCCAGAAAGATGTAGTTCCTCAGCAACTACAACTTTTCATGCACAAGACTAATTCTGAAACTTGTGGAATTTACAAAGATTCAAGAAAAGGGAAAAAGCAAGTGCCGCCTAATGCCAAGTTAGATAATTCTATCATTTTCTGTTTATTGGCTTTACCAATGGCTCTGGAAATCATTAAAATCCTATTGCTTGAGAAAGATTTCAATTGTATATGGTCTAATGAAATGCTGTCCTTACCTGAGTAATTTGTTTCACATCTTGGCTCTTTGTCAATTTCTTGATGCATTATCAAGAGTAGGGCCTTGTTCAGCCCGGCCATTTTGTTCACAAGATTAAAGCTAATGCAATCAGGAAATGGTAGAGGAGGAATTAGGAGGCATAATCTATCTCTTGACCCCTCCCACTGACTAATAGAAAACAAAAAGGAAAGAAGAAAAGGAAAGGAACATTAAATAAATTAATTAAAATAGAATATACTGTGACAGACAATCCTATAGAGATTCTGTTTTGTAAATGATTTATAAGTGGATATGATGATAATTATTTCTAATAAAAACTTTCCAATTTTTTTTCAAATTTAGAGCTGGAAATTTTCAAATTATTATGAAAAAAATTCTGAGAATATGTACACTATATCAGTAAATATGTAATTAAGAAAACAGGAAATGCCAAAAACCAGAACATGATGCCATTCCTCTGATTTTTTTATGCTTCACAATAAATCCAGAAGATATATTTCAATCAGACTGTGTAGAACTAACAGATGAGCTTGAGTTAGAAAGGTTACCTCTTCCCACAACATCTTTTCTCAGGACAATTGTAGATGGTATGAGCTGAGGTAGGAGAGTATTTAGCATGGATTAAATTCCTATTTTAGATCTGTTAAATTCTTTTAGGGCATTTATAAGTAATGCAATCCTGACTGAAAGCCAGTCAAAAGACACATAGTGAGAACCATCTGTAAACTAAACTAGACTTACTGTTGAAAGAGGCTGGTGCTTGGAATCATGCTATTTTCTCTAACAGAAGAGCCCACTTTGCATTTGCCACAACACCAAATGTGAATACTTTAGATTTTCAACACAAGAAAATTATGAATCTTTAAACTAAGGAGAGCTAAAAAGCAGACTTCAATCATGAACTGTGAACACTCCTTCACCAAAATATAAAAGGAATTGCCATTTCAATTCACTATTAGAGATAGCTAACTTGGATCTATTGAATCACTTTGGACATAGCTTTAGTATTTGCCATTTCATGTAGACTATCATGCACTCAAGAAAAATCCAGCTTCTCTAACCCACAGTTGATATCCTTTCCTTTTTCTTTACTGCATACATTCACTTACTTTTTTTGTGTAACGAGTGAATCTCAATATCAGATAACAATGTACTGGCAAATTTTGCTTACTATGATATTTAATTTTATTTTGCGTGAGATTTTAGTGGTCCAAGCATAGTGGAATACTAGCTGATTTTTTCTATCTTAAGGGAACATCATTGTTCTCATAACAGTGCATACTTCTGCTGTTTTAATAAAGGTATTTATGTAACAAACAGGAATATACTGATCAGGCCATTTTGTTTGATTTGACACTGCTGATCACTTGCACGCTTGCAGGTCATCTTGCCACATGCTTCTGTAAATGCTTTGCAAGTTAATTATCTTAATGACCACGGATCTGCTGGAAAGCGAACAGTGCTGGCAAATCAAATGACATTACTGAAGTGGGTTCTATAATTTACTTGTCCATTCTGAAGTGCTGAGAATTTTATGAAAAGCATTTCTGAAGCATCTCACAACTTTTCCTATCACAAATAACAAATCATGAAGCTCGCTGTGTGTAGCAGGGCCAGTTGCCTTAGTAACAGCATCACCCCATTTCCTCAAGAGAAGTGCCAAGTCTCTGTGCTTGAGGCACTGAGGTCTCTCTGCACTTTCTGTTAAGCCATAGCTTTCCCAGGGAAGAATGTCAACCTATTTAACTAGTCTGGGGAAGAATTATATACAGAGAAACTTGCCTGAGGTTTCATTTCACTTCACCCCCTGTTAAATATGCTCCTTCTTGAAGACAGATTGATTAGGTCAATTGTCATCTACTATAAAGCCTTAAAATTTTGAGATATACCAGTGATCAAACATCCATATAGAAGTAAAACTTTTTACTAAATCTATGAGTTCTATCATATGTTAAAAATGAAAAAAGGAAAAAAAAGCATTGAATACACTGTGGGCTATAAAGATGCAAATGAAAGAAGGTTCAAGTGCTCTCGAAGCTTGCATGGATGCTAAGAAACTTTACGTTATTATGCACACAAAAATGGATTTTCAGTTTTAATTAGTGATTTTGTGGCTTGCTAGCATTACTAGGAAGCATATTTCAGTGATCTATGTCACCCTAAGGCAAGAGTCATTTTGAACAGCAGAGGCAATCCCAGAAGTACAGCTAATCAATTGGAAACCAGCTACTCTTGTCTCTAAAATTGCTTTATAAGGATAATTAAGACAAATTTCTGACTCTAAACCATTTATCAGGAGGATTTTTTTGGGCTTTGGTTCCTTGTTTTAATTTTCTTTGGTTTTTGGGTTTTTTTACTGCTTATTATTATCTTGAACACAACATTTTGATAAACACAAAACACAAAACATAAATTAGTTTCATGATAAAGTATTTGAGAGCACTGAATTACTAAAAAAGCCAACCAGAAACAAACAAAATGCAAAAAGATAACCCAGCCAAACCAAACCAACTGATAATCTGTTAAAAAGTTCTTCTGCTGGAAGCCAGTGATTAAAAGTTTATTTTATCTTCCTTCTTCAGCTTGTATAGAGGTATGAAGGCATTAGAGATACCAAAAAACTGAAAGCAAATGTTCAATTTTCAGGGAAAACTTTTTTAAAATTTAACACTCTTCAGAAAAATCCTAAATATTTTTGGTACTAACTAGGAAAGAAAATGCTTCAAAATAAAAGATATTTGATCATGTATCTAAATGAATTTCCTTCATCAGTTATATGTTAGGTACTCTTCCAGTAAAAGTGTTGTAACTAGCACTAAATGAATAGTAAATAAGAATGAAATCTAATATGATGACTTAGAAAGAAAAGGGAAAAAATATACAATTTGAAGCTAAATGCTGAGAACATTTCAGTATTTATTGGAAAATTTGGTGAATTTGCGTTCTTTTGTAGGTAACATGAAAGCCATGGGTGGTTGAAAGCAAATATGACACCCAGCCACATTTGAAGCCACAGTACTTTATAATAACCCATATTTAGAGCAGGTAACCTAAATGTATTTAGTGTATTTTTTTAAACAGTATTAATTTCAAAATCATGTTTGAAAACAGTTTGAATTCAAAACAGGTCTTGCAAGATCAAGAAGAAAATGGAGTTTTGCAACCAGCCTTTACTTAATCAAGTAAAATTAAATTTCTTTTAAATTGGATGAGAAATATTAGAAAGGTCTGAACAAAAAAAAATAACTAAGATTTTATGGTGACATAAGGCTTTCAAAAATTATTCATTCCAGTGTCAGACTTTATAGTGTAGATTCTAGCAACAGAAATTTCTTCATGGACAGGGAAAAAGGAACAAACAATTCACAACCTCTTTGGATCCTCCTAGTACATCTCTTAGTATAATCTGGATAACATGAGATGAACAAGACAAACTTGAAAAGTGGTTATATCAATAAGTTTCCCTTGTAGTCCACACCTATTAGACTTCAAATGTTTATTAATTCAGATTTTGGTCTGGATTAACCTTAGAAGTAGGGTAGATGTCCTAGAATACAGTTTTTAATCTTTCCTGATAGAGGAATCAAGAGTTTCCTGATTGGAACAATCATTCTATCCCTTAAGCCTAAATGAATTACCAAATATCCAAATAACATCAGCAACAAATGCCTTTTTTTCTTTTTTTGATAAAACATAGAGGATATAGTGAGATATTTGTCAGAGGAGCAGCATTATCCTGGCACCTGGATATCTCTCCTACAGCATTCTTATTTGCCCCTCAACTACTGCCTGTTTGAGAGTCTGGTACACATATGGAGTTAAGAACACCTCTGTATAAGAGACTATTTCCTGAATATTGTTTTGCACACACTACATGGTGAACCTGTGGGCTTAACAATCGGGATGATTTCTGACTTCTTACTTGAGTCTGGGCATTTCAAATCAAGAAATTCTAGTCTCCAAATTTTAGTTAAACTTCTGCAGCTCGTACTCTGATAGTACAGCTGAGATTGACACGCTAACCTAATTCTTAAAGTAGAAATACTGAATTGACAAAAATTTGTGACTGCTGAAGTATACCAGAAATAATCAGCAAGATTTAATCAGCAAAAGTATTGCATTTAGTAATTATCAGCCTCATGATTCCATTCCAACAACTTGCTTTTAATACATTTTATACATACACATACATCAACATGAATTATTCATCAAAATACTGTCAACACTGGAGGGAATAGAGAAAAAGAAAATAAAATAATTAATGTGATGAACGCAAGACCTGTTCAAGACTATGGAAATGTAAAATCTCATTTAATTATTTTTGGTATAGACAAAATATATTGCCATTTTATCAGGAAAATTCAGATAAATTTTATTCAAAGACAAACTGTTACAAAAATTAAAAGTCTATGAGAACAGGATTACTTTACTTTCTGCATCATTACAGAAGACCTAAATTATTTGTATAGTTAATCTCACAGAACAGTTTTCTGGCACATATTTTCTGGTACACAGTAAAATGTGGGTTCTCTCAAGTTGTTGTTGCACAAAATGGATTAACAATTGAACAACTTCTGTTATAATATTTATAAACAAATGTTAAGTTGAGGGGAGAATAAACTAAACACCAGGATGTGATGGCATGCATTATTAAACAGGAACATACAGTGGTAGAATATATTAACATAATGTCCAAATTTTATGAGACTTTACTAACAGTTCTTTAGGGTTTCAGCAGGTGGTTATCCTAGAAAAGTGTGAATATTTAATACATAAATACTTTAAGGAACATTAAATAAGAGGCATGTTTTCTATAAAAATAAAGGATTGCAAACTTGAGTTGTATCCCATGCCTACGAGATTATAGGATTTTTGCCCATAAAATGTATAAAGATCTATTACAGGTTGGATTATATGAACTAGTTTGAATTAAGCACATAAAAGCTAGTGTATGATGTATTTTATGGAAGGATCAACGTGCTTTTCCTTTGGTGACCAACATCAGACTACTTAGAGTATAAAGTAATTAGGCAGGCACCTAATTGAGCATTTTTTTCAACTTCACAGCTAACTCCTAGAGTAATTATTATGTTGCATTTATGGATTCCATGCTGAAGGGTCTGATCAATAATTAAAGCCATAATTTCAAAAGCCATAAATGCACTCTTCAAATACAATTTCACTAAGCTAAAGAATTTTCCAGCTAGTGAGTGACAGTGGGATACTACAAATAATTTACTTTAAAAATCCACTGCTGTGTCTTGTAGCCAATATAAATTTGCAGAAGAAGAAAGGATGTTGATTTTGTTTACTAACTCCATTAACTTCTCTTTCACAAGTAATATGCTTTCCCAGTAAATATCCCTTGATACTTCATTTAAAGTCTAAAAGAAACTCTCTGCATTAAATTATTCCATTACACATCATGAAAACTTTGGTCCTAGAATTTATATGTCTTGTCACAAAAGGCACCAAAAAACCCTTTCAAGCCAATTATAGAATTTTTTTGAGGTAAAGACTTATTTACTGGTCAAGAGATATAAGTCACTGCAGAGTGAACGATGAAGACATGATTTTTGCTAGCTGCTTATCATGTCCATTGGGCTAACAAACCTCCAGCTGTGCAAAACATTTTTTTTCTTTGAAGCACAAATTACTAAACGAGGATACTGTCCCAATCTGAAGTGTAAAAAGTATTACTGGGTAGAAATTATAAATTATTTCATTAAAGACACTTGCTCCTGTTTTATCCAAAAAGGAAATGTACAAACTTATTTTGTATTTAAAAAAGGCTTATTATAAAATAAAAACAGAGGTGAAGTACAAAAAAGACTGTAGTCTCAGTTCTTCATTATTAGCATCATGTAATTCTGAGTACTCCAGGAGAACAATCTCAGTTTTTCAGAATAGCAAAATAAAAAAATTAAACATTTATGAGGCTAACCAGAACATGAGTTATATGGTATAAGTCATTACTAAGAGGTAGAGACAAGAAGCAACATCTCCTCTGGGAAGTCTCTTTAGGGTTATCTATTACATCTCCAGCACTCTCAGAGTCGGGACTTCAAGCAAAATCATGTTTACTAAACATCTCAAATTTTAGGTCACAATATTTAATCTGGAATATGTTGGGTTTTATTCCACCTGTGTACTATTACCATTAACAAAACCCAAAACAACAAAAGTCCCAACGTATTTCTCTCTAAAATTTTATTTCAGATTTCTTTAATCACATTCAGTTGTGTCTTTTCTCATTATTATCTTTTAATATATAAACAAACTACTAATTAAAAGCCACAGAAAGTCAACACCCCACTGCAAAAAAATTTATAGGGCAATTTCTTTTATCAGATATTGTTGCTACTGGAAAAGAGAGGGGGTAAATGCATGTACAGATGTGTAAAAATATTCACTTATATCCTACTATTAAGTCTATTTTTTCTTAACTCTCCTTGAAAAAATTAACATGTGGATCATAAATCTTCTAAGAAAGTACAATAAATTTTTCTATTAAAAAATCCCAGAAAAAACCCAAAACAAGACAAAGCAAAACCCAAATCATCTTAGTTTCTTGGTTTACTAAAAAGGGTAGAAGTGAACACATTAGAATATAATTTGTACTTATAACAGAATTTTTAAAAGAGTAAAAAATTAATTCATAGTTGCAGTATTTAGGAAGTATAACAATATGTGGGATTTTTATTAGATTTTTAATAGCTTTTGGTCAGCCATTTTTCAAGAAATTATGACACCTTTTAAAACACATACCTACAATTTTAGCTTTTTTTGGTGAAGATTTCAAGCATTTCTCCTCCCAAAGTACATGAAGCTTGAAATCAGAAGGCAACTCCAACACCAGCCATCTTTCAAGCACACATCGCCAAGAACTTGTACTAAATTGTCAGCAGAATAATTCTTCTTTCAAAGCATGCTCCAAGATCCTCCATAATTAGAAGAAGAATATGGATCAGACCAAGGAAAAAAAACACATCCTGAGAAAGAAAGATGTTAGTGTCAGGATAACTGTAATTTCCTGTGAGGCACTGGACAGGCTACCCAGAGAAGCTGAGGATGCCCTGTCCCTGGAAGTGTGCAAGGCCAGGGTGCAGGGGCTCTGAGTGACGTGTCCCTTGTACTAGACTGTCCCTTCTACTGCTGTTCAATCCCCATGCTCGGGATGGAACTAGTTATCCTTAAGGTCCCTTCTAATACTAACTGTTCTCATTCCTTGCAATAAAGTATATCAGCCCAAGTTTGAAATATTTTGCTCTACCAGTTCTGCCAACCAATGAACTATTGGGCAATGTAAAACACCCTATGATTTGCCTTGGGCTGTAATTTATTTATGCATTTCTACTACTATGCTGGAACACTGGAGGGAATTGACTATTATTAAAGTCATAACATGAAAAAAGAGATTACTTTTAAAATGACAATCATACTTCCCAATTTAAACAATTCTTTCTTGCCCAGATAAATTACAGATGGTGAAACATAGACACACAAAAATCCTGCTTTGTTACTGTTCATTAGAAGTCATATAATTATTTTCACATGAAAGTAAACGAAGTAAGAGATTACATGTTCAAGGAATAATTTTTTAAGCTTCTGGAAATATATATATATATATATATATATGAAATACAAATACTGGAGAAATAAGAGTTAAAACCACAACTACTGCTATTTACAAAAAAAGATAAGTCATAATTGTTTGTGACTCTGGCAGAGATATAAAATGCTTTGGGTGTGGGTAAGGCCTGGGTCATGACTCGTAAGTGTGACAGTTGTAGTGTGCAGATAACTGATTGAAAGAACTTTCAACACAGGGAGAAGTAGGGAGAAAAAGCCTAAAGGACCACAAGTTTTGTTTGTTTTGTTTATTTACAACCACCACTGCTCGCTCTGAAATTGATGGAACTATTACACAGGCTCATTGTATAATACACCAAAGACTGGACTTTTAATATTTAAGCTTCTGGTATCAATATTTTTCAATATGTGTGCACTGTCTTTATACATTTCCATCAGGTTTTTATCTGTATGCTCTGACTCTTTATTTCTTGCATAGTTTGTACAGTATTTGGGATGTAATTCTGTGTGTTGGTACAACATAAAACAGTCTTGTCTTTCTCTCCAATTAGATTTTCTAAATTGCTACAAGGAATAATAAGTACAATTTGTTACACAATAACTCTCACTCAACTCTTTTTCTCAATAGACAGTTAGTTCTTACTCTCAACAACATCTTCAGTTTTTTAAATCCAACAGATTAAATGTAAACAGAAACCCACCTAACAGTAAAAAAGCAATTAAAACTGATTCATATCTGTGAATTTCTTATATTTTCTGGGATGTAAGAGGGGAAATAAAAGCTAAAAATTATAAAGAAATATGAAGTAACTGAAAAAAAGTATTGAATAAAAAAAAATTTTCAAGTTCTGATGTTTTTAAAAATCTGTTAGGTCCATTGTGTCATTTCTTCTTTGACTTCAGCCTCATTTTACATGCACAGAGACTGCCAGAAGAGACCAAAAGAAAAGAACATCTGAGGAAATATATCAGTGGCAGACATTTTGAGTTATCAATACCCTTGATTTTTGTCATGGAGAGAAGGGAGATATAGAGAAAAATCAAAGCATTACTATAATACTGCCATCCAAATAATATGAATTTTCTGAACCCTATTAGAAATACCATTGCACAAACTAGGTATAGTGTCAACATATTTTTCTTTGGCCCTTAGCAGGAAAATGCAAATGTTGTCTACCTTTTTTCATGGGTAATTGAATTGGTTTTTTATTTTGATGAATAAAGAGAATATATTTATTCATTTTTTGGCTTTGTTTTGGGTTTTTTTTTTTTTTTTGTTTGTTTGTTTTCTTTTTCTTCTTTAGCCAGGCTCCCTGTAGCTTATTAGCTGTGTTGATTTCCATCCATTTGCCAATTTTAGTTTCACAGGAGCCAAAATCAAACACAGTTTCTCCATGTTGTCTTACCAACGGCTTCCTTTATTTCTCCTGTTTTTCTTCTAAATGTATTTCATCTGCAACCTGATCTCCAGTCTTCCTGAGCGCCTAGAGCACCTGTTGCTGATTTATTATCTTACAGAGGCTTGCTAGCAGCTGCTCTTTCTCTTTGCTTATAGCCTCTGAGAGGTGCCAGTGCATTTGGGCTATGTAGGCAGCCTGATGGGTATGCAGGTTACACAGTATAACTCAAACTAAACAGGGCACATCCCGGGTGGGGAGGCGGAAGAACCAGGAAAAAAAGAAGCTTAATTTCTAGTTTTAATAAAAGTAGTATTAATTTTTTTTCAAGGCAAACCTAAGGACTTTACTGTGTGGGTAAATATATCCCATTAGTAACATTTACCTATCACAGATAACCTATCACAATGGTTTGGTAACTAGGGTGCTTTGAGTTGTTTTTCCACCAGTTCTGAAACTTTTAACCATTTCTTTCATGTTTTCCTGATTTGTTTTCTATAGCAACCAGTGTCACCCCTGCTGGATAGGGTATCCAAAATATGCTGTCTTTGTTACAATACATACATGTGTATGTATATAATGTGTATATGTAGCAGAATGCAGATATGTGCAGTTGCAATTAACAGGCTTCATAATGTTCTTTGCAGTCATTTTACATTTATTTCTGTCTCTGAATCCTCCTAGTAAGTTATATTGTATATTCAAGAGGAGTTTTATTTTTGTTTCTGTTGCAAGTTGTGTTGCAGTACTTCATTTACATCATAAAAATAAAAGTTCTCAGATAATTTTGACTCATTAGTTTGTTTTAGAGCTAAGAAAAACATATAAACTAAGAGATTTGTGCTTGTCGGGTGATATATAGTAAAAACTTGGTGAAGGGCTCAGCTAACTAATAATAGCCAGAAGCTAAGGGCATGCTCCTGCTATGTAACTACTGTCAGCTTACGTCATGGTAAAGAAATTTACTGAAGTCTGAAATTTACTTCTGCTGAAGTCCTTCTGTAAGAGTAAAACATAATTCAGACACACTCACTGGCAAATGGATAGTTACTATTTTTTCTTTCAAGATTACTGAAGGTTATGTTTACAAAACTGGGTGAGAGTCACACTCCAGGAACAACCCAGAACTATTGTGTTAAACAGCTTGAATTAAGCTTGCCTTTCAGCAAGTTTCTCAAGTTAATCAATTTGTATGTTCAAAAATAAGAATCTGATCGATTTGGGAATTATCAGAAAGGACTCAAATAAATATACAGACTTGATTGTTTCATATATGGTAAATGGCTTTAAAATGGTAAGATTTTTTCTAAACTTTTTACACTTTCAGGATTTCAGATTTTACATAGGTACCTTGCTACCATCATTTCACACCCTCTCGCCCCCGCAAAAAAAATTAATTTGCAAGATTCCTTACAATACCAGCAGGACTACTATTGTAGAAAAACTACTTTAAGTCCACAGATTTTTGATCCAAATACTCTAGATATAAAAATAGTAAGTCAATAATAAGTTCTAGATAGAATTGTTTGCTCTGTCTGGAAGAATCAATGCTTTTTACACAGTGCAAACCTCTATATAGCAAATAAATATTGGGAGATTTGACACTATTTCTACCTTAGGAACAAGTACTCATAAAAAAGATTAAAATCTAACTACAGAGAGATAGAGAAATCTTCTAAAGCCTACGGGTTAAAAAAAAAAAAAAAAAGAAAGGAAAAAACAAACTTGGAGGAGATTAACTCTATATGGGTAACATCTAACCTGTTAATATATAACCTGTCATTTTTACTGCTGTCTTGCCATTAGATAAAACAGGCCAGATAGGATATTGGAAGATGTTTAGTAATCTCTGTTTTGTTGCTGTGTGTTCTTGTCTGAATTAATCTGAAAAGCTTCCTCCTTGGCAGAGGTCAAGGAGTGAACAATACCACAGAAGTCTTATCTAAATTGAGTATTAGCTCCATTTTCATTAAGTCACTTTGTAACTTTCTGTTAGCTTAGCATGAAAAATAGTGTTAATCTTGGTGGTCCCCTTATCAGATAGCAACAAGACAGTGTCATCATCATACAAGTAAATAAAAGATTTATCAAAGCTGAGAAAAAGGAATTATATGCACACTAAAAAATATAATAAACATTTGAACAACTCCAGTACTGGCTGTGGCATTTGAGGGGAAAAACACCTAAAAAGCAGCCTCCCTCCCCATCACCCAAAACCCACAAACAAAACCAAGCAATAAAAAAAAAATACAAAAAACAACATCAGCAACAAAACAAAATCAAAACCAAATTAAAAGCACCAGCAACATTTGTGGTTTTAATTTGTTGTTTTCTTTAGCTAAGTAAGATTGCAATCATGACAATACTAGGTTATTAATACCAGATCCCTGCTTTCACTGATACTGTACTGAACTAATGTATGTGAAATAGGTTCTCTGAGTTGAACTTCAGAGCATCTTATCTGAGGAGGAAAGTAGTTTATTTGTAAGATGATAGAAACCCATCCCTATATGATCAGGGCCATCAGAGGAAAGAAAAAAATCCATCTATGACTCTTGCTTCTGAAAGAAAGGTAAACATTATTAAGTGATAATTCCAACAAAATTAAAACCTGAGATCCTTGTAATGTGATTATTGCAGACCTTTTTTTTCACTCTCAGGCTTTGGCCTCATTAGGAAAAGCAAGACAAAATTGTTCACCTTCCAACCCACATCAAGTTTTCCTGGTGAATATTAATTTAAAGAAAAAAAATCCACCTATATTAGCTATCTGAAAGACAATGTATGCCTTAACAAACAAGATTACTGTTCAGAACTTGACACATTTTTACTTTATTTGATGTTGCAGAATGAATAATAATGCGTATAGTTATAGAGAGCTGTCAAAAGAAACAAAATTTATAAAATAATCACAGTGCAGAAGCCATTTAACCATACAATGACTTTAATTTTAATGCTTTCATTTTGAAAGAGTTTATATGAAAGAAATTACATGAAAGAAACTTGAATTATGTAGGAATTTTGGTGAAGTAGTACATTCATAAATTCCATGGCTAATATGGCAGCTTCCAAGTCAATAATTTGTTTCAAGAAGACAAATCCCATATCATACCTCAAGATAGCACAGACACTTCCTGATTTAATGCTACACCAAGCAGTGGTGGAAAACAATAGGTCTAACCTAGAGGTAAGTAGTTTCAAACCTGTGTTGTGATTTTAAAAGATTTTAAGCTTAATTTGGATTAATTTTGTGGATTTTCTTTATGGTTTTGGGTTTTTTTTTTTTGTATTTGGTTGTTTCTGTTAAGTTTGGGTGGGGTTTTTTTGTTGTTGTTTTGTTTGGGGTGTTTTTGTTTTGTTTTAGTTTGTCTGTTTTTTTGTGGCCTTTAGTTTTTTGTGGTTTTGTTTGTTTGTTCATTTGTTTCATTTTGTTGGTGGTGTTTTGGGGAGGGTTCTTTTGCCGGGGGGAAGGGGGAGGTTAGGATTGCCAGGTGTGTTGGGATTTTTTTCTTCTTTTGTACAATGATACTTTGTGTTAAGACATGGAGATATTTTGTTTCCAGGGTTTATACAAGACTTTAAAGTGGCACTCAATTCGGGAGCAGTGGAATCCAAAGGCAGCTCAGACAAATAAGGATCACCCTTGTTGTGGCAGACTGCTGATCTAGAAGAGCACCAGATCAAATCACGCCTTAAAATCCTGTGAAGGAATCTCATATATTCTAGGATACCTAAAACAGTATTGCATGCACATGGTTACAGAAATGGACTGCCTCCCACTAAAGTACCCTGAATAGGTTCCTGTGCCTGTATGTAATTGCTGAATAGCTTTGCTGATTTTTACTGTGCTATTGGGAGAGTAAAATAATAATCGATGTATGAATCTTAGCCCTATGATCTTATTTTACTTATCTTCCATACATATGAATATCCAACTAGTCAGATTATTTTAAATTCCAGTATCCAAATTATAAAATGGGTAATGCAAACTTATTCTATTAATTAAATTATGTGTGAGTATTTTTTTAATGCAACTAGTTAAATAAAATTCAAATTTGTAATTTAAATAAAATGTAAAGTTGTAGGCTAATTAAAAAGTCTAAAATATAATTAAATTATTGGATAGAAACTTAGCATAACAGCTAAATGTTTTCTAGGAAGTAATGTATGATGATGAAGTACAGAAGACCCTTTCTTTTGAGTATTTTATTTAACTTTGGAAATGAAAGTCATCAAGTCCTAACCTAAGGATACTGCCAGGTATTTAATTTAAAGTATAATCTTTTACTATTGTTGGAATATATAGCACTTTTTTTTTTATAATGACTGGCATCATTAATTTATATTTTACTGGAATATAAACTGTAAAATCCCTATGTCTTCCTTTGGTCTAAAACCCATGATTTTTGATTCCAGTCAAAAGAAACAACAGTTCTGCAAGTGTAGTTCAGCATGCTGCTCTAAATTTCTTCTCTTTTTCAGCATATACCCAAAAATTGGGAGGAGAAACAGATGTTTTCAAATTGGTTTTACAGAGATCATTCAAAAGTTTACCTGGGGAGTAAATGAAAATTGCTGTAGAATCTGGCATTATATTTTTATGGAAAAAGAAAGCTGGTCAATGAGCCTTAAGCAACAAATGTTGCATGCTAATAAGACCTTCTCTTAGACATATGAATTTCAAGCCCCTCGTGTTTAGGAAAGGACCAGTTCTTAGTCTGAAACATAGATTTTAATAGTGCAGTGGAAATACACGACCTTACAGTTTGTAAATAAACCAAAACCAAACCAGACCAGATAAAAATTTCTGCTTTCAAAGTACCAAAACATGAATTATTTTTCTCCAATAACACAGCCCTCAGCCTTATGTAGCCTAGCAGCATGTGTAACAAATGAATTTTCAGCTACTTCCTGCCTGATACAATTACTGGTCCATTCATTTTTTCATGTAATGCACCTAACAAAAAAAATGTAGGGACATTTACTGTAGGCTGTCATACGTTATTGTTGTTAAGGAGAAGGTTCAATTTAAACTTATTTCTCAGCCCAAGTCCTTCCCAACGGATGCAACTTGGGAAATTTTATAAAGAGGGTTAAGTCAATACCAGCTTGACTTGACTGCTCTTGCCATCTGTTTATCATAGTCCTTTCAGCAGCTGTTTTGCACTCTTCTATTGACTAAAGGATATTGACATTGCTTGACAACTGCCCGGTGTATGAAATAAATATTTATCTCATTTTTTTGCCTAACAGCTGTTGATTCATCCATGCTAACATATTTATGGAACATCCATCACATATTTAAAGGGTGGACATCTTCCACTGTACTTTGGTGGGAGAACATCGGGCAATGAAGAAAGGCAGCCAGAGGAAGTTAATGACACAGCTATGCAAACAAGACTTTCAATTTTAGTAATGTACACATGAATCACCTTTTCCTGTGACTAAAGAGCCCTGCAGGTAAGTAGGTAAGACATAGTGCCAAAATACGTCTTGACTTGAGTAAGAATCAACTTACTAGGTTAACTTACATCAATTTCTGTGATTTTATTTCTGTTTTGAAAAACTTGTTTATGTGTTCTATTGAAAAGAGGTATTATATAAGCACCATATGTCAAATATGGTCAAAATATGTCAAACTATTTTAAAAATTATTTGAGGATAAGGACTTCTTCACCTGAATGGTTAGATTTTGTATTTATGCATGCAAAAAATAATGATTTAAAGTAAAATTGGAGCCCTAAAAGAAGAATTTTAAATCTGGTTGTAGTTACAGAACCTTCTTGTTTTCTACCAAAAAAGAACAATATATTTTCCAACAAAAAAGAAAAATATGTACATTACAAATGTAGTTTTATTTTAAAATAACTTTGTATTTATTCAGAATTAGACTGTTCTACAACAGACTCTTGAGAAAGCAAACTGGGCTCTCACACACCCTTGTCAGCAGAACTGGAAAGAAGGCAAGATAGAAAAACATGTGAGGAAAATTAAAAAAAAAAAAAAAAAGAGAAAGTGTAATGAAAAACAAAACAAAACAAAAAACTCAAACAAAAAACAAAACAACAAAACCATCCTGGCATACAGGGGTGGGAATGTTGGAATGACAGACTTGAGGCTGTGCCAGCACTGCTCTGCAGTGGCCAAAACACTGGTGTGTTATCAGCCCGTCCCTAGCTACCAATGAAAGCACAGACCTGCGAGGGCTTCTCTGTGAAAAATTAGCTGCATCCCAGCCAGACCAGTTAACAAAGAAGTGTAGCCTAGATTGACAGCAAAGAATTCTCTTTGTCCCTGTAGTGCTTCCATCCCACCTTAATTCTTTTCATATCTTTGTATTTCCAATGAGAACTTCAGCTTGAATCATGGGGAAGGTTCAGTGGATTTATATAAAGTAAATATGCTAAATATTACATGTTTCATCTCAAGTTCAATAGCAATTGTAAATCTTTTATCCTTAATTATGTCTCACACCCTAATTCTCTTTGCTTCTCAGGCTTAAAATATGTAAGAAATGTTGAAATACGAAGAAGACATGAGATCTAAAGTCTTCACATTAATTCTTAACATTAACTAAACACTCTCAAAATATACATTGGATATAGCAACTCCATATTTCAAGAATAAACTACACTATATAAACTAAATTAAATTATATAAATGAAAATGTTTCAAAAAACTCCATGAATACTACACCAGCAGCAACATAAGAAGCATTTTTCACTGCTAAAAATTCTGAAATTCAAAGTATGGTTTCAGATAAGCTAAATTAATGTTTATCTAAGTGAAATATCTTTTTGGGGGAAAAAAATGAAATCTATTTTCAAGTTCTGACAAGGAATAGGTAAAGTAAAATAGGTGCACTGGTATTACTGATGGTACTACTTCTAGAGATGGAAAGTTTAATGAGTATCCGGGCACATGTATAGGTGGTTGTGTGGCAGAGCTGATCTGTACCAACTCTGGGGCTGGCGCAGCAGCTGGCTGCTCCCCAGGAAGTGGACAATCCCCTACTGTCTCTCCAAGAGGCTGGAGTGGATGTAAGAGTCAGAAAGGGAATTGAGGTAGGTCCCTGCTCAGGGTGCCAGGTGAATCTGCTTCTCTTCCCAGGTGCCCCTATGGAAGAGATAGGAGGGTCTGGAAACTGAGGAGCAGGAAAATGATGAGTTAAAAGAAGGAACACCTGGGGAATTGTCTAAGGCTATGGATGGTTACAGGTTATTCAGGAGAGATAGGCAGGGCTGGTGAGGCTGAGGAAGTGGCATTGTATGTAACAGAGGACTAGAATGTATAGAGGTTGCAGTTGGAAATGGTTCAGAGATTCTGGTTGAGGACTAAGGAACAAACAAATAGTGAGGATAACAGTGTGGGAGTCTACTAGGGATCACCTGGCCAGGGTGATAATACCAATGAGTTATTTTTCAAGGAACTAAGGGATACCTTCAAATTAACTGCCCTTTTCCTTATGTGGGACTCCAGCTTGCTAGTTGCCAACTGGGAAGACCACATAGCTGGCACAGTGAGGTTCAGAAGATTCTTAAAAAACATGGATTCTTAAAAAAGAATCTTAACAAGGTTCTTAGAAAAACAAGCTTTATGGTACATGTACTGAGGGAGCCAACCAGGAAACATGCCCTAATTGATTTGTTGCTAGTTAACAGTGTGTCTCATGAGTGGTGGTTGATGGCTGTCTTGGCCATGCTGAACTCAAAGCCATGGAGTTTAAAATTTCTGTGGTTAGGAGGAAAAATGCCAGAAAAACCTCAACTCTGGACATAACAAGAGCAGAATTCAGGCTGCTCAAGCAACAAGTTAGTGAGGTCTAGTAAGTGAGAAAATGTTATTGAAGTTGCCAGTATTCGTAAATTTAGATCACTATCTAAGTAACACCTCCTAAAGCCAAGGAACTGGTACTTCCAAAATGGAGCTAAGGTAAAAAGAGAAAGTATTTGCCCAGTGGAAGCAAGGGCAGGTGATATAAGAATATAGAGATGTTGCTTGCCACTCTAGGGAGAAAATTTGTCAAGCCAAAGACCAGTGTGAGTTGAAGGTGGTCAGTACTGTGGGAAGAAATAAAAAGAGCTTTTTAAAAGAAAAAAAGATCGTGCAGGATTAAAATAAGCTCATTACCTGATGAGGGTGGTCACTTATAGTGACATATGCAAGACATATAGTGACATATGCAAGAGATATTTAATACTTTATTTATCTTCTTCTATAACACAAATGATGGGCCCTGGGCTACTACGGCTCTGAGCTGGAGGATCATGTCTATGAAAAATGAGTGATAAATTCCCAGTCAACCCTGAACTTGTTCACAATCCAGTGCTCCAGCTCAATCCCTATAAGTCTGTTGGGCTTGATGAAATTCATCTGAGTATGCTCAAAGAGCTGGCTGATATCATTCTGAGGCCTCTCTCAATGATTTTTGAATGGTCTTGGGAATCTGGAGAGGTCTCAGTCAACTGGCAGCTGGCTAACATTGTCCCAGTTTTCAAGAAGGATAAGAGCTATGATCCTAGAAACTACAGGCTGTCACTTCAATACCTGGTAAAGTTGTTGAGATGATTCTAAGATACAACACCTGAAGGTCAATGCAGTCATCAGTCAGAGGCAGCACAGTTTCATGAGAGGAAAATTCTGTTCATCAAACCTGATTTCCTTTTATGACCAGCTTATTCGACTAGCTGTTCAAAGGAAGTGAGTTGATATAAATTTCTGGATTTTAATGAAAATTTCAATGCTGTCTCTTACAGGATCCTTTTTGGTGGAAAATACCCATCCCGGAGCTGGACAAACACATCATGTGATATGTCAGCAACTTGGCCACAAGGGGTTATAGCGAATGGGATGACATCATACTGGTGACCTGTCACTAGCAGGGTTGCATGGGGATTGATTTTATTGCCACTTTTCTTCAAGGTTTTAAAAAACTATTTAGACACAGAAACTCAGAAGTTTATATATATGTATATGTATATGTATATGTATATGTATATGTATATGTATATGTATATGTATATGTATATGTATATGTATATGTATATGTATATGTATATGTATATGTATATGTATATGTGTATGTGTATGTATATGTATAATGAGAAAAAGAGAGTGGTCGTATAGTTGTTACACTGAGTAAAACAAAAGAAGAACCATTTCCTTAAGTATTGCTTGTATCAAGGACAGTATGGACTGTGCTTTGTGACATCACCTTGTCAGATCTTTCAGACTAAATTGTACCTTATGTGCATCTGTGGGGAAATGCTTAAGAATAAATGAGTATGCAAACACAAAAAGGAGAATTAATTATTGGCAGGTGTGTGTTATTTTGAAGTATACCTGTAGCATTTACAGATCTGGGCTGGAAATCCTGTTTTGATGGAACAATGAAAATCAAAACTCTTCTTGGTTTGTTAAATCTTTCATCATTCACACTGCAGAACGTATAACCATTCAAATTCTTTCATTTTTTCTAAGCAAATATATCTCTTTAGTTTTCTCTTGCTCTAACTTAGAGTCTCTCCTGAATTCATTTGTGTGGTATTATAATCTTTAAAAAGCTTGTCCTTTTGAAGTTTGCTTAATCCATCCATCTAGTTTATAATGCTCTTTTGTGTTCCTAATAAAGACTTTAAAATTTCTAAATGATTATTGCTTTTTGTTTTATTAACTATATAAATCAATAAAGAAAAGTAACCTAATTATAATACCATTTCAGAGAGCACCTCCAGCGCAAACATTCTAGCAGTGATCAACCATATAGTTTGCAAGGAGTACAGTTAGAAGAATTCCCCTACATTTTCTTATCCTGAAAAAACATTGTAGGCATGTTTTTTAAATCACTGCCTTAATTCCTTAATTAATTAATTTTACTCTAATGTTAACTCTACCTCCTTCAGCATCCTAGTGCTGAAATAAAGTCTTTATCAGTGGGCTCCAATATTTTTATTTCAGAGTGTACTTACTCACAGCTATACTTTTCCAAGTGTGTAAGCCATCATTCTTTTCTGTTAGCTTTTAAGTATTTCACAGTTAAGTATTCTCCATTTAAGGTTCCTCAGGTGACCTTTGAAATTTGCAAAATATACAGAATAGAAAACAAAACATAAAATCCGAGGGGTGTAATTTCTATACTTGAAATACTATTAATGTTTCTTAAAGTGTAGTATAAATTTTAGACACAATAGAATTGGACACCTAGGGAATATATGAAGGGCTGAAAATTTCAGCCTTTGTCAATATGTCAAAATTAAGGACATTTTTTTCAGCTACAATACTAAATGGACATGAGATGCAAAACTAGATG
This sequence comes from Melospiza melodia melodia, assembly GCF_035770615.1. NCBI lineage: Eukaryota > Metazoa > Chordata > Aves > Passeriformes > Passerellidae > Melospiza > Melospiza melodia. The sequence goes on along the minus strand of NC_086226.1, from coordinate 57,248,315 downwards.
ACCTTTCTTTCTAAAAATCAAAATAGTTTTTTGTTTCCACTTTGTCCTTCCCAAGTGTCTTTAGTAAGCCTTCAGCACATAATGTTTTTTGAATCTCTCAAACTCTATTTGAGGTTATAAATAAATAAATAGATATAATTAAATTGCATTCTGATGGAGCTGCAGAAGAATGTCTGTTCCTCTCAGAAAACTGACATGAAGGTTTTTAGTATTCATTCAAGGCTTGTAGTACTCATTGTATTGTAAAATCCTCCTGATATAGAGTTTCACAGTTCTAATTATCTAGGGTCCCTATATAATAGGATACCAAAAATAAAAAGAAAATCCCTTATTCCCCAAATTTGGGACCTTATCTGTAAAAACTGCTTCAAAGTAAGCATAGATTTCAACTTGACTCCTAGTATTACAAATACCTAATTCAAGATTTTCTATACGTATTTTAGATCCATATGTATGAAAATCATGCTACAGACAAGAAAGTGCTGGCCTCCTCCTGTTACAGTTTATGAATATGGGGTACTGTGGTTAGAAACTTCACTTATTAAAAATGGGGTGGAACTCTGTCAAGGGCCATAGATAAATCAGCTAAATTTTTGGGTTTATTACTTCTTCATAATTACTGGATTATTTGAGATGATTGTGTAAAATCTGTTCACATAATTAAGCAAATAATTACTGAGTTATGAATTAACGCTTCACATTTCTCCATGTAAAACATCTTAATGAAGCCAATTTTTCTGTCCTATGGAAACCACTATTAGTAACCAAAAACTTCAGTGAACAGGACTCATCGCTGTTTTGGTAAATATTTTCTTTTTACAAAAATTCTAGACTATTTACATGGTTGATGCCCACTTCCCAACTGAGTTTAAGTTTCATTACTAATGTAAGCACTTAAAAATCCCTTATAAAAATTAAGCCCTTACTGGCAATGTTGGTCATGCTTATCTAGGAAACATTTCTATTTTCTTTAGAAAGTCAGATTTTTGTTGTGGCACAAGTGAAGAAAGGTTTAAGAAACTCCAGAGTAGCAGAACTGTTTTGGAATAAGGAAAGAAAGATGTGTTACCAATCATACAACATGCATTGATCATGTGATGTGAATAATACAAAAATAATGCAGTCTTGGGATTGACACAGAAAAGATATTGCATCCTTTACTGTAAGTCATTTGTCTCTCTTTCCTTTATGAATTCAGCTATCTTCCCACGAGGCAGCAGTAAACCTGAGAACAGCACTGCAGCCTTACTCGCCTTAGAATTACAATAAGAGGCACAGGAGAATATTCACAATATAAACCAGACAGCTGAGTCAGATATGAGTTGTTATAAGTCTTGCTCTCAATTTTTTTATTAAGTTTTCTGTCTTTCTACTATTTAACATTTCAAAGTCATCTCAATATATTCTACAAATATATTCTAGGAAAAAGAACGGTGGAAAATACTTCATGACAGCAAAGTCAAAGTTTATTCCATATCTTAAGGGGACACCACCACTGCTATTACAAAGCCATAGATTGCAAAAATAATCTTTAGTGACTAACACATTTGGGGCATACTTTGTCTTTTTAATTTGCCTCAGAAATATGTAAAACAATTTAACAACTTCTCAGCTACCTTCCAGTTTGTTTTGCCATGCTTACATATGTGTACTGCCACATGTAATATAATGTCCTTTAGAGAACCATAATTACTTTTACAGTTTCAAATTTTGTGAGTTTTTTCTGCATGTTTAGGCTCAATGAAGAACCTGGAATTCCATGGTCAGCCAAAGCAATTCACAAATTAAAAATTATTTGTCTAATTTTCATCTTTCAACAAAGACTAAATGTGAAAATATGGTGACACCAAGGGCAATTTCAAAAATTTTATAAGCTACTAAAATCAGAATCTAAGTAAAGCTTATTTGGCAAATGACATTGTCAGTAGTTAATTATACACATAAAACTATCAATATTCAAGTGCACTGAATAAGACATTATTCCCAGGAAATCCCTCAGGTAAAAAAAAATAAAACCAAAACTTTTAACCTATTATTCACAGTTACTGTTTCAAATTTATAATTTCTCAAGGTAAAAATCTTGAAAAAACCTTGTATGTAAAAATCATTTCGTACTTTCAAACGCTTCCTCCATGTGCATGGCAGTTAGGGGCAGCAAGAAACAGGTGTTTTAATAAAATTCATCTTGATGCATCTGCAGCTGGATGTTAGACTTCTGTTCTTGTATTTGCAGGGTTCCCAGATAAAGGAGGGAATGATAAATCTGACTCCATGTTCTTAGAAGGCTAATTTATTATTTCATTATACTGTATTATATTAAAGAATACTATACTAAATTACACTATGGGATACAGAAAGGATACAGACAGAAGGCTAGAAAGACACTAATGAAAAACTCGTGACTCCTTCCAGAGCCCCGACACAGCTTGACCGTGACTGGTCATTAAGTCAAAGCAATTCACATGAAACCAATGAAACAACGAACTGTTGGATAAACAATCTCCGAACACATTCCAAAGCAGCAAAACACAGGAGAAGCAAATGAGACAATATTGTTTTCCTTTTTCTCAGCTTCCCAGGAGAAGAATCCTGGGTGAGGAGATTTTTCCAGAAAATATGACGGTGACATTCTGTATAATTACATATTTAGAAAAGATGTTTTGCTTCTACAGAGAAGCAATAACAATGCTAACACAAGCTGACCTAGTAAACACCTTGCATTCAATTGACTAAATGTATGCATTTGTTTTAGATTGTGGGACAGATTATATAAAGAAAATACATACATTACCCTAAATTACATTCATAAACAAAAAAAGAATTAAATCAAATATGGTTCCATTTTTTAAATTTGATAACTGCTGTTTCTGCATTCTCTGATAATCTATATGAGTATGGAAACAAGGACAGAAAGGAAAGGCCTTAAAGGGATCATTTAAAACTTTTACAAGTATCTGGGATATCTAGTTAATCTATGATTCTGTAATAATAATACTTATTATTATTGTTAATAATAATAATAAGTAAAGATACCATGGGAGTCTGGTTTTTGTGCCTCAGATTTGCTAGATTTCTGGGATAACTTGACCACATCATTTTACTCCAGTTTGCAAATGAATGAAATGAAAAATATTCCCAATATCTATCTGATTTTTAATTTTACCAGCAGCCTGCAGATTCACCTGATTTAGTTAGTTCTGTGTAAAGAGCAGGGACAAAATTTTGATGCTGAAATTAGCATCAGCCCACACACGGAGGGGCCACACGGGGTCAGAACTGATAAAATGATGGCAAGGAGTATGACACATGTCATGCTCCTCTACCCTGGATTTAAAATCTGCTGAGATTACACTGGGTGGTGACACACAGTGTCACAGTGGTGACCATCTGCCTCTCTCTTTCTCTTTTTCTCTGTTTCCCTTTCCCTTTTTTTTCTTACCTTCTGCTTCTTGAAATACATTGCAAGCCAAACCAAAAAATCCGGTCAATGCCTTGCTAAGTGCATTATACATTCTGGTTATTCTAAATTTTGCAAAGTGAAAGTTTTCCAAGTGCCTTATTCTGTGTGGATGCTCTAAAGTTTGTAACTAAAAATTTTTTGTTACTGACCTTATTAGATTTTTATAATTTCTCCTGCATGCTACCCAGAATAAAACTTCCCCTGAAGAGAACAATGGCATTACAGGCTTTTCTTCCAAAAGCCTACGAACAACTGCACAGACACCATCTGATTGCTTGTGCTGGCACTTGCAAATAATTACCTATGACTTTTTAAGTAGAGTGACACTAAACTCACTATATTATAAAGAGTGTTATTACAAAAAATTTTATCATTCATATAATAATAAAAATAGCATGCTCCAAAGTACAACTACAGTCTCAAAAGAAGAAAATTGCCATTGGTGGTTTCTAAATTACTTGAAGCAGACCATTTGAGATTTGCGAAAGGAAAAATAATCTCAATATAACCCCTAGAACAAACATATCTAAACCTAGCCATACTCACTAACCTCCTATATTGATTAACTCTTAAGAAAAGACAATGTTTTATATCTCTTCTGGAGTGATTCAGAGGTGTTAGCAATAGGTAAGGCTTTATAAAGGGAAGGCCTTGTAACATGGCTCAGACCTGTTACTTAGGCTAAGTAGAAGGGAACTGTGGAAGAGTGACTCAGCTGGAATAGCGGTAGAGAAATGTGAGAGACGTGAGAGATGAGCTCTCCACATTTCACTGTCGCACGTCCACATTGTGGTGCATGGTGGTTGGTTGACTTAGGCTTGTTGTGCCTTATGTAAACTCAAAACCAGCTAACTGTTCAAAAAGGCCAGTCTTTTGGCAATAAAGAGCACTCCTTTGCACTTGCCTGGGGTCCCTACGTCGCTCATTATTGCAACACAGAGGATTCTCATAGAGACAATTTTTACTGCTAGTGTGTGTGGTCTAATATTTTAGTTCAATAGGAACAGGAAGCTTCCATTGTGTTCTTTCCTTCAGAAACTATGTTAGCAGAATACAGAACTCTTAATTAAATATACTTCTGTTTCTCAACCTTGCATTCTCTGAATTGTTGTATCCCTCTAAGTGTAAGCAATTATGTAACTACCACTGGCTCTTTGAGCTATTAAAGACAAACACTGTTAACTCAGTCTTAAGTCAGCAGTATCAGTGGAGAAACTCTGAGAAAACTTGCAACGATTTCTTGATGCTCTAATTTTAGGATGACAGCTACTTACAGGTCTCACATCCATTTCGTTTAAAATTCATTAGAGCTGTGATAGCTCAAATCCAAACAAACTCAGAAAAGTAAAAACTCTTCTAAGTGTCTTAACCGCATCTCCATTTCAGTAATAAGACACTGCCAAACAAATATGCAGATGACTGCCACACTTCAAATCTAGTACATATGGATGTAGATTCATTTTCACGGAAAGGGAAACAAGTGTTTTTTTACAGTTAGTATCTCACTTCAATATAATGGCTGTCCTTGCTTCATCTATGCATTGCAGGACATGTTCTAAGCCTGCTCTGGTGGTAAATAATTCTTAAATAATCTGAGTGCCTATAATGTTAAAGTGCGAAATGTTCTTTCTGAAGAATTGAACCACTCAAGTCTTCAGGTCTAAGAACAAAATCAGGATTTTCCTTCCTCCACTAAAATCCTAGAACAATTACTCATAAGTTCATTAAGGTGCCAGCTTTAAAATCACTTCTCATACAATTCCGCTTTAATAGATGTCACATTCTACAGCACAAAATATAGGAAATAAAGGAAAAAAGACACTACTTACATATAGTGTTTAAACAAAATACTGGAAAAAAATTATCACTAGAAATGAAATATAAATAATTAGTACTTTTATGAAAGAATTACTGAATGTTGCTGTAAAAAACACTTAAATTTTCTTAATATCAACCAAGCAGTTCCTTAACTAGACTAATCTCTTTTAAATGAGTATTTTAGATCAGTCAGATGCATATACTGAAACTCAGCACATTCCTCAACGCTGGTCTCAACATAATTTATGCTGAATCCTTAATATTTTGTTGCCTTCACAACATGGAAAACATTTGTTACTGAAAATTTTTAATGCTTCTTAATTTCTTGTAATTGTGCTTGAAATGTCCAAATCCTGATGTCCATGACTTGAAAATATAAGAGATCAGCTACTTAGAATGAAGACAAAGAAACTCCTTTACAGCTTCTGACTAAGTGTATCCAGTTTCTGCTCTGAATATAATGCTGCAAAGCTTTACACAGCATTTCACCTACAGTTATTCCATTTCAACTTTACTTACACTTTATGTATAGAGACATATAAATCCTATCCTATATTGAATGTTCTCTCATTAGATTTGTGCCTTGCTAACTGTTAAATACCTTTTAAAAAAAGATCTTAAATGTATTTCGTGACATTTTGTCTTATCATTATTATGTCACCACAATAGTACTGCACATATAAAACAGAAAATATCTATAAAGATAAATATTTAAATATCATGCTTTCTTAGTAAAGCAGCTAGAAAACTCTTAGACACTCTAAGAAAGCATTCATACTCAAAATTTCAGATTACAAACAATTTGAGAAATACTTATCAGTGACATCCAGGAAGAGCGCTTCCATTTCTTGACGCTTTATTGGGGTTGTTACTGACCTTGTGATCTGTAAAATCTACACTTTTTGAGCATCTGTGGAACCAACCATGTAAGTAATATGGAGAACAAAGCAAGAACCAGGGTGAAGACACTAGCAGTGTATTTTTTAATCAGTACTTATATAGCACTAGAAATAAAATATAAAGAGACTATAGAATGCTGTAATATATGGTATAATTCCTCAAACTTTTGAATCAAGAATACCTAAGAAGTGCCTTTTTATTTTATAGCATTTTAAATTACAATTTCAATTTACAACTTTTCTTTTTCTTTAAAACAAATCTACTTTTCATGTGTATTAAACAAATGAAAACACTGTAGCTATCTAAAGACCATTAGTACATGTTATAAAAGAACAGACTTTGAGGGTCTATGCAGATTAAGAGAATTTGACTATTCTAACTTGTGAAAGGATTCTCTTTGGTAACTGTGACAGCAACTTTCCAGGATGTATTTATTTCACTGGATGTGCAGAAGCAGTTTCATGAGGCATATATTAATACTCAATAGAGATATCTATAAAAATAAATGTTAAAGCTGCCATAGAAACCATTTCTAGGCTATAAGTCCTGGGAATTGCAATGTCACTTCAGAGGGAAGCTCCAAGAGAGTCTCAAACAGTACAAGGAACATCAGCAGGGTATATTTATCTTACTTCTATAAAAACAACAGTAATTGTATATGTAGATAAAATCAAGCTAATATTTATATTTTACCCATCAAGCTGTTTTCTTTTTTTTCTCTCAGACTGATCTGGACTCTGAATTAAAGATCTATACATACTGTGCTTTCCAGTTCCAGAATGCAGAAATTCCCAGCACCTTTTATGAATTTTAGTGAATTACTTTCATTCCTTAAAATTGAAACAGACCGTGCACAATCAGTCATTCAATTAAAAATGCTAAACTGTACTGCAAATTTCAGGATGGAAATCAGTAGATTGCATAAAAGAGTCCCCTCTAGATAGTTTTTCTGGTTTGTATGAGTTCAGTCTGGAAGTCAAGCAAAACCTTCCTGGGACAGTAATTTTTCCTGTTAAATGAAAATATATATACACACACAGGCATCTGATTAGAGTACCTTAAACAATGTTTGCCTATATTGTCTGGCCATATAACCTTCATTTTGTAATAAAAATAATGAATAACATTACTGACCAAACTTTATTACTCTCCATGTATAGAAATCATACTCCCTACATGTCAGGCTACAGTATGTTGATGTAAGTTTTCATCAGTTTCATGAGCACAATGTCATTGAAATCAGCTTTTCATTTCATTTGTCTAATTTCAATCTCTTAGTTTCATTTACCTGTAGTAAGCTATTGATTTCTTTGACAGTACCCACCAGACTGCAGATTAAAAAATATTTCAGAAGGTACTCCTAAACTTTTTTACACCTTATTAATTGCCTATTTGTTGAGTTATGTCTGCATAAACTATTGATACACCTTTGCTGTTGTGACTGCAGCACAAGTGGATTACACTCAACACAGCTATAATCTATCTGACTGCTCCCAGAAGCAAAACTTCCTTTGCAAGGACATCCACTATTGAATACAGAAGCTAAAGCTAGATCAGTTATCAATACAGGTGTTGCAATCACACCTCTGGATTTCATTGCAAATTTAGCCTGTAGAACTGCAGCTGGCTACAAGGAAATCCAGTACAGGAGGGAAACAAGGTCTAGGAAAGAAAATAACTAAAGAAAGGAAACTCTGCACTGGAAAATCAAGCTTTTGGGGAATCAACCCTTACATTGCTGAGAAAAAATAAGGACACTTGATTAAAATCAATCAAAATACTGAAGTTCATTGATCATCTGAAATTATGAAAGAACAGACATTCTGAAAGAAATAGTAAGTTTGTGGCTATTAATCCAATCTAATTGCATTAATTACGTTTTACTTGACATTTTGTTTGCCTTCAAAGTAGCTTGTGTTTTTATCAGGCTCGTCTTGCTGGTTAACATGGAACCAACTCTTAACTCTCCTCTTTTGTACAGTTCAACAGATTATATGGGAATTTGATCCTAATATGACAGGTTGCCATTGCAGTGGAGGGTGAAGTAGTTTGTGACAAGAAAAGTAGTATCAGTAAGAATCTTCCCTCACTTCCAGGCAGCAGCTTGAATACAATTTTTGTTGCATTCCTTCCATCAAAGATGGCCATGAGAAATAGAGGAACAGTAAAGGATTTCCATGTATGAACAAAAACTTCCAGATCTACACATGAATGGTGGTGTAAATTCGTAAAATAAGATAACAATAAATATGCAAAGAAATTCCAGTATTTCAGTATTTTCTTTTAGATATGCTCCTGGGCTCATCACTTGAAACATTTGGCTGTTTTGAAAGACATAAATAAATAAACAATTTTAAATGCTCTATTTTCTACAATCATCTTCTTATCTTTAGAAAATTGTGAAACCTTTTCTTGAATAGTACCAAAATTTATCAATTCTTGTCTCATCACACAACATTTTGTATCTAAATTCTAGTCAGAATTAGGTTTTTGTCCTGATATCTATATCATGGAACTTGAACAAATCATTGTGTTTTGACAGATATTATACTTTTCTAATTATTTAATATCTGTTCCAAAATACAACAATGGGAATTGTATTTATATGTTAAAAAATTAAATATTTTTATCATAATGTAAACAAATTTCATAATGCTTGTGGAAATGTGACTCTTGACCTGTAAATATTTTGTAGTTCATTGAGCTAAATATGAATCATATTTAGCTACAATTTTAATTGAGCATTAGCTCTTCTTATGTTCTTCCCCATACTCCAGTTTTTTCCCCTCATTCTTTTCTTGTTTGCATGCACAAAGCTGTTACTGAATACATCCAGTGCAGGTGGCAAATTATGTATTATTAATGGAGACAAAACAAGTTATTGTCCTGGATTCTTTCTGTCATTTATTCTTACACTATTCAAAGTAATTCTCTTAAATTTAATTTTCACATAAGGTAAAATCCTTTTTTGGCGGGAAAGTTTACAGAAGTCTTTTTTTTTTTGATTCAAAAATGAATGACATTCTTCAGTATTCAGTAACTAGACAGTACCAGATATTCAAAGGTTAATACAAAATGAGGTCATCCACTGAACTGCACAGCTGATATCTATTTATTTATATATTTATTTTCTACAAGTTTTGTATCTGTTAATGCTGCATTCAATGAGTAGACATACCAAATGTGCTTCAGCTTACAGTAAATGCTAGCCTGGGTCAAATAACATCAGTAAAAAAGCATTTATATTAATATTTTGGTTACAGCTTTGTCTTAGGTTACAAATGTGATGTAACCAAAAGTATATATTCCATTGCCATCTTCATAGGCTGTTAAAAGAGAAGTGATCTGGCAGCGATCCATATTTTTCCCATGACTCATCCCTGATAACTCACTCCAGGGGTTATGTCTGTTAATGGGCCATTGAATCTCACTGCATGACTCATAAAATTACATCATCCCATTTTGAGATGCTCTACTCAGGGGGAGGAAACAATGATTCCTACCTGCATATAAGGTGAGGTTTTGGAACTCTAGAGCAGCCTTACCTGCTGCATTCCCAGAGGAATGCCAGAGGACAAGAGTTATATAACCAGCACTGGACCTTCAGAGGAAAACCAGACCCATAAAATAGGATCACCACTTCAACAGAACCACATCTATCATTTCAACAAGACTGTAGCCACCATTTAATCAGATTGTTACCACCACCCTGATCAACAGGGCATCAGGTTGTGTCCTGATTTCATCAGTTTTAGCCAGTCTTTCATTTTAATCTTCCTATTAAATTGTAGTTCTGACTTCAAATCTCCCATTGGTTTGCTTCCAAACTAGTACAAACATCCAGTTAGTTTCTTTTCTTTCCCCAAGTAATTCCATTGAATAAGGAAAAACCTGCCTTCTGTTTTAGTCACCATCGTACCCAAAGTCATGTATTCTTTCAGAACAGATATATAAGAAAAGGAAGGAATTGTTCCATGCGCAGTGTAACCAAGTCAGACAAAATATTTTCCAAGACTTCCTGAAGTAAGCATCAATTTAAGCATCACCTTACTCTGGACACAAAAATGTAAAAAAATATTACTTCTCCAATAGAGCCTAGTATAGCAATCAACTAAGGATGAATTACTCACAGAAGGCATTTCCCTGAGAATTTTTTCCATGGCTGCACTAGGTCAAGTGAGTAAGATTCTGTATCTAAGCAGAAAACAAGAGACAGATTGTAGTTGCAGGCCAATGTCATGGAAGGGCCCTTTGCTGTAAACATAAGGCCCCAATGCTGGATAACATGAACTTGATTCTTGATTCAAGACAACATGTCAAAGATATAAAGAACATGGAAAGGAGATACTCATCTCCACACCTGCCACTTCCACTGTAGACCATGTCTGCTGCTCCATTTTCAAAGGAGAAAAGAACAAGATAATTCAAAAACATTTTTGCAGGAGGATTATTTTAAAGGGAAAAATTAAATCATAGAAACGTAAAATGCTTTGAGTTGCAAGGGACCTTAGAGATCATCTTTTTTCCAATCCCTCTGCCATGGAATGGGACACCTTGCACTAGACCAGATTGCTCAGAGCCCTATGTAGACTGCCCTTGAACACCTCCAGGGATGGGAGTTTCTCTGGGCAGCCTGTTCCAGTGCCTCACTACCCTCACAGAAAAGAATTTCTTCCAAATACCTAAACTAAGCCTACTGGCTTTTAGATTGAAGCCATTCCCCCTTGTCCTGTTGCTACATGCTCTTGTACAAAAGTCTCTCTCCATCTTTCTTGTAGGCTCCCTTCAGGTACTGGACAGTTGCAATTATCCCAAAACCTTCTCTTCTCCAGGCTGAACAATCCCAATTCTGTCATACCCCAGCCTGCGCTGGTACTAGGGGTTGCCCTGACCCAGTACAGCGCCTTGTACTTGTTCTTGTAGGACCTTGTGAGATTCACATGGACCCAATTCTTGAGCTTTGACAGGTCCCTCTGGATGGTATCCCATCTGTCAGGTCTGTCAACAATGCCATTCAGCTTGCTGTCATCCATAAATATGCAGGAGTCACACTCAATCCTTCCATCAATGTCATTAATGAAGATATTAAGTAACATTTGCTCCAATAGGGACCTCTGGGGTTCCACTGCAAAAACATTAGATTTTCACAATGAAGAATCCATAATTCATGTGGTTTCATTTCCTCTCTTCCCTGTTCACAAAATTTAGCTTTAACTAATGTAAGGAGTCTGAATTAATTCTGCCTGTTTGCTACCAAGGGATTTTGTAAAGCTCCTACATTTCAATCATTAAAAACTTTGTAGGTCAAACTTTTTGATTTTGTCTCCAGGCCAAATACTGGCAAACTGTTAATTAAAACTGCAATTAAATAAATTGAGCTAGTATGTTTTGTCGTGGGAAGTAAACTTTAAAAATGTAATATGTTCAGTACGTTAATTGTTCTAGCAGAATAATAATGACCATTTTAAACTATTTGATCCATGTAATATCAATGTTACTAAATTAGATTTCTGTCTCAGAGTATATTTCAAAAATCATTATGACCATGAAAATGCGAAGACACAAAAGAGAGAAAACAGAGATTATTTAAAAAGCTGAAAAATCTGCTGTAGAACTTGTAGAAAAAATTTTTGGTGAAATTTCTTTACTAAAATTACTGCTTGTGTTGGAAACAACACACCTCTGGGAAAAATTTTAGATGCCAGTTGCATATATAATGAAAAACAAGGTATCAGATTATTTGTAGCATGACTTTGAAAATATGAGGAGCCTTTGATATTATATGAGGTTAACAATTACAAACAAAGATGTTAGAAACATCTTTATGTATAGTTTATTATAACCATTGCTATTTAATTTATCTTTACAAATAGCATTTATTTGGTTATAGTCTATCATATGCTATGGATGAAATAAACCATTTTTTAATTTATGACAAACATTTCTTTGTAGTTTTGTAATTATATTATCCTACTGCTAGTTTCAACAAAGTAGCCTAAAAATATCTGTCTTGTGTCACCACTAGTGAAAGCATCACAAACTAGGAGCACAGGATTTTTGTCAACTAAACATATCAGCAGACCATGTCACATTACTCATTTTGTTTAAAAAATTGACATATTAAATTGAAAAATTAATTGGAGTAATTTTGAGTAATTTTCAAGGCAAGCAAAGAATTATTGAGAGATTTTTAGGCAAAATGGAATTTCATTGTATCAAACTCAACATTAAGAGTGACAGAAGAAATTTATGGTCACAAGCACATTCAGACAGATGGCTTGTGGTACTTGACCAGCAATCCAGCCCTGAAGAGAAGCAAAGACTCTAGACCAAACAAACATTAACACAGCTCAGCCAATATAAAGAGGGAAAAAACCTTGAGTTCAGGGCACTCACAAGTAAAAGAGATTTAACTGCTCACTTAATATTTATTGTATGTATTTTTAGCAATTTCTAGGGTCTATTGGACCAAACATCTTAGTAAATTCTTACAGGTTTTCAGAACACATAAATAAAATTAACAAACAGAGTCAAATTGCATTTAGATCAAAAAAGAAAATGATCCATTACTAAAAATAGTGATTTTATAACATTAGGAACAATTGACAGAGGTGATAAGGAGACAATGAAGAGTGTTGCTCTGCCATATCTCTTACTTACAAATGAGAAAGAATTGGTCAGGTGAGTTTTGGCTGCAGCAACCACAAGATGCTGGAGTTTGAGATACTGAGAAAAGGGAAGAAGATAAACAGCAGGATCACAACCCCGGATTTCAGGTGAAAGGAGTTTAACCTCTTCAGGGACCTCGTTGTAAGTGTACCACAGAATATGGTTCTGGAGAGAAGATTCTCAGCGGATCAGAGAACATTTTAACAAACTGTGATTTAATCAAATCCTTGAGATCCAATGAGAAATACCTACAAGTACCAAGGATGTTGTTCAAGGATGTTGTGAGGTTATGGAGAATTCTCTCCGAAACACTGTGGAGATTGGTACAGAACTCTGAAGACTTGAAGATACCACCACTATCTTCAGGAAGGACAAGAATGAAAGCCCAGGGAGAAACTGAAAGATGATTGAGCAAATAATCCCTAAAATAATTTAAAAGAAGGTGATGATTGGGACATACAAAGGTAAAATTGTTTCTGATAAACCTGATAACATCCTGCAGTGAGAACATGTACTTGGTGAACATGGGAGAAGGCTGGATGTGTTTTACCTTGCCATGATTAAGGCTTTTGACATTACTACTCACAACATTTTTTATTGACAAACTGATAAAAAACGTAATGGATAAATGGACAATGAGCTGAACAAAAACTAGCTGACAATTCAAGGATTGTGGAGTAGCAGCAGAGAGATTAACAGCGTACTCAGAGTTCCAAACTATTAGCACAACTGTTTAACTATTTCATTAATGACTGGGATAATAGGAAAGAGCACACCCTCAGAAAATTTTCAGGTGGTATGAAACTTGATACACCATATATGTTGATAAGGTTCAACAAAGGGAAAAAAAGAGTAGCTAGACATAGAAGGAAATGGAAATCTTTCATGGACACCTAGCAGATCATGAGCTAGGAATATACCCTTGGGTCATAAAAGGGCAGAACCCCCCTGGATTTTATTAGGAAATACATCAACAGGACAGTGGAGGTGGTCGTTCTCTTCTGATCAGGGTGGTTGAAACACATCTCAAATGCGGGGCCCAGTCTCAGCCTCTCTTGGGCCAGAGGTACATAGATATAATTGAGTGAGTCCAGCAGAGTGACATGATTGAAGGCCTGGACCATCTGAGTTAGAACTGCTCATCTGATACAAGGAAAGGCTCATGAAGTGCGTGTGTGTATTTCTGTAAATAAAACTGATGGGGAAGGGGAATTGATTGAGAAGACAGGAATAGATCTTCAGTGTTGCCTAGTGTGCCAGGGCAAGAGGCAACAACCACAAATTGAAATAAAGTGATTCCATTCAAGTATTCTTCATGGTATGCATGGTCAAACACTGAGACAGGCTGCCAAGGTAGGCTGTGGAGCTTCCATCCATGGAGACATGCAGAGCCCAACAAGACGCAGCCATGAGCAGCCTGCTTGAGCTTTAAGAGAACGTGCTGATGATCTCCTCAGCTACTCTGTATGTGTCTAGCTGCCCATATCAGGAGCTAAGCACTCAGTGATCCTGTGTATGAACAATCCTTCAGCTGAGTATTTCTAAAGTATTTTTTGGTTGTTGAAGTAGATGCACTATAAATTCTTTCCTCCAGGATAAATGCATCTTAAAGCTATGGGACCATGATGTTGTAGTGTCCTCACCATTGTACACACACTTTTTAAGTGTGGGAATATATATTTTCAGAGAGAGAAGAGTGTTTATAGATGGCAATATTAAGAAAATGCTGATTAGCACTAACCTCTTAACATAAATTGCAGTTTGTCTTTTCTGACTCCTAATTTTAATATATGAATCTTTAAGAATTTTAAATCCATGTAGAGTAGATATTTTGCATACCTGAGACCTGTCCTTCATGGAACCTTATGACTTAAAATAGAAAAAAAGACTAGAAGAAAAAATTAAATTGAATTTTCCAAGCCACGTCACTGCCTTACTGCATAGTGCCACCTTATGGCAAATATAATAATTTTGGACAGCCTATGTTTTAATTGAAGTTCTTACAGTGATTATAGCTGGAAAAGAAGAATAGAAATAGGGAAGAAAAAATGTGTACAACCTATTTTCTGACCTTCAAAACAATGATGATTTTCCTTTAATATGTACTCAGTTATAAAAAAACATATAATCTTACTTTTTCCTATTTTATTGCCCTGTTCTAATCTCTTAAATGTTTCAATGGTAAATTGAAGGAAATACTCTTTTCTCTTTCTAATTTCACAGATTATTTAAACACTGAAACTCCCATGAAGCTCAATACCCATTGGATAGCCATTAAAAAAACTTTTAAAAGTTTTGGCAAATATTCAGTATCATCTATGTAAACTTTCTTTAGAGAGAGGCACATTACATTGGAAGCTCCTTAAGAATAGCATACCTGTGCCAGACTAATCCCTGTCATTTTTGTGCCACTGTTATCATACATAGAGTAATTTCTAGCTCTTCTAGAGGCCTTTCCAGATCCCATTAGAGATAAAGCAATATAGATACACAACGATTTCCTATTTTTTCCTTTGTATGTGCACCTACCTTAGGCTATATCTTAGGGTATAACCATGTTAAATATCAACAAGAAAGAGACTAGTCACAGTATTTCTCACTGAAAGATACTCCAAATTCATATCTAAACAATAAAAGGCAGATTTAAATCCACAGGGCATTGTTTCAAAAGCAACTCCTGGCATAGCCTAATTTGGCAAGAGTCAGAACACTGCCATCTCTGCCATCTGCAGGAAAGTACAAAAAAACCCTTTTCTCCTCAGATCTTGCTCATATCCACCTTATTATATTCCCAGCAAGACTCTCCAACTACCAGAACTTCTGGCTTCTTTTATGTTTTGCTGAGGGACTTAATCCATTGCCACCTAAACAGGACTATTTAGGAAGGTACCATTTAATAGATTGTAGAAAAAAACATGCAAAACACACCTTAAATGCAATCACCTCTGAAAAAAGTAATGCTTGTATTACTTTAGGAGTTTATAACCTATCCTACTTTATAAGTTTATAACCAATTTTGGTAGTTTGGAAAACAACAGTATTTAGCTGAATTCTGTGGATATTTTTTTTATATTAAGCTCCTCCCATGTAAGTACCTAGGTACATAGATTGCAATACAATATGTTTCTATTCAAGATGAATGGCACAGACAAAATAAGTTATCCTAAAATCAGTTAACAGCAGAGTTTAAATGAAATATGTTCTTAATATCTAGATTAAATTTCAAGATATTTATTAAGTCATTTGCTTCTTCAACATTTAAGGATGCACATCAAAATGCAAATTAATAACCTCTCTCCATTTTATCTAAATTTAAATGTGTCCCATCTCACACCCTAGGTGGTCAAATATAAGAGGCAGTTGCTTAGAGGCTGTGGTATCTCCTTCCCTGAAAAAGGCTCAGAATGGGACTCTGCAGTCTCCAATCCACTCTGCACAGGAGATTGGACTGGGTGACTTCTGGAGGTTCCTTCCAAACAAAGTTATTCTCTGATTCCACATGCTGGGTGAATTACATACATTAAATTGATACTCAGTGTCAGCAGGCCCAGGGACATTCATTACTTATCAAATGTTAATGATAAAAAGAACAGAGGTCCCATTTTTTCAGAAAAATATATCCTTAAAATATTGCTATTATATATGACATTTAGTCTCAAGTTCAAGGTCCCAAAAGCACAGTTATAAGTTTTCCAGGTATCTTCCTTGACAGAGTATATATTTCAACTCAACACTTATGATAAAATCATTTCATGATGTTCAGCAAATCAGGGGAATTAAAAGGTTTGTGGATACATTTTCACTTTTTCATCTCAGGCTCTACACTGTCTTCTGGATAGAAGGGGTAAGTCAAATATTCCGACAGTAAATGACAGCCCAAAACCCTTTCAAAAAGACAGATTTTCACTCAATGGCCACTATAACTTTGCCAAAAGTGGCCAGCCCTTCAATCTTCCATGACACAGTCTGGCATTTCTTATCAACATTAACAGATGTGTTAATAGCATTGAGCTTTCTTGTTAAAACTTTGCCTTCTTTCTGATTATATTAATCCCATAAAATCATCAGACTGCCAGCAATACTACTCTATTGTAAGTTAAGTACCTTTAGAGCATGCAGCAAAAACCCAAACCCCATATTAAAATGTCAGATTCTGTGAACTTGAAATTCCAGAATTTAAATATTGGGTTTCTATTGCGAGGTTTCTAATGAATTTTTCATTTTTGTTTAAATATCCTGACCCATGCTTCACAGGCAGTTCTTACTACAATATGTATTTGGATAGGGGTGATTGGAAAATAATCTTTCCCTTCCTATGAAAAATAGCTTTCCCTTCCTATGAAAATTCTAGAGAATTAAGAAATTATTCCAATCTTTATTAGGAGAAAGTAAACATTTAACTCAATATTTCTGATTTTATAATGAAGAGGACTTCACTGAAAAATATGCAATAACCAATAACTAAAGACCATTTCATTTGCTTAGAATGTGTGAAATTAAAATTATTTCCAAACCATAACATCAGTATAAACCTTGTCTTCTGATATTCAACATCTACCCTAAACATTATACCTTAAATATCATTCAAAGTCCTTTTTGCTGTAAGAGTGGTTCTAAGTAAAATCATTACTACTGGAATAGATAGGTCTTTTCATCACCATACCATAAAAACAACTTCCATTTCATTGTCTGCTGTTCTATAAGATGTATGTGTGTAGGGCTGGTTGGATTTTAAATGCTTTAAATTTCTGTAGAAACAGGTGTCTGGGTTCTCTAGGGTATCTGGACAAGGACCTTTTCAGTGCAAAAGGGAAAGTAAGTAAAGTAGGAAGACATAAACAGGAACACACAGAGTCCCAAATGTGATCAACAAAGCAGATCAACAAAATGATAAAGTAGACAAAATTACCAAATCTCATAATGTGTGCCCATTTATAAGGGTACTGGGACCTGGGAATTTTTATTTCAGGAGGATAACCAGACTGAGCACCTAAACAAAGGGGATGGCAAAGAAAAGGGAGAAGCCATGGGCAAAATACACAGACACAAAAAAGTGACAGGTAAATATAATGGAGACAAAGGCAAGAAGAAAAACTGCCCAACACACTGACTAATGGGCCACCAAGGAACTGCAGCAAATAGGGGCTTTGCTGACAAGGATGCAAACCTGAGGATCTAGAAGCTTGCATGGCCAGTAGGACTATGCAAACTGATAGAGGACTGTGCAGGAGAAAGGGACACGGGAGGAAAAAAAAAGTGGAGGTAGGCAGAAACGGGTGTAAAAGGGAATAGTGAAGTGTAAAATATTTTGGTAAGCATGCTCATCTCTTTTCTGTGTCTGTGTGCTGCTGGGACTATGTGGTACTGGCTGTGTGAGTAGATGTGCCTTCAACAGCTGGAGTTAGACTGGGGGTGCAGGCGCACCTGGCTTGTGGGCCAGCCTCTGGAGCTAGTGATATCTCAACCCCTGCCACAGGGACCAGAACAGAGTGTGATCCAAAAACCACCCTAAAAGAGAAATCTGGGTGCACGAGGTCAGTGAGGAGCTCAGAATAGGCAAGTGGAGCAGAAACCTGAGTCACAATCCATATGACTGACTACTTCTCTATTTTTTGCGCATTTTTTGGTGGTGTACACTCACTAATTTAGAACATGACTGTTAAGGATAATGGTCCTGCATATGCAGTGAGAGCCAGGGTAGGAATTAACTATTAGCATGAAGGTATTATTAAAGACCATTAATTGAAGAAAGCTTTTCTTGAAAGTCTGAAAGTTGACATTCATCAGTCCTCTTAACACATCTATTATTACTTGCCTATGGTACATACCCACCTGAATACAAACAATATGTGTTTGAAACAATGTTTCAACTACTGAAGAAAACATATGCTAGCTAGAAATGGGAAAAAGCTATATGGGAAAAGGATTGAGTTTAATACACTCTGGTAGATAAAGGTTTTTCTTCTCTTCTAAAAAAACCTAACCTAAATGCTAGCTAGTAACGAACTAGCTACCATTTCAACCACACAGATTAAAAACAGTATAGTGAAACCTATCCAAACAGTTACAGACGTCATTTTTCTAGAATTAATTTGGCATTCTTCTTAAACTAATAATGTATAGGCTAACATTTATAGTCACTGTACTTGCATCTTTTGATCTTTCTATCAAGAAGAGTTTTATTCTGCACCATGTCTATAGACTAAAACAACGTTGCTACAATTGCATTATTGAACTGTGTTCTAAGAACTACTTGTCCTCTCTGCACAATTTTAAACTCGGTCACTTGGGAAGAACTTTCTCTCCTCTCTGATGAAAAGTATTTAATTATCATCAACTTTTTCTTCCTAAGCAGGCAAAGTGCTAGGATTATCTGTTTCAGGATTTTGTCTGCTTGCTTGTTGTCATGAATGCAAAAGTTACATAATCTCTCTAAAATTTCATTTGTTAAAAGAACCCCACAGTTTTGTCTGCAAGTATTAAAAGTAAACCCTCTCCTGAGGATAAGTCTGAGGTTAAACTGCAGGTTATATTCACAATTTTGTCTTACTAGTTTTAATTTAGCTGCATTATGCTGCTGACTTGCTCTGGTGGCTGAAAAGAAAAGATTAGCAAGCTCAGAAGTGCATACAACTTTGTAAAAATAAATACACGCTTTGTATGAACTGTTCACATTAGTGGTTGAAGCACAGTAAATAGAACACCACCAAAAAAAATAAAGGTAGTCACTAGCAATTTTCTGAACTTCAGTTTCCTGGTAAATGCAATGCACAAAAATGAAAAATTATATTCAATGAAGCGGCAACATATCGTATGGGGCAACATGAAACTGTTGGAATTGCTTCAGGTTATATTCTGAATTAAATCAGTTCTATGCTTCTAGAAGAGTAAATTAGTTTAGTTACTATATTACCCAGGGAAAGAATGCAGCATATGTTATACTAGATCATCTGGTCTGTGAATACAAAACATGGATACAGCTAAACCTCACACCCTCTTATACCCCATTACAAAAAAAAAAACTCAAAACCCAAAAACCACCAAAAAACCTGTTACTTTGAAGTAGAAAGAGAAAGATGTTTGCTTTCCTTTTAAAATGAAGGATATTTTTCCTTTTCAAATGCATTTTATACTGTATACTTCAAATTTTCTCTCCAAGTTATTGCCGTGAGTCTCCTTATTTCTTACTATTGTCTACTAAAATATTGAGTTGTGATATACTCATTTCTTGTACCTGAGGCTATTCTGCTTCTTTTTCTGCTCGCGTATAAGTTAGTGTGAATAACAGTATCAGCCTGAGATGGTTCTTTTATCCTACTGGCCAGTATATTTATTGAATTAAAAACCTAATCCTATACCAGCTAGGTATACCTACTTTGCTTTTAACAGCATGCTTTATCTGAGCTTTATAATCCTTCTCTAATAGGTTTGACAGAAAGAGATGTTAACAAAGTAAAACATGTGGGACCTAAACTACTCATTAAAATATTTTCTGATTATTGCCCACCCTGTAGACATAATTAAAACTAATTGTTACAAAACATCCTAATATCAGTATCAATATACCTTTCTGCATATTTGGTCTGGACACAGATCAATAGTAAACACCAAATTGGCAATCACTAAGTCTGTATTTTCGTTGGCTGAGGGATTCATTGCAACAGCATTCTTAATTCCACAGAAGGGCTCTGTGGCTTTCTTTCACAGTCAGCCTGCTCACGAACCTTTTTTAACTGTCACCTGAAGTTTCCCCAAGGAAAACACAAATCTCATCATTGCTAAAACAATTCTGTTGCCTCAGGGTGTAAAAAAATTACCTATATCCCTGATTCTCCTGTCAGCGCTGCTAACAGTGTATTCGTTTGCAGCTTTGAGACAGCCTAAGCTTTGTTCTCATGTTAGACATTTAGAACACAAGTTCCCATTGGTCTTATCACCAGTTCAGCTGAATCATTGTTAATTGAACTCTTGGTAGGTGTTTTGGAGGACGTTAGAGGGTGGCTTCTTTACCCTTACGGCCACTTCAGGGTCAGCTGAAGCAGCACTAGCTCTGAAGAACTCACTTTCTGCAGTAGCTGTACACACATAAGGCCTCAGAAAGGTTATGTCTGGTACTAAGTTCAAGAAAGCATTTAATTAGATTCAGCAACAAATATTTAAATTTTTTTGTGCTGTTGTAAGATACAGGTAACTTGCACTGTAAATAAAATTCTGCATTAAAGGCAAGTGCCTGAGTAAGCAGGAGAGGAATGTAGATAGACACGAGGATGTTTCCAAATTGCTACCACAATATGCAGCTCAGATTATGACTGATCATTTCAAGATTCTCCAGAGTAGCAATGCCTAAGAGGTCCCCTCACGGAGTGAAGATAAGCGCCTGCTTTCTCTTGTACAAATCTTATTAGGAAGCCCATTTTGCCACACTATTCATCATCTTGATGGAAATTACTTTTCTGTCTGCTCTGTGTAACAATAAAATCAGAGCACATGCAGACAGAGGGGAGAAAAAACAATATAAGACAGCAACTTAAAATGTCATTTTCTCTATCCCAGTATGTGAAGAAAAATGACTAAACACTCTGTTTTAAATTTTAGAGCGTCCGACTAGCATTACCTAATTAACTCAAGCACAGTGTTCTACCTGGTCTTCTTCTTAAGCTGGTAATAGGCTTGCCTCCTGTGTTCTATGTCTTTCCTCCACTGCAGGCTGCATTAAAAACAGAGTGACTGCAACCTTTTTAACCTATGAAACTAATGATAAAAGATATCATATGGGAGTGCACATTTTATTGATCTTGTATAGATTACCATATAATTATTCTAAATGTGTATAGAAAGACTACATAATTTTTTCCTCTCAGGTTTTGGTTTTTTTACAATCATGTAATTGGTTCTGTTTACAGATAAGTAAGATGCAGTGGAAGTGAAATATGGAAGGAACCTCAAAGGTTGAGGTTTTCTCCTCAAAATAAATTGTCTACTTTTAACTCCATTATATGGGATAAATAAAATATTATCAGAAGTTATTGTGAAACTGACTGTGGCAAATCATATGGTAAGTATGCTATTTCTTCTTGTTGTGAGAAACAAAGCCCACTCAGTTAAAATTTAAAGAAAATTTAATAAGGGAGAACAGGGCACAAAGTCAGCAAAGAGAAAGGAACAGTGCTGGGTGCTTAGCTACAGCCTGAGGCACAGCAGTTGACACAGCAACATCCCTTATACACCCTGGGTATTGCATCCCCTAACTGCATATTCATAAATGGTCATACATATTCAAACATTTTAACATAATTCCTCCTTCATCCTACCTTTTTAAAGCACATGCAGTAGTCTTAGTGGTGGTCATTTGTTACCTTTTGGTACATTCAACAAGTTTTGATTCACTGGTTAAATGTTAACAGTACAACAACTCTTCGCCAACATTGGTAACACAACATTCGCACTAAATGAACTATGAAATTTAGCAAAACTTCTCTTACAAAAGTCAACATTATAAAACACATAGTATTCACTCTAACAAATGCAAAAGCTAACACTGTTAACATATTTATCACACTTGCCACCAGTGTAATTACATTCTCTGCCATGGCATATCTTGTATTTATATATAATTTAGAAAACCAGTGACAGATAACATATCTATCTAATTCTTCAAGCGCGAAGGACTGAACTGCAGTGGAGAAAAAAAAAAGCTTCATAAGCAATGCCAGAGGGTAAAGGATCTTCTAAACCATTTTTTACGTTTCTTATAGGCATCACCAAACTTTTGAAATCACGGAACATGTAATAGCCTGTTGGGGGTTAGGTTTCTTTCATTTTGTTCCTTTATATTTAAGGAATATTTTTCCGTAAGTTGCTAGGAAACACTAATGACTGGAGTACTCAAAAAAAACAAAAGCAGTGGCCAAGGTCAGGGGAGTAGGGCATCTGGTTGCACTTCTCTTACCTAGGAATTTCTCTCTGAGAACTGGGCAGGTTAAGGATGGAACTGAAGGAGCTGCTCTCTCTCTCGGCTGTGGAGGAGGACAGAGAAGGTTCGGGAAGGTTCGGGAAGGGAAGGTTCCGGGAAGGGAAGGGAAGGTTCCGGGAAGGGAAGTGCAGTGTGGACCGCGGCCTGAGACCTTTTGACCCGGCTAGCGATGAGGGCGGCCAACAGCCCCACTGCAGCGGGGGGTGTCAGTCCCGGTGGCAGGGCCCCAGGGCGGGCAGCTTCAGGCACCCTTCGGTGGCGGAGGCCTCGGGCTGTGCCTAAGGGACGAGGTCTCAGGGGAGAGCTGCGGATCTGGACGAAGCAAATGAGAGTCGGACACTTCCTGGGGTCCAAACACTTCTAATGCATGGCGGCCACCAGCACAGAGGGACAAAGACCAGTGGTAGAGCATGAGGTTATAAAGGGAGGTGGGAACCAAGGGAGGGGTTTACAGAAAACCAATCAGGAGAGGTTAGGGGATGAACTGAACATGACAGACTTGAAGGGAGAACCAATGGATACATTGTATAGGAGGGGTCCCGGGACCACAGCCAAACACTGCTCCCACTAAGGGCAACATTCTGCAAAACTAGGAGGGGTGGGGGAGTGATTGACTGGGTCCAGGGAGGGGAGAAAACTATACACATTTGGAAATTAAGGGAGGGGAAATTATATAACATAGGGAAAACCATAGCAACCCTATAATAGACAGAAACTGAGGCGGAGAAAACTGGGAGGGCAGAACCATCATAACAAAGTAGGGGAGAAACAGAACATACTAACAAAACACACTACAACAGGGAAGGTTCTGGGAAGGTTCTGGGAAGGGAAGGTTCCAGGAACAGAATGTTCTGGGAAGGTTCCGGGAAGATTCCGGGAAGGTTCTGGAAAGGGAAGGTTCCGGGAAGGTTCCGGGAAGGGAAGGGAAGGTTCCGGGAAGGGAAGGTCCGGGAGGGTTCCGGGAAGGTTCCGGGAAGGTTCCGGGAAGGGAAGGGAAGGTTCCGGGAAGGGAAGGGAAGGTTCCGGGAAGGGAAGGTTCCGGGAAGGGAAGGGAAGGGAAGGGAAGGGAAGGGAAGGGAAGGGAAGGGAAGGGAAGGGAAGGGAAGGGAAGGGAAGGGAAGGGAAGGGAAGGGAAGGGAAGGGAAGGGAAGGGAAGGGAAGGGAAGGGAAGGGAAGGGAAGGGAAGGGAAGGGAAGGGAAGGGAAGGGAAGGGAAGGGAAGGGAAGGGAAGGGAAGGGAAGGGAAGGGAAGGGAAGGGAAGGGAAGGGAAGGGAAGGGAAGGGAAGGGAAGGGAAGGTTCCGGGAAGGGAAGGGAAGGGAAGGGAAGGGAAGGGAAGGGAAGGGAAGGGAAGGGAAGGGAAGGGAAGGGAAGGGAAGGGAAGGGAAGGGAAGGGAAGGGAAGGGAAGGGAAGGTGAGGGAAGGTGAGGGAAGGTGAGGGAAGGTGAGGGAAGGTGAGGGAAGGTGAGGGAAGGTGAGGGAAGGTGAGGGAAGGTGAGGGAAGGTGAGGGAAGGGAAAGTTCCGGGAAGGGAAAGTAAGGTGAGGTGAGGGGAGGTGAGGGGAGGTGAGGGGAGGGGAGGGGAGGGGAGGGGAGTTTGGTGCTGCCACCACAGCCCAGCCTGGAGCTGCTTCTTCTACGTGGGGTGAGCCTCTGCTTGTGAGAGCAGCCACTGAACGGAGACCTTTTTATCACCTCCCTCACTAAAAGAGGGACCCATCCCCAACTGTTGGGGTGCCCCGGATCCTGAGCTCGCCTCTCCTGGCCCTGTCCCTGCTGTTTCTTCAGCACCGCTCCGAGTTTTCGCTGCTCTGCAGCCCCGCTGCCCCTGCCTGACGAGACTCCTGCCGTCCCGGCTTGTTGCTCCTCAGAGCCCTGCTGGGGCACCGGGATCGGCTGCCCCAGGGCCGTGAGGCGAAGCCGCTCCTCCCTCCCTCCCTGCCTGCCTGCCGAGACCCTGCCGTCCCGGCTTGGTGCTCCTCAGAGCCCTGCTGGGGCACCGGGATCGGCTGCCCCAGGGCCGTGAGGCGAAGCCGCTCCTCCCTCCCTTCCCGGCCGGGCCGAGCCGCCATCACCGCGCGCTGCCCGGCCCGCGCCACAGCGCCCCCTGCAGGCGCGGGGAATCCCCGCCCCCGCCCCGCCCCGGGAGCAGCAGCGCCCCTGCCGGCCGTGCCCGGAACTGCAGCGCAGGGAAAGGGCCCGCGGCCGAGCCGGCCGGGACTGGGCCCGGGGCCTGTTCGGTGTCGGTGCCGCAGCCGTGGGTGCTTGTTTGCTTTATCATACACACCAGTAAAGAAATGTTATTCCTATCCTCATCTCTATTCTTAAGACCCCCTTAATTTAAAAAATGATAATAATTTGGAAGGAAGGGGTTTACATTTTCCATTCCAAGGTAGACTTCTGCCTTCCTTAGCAGACACCTGTGTTTCAAACCAAGCTTCAAACAATTAAGACATAATAATAGATACTGCCGTAAATTAGAGCAACCGTGGAATGAAGTTGCTATGAGGAACTGCATAATGGATAATTATTTGCGGTAAGAAACCAGACCTAATCTGAAACAGTCATTATTGTCTACATTTTAAAAGTATATGAAAACAAACTTGAATTGTAAAAACACAAGGAAGTACGTCTTCATAATAAACCAGAAATAGTGTCCATTCACTTTTTACAGAAAGAAAAGATTGCAATCTTCCAGGTTTGTAATTTAAAATATTTGGCTGGTTTGGCCAGGAAGTAGGAATTCTGGGATGCTGTGGTCAAACCAATGGGTGCTCAGATTTTGAGATTGGCACCTGATGTGGCCATTGGGGTTTGGACACACCTCTGAGAACACACAAGGGTTAGAAACCAGAGCTTCGGCCCTGGGAGTCTCTCTTGGGACTTCGAGGCAAAGAGGTCGGATCTCCCTTCCCCGTCCAGCTGCTGCTGCTGGGCGGGGGATGGGCAGCCATGTGGTAGGCCTGGGCCTGGACAGAGATGGGAGTGAGGAGGCCCTTGAGGATGGAAGGGTGGAGGAGCCCCAAGAGACATCGGGCAGCCATCCCCCTTCCCCCTGGAGAGAGAGAGGGAGAGCCGGCGACGGCATGTGATAGCAGCCAGCCCAGGAGGAGAAGCGGGGGTTGCAGGGAGAAGGTGCCCAGCCAGAGCAGCGTGGGAGTGCTGGAGCTCTGGGACAGGCAGAGACTGAAATTTTTAACCCTTTTCTTGCCTGATTGAGACATTGCAAAATGCTGATCCTCCTGGAGCTGAATGAGAAGAGAGATAAGAGATAAGATAAGAGGGAATGGGCCACAAGGGAAGTGCAGAAGTGGGGGAGAGATGATGGAGTGGCCTTTTGGCTGGATTTTTCTTGTATGGCCATAGACTGAACCATTTTTTTTTCCTGTGACACAGAGACTGCATTTAGGGTGAGGCAGTGCCTCAGAACCAGGAGGGTTCAGTGTGAGTACCCCTTGGCCCCAGGGGGTGAAAAACTGGGGGGGACAGATGTCCCAAAGCAGAGACTGTGCCTCTTTTGGAGTGAGACAAGGCATCCTTGAAAGACAACCCTAGAAGCAGCTCTGGTCCATGCACAGTGGTGAGAGCACTGTGCATGGAAGGAAGATGTCACGATGGCAAAGGATTTCTGGGAGGTGCTGAGTGACATGGAAGCACACGAGGTTTCGCCGTGTTTCCAGGGGAAGCCTATGGTGCAGGAAGGACTCCTCTCCTCTTCATGGACTGAAGTTTGAGTATTCTAAAGGGTGGTGCCAGACTGAGAGTTGGTGATTTGGGGGAATGCATTGCAGTGGGAAATTTGGTGGGGGGGAGGAGGAAGGTGCTTTTGTAAAGTCTTCATTTTCTTTTTTCCCTTCTAGTTTTTTTCCCTCTTCTTTTCTTGTAGTTTAGTTAATAAAGTTTTCTTTATTTCTAAGTAGGAGCCTGCTTTGCTTATTCCTGGTCACATCTCACAGCAGACACCAGGGAGAGAGTATTCTCATGGAGGCACTGGCTTTGTGCCAGGTCTAAACCATGACAAATATTAATATATATATTAGAGAATTTCTGTCTTGTTTATTAAGTTTCTTTGGATAACTTGAATTTTTTCACCCTTATTTCATGGTATAAAATTTTTAATTACTTTTTAGATAAATTTTTCATTATCTACTGGAAAAAAAGTGTGCCCATGTGCTTTTGACAGCAACTCAAGATCAGCATTTAAATTGTTATGTTCTCAGCTGGACTGGAATGATTTTATTGAAGTGTGATAATTTTCAGATTCCAGCTCTTACCTCTTCACATGTTGCCTCAAAAATTAAGTGGGCTTAAGCTGTCACAGGCAAAAATCCTGTACTCACTGTGGCACATCAGTGTTTGCCCATGAAGAGGACGGGCAATCCTAGTGACTAGTCACACTGCACTGCTGCATGCTCCATTTTTCACAAACTTAAACTTGTCACAGATTAACAGTAGAACAATATTTGACCACATTGATCAAAGAGCTTTTGACACATCTTTGAAACAGAAAGATGTGACCATACAAGAACTGAAAGAATTTCTTTATTGTATTTAAAATCTGATCCGTACAAATACAGAATGTTTTATCATAGCCTTGGCATAAGACATGTTTTAGGTACACCACTCATAATATCACCAGTTTGTCTAAGTGTTTGCCTAACACTTAGGCCAGTTTCATCTATATTAAACTCTGGTGAGACTGTTTTTAAGTTAATGTCTGATGATAAAATGTTATATAAAGCTTGACATATTCTTTCCCATGATAGACATGCTGTCTATGCTTTAATGTGTTTTTTTTTCTAATGCTACATTAAAATCCTGTTTCTTTATTAATCAATTTATAAATGCTTTAGATTTTAGTTTCTCACTTTGCACATTCTAATTTATATAAAAATCTCTTAACATAAAATTGTAGAACAATGTTGGAATGCAAGCCTCTCTGATGTCCTCAGAGAGAGGAATCAATGCAGGGGTTGAATTAAAGCCTTTAGAAAAATTAAGATATATTAAGTCTCATAGATATGAATTAGAAGTGTAGGTTTAATTTTCAAGTAAGTTGAAGTATAAGTTACACTTTTAAGTAAGCAGAAATACATTTTATGTGCCTTAAGAAACTTTGTTAACTAGTAAAGACCCTAAGGCCTAGTTTAAAGTTCAGTAACTTGTCTCCCGACATAACAAAAAACATAGCAGAAATTTTTTGCATCACTAGAATAGATAGAACTATTCACATAAATAGATAAACTTATATATGTAAATTTTAAGTAAGAAAACAGACAGTATAATTGTGTAAACAGATAATATTATCCACGTAGTTTTTTAGGTAAGTAGTCAAGTACTTAGTCAGAAGTCACTGTCAGGTGGAACACAGTGACTCAGATGGATCTCCCAAATCAACATGGAGTTGTCCTGGTTTCAGACTGCAGTGAGTGCAGTGGTTGTCACTGATAATGGAGGACAGCAAAGACAATTCCTGTTTCAGTGTGGGCAGGTGGACAATCTACTCAACTTGATGCCAGAGCTCAGAAAGGTCAAGCAAATGTGAGAGAAATGGTTCGATGATGGGAACTGTAATGGGCATGGCCTTGTGAAGGACCTCCAGCAACAGATGGAGCTGCAGGAAGCAGTCAGAGGACAAAAATACCATGGAGGCTGAGAGGGAGAACTGGTTCTGAGCCCAATGATAGGGGAACCATATCCCACTGAGGGAAAGACAAAAATTTATCCCTTGGAACACACGGAAAGGAGGGAGAGCACTAACACAGGGGATTGGGAAGAAGTGGGGGAAAAAACCAAACAAAAACACAAAAGGAAGAGGAAAGGAACTAATTAAAGGAAGGGACTTTCTCAAAAAAATTTGAACTTCCACTAAGCTGGACATCCCCACCCATAACCACATTATAGCTCTGCAGGCTGATGAGACAACTTCCATCATACTGGAAGAACAGCTGGAGAAAACTACACCAGTCCAATCTGCTCCACAAATACTGAAATAAACTAGTTCAAACAACAAAAGGCAGTAGATGGTAGTAGTGGGTGCCTCTACTTTTGGAGGCACAGAGGCACTCATCTGTTGGCCTGACACACCTTCAAGAAAAGAGTTCTGCCTTCCAGGAACCCAGATCATGGATGTTACTGAGAAGCTGCTAAGCCTGGTAAAACCCACTGACTGTTACCACTATTAGTTTTTCATGTGGGGACAGGGGATACAGCCAGTAGCAGTCTGAGAAACACTGAGACTACAGGGCCCTGGGAGATGTTGGTAAAAGGCTCTGGGGCTCAAGTAATTTTTTTGTCAATCCTCCAAGTCATAGGAAAGGAAATTACCAGCCAAATCTTACAACAGATCAGGTCAACAGATGGTTAGAGCAATGGTGGTAGTCAAGGTTTCAGTCACTCACATCATGAAACTTACTTTGGTAAGCCTGGTGTACTGCAGGCTAAGGGGTTTCATCAGAAAAATAAAGGAAAAATATACTGGTCAGGAAATTGCCTGACTAGTGAAGGGGGCTTTAAACTAGATTTGTAGGTAAAGGGAGGTGCCTATCTATCACAATCCTGCAAGCTGGATACCTGTAATGGGTACAAAACCATTCCAGGTACTCCAGCCTGCGAGTCAGCTTTATTCAGGGCCCAGCCCAGATGGTCCTAACAAACACATGTAGTATGGGGAAAATACAAGAGGAACTAGAGAGGTATGCACACCTAAGTGGATACATGATTGGCATCTTGTGGACATGGTGACCATGAGATGATGAAGTTTGAGATCATCAGTGCTGTGAGGAGCGCATGCAACAAGCTCACCACCCTAGACTTCAGGAGAGCACATTTTGGCCTCTTCACAAACCTCCTCAGTGGAGTCCCACAGGACAGAGCCCTGGAAGACACAGGGACCCAAGGTTGCTGACTGATATTCAAGGATTATCTCCTCCAAGCTCAAGAGCAATGCATCCCAACAGAATGAAATCAGGCAAAAATGCCAAGAGACCTCATGGATGGATAAGAAGTTTCTGAGAAATCTCAGAGGAAAATTGAAAAAGCTATCAGAAGAAGCTAACTTCTTTAACCATGGAAGAAAGACAAAAAATGCAACACACAACAATTATCTTGATATTTTTTTATTCCATTTTTTCCAGTTACTTTTGAATTCAGGATCTCTATGACTTCCCAGGAAAGATCAAATAGAAATGTTAACTGGAGGCTATTATTATAAAAATAGATATTTGCTTGCATATGGATATCTAAAAGAAAATTGCATTGTCATATAGATGAGGACAGAATTAAATCCAAATATTTATTTCAAGAAAGTGTTTATGTTTGATGAATTTGATTTGCTGACCTGAGACAAGCCCCATGATCTTTATCTTTTTCAGTGAGGGTTTCTTAGGGTCTTCAGGGATGGTTTTGCATTGATCATTTTCAGAGGTTTTTGCATTGATCATTCTCAGTGGTAGCCACTGGCAGAAGAGAAGGAAAACTGACATATTTTTCTATGTTTTAAACAGAATAGAAGAAAATGTAACTTTTACAGACATGTCTGAAACACTGTAAGGACTTAGTAAGGATTAGTTGCCTTAATTGGACTTAGTAAGTTAAGTTATAAAAAAAATCCGTCTGTCTACATGGAGGCATATATAAATATGATTCAAAGAAAAAAAGAAAAGCAAGATTTTTGAGTACATAGAGTTGTCTTGGTTTGAAAAGGAAGTGAGTTTTTTTGGGATGCTGTGGTCAAACGAATAGGTGCTCAGATTTGAGTATTGGCACCTGTTGTGGCCACTGAAGATGTGGATACGCCTCTGAGAACACAGCGGTTAAAAGCAGAGAGCTCCCAGAGGGAAGAGCTCTCTTGGGTTCCCTTGGTGAAAGAGATCAGAGCTTCCCTGCCCAGCTGAGGGCTGGGCAGGGGAGGGGAAGCCACACGGCCGGGTGAGGTAGGCCGGGGACAGGGAAGGGAGGTGAAGGCCCCTGCAGGATGGAAGGGTGGAGGAACACTGAGAGGCATCGGGCAGCCATCCTCCCTCCTCAGGGGAGAGAGAGAGAGAGAGCACCGGTGTCTGTGCCTATGCCACCTTGAAATTTGATAGCACAGCCGGCGAGAAGGAGAAGGGGAGGGTGTGGCGAGAAGGTGCCCAGCAGGGCAGTGTGGGAGTTCTGGACAGCCAGAGCCTGACATTTTTAACCCTTCTCTTGGATGATGGAAACCTTACAAATGCTGATCCTCCTGGAGTTGAATGAGAAGAGAGATAGAGATAAGAGGAAATGGGCCATGAGAGAAGTGGAGAGGAATTTTAGGTGAGAGGAGGTGATGGATGCAGGCGTTTGGCTGGACTTTTCTTGTATGGCCATGGACGGAACCATTTTTCCTGTGACACAGAGACTGCATTTAGGGGGGAGGCAATGGCTTGGAGCCAAGAGAGTGCAATGATGTTATATGAAGATGTGTGTGAACAGAGACGATGGGTGAGGAGGTTGGTGGTGCCCTCTGTCTTCAGGGAAGAAGAAGGTCTCTGTTCTCAAGACCCCTCAGACCCAGGAGGTGAATTTGGGGGGGGCAGGTGTCCCGAAAGTGAGAGACTGTGCTTTTTTTGGAGCTGGGCAAAGCATTTTTAAAAGGAAAACCCTAGAAGTAGCTCTGGTCCATGCGCAGTGGTGAGAGCACTGGAAATGGAAGGAAGATGTCACGATGATCTCCAGGCCGTGCCACGTGTGACATGGAAACACACAAGGTCTCAACTGTGTTTCCAGAGGAAGCCTATGGCACAAGAAGGACTCCTCTCTCCTTGATCAACTGAGAATTGATTATCTAAAGGGTGGTGATGGACTGAGAATTGATGATCTGAGAGATGGATGTATTGGAAATTTGGTGAGGAGAGGAGGAATGTTTTTGGAAGGTTTTGATTCTGAGTTCTGTGTGTGTTTCTCTTTATATATATCTTGTTTATGTTTAACTTTATATAATAAAGTTTTTCTTGTTTATTCCTAAGTTGCTTTGGTCTATTCCTGGTCACATCTCACAGCAGACACCAGGGAGAATATATTTTCATGGGGGCACTGGCGTTGTGCTAGCATCAAACCGTGACAAGTGTACAAAAAAAATGGACAATTTTTTTTGTCTTTCTAAAATTAACAAATGAATTTTATTTGTGTAGTTTTATTGCACATTGCTTCAGCCAGTCTCAACTATGGTAGCAATTTAGCAAAGCTAAGTATTTAATAGTGATAATTTATTCTCTAATTAATTTCTTAAGTTAACTTTTGAAACAAGAAAGACTTGCTTTTACATAACACTTGAGAAACCACTCCGAACTGCCAGAAGCAATTCAGCTCCTTAATTTTGGTTTACATTACTTAGAAATGAAAAGGTGGAAGGCTTTAAATATATTCCTGTTTAGTAAGTTTAATAGAGAACCCAAGGGTTCTCTAATTAATGAATTCCACAGGGTTTGTGTGCAGAGGATGCTTTTTTGGTAGATATAATATCTCTAAAATACAAGAAATGTGTATGTTCTTTCCTAAATGTGTATGTTCTTTTAGAGGAAATCTTCCTGCTAAGGTGTTTCACATGATTGTTTTCCACTCCTCAGTATCATGTTCTTTGGAAATATTATGTAAAGCTGTGGAGACTGGCTCCACAGAAACAACAAATGCAAATCTGTCACAATATAGAGCATTTGTTTAATAGAAGGGGAAGGAGATGAGACCTCTAGCATGTTAAAAATAAAAGGCACCAACTCAAATCAACAATGCTTTTAGAGATACAAATGGAATGTTTTGTGTGCCCATTTTTCTTAAAAGAAAAACAAAAAAAACCAAACAAATAAACAAACCCCAACATTGAATTTACAACTCCTTTTGGGAAGATTTTAGATTTTCAGTTAGCCTTCCCAATTTTTAGTTCGGACTGACAAATCTTTACATACTTCAGCATTTGACGCTTTCTCCTGTTCCTTCTGGTCAAGCAGTTCACTGTTGAGATTTGCATCTTGTCCAATTGTATCTCTTTTAAAAGTGTAACACATCACCTCCTCTGTAGTGCACATAGAAAAACCCTTCTTAACATAATGTTCAGAAACAAGAAGCGTTTGTATGTTTCTCTGTTTTTCACAGAAGGAAGGACTTAATTTTTCAGTTATTCTCAATACCTCCTTTGATTTTGTGATGTATTTCAATTTCAGATTGCATCTGCATTCCATTAAGTGTAAAGCTACTAGAAAAAAATTACCTTTGTGGATCATTGGTTACTATTTGCACTGCAGTTGCACATGCAATAGGAACAGGAAAAAATTTGCTGTATTAACGTCACTTTTTTTATAGGAATTTTATTTTGTTTGGAAAATAATGTACATTTAATTCTGGCTAAAGAGGATTATTGTAAATAAGGCATTTATTTTTGTTTCAGCCATTTATGTGTTACTTTTAATAATTATTTTTAATCTTTCAGAGAAATATGATCTCTGTCACTGCTTTCAACTTGAAGGTTCTTCAGTTCTAACTCAGAAATGTTATCTCTTGCCCTTCCTTTCCCTCTCTATCTTCAACTGACAGAACAGTAGAAATCCTGAGCCAGATATCTTTAATCATTGTCTGTACAGACAATTTCCAGATGAAGAAGTGTAAAAAGTTGTTGGGTTTTTTTACCTGAACATTAGTGTTTTGCCCATATGCTTAAGGGTCATCAGACGTGTAGAATACTTGGAAAAGTAGTCCAAACACTGCTTGTGACAGGGAACACATATATAGAATCACCTTCTTTTAGTAACATTACTGTTCTTGGAGTTTATATATTATTTTCAACCAAGCAGAATCTAGTTCTCAGACCCAGAGGCATCTTTGTCCTTTGAGTCAAGAAGGAAGACAGACATTTCTTCACAACTCTGTTTTAAAAGTGTAAGTTACAATACCAAATATATGTGAAGAGTTTAAGTCACTTGAAATTTCAAAACACGCTGAAACAATTATTTTAGGTATACTTCCTAATTTTTGCCTAAAGAATTCACACAATGCCTTTTTCATAAGTTTTTGCCACAACACTCAGGGAATGGAAATTATTTTCAATAAAAATCAAATCTTTGTACAAATGTAGAGTTTTTTGGACCTGAATTAACTAAACAAAGGACTGTGTAATTGAGAAATAGAATTGAAAGACACAGAAGTGCTCGGATTTCTTGAGTTTGTTAGGACTTTTTGCACATTTAGATCGTTTACTTTATTTTAGTTGACAAATTAGTAACTTTACCTCTTCTGATCATCCTTCTTAAATAATCCAAGTCAGCTATATGCTAAAAAGTACATACAAGAGAGCATTTTCTATTTAATAATCAGAGTAAAAAAGTTGCTTCTATCAGCATCAGTAAAGCAAATGTACTTAAGAAAAATAATCAATAGATTTTTTTTGGTTTTCAGTACTTTAACTCATAAATCAATCAAAACAGCTTCTTGGTTTTAGAAAATCATTCTTCCAATTTCATATTGCTAGCTTGCTATATCGTGCAGAATAAATATGCTTAAAATCCACTTACTGCTGCACTAAAAATATAATACCATGGTAAGGTTTCTTTCTTGGTAACTTTTTTTGCAGGACAAAAGACTTCAATATTCCCCTTCCCATTAATTCATTAATTAAAGACAACTTCTACAGAAGCAAATAGGCAGTAACTTTTAGCTCTTTTTCATTATTTTCAAAGAAGTATCAATAATGAACACCTGTCAATTGACACCTTAAAAGATCTTGAAACATCCAAACCATTTCAGACTTCTGGTAGACCAATATCAAAGCTGACGGAACATTCTGTCTTGAAGTCACTGCTTTATGTGGACCACATTAAAACTGTGAAGACCACAAATATCTATGAATTAAAGTGAGAAATTGTCAGCTTTCTGCAATCTAGAATCTAAGTAATGGATTTGCAAAATAATTTTTTTCATTAAGTACTAGCGTTTATTTATTTTCTTTTGGTCATCTATGACTATATTTTTAAAAATCCAACATTTCACAGCACTTTGTCAATACAAAATCACTAATTTTGCTACAGTCAATTTTATACACATTTTTTTGTACTTTTATTCAAGTTACCTCAGTAGTAATGATAAAATTCAGCTAGATAGTTATGCTACATGTTAAACTTCTTCTAGTAAGTATTGCTATTAAGGTTTTGATAAGTAAGCTGAAGAGAAATAGAAAATTACCTGAAAGAAAATAGGCAGGCATGACATACATGTTTGCTAAAAAAAAAAAATCTAAAAATTCCAGCATAGCCTGAAAAATATGTTCTAATAATTTCATGAGTTTTTTCCCTTTCTCCCTTCTAGTGTAGGTCATATAAGTTCATAATCACTTAAAAAACATTTCTTCTCAATAAGTAAGTAATAATTATGTCATTAAAGATTCTCATTAACCTAATTTCCTATTTTTATTACCCACCAAATTTAGCATTGATTTTCCTAGTTCATTTGACTGCTTCATTTAGACTCTGGTACGAAGCTATATCAACCCTTGCAGCCCACCTTTTTCTTTTTCAGATGAGAGCATTTTTCATACATGTATCTGGTAACTGAAATTTTCCAATCCTTTTTTTCTTCTTTTTTTTTTCCTTTTTTTTTCTTTTGTCCAGAAACACAATCTAGAAGGACCGTTGTTTTTTTCCCCAATAAAATCTCATATCTTAAATCAAGATTTAAACACCCATAAGAAAAGTAACTGGAAGGTTAAGGAAAGCCAAAACTTCTAAAAATTTCTATGCAAATTTTTCCCTTGTTCCTTTTCAAAAGGTGATGATCAAATGCAGGAAAATACAGCAAAAAAACATATTTACAAGTTCATTAATCCAGGCAGCAATCAAACAAAGAATAGAAGAAAAAAAGTATTTTCTTTTTTAAAAAACATGGGGTCTTCATAAACAAACAGAGAAAAATTGGAATCTGAAAGCTGTATTTTGACATCTCTGGTGAAAGCAGTTCTCCAGCTCTGATATGTGTACCACTTGGGCTATGTAGGTTTCATTGATATATGGGGTGATTAAATTGTTGTGCATAAAGCAAGAATCATTTGTAATACTCGTAAAATTGACCTGAAAGTGGGGGAATGCTAAATTTTAAAGCTAAAGATTGCTAAGCAAATTTGAGAAGAAAATAACTGATATAATGCAGGTGCACTTATATTTTGTAAAGAATAAGAATGCATCATGATGGTATCTAAAATAATATCTACTTATTTTGTATTTTCTTCCAGGACCACTGGTTATGTTGGAGCACCCTTGCAATTTTTTCTGGTTCTTGAGCTCATCATTTGAAAAACAATATTTCATTAGTGTCATGAAATATTGTTTATGCTATCAAGTACTGGATTGGAGGGCTAAAATTGGTTCAGCTTCTCAGACATGCATTAGCTGTAATAATGGTTTTAATGGAAGTGTGATACCTGAATATCTAAATAGCTTTGAAATTCTGAGTAGAATAAAAGAGAGATGAAGATAAGATACATATTCCATTTATGGGTGGTTTTTTTGGTTTTGTTTTTTGGCTGTTGTTCTTGTTGGTGATGGTTTTATTTTGGTTTTGGGTTTTGGTTTTTGGTTCTGGTTTTGGTTTTGTTTTGGTTTTGTTTTTGTTGTTATTTTTTTTCTTGTTTGGATATGGTTTTGATTTTGGTTTTGGTTTTTTTTTTCTTTTGTTTAAATTTCCTAGTATTTCAGTGTGGATGACCAGCTCAGTTACAATCTGAATGGTTAAAATTTTTGATCAGGCTTAGGTGATAATCAAGACAGTTCATATACATAAATTCAATTCATGGAGCTTGGGTAAAGTGAATTAGTTCAAGCTGTAGCATTTAAATTACCTAACAAGATTAACCTGATTGCTGGCAAGCTTAGAATGAAGTCATACAGAGGTCAGAAAATTTCAAAAACACACACACAAAAAACTCTGGCTAGTTGCATTATTGAGGGTATATTTTATTTCTAGTATTCTTTAGATTATATGTATCACATATTAAAAGGAAAAACAGAGTAAAGGTCAGCATGGACTCATGGACACAGATGATAATAAATGCTTTCATTTTAAGGAGGTAAATACAATTTAAAGTACATAGTATAATGTAAGAGATCCTCAGCATAGTGTAGACACATGTTCTCTTGTAATAATTAAAGTTGAATAAATATTCTTGGGAGTTTTCTGCAATATATTATGCTATTGCACTATACTACTAATACATATTTCAATTTAAGAAAGGTACCAAAATTCACAATTAAATTTACATCAATGTCTTATGTCCTACAAACAAATGGAAGCCTTTGCACAAAAAAAAAAAAAAACCCCGAAAGCAGATATATTCAGGCAGAAATTCAAAGAAGAAGAACATTTGACAAAATGTGTGGCTCATGATATCACTGAAATAACCAATCATTTTTTATTTATATACATTATAAGTTTCTCTATATGCAAAGAGCAGGTCCAGCAAGGTACCTTCCCTATTAGGCTAGCTCATCAGCTGTGTCAGGAAGTGCAGGAACCTCTACTATGACATCTGTAAGCTGAAGTAAAAAGGAAAAAGGGCTAGCAATCACAAGACTTCTGCTAACTGCTTATAGGCTATTGTGCCTCTACGTCCTGGCTGGGTGGTCTCTAAAAGGCTCTCACCAGGATATCTGCCCTGTTGACCCTCCCCCTGATTCTTACTTATAAACACTTAGCCCTCTCACCAACATCATTAAGCTCAAGACAAGGGCAAGGGTTCCTAAAGTACGGGGCACCCCACCACCTTTCCGTCCTTGTCTATCCCTTCTGAAGAGTTTACAATTGTTCAGTGTAGCACCACAGTTGTGTCATCACACCAAGTCATTGTGATAGCAACAAGGTCACAATTTTCTTGCTGCATCATGGATTTCATTTTCTCTTGTTCATTCTTCCTGTTACATGCATTTGTGTAGAGGCACATCAGATGTGTTATCAATCCTGCTGGCTTTTTATGGGAGAAGCTGTAACTCCTGCATGACCCTTCTCAGGAATTTCCATGGATTCCACATCAAGAAATCTTCCAACCTTGCATCCTTGCTGCCACATGGGTCATCATACCCTATCTCTATTATTATTTCAGCAGACTGAAAGGCTTCACTAATACATTGTCCCTCAAAGAGTGGTGTGCATCCTAGGCTTATTTCCAGCAATCCTGATTTTATCCCTTTCCCCTTTCACACTGAGTTTAAAGTTCCTTCAATGAGACCTACTATCTCCTACTCAAGGGTCCTTTTTCCCCTTTGAGACAGATGCATGCTATCTATTGCCAGCAGGCTCCAGATTTGTGATCAAAAACCTCAAAATTCCTCTGGTGTCACCAAGCTGGGAGAGAGGTATTCATCTGTATGATTCTCCTATTTCTACCCTCATCATTCCCTGCAGCTTGCAGTATAAAGATCACTACTTGTCCTTCATATTCCTCAAGCATTCATCCCAAAGGCCTGAGGTACTGCTTGATTAACCTTCTTGTTTGGTCTTCACTCCTGACCACCTGAAAAATCTACAGTGAAAAATTATTTGAGCAGGCCATAGAGTTTGTTGATAATGTCTCTAACCCAGACCCCAGGAAGGCAGCAGGCTTCCCCAAAGGTTTGGTCCAATCAACATTTTCAGACCACTACTCCTCTCAGAAATGAGTCACCAAAGAAATCTCCCCTTGTTTTTTTTCTAACTGAGGCAGTCATAATACAGAGGGTAACATCTCAGTGCTGCACAAGCTTGTATGTGGATTAATCTAATGAATATTAGCAAGATAGAATTATTAAGGTCAGAATTTTTAATAGTTGATGTCTTTAGGCTAAATGATATCTAATTAAATTGTTACAGGCTATTGTATTAAATGATAATTGAATTCCCAGAACGTTTCTCACACTTAAAATGTATTAACATGAATACAATTGCGTAGTTAATGGCTTGCTGATATTTTTCTTTTTCTCTTGCTTTATTACTTTGCATCTAGGTTTTTTATGTTCTCACTTATGTCTATAAATCTTCCATTACTGACTTATGCTGTAGAATAGAGATCCATGGGATCACATGCCTTGACCTCAACTGCTAGATTTAAACAATTTTTTAGCTTTACTGGAACACAGAGAAAGGAAAGCACATACATTTGTAAAATGCATGAAGATTCTATGCCTTCTTAAATATATCACAGAAGTAAGTAAAAGACATAGCTAGACTAATTCAGTTGCATAATGCTACACTGCAGAAAATTACAAATTTCTCTGACACAGGAAAGTTGTATGGTCTAACATCTTAGCTACAGAGAAATTCTATATTCAAAACACAGAGCAAGCTTTTTTTGCTGAAAGGAAGCTGAAATGCCAGCTTGCTTCCCAAAGCCAAAACTGATTTTCTACGCAAATTAAGGATTTTGTAGCATTTAATCTTCAGATGTTCTCATGGTTATTTCTGCCATTGACCTATGGAAGCAATGAATTCAGTTGATTCAAACAGTGGACAAGGAATAAAATGTGGATTTTTTTTCCAGTTCTACCACTACCTTTTACTGACAAGTCAATTTTCTTTTTGAAATGGTTTTCCAGGTGCTTAATGTTTTTGTAGGTTTTGTTTCATGATTTGCTTATAAGTAAATTTCAAGATACCTATAAACTATCAGTATCTTAATGCTTACCTACCTAATTATTTTTAATCCTATATGTCTCAAAACTTATGAAAATAGTCTCAACTCAAAATGGCAAAACTGTTCACTAGAGTCTTTTTTCATTAATCATAATACTTGTAATATACTGTCATGCATGAATATTTTACCTGAAACTATTCACTAGCTATACAAACCAAAGAATCTCTTGTCATAGATCTATCAGTTTGAAAGGAGTAGAATGTGTGTTTTGATGCTATGTATGTTTTTCTGTCACACATTTCTTGCTTTTTAGTTTGACAACTGCAATCAAATCCTCGAATTTGCAATAAGTCTAGGATGTTAAACTGAAGAGAAGGTAGCAATGTGTACATTTAGATTCTGAAACAGATTTATTGATAATTGCTTATGAATGACAGAATAAATGATAGGAGTCAATTAATTTATATCTGAGGTCCACAGTCTTTCTAGCAGGGCAGTGAAAACAAAATGAAAATGTGTTTGTCAGAAACAGAGTATACAAAGTTGTAGTACAGAAAGAGTGATTTTCTACCAGGAAGCACCAGAACAAAAAGCCTCTCAACAGCTACTTTTTTCAAGTTCAGCAGTTTTTGAGGTTATCCTTTTTTTTTTTTTTTTTTGGAAGTATTCACTGTCCTTTCTCTATCTCATTTGTCATAAGCTATTCATATACACTTCATGGACTATTTCCAAGATAATTATCAAGATTTATTTCCAAGTAACTAGGATTTCTCTGGTCATTTACTCATTCTCAGACAAGGGCTTTTCACTTCTACATTGTTTCTCGTTGAAAGAATCACACAACCATTTTGTTGAAAAAAAACTCTGAAATTGAGTCTAACCTTTGACTGATCAGAACCATGACAATTCAACCACAGTACCAAGTGCCATGTCCAGTTGTTCCTAGTACACCTTCAGCGATGGTGACTCGATCACCTCCCAGGGCAGCCCATTTCAAAGTCTAGCAACACTTTTTGTGTTTCCTACTGTGTTTTCTGACTGATGTCTCTCATTAATTTCCCCTGGTGCAACTTGAGGCTGTGCGCTCTCATCCCATCACTATTTGCTTGGGAGAAGAGGCCAACTCCTACCTTGATGCAACCTCCTTTCAGGTAACTGTGGAGAGCAGTAACATCACTTCTGGGTAGCTTCTTCTCCAGGCTAAAATACTCGCAGCTCATCTGTTCTTCATATGACTTACTGTCTGTACCCTCCACCAGCTCTGTAGCCCTTCTCTGGACTTATTCCAGCACCTCAAGGTCTTTCCTGAACTAAGGGACCCAGAACTGAACACAGAATACAAGGTGTGGCCTCAACAGTGCTGAGTACAGGGTGACAATCATTTCCCTGATCCTGATGGTGACACTGTTCTAATACAGGGCAGGATGCCATTGGCCGTCTCTTGGCCATCTGGGCACAGCTGGCTCATGTTCAGCCACTGTTGACCAGCACCCTCACATCCTTTTCCGCTGAGCCTCTTTCCAGCCACTCTGTCCAAAACCTGTAACACTGCATGGGGTTGTTGTAACCTAAGTATAAGAATTGGCACTTTACCTTGTTCAACTGGCCAGTGGATCTAGCCTGCCCAGATTCCACTGTAGTGCCTTCCTACCTGCTAGAAGATCAACACTACCACTGAATTTGGTATTGTCCACTAAGTTACCATGGGTGCACTCAGTCCCCTCATCCACATCATCAATAAATGTATCAGATATGACTGTCCTGAAGTCTGACCCCTGGAAATCACCACTAATGACGCGCTGCTGCTGGATGCAGCACCATTCATCACCACTCTCTGACAATCAAGCCAGTGTTTAACTCAGGAAAAAGAGCACTTTTCCAAGTCATGAACTACAAGGTTTTTCAGGAGAATACCATGGAAAAGAATATCAAAGGCTTTGCTGAGGCCTGAGTAGACAGCATTCACAGTTTTTCCTTCACCTAATAAGGACATCACCTTGTCATAAATGGAGATCAGGTTGATCAGGCAGGACTTGCCTTTGCCTGATACCCTGGTTGTCCTGTGTGTGCAATGTGATGGCACTCAAGATAGTCTATTCCATAGCCTTCATTGGCATCAGAGTCAGGCTTACAGGCCTATTGCGCTAGGGCGTACGCGGCCCTAAGTCCGGCTAGCTGAAGGGGTGAGAATGGCCGACGCCCCTACGCATCAGAGGCCAGCCCCCCTTGGCGTCTTGGCCTCGGGCTGGGCTGGATTGCGGAATCGGACTACTCGCGCTTGTAAGGACGAATGAGGAGGCGACCACTTGCTAGGGGAAACACGTCGGTTTATTGGAGAATCCTACTGCAGAGGGCAACCAACAGATGGTAGAAAACCCCAGCAAATGGCCCCGAAAAGGGGGAGCAACAAGGTTTTAAAGGGAGGGGGGCGGAGAAGGGAGGGAAACCCGGCAAACCAATCTATGAATAGGTAGGGAGGCACACAACATAACTGACATGAGGATATAGCCAATAAACGTAAAGCAGAGGAGGGGCCCCGGGACACCAGCCAACCACAACCCCCAGAGAGAAGAAGTTTCTTGAAGCTTGGGAGGAGTGGGGGGTGATTGACTGGGCCCAGGGAGGAGAGAAGACTTACTTATAAGGCAAAGCCTGGGAGGGGAAATTACATAACATAAGAGATTAGCAGAGGAGGGGGAAGGGGTATCCATGGTAACTTAACTGTCGGGTGCACAGTGGCCGGAAAACTGTGTAGGGAGGAACCATTTAACACCGAACAAAGGGGGAGCATACATAAATAAGGGAGAAAACTGGGGAATTTAAAAACACATCACAACATCTCCCCGTTTCTTAACAAATAAAAATAAAACGAAGCTGGAATGTCCATAAAAATCCAAAGTTTGTGAATCCACGGCTGGCCCAGCTATTTCTCGCCTCCTTCGAGCTGGAGTTCGTCAGTCTCTAGATGTTCCTGAGGCTGCCCGGTTGACCTCTCCTCGTCTGCATCCTCTTCGGTCTCTGGGGTGAGGTCTTCCAGCTCGAAGGGCACTTCCGATGGAATAGTGGCATGGTTCACAGCTGGCGAGACGGCCTTGGCTATCAGTTTTTGGACCAGCGGATCAACACAATCACAACTGAAATGACAATTAAGCTCAACACAACTTTAGCAACCGATTCTAAAATAGAACTGGCCCACCCGCTGAGGCCCCAACCCTTAAAGATGTCCCCCAGCCAGTCGGATGTTTCTTGTTTAACCTGGTGTAAAAGGTCTTGAAGTCTTCTGATGTCTGGCGTCCTCAGCTCGAGAGGACAGGTTCAGACAGCAGAGGCCCTCAAACTCCTCACAACAATGGTGATGGAGCAGCAATAGAAAATCTATTGCTGCTCTATTTTGGAGTGTCGCCTTCCTTGTTATTTCCTCGTCTGTGAGGAGGTCGTAAAGCGCAGCTGATGTAAGATTCGCTTGTTTAGCTACCCAACACTCTAGGCGGCCCAATTCACCTAGAGCCTTCGCTACCGATACGCAAGGCAACAGAATGGTAAAGGCAACGGATTTTGAGTGCGACCAATGCGTAATTTCATCATCACAGTCTTCTGTGAGATCCTTCAGTTCTCTTTTGGCTCTGCCCAATTCAGCTGTGATGTTTGTTCTCTTCCAATTAATAATTTGGGTAATGTCGGGAGTAAACAGCGTCAGCCGGCCAAAAGTGCACGGCCCTCCGACCAGGCCAGAGGGGATGCCTGCCCATGCTCGGTCACCACAAATTAAGAACACGCCTCTTGGAAGGGAGTAAGGGGTCCGTCCAGTAGTGGTGGGGCCGAGGATTTTGAGAACGGCCTGGCACCACTGCCTGGCTTGGTACTCTTTCTTGGACTGGTGGACCACCTCACTACCCTTCTCAACGGGGGTAATGCCGTAATCAAACTGAGAACAAATGGAGGCGTTGGCTGACCCGAGGAGATGTAATTCGGTGGGCTCGGAGGGTGCAGGATCCAGCCTGACCACTCCGTCTCTCCAGGCATTGGATGAATCAAAATTGGGGAGAATGGTGAGACTCTGGGATAGGACTGGGGAAAAGGCACGTTGGAACGTAACAGGGAACTCGCCTGGAGAGAAAGGGATCCCCACAAGGCAAGACAACATCGGGTCCTCTGCTGCGCCGGTGTCTAGGCATATACTGTCCTGTCCTAGCAATTGTGCTAAGGCACGCCAGACGTTGACCTTTGGCTGGGGGATGACCCACGGCTCCGAAGGTGACAACAGGAGTCCGCAGGTCGCCATGAGCATCATCAGTAGACAAGGGTTGGGAGCCCGCGATGTTGACACCAAGGCCATTGAGGAGATGTAACTAAAACGAAAGAGACAAGTAAAAGTATCACAAAATCACAAAAATGGTTCCTCACCAAATAGCCAATTTAGATAAAACGTGCGAGGGGTCATAACTGGAGCCAGGGGCGAATGGGAGGCAACATAACATAAGAGATCCAGGGGTGGAGGTGAAGAAGGAGGGGAGGGCTCCTCAGTCACTGGGAGGAGACCAGGAGAGAAAGACAAAGGATGATTGCGTGACTTCCTCCGCCGACGCCAATATGCCTGCCGGACCTGTGGTATCGCCTCCTGCTTTGTCCTCTGCTTCGGGACGAAGGGCCTGACCCATTTGGATGGTACCCACTTGGGGCCTGAAGGAGTGGACACACAGGCATATCCCCTCCCCCAGGTCACCAG
This sequence comes from Melospiza melodia melodia, assembly GCF_035770615.1. NCBI lineage: Eukaryota > Metazoa > Chordata > Aves > Passeriformes > Passerellidae > Melospiza > Melospiza melodia. The sequence goes on along the minus strand of NC_086226.1, from coordinate 57,204,172 downwards.
GTCAAAAGGGCCCTCCGTCCGTCAGGTCTCCAGATCTTTTACAAGAACCGGGGGCCTGGCTTTCGGCTGCAGCTGCTGGTGACTGCCGAAGTGCCGGACCACCGGAGGATTCTGGCTGTCAAAAGAGCAGTTCAAAAAATTAAGTGTATATAAAGCTCTTGCCAGTCGGACGTGGGGGGTTTCCACCTTCATCGCCGATTGTTGTCTGGATAGGATCTTCTTAAGGCTCTGGTGGGCTCTTTCCACCATTGCTTGGCCTGTCGGGGAATAGGGGACGCCGGTTTTGTGCACTATTCCCCATTGCTGTAGGAAGCTCCGCAGCTCCTTGGAAGTATATGCAGGGCCATTGTCTGTTTTTAGGGCCCTAGGGATGCCCAAGACAGCGAATGCCTGAAGCAGATGCTTCTGGACATCCACTGCCTTCTCTCCTGTGTGGGCAGAGGCATAGATAGCCCCGGAGAAGGTGTCCACTGAGACATGGACGTAACACAGTCGCCCAAAAGATGGGACATGTGTTACGTCCATCTGCCACACCTCGCAGCTTGCCAAACCTCAGGGATTAGCCCCCGAGGTCACAGTGGGCATTTGGTCTTTTTGGCACTGGGGACATGTGGCCACTATCGCCTTAGCCTGGTCCTGCATAAGATTGAATTGCCGAACCAGGCCAGGTGCATTCTGGTGGAACAGTTGGTGGCTGATCTTAGCCTGACCGAACACGTCTGGGAGAGGGCCCTGCGACACGGCAGCCGCGGCCAAGGAATCGGCTCGACGGTTGCCCTCCGCTATGAACCCAGGCAGATCAGTATGCGACCTAACATGCATAACATAAAAGGGATGCTCGCGGTGGGAGACCAATTCCACGAGCTTATTAAGTAATTCAAACAGTCTCTTGTTGGACACCTCTTGAAGAACTGCTTGTTCAGCCCGAGACACTACACCCGCGACATACGCAGAATCTGTGACCAGATTAAAGGGTTCAGGGAATCTCTGAAATGCCCTGATGACTGCGTCCAACTCAGCAATCTGTGGAGAATCCTCCACAATAGCAACATCAGCCTCCCACTGCTGAGTCTGAGGATCCTTCCAAGTCATTACTGACTTGTGGGATGCTCCAGACATGTCCGTGAAAACTGTCATGGCATCTAGTGGCTCCCTGCTTTGAACCTTTTTTAGAGATAATTTAAACTCCGAATTAAACAATTTGTGGGCCGGCCGATCTACTGCGATGCGCCCAGTGTAGCTATCAAGTGCAAACTGTAGATATTCATTAGTTTGCAGCAGTTCTTCAAAGGTCCTTAATTTAAGTTGGCCCGAATCCAATTTAATTGGGATGTGTATGCATGAAAAGTCGCACCCAGCCAACTCCCTGATCCTCGATCTTGCCTTGAGGATCAGTTTGGCTACCAACTCTTGTGGCTTTGTCATTCTTTTGGACCGATGATGACTGAGGAAAACCCACTCTATTATCAAGAGGGGGTCACCCAGCCCTTGGTCCCTTATCTCAATGTCCCATTGGTGGATGATGCCATGGAGGTGTGGCAACTTTCCCAGTATTATGAACTTAAAGGGCAGGCCTGGGTGATACCGGTGGGCCTGCCTGGCCGAAATGGCCTTTTGGATTTTCTCCAAGGCTACTTGTGCCTCTGGGGTGAGAGCCCTAGGGGAACTAAGCCCCTCTCCCCCTTTCAACAAATTGAAAAGGGGGGCTAGGTCTTCGGTCGAAATGCCCAGCCAGGGTCTCACCCAATTTAAGGACCCACACAGTTGGTGAACATCCGCTAGGGTCTGGACTTTTGTCCTAATAGCCAATTTTTGCGGAACAATGGTCCGCTTGGTAATTTCAAGGCCCAGGTATTTCCAAGGTGGCATCCGCTGAATCTTATCCTGCTGGAGCTCGAACCCTGCAGCAACCAACGCATTGGTTGTCAGGTCAAGCGCATGGGCAAGCAGACTGTGGTCGGGCGCACACACGAGGATGTCATCCATGTAATGATGAATGATGACAACATCCCCGAGGGCTGTACGTATTGGAGACAGCAGCGAAGCGACATACCATTGGCAGATCACAGGGCTGTTCTTCGTGCCCTGTGGTAATACCCGCCAATGATAGCGCTTGGCTGGGGACTCACGGTTGATGGACGGAACCGTGAATGCAAAACGCGGGGCATCGTCAGGGTGAAAAGGAATTTGAAAAAAACAATCCTTTATATCTATTACTGCCAGATCCCAATTTTGGGGGAGCATTGCTGGGGAGGGCATCCCTGGCTGAAGAGACCCCATGTCTACAATTTTATCATTAATTTGGCGAAGGTCAGTCAGGAGCCGCCACTTATCCTTATTGGGCTTCTTGATGACAAAAACTGGAGAATTCCAGGGAGACATTGTCTCCACAATGTTGCCCTTAAGTAGCTGCTCCTGAACGAGCTCGTTGAGCGCCTTCAATTTTTGTTTATTAAGTGGCCACTGCAAGACATCTACTGGTTCATCAGTCAGCCAATCCAGCTTCCAGGTCTGGCGCTCCTCAGTGGCCACTGCCCAAAAAACGTGAGGAGCCTTCGGAAGGTCAATTCTGGCTCCCCATTGGGCTAGTAGGTCTCTCCCCCAGAGAGGCTTGGTGTAATCTAATACGAACGGGCGTACAGAAGCCAATTGCCCGTCTGGCCCCGTAATTTGGACAACGCCCCTTGACTGTTTAGCCAATTGAAGCCCTCCAACACCCTGAATTGTGCCGGCAGAGTTTTGCAAGTCCCAATGCGACGGCCACTCCCGAGAGGGAATGATCGTCACATCTGCCCCTGTGTCCAATAGACCCCTCACGATCTTCCGGTCCCCGCCCAACGAGAGCTGACAAGTCAGGCGGGGCCTCTCCCTCCCCACTACCTGCGCCCAGGCCACCGTTGGAGGTGATGTTTGCTCCGGAGTCTTCTTCCAATGATCTTTCCCTGGAACCGGAATGGCCTGGGCGATAACTTGTCCTTTGGGGAGAAAAGAGAGGGGGTCGGACACAGTACAGCCCTACCGCGAAACGGTCCCGGTCGGTAGTTACCAAACCCAGGACGATGTAAATGTCTCGCGGCGTGTGCTTTGTATCTCCGACGACGGTCCGCCTGCAACGTCCTAATTTCCTCCAGTGGCCCGGATGTTGGAGGTCGACAGACACCAGCTGTAAATCACTATTAGGGAGATGTATGACTCTAGTGAGCTGCAGCCTGTAAGGGGAAGCAGAGGACATGATGTTAAGAGCAGGTGTGGGCTGAATACCACAGGGGTATGTCACGTCAGGTGAAAGGTAAGACAAGTCCGGCATAGCGTACGGCGGTTCTCCTTTATCTCCCTCCTCCCCGCTGGATGTCACTTGTCCCGCCGCACTTCTATCGTCGTGCAGGGAGGGGCTGCGCTCCTGGTCTAGTTTTTTTGATTCTTATTCTCCTCCCTTTCCCACTTCCTGCGGTATTCAAGATAGTCCAGTCGCATCGGGCACTGAGGCATCCAGTGCCCGATTTTACTGCAAAGATGACAGGGGTGGGTGGCCGTTGATCTCCTGCCGGACCCAGGTGTTGGGGGTCCAGCAACAGGGGCAGCTTCCAGCTCTAAAAAGTCCGGCTCAGGGCATTCTGCAAAGGCCACTGATGACCTCTTAGGTCATGATGTTAAGGCGACCTGGCCAACCACGGCCTCTATCATGGCCTCTACCGTGGGCCGGGGACTTCGAGGGAGTGCCTTGATTGCCCTTCGACACTCCGAGTTGGCATTGCTATATGCCATTCTCTGGAGCATCTTTTCCCTCTCCTCGTCCCCGGTCGCCTGCGCCTCCACATATCGGTAGAGGCGCTCGATAAAGGCCATGTAAGGCTCTTGTGCCCCTTGCCGAACCTCATCATCCTCCCACTGGGAGGTTACCACGTGCAGCTTGTAAAAAGCCCGCTCGGCTGCCCTTGCGGTCTCCACAAGCTGGGACGGGAATAGAGCTTTTGCTTGAACTACCCCCTCTGCCCATTGTCCCTCACCCAACAGATGTTCCTGAGAAACTACCAGCCCATCCGCATCGTGAGATGTTGAAGGACTCGCCCAGAGAATTGGGAGAGCCTCCAAGATCTCCCTCCTCCATTCCGCCACCCAGACCCGGAACTCCATGGGGCTAGTAAGGCTGGAGAAGAGGGCCCTCAGGTCCGCAGGCACCAGATCTCCCCGCGCAAGGGCATTGCGGAGCATCCCCCGGAAGTACTCAGACTCCCGGGAGTAGTCCTTCTGCGCCTTGCACAGTTCCTTGATCTGGGCCTGTGCAAGTGGCACCTAGTGAGCCTGAGAGGTCCCCTCCCCGCTGAGGTGGTAGGTGACCAGAGCGACTTCCAATAAAGGCGCCTGCTCCGGCTTCCGGTCATCCACCACCCCCCTCCCGGAACACAAAGCGTGGGAACCGGAAGGGGGAGCGTGGGAACCGGAACTGGAGGAGGTTGAGGCGGGGTCTGATAGTGAGGCGGGGCGAGGGAGTGGGCGCGGCACACCCACCTTCTCCGCCTCCTTGGTGGGGTTTGGAGGCGGAGCAGAATACAAAGGTGGAGCGGAGGAAGAGTCAATGAGGGGCGGAACTGGGGGAGGAACCTGGGGAGGAGCCGAAGGAGGAGCAGAGGGTGGAGAAATGGGTGGGACAGAGGGTGGATACGAAGGAGGGACAACCGAAAAAGGGATAGGGTTAAGGGGAAGGAAGGGGTTGGCGTCAGGGAGGAAAGGGTTAGGAGGAGAAGAAGGAGCCCCGGCGGGAACGGCCGCATGGCCACCGCCATCTTGGGCTCCAAGGGAGCCATTTTGAGAGTCTTCAACAAACCGCACAACCTTGGGATTTAGAACTGGGGACTTGGGTACAGGGGCTGAGGGAGAGGGGAGAGAAGGAGCCTGGCCAGGGCTCCTCAAAGGGGGAGGCCGAGCAGGTCGAGGGGGAGCAGGGGCAGGATGGACCCCCTGCCTCTGGTCGGCCCTTAAAATCCCCCTCGAGGGCTCCTGCCTGTGGGATGCGGGTGAGGTTTGAGGGGCAAGGGCAACAGAACAAGGGGAACGAAGGGATAAACTAGAACCAGCAGGACCTTTTTTAAGCTCCCCAAACGCGCGGAGTGCTGCATGCACTCTGCGCGCCCAATAAGCCACGGTGGCCAACTTTGCCTCCCGAGAATTTATGGCCTCGTCTAATTTTGCTATAACAGCTGCCCAATATCGTGGCTGCTTTACAAGTTCTGGGGAGGTTTCGGGGAACTTAGAAAAGACCCATCTAACTAAACATTTCAACGCTTGCTTGGGGGGCTTTTGCCCATTCCCAAGCAATAAACCTTTCACAACATAGTAAACCTCCTTTTGGGATTTCCCCAAGCCTGCACCCATGGCACCTTTCTAGCACAGAAATTACTGCTACTAGAAAGGGGGGAAATCCTTTGATGGTTCAACCACTCGCCAAGTGAATAACGCAAACTAAAACAACGGATCGCCAACCACCGACCCCTGCAACCCTCCACCGCCCCAAAGTCTGAGCCGGCCGGAGGGAAAAAAAAGGAGATTAGGGGATGGGTCCGGGCCCCACGTCTGGGGAAGCTGGCACCCACAGGGAAAAGAAAACAAAAAAGGCACGGGGATGAGGAAGTACCTCAAGGAAAGAGGGCAGGGAGTAGGTCCCCAAGGCAGGGCATGTACCCCTAGGGAGAGGTAAAAAGGCAGGGGGGAAGCCCGGAGAGTCCCCAAGGCAGGGCCCGGACTTACCAACCCGGTGGCGACGAAAAGCAAAACTGGGCGGTGGTCTCCGTCCCTGGAGTCCTCCTCTTGCGGTGCTGAGGGCTGGGACTCCAATCCCCGGGGAGCGCTACCCCTAAAACGGGGTCTGCTACTACCCGAGGTAGTGTAGCGTCCAATGGAAAACTGTAATTCCAATTCTGAGGGGTCCGGTCAGTGGTCAGCTGTCCAAGTGTCCACTTTCAGGCCCCACATTGGGCGCCACACTGCGCTAGGGCGTACGCGGCCCTAAGTCCGGCTAGCTGAAGGGGTGAGAATGGCCGACGCCCCTACGCATCGGAGGCCAGCCCCCCTTGGCGTCTTGGCCTCGGGCTGGGCTGGATTGTGGAATCAGACTACTTGCGCTTGTAAGGACGAATGAGGAGGCGACCACTTGCTAGGGGAAACACGTCGGTTTATTGGAGAATCCTACTGCAGAGGGCAACCAACAGATGGTAGAAAACCCCAGCAAATGGCCCCTAAAAGGGGGAGCAACAAGGTTTTAAAGGGAGGGGGGCGGAGAAGGGAGGGAAACCCGGCAAACCAATCTATGAATAGGTAGGGAGGCACACAACATAACTGACATGAGGATATAGCCAATAAACGTAAAGCAGAGGAGGGGCCCCGGGACACCAGCCAACCACAACCCCCAGAGAGAAGAAGTTTCTTGAAGCTTGGGAGGAGTGGGGGGTGATTGACTGGGCCCAGGGAGGAGAGAAGACTTACTTATAAGGCAAAGCCTGGGAGGGGAAATTACATAACATAAGAGATTAGCAGAGGAGGGGGAAGGGGTATCCATGGTAACTTAACTGTCGGGTGCACAGTGGCCGGAAAACTGTGTAGGGAGGAACCATTTAACACCGAACAAAGGGGGAGCATACATAAATAAGGGAGAAAACTGGGGAATTTAAAAACACATCACAACATCCTATAGTTCCCTGGATCCTCCCTTCCACCATTCTTGTAGTTAGATGGGTGTCATATTGGCCAACCTTCAGACATCTGCAACCAGTTAGCCAGGACTGATGATAAATGATGGAGAATGGCTTGGTGAGCTCATTTGTCAGCTCACTCAGTACCCTTGGGTGGATCCCATCTGGCCCCACAAACCTGTGCTGGTCGAAGTCACACAGCAGGTCACTAATAATTTCCTCCTGGATTGCAAGGGTGTGGCATTCACATTTTCTGGAAAAATCCCTTCGCCCAGGATTTTTCTCCTGGGAAGCTAAGAAGCCTCACAGAAAAAGGAAAACAATAGTTATCTGATTTGCTTCTCCTGTGTTTTGCTGCTTTGGAATGTGTTTGGAAATTGTTTACCAACAGGTGGTTATTTCACTGGTTTCTGCTGTGAGTTGTTTTCACTCATTGGCCAATTGGGAACAAGCTGTGTCAGGTCTCTGGAATGAGTCACAAGTTTTCATTATTATCTTTTTAGCCTTCTGTAAGTATCCTTTCTGTATTCCTTAGTATAGTTTTAGTATAGTATTCTTTAATATAATACAGTATCATAAAAAAAAATTAGCCTTCTGAGAACATGGAGTGAGATTCATCCTCATTTCTTTCTGCCATGAGGATCCTAGCAAATACAGTACAAGGGTCTTACTGTGATCCCTGTCCCTGTGTACCACCTCAGGGGCCCTGAGGATATTCAGGCTTTCTGTCTAAGACTGAGGCAAAGAAGGCATTAAGTACCTCATCCTTTACTTCATCCTTGGTGACTGCATTCTTCACTGTGTCCAGTAAAAGATGGAGATTTTCCTTGACCCTCCTCTTCAATTTTATTATCTTTCATAACCATGGCCAGGTGGACTTCTAGCTGAGCTCTTGCCTTTTTAGAAAAAACTGATCACTCCATGCAAGGATAAAATAGGTAAAAAAGCAGATAATTGGCTATCTATATGATGAAGAAGAAATAATGTGAGAAAAAACAAAGCAAGGTATCTTAGAGAATAAGTAAATTAATTCTGAACCAGAACGAGAAAGAGCCATGGGACTTCTATGTGCAATGAAGAGGTCAAGGGAGATTTTTAAGAGGATTTGTTTACTTTTTGCTGAGTTTTTAGTAGAAGGCTCATTTAAGGTATATTCCTGAATACAAACTCACAACACATAGCAAACTCTTAATTCATTTAGGTAATTTTCGGATCATGTCATAATAAAGATCAAGATACAATGATACGTAGGCATTTTCTTTTCCCTTTTTATTTTTAACCAAAGTGTCAGACTGCATATTTTAACAAAATAGTGATGTGTGATCAGTTAAGTGGGGTCTGCTTGTGACAGCCTGATGAAAGAAACATATAGGTAAGTAAAATAGCTATGATTTCTCTAAGGAAGGCCTTTTCCACATGGATGTTTATTTCAGAATAACCAACCACACTTTCAAGTTGTAGTTTTTTGTAAGAAATAGTCATCCTGCAAGAGGCAGAACCCCAAGTGATTTTTCATCTTCATACCCATTCTGTACAGTTTGACATCAAAGCATTATCACAGACTTGCATGTGTAGTGTGGTGTGTACTGATTCTACACAGTGTAACATGAAAATTATGCTGAAGTGAGGAATAGAAAATGGCAACAAACCACAGTGGATTTCTGTCTACACAGCTGCTGTGTGAAAAGGTCCTTTGACTATTTATAAATCTATTTTGATGTGGCTTCCTGTCAGTTACATATCTACAAATGATGACAGACTTTTATGAAGAATGAAGTTTGGGTTTCCAGAAAAAAAAAAGAGATAAACTCCATCTGTGCTGCTGTTACTTCATATTTTATTACCTCAGAGGAAAGACAAGGGAGTATGTGGAGGAGGGGCTGCATGCCAGTGTAAATATGCAAAAATTTGAATTCAAAGAAATAAAGAAAAAACAGTCTCTGTCTAATTGAATGTCCCAAAAATTAACACAGTGGTTCCATACTAGAGGAACAAAAGAAAAAGGACAACAGTACAAAAGCTAAACAGGAAGTATGAAAATTTTTAACTGCATATCCAGTGAACTGTACCTCTACTTGACTCATGTGCCAGTATGTCTGTAAAGAACCATGCTTCTCCTGAGTGATTGTAGTAAGTCAGAAGGCACCATTCCAGACCAATTCCTAGAGGAATAATTTCCACATAACACAGGAGATGTATTTGACATTTATATGAGGTATCTTCACTGCTTCTCACACTGAGGTTTCCCAGATGCTACCACATAGAAGATCTGTAAAGATCTATGAGTAGATCTTTACAAGATTACAGGTAGGTAAACTAGAAAGTAAAATAAAAGTTCTGATTTTCTCACATTCAATCTGGAGGAAAGACTTTTTTTTTTCATTTTGCATATCATGAAAATTACACTACATACATATGTGTATTTGAATGTATATATCTGTATGTATATATGTATATAGGCATGGAAGTGTGCATACTTATGCATATTAATACGTGCTCTTTGTGGATTTTCTAATCCTAAAAAAGGTTTAAATCTTAACATTTGTTTGATTGCTTGTGTCCAGAGTTATGTCAAACCCTGAAAATGGTTTTCAAAGATTTCAGTGTGGAAAATGCACCTTTTTTTACAAGGTCGGTTAGTAGTTTCACTCCCAAATTTACTAAGAAAAGATTTCCCAGATTTTCATGTTATTCCTTCACTTACACAGCCCTTCCCCATTCCCTTTTCTGACATACACAAAGCACAGTAGCTCTGATTTTGCTGAAAGAGGTGCTTTATTTATCAGAGAGCATAAGTACAAACACCAGCATGAGACATGCGATGCAGGATGTTTGAGTCACATTCCTTTGGGGGTAGGAACATGAAGAAAGTTTGAGTTACTAGAAGATAGCTGAAACACCACTAAATTTCTATGCTTCTGTACTAAACAAGATTTTTTATGCAGAATTAAAAGTATCATGAAAACTACAGTAAATTTGTTTACATTCCTACTGTCAGTCAAATTTATAAAAACTATACTGATTTGGACACTTTGTCTGGATGCCACACAGTCCTTATTTCTCTGCCTAAAATCTCACCACAGCATTCATTTGCTCCAGTGACATCTCAGTATAAACATAATTTTCTAAAATTTGAGTCTTTTTCTATTTCTGAATAGAAGTATGCACAAATTTGTGTCTGGCAGAGGAGTAGGTTTTCGTCACAGCAGCCCATATGGTTTTGGATCTCTGAAACATTTATGACACACTCGTGTGTAACACAACAATGTCTGTGGAGCAGTGAGGCCTTCTCTGTTTTTTACTCAGCCTATCCCTGCCACCATCTCAGAGGTGGGCTCAAAGTGAGAAAGAGCCAGGAGGGAACAAAAATGCAACAGCTGACCTCACCAGACTCAATGGAAATTCTATACCAAAAGAGCATCACGTTCATCAATAAAAGTGGGGAGAATTTGTTCCTATGGAGTCATTGCTTAGAGACTGAGCATCAGACTGCTGGTGGGAGATAGTGAGTGATTGCCTTTGCATCACTTGTTTGGTATTTTTCCCCCTTCAGTTATTAAACTGCTTTTATCTTGACACATGAGTTTTCTCACCTTTGCCTTTCAGATTCTCTCCTCCACACAGCTGCTTTTAGGGAGTGAGTGGGCAGGTGATCACTGCTTATCTGCTGACTGAAGAAACCTATCAAAAATATTATGTTTAAATGCAACTTACCCCTAGAGAAAGTTGGGCTCATAGCAGATAAACAAAGAAATCCACTAAGTGATGCAACAAATATGAATATGCAGATTGCTGATGATATTGGATGCAACTACACTGCTGTCAACATGCCATTCAAAAAAATTCTTTATTTTCTTAAAGCATTGTCAGCTTTGTTGTTCCCATAAAATATCATGTGTTCTGAGTAATTGCCTTTCTTCTAGCTTCACAACTTCAACATTTAGATTTTTCCGCTTCATAAAAATGAATAGAATTTGGTCTCTAGGCAACCTCTGAGACTGAGAGTTCCTATATCATTCACTTCTAATAATTACTTTTTTCTCATCACAATACCACAGTAGTTCTTAATGTTCTTTGTCTAAGCAGATTTTACTTTTACCAATTTCTAATTTATGCTACTGGGTTAGATCTCTGTTTACCATATTTTTCTCTTTATTCAGAAATATTGGTGGTCTCCTAATTAGTATTGGAACAGCAGGTAGAAATCAGCTTCTTGTTATTAGTTTTCCTACTGCCAACTGATTGGTAAATTGCTTTTTGCTTTTAAAATGTGGTTCATGAATTGCAACAAAAGGAATACCACCCATTGTGCTCAGTTAAGAGTTTAAGAAAAAAAATTTTGTATGATGGACCTTTAAACATGTGTCCACCTGGTTTCAGTCTTGAAGTATTAAGTATTTTCTTGTAAAACATATCAGTACTAGTAGGGCCATGGGTATATTTGCTGATGTCAGGTCTCACTGATGAAAACATGATAGACAGGTTTGAGTGGAGAAACACAACCCAAAATTTCAGTTATTCATTAACTGTAATTATAACATGGTGACAGTATTGAACAAAATACAAAAAGAACAGATATTCTATTTTCCATAACAACTCCTACAAGCAAAGCACTTTAAATTAGTGTTTAAAAGAAGAAATGTGAGTGTAACCTCGAGGTGCACATGAAAGCCATCATGCTGAAAAAACTGCTTATGTACAGCCTTGAACACTGGACTTTATTTTATTAAGACAGAAAATCTTACTCAACATGAATTGAATCTATTATAATGTATGTTTAGAAGTGCAAGTGTTCTACTTCTTCAACCACCAGGAATGGATATTTTTCTTTCAGTGAGCACTGAATACATCCATTCAGTCTTCATACTATCAACATTTTATCTCATTAACAAATCACAAATAATTGTAGGCACAGTAGCTTTCACAAAATGAACACTTCTCTCAGAATCTTACATGCCATTTTTATTTCTCTAAATACATATAATTAAAAAAAAAAAAAAAAAGTAGAACATGTTCTAGAATAGCAAGTTGGACTGCGTTTCCAGATACTTTTGTGGAGGAATCTTCAACAATGAGATTACAAGTGCTTTGCTCTTATATATTAACAGCAAATCAGAAACTGAAGCACTTTTTCCTGCACAGAAAATCTGTTGCCAAATCTCCATTCACTTGTTATGCCAGATGCCTATAAACTTAAGTCTCAGATTTGCAGTCAGAAGAAGGGAGAACTTGTTCTCTACTAGCTGGCCCAGAAAATGCCCTCCTTACCGAAGATAGAGGTTGTACTGTTTCTGTACAGTGTCTGTTCTACAAACAGCTGATTAAATTAATATATGTCAAAATAAGAGAAAACTTAGTAGAAAGGAGCTCTTATGGCAATATTCATCCAACCAGCCTAATCTTATGTCTCTTAAGGCCTACAGTGAATAACTAAAAGGAAAACAGAGAAGACCACTGGTTAACAGCTACTGTTAACCAGTTGGGTTATTTGCTACCAGTTGGGTTATTTAGTCCATGAGAGAGTAGTATATGTTCAGATATTAAAGTAGATCTATAATTAGAGAAACATTTTATTGTATTGCATTTCTTATATTGCTTAGATATATGTTGTACAGCATGTTTAGATCATGTTCTCATGAATTTAGCTCAATAGCTTCTATAGTTTGCTCCAAAGAGTTTTAAGAAAATTAGTTTTTTGATCATATTGTGAAAAGTCATAGAATCAGAAAATCATAAAATATCTCTAGTTGGAAGGATACAGCTTTAGCTTTGTCACAGGACTACCTAAAACTACACTGTATGATGAAAGCATCATCCACTTTCTTCTGACAAGCATGACCATTGTGGTGGTTTGACAAGCATGACCATTGTGGTGGTTTGACTGGAAATGGGATTTCTGGGATGCTGTGGTCAGGCCAATGGGTGCTCAGATTTTAATATTGGCACCTGGTTTTGCCATTGGGACATTAGGTCCGCCTCTGAGAACGCAGGGTTGAAAGCAGGGCTGCCCCCTGAGAGGTTCTATTTGGATTTCCAGCGAGGGAAGCAGATCACACCTCCCATGCCCAGCTGTCCACTGCTGGGCCGGGAAGGAGAAAGCTACGCGGCCCGGGAGAGGTAGGCCTGGCCCCCGCTGAGGGTGGAAGGGTGGAAGCATGGAAGGACTACTGAGAGGTATTTCCCCCCTCCTTGGGAGATGGAGAGAGAGAGAAGCACCGGGAGTTTGTATAGCCATGTATCGGGCAGTTCCCCCATCCCTCCTCCTCGGAGAGAGAGAGAAAGAGAGCCGTCCCTGGGACTGTTATCTTGAAACTTGATATCGTGTGCTGCCAGCACAGCCGGCCTGCAGCGAAGGTGGCGGCGGAGGGCGGGGGGGTACAGCGTGAGAGCTTTTAACCCCTTTGTGGACAATGAAAACTTTGCAGAACATTAACTCTTCCTGGAAGAGTGATGAAGGTCTGGGCAGAGAGAGAGCTGTTGGAAGAATGGAGAAGATGGAGTGGCATTTTTTGCTGGACTCTTTTTTTTGTATAGCCATGGACTGTTTCCTTGTGATACAGAGACTGCTTCCAGGGGGAGGAATGCCTCAGAACCAGGAGGGTTCAGTGTGGGTACCCCTCGGCTCCAGGGGGTGCAAAAAACATGGGGGAACAGATGTCCCGAAGGAGAGACGGCCTTTTTGGAAGGAGACAAAGCATCCTTAAAAGGAACCCTAGAAGCAGCCCTGGTCCATGCACAGTGGTGAGAGCGCTGGGGATGGAAGGAAGATGTCACGATGGCAAATGATCTCCGGGCAGTGCTGCGTGTGACAAGAAGCCCATGGCACAAAGAAGGACTCCTTCTCCTCTTGATGAACTGAGGATTGAGTATTCTAAAGGGTACTGCTGGACCAAGAGTTAGTGATATGGGAGATGTATTTTATTAGAATTTGGTGGGAGAAGGAGGAAAATCCTTTTGTAAAGTTTTCATTTTCCTTGTGTGTTTCTTTTTTTTTCTTTCCCTTGTGGTTTAGTTAATAGATTCTTCTTTATGTCTAAGTGGGAGCCTGCTTTGCTTATTTCTGGTCACCTCTCACAGCAGACACCAGGGAAAGAGTATTTTCATGGGGGCACTGGCATTGTGCCAGTGTCAAACCATGACTCCATATATCTGGGGAGTCTATTCCAGTGTCTCAGTGAAGATCCTTTCTTGAAGGTCCAGTCTGAATTTCCCCTGGCACAACTTCATTCTATTTCCTCTCATCCTATCATTGGTCACTGGAGAGAGATCAGAACCTCACTCTCTGTTTCACCCATTCAGTTTGTTGCAGACTGTCATGAGGTCACTCCTGAGCCTTTTCTTCTTCAAATTGAACAAAGTGACCTCAGCCACCCTTCAGAGGCCTTGACCTTGAGACCATCCTGATCATCTCTCTCTGGACGCACTCTAATATTCTGATGACCTTATGTTGTGACACTCACAGCAGCTCACAGTACATGTAGTGGGGCAGCCCCAGCTCAGAGCAGAGCAGCACAATCCCCTCCCTTGCCCAGCTGGAGATGCTGTGCCTGACACACCCCAAGACAGAGCTGGCCTGTTCAGCTAAAAGAACACATTGGAGACTAACATTCAACTTGTTGTCCATCTAAGCCAACTGATCTCTTTCTGTGCATCTCTCTCAACCCCAATCTGTGTTTAGAAGCAGAATTACCCCCTTCTAGATGGAGAATCTGGCACTTGGTCTTGCTAAAATGTATACAATTGGTGACCACCCTGCTTTCTACTATATCTGACTCTCTCTGTAAGTTTTCTTTGTCCTCAAGGGAATCCACAGTTCCTTCTCATTTAATATCATTGTTTAAATTACTTTAAAGCTTATTTAATTCCTGTGTCCAGATTATTTATAAAAACACTGAGGAGCACAGGCTCTAAGGGAGATCTGGGTAACCCCACTGGTGACTTGGCCAACAGCTTGTTGTAACTCCCTTCACTGCAACTTGGACACTATCTATTTGCCAATTCACCCATCACATTACAGACAGGACATTTTATCCAGAAAGATATTGTGTGAGGGAGTATCAAAAGTTTTGCTAAAATCACAAGTCACCACATCTACTGGTTTCCCTTGGGCACCTAGATAGATGTCCTTGTTGTAACAAGATTCAGTTAGGTAAGCAAGACTTTGTCCTTCTTCTCGGGTTCACAAGCAGGCTGTGACTAGCAATGGCTGCATTGTCTTTTTGGTGTTTGTCAATAACTCCTAGAAAAACAGCATAAACAATTTTGGCAGACACTGTAGTGAGACTCACAGGCCCATAATTATCAGGGTCCTCCTTTTTACCTTTCTTGAAAACTGTGTAAGACTGAAATGCAATCATTTATGGCTTAAAAATTTTTATGAAGGACTTTCTTCCCATTATGGCAAAACTGAATTAAGAAGTCGTGACCATCAAAGTTCTCTTGTCCCTGAAGATGCCTCCTGACTGGAACTTTGGACTGTTAAGCCACTGAAGGGAACTCGAGATAAGGAAAATGTGACACTATTGTCCAATTATCTCAAGTCTAGGGAGAAATAAACAAGACCAACCCACCCACAAGAAAGCAAAACCCAGCCGCTATTCTGAAAATCATGCCTGGCTGAGTTTGGGAGGGGGAAGGCCACAGCCCACAGACCCATCTGCTAAGGCCAGGTTTGTATACACTCCCCCGCAACCAAAGGGGAGAGAAAGAGAGTTTTGTGTGTGGCATAACCTCTGATCACAGAGAATCCACACACATCCTTCCTGACATCGACCGGCTCAGCTGTAAAACCCTCCACTCCGGGAATACCACATGCATATGAGGAGCAGATGAGGAGGTTGACAAACCATCAAAGACCCCAAAAGCACCCCCAGACCAATTCCTGAGGCCTTGCACCAGATGATAGGATGTGATGCAAAGTGAGGCAACAAATTCAGTCTGTTGCAAGACTGTAAAATTTGCCCCCACCTCTCTGCCAGGGAGGGGGCAGGTTGTTCCCACCTGGCCCAAATGTGTATTAATCCACAGTATGCTATGTTTTGTAGGCCTTTATGACCAAGAAAACTAGAAGAGGATCAATAGGATTTTTCACTCTTTCTCTCCCCACCACCACCTCTGTTTCATTCTCTCTATGTCTGTTACATGTACTGTTAAATAAAATGCACGTAGAAATATCTCTCCAACAATTTTAATAATCAGATATAACACTGGAACAACTTTTGCCAGCTGCCAGTTAAGTGAGATCTTTCCAGGCACCCAAATAATAGAGAAAGCTTTGCAGTGAATCAACTCGCCCTTTTAGTACTCTGAGTCTCACCGGAGACCACAGACTTATTTGCACACAGCTGGAGCATCAAGTCTTGAACAATTTCAGAATCATCTATAATTGTATCAACCCTCAGTCATGGTCTTGCAGCTCAAGACAGCAGTGGTGCAAGGGTCCATTACCAGTGTTAAAACCAAAGGTAAATGAAGAACTGAATATCTTTCAAACTCCTTATTTGTGAAGTGACCCATCCCATCAGATAATGGGCTGGGTAACTTCGACTTTTTGGTTCAGCTTCCCTCTTTGTTTGTGACATGCAGATTTATTTCTGTGCAATGAAATCAACAAGGGTACTGGATCATACTAACATGTATTGGGCTTGGAACTGCCTCACCACTTCAAAGCATTTTAACTGTTGTGGAATTTGTCTTTTCTTGCAACTTCTCTACAGAGACAATCAGTCTTATGATATTATCAGGGAAAACAAAAGTTCAACCACTGTTTTCTTGCAGCATTTTAAGATAGCAATTTGGGTAGAAAGTTTTTATTTAAATAATGTTAAAATATACTTTTGTCCTGACAACAAAGTCCACCTTTACTTGATCCTGACTAATTCAATACAAAATTATGTCCTTTCATCTTAAATTTAGCAGATAATGTTTGCAACCCTTTGTCTGAAAACTGATGAACTCATAATGTTATCCATGTTTGTAGTTAATAAAGGTGCCTTCAGTGCAGGCATACACAATATGAGTAATAATCCTGCCTCATTATTCTCAATAGCTTTAGAAAAATATGTATTTGACAGGTACACCAATGCCTTCTGGAAAGCAGGTTTGGATAATATGCACTACTTAGCACTAAAAAGCAGCTTCTCCGATTCTTTTTCTAAGCCAAAACCAGAAGAAAAACAAATGGATATTTGCATATCACAGCAATCAATTTGCAGTGATATGTACAATCAAAAATATACAGGAGGAAGCAGCTCAGAAATACTGACCTCTCCATTAACAGTTTTCTTCTTTCCTTTTCTCTGTCTGAAGAGAAAATACAATTGGGGTGGTAAGTCACTGAACAATTTACTTTGAAAATCTCTTATAGACAGAAGAGGTTGGATCAATTTTAACAGGTTATTGAGAGGATTTTCTGTTTAATATGCGGGTCAGACCAGATCAAAATTTGTAAAATAAGAAACACTGCAATGGATAGAAATCATGGCAAGAGACAAAAACTAAAAATTAAAGATAGAAAACCATACTCTTACACACATTTTAATTATCTTAAACAATAATTGGGAGGTTAAAGCAAGTTTTTACGTCCTCTATATACCCCTGTGTTTCTTCAACAATTAAGATGAAAATTGAATGATAGAATATTTTGCCTAGGAAGCTATCCTGAAGAAAAACAGAAGCATCAAGAAAATCAATAGGTCTTTCAGCTTCAGAAAAATATTTAAGATTGTAAGCTTATTTGTTTGCTTTTTACATACTATAACTAAGATCAATAAGGATTACAGGTTATGGAAATGATAGATATTGCCATTTCTGTGAATGGGCAAGTGAAGGAAACAAAAAAAGACCTTACTCAAGCTGCAAAAAAATGTCACAGCCCTCAGTCCTTTCTTTTTGCCTTGATATCATATGGAAAATCAAACTTTAACTAAATATTTTTATTTATTTTAGGAAAAGCAATGCAGAAATCCCACAGTGCCATTTGAACAACCATTACAGACAATTTCCCAAAGATACCAGCATCCCTGCATAGGTCGGGAAGAGCTTGATTATCTATCAGAGGGGCCTGAAGGAGTCACTTTTTTAACATATCCTTTCATATCCACATCCATGGTTTATCTCAATGAACTATGAAAATAATGTCTCTTTGAAGAAATATAATGCAAAGGTAAAATTTAAAAATTTCACAAGCAAGTTCCACATATCTAAAATGAGAAATTTTCTATTTGATCTATAGTTTCCCTGCAGTTTTTAATTGGTTTTAATTTTTTTTAGTTGCAATTGATGAACTGTCCTTTTCACCTAAAAATGTGCTGAGTATGCTGTAGTTTAGCAAAAGACTTATCATCAATAATACTGATAGCTCCTGTTTACATGCATTTGACTCCTAGTAACTGTGGACTATTTGCCCTTCTCATGTCACTTCTGAACTATGAGGTTAATAAATATAATAACCTAATGGTTTTGGTTGTTTAAAACAGCTAGTAGGTATATGGGAAATAAAAGAATGAAACTGTAATTCAGACCTATCTTGACCTAAATATATCAAAACACAATGCTATTGCACATGGTTAATTCCCTGACTCATAGGCATTAAGAAAATATATTACTATAATGATTTGATTGTTTCTTAGATGAATCCTTCACATACAAAAAATTTACAACACAAAATAAAGGCTAGTATTTGGGATTTTGGTTCTGAAATTAAATTAGGATACTGAGGGAATGAGGTGTTTAAGTGCCTTGCAGCATTGGAAAATTTCCACTTAATCTCATTAAGTTAAAGCCAAATATTTCCTAACTGGAGAAAGGTTTAACAGTGCTTTACTTTGAAAGGAAATAAGGACACATACAAAAAACACAGTGGTTTCCAATTTCTACACAAATATTAAATGAATCATTGACTAAACATTTTTGAATACCCAAAGCTAGAGATAAATTCAATAATTTAATTAGCCTATTTTTTAACTCTCATTCAAAAAGCCTTACTTTATTTTGGAAACCCTGTGAATATTTTCAAGGCAAATCTTCAGCAAATACTCAGTCACAGTTAATTATTTTATCCACTTTTATCTTCCTGCCAGGATTCAGTCACTGTAAATGGGCATATTTCCCATTGGATTTATCACTGGTGGTATTTTTGGGGTTCAGTTCAAACTTTTTTTGGAGGAAAATAGCTCTAATATTGCAAAAAAAAAGCCAAAGACATAGACTAAATCCAGCATTTCCAGATTCTTAAGGCTTCCTACATGCTTTACCGAGTCATACATGATACTTTAAAATTGTGATCGGAGGTAAAATACACACTTTAAAATAAGCTGTTGAACATTCAAAACGTTCTGTTTACCACCCCACCACCCTCACACCACCCTTGCCATAAAAAATACCATTTTGACTTGAAATGGGAGCTGGCAAAATTCTCCAGTTATTGAACCCTAGTTTATTAATTGCAAATTGTTCAAGATAAAAGTTCTGTGCTACTTTGCACTTCTTTCAAACTATAATAGAGCTGAGATATTTGGGGAGTAGTCACTGTTAAAACCTATACTGGTGGAAGTATAGGTTTTAAAAGTCTTTTCAACGTAAATAATATCCATGAAAATTATGTATATGTGTCATGTTATCAAAGAGAAAACTGGGAAAATATCACAATATCTTAAAAGGAAAGGAAACGTTAAACTGTGATTATATTATCTGTTTTGAATTTTTTTGGTTTAGTTAGGGTAATAAATGTTATGATTGAACAGCATAAGAAAAATGTGCCAGCTGATTTTCCCTTTTTAGTTCTGTATAGGTAGATTTCCTTTTTGTTTCAACTATGATTATGGATATCAATGGACATGATATCCAATGGAAAAAAACATCTCAGCCTTATGACATCTACTTCACAGAAATCTTTCTGTAGAAAAAACCAAACAAACAACCAAACAATAAAACCCCTTACCAAATTAATTGTGTTTTGTGATGTCACTAGGTGTTTTTTAATTTTCATTTCAAAATAGAAAAATAAGCTGATGACCAGTCAGACGAGAAAGAAAGCATTGACTAGATTCACTTTATGATTGACCTAACATTCTCACATAACACTGAAGTGCGTATCCTATACAGGCCATGTTTAAAGAGTGTTTCTACAAACTCCTTATCCTTCTCAGAAAATATACACCTGACCAAAATCTAGGAATGCTTGATTACATTGTGGATCAACAATATCATATAAGGAACAGATATGGACTGGGACATACCTGTAAAATTCCTGTTTAACAAAAAGTTGTCTTCCCCAAAAAACATGTCAAAGGAAAACAGCATTTAATGACCACTAACCTTCCTTGCTCCTGTTTATCAGATTTTTGGATTGTCTTGCTTTAGTTGTCAAGTTCCTCTTTCTGAAGAAAATGAAGTTTTGGAGGATGTTCCCAAAGACACAGTGGATCTGCGTGATTGCTGCCTTCTTGAATTAAAGAAGGAAATCTTCCCATATGACTATTCTCCCACCTTAATGAATTCCAGACATGTAGTGTTGTTAAAAAACAGAAATGTAAGTTCCAGTGGTTTTGTTGCATATAAGTTTTTTGTGGTTTGTGGCTGAAATCTGAGACCTGAGTCCAAAAAAGAAAATGAACCTACACTTCTACCTGTAATCACTATCTTAGGCACTGTCAGGAACAAAGAGAAATTTTAGCCTCCCAACACTACACCCACTGAAATTGCTAGATACATTACGCTAGTAAAGTCACAGTCTGTTGTTTAAATCCTTGCCTGTGTTTACTTTTTGATGACCTGTGCCCAAACCAAAGACCAAAGGGATTATTTGGTGTATACAAGTCTTTGATGATGGTTAGATACACGTTACCTCATACATAATAGCATATGGCTGCATGTTTTTTGAGTGACATGCTTTTGTAGACATGGCAGCTTCACTATAAAATTTGCATAAAAGGAACTATTTGCTACAAAATAATTCTAAGCCACTTGTGTAATGTAAAAAGCAGAGAGCATTTCTGGTTACCAAGTAAAGGGAATAGATTATCAAATGGAATAGTTGGCTAATATCTTTATGTTGTACTAGTAATCAGGAAACCATTTTCCTTTGTTTTTAAAATCAATAGCATTGTGTTCTGTGTTCCCTAAAATCAAAAGACAATCATTGCAACATATATAATAGGTCAATTTTTGTTTATCTGTTTCAGATGCTTTTTTCCTTTAGAGATCATGATTGTAATTTCTGGACAAAACATGCATTATATTAATTTGGAAATTGCATTAAGTGAAGGACAGATGGAAAATTTCAAATTAAAAAGCAAAATTTTTGAAAAAGTTGACTAAGATTATTCCACAGATATGAACAAACTGCGCTATAAAATAATTAGAAATTCATCATCAAGTGCTGAGAATTAAGAATGGTAGAACTAAGGGGCTGAAACAATCTTTTATTGCCCACGTTATTTGTGCACTGTAAGATAGATTTTAATTACATGATCATGCACTATATTTTCCAGAGAATAACTGCCTCCCTCTATATGCAGAATGATGATGCTTACTTAATGACCAGCTATTCAGAATCTTTTCCATCATAACATTTATAGAACGACCCCGTGGTGTATTTTCAACACATTTTTCAAGAGCAACTCTACTAAGGTTGCTTCTCTCATTAGCGTTCCTGGAATTAAGATTAATATAGTATCTGGAGCAAGAAATAAATGTCTCCTGGAAAAAGACACTAGATCTCGCTGATGTCTGTGTTAATAAATTCAATAATTTCTAGTAAATGAGTGAAGTAGGTTCTAGTTAGTTTATATAAAATTTAATTTCTTTCATTTCAGAACAGATATATTTTAATTATTATTTTTGAGTTGTGGATTTTTCTTAAAATATTTCTTAGAGTTTTGCTATTTATAAAATACTTGTTAGGTTAAAAATCTGGATTCAAAATTCTCAGCTCATGATTTGTGCAGATCTGACTAGGTAGATCAATAAGTTAGACAAATTATAAGTGTTAAGCAGCTACTATTACACAGGATTTGAAGTGGGAAAACATATAGCCAAGTTTGCCAGTAAAAATAACCCAGAAATCATCATTCCTCATCATGGAATCTTGAGGATGAGGGAACAAGGGAAAAATATTGCTTTTTCTTTATAAAATAATTCACATCTGATTTATTCTGAAAGTATCTGAATTTAAACAGTAAAAGATGCCCACAACCACCAGGATGTGAAAAAGGAAATATGCTGTACTAAGCTGGGTATAAATGTGTATTGGTTCATGTGCAGTTTAACAAACACATGCAAACTGCAATACTCATAAATCTGAGAAGAGACCTTTGGGTCTCCAAATAAGCTCCACTTTTATATCTTCTCTAATGAAATATATTCTGGTTAACAAAAATATGTTTGACCTGGAGGCTAGGGATATTTTTTTGCCACAGAGAAAATTGATCAAGCTGCTTAGATTAATTTAGAATTGTTTGGTTAGAAATGCAGAATGACAATTACAGAGAGGAAGCTCTGAAATATATATTTTTGTCTCGGGCATGAACAACATATAACAGGACTATGATAAGGATAGAACATAGAGTGTTTAATCCACAATATACATTTCTGGGCCAATTAACAAAATTTTACATGAAGTTAATATACATAATAAAATTTATATATATATATATATATATATATATATATATATATATATATAAGTTGCTATTTTCTTTCCTCTCAGATATATCTTTAGCTGTAAATACAGCACGAAAACACATATACTACCACCACCTAATTAAAAATGCAAAACCTATCAAATTAAATAAAAAATAATTCCCAATTTCATGACAAAACTGACTAGTTTTATAATGCCTTTTCAAAAGTCCTTGTTCTGTATCTTACATAATTGTGAAGATGTAGTGTTCTAATGCATTTGTCCCTGAAAAATCTTATGTCAATCAAAAGCATCTGAGGGAAATTGCTTTCTCAGTGTCACTGATTACCTAGGTCTTTGTGAGCTATAGATTGTTATCAGCTTCTTGATTACTGGAGAAAAAATTTATTTTGTGTGATCTGAAAAAATGCAATCTAAGCCCCACTTCATTCCCCAGTGATGCTAGGTAAATAAAACATGTTAATTCCTTGGTTTGATTTGACCATGGCTGTCTTCAGAAAAGCTGAGTTCTCAGCTGGTCATAAATTTCTATACATCAAATCACTGCTTTCCTAAATTTGTCCTTTTGCTCCTCTCAAGGACCCAATCAGGAAGTGCAAAGGACTCTAGGAAAAACCTTTTCAACGTTTATTGTTATATCAGACAATTTTCAGTTTCCCAATAAGAGCAGACTGAAACTTCTAATAAATACCCAGGATATTAATTTTTTGGAAATATTCATTATGAAGGGTGTGAGGAAAGCATCTGTAGAAGTCAAGTGATTTGAAGAAGGGGATGAATTACATATTAGATTTTCACATAGGGAACCGAAATCCCCAGCACCTTGTTAAAAGAAGAGAAATTACTTTTGATTAATTTTTTTAAATGCAAAATAAGATACTTCTGAATAAAACCGTGAATTTGGCCAATCTGTGTGGTATTATCTTGAAGGATACTTCCTTTAAGTAACATAGAGATTGAAACTGACAGAAAAATATTCAAGCCTTATAATCGTTCCAAAATTTTCCTATTTCATAAAAGTACTCATTAGATTGATAGAAGTAAAGGTTGTCGTTGTTGCTGTTCAGTTTCTTAATACCATATGAAGAAGCTTAGATTTAAATTAATGAAAACTTGTTGAGAACCAACAAACAATTCCTGTGAAACACCAGAAAATTTAAAGATATTGAAAAAACTGATCTCAAACTTTTAATATTTGAACAACAATATTTTCCTCCTGTAATGATATAAGCTTAAAAGGTAAGTAATGTAATTCACTCTGCCCTACCATCCTTTATTCCAAAAAATAATCAGATTTGAAATTCTATCCTATGTATATTTTTATTTTGTCAAATTGGATGAACTACTTATTTGTCTACTTCTCATAAACAGACTGTCTTTCCTTTTTGTCCTCTTTCCATAACCACGAGGAAGATGAGTCACTACGTTGAAATGAGTAGAGTCACATACAAAATTAAGTCTTTCATTGTCTTCAATCATAATGCAATCACTGTGCAATCCTTGTGCATAATAATTCAAGATTAAGAAATGCTGTCTTCTGCTTCAAATGGCTAATTAGTTAAAAGCTTTGGATTAAATGGGATTCATTAAATATTTTTTGTTTTGTTCTTCAGAATGTTATGTTTTACATTTGCAATTCAATCTCCCTATGAATTCTGAGAAACTATTTCAACTCCACTGATTAAAATTATTCTATCAATTGAAAATAAATTTTTTACACAAAATATGTGGATTTATATAAAAGCAATGCACTGCCAAATCCTCTATCATGTATGTACATTTAATCATAATCATATATGCATACATGCAGAGACTTAGACATCTGCTTGGATGTAGTAGTAGTGGTTTAATAATTTCATTATTATTTATGTCCTCTTGAATCCCATTTCTAATAACAGAGAGGATATCAACTCTTAGATATGTGACTTACTTTACTCATCTTGGACTATGACTTAGCACCCAGAACAGAAAGAAACTGACATACAGTGAGAAATCCACAAAATTACAGGGCTAAAACACATGGTGCATGAGTAGAATCAGGGAAAAATTGGTTTATTCAACCTTAAGAAGAGAAGGGTAAAGAAGGATCTTATTGCAGTATCCATGTTCCAAATTGAAAGGTCAACCAGAAACAGACCAAACAGTTCTGAAGTGTTCAGTAAAAGGGAAGAGACAACAGACACAAGTCACAGGGGAAGAAATTCTCATCAGGTGTTAAAAAACAAATTTTTACCGTGAGGATTATTAAGAGTGGAGCAGGTGCCAAGAGGACTGTCATACTGGATGATACTCAAACCTGACAAAAGACAATCCTGCACAACTTCTACAGCACTTGGCCCTTATTTCAGCAAGGGATTTGACCTTCGCAGGTCACTCATGACATAAATTATTCATTCACTCTTGTAACTAAGTCAATAAGAGGAAATACCATTAATAATACTTCTAAGGATAAAATTTCCTTTTCCTTATTAACATATTATTATAGATTGACTTGTTTTTTTAAAAAAAATGTATCAACCCAAATTTAAATTAGGCATCCAATATGCTATCCTGTTTCTGCAATAATTTATGCATAGTTTTAAAATGTTTAGTTTGTAAAGACTCTGCAACTTCGTGAACAACAGGAAAAATGCTATCTTTAAAGCAGTAAGCAATGGGTTTCCTGTGTGACAGCAGTATTGTTAGAAGCATTGGTGAGTATGAGGCCTCATGCATGCTTTGACAATTTAACTTACAAAGTTAAATTATGCTCATTCTACATTCTGGCAGTTACACTTTCTATGAATCACAAAGGAATAGAAATTCCTCAAAATCAAAAGTGATGTCAGCATATTAGAAAGAGTATAGAAGATACTCTTGGAGGCATTTTAGCTACCCAGTCTGAATTGGTACCTAAGCTGCATTTAATGCTCACTGACATGTCCTACAGTGCTGTCTGGCCTCAAGCAGGTGACCAAAAAAGTAAAGATTCTCCTGCAAGTTCTGTTTCTTTTAGTCCTGTAGGGTTTGTACTTAAAACGTATGTGTAGGCAATGTATTGTAAATTTTGGCTGAGAGAACTGGGCTATTTCTTAAATTACTGCAATAAAATCTTTCCAATTTTATTGCTGAATTGCAAGAAATGTATTTCACTGTTATATCAGACATGGTTAAAGTGCAGGCATGAAGTATGTCACATTCATTTCTAGCAGATTAGACTTCTGTTATAGTCTTGACCAGGGACTGTCGTAAGATGTGAACTCTTGCTACTGAAATTTCAGACCCACCAGGAAGCAAAAATTACCATTATGTTCACCATATTAAGCTATTTATTTATTATAACCAAACACCAGTTGTTATTTTAGCTTTTCTCTCACTGGTTCCATATGCCAATTTAATTTTTGTTTTAATCTCTATAAGCCATCAACATTTTCAAAAGCCAAACCTGACACCCTTGCAATCACAGAGGATCTACTAGAAAGAAAGCAGATGGTTTTCAATTAACTTAATACTTTATGTCCTGCTTGTTTTTATAGTTTTGTCAGTGGGTAAAGAAATCTGTCTCATGACAGTACATATGAAAACAAATCAATGTTTTGCTTGTCCTAATAAATGCAAGTCATATTTCTTTAGTAGGAAATATTTTTTTCTCCTTTTTATATTAATTAGCATAGTCCTGATTCTAACACTACTCTTATTTGCCACATGTGTTTAACATATATCAGTTATCATCAAAGAAATAATCTTTCATTACTTCTACTGATAAGTATTTACGGTCAATACAATTGGAAATAAGTCAGATATAACAATGAATTCAACCTTTTCAACTTTAGCTTGATATGTTCAAATCTCCTCTCTAAAATAAAAACATTTTCTTTTGCATTCTAAAGCTGTCAGTATACCTTGAAATAACACCCAGTATGTGAAATTTTAAAAAGGTACAAATTTTATTTTGGCCGAAAAAATGCTTTTTGTTAAGAAAATGGGGGAAGAAAAGTTGTAAAATGATTATATTTTTGTGGACCTAGAAAAACTGTATTTCAGACTATTCAATTAGACCAGAAAACTAAAAAAGGTCAGTATTTGCATTATAGAAATCATCTTCATAGCAAAATACATGCACAGCAGAACCACAACATGACTTGCTCCTTGCTGCTGAAACCTGCATAATTGCACAACTTTTCCAATCTTTTAGATACATTCCCCATGATTTTATGCGACGTTATATTCATTATCCTATATTGGGTAACATGACTCATCATTTTTTCAACACTTTTTGCAGGCACTTTGAAATATCAGAACCACATTCTGTCTAGAAAGAAAGCAGCTGAGTAAAATTACAGTCAATATCCAGTTAAGGTATGCTTTCTGCTTCTTCAGTAAAGAGAGTTTGCAGAACATCCCTTGTCTGATGTTGTAGTTAGTTTGATGTTTCATTACATCAAACTTCCTGATATTTTTTATATTCTCTAACAAATATTTTTGAGATACTTATGCTTCTTAGTGCTAAATACTAATACTAATACTAATACTAATACTAATAATAACCCCATAAAGCTATTAATAGAAAGAATATTAATTTAGAATAATTAGACTTTCAGGTGGTTTTAAAGATGAAACAATTACTTAATGTCCAAACCTATGCTATAGGAGGTCACCCACGCCCACAAGATTCACTTTTACAAGAGTTCACCAATTGTGTTCCAAAAAAAGAAGAAATACACAAATTCCTAAAGGAGACATTTCACCTGTTTCTGTGTATCTTTTTTGGGAGAGTACCAGTTTCAAACTGTTAAGACTCTTAGAAAATGTGATCTTACGTTAGAGAGATATGGCATCTTTCTGGTGAATTTCCAGGCTGTAATACTTTAAGTAATGCAGAAATATTTTTTAACAATTCGTTTCATCATGCAGTATAACAGCTCACTTCCAAGTAAAGAATACTACTTGCTTTTATCTAAAGGCATTGAGAATACTGGAAAATATCAATGGTTATAAAAAGGACTGAATAAAAAAACTGAGATGTGAGACTTGGACCGGATCCGCCGCATTTCAAGTATTTCCTGCTGCAAGCATATTTTACAAATATGAGGATATTAGAGCTACTTAAGTTTGCTACAACACTGAAAATCTCACATCTCCATCACAGTACAGAATTTTGGTCTTGACCCAAGTCTCTATATATGTAGAGCACCACAAATAATGGTTTTGCATTCATAAAAAGGGTCTCTCGAGGTATAAATTAGTCTCACGTAAAAACCAGCACAACCAACCCCCGTCTCAAACAGTGAGGAAATTGAGACTTCAGTCATCACTAAGGAAAGGAGAATCTGCTGTTTAGATCACTGAAAGAGCTGTAGGTGCAGAGATTGCACTGAATGATTAGTGTCAATGAAATAACGGGATATTGTATTGGAAGATTAATCTGTGGCATTTTTGCTTCAGGTCATATAGAGAATGTCTGCCTCCATTGGCACAAGGCAAATATTTTTAAGCATTGCTAGATTGTGAAAAACAACATTCATTACTCTAAAATTACATATCTAGTTACTAAAATGTCTGTTTCATCTATTGTTATTTGCACTTCCCTCATATTCAGAGATCCCATTCATATTACAATGTCAGTACCCATGAACAGTGAAAAGGCTATCATCCTTTTACCAAAGAGTCTAAGAACTACCAAAGAATGAAAGGATAAAGAAAAGTACATGGAAAAGTATGAAGCATAGAGACTTAATGGTGGTGTGGCCATGCAGTGTAAAAGGATGCAGGCACAATTCTAGCCTTTTCTACAGGCCCCTGTAGCCAAAACAAAATCATGTAGGTGGTAATAAACCTTCACAGTAGTCTATATATGATAATGATAATAGGTGGTTATTAGCTCATCAAAGAACTTACTGCATACCCTGTTCTTACTTGTGTCGTGTCTAAAATCATGTGATAAAATGCAGATTTGTCTGACTTTTTCTCTTCCTGTAAATTCACCTAGTTCTTCACTCTCATGAACATTCATCCAGTACCATTTTGAGGGTGTTTGAGGTATAAGTAATTTAAAATGGTATGCCCTACAAGTGGAATGGAACAACAGAGTAGGACCAATGTACTAAAAGGTCACTCAAAAAATACTTATGAGTATTTTTTTCCCTATGAAATTCATAGGACAAATAGCATGCTGTTTTTATTCTTGGTTGTTTCAATGATCTACATTAGTTAGTTCAGACTTTTCGACCAAAATATGCATCTCAAATTTGTAATTAAATGTTAAAGATGTAAATATATGTTTCCTCATGTTTGCATAACATGGAAAATTCATATGGCATCAAACATTAAGTTTGAATTATGTCCTAGTTAAGAAAAATCAAGTCTGGCTTGAATCAAGCAAACCAACCTACCAACCAACCAAAACCCACTAATCCTCTTCAAATATTTTTATGTTAAAGAGGATCTTACTTTTCCTGGAAACTATGCTAATTGAAACTAGTTGCCAAATGTCAGAAAGAAAAGCAGTGACATGCCACTCCCAGTAAAATCCAGATTAACAACGTATTCAATTATATAATATTTCTCTTTGATTAAAAATATTAATATTTTGATTTGATAAAGCATTAATCATTTTGCCACTACCATGACTGTATCTGCCCCAGAGCTTGTTACTTATTTTTTTCAAGTCAATGAACTTTGCTGATCATTTTTCAACCTTGCTTCTGTTGTATAATTCAAATGAGAAGTGATTTTTTAAAGTATCAAAACCCAGAAACCACCATGTTTCAATAAACAGGATCATAACAAGTGGCATTCCCTTTCCATAATGTGCATACCTTGTTCAGTTTTGTTAGATGGGACCAAAAGTTTCACAGTCAAGGGGCAGCCTCTGCAATTTCCTTGTGAATACTAGAGAAATTCTTGTTAATTATACAGCTGCTACTGTGTTAATTATACAGCAGCTATTTGGATGTTTCTGAAGGCAGAATTTAAGAAAAGGTGGGATAAGTAGAAAGCTGCTTAGTTGTAAAAACAACATATGTTTCAGAAAAAAAATTCTTGTGAATGTAACATCTGTCCAAGGGCCAAAATCCCTATTCCTAAAATCAATGCTTAAACTATGATCACAAGCAGCATTACAAGTGTTTAAAGGCCTTTTTCTCCAGCTCTGATCATTACTCCTCTCTGGAGGGCCCAATGCATCTTCTAGTACACTTAAGAAGATAAAAGAGAGAATGATTTATTCTATACACAGCTGTTAAATGAGACCCTTTGATTCTAGTTTGAAGCAATCTCAGAGGAAATAGCTTTCTTTTATTTTCTTCCTTGTGTGCAACAATGTTTATAGTTTTCCCAGCTGTGGCTGAGAGGTTGTTCTATGAAACTTTCTGACCCTCTGTGATAATAGTTGAACACTTTGCTGATGTATCTCTGTGGTTTTCCATTTTGGTTGCAGCTCACTTATTTGTCCTCTTTTCTGTCCTGTATTTTAACGAATACCATTCAGAGCTCATGTGCACCAACTCCTTTGTGCAACCAGGCTACATTATATGCAACTTTTGTTTTTAAGACAATGCTGAATTTTTCTGCTCACAGGTATACTCTTTCATTTTGAAACCTCTGCCATCTCCTTCCAGAGAATACATTGTAGATCCCCTTCATATATAATTTTTCATAGAACCACTTATTTAATCCTTTTTTTGCTTCCTTTCAGTTAGCATCTATCCTTGACCCTCATAGAGGATAATAAATATCTTAATCTTTCCCTTTTCTCCTTATCCAGCCGACTTTTCCTTATATATGTCTCATACTTTTCAGTATATTTTGTCCAAATCTCTTACAGGTTACTTTTTTGTTTTGTTTTTCTGTGGTTCCTGGGTTTGGTTTATTTTTTTTTTGAGTGACTGCCATTTTCAGTTATTGTCTAACATTTTAGTCTAATACTGGTAGAAATTAGAATAGCCTTTCATTTGAGGTACTGTATTAAAGGAACAATGTGACAACTGACCTTTAATACCCGCTAGAATATTTACTGGCTCTGTACTCTAAATCTCAATTCTTTTCATCATCTCAGTAGTTATTTAATTAGAAAGTCATAATGTATATTTTTTATACATATGTGGTTGCGTGCCTGTGTGTATCAATTTGCACAGATTGGTGTGGGGAGAAATGAAGAAACATTAATACATGGTGACATTTCCAATTGTGTCTTTTAAGTGAGAACTTTTTCCTGAGCTGAAAAGCTGAAAGAGTAATTTAATCCTGGCTAAATGTTACCCATTTCTCAGAAGCAGAAAAATCTATGTTCAGTACCATATAGGAAATTACATCTTTTTTTTTGCTTGGTTGGTTGAGTTTTTGGGTTTTTTTACAACCATTCCTACACTAGTTTTTCAGAAAAAAAAATCTAGGAATGTTTGAAATTATAATTAACAGTAAGATATTTTTCCTTAAGTAAAAATACTGATTGTCCCTAAATGTTTATATGTTTTAGAAATTTATTTTGAAATCCATTAACTTTATTTTTAGAAGTATTTTAAATGTTAACATATAACAGTTTAGTAATGTAATGTGTGCAGTACTTGTTTATGTATACAGAATTATAATTTTGTGCAAGTATGTTCTATCTAATATCAATGAAATACACATTATATATTATTAATACTTAAAATTAATTCATAAAACATATAATTATACAAATATATATGTTCATGTATGTGTATGTATGTATATTTATTTATAATATATATAATTTCCTTATATTTATAACACCTGTCCTGTCTGTAAAACAAAACTTATGATTTAGGAGCAATGGACTCTGGGCATGGGTTTGTGTTCCTGTGTGTTATATTGGGTACCAGTAGTGCTGCCTCTGATTCTCCATCATTGGCTTGTCCTATTCAGGCAGCTGTCTCCTAAATCCTCATCTGTGCAGCTCCTGTTACTGTGTCAGTTTTTCCCTCTATTTTCCAATGTCAGTTTAGTTAAAGAACTGAATGTTCATTCATGTGTGGTCCACACTTCTAAAGGCGTAGGCATTTTCTTAGCAGTTTGAATTCCTTAGAAAACTGAAGCAGAGAAGAACACAGTCTGTGACTGAAAAAGCAACAAACATAAGATACTTGATAGTCATTGTCTTTAAATTTCATATAAATTCAGCAAGGATTTTGAAAATACTTTTAAAAATTTTAATATTTTTAATAAAGTAATGTGAAAGTGATTTTAAAAGGCAGGTTTAGTTTTATTGAAAAAGAGTCTGATAATACCAAATAGATATCTTGAAAATTAACAGCATAGAAGGATTCAACTAAAACTGCAACATTTTTATGGGTGCTTTTTTCTGCATCAAGGTGATGGCTAGGTAGAGAAGTAAGCAAGTTCACAATTTCTTTATACCTGTATAGCAGTTACCTGTGTATGTTTTCCACTTCTTTGTAAAACTGGTTTCAGAAGAGTGCTCCAGCAATGACTTACCTCTCAAAAATATTTTACAAGCAAGAGATTTAATAAATTTAATTTAGTAAGTAGAAAAGAGGTTTAAGGCAAGGTGTGAGCAGCCGCTACAAGCAAGTGCATGAGGAACAAATTTCTCACAGCTTTTTAATCTCAGAGAAGTGGACACAATAAGATCCACTGCCTGGAAGATGAAACTAGGGGATGAAAATTCAAGTATGGACAAGAATGTTTTCCAATTTATCATTGTAACAGCTTATCTGTGAACCTGCTAGACTCTCCGTTGCCAAAGGCTTTAAACTGAGACTAGTTGTCATTAGAAAAGTGCAAGAGTTCAAATGATGGGTGTTTAAGAGGCACATTACTAGCCTGAATAACACATGCATCACACTAACGACCATATTCCTACACATCCTTAAAAATATATGGCATGCAGGAAGACATATAAGGAAAGAAGCTGCTATAATTAAATTAGTTAATGTATTTGTCAACTTAATGGCAAAATATTTATGTGTAAATACAGGAATGCTAGTAATGCAACTTAATGATCTGCGAACTTTAAACAGACAGGCAAAATATTTACCCTTATTTACCTGTCTCCAAAATGTGTAAGTCATTTAAAACGTGAATTTAAAACATTTCTAATATACACAAAACTTGGATCAAAACATGGACAAAAGGTGTGTTAATTATAGCAAATTTCTTCCACAGTAATCCAAAGTTCTTTCAAGCGATCTATAACTGATGGGAACATATCAGTCTCCTTTCAAAACAGTACAAATCCGACATGTTCTGTCAGAAAAATCCTGCAGTGAAATACATGCCACCTTGAAGTCAGTGATGAAATCAAGCCTTTAAATTTATTACCCAAAGCCTTTCTTTATGAAAAAGCCCCATGCAAGGTCTCAATGGACTTAAATTGTAATGCTGCTGCAGCTGTTTCTTCCTTATTATATATGCTTATTTTTCTACAGGGTAACAAACTAATTTTTGAGAAGCAGAGGAAGGAAAAAGGTGGATCTCTCTGTTTTTGTTTTGAGTTTTGATTTTGAGATAATCTCCTTACAAATAGCAGTGCTGTTCTTATTGTTAGGGAGCTAGAAAAAGCTGCACTTTTCAGTAAATTATTTGGGTATATATTTAATTTGAAACATTCATCCTCATTTAGTTGTTGGATTATTTGCACATTTTATACTGCTAAATATAGCTAAACACATTTGATTTTAACAGAAAAATGCAGATGATCGAGATAATTAAACTGGAGAGATAGAAACTACACTAAGGACAAATATCAAAGTTTTTTAATAGTCAAAATTCTTATCTAAAGTTATTGGTTCCTTATTTGTTAATTTTTTAACTGAACACTATTCAAGGTAAATCAATAGTTTCAGCAGCATTTTTTGTACTTAGGATGACCTGGCACCAGTACCTGAAGCTGACAGCCAAAATCTGCAGCTTCAAAGTGTTCCTCTGCCTCCAGAGAATCAGCTGGAACAGAGGAACAGCTCACAGGGCTGTGGACAGGCTCTTCTTGTGGGCACCAGAAAACTGTGCTGGGAGCTCCCTCTTGCCCATCTGCCTGTGACATAAATCCCCAGAGCCTCCAGAGACAGATCCCGTTTTAGAAAGTTAGAGTGTAAATGGGCAAGAATTGGTCTAGTCTGTCAGTTGCCAAAGAACCGAGCAACTCAATGCAGGAGGCCAGATGGCCCCATTCCTCACCACCATGCTGAGCTTCCTATTTAATTAGAAAATTTATATTTGGACAATTCCATACGGAATTCTTACAAACTTGCAGTTAAAGCTATGCAGGTGTGCACCAGCTTTGACAGGCTCAGAGCTTAAATCAAGCAGGGATATTGTGATGAGATAAGACAAATTGGGGAAAATAAGCACTAGGAGAATGATAAAGTGTACAAGATTGCATGGAACTCTGTGAAATGTTATTTCTTCATATTTAAAAGCTTAAACATATATTTAATATTTGCAATCACAAACAAAACCCAAAGTCTCTTTAAAATACCTTTTTAAAAATAAGTTCATTTTGTTTAAACTCAATAGGAAGAGATAATCAGAGCAATTACAAATCTAGTGTGAACAGGTGGCACTTAACTAGAAACCATAATAACTTTTAATATAAAGACACAGGGTCTTATAATCTGATTTAAATATCACAATGAGATTTATCTCTATGATGATGGAATTAATATTAAATTATATAGGCTCATTATTTCAGCTCATGTAATGAAAACTTTTCTTTATTACAAAACTATTAAATGTAATTCCATTTAATTTGCCTGACTGGTAATGTCTTCCCACAGGACACTCTAAACAAAGGCTAGAAAATCAAATCAGTTTTATGCTAGCTTATAGCTGAGAAATCCCTTTACACACAGAGTTACATTTATGGCTAAAAATGTTGGAATTGAAGAAAAATATTTGCAAACTAATAAATAAACTAAATAAAAGGTGCATAATCCTGCACAAATGCAAAAACAGCTATCAAGATATCAGAGCATCTCAAAATGAATTACAGAAATGTTAGGGTCACTTTAAAAGAAAGTCAGACCGAAAGACTTGTAATCTGTTGCAGATTCTTTAAATCTGCTTTTCAACAGTTTCCTTGCCTGAATGCCGGACCAGTGTGAAGATACAACCTCATCAAAATAGGTAGCCTTTTTCTTAAAGCCAAATTAAAGAGGATATTCTGAAGTTTTATAATTTCACTTTTCTTTTTTCAGTCCACCACACAGGGACTAATGCACTAAATGTGAGGTGTAGCCAATTCACATCTGTACCCAACTTTGTACTTTGGCAGCACTGGACATCTGTTCATGTCTCCGACCAAAATAGGGGGAGAAAAAAATGAGTGACTGGAGTTCAGAAATCAGGTAAGAAATTTATCTATTCTTTTACACTCCAAAGGAAACACAAGAACAGTAGACTTTTTAAAACTGAATTCTGAATATAACAAAAAATGACACAGAGTGATTGAATTGCATCTCATCACTTGTAAAATAAAAGTTTTTGCACCTTAAGCATATATTTGATGTTATTTTTATTTATGGAGGCAATACAATTTTGCTAGAGGACAACATTTCCTTATGGAAATCCATGAGGATTTATTGGTACATGTGCAACTAATTTAATTTTAACTCATACTGAATAATGGAGTTATAAAAGCTTTTCAACATGACAAGACTCAAAAGAGTGGAAGAAAATTAAAATCCAATTTATTTGGGGGCTTTGCATGTGAAATTAAATCAAAGTGCATGTTTCTTTGTATAATAATTAAATGAAAATATTTAGAATTTAAAGATCGACTCTTTAAGATATTTTTATATAAAATAAGAACTAAGCTTCACAAGATTTTCCCTAATTCATCATCAAGTACATTATACCAACTACCCTAATAAAAATTCTTAGTACATATACTGATAGTATGATTAAACTGAAAAAGAAAACCTTATTTGCCTTAAATTTCTGAATTGTCTGCAGAGAATACTATGTTTTGAGAAGTTTATTTCTCCTTCCCTTAAGAATATACCCTTTTGAGAATGTTTGGAGCACTAGTTACTGTAGAATTTACATGCTTAAAATTTGTCCTAAAAATCCACTTTTCCACTGAATTATTTATTTCTACCACACACTATTATTTTGAATACTGTAAAATATTCATATAAAGTTCTGTTCTTTCATACAAAGTTCTGTTCAGAGAATATCAATGGAAGTTTTTTTATAGCCTGCAAGAGTTCAGCAAGTGATTTGAGAAGGGAAAAACCCAATCCTTTTGGCACAAGAACGCCACGATATTTTGCTCTAGGTACAATATATCTAGCTAATAGTCAAACAATACACTTTGGAGAAGGCACTCCTAAGTACACCCGTGCCATGGGAATGGATGCACTGTTCCATTACGGTTTGTCTTGCCTTCTTTCTGAGGTATTTAGAATTGATTTGTTTTGAATATTCTACATAAAAGGAAGATTGAACAATAAATTTGTCTGATACACTTGCTTGCATGACTTATTTTGGAGGCTGCCTCAGCTACTTTGTTTAAATGCAGGATAAAATGAATACTTGAGAGAAAAAAATATGTTTGCCATTACATAAATTACATAAATATGGGTCTTACTGACACTCTACAGAGAGAACATCAGGCCTTTTCCCCTGTTTTCTGCTTTGTTCAAATTTTTAAAATTTTATGTAAATGCCTTGAGCCATTCTTTTTCTCTCTGAATCTGGAAGAAGAGTGTTTTATTTCTCTAATACATTTCTTTTCATTAACCCTGATGGTTTTGGTTTTCTCACTTAGGAGTGGATTTGTTGACAGTGGTCTGTCCTTAAGACTGATATACTACTATTTAAAGTAATTGTTGCAATAATCTATGTGACACTGATTGTAATATCTTAGTATATTTCCCCTAAAGTCTATGAAGGAGAGACAGCAGAAAGTGCAAAAATAACATTTTATTATCAGATCTGAAATTACTTGGTTTATGATCTTAAACACAACATTCAAATTTCTCTGTGTTTTTCCTTGGCGTCAGTAGAAGGATTTGAGAAAGATGGCTTATTTGTTTGGGGTTTTTTTCAATGCTTCAGATATTTTTTTATTTGTTCCATTATCCAATATATGGTTTGGGTTTTGTTTTGTTTTTGTTGTTTGTTTTTTTTTAATTAGAGAAATTCTCAATACAGCACTGCACACATTTCTTTTTATCCTCTCCAGTGAGAAAATATATCAAAGTTTTTTAAACTATATATTGTATGAAGAAAAGTTGGGAAAATAATTTTCATTGCTTGAAATCAGAGTAACTAACTACCAACGGAAATGTGGAAATAATCCATAAGACCGAAACTGAAATAGTGAGAACATAGCTAAAAATATTTATGAAAATTTATTGGGTTTTCTGTTTCCTTCTTTTAATGACAAAATATTTCTTTCAAAATTTAAATAGAAAGTACAGCAAGTATGATATATTAAATTGCATTATAGAAATACTGATGTTCTACATTCATTATAGTCTTAATCCTTTTTTTCTCTTCTTGAAGTCCCTGTAAAAGTATAAAAGTTGTTGGGACCTATGTATAAGTTTTTGCAACACTGAAACTAAAAGCTACAGAAGGTAATCTGAATCACATTCTAAGAAATTACAGTGTTTTTCAGAATTAACAAGGAATGTGGCATATTCTTAGATATAATAATGCCACTTCTTCCAAGTTAGCATGTTTTAAATAGTAATTAATACCATTCTTATTTCCTCCTTATATTTATTTATATATGTCTGGTAGCATAGTATTTATTTATTTATTTATTCATTTATTCATTTATAATTTTTTAACTACTTCTCTGAATTTCTTTTAGATACAGCAATGTTATAACTGTAATTTATAGTTACCTGAACATAAATGTCTTGCAGAGTTTCTTTCCCTAAAATAATGTTTCTTGCATAAAGTCCTTTAAGATTCTAAGATCTATGCAACTTTAAAGCTTTTTTAAGAGTGAATTAATTCCTTAGAAGACTTTTTATTTTACAATGTACTTACCACAGATTTCATTCAGCCCATTTTAGGCTATCATTGGTAATAACATTTGCTTAATAAATTTAAAAAGTATTCAAAAAACAAAAACATAATTAGACAGTAGCATAAAAAGCATATCCTCAAAGTAGTCTTTTGACAACTCATTTACAGAGTGCTTTACATTATCTCCCTGTTCATTAATTTTATTCTCAATAATAAAAATGTAGGTCATCATAAGATATTTGCCTGCGGGTAAATTAATCTTTTATGTCTCTTGTGAAGAAGGTTTTGATTCAGCATTTTCAAACTCCAGAAATCTGAACTGAGCAACAACTTTCTGCAGCATCCTATGAATTGCATTTTTGTTTAACAGGTCCCTAAATCAGAGATTTGTGCTCCAGGTTGCTTGCTTCAAACACAAGTGGAGATCCTGCTAAAACTTAAATCAATTTCATATACTCAAGAGTCCTGAAAAAAAATTAATCAGAAATCTAACTCTAGGGAAGAATTGTTTATAAAGGAAAGATTCTGGACTATGTGTTTCTAATAGACAAAAAAGAATTAGCTTAATTAAGAAATTTTGGAAAATATATTTATTTGAAGACATTATAAGAAACATATAAAGTTACAATTAATTACAATATAAGGAAGATACGAAGCTATTTGAAAATGTACAAAGGAAGGCAACAAAGATGATAAAGTGCCTTCAGTGAAAACCACATCCAGAGCTGTTGAGATCTTTTGGTTTGTTCAGCATGAGGAGGAGACTGAGGACAGACCTCACTGCAGGTACAAGTTCCTCCTGAGGGGAAGGGGAGGGGCAGGCACTGGTCTCTCCTCTGTGGTGACCAGTGACAGCACCTGAGGGAACGGCCTGAAGGTGTCTCAGGGGTTTCAGATGGATATTGGAAAAGGGTTCGAGCCCCAGAGGGTATTTGGGCGCTGGAACAGGAGCCCCAGGGAAGCAGTCAGAGCAGCAGCCTGGCAGAGCTCAAGAAGCATTTTGGAAATGCTCTCAGGTACATGGTGTGACCCTTGGGGAGGGCTCTGTGCAGACCAGGAGCTGGACTTTAATGATCCTTGTAGGTCAGCATACTGATCCTTTGAACTCAGCATACTCTGTGACACTGTGATTGTATTCAATCTGGCCATCATAATACCTTTCACAGTATTACAGACTACCACTTTTGCTCATATATGGGATAAATGTTAGTATAAAAATACAGAAAATTTGACGCTTTTATTTCTTTGAAATCAGAATCAATAGAGACTGTGCCCTTATACTGCTGCTCTCCTACTTCTCACCCCCAAGCCTCATATTTATTCACACACTAAAATTGGATTTTAGAATTTACCTCTTGTAATAAAGATAGATTTTTCTGTAAAAGTTATGAGTAGAACATGGAAAAAATTTTCATATAATAATAGGTTATACTCAACTGCAGAGCAGAATAGAATCATAGAATCATAAAACCATAGAATAGTTTGGGTTGGAAGGGACCTTTAAAATCATCTAGTCCAACACTACTGTCATGGGCAGGGACTAGATCAAGTTGCCCTGAGCATCTTCTAACCTGACTTTGAGTGTTTCCAGCAATGGGACATCTGCCATCTCTCTGGGCAGCCTCTTCTAGTGTTTCACCACCCTTTTAAGAAAAGAATATTCTTTCTATCTAGCCTGAATCTAGGATCTTTTAGTTCAAAATTGTTACAAACATTTCTGTAGACCCAGCTAAAAAAAAATGTCTCCCTTAAAGCCCCCTTTAGATACTGGAAAATTGCTATATGCTCTCCTTAGAGTCTTCTCCAGGCCAAATAACCAAACATTCAGCACATGTTTTCACAGAAGGAGTGCTCCAGGACTTCCTATGGACCCACTCCAACGGATCCATGTTTCTTGCCAAAAAAAACATGCACAGGTTCTGCAAAACCTCCAGTACCTCTTTGAGGTCTGTCAATGATACTTGACCCTGAAAACATGAGGTTAATGAGAAACCGGACAGGATTCCTGAGATCCCAGCTTTATTCATTGCTATTTGGAAACCAAAAATGCTTCCTCTGTATTTAGTAGTTTGAGTTATTTTAATCTTTAATAACAGGTAGTTAACTAAATTTTTCAGGAAAAATTGCAAGATAATAGATTTAGATTAGTTATTAAGAAGAAATTCTTTACTGGAAGGGGAGCTGTGATGAGGCAAAGGA
This sequence comes from Melospiza melodia melodia, assembly GCF_035770615.1. Lineage (NCBI taxonomy): Eukaryota > Metazoa > Chordata > Aves > Passeriformes > Passerellidae > Melospiza > Melospiza melodia. Next base: position 57,164,701 of record NC_086226.1, on the reverse strand, counting down.
ACAAGTTGCTCAGAGAAGTTGTGGAGGTGTTTCATGACAGGCAGGATAGGGTCTAAGAGATCTGGTCTGGTGGAAGGTGTTCATGGCAGGTAGGTTGGAACAGGATGATCTTTGAAGTCCTTTTCATACCAAACTATTCTATGATCTTATCATTCTGTGATTGTTTTGAGGCTGTAATGAAGGCAAGGTCAGTGAGAAAATAGACCAATTTCTTTTGATTGCTTGCTGTCTATAACTTAAGCTAGTTCTGTTCTTAGATGTTCTAAACAACATTATTTTTATTTCTGTAGGGATTCAGGACTAACATACACATGAAAATGTGAACAAGTATGAAATCTGTAAAAGATGCTCTGCACTTTTGGAGGAAGATGAAAATAAGGGACTCTCATTTTTTATGAGAAAATTATTTTTCCACAGTACATAATCATGTGAAAAAGTTTTCAGAACAGTACTTTTCTATAAAAGTGATACCAGTATGTTCTTTTGCATGATAAAGTAAATTCTCATTTTTGAAGACAATGGTTCAATGCCTCTCAGGCAAGACAACGGGAAACACAAAAGAATTCTTAAGCCACAATTCCTCTGAAAGAAAAACAATTTCTTCTAGAAAACTCCTGACTGCTTTTCTAGATTTTTTCATTACCTGCTTTAAAATGATCCAACTGCCAACAAATCTTCATTTCAAAGTCTGTTCTACATTTTCAGAAAGTGCTAAGAAAAATTTCTCAGTAGCCAAAGTTAATTTGTTATATCCCTTTTTTAAAATTTCCTTCCTTTTTCTCTGTTATTGCTCCTGTTACCCTATACTGTTATTTAATTTTGTCCTCACAGAATCACTTTACACTATTAACTGAGCGAACGATCTTGGATTTTTTTGTCTCACATGGGTAAATCTGTTCAGTGTTGGTCTGGCATGGCTATATGCCAAGATGGTAGAGAAGAGTCTATATTGATTACACATCACAGAGGCTTTTCTTTCAGCATAAAAGGACAAGATTTCATCTTCATTAAACTTAGGCAAGGTTTTATTGAAAACAACATCAGCTTTCTCTTTCATTTGACCATTACTGCAGAAAGCAGTGGAATAAATATGTATAGCCCAGAGAAAGAAGGCTTAGAAGAAACACAATGCATGTTACTTCTCAGTCCCACAGCAAAGGTTATGCCTAATTTGAGGGTACAATTAGATGACAGGAGCAGGGACTGCATGATTCTCTATGTAAAGGAAATAGATATATATAATATAATATAATATAATATAATATAATATAATATAATATAATATAATATAATATAATATAATATAATATAATATAATATAATATAATATAATATAATATAATATAATATAATATAATATAATATAATATAATATAATATAATATAATATAATATAATATAATATAATATAATATAATATAATATAATATAATATAATATAATATAATATAATACAATATAATATAAATAGCTCTAAAGACTTTTTCAAAGAAGCACATACTATATTTTTAATTATATTCTTTTGAGAAAAATTTCAGATTAAGTGCACATATAAATAAACAGAATTCTAAATGCATACAAGGGCATGTTCAGAAACATTTGACACCATTACTTAAGAGCTGTTGGTAGACTTCATGATGCCTATATGAAGCTTATTTTTATAACAGTTTTGAGATCAGACTCAGCACTGTCTAAATGAAGTCTTGTGCCCAGGCTACTTCAACAAATTTGTCTGGCAGGCTCAAACAATTCATTCAATTAGACCTCCATTTTTAAGGCACCTGAGTGGAAGACTCCAAACAATAAATTTCTTGACATTGTGAGATTGCAATTGAAATCATGGAGCAGTGGGAGACTGGATCCCTGCTATCACCCTTCAAAACTTTCCACTCCAAGAACACTTCAAGAGAAAATAGGGAAACAGCTTTCTCTTCCACATAAATAGACCAGAGTAGAAAAAATTTGGTGACTATGGTGGGTTTTATAATTACAGATTTTTTAAAACAATTGGGGACTCAAAAATTGTTGTATTTGACATGCATTGTGGCTACAAATCCTAGTGAACTCAGTGAGCAACAGAAAAAATGCATTAATTGCGTGGGGACTTCAGAGCCAGGACAACCTGAACTGCAAAACTCATGAGAAATGTCAGCTTGCAAATTCTTGAGGCCAGAAGACTTAAACAGGACATAAATAACTGTATTTATGTCTTCTTTCTAAAAATATGACTACACAGTGTGTCTGTGATAGAGATGAGACTGAGGCCAATGTGGTAAACTCTAGCACTTGGAACCACTGATATTTGCATCCGATTATGAATTAAAACATTCAAAATCTTTACAGAGATTTGAAGCAAATACAAATAATTTGCAAACTAAGACTAGTTCTTTTCAGCAGCAGCAGATTTAGAACCAAACAAAACATGCTTTAACTTGTTTAGTTAGTGGAACATGATTTCACATTTTGACACAATTTTCTGATGTGTGTTTTTGACACCCTTTGCAGTGGATCATACCAGTGTTTTAGACGGTCACAATGACTCAAGCTTACACATTTAGGGATGCAAACATAAAAATATATGACCTTTTTTTGTAAAAAAAAAAAATATTTTTCTTGAGACTTTAAATGGAATCTGAGCACATTAATAACTTGCTACTGGCTTGCTATATTACATGCCAGCTGGTCATTTGAATCTGATTACTCTTGAGAGTTAAAATGGAACAAACTCACTTTTACACCGCACAGTGTAAAATTATTCTTTTACTAGATGGCCCACAATGTTTCCCAGTAGGATAACTGATACAGAAGATATACAGCTTGGTATTCCCATATCTTCATGAACAAGAAAGTTGCAACAAAGGATAAATGATAGATCAATTTCTTTGTGCAGAAGCTGGGGAGACTCAAAAAGCAGGTGAGTTCAAGGTAAAACACATAAACAGATGTGAATACATCACAGAGATAAGTATTGACAGGAGAAACTAATCAGGTGGAGATTGGCTACAAGGAAAGGAAAAAAAGAAAATTGATAATAGGAAACTGTGGCAATGGTAAAGAGAAACATCTTACAGTAATACATTATGATAACACATTGGTCATACTTTCTTTTTCAGAAGTAATGGATACTGAGATTAAAAAGTGGCACATTACAAATACTGGCAAAAAAAGCTCTAAAAGGCAAGAAGAGACAAGAAGAGAAACAAATTTTTTGAAAATGTGACCACAGATAAAATGATTTGACCATGACAGACTTGAAACGTGCGTGTTTTCCATACCTTTAGTATAAAGAATTCAGATGGAGGAAGTGTTTTTGTATAGTCTATACCATGCTGAGCTGAATTGTTCCTCTTTCCTGATCTGGGATGCTGAGCTAAAAAGAATGGAAATAAAACAGGATGGAATAGGATAGGATAGGATAGGATAGGATAGGATAGGATAGGATAGGATAGGATAGGATAGGATAGGATAGGATAGGATAGGAGACAAAATAGTCTAGTCCCACTGCCTGACCTACTCAGGGCTGACCAGAAGTTAAAGCACATTATGAAGGGCATTATCCAAATGCCTCATTTTGAGGCAGTGACAGATTTGGGGCACTAAACACCTCTCTGTGCCACTGTTTGATCACTCTCTCATAGTCCTTTGAGAGAGTCAACAGCATCTCCCAGTTTAGTATAATCAATTTATTAATTTACCAACCAATTTATTAATTGTGAATTCAAGTAATACAGAGAGATAAATCAAAAACCTGTTGAACAGAACTGGTCCTAGAATTGAGTCCTGAATAGCTACTGGGGACATGAGAAAAATTGGAAATCAATATAATTGAACCACAGAGAGTATAAATTGAAAATATATTAAGCAAAAAAGGGCCTTTTAAAGGAAGTATAGTCTATTATGCTACCAGGAAAGTATAAAGTGAAAAAAAGAGCAAGAAAACTCAAGAGAACCCGCTTCAGCAGAAAGAGGCAGAAAACCTACTCTTTGTGGCAGCTTGTTTCAGCTTCCACTCACTCCATTGACCATCACCATAGGAGGGAAAAATGCGAAGGAGTCCATGGACAAAGGGGAATATGCCATATGTAGTACAAGAGGAGTTTAGAAAAGCTTTTGATAGAGGGCCTGAGGAAATCTGGCTTCAAAGAACAATTTGAAGTCATCTGGATTTGAAACAGTCTTCTATGAACTGGAAATTGCCTGAAGGGCAAGGCAGAAAAGTAAAAAAATATATAAATGTCTGTGTTGCCTGGTCTGTGAAAGCAGGACATTTCTGAAGTCTCTTGTGCTATTAAACTAGGATTGACAACTACAGAAAGAGAAATAACACCAATAAAAGGAGAAGCAGAGGTCAAAAATGTCTAACATTGAAGAAGACCACACAGAAAGGTATTCCAAAATGTAGCCACTCTAAGAGCAGCAATTAACAGTGATCATTGCACATAAGTTAATGGAGATGTGTTTACAGCAGTGTCAAAAAAAAACCATTAACATCATATCATAAACAGGCAAAGTTTTCTTATATTGTTCTACATGTAAGCGACCAAGGCAAAAAAACTGGTTACCACTTTTCTCATCCAAATTTAATGCATTAAGTACATTCACTAAAGAAAGATGGACAGATATGAAAAAAAACAACTAATCTCCTCCATATTCAAGAGTAGAGTATTGGGGCACATGGGTAATAAAAACCAAGCAACTGAGGAAATGGCAGAGAGGCACCACCTCACATGGTACATTCTGTTTGAGTACACAAAGTTTGACCAAAAAATATGTTGAAAGAAAATTGCAAAGAGCGTGTATGTTCTGCCTCCCCAAAAACAGTACATCAGAGTAAAATATGCTCAATCTGCCTTGTGAGATATATTCGCTAATAAATGGAATACTTGCAGGTCTTTGCAATAAACTGTAAGAAGTCAATTCTGGTATCTGCATAATGAAGTTACTTTATTTTATTACCTTACACTTGGGCCTAGCTGATTCACAGAATTGTCCCAGATTAAAGTTGTGATTTTACATTGATTTAACTAAACCAATGTAAAATTGACAACATTATGTTTTAATGTTTTGTGAACGATTTACTTAGAAAATGAGCAGGCACAAGTGAAACAAATGCAGACAATCTAAGCTGATTTAAACTATAAGAAAACTCATTTGTTTCTGGTACTGCTTCTGCTACCTGTGTTAGATTTGTTCAATCTTTTTCAACTGGCAAATTCAGTGTGCATTTTACAGTTGTTTTCAAGCTAACAGAATTGTGCCTGTATTATAAGAAATAATTTTAGTAGTTAAAATTTTCTCCACTAAGGTCAATATTTGTCAAATGCTACACACAAATATTTTTTTAATGATGGTATCACTAGTCCGTCTTGAACACATCAGATGATACCATACTCATTCTTTTTATTTAATATACTGAACACATAACTTAAGACCAGAATTCTATACACTTTGATTAGAAACTAATTTGTGGTTTAGGAGAAAATGATTTGTTTCAATATATTAATCTAAATAATAATATTCTCTAATAATTTTTTGTTTATTTGGGGAAACTTTTTAAACTCTGGTTAGCTGTTCTCCAAGTGCAGCCCATACTGAAAAGAAATATGGAATTTCATCATGTATCCAAGATGAAAAAATAATCTTTTCCCAGAGAGTGAAATTAGTGGAAAACTTGCTCTCCTGAGATGTAATCACAGATGACTGGTAATCCACAGATGACATCATGGAAACTCAGACTAGGGCAGCAAACCCTACAAAGAGCACTGGCTACAGAAATTTGAGGGCATTTAGCCAGTGTTTTAATATTTTCTTGTATTTTTACATGTTAATAATTCAATTTGGTTAAATTCTGGGCTTGGAAGTTTTTCAATGTTTTAGTAAGGTCATGGCAGATGATTCTTGAGTCCTAGTATCCTTGAGTAAGTGACTTGAATCACGGAGTTTTGTGTGGGTGCTGTTGTTTAGACCTTCATTTACTTGCCTTAAGCTCATATTTCAAAGTGGCCAGAAATTAATTTGTTGTCACAAAAATTGAATTAATATCTGACTGTGTTCTTACGCCCAAACATTCTTGCTCTAAAATATGTGTATCGTCCTTTTAACGTGCTGCTGTGGATTAACTCTGCTGAAGGATATGCACCACAGAGTCACCCACTCACCTCCTCCAACAAAATGGAGGAAGAAGAAAGGAGATTAAAAACAAGAAAAATTGGGGGTCAAAGTAAAACAAAAACCAAAAAACCCGACATTTTAATAAGTGAATGGTAAGTGGAAGAAGGATTAAAAACAAGTGATTCAAAAGCACGCACACACAATCTCATTTGGTTAGACCAATGTCCAATGAGTTTCCAAATAAAAAGCAGGTAAACGTCCCTTTTTTCCTTTCGGTGTTGCTCATGATATTATATGTTACTAAATATCTCTTTGGTTATTTTGGGTAATCGTCTCAGTTTTGTTGCCTCCCTGCACACCCTCTGTCCTCCCAGTCTAATCACTGTAGGGGTAGAGTGAGATGCCAAGGAGGCATTTGTAAACACTTCTTAGATCAAAAATCTAAGATACACGATCATACAAGCTGCTGTGAAGGAAATTAACTCTATTCTAACCAGGTCCAGTATAAATACCTAAATGAACCCTACATTTTTAAATAGGCAACATTGCTTCATTTGCTCTGGATATAAAAGAACAGTAAATCTAAATAAATACAATATGAATATAAAATACACTTCCCGTACAATAACTTACAAATTCTCTCTCCTTTATAGACTATTCAAGTAAAGTTACTTTTTCGTCTTTGTTGTAGTAAAAGCCTTTTTTCAAGGAAATGATCAGGTCATACTACCAGTTGATTCTAACAGAGTCAAGGCAAATATATTTTCATCTATAACCTAAATATAGAAATGGTTAGTCATTTCACTGCTCAAGGTTCTTCATGCAACACCTTCTGGCATTTCCCCTTTCTGCAGTAATATACATTTTGCATATTTTCTTAAGCAGGCATTTCAAAGTAGTTTTCTTTGTATTAAACTGAATATGAATATTCAGGACACATTTTAAAAAGTTTAAGTTTTCAAACATTTCAAGTTAAACTAACAATTAAAATTCAGTATTCCCTTATACACCAGATTTATAACTAAGTGATTTTTTACAATCTTTCTTTTGAGTCCATAAGCAGGTTTCACTTTTATGCCTAGGTTTAAAAAATAGTGCAAACTCTGCCTGTAATATTTGACTGCATGAGCTTGCTACTCCCAGACATAAAACTGCAGTGCACACTGAGTGCACTAATGAGTAAGCAGCTTTATAACAATCTTTCCTTTCAACAGCCCATCTTCACCAGGTTTTATTTTAATTGCTTCATTAAAATATTTCAAAGTCCATCTAAGAATCTCATCTGTTCACCCTTAAAACTTCTTTCAGAAAAAACTGATTTACTTCCCTTCTGATTTCTTGTCATGAGAGAATTATGTAAATGGGATGAAAAAATAATTGATTGCAGAGCTGCAAACTAGTGGAAATTTGTGGAGAACACAGGCTGGGATATCTGAGGGACATGAAATAATAGTGACTGCAGGGATAAACAGAGACAGGGAATAAAGACAGAGTTCAATTTCTATTAGCAGGTTAATCTCAGCAGGTACTTTGTATTTATACAACCTCTATGTTTGGGAAGGAGAAACAAAATTTAGGGAACTTTAATCAGGTGCACAAAAAAAATAATTTTCTGCTTGACTGAAAAAAATTGCAGTATTTAATTATCCAAATTTATTTACACATTGGAAAAAGATCTTCAATCATTAATTGTGGTAAATACTGAAATGATTTATAGTTTATTCAAATACAGCTGATTTAGCTGATTTAATGAAATAAGAAACAAATAAAAAGTAGTCCTAATGCACTGGGAAAGGTTTGTTTTTGAAAGGAAGAACTGTGTTTCTGCAAAGCATTCACAACCAACTATTACTATTTATCTAAGAGCATAGTAATTGACAGGAATTTCTGATGATTTTGAGACAGTAACTGGCACCCAGGCAACCCAAAATGAATATTCTGAAATTCCAAACCCTCACTTGAAACTTGATTTTGGTCAAAAAAAAAAAGAGCAGTTTGGCAGAACTTTAAATATAGCAGAAAAAATTTTAGTCAGAAGAAAAATTTTGTTCCTGTTTTCAAATCAAATAATGTAATATATATTTGGTAGGCCAGATGAATGTTGAAATATGTGGGATTATTTGAGGGATTGCAGAAAACATATCTGGCTAGGTAAAATAGTAATTATTGCTCTGGTTTTCTTTTCTCTCCTATTAATAGAAGTGAGGCTTAAAGTAGTAATTAATGCCTTATTGTTTATTTCATATAGACTTATCTAATGGGCACATTAAGTTTACACAGACAGTATATTTATGTAATTTTCTTTCTTCATCCCATCTACACTTTTTTAGCTTCACTCCCATAGACTCCACAATAACAGAAAATATCAATGTTACCCACAAAAGGACTTTTTATTTTAATTGGAGAGAAACTTTTGCAAATATTTGAGATTGACAGTGCTCACTGAGAATAGTTTGGCATGTGTTTTATTTAATCAGGTTGTTAGAGAAGTTCCAGACAGAAGTTCCCCACTGAGAAATTTCTGCCTAAAGGAATTTGTTATAGAAACAATTTTAGCTGATCCACCTACTAGGACTAGTTTCTTGAGGTTTTTTAATAAATATAAGGCTGAGACCTACTGTTCATTATTGATTGCTGTAGCCTCTAGATCTGCTTTAAGGGGTGTTCATAAATTGATTTACTATCTAGTCACTTAACTCATGTATATAGTTTCAAATGAACACTGTCATTTGTAATTCTGTCATTGTACTTCTGTCCTCTGTTAAGGTCTCTTTTAACTGAGCCCTTGCTCAATTGTCTGTTCCAAGACAAATATGGGAAGCATTTTTTCCAAAACTAGACTAATTCAGATTGTCCTATTGTGAGTCATAATTTTCTTTATACTTAACGTAGATCTAGTTAAGAAAAAGAAAAAGAAAAAGAAAAAGAGAAAGAAAAAGAGAAAGAAAAAGAAAAAGAAAAAGAAAAAAAAAGAAAAAGAAAAAGAAAAAGAAAAAGAAAAAGAAAAAGAAAAAGAAAAAGAAAAAGAAAAAGAAAAAGAAAAAAACTTACTTCAACCAAACAACCAAATCTGTCATTCTAAGATTCCAAACCTGATTTTTGTGTTTCATCAATTTATTCTTTAATAACTAAATATCTGCAGGCATAATAACTATTACTGAGTTATCCATCCATTCAGTTGACAACTGAGATGTCCATTTAGGTTATTTCTTGCTTGTTTTTTCACCAGCCCTACAGGATTTTTTATGACATGCGACCACAGATTGTTTCTAGCCTGATCATTAAATGCATTTTTTGGGAAACAAAGATATGTTTCTTTCTTCTTATGCTTGAGGTCACATCTGATCTTTTAGTGACAGGGAGACAACTCAGCTGACTGACCCATGGCATGCGTGGGAGCAGGGCTATTGTTTCCACCTGACCATTTCAAGAGTTGCTCCATGCGATGAATGTGGCGTCCTGCATGTGCCCATCCCTGCCCAAGTGCCAAGAATAAAGACTCACTTTGTGAGCTGAAGTGGCAAAGAAATGGGAATGGCTCCAAGGAACTTTATGAACCTGATCTGGATAGAGATGAAAGGCCAGAACTTCAGGTTCTTCAAAGACTACATGATGAAAATTTGGATCTTGGTCATCTAAATTATATGTTTCAGAATTTATGTCACTTAGTGTGGCATATGAGTGATATAAGGGCCACTTAATTTTCATTTCATGTGGCTTAGAATGGAAAAAGCTATGCCTTTCAGTTTATGTTACACTGCTAAATCTTAATATTAAGTAGGAGATACAGAACGGAATCAAAGCAAATGGACACGTTTTTAATTTACATCTTCAGGAGTATTTTAATTGTAATTCTAATGTTATTAGTAAATTTGCTCTAGAATACACACTTCTCAGTATTTGTCTCCCAAAAAGATCAGATATTTGCTGATAAATACCTTCCTCTATCTAAAATTAGGAGCTCTAATTATAACATCTACATCTTTGATGAGAAAAATAATTTTAACTAATTGTTAATTGTGATTAATTTATTCATCGATGCTGCTATCATTTATACTCAATGCACCTGTTAAAATGGTAATAAACATTCAAATATAGATTTTTATCAATTTGCTTTATTTAAGTGAATAAAAATATATTTTTCTAATCAGTAATAATATTTCTTATTTATAACATTCTTAATGAGAATAATATGATTTTTTTTCAGTACAAAGTCACAAAACCACCGAGAGATACAAATTTGCAAGTGCAGAAAAACAGATTCGATATACCTCAGTTGTAGATAGGCTGCCACCAACTTTTGTCTATGATCAGTATGGAAATAGCAAAATCTTTTTAAAAATCCCAAACATGGATTTTAAATGGGCTTTATATGAATGAATATGGATTTCCCCTGTTCTTTCATGCAGTAACATTTCACCACATTTATAATCTTATTGCCTAGATAAAAATACCCAGTAGTTCAGATACTCATCTGTTCTAACATGTGTAAGAAGCCTGGCAGTGACTGTGAGAACCAGTTTATTTTTAAAATTACTCCTTGTCACTCTTTAGGGCCACAGCACAGTTACATGCAGTGAATCCACGTGGAGCTGAAAGGGAAGATCTGCTAAATATAGGCATGCTTTTTTCTAAGGAACTTCACAAAACCTAACCGGGGATTTGCATGGGTTTGGGGCATAACCAAGGCTCAGTCAATCACAATTCTGCTGGCCAATTAAGCAGGGTTTTGCAATCTTAAAATGTTAAATTATTCAAATAATCTGTGATGGGCAAAGGCTCAGACTTTTTCCAAGTGCTTTAAATAGTTTTGATTTTGGGGGCAGGAGGAAGTCCTTAAAGGATTTTTGCTTGTCCCTACTATTCACTGCTAGGAGAGAAGACAAAAACACATGAGCAAATGACTTGCTGGACTTCTCCCTGCCTATATCTTAACAAGCAGAAGCCAAAGTAGTGCTTGGAGGGAATAAATAGGGGGATTACTGTCATTTAAAACAAGAATCTGGGAGTTCAGATGACTTTTCTCTCATGCCTGAGAAGTGGGCAGGAGCAGGGTTAGATCCTCAGTGTTGGAATCCATAAAGTTAGAGGGTTTTTAGGAAATGGTTTAAAAAGTATAGGCCTTAGACTGAAGCTTTGTTAGCATTGCAAATACAGCAGAAAAGTTTCCCAAGCAGTAGAGCATACGTGACAAATAACAATAGGCCTCTGTAGAATTGGCTTAAGGATGGCAACAAGGTTATTTAATGTATATCTTTAGAAGGTTAGCATGAATAGAGCTCTGTTCTTTGTCTCCTATGAACCAGTCTTTGTTTTAACTACCATTACGTGTGTTTTATAAGATTGGATAGAAGGCTTATGTGTTGTTCTTATGTGTTGAAGGCAATATGTGTTGTTCTGTGTATGATTGGATGAAATCTAGGCTGAGATGGTTTTATGCTATGCTGTAATGCCACACCTCCTTGGCATTCCCTGTGGATCAGCGAGCTGTTAACATCCTGTCTCCATTGTATAACAATGTCTTGAGACTGATGTGCAAAAAATTAAAAAGGCTCTTCACTGGTCTGGTTTGTCCAGTGTTGTCCATATGTGGATGTAAGTGCCGCGGCAAGTGGGTTCCTTTTTTAAGACGTGGGTTCCTGACACAATTGGACTTATATCCTCCTTTATATACCTGAACCCTACACTCAGGGTTACAGATTCCTTCTCCCAAAGTGATAAGGAGTTGTCAAGAGTCTCAGCACAGAGGGAGCTGAACCTGTGGCACTGTCTGGTCCACAAACAATGACTATAAAAAAGAAATAAAGTATTTGTGGTGTGTTGGTTGGTTGATTTGTGGTTTTTGGACTTTTTCATTTGAATGAAATCCATGCTCTTGGTTTGCTATAATTTTTACCTTCATACTATTCATTATTTTCAAATTTTGAGATGATTTCTTAGAACTCATAAAATCAACAGCAGCATCCAAATGGATTCTATGAAGTTTTGCACATTAAGAATCATGTTCATTGTACAAATAGAAGAGAATTATGACAAGGACAAAAAGTAAAAAGGCTTTCAAACCACCAACTTCATACTGGTAGCATAACTGAACTACTGAACAAATAATAAAGGCTCCTCTTACCATTTTTATCTGAATGACTCATTAAAATTTGAATGATTCGGTAGCTAAAAATCCTGAATGATTCACTAAGTTAAAAGTGGTCAACATTCATAACAAATCTGCTTTATGCAGGACACTTACTGTAGTTTATAAATTGATCCTGTTAAAGCTAATGATCTCTTACATCTCTCACCCTTCTTGATACCTTTCTCAAAATTCACTTATTACAACTAATAGAAAGTCTGAAGAAAAGACTCAGTTCTCCTGAGCTTGGCTAGACATGCTTTGAAGTGCATCATAATTAAATTAACAGTCAATATTTAAACTGACTTTTACACATTTTCCTAGAGATCTCAAAGATATTTAATATTCAAATGCAACAACCTCAGATAGAATCTGAGGTCTTTACATACTGTGTCGTTGATCACCACTTGTCACACCAGGGTAGCACATAGAGACTCCAGACATCAAAATCTGAAACTTAGCAATCTCTGAATTCAAAATCAAATCAAGAAAGCAGAATTTTTTAAATTTTATTTTATTACTTTATCAGGTCTACTCTTTAAGCATCTGCCAACAATCACAACTTTCAAGCACATGTGGAATCAAATAAATTAAATTGAATTAATAATTCCTCTAATTAAAAAAAAAAAAATTGTTACTTCTTTATGTAATACTGAAGATAAAATGGTAATTATAAGAGATGAAATGCATACTGAGCTGAAGTTAGCAGAAGCAATGGCAGGGAAGAAACAGTTTGAGTGTGTCATACGTACTAGTGTTATCTCAATCATCACAATGCACAGAAATTAGTTTTGGCCATGAACTTCTCTGACCAAGCCAGGAGAAGTTACAACTTTTCTTTTTCGAAACCCAAATGCTTATGGTTTTTTAACAATAGGAAACTTTGAGAATTATCCATTAGTACAATTTGAAGTCACCTACATGCACACAATGCCAAAAGAGAAATTGATTTGAAAATTTTTCTGTTTTTCACCTTTCGCTTCACCTTACCTCTCTGATTCCACAGATTTCTTCACAAACACCTTGAAAGTAAATCGTCACATTTTCTGCTCTTTGAAATTCAGCTCTAAAGGTACAACAGGAATGATTTTACTAGAATAAAAGTTTTCTGAAATTATATTTGTAGTCACTTCTTGAGTCTCTGCAGAAGGTCATATTGAATATTAACATAATGAACACTTAACAAACTACAGCATCTCTTTGACATATTTGAAGACAATCATCATTAATGCAAGTCGAGACCAATTCACGTCAGCTATTCACTATGAGTCCCTGGCCATTTGATGTTCCTGCAAATAATACTTGTCTGCACACAGGAAGAAAAAGAATGAGCCTATTCATTTGCTAAAATACAGCAGCATATGAATGAAGGAACTTACAAATACAAAAATGCTAGATAAGTTTCTGGTGTATATGCACTATTCTATCATTAGACAAAAGATTACCAATGTATGAAATCCAAAGAAATGATCAAACTGTTAATAAAATATACCATCTTTCTTGTAACAATTATAAAGTTATACAATAATCAAGCTCCTGAAATATTGAGAATATGAAAGGTAAATTCCACTTTCCTTAGCACATATAATTTCTAGCATCATCACTTTCATGATTATTGTCAGTTTCCTACTGTATAAAGCCAGGACAGTGAAAAAGATCATTTGAGAGGAGCTTCAGAGTGGTATACAAATTTTATCTCCAGAACAAAGTGTGTAGAAAGATGAATAGTATTCTCTCTATTTCATACAGAATAAAACACCCAAGAGTAACAATATATTTTACTGGTTTTCCAGTTCAAATGCTGAAAATTCTTGTAAGTCACAGTAACAAAATTTGTGGTGTGAAGGATGACAGAAAAAGATGAAAAATACTGAAAGATACAATAAAAAATTATTGTAGCAGTAACAAATAGAGAATCTATTCCTGTATTATTTACCAGAACACATCTGTATAAAAGCCCTTGAATTTCAAGAACAAGGATTGAAGAACAGCAGGGAGGCAATTCTCCATCCTGCTCCTCTGGAGAAAGTGTCTTGGTATTTAGTTTTTCATTTAAAGGAAGAAAATTAGAAACTTGTCCAATTTCCAGACAGCATTAAAACAGCTGGTCATGAGGATATCACCAGTTTTGGAAATGCTTACAAGCAGCAATCATTCCTCCTATAGTCAAGGAATCACAAATTAACTTTAGAAGTGCTTTTGAAGGCCCCCGAAGAAGCACAAAACCAGAAAAAAATCTTGTAAAACTGGGTGAAAATAGTTTCTCTCCATGCTCTTATATCATGTGAACTTGAAACACCAATCCTCAGCAAATGTACATAAATGCACATGCATTGGGCAGCAAGACTTTCATAAAGCCATAAAAAAGGACATGTTCTTGCCTACAGACATGCACACAGACAAACACAAGAACCTTTTTAATCTTTAATTTATGAATAAAAATTGTTGATTTTACTCTGTTTAGCTATTGAAATAGTAGTGTATTTTGAAAACAATTTTTTCACATAGATAGTTAAACAAACAAATAAACCTTTTCCAAATGTAAAATGGAAATGAAAGTGTCCATTTTAGTTTAACAGTAAAAATAATCATAATGTCTCTTCTCCCAGTATTTTTTCCTAAGGCATGGCAAGTGATAGCTTCATTGATTTTGCATCACAGATGTGGGAATCTAAGACATTATTTTTTAAATTTAATTTAACATTTTTTTCTTTTAAAAACTCATTAACTGACACTTTGTCACAGATTTTGAACATGCATCTGTATTCTGCAATCCATTAAAGGTGATAATGGCAAAATGCTGCTGCCAGAAGTGACAGGGGCATTAGAATACTAAAAAGCCCCAAAATCTTGCATTTTTCAGTGTCTTTTGCATGGCTGAAAAAACAGGTGAAAGAAAGAGGAGAAAAAGTGGGCAGCCTTTTAAGGCTAGAACAAATAAATTACTATTTCTCACTGTGTAGAATCACCGTAGAACAAAGTCCAAACAAAGATATGTTGTAAAATGAAGAACCTTTCAGAACAATTTTTGATGCAAGGCTTTTTCCCTCTGCCAACAGATAAGAAACATGCTTTCAGGAATAAATTAAGAGAGCGAGAAGCCAAAATGAATGATCAGACACACTACATACTCATTGTAAGATGACATAAGGTAGTATGTAAAAATCCAGTGGAAAAATTTGTACTTAAAAAAAAGTAAAAATAATTTGAAATTATTTATTTTTTTATTTTTAAATACTTTATAATAGAAAATGTCCTGTTATCTACATTACTCTGCAAAAAAAAAAAAAAAAAAAAAACCCTTAATTTTGACTCATCATCCTTTCTTCAGGAAAGGTTTTAATCCAATTCTTATTACACGGATCTATAGTAAAAGTAAGCTAATTCATTCTGTATTATTGAGTCAAAGCTAGACACCACAAGTAACACTTGAAAACTACACTCAAACTAAAAGAGCAGATTTTATTTTTTTACTGTAGGATGAATGTAGTTATGCAATATATTACCAGGAACAATGGTGTAAGTGTAGTACTAACACTGCCATGCTTCCTTGAGATGCTGAAAATGCCAGATGAAAACAATAAGAATTGACAATGTTTCAGGTTTTAAAAAAGTCAACCACTCTTCATGAGATTACAAGAGTATGATTATGTGAAGTTTTACTTTTAAAAGGAAAGTATTTTGCATCGTATCTGTACCCTTCCATTCCTGAATATCCTAATTGTTGAAATAAGACAAAGAAGTATACAGGTTTTTTTCACAAAAAATTCAAGAGGGAATTAGAAACTGAATATTGATCAAAAATTCAATTGAGAGGGTTTTAGTTCTTTCAAAAATATATGTCCTGCTGAAGGTAAGATCTCTTCTTCCCCAGATTGTGCTGAACAGAATCAAGGAGAAGAGCATAAAAAAAGGTTAAACAATACTTAATCAATTTTTGTCGTCTTAGAGCAGAAAGTACTACTCAAACACAAGACTTTTAGAACCTTCTTTTATTCGACTTCTTTTATTTAAATGTTATCACATTCGTTGGGTAGCACTGCCCAATTTTATCTCTTTATACTATGAATTCCACCAAATCTCATAACAGCATGATGTCACTGACATGACATTATGTTTTGTGAATGTACACATGTATATCAGACAAAAGACCTGAGTCTTTGTCCAGGTTCTTAGTGTTTTTGAACCTCTAATGCTCCTGCAAATGTATGCTTTTTTTCTACTCTAAAAACTATGCTTTTTTCCTACTCTAAAAGAGAAAACTCTGATTGTTTAAAGAAACTAATTCCATATTAAATTGTCTTGTTTAATATGGAATTATTTCATTCTGTTACTCTACAGTCCTTCTTTTTTCTTAAGGCTTTTATGAGTCGATTTGGTTTTTTTCATGCTACCAGTTCTGCTGCTTTAAACATTAGAGTTTTGATTGTTTTGTTAGACTGTTTTATTTAGATAATTATGAAAGATATTTAAACTTCATTTTCAGATCTCCAGCACTACTTTACACTTAGACTTTAGGAGAAAAAAAAGAAAAAAGGACTAAAATTCTTGGTTATTTGTACTTTTTTATCTAGCTGATTGATTACCATCTGCTTTTATGTTTTGATTTTTTTTAACAGCGGCTTAAAGATATTAATTTTTATTGGCTTAGGAAGGCTGGGCTTACCAGGTGAATTTTGAACTCTTTGTGTTGGTCCTGCGATACTCCTAGCTTTAAGTTTCTCTGTTTTAAGTCTGGCTAACATCTCACCAAAACAAATGGAGACATGGGGCAAGAAATGAATACCTTGATGACCCAAATTTTGGTAGCCTTCTCCAAATCTGATCCTTAACAGAACTCTGCAATTGCTCTTAAACGACTTTATGCAGGCAGGGTGCACAAAAATTATCAAGCATACCCAGTATTTACAGGATCACGTAGCCGCTATAGCTTCCAATACGTATCAACACTGAAAGCATTTTATAAAAACCCATGAAATAATCTGAAACTTCCCCTTACTTTTGTCAGTTGTTTCTCATGCATTTTCATTTTTAATTCTACTTTCCATCAGCCTCGGTCTCAATTTCCAGCTTATTGTCATAGGCTACTAGACTGGAACAAAGCTCTGTGTGATGCATAACAAAAGAGGAAATCACATAAGGAAATTTGGCTACATCAAATGTGATCAGTCTTAATCCTCCAAGCAGTTCAAGTTCTGGAACATCAGCCATGTTACTCAGTGAAACAGAATGAAAAACCTTATATTATAATAATATTTTTTCTTCTTTTAGGTAGGAGAACAAAGGGTAACTGGCAAAGGAACAAGTGAAGGCATCCTTTCAAAAGAACAGCTTTGATGTCAATGCTAGAAAAGCAGAAACACCAATAAATATTATTCCCATTTCTAAAATAAACCTTTCTGATTACTGCAGTAAGATGCCATCTTCTGTCATTTCAGCAAAGTTAAAAAGGTGATGCCTGTTGTTTTATTTTTTCTAGCCAAAACTCTGCATTTGACTGCAGACACAGGTAAGAAAATAAAAAATGTAAGACAAGTAAGACCGATAAAATAAATAAGGATAAGCTGTGTTTGGGAAGCTCATTTTCTGTACTACAGAGAACCTTCCCACTCTGTTACAAAATGAAACACATTGAAATATTATGCATCAGATAAAGCCAGTACAATACACTTTAAAATTATAGAGACTATAAAGCTATTAATAAACCAAAAGTGATTGAAGAGATTCTGCACAAATATCAGTTTATATAACCAAAGAATATCAGGTCAGAAGACAGCTGTATAGTCCATAAAGCAGAGTAATAGCCAGATTAGAGGTATTTTAGGTGTGTGATAACAGTGCTAGATGCTCGCAGGCAGGGCAGGGAAGGTTTGCCCACTGCTTGGAATATCAGGAATATGGACTAGCAAAATAATCTTATCACTTTTAGTACACACTGGGCTATTTTATGCATGTACATAGTACTAAAGAAATGAGAAGCTTCCTGAAGGGAGGAAAGATCAACTGATCAATAAGTATGTCTCAGACTGACTTCAGAATGGCTCTGACAGACTGATTAAAAAATCCAGCTATCCAGACAGCGTTACCCAGAAGGACAGTAGCCTGAAAATGAACCTTTGAAGATAGGATAAAAAGGCTGTGGAAATGTAAGCAGAAGGGATTATCCAGGAGGTGGAAAAAAGAGATCTGTTTGTCATGCTGATTAAACTTGCAGCAATACATATGATTCCAAATCCATAAAAAAAGACAATAAAGCAAGAACACATGAATGAATAATATAATATGCACAATTGACATCAAAGTTCATTGTTACTCTACTATCAATGAAAAGCACCGTGAAGCTACCTCTTCATGCTGCACAGCAGGTATTGTTTTGGAGCCACTATCAAGGGCAACAGATTCAAGGATCATCGCTTCAATGCATCACAAATTGTGTTACAACTTGCAAGTGAAAATAGTTCCTCTTTGCTTCCACTGTATTCCACTGTAGACTGAGGAGTGCAGAAACAGAGAATGTCTATCGAATATTAAGCATGTTCCAACAGTACATTTCCAAGTTACTATAGACTGCCACTTCCACTTTCTCCATAGTTATGTCATTCCAGTGAACCTTAGTTTCTACTGCTGTCCTAATCACCATTAACGACCAAGAAAAGATGAGGAAAGATGTAAAAGTTCCATTTCTTGCACAGATGATAACATTAAAGTAGTTTTTCATTTGGTAGTTGAAAATACATATGAAATGTAATCTGTATTTTTATATTTAATAATTATTTTATATTTAATACTGAAAATCTCAGTTATAGGCAGAGAGAACTTCTTAGGGACCTTTCAATACAAACATAACATTTTGTGTGACACATACTAAAAAAAACCAGTCAAAAACACTATAAATATATAATCCTTTGCCTTTTATTATAGTTTTTGTTACATATACATACACTATAGTCTCATATATATTGTGTTCAAATACACGTCACTTTTTAAATAAACCTTGCAAGTTGTGTTTCACTTACATCGTGTTCATCAGATAGCACCACAGATGCAGTGAAAATTATTTTTACTGTACATTCACCCATATTCTACAAACATGGTTTCATTTTAAGGTGCAGAAGGACAGAAAAAAAAAAGACCTTAAGTCTTTAAAAAAACAGCAACATTGCAATTGTCTGTCAAAAGTTTCATACATTTAATTTTTCCTTTGTTTTCTTCATCCCAGAAATAAATTAGCAAATAAGTTAGAACAAAAACCTGAAAAACAGAACTAAGATCCCACTAAAAAACTGAAAATAACTTCAAATAAAACCTCTTTTGAACCCACTCTAATAATAAGTCTTTTATTCTGATCAATTCTCCACTGTAAATCCTATCTGGAGCTATTTATACCTCAAAAAAACTTTAAAAATCATGTCCTGTTGAAAAAAATATTCCAGATACAACTAGTCTGGAAAAGGGATATGGTGCAGAGCTATTCAGTAATAAATACGTATGTCAGGGAATAATGGTCAGCACAGCTGTATCAAAGAGATGCTGTGTCTGCTCCTGAGAGCCACTGCTTTGAAAACAGACTGTGGATCTGCACTGATTTCTGCTTCTGGGCCAGTATGCCTTGACTTTGTTGCACTTCAAGTGCTCTTTTGAGCAACATTGTCCAGGCAATTCCCAGCCAGGAAAAAAACTTTTAAAGCAGCCTTACAAAAATGTTAATGGGTCTAAGAGTTCTACCTACCTTTTACACACAATGGAGGATTCTCAGAAAAAAGAATGCCAGAGGCACCAGCTGTGTATTCATACCATAATGTTTGAAAACAGCACTTCATAAACCCCTTTATAACAGGATTGTAGTCTAAATATATTTATACAAGGGCTCAAATTAACCTGTTAAAGATAGGAAGAATACTTTAACATGAGAATTAGAAGCACTGTACAAGGAATACATATTAATGTTAGAAATACACGGCAATTTCAACTAAAATCATAGCAAAAATTAACTCACTGAACATAATAAACATAAATTTTTCAGCAAATTTCCTGAGACAGCTGTTCAAAGGAAAGTTTGTTATTTCCTTTCCAAAGGAAGGAAGACCGATTATAACATATATAAAATGTTCTAGTGAAACCATACACAAGAAAATCAACTTGTTTACAGTCCTTGACAGAATCTCATCTCACCTGAAAAGAATCTTTGCATCATCAGGAGCTCTCCATGTTATATTTGAAGCAGTCTGAAGAAAAAAGTTGAACTATCTCTATGGTTGTAAAAAAATCAAAAAGATTTTGTGCAGAGGACCAAAGAAGTAAAATATAAAATGTAAATATAAATACAAAAATATAAAATGTAAAATAATATGTAATTGTTTGCATGATATATTGCTACACTAAAGATAAATTCTTTATTTGTTGTATTTGAGAACAATTTGTTGTATTATTTCATAAGATTAGTGAAATTGTATCTCAATAATATCTGATGAACACCTGACTTTAGAAATTTTCATTCTTCTAAGGAATTTGGTAAATTTTATGCCTATTTTTTCTCTGTATACATCTATGTCACTCTTTTTCTCTTTTTCAATCAAAACAAACCTGAACAAGTTTCACCATATTAGATCAGCATTGATTGTCCATACACAGAAATACTGGAACTTGGTTCTTTCACACCTGAGCAAGCCTATAATAACCAAATGATGGGAAGCACTCATATCCAGTTGTGATGGCCTTTCAAGCTGATCTTGGTAATGATGGCCAACTGGCCCTTTTTCCTTTTATTGTAAACCTCTGATAACAGAATATCTTTAATTTATTAAAGAATAAATAATTCTCTGAGATGGCAAAGGAAATCTGTGCTCAAACATTAATTAAGAAGACACCACCAAGAAAAAATACTTACCTCTTGTGTTTTTAAATATAAATGTCTGTCTGTGGGAGGTTGTAGTTTTTTGTTTGCTTTCCTCATATAAATACAGTTATTATGGTAGCCTTAGCTACACGCACAAAGATGCAAACACACACATATGCACCCTACATTGGGATGGGGATTGAAATAGGGAAAAGCACAATGAGACCATTAATGTGACAAAATAAACCTAGGAATATTACTTACCAATTACTGTTAGAGGCAAAAATAACTCAACATTGGAAAAAAAAAATTATTGTTTGTTAAAACAGATCTGAGTAGCAGAAAGTAAAAAGACAAGCGTTATAACACCTTTGTTTTCGCCGGGGCTTGCTATCATTCTATCAGTCCAAGCACTACTGCCTCCCCACCTTTATGGCAATACATCCTGCACACTTTTCCTCTGCCCCTGAGGGCTCTCCATGGTTTGTAGTTCTTTTAGGAATACCTCACTTCAGCAGCATGGGTGGTCCATAGGCTGCAGTCTGGAGATTTACTCCACCATGAAGCACTTGCCCCTGCTCTGGCCTTAGTGTTTCCTCTGTTCTTTATCACACTTTTTGTTCCCTCTGCTTCCCACCACAGAGTATTTTCTGTCATTTTTGAAACACATTTTCATAAAGGCCTCGCTGGCTTCGCTGATGGTCTCAGCTTGGCTTCAGGGAACCAGCTGTGTCCAAGGCATGGCAGTCCCTGGCCCCTTCCCACTGAGGCCACCCTTGCAGCTGCCCCTGCTCTGGCTGCTAAAACATTGCCATGGATACCCACCACAGATACAATCAATTGCTTTTACTATAATATTACAAATTATTGCCTCCCTGAAAATATAAATCTCACAGAAAATGTCTGCAATTTTGGCAACTACCGTCAGACCTGCAGGAAACTAGAATTTTTCAAGCTTGGGCAAGATAATATGTCAATTGAGGCTGAGGAGAAAAATTAATTTAACATTTTTATTTCTGCAGATGAAATAAAACTGGTTTCCATGCTGTTCTTGATCACTAAATTTACAATTATTTTTAATAATTTACCTTTGAAAACTGTAAAGCCATTAAAAGTAGATTGAACATCTATCTGTTCAATGGTTGAACCTGGTGTTATGGGTAAGTGAGCTACCTGGTACTGAACCTTGCCAGGAACAAATATGGGTATTTATAGAGTAACAAAAAGCCCCACAATCACAAAAGTGGTGAAAATGTGTTTTTAACTGATATACCCTTCAACTCAAAAGTAAAATTGCTTCTATAAAATGGTCTCCATATTTTTTCCTCTAGTTTTTCCAAGATTTTGGTATGAAGTTATAGCCATGTATATTCCAAGACTTTGGTCTGGTTTTGTTTGGAGTTACACCCATGCTGGAAGCTAATGCATGGTCCCAAATTCTATAGTATTGCACAATACTAAATTTGATCAACGCTGACACATTAAGGACCAACAGCCCTAATTTTTTAGGATTTTAGTTTTAGTGCAGTATTTAATTTATTTGATAAATGTATTGTCTTATCTTCTGTGGTTACAGTGCGGCACAAAAGTGAATGTTAGATGGGAACACAGGAGAGTAAGGAAGAGATGCTGGAGTGGGAAATCTCCTTTTGTACTGAATTGCAGAAATAATATTGAAAACATATAACTAGTGTTTTGGTTCACAGCTGGGACCAATAAAAGCCTATGAAGAATTTCTCTAAATTATACTATCCTGTGGGGTGCCAAGGAAATGTTGTTTCTCATTTAAAATAAATAGTACCCCCTACTAACTTATTCCTAATCAGGCAAACAACCAAGGAATTAAGTAGGCCATTTCCATACATATGACTGTTTCTTTTATGAAATGTAGTTCACCAGAATTTCAGAGCTAATTGATTTAGAGGAGTTCATGTTTGTATATTTTTTCAACCTTATAACAAATTCCAATGCTTCTGTTTTAAGCAATTCCATTTCTTATTGCAGCATTTAAAAATTACAATATTGAGTGCTCAATGTGTTTTCTATTAGCATTGCAGAGCAATGGGTTTTGCCTATAAAAGAAGACAAAGTGTTTTGTCAGATTCAAAGTTTATAGCACATATGCCAAGGATATTGTTCATGGCATAGAAGCTGTCACAATTTTCTGCAGAACCAGTTGTTCTTGTCTTCTGCTTTAAAATTCGTATGAGTATCTCTCAATTCAGAATATTTGCTTTAAATCTAGTATACTGCACCAAAAATTGAAAGAGGATCTTAAAGTTGCTTCAAGACTTTGCTCAAGAAAACTTTACTTGAATGTTGTTAGTTTTTCATCTCATACATATTAAATCATTCAAACTAAATATGTTCTAAAACTGTATATAGGGCAAATTTTTTGCAGTTTTCAACGTAATGTCTAGAAGGTAGCCACCTTTCTTCAGAACGTGTTATTTCCCCTGCCTGCTAAGGGCGTAATGCATTCATTTAATTTCATCTGTGTATCCAATCACTGAAATACTGATAAAACTCACAATGAAAAAAAAATCCCCTGTTCAAGTTTATAGTTTATAATCCTGTTTCAGTTCAACGGTGTCTAAAATCACCATAGGATTCTTCCCTTCCATTCCCATTACATAATCATTTTCTCAAGAATACCAAGGAGAAATGATCTGGGATTTTCATAGACTAATTATTCATTATCAGGGTACTCATGGCATGTATCAGATGGGATCAAGAGTGCGTTGCTCAGCTCATTCAAGAATGGTAATGATTACAATTAAAATGAGTTCTTAACACTCACATTTATTCAAGTTACACCATACATCCCAGGAGTATATCTGTAAGTTTTAAATAGTACATACAATATCTGTAAGTGGACTCTAAAAATATTTTGCTACTATTTTGGCAATTTCATTGATATGCCTATGGTTGAAGGCAAGTTGTGAACATACATAGGGGTCTGTAACTTGCTATTTTAAAACAATCCCTGTACAAAACCTAAACTAAACTGCTATGATTTCTAATTATACAAGGCTGAGCTGCAGGTATTGTGATGCTTCACTAGCCACTTCATTCAAAACTGGCTGATATAAGGATGAATTGTGGTGAAGAAGCAGTAGTCCTTCTTAAAAAGGGCTTATCTTAAAAATAATTACCTGTTTTGGGAAACACTAGGACAGTGCAAGCTGCCATGCTTCACAGTGGAGCAGGTACCAGCCATAAATCACATAACCAGAGCAACAGTAGAAGCAGGATAAGAAAACACTGGTGTAAGTATTTACAATATTTTATTTTATTTTCACTCCAGCTTTCATTTCTGTCCCTCTGTTGGTCCCAGCATAGTGGCTCTATAATTAACCATGTTGCACTGCGAAATAAAAAAATCTAAATCCAGGCAAATTTAGTCAATTAAATCAATTTTGTAGCATACAATCTCTCAAGTACACTTCTGTCTCTTTCTGCTTGCTGTGCAAATGAATATATAAAACTGACATTTTGATAGAGGTACAGAGATGTTCTCAAAATAGGTTAAAGTGCAACAGTTGTTCAACATATTACGGTAATATTGTCAAAAGCTGCATATTTAATTGAAGTCTTTAACAGTATCTTTGCCGAGAAGACAGGTATTTTTTGTAATAGCTTTGCTTGTTTCAAAATCTCTCAGATGTACCACTTCTCAACATTTCTCTTCATGAATGCATTACCTTTCTCTTACGTCAGATGAATAACGTGTCTGGCAGCCTTAAGTAGAAATGAAATCAGTAATTTATGAAAAAAAATATAATCAGAAAAATGATTAGGAGTTTGATTCTAGAATGCTAATTCAAATAAAATGTACACAAAGCATAACATCTTAAAAATTTGTTTTACAGATTGAAAGATGTTTTACAGATGAATTTATCCTTTTTCACCCAACCTTAGACAGCTGTGTTTTGAATCCCATTTTATACAGAAGAAATTTGAATTAGAACAACAGAAGTTGCACCAGAAATTGTAAACAATGAAAAATTCCTTAAATAACCTAAACTACTAAGGCATCTGTGTAATGTGATAGACTATTGTATAATATTAATTCCTTGGAGGGATATTATTCCCCAGGGTTTTTTTGTTTTGTTTTGGGTTTGTTTGTTTGTTTGTTTGTATGTTTGTATCGTGAGTTTTTTAAGCAGAAGAAAAATATTTTCTGGGGAAAAAAAGGGAAAAAAAATAAGAAGAAGATTCGTGAAACTTGTGAAAGGACAGAAATTTTGAAGAATACCAGCAGATATTGCAGTGACCTGATTAGCCAGGGAAGGCACCTAAAAGAGACAAAACACTGAAAATAATGGAAAAAGAACAACAGGACAATGAGGGAAACAAATAAAGAAGGAAAAAGGGAAAAAAGCAGTATGGTGAGAATGGCTAGAAGATAACTTATTATAAGTGAGTAGGGCTATGACATATTAAAGACCAAGGGAAGGTCACTTTCTAGAAGGCTTGTTCAGGAGCTGCCATTTTTTCTTGTTTTTCCACTATAAGCTTCTTATAGAAGAATCATATTACTAATACTTCTGTTTCTCAAAACAAATAAACAAACAAAAACTACAACAAAGGTAGCTTTGGGGAAACTTTTATGGAGTATACAGAAACAATGTAAGTTGTTCAATATCCTCCTTTACTTGTCTCAGACATCAGTTTTTGTCTGCCTAACAGATAATGAATTCCATTGTGCAGCTTGAAATGACAAGGTCAAAGTGAAAGCAACACATTTCATACAGTACACCACCAGAGCAAATTTCAGAGCTGCTGAGGAAAAGGGAGGGAAAAGAAAAAAATACAAGGAAAAAAAGGGAGATATTAGGATAATCTTAAAACCAATGAGAAACACAATGAGGAAAAGAATGAATGTGAGAAAACAATAGGGTGTGTTTGTTCTCTATATTCCCCCTCTCCTTTTTCTCTCTCACAATAATGATAAATTGGTAAAGAAGAATTAATTAAAAGAAAAACAGATTCAAAGAGACATAAGAAAATAAAAAAGGAAACAAATATACAACAAATAAAGGAAATATGATAAAATAAAGGAATTCAAAATTTTAAACGGTTGGATGAGATATTAAATTAGCAAAATGAGGAAAAACAAACCAATGAAAGCAGCATTTTTTAAAAGGGGTTTATATTGTCTTAAAGTCTGTGTATATCTTCTAAGAGAATGAAATTATAATGCTGAAGAGGTACACCTAACCTGTGGAGAGCAAGAAGAATATATATATTTCTGGCAAAAGCATTTATTTACCGAAAAAGAAAACTGCTGAAATAATTTTATGGGCATTTTCATCAGTCATCATCATACTGTGACTCTAGCATCGCCACTGACCTTTACTAGGGTAGAGTTCACTATTGGGGGCATTTATTATTCTTGAGGTTTTTTGTATCTGGTCTTCTAGCTGCTGGGTTTTGAACATGTTAAGTAAGGTTCTACAGCTATTTTCACTTCAGACAACTGTTTCTATCTCTAATGTATCTTCTAATTCTATTTCTGTGAAAATGTCAGTATGCACATTTATTTTGCTTATAATCAAAACCTTTCTTTTCCTTTTAAATACTTTTAAGAAATTATTTTAAATTTTATTTCTTCCCTTATTACGTATAGAAATTAAGTTTCTAATTGAACTTTCTCTGACAACAAAACCTCTCAAAAATCTTCCCTCCTTTTTTTTTTTTAACCCTCTTGTCTCGCTACCTTGATTCTATATTTTGAGTTATGTGTCAACAGCAAAATCTTCTCACATGGTCATGCCCACCAGCCAGGATCTGTGAACTCACCTAGGTCTTATACTACACTCCACTAAGAGTTATTTGCAAGAAAATGAAAATCTGCTAACGGTAATATCTAAGCTGAAATTTAATGTGTTTTTTTTCCAACACAATCTTTAAGCAAAACATTCTAAAAGAGAAAAATGAATCTTTAGCTTTGTTAAAATCTAGTTTGGCTGAAAAACTAGCAGAGTAGGATTTTCATTAATTGTCCTCATAACTTTCCTTTACTTTGTTTGAGTTGGTGTTTTCGAGAAGCTTCACTGTATGGTAAGCTGACTGCAACTTTTGTAAGAGACATACATTTCTATTTCTTCTTTTAGAAATCTGATCAGATTAGCATTTTTTAGCAGGTGTTCAGGGAACTCTTAAACAAAACTTC
The DNA here is from genome assembly GCF_035770615.1 of Melospiza melodia melodia. Lineage (NCBI taxonomy): Eukaryota > Metazoa > Chordata > Aves > Passeriformes > Passerellidae > Melospiza > Melospiza melodia. The sequence goes on along the minus strand of NC_086226.1, from coordinate 57,137,449 downwards.
CGAGAAATTTGGTTCAATCTTTTCTAACTTTCTAATTGTATTTAAACTCTGTAGCACTTATGATGTTACAAAATCTTATTTTTTATTGCTTGCTGGGACTTTTTGTCTGTCTTTTAAAGCAAGCCTTTGCATCATCATCATCATCTTGGTATTTGCATAAAAGTTAAAAGTTAAAATTAAAGCTGGTAATAGAAAAAAAAGTTGAAATTATTATTTAAAAATAAAGAAGTCTGGTGAAATAATTGCATATATTAATAGTTTCTTCTTTTACAAAGGAAATTTGAGCATAATTAGTAGAGAAGGAAAAAAACTGATTATGGTTCAAATTTCACACATTTAATATGTGAGATTTTTAAGAGAAGATATTGAAAAGCGGATATAATTAAAACCATTCATACCCAAATACATACCATTCAGACTGAATTCATACCCAAAATATTTCTCAAGTTTTTAAATATTCATTTTAAGGTCTGAATTGATTGTAGTGCTTTGAGTTGAGACACCAAATTAGTCATCCATTTATTACTTCTTTGATGAATGTGCCAACAAGAATTAGAAAATAAAACTAAAATCACAAGACCAGAATGATAGTTAATAACTTGAGGTATAACTTTTACTATCACATCTTCAGTGAGCCTTTAGGTTTCACATTATTTTAGTTTAGAACATTCACATCATAAACTCAAAGTATGTTGCAGCAACAAAAAGCACAATGAAAAACTTATGGACCTTATTCTAAATTCAATAGGTCGTTTTAATTTTCTAAATACTAAAAATTTCTGTAGCCTGTTGATTCATTTCACGCAATAAAAATGCCAGTTCTATATAAACAGCACTTAATTTTCATTGTGTGATTTCTGAGCTAGAAAAGAAAGCACACATATGTAATTCAAATTTTACAGTAATTAATCTATAAATATAAATAAAGATTGTGAATAGCAATGTATCCCTTTCACTATTCTTTCTCACTTTTTTCTTCAAATAATTAATATTTTTTATTTTTATTAATTACTTTCTGCTTTCAGAAGATAGCATTATTCTGCTTTTTTACAGAAGTCTTCCTGAAGTGTGTAATTCAACATCCATATAGAAGAATCCACTCTTATACCTACTAAAGAACTTCCTGGGAATAAATTACAATTTTATTCTTAATATGCACCACGTGGTCAGACACATATATATTTGTGAATCCCTGAAGTAAAACTTAGCATGTAAATCTATGAAAAATGTGGTTTTAAAAATTTTTGATCACTGTTGTTGATCAATAAAGTGTTCTTATTGATTTAACTGAGCATAATTTGGTACTTCACTTTTCTAAAAGTAAGTACATAACTAAAAATAATTTTAGAAAAGACTGTTCCTTTTTAAAAAAAATTTATTTTAGCTCCATAATCTTTAAAAAATGATGATATCAGTATAACTTCTGGAAAAGAATAAAAATTTTATTTCTATACTTGAAAATTTAGTCTCTTTTTTCTAGCTCTATTCTTTTTTCTCAGTCTTAGAATCACTAACTCACATGGAAGTCCATAAAAGTAATTTTATTTATGCTGATTATGCATTATAGATTACATTTTGAAGTTACAGATTTTTCATTTCTTAATTATGTGTATCACTGAAAACCCCTGGATATCTGGAGGTATTATTCTATCTGGGAGAGTGTCTTTCTTATGTGTTCACAGAATTACTTGAGGAAGTAATTAATAGGTCATAGATTTCTACTCTTCAAGTAGATGCAAGGGCTGATGCTGTTTCTACCTAGATATACTTAGCATTACCAGCCAACTCTGAATAATCAAGTAATAAACAATATACTTTCACTTAAAATGTCAAAAATTATTTAAAGTTCTGCCTGCCAGAAGTGGTTTCCTCAAAAATAAAACAGCAAAGTATTTACATTAAAAAAAATCAATCTAACAGCATAATAATTATTGCTTACTTTTGTACTACCGGTTGTTTAGAATGTACTCTAAGTAAATTAATGGATATATAAAGCTTCTCTTAACCTTTGGAAGAAATAACACATGTTCCTTTAAATAAACATTTGTACAAAGCTTCTGTTTCTTAAAAATTAATACAGTTAAATCTCAGATGACATGAAAATTAGGAAATACCTCAATTTTTTGAAAAATGGCTCTCAGCTTTCTTTGTTTTATGCTGGAGAGAAAGAGAATTGTTTGGATTAAGAATATAAAAAAGAAAAGAAGGCTGTATATATTAACAATGACAACCAAGTTGTTAGAAGTTGTGTGTTGCCTTTATCACAAAAGAACAGAGGAAATTACCAAATCAGGAATCAAAGACTGAAAAAAAGAATATGCAGATAGTTGTGAAAAATGCAGAATGTGCACTTATGAAGAAGCCACGTGGGCAGGAAAATGGATTTTCATCACTTCAGAAAAATAAGAAACTGAGCTCCTTATCAGTGAAAATCATCATGCCTGACAGACCAGACTCAGAGAACTAAGTAGTTGTCTTCAAGTAAATTACACATTCCTTAAATTGAGCACAAGAAAGCATAAAGAAACAGCTTCAGAGATATTAATTCTCTGGGAATGGCTCCATTGGATGGACCTAGCTTCTCATGTGCAGTTGTCATAGATTCTGAACTGGATATGGATTTCCTAATGTAAAGTTAAATTTTGCCTGCATGAACCTCACAAAACTCTTCATGTAGTTCTTACACTTGGGAGTATACTCTGTGAAGGCCTCCAGGAACGATAAGCTAGTGCACCAAAGTCCCTACCCAATCTCTCTAAAGGCTGGAGTCTGCAGTCTGATTGCAGAGCCAACACTGGAGGCTAACATTTTGGCCAGATTGAATACTGTGCTACTGTCTGCTTTTCACCAGTTTTTAATAATTAGGGTAGACGTTCAGGCGAAACTTTCACTGCTGCCACCACAAAACTGCAATATTTTCTCAAAGGTATAGCAATTTTGTTAATATTTCCTAGAAACCATGCCACATTCCTTTCACATAGTAGTGCATGCACCTGTCACATAGTAGTGCTTAATTTTGGGTGCTAGGGGTGCTGCAACAGTTACTATCAGCTTTTTTCATATCTCCTTTCACCTACTGCTGATGCATTTAATGTTGTTTTCCTGCAACACATCACTTAGCATGTGCATTGTACCATCTCTTAAAAAAAACAGTAGATTTAATAGAACCTGGGGAGAGAAAAAATAAAATAAACAATAACAACCAAAAGGGCCAAAAAACCCCAAAGAAACCAGAAAATTACCAGTTACTACCTAGACAAATTCTGTTCCATATTACACAGATATATTGTGGAATTGCCTTTTATGGTAGACCTTAAAATAAGACACAGAGGATTTCACTGAAAAATATGTGGGAATTACTTAAATAAATTTCACCACTGTTTCCTTATGAACTTTATGAGGTATTAACAAGAGAAGACATAAAAGTTAGTTTTGTAGATTTCTGAATTCCCAGGGTAGATTGTAATTGTTTCACGAAACAATCTTCTCTGTAAAAAGACAAGAGTAGTGAGGGACCTCAATTGAGACTAAAATTTTTAAAGAAGAGATATTTAAAATATATAACAAAGCTGATTTTACCTTGATATGTATTATTTAATATTTGCCACACATTTAGTTAATTATTTAGCCTTATTTTTGTTCCGAGATGTATGCCAATAAAGGATGTTTCATAAAAATAAGTAATATTAATAAATTATATATTGCTATCAATAAATTATTAGGAAATTGAATAATAATTATGAATGTTTAATGATTTATAAAGAAAGATAATCAAGACAGATATACAAGTTCTTGGTTATACTTGAATTAAATTTCTGGCATATTCTGCAGAAAGAGAGGGATAAGAAATCCCCAATGTGGTTAGATTGTGGGTTCAGCTGTACATATTTTTTCCATTTTGGGAATCTATTGTTTGCACAGGGAATCTATTTTCAGATAAAAATTGAACAGAAACATCAATCATTACTGTGGGCAGTCCGTATTCAGCTTTTGACTAAGATTTTGACTAAAATCTTAGTCAAAAGCATAAAAAAACCAAGCTGTGATTGCATTAAACAGATTCCTGTTACTACATGCTAATATAAAACATCTGTAGTATATTGTACAGCTGAGGAGCAAAACTATTTTGTAATAAGTTTCCTCACATAAAGAAGTGTATTGCTATTTTTCATGAGACACAAAGGCCAACACAATCCATAATTGTATCATTTTATCTCAACAAATAAGATAATCATACATCTTATCTTTCAGGTCCTAAAACTAAAGAAACACAACCTTATTTGGAAGAATTATTTGTTTGATACATTTCAAATTACCTCTCAAATCACAGAACAAAGATTTACTTTAAATCAGATAATAATAGCCGAGGCTTCAATCCTATACAATATTTCTTCTATGCTTAAATGTACAAATCACAGTAGATCAAGAATACATGGTACATAACAGTGGGAGTTTGTAGAAAGTTCAGACACTACCCCAGTTAGCTATATGAACCACAGCAAGAAAAAAAATCAAGATTACATCTTCCCTTTTTTTAATCAATTATGCAACAATTTGGGTATTAATCTAATAAGACCTAACTAACCAATGAATTTGATTATTTTTTCACCTAAAAAAAAAAAGTAATTTATACTTTTCTCTATTAACCCATTAAAGAATTTGAATTTTTCACTATGTTGACATTGGGTAAGAATTCATTGAATCATAAAGTAGTCTGGCTTTGAAGGGACCTGAGAGAGCTCCTTGTTCCACTCCCTCAATTGTCTGTGCATGAGCCAGCAGTTTGCCCTTGTGGCCAGGAAAGCCAATGGAATATTGGAATGAATTAGGAAAAGTATTGACAGCAGGTTGAGAAGCCTGGTTCTGGAGTGCTGTGTCCAGTTCTGGGGTTCACAGTAAAGGAGGGACATGGACCTTCTGGAGCAAGCCCAGTAGAGGAACACAAAGGTGATTAAGAAGTAACTTCCGTCTTACTGAAAGGCTGAGGAAGCCGGGCCTGTTCAGCCTTGAGAAAAGACAACTGAGGAGACTTCATCAATGCCCGGATCTGAAGGGAGAGGTGTCAAGAGGGTGGATCCAGGCTCTGCTTGGTGGTGCCAAGAAATAGACAAGAGGCAACAGGCACAAACAGATGTACAGAAGTTCCACCTGAGCATGAGCAAGAATTTCTTTACTGTGCAGGCGACTGTGTATTGGCACAGCTTGCCCAGAGACGTTGCTGGGGTGTCCTTACTGGAGATGTTCCACAACCATCTGGATACAGTCCTGTGGAATGTGCTCTAGGATGACCCTGCTGGAGCAGATGACCCACCATGGTCCCTCCAGCCTTACTTAGTGATTCTGTGACTCATCAAGCAGCTGTCCTGCACACTGAGCAGTAGCATACTGTTTGGCACTCAAGTGTTTGTAGTCTAGTACTAAAAAGCTGGAAAGCCCTAATACCTCTCATGAGATATAAATATTTGGATTTCTTCTTTCATCCTGTTTGAGCAACCTTGGAGCAGTTCATGCTTCATCAAGTATTAGGCAGAAGCAGTAAACAATATCAGCATTTAGCATCAACAAAAATATCAACTAAGCACCTGTGGTAATAAGTGAAGACTCAAAAGCTACAGTACTTTTACTACCCTGAAACAAAGCAAGTGTTTATGAGAAGGGAAAATTTTAAGAGGCACGCAATCCAAATGTAGAAAGGACCTCTTACTGAAAGAAACATTGATCAATTAAGAAGTTCTTTTAATACTTAAAATACCATCATAGTTCTAGCTATATATAGGTAGTTTTATCCATCATAACTGTTCTATTAAATAAACACTGAAGCTAACTGGAGGGTAATATTAAAACCCATTAAAAGCAATAAGAATAATTGATATATATGAAAATATGAAAATAACTAGTTCTGATTATACACCACATTATGATTAATTTTTTATTTTTAAAGAATTTGTAGAAACAAATTTTAAGTATAATCCTATATTAACTGCAATGTTATTATTCCATCAGAGAGTCTGCAGTCATCTTCATTGCTTAGAAAAACAATTCTTACAGTTTTGTTTTTGCTATTGACTTACAAAAGAGCAGTAATAAAAAAAAATATCTTGGTCCTTTTCAGGGGGAATTGGAAAAAATATTATCATTCTAAATTGATGTTTAGGATTTATACATTTAGATACACCATTCTCAATTCCTTATATCTTCAGTTTATGTAGAAATAAGAATTTCATGGCCTTAATTTCCTGTTGTTTTCCATTATGATTTTCAATTAAAAAGACAGTTTAGAAAGACAGTATAAAGTACATTAAGTAACAGCAGTTGCATCTCAGGCTAATCTGTACCAAAAAAAAAGTGAGTTCTACCCTTGAAGGAACACAGCAGTATGTGAGCCATTCAAGAAATATAAAGAGGTAGTTTTAAATTTTGAGAGAGAAAGAGAGAAAGAGAAGGAAAGAGGGTGATGGGGTGAGAGAGAGAGACGAAAGAGAGAAAGAGAGAAAGAGAGAAAGAGAGAGAGAGAGAGAGAGAGAGAGAGAGAGAAAGAAAGAAAGAAAGAAAGAAAGAAAGAAAGAAAGAAAGAAAGAAAGAAAGAAAGAAAGAAAGAAAGAAAGAAAGAAAGAAAGAAAGAAAGAAAGAAAGAAAGAAAGAAAGAAAGAAATCATAATAAAAAATAATTCTACCCAATATACAAAGATACTTAAATATGTGTTCCAATATAGAGGTTTTTTAAGTCCTGAGAAACTTACATGAGGTTGTACTTCTGTAAGGATTTGTCAGTCTCATGGTATTTACCCACTCATACAGTAGGCCTGAAGACAAAAATTTTTCTTGATTCTTCATTTCTGTCCCGTCTTCCGCCTCAACTTCCGTGCATCTCACTAAAACACCAGGACTGTTTAAAGAATTCAATGAATGTTTGAATCTTGTGTAATTCTACTTCTTTAGAGAACAGAGTTGATATTTGCCTTTCCATTCCTTTTTCCTCTTTAATGTCCATACATTATGCAGCTGAGGAAAACAAAACTAGCAGGAACTATTTAACTTCAAAATACATGCACATGATGCTGCCACTGGAAGTCTAGAAAACTGAAATGTTTTATAATAAAATAGAAATGAGCTGTGGTCTCACTGCAGAGCTCTGATAGAGAATCTAGCTGTTAGTATTACAGTGGTACATGGCATACTGCTCGACTCTACTGCAATTCTAGCCCTCAGCAGTGGTTTAACTCTGATTATGCACAGTTTTGACATAAATTGGTTAATGCTTGCAGAGTTTGAGTGTTAGCATTAAAGCCCTGGAGAAGCAGAACAAGCTAGAGCTGTCGTGGCATTAGCAGATACAGCACTGCAAGGCTGGTTTGCAATTAGTGCATGGAAAGTGTCATCCTCATATATGGCAAAGCTATGATTAAAAAAATGATAATTTGTTTTTAAACAAATCCCTTCATGATCTGACTGACATGAAGGGATAAATGCCAGGATAAATATCTTGCCAAAAAACATTTTGCCTCACTGTCTTTCTCCGTTTCTGTTTTCTTGAAACATAGCAATCTCAGAACTGATAACCAGGACCAGAGCAGAAGAGTAGAATATTAAAGCAAATTCCTTAGCAGTAACCAGCTTTAAGAAAATTTGCATTAATGCTGTTTATGTTATTCTAAATTGGAAGTCACAAAGTAAATGTAGCATTGAACTCCCCTCAGAGCCATCCACTACTTTCACAAAAATAATATAGTTTCTACAAAAGCATGGGATATTTTCTTTACAGAGTTTGTAATATACCTAGACATTTTGCCCTACCCTGTAACTCACTTTGCTCACCAACAAAATCTTTTAACCTGATATACTGCCCAGTCACTTACTTACTGGTACTTACTGTTGCTCTGTTCCTCCAATCCTTCTTCCACTTCAAGATGCAGATTTAGACTGGATCTAGGAAACTTCTAATTTTGATAAGGATTCTTTCTGCTAAAACTGCTTTCAGCTCAGCCAGAAGCTTATAGCAGTTGAAATATTAAAGTCAAAGAACAGCAAAGAACCCTGAAAGGTCGTTTAGCCAGTGGTCTTGGCACAGGACTAGGACGGTAAAATACCAGTAACATTCATGACAGCATATCTCCTCCTGAAAAACCTTCAGGAATGAACATTCAATAGCATCCGCAGGTAAACTATTGCAATGCTTAAAAGTCCTTTCTATTAGAACATTTTTCCTAATGTCTAACCTAAATCTCCCTTGCTGGAAGTTAAGCCAATTACTTCTTGTCTTATCTAGACTGGACAAGGAGAACAGATTATCTCCACTCCCTTAGAAGCATGCTTTTATAATTTTAAAACTGTTTGCAGGATTTTTTTTTCAACTGCTTCTGTTACAAGCTGAAAATTAATTAATTCAATTAATTCATTCTTTTCTTCTGTTTTCAAGATTTAGATCCCCAAGCATTGTTGATGTCCTCTGGACTTCTGTTTCCAGATCAGTATGTTGCTGATCATCAGAACAAAAATACTTTAAATTTTATTCCTTGGTGTCACCCTAAAAATATAATAATTACACCAATTTACTAAAGTTCCCTTTCGTTGGGGGAAATAAAAATGCAACAGGTCTGAAAGAAACACATATGGAATAGTTTTTGCGACATATTGGTGATTTGGAATGAAAATGTTCCTTTCTGGTTACAGATTATCAACAGTCACCCAACACTGAAAAAAATACTATTTTTCAAAGCTCTAGAAATGTGTATTTGGGTATCTGTATTAAAACAGGTTAACCAACTGATTAGATTTATCTGGATGATATACATTTCCCAGTCATTACTTTATTGCAAAATTAATATTACAGAGACTTCTTATATAACCTCTTGTTTGTACTGCACAAGTTAAAGCTCTGTAATAAACCTCATTGATTTTAAATCAGTCAGTAATGGTATTTTCCATCACAGTTTAAAGCCTAAAGGTTGTTGAATTCTTTCCAGAGAGCAACACTAAATCTAAACTGCAACATTACAAGATCCTTTAGAGTGAAAGGTAATAAAAGAGAATAGAAATTAGCTGTTACAATCAAAAAGGAACAGAGAAGAGAGTACAGTTGCTACATCTGGAAAAATCTGAGCCAAAATCTGCCTACCTGTCAGAGGAAGAAGCAGTAAATTGCTGCAGTGACCCAGGAGCCAGCTGACCTGAATAGATAGAGGTAGCTATTCAGCGTTCTGCTTGAAGTGATTGTAACTAACAAAGCCTTTCTCTGTTACTATTCTGAAGTTCTGATCCTCTCTCCTAAACAATTTTTTTTAAAAAATCTTCTGATTTATTTATCAATCCATTTGAGATAAAAAGGTGGTAATGTCTACAATAAAGCCATTCTTGCCCCTTAAGAAAATGGTAAAAAAATAACAACCAAAAAATGAAGCACTAAAGCAAATCTACATTACATTAGGCCACATAGCAAGGAAAATACATAATCCAAGGCAAGAAATCCTCTTGATTTCCCCTTCAAATAAAAAAAAAAAAAAAAAAAAAAAAACCAAAAAACCCAAAACAAACAAAAACAAATAGCAACCTATATTTGGAATGACAAACCTTTCTGATCCTACAAGACAAATAAAAAAATCTCGTATTTATATGACCATCAAACTGCATATTACATATTGATCACAAGTTCTACATGCCTAGAAATAGCCATGTCTGCATAACACTACTAGTACACATTACTCATGCCCCTCAAAGGAACCCTGTGGTCCCTGAAGCTCAACAATGGTCCACTGCCACTCCATGGCCGTGTCACATCTGTGCAATTCACGGTGCCTGTGAGTCACATAGGTCATAACACCCTCATGGTGTTCATTCCTGATTATACTTTATTTCCATACTTTCCTTGCTTCTGTGGAGGACTGATTGATACATCAGAAATCTGTGTTGTCATTCATGGACACTTGAAGAGACTTAAGAGTTGGGAACCTAATGAAGTTCTATAAAGTCAAATGTAGGATCATGGACATAGGAAAAAATCGCCCAACGCACGAACACAGCTTGAGGGCTGAGCTATTGGACAGAGCTCCACACAGAAGGAGCTACAGGCCTGTCAGCCTGCCTTCTGTGCCGGGGTAGGTCAAGGAACACATCATCTTTAGTGGCACGTGCATGAGACTCAGGGGGTCAGACCCAGCCAACATTGGTTTGTGACCAACCCAGCCAACCTTATCTCCCTCTATGCAAAGCTGACGCACACAGTGAATCAGGAAAGGGGTATGGAAGTTGTCTACAGATTTTAGTGAAACCATTTACACCATTTTCTACTACATTGTCCTGCAGATCCTGGCTGCTCATGGCTTGGACTGGTACACCTTTCACTAAATAAAAATCTGTATGGATGGCTGGGACCAGAAAGTGCTGGTGAGTAGATCTGCATCCAGTTGGTGGTTGGTCACTAGTGGGGTTTCCCAGAGCTAAGTTTTGACACCAGTCCTGCTTTGCATCTCAGTGCACTCTCAGTAAGTCTGCAGATGACACCAAGCTGAGTGGGAACGTTGGTCTGCTGGAGGACCAGAAAGCTCCACAAAAGGACATGGACAAGCTGGATCAATGGGCCAAGGTTCCATGAGGTGAAGTACAGGGTCCTGCCCCCAAGTCACAACAGCCCCAGGTAGTGCTGCAGGCTGAGGACAGAAATGCTGAAAAGCTGCTCAGCAGAAAAGGACCGAGGGGTGCTGATCAATAGTGGCTGAAGATGAGCCAGCTGTGTCCAGGTGGCCAAGGAGCCAGTGGCATCCCATCTTGTATCAGAAACAATGTGGCCAGCAGGACCACAGCACTGTCTGTCCCCCTGAACTTCACACTGGTGAGGCCACACTTGGCCAAACTATGTTCAGTTTTGGGATCCTCATGGCAAGAAAGATATTCAGGTGCTGGAGTGCGTCCAGAGAAGGACAGTGGAGCTGCTGAAGGGTCTGGACTACAAGTCCTGTAAGAAGCAGCTGAGAGAGTTGGGGGTCTTTAGCCAGGAGAAAAGGAGGGTCTGAGGAGTCATTATCACTCTTCACCACCACCTGAAGGAGAGTGTTGCCAGGTGGGGACAGTGTCTTTTCTGCAAGCAATGACAGATGAGAGGAAATGGCCTCAAGTTGCGCCAGGAAGGCATAGACTGCATATTAGGAAATATTTCTTCACCTAAATGATTGTCAAGCACTGCAACAGGCTGCCCATGGAAGTGGAATGAACATGCCTAGAGGTTTTAAAAAGCCATGTAGATGTAGCACACAGGGACATGGTTTAGTGGTCAGTTTGGCAGTGCTTGGTTAGTAATTTGGCTCCAGGATCGTAAAAACCTTTTCCAACCTCAAAAATTCTAACATTAAACTCAAAAGTGGGTTTCAGGATAAGATGGGACCAGACTTTTTGGTAGTGCCCAGCCACAGAACAAGAGATGATCACAAACTGAAAGGAAGCTCCATCTAAGTATGAAGAAAACCTTCTTCCCTTCAAAGTTAACAGAGCACTGGAATAAGTTGTTCAGAGAGGTTGCAGTCTTCTTCTTTGGATATATTCCAAACCCACTTGGATCTGATCCCTAGCCACCTGGTATAGGTAAACCTGCTTCTGCAGAGCATTTGGACTATGTGATATCCAAAATTCTACCTCAACAATTCTGTGACTTGGTCTAAAATTTTCCTTTGGAGTCTACCTCACTACGAGTTTGCTTCTCTAGATCAAAGTCTGGTACCAAAAATTGCCCTGAACCTAGCAACTTTCCCCAGTCCATTCTACCTTCCCCAGTAACTGATAGTGACAGGATGAATCAGGAAAATGTCTGACATCGTAGCCAGAGGCTGTCAGAAAGGGAGAAAGATTCAGCCAAACACCACAGGTTTCTCCTTTCTCCCTGACTCCTAAGGTGGCCTCTCAACATAACAAGTGCAATTATAAGTGTACTTTGAACTAGCTACTTCAGCTAGTGTCAGTGATGTCCGGCTGAAAAAAAAGAAAGAAAGAAAGAAATCACATCCAGGGAAAACTTGAGTCCTATAAAGTCAGGCATCTACTGGGCTACAACAAAGTATTTGAGAAGTATTATCTACATTTATATCTTCTTCTGGGGTGATAGGGGAGGGATAAAAAGAAAGAATATATATTTTAATAAAATAGTTAAAAGAGGCATCATTCTCCTTGGATATATAACTTGGTTCACTTAAGCTTTGTATGTGATGTCACTCTGGTGAGGAGTGAAAATAGGGCTTGCCCCACTAATCATTAATACCTAGAAAGCAGCAGAAATTGAACACATTTAGCGCTACACTCCTGTCCCCTGAGAAATACGCTGCCCTGTTTCCTAGGTGATTTCTTCCCTGCCAGCAACAGATTATTACTTAATTAAATTAACATTAAAAAAGGATTACATTTGTTGTTCCTCATCAGAAAGATGCAAAGAACACCATTATGAACAGAACTATTCTTAAATTATGAAAACCTCTCAATGTAAAGGAATTTGGTTCCAAGACACCATTCCTGGTAAAATGTACTTATTAATATTTGAACGATCTGTTAGAATACTTAGTCAGCAAATATCTGACCAAAGCTATTCATTGTTAAAGCACAGTATTATGCAAATGTATGAGACAAGATTCCATCTCATTATCTTCATATTTAGAATGTAGCATAGATAGTTTCTATTAGCTCCTGCATTAATTTTTAGAAATCAGTTACTCATACATAGATTAATAACTAGATATTACTAAAAACCACACAGATTTTTACCCTCAGGCAAGCTCTTTTCATTTTAGAAACTTTAAAATAGTTTTAGCAATTCATATTACTTTCTACAGAGGAATTGTATCCTAATGATATATCATAATAGGATTAATTATCTTTTTGAAACATTGCACTTTAAATAAATTCACACATGTATGTTTTGAAATACCACAAATTTTGTCACAAAGTACCTCTGAAACTGATGAGCTTCATCTAAGGGTTTCAATAAATTAACAAATACTCTAGGGCAAAAACCTCTTTTTAGATAATGGATCCCTGCTAAAGGAAATAGATCTCTGTAGAATTCTGTCTTGGAAAATACTGTAAGAGGATTTCTCCTTCCCTTATGACTTAAATATTATTAATACAAAGGAATCACCAAAAGAAAACAAATTTGATTTATTAATAACTGTTTTCTAATTATTTTTCATTCACATTCTCAAACACTTTAGCTGGGAACAATGTTTCATAGCTCTTTTGTGAAAAACTAGTTTTCCAGAGCCATATTTTTGAAGGAAGAGGATGATTTAAGTTCACTGCCCACTTCTGCAAAATCTACCTGACACTTCCTTTCTCATCTTATGCAGTAACACTGTAGACTCACTCTGAACCACAGATTTAAAAAAAAAGAAATTTAAAAATTATTAAATATTTTAAATTGATTGAATCAATTTAATATGAAAGGTGTAGAGAAAAACCCATAAAATACTTTACTGATTAGGTAATTTCTTCTCACTTTAAGCAGAATTCTAGCTAATATATAATAAAGCTTGTTTCAGAAATAATATGCTATAAGGAACCCCCCAAAAAATTACTCTTTGGAAAAGAACTAAGACATTATTCTAAACCAGAAGCTTTTAAAACTAAAAAACAAAATAATATATGTTCTTTCTTATCTCATTTCTTGACTCTGTAGTGTCAACACCAAATTGTGGTCATTCACATTGGACATCGTCACCATAATTTAAAATGTTATGATTCAGCACTTCAACTTTTGGAGAGTACAATTCAATTATATTTTTCAAATTCAGTTTTGGTATCTCAAGCAGGACAGACAAAATAACAGGATTCAAAACTCTTTTTCAATGTTTGAGATTGTTTCACACTATTACTCAATTTTTGAGGCATTTTAAACACCACCTATTTTTTTTGCTTCTCATCCACTCTAATAGCACTGAAAAAAAATCTCGGATTTTATTCTCCCCTTTCCTTTTTTCCATTGCAGGTAGATGAAAATGGGATTGTAAATGAATGAATGAATGTCTTTTCATATAGAATACAAAATACAGAAATATAATAATTTCTACTTTATTTAATGCTTAATAATGTAAATTCACTATTTCTTATTTCTCAGAAGAAAAATATCTCTGTTACTAGGAGCACCTTTTCACCCCTGTTAATGTAATTAATTTTAATTGCCCTTTTTATGGAAGTAAGGAACCCCTATATCTTGGAAAAAATTAGAGAGGTTTTTACACCCAAACTGACAACCACACAATGTTTAAATTACAACACTGGCACGGTCATCTACACAGCTGTATAATTTCTTCACAAACTTCTTCCTGAGCAATCACATATTTAATTTCCTTATTTTGTGTCTCTTCTCTCACAAATTAGGACATACATTGGAAATGAGAATAGATCTTAAAATTTTGAACAAAAATACAATGAAGTTATTGTTTGTCCAGGTAATATGTAACTATTGATACTTAGATCAATTTGTTTTGTTTGCCCTGGGATTGCTGACAAGAGAGCTGAATATGAGGAGGATGGAAGGGCAGTTGATCTCAGCATTCTGAGATGTATTTCCCCTAAGACTTTGTGCATTCCTCTTTTTTGCAATGAGCAGAGAATAACACTTTAAGCATAAACTAATTCAGAGTTGTTGACTGCAAAGAAATCAAAGAAAAGAAAATAACAGCTAAACCCCGAGACAAAGCAATATCTTGTTCCATAAGCATAGACAGCCATGTACATTGCATAAAACTTCAGGGAAGTGCTACAACTTGTTAAGTACTTCAATTCATTTTAAAGGGACAATTATATTCTCATTAATGGGAGACAGAACTGAGATTAAAGAAATAAATGTTAAGATAGAAAAGGCTAGATAAAGGAGACCAGGCTTGTTAAAAGGAGACAAAATGAGGAATCTGCAATTTCTGCAATTAAGACTGATACCATTTGCATACACTCTACAGAGAACAGGACAGTGGCATTCAACTCTGGCAGTATCTGTACAAAGTAAAATGGTATAATTTATGTAAGTCACATTAAATGCTTAAGAATTGTATTACACAGCATATTAGTTCTGTGAGAATGCTTCTCTCAGTAGAATTTTGTTTTGCTTCATTTTTTAATTATAACATTTGACAAGGAAGAGGCAAACTACCACTCAACCTAGAAATCACCTCTGGATAAATTCAGTTTTGGCTGACATTTCAAATAATTTATAAATTCATTGAGAAAGTCTGGGAACGTAGCTGAACAAAATTGAAATTTGAGACCAAGGGAAGAAGAATTCCAAAGAATATTCTGTCCAAACAACAAAACTGAATCAAGTATGGGTGCTAAAATTACACAGAAAATGTAAAACAATGGGGTCTGGCTAGAGCCATTGTAGGAGACAGCTTTATCAGACAGAGACACAGC
This sequence comes from Melospiza melodia melodia, assembly GCF_035770615.1. Lineage (NCBI taxonomy): Eukaryota > Metazoa > Chordata > Aves > Passeriformes > Passerellidae > Melospiza > Melospiza melodia. The sequence goes on along the minus strand of NC_086226.1, from coordinate 57,122,068 downwards.
AATTAGGGGCAGAACTGGAGTAAAGTGGGCCTCCATGTGATAACATTTAACAGCATGAGCCTTTCTGAAAATGCAGTCCAAGAAAATAGTTCAGAAAAATTCAGCTGTAATGATAACAAAAATAATGCTGCCAGATAAAAGCAGAGATGAATGCACAAAAATTATGCAAACTGTTTCTGAAATGTGTAGGAGAAAATAAGAGTATTCATAAGATACAGTGTGAAACCAAAGGAGAAAAGGTAGGAAGGAATGGCAGAAAGCAGTACTTGTATTGAATACTTGAACTATAGATGAAATCAGCTACTTTTCATCTGGATATGTAAAGTCTGAAGAAGAGGACAGCAGATTACTGACAAATCAAATAGGAAAACTTGAACATTTGAATCTCAAAAGACAGCTGAGCACTTCAGTTCCTGTACTGTCCTTAAGAAGATGCAGCTGAAAGAAATTTGAAAGATTTTTTTTTTAAATGTCCAAAGAAAGGTGTATCTGAGCTCACATCCATCCTCTCAATATTAAAAAAAATCTCTCACTGAGGATCTAGAGCCCACTCCTAAAAGGAAACATCATACAAGTACATTTAAAAACACAGTGAGATGATAAATTAATTAAAACTTCTTTTCTTTTTCTTTTTTTCCAGAGGAAACGCACAAAAGATAGCTGTCATGATTATGCTTTGTCCTTCAGCATGATGGACATGATGAATTCCCAGAACCCATTTTCAGTTCCTGAAATTAGAAGGAAATCCCATCTCTCAGAAATACATTTTGGAAATATTTTTTAACCCTGCAAGATGTTTCTTTGTGGCCAGAGTTGCACGTTCCAGGGTTCCATTTCAAAGCTGGAGCATTTGTATAAAATGTTGGTTTAGAGCACAATGTTTTTTCCATGTCATCATCTTCCCAACTAGTTTTCTGTACTTTGTTTGTCTGAGTGAATCCGTAGAAGTCCTAGAGATGATTAACCTTGTGCTTTAACTAGCAGTCACTGGGGAGCAGAAGAGGAAGGTCAGCCTATTTAAACCAGGTCTGAGCTGTCAAGTTGCCTGATAGCAGAACTCCATTGATTGCTTGCTTTCAGTTCACCACCCTTTTATTCTCCTCTGCTCCAGAGACAGCACCACCAGACCACATGGAAACACTGCCTGAAGTGTGGATTCATGCTGTCCACTCCATGGTTGACCGTGTAGCTAAACCAGGATAACATCATAATTGTGGAATATGACATATGAAGTCAGTTCCAAAATATATCCTTAGACTGTTGGCAGATTCTGAGGAATTTTTCACTCTCATTTAGCCTAGTGTTCTTATATATTTTGCAGGGAAAGTAAGTCAGCTTTGTAAGTTTGGAGCAACAAGATGATGTCATGCTACTTGTAGTGGGTTAACCTCCCTCAGATGGCCAGGCTGTCAGGGGCTTACAAAAGTGCTCCATTCCTCCACCTCCTCAACAGAATTTGAGAAGAAAACAAGATAAAAATGTTTATGCGTTGAGAAAAAGATCGGGAAACCAGTCACAGGCAAAACAGACTTGACTTATTGAGGAAATAAATTACAAATTAAAAATATAGTAGAATGGAGAAAAGCAAAGAGAAAAACTAGAACACTTTTATTCCAGCCTTAGTCTCAACTTTATTCCTCCATTCCAAATTCTTCTATCCTCCCTGTTCCAAGTAACAGAGAGGGAGAGGGAAAGGGGATTCTGCTCAGTCTATAACAGCTCCTCTCTGCTGCTACTTTCACCTCACACTTTTCCCCACCTGCAGCATGGGGTCCTTGATGTGCAGTTTAGTCCTTTAGGAACAGTGTACCAATTCTCCCCAGGCAGCATTTCCAACTAGAAGCCCTGCTGGAATTTACACACACTAGCCCTCATCACTTCACCAAAATTATACCAGATATTCCCCACAATTATTCTGCTCTCTACCAAAGTTCAGTCCACATTTTGCCTGCTAACTCTCCCAGTTATTGTCCTTATCTTGAATTCTTCAAAATTCTGAACTCAGGCACGAACAAAATGACTGAGGTCAGTTGGCTTGGCAGGCCGTCACTCTGCTGTGGTCACTGTCCCTGGTCAACAGGACAAGGGGAAAAATTACAACAAAATGTCATGGTTAAGATAAGGGCAGAGAGACCACTTAACAAATATCATTATGGGCAGAACAGACTCAACTAGGGGAAATTATTTTAATTCACTGTCAATTAGACCAAGTAGAATAATGAAAAATAAATCTAAAAATATCCTCCTTCCATTCCTCCATCCGTCAATCTGGTTCAGCTTCACCTCTGACTCTTCTACTTTTTTATCCCCAAGCAGTGCAGGATTATGGGAAAAAGGTCATGGGTATGTTCATATACCTTGATGAGTCTTCCTTCCCACACTCTTCACCTGTTCCAGTATTTGGTCCCTTCCATAGAAAAATGTCCTTCATGAGCTTCTCCAACATGCATTCTTTTTATGGACTGCAGTTCTTCACAAACTCCTCCAGCACCATGGATCCCTTCCACGAGGTGCAGTCCTTCACAAACAGACATCTTCAGCGTGGGTTTTCAATAGACTGCAGTTCCTTCCAGCAAACCTGCTCCAGCATGGGCTTCTCTCTCCATAGAACAAGAGATCCTGCCAGGAGCCAACTCCAGCATAAACTCTCTCTATAGGGTCACAGTCTCTACAGGAATCCATGTGTTCCACTGCAGGTCTCCTGCACGGGCAGCAGGTGGAGGAGTGTATCCCCATGGATCTCCACGGGCTTCAGGGACTCAGCTGCCATGTCCTGGCTGCACCCCAGGTGGCAGGGGAATCTCAGCTCCAGCACCCAAAACACCTCCTCCTCTTCCTTCTGCACTGAACTTGGTGTGTGCAGGGACGTTTTTCTCACATTTCTCTCACCCCTCTCCCACACAGCAGCCATAAAGCATTTTTTAACCCCTCTGAAATATGTTATCACGCAGGAATCACCAGCTGATGGGCTCAGCTGTGCACTTCAACAGGTCCATTACAGACTGCTGTGTATGACACAGATCAGATCTGGGTGCCTTCTCATTGCGGCCAAACCTGCAGCACCCCAGCACCACCACCACCACCACGAGACTTTGTGATTTAAATCAAGTACACCATGCAAATTGACTGTTTCACATTAACTGTTCCAAATCCCAGGGCTATCTACAGTAGGTATTATGAAAGTGGAGTTCCATTAGCATTCATGGAAGTCATACAGATAAATTTTTCATTACCAGTGAAAAAGCAAGATTTGAGTGTTTCATAATGCATTTTGTAGATTCACAATACCAAATATTGTGAATCTTTAAAGTGCAGTCTTTAAAGTCACAAAATGCACTGCAAAAATCTGTAGATTCTATCCTTTAAGTGAAAGTATTGGTCAGTTAATGACCTTATCACTAAACAGTGTGTTTGATTGAGTTTTGAACTGACAGCACTACATTAAGTTCCTCAAAAATCAATCCAATAGATTTCCATTTATACCATTGCAGTTTTACAATGGGTTAAGTTCCTCTTTTCAAGTCAATTAGAGATGTGATTCAGTCCAAATTTTCTTTCCTTATTTCCTCAGCCTTATACAAATATTCCAGTTGCACCAGCTCTTTCTCAACCATTTAAAAGTTTCTGTTAAAACCTCTCTTCAAAAGGAAATCAGGATTGTTACAAAAAACTATAGAAACTCAAATTTGACAAGCTTGGAAAATTTGAGGTCACAGGTCGCAGTTTAAATAATTTCTAAATTATTTTAAAAAATATATTTGTATATCTATACACACATGCATACAATTTTTATATGAATATTGCAAGATTTAGGTGGTCTAAGTACAATTAATTAATATAGTGTATACTGTATTTAACATATATATTTATAAAATATATCTACAAAATAGACATATATATTCTATCCATATGAAAAGTTAAATTAGGTACAGAAATCCTCAGAATGTGAAATATATAAATAAATTTGGTAATATGTAGAACAGGGACAAAGCTATTGGAATGTTTAAGAAAGCTTCATTCCCTGAACTCAATTTTCCTGAACAGCAAGTACAGTCCCTTATGTCATCTTTAACATCCAGATACATGTGAGAGATATACAGAGTTAGAAAACTCATGCACACTGTAAATATTGAACTGGAAATTCTGTCTGGCATCGTTTGTTTTGTCTTGACTGTGCTCAAGTCCACACTCATCATTAGATAGCATAAGAGTGCAAGGTTTTCACAGGTGTTGGTAAAGCTTGTGCTGATTTAGACAAATAGTCCAAGGCCATTCTTGAATATATGATGGTAAGGCTTTAGGAAACACTGCAACCAGTAATGGCAGGAATAAAAGAGTAACTGTTGCTATACATACATTCCCCCGCAATATTTCACACACAACACAAAGATAATGTATAAAATGCATTTCCCTGAGATAGGAAGATAAATAAATAAGTGATCATCTCAAGACCCTGCTCAAGACAGCTAAATACTGGACTATTTGCAAATTCTGCTTTGTATTGGACTATTTTATATATTTCTATAGCTGTAATTTGTTCCCAAAGTGCTTGGTAGTACTTAGGAATTTGACAGGAATACTGCACTAAAAGGCAATGATCTTCTCATATTATAAGACAAATGTTTAGGACATAATCCCAATTGCTAATTTTGTGGATAAGCCTTTGAGTATTCTGGTAATTAACATTAAGAAATTTTTAAAGTTCATCATTATAATCCTATTCAGCTACCTTTTATTTGTAAATCAATGCTATTACTCTCCATGAAAGTCACAGTTACTTGATTACTATCCTACTGCTATTCCTATCACTATCCATGTGAGAAGCTTAAAAAAAAGACACCTGGTCTTTACAACACAGAAGACATTTTATCAACAGGGCTGTAGGAACATGAGTAATTCCTGTGGTTTAAGGTTCCTTTAGTGAACTAGGCTTAGAGGCCTGGAGAGGACCTTGAATGTGAATTACCATTTGAAAATTAAAAGAAGGTGTTTATTTACACAAAAGGTTAAAGTGGCTTAAAGACCTTTTAAAGATCTTTCTTTCTTTTATTGGCTTTAGCTCTGCTGTGGCAAGATGTTCTGAGGTTGACAGGGACTGACAAACAGAGAGCCGAAAGTAAAACATCCCAAGTAAATACTACTTTGATTTTAAAAGGTATTAATGGCTTTTGTTATGTTCAAAAGATTTGACAGTGATTTGCAGAGGCAAGAAATCTTTCAGGCCTTAATTCTGTGGCAGGAGTGTACCTCTAATGCAAGATCTTGAACATTCTTCTGCGAATATACAGCGTGTGTTACATTCTTAAAAGATGGGTTAAAATATACAATTAAAACTCTGATCCAGTATTTCTTTGTGTTATTAAAATATGAACAGAAGGGATGCATTTTCAAAAGAGGTTAAGGCTCAAGTTTAAAAAAGTAGTCATCACCAGATCCTTGAAGAAGTCTCTTTTTTGTTTAATCTCCACTGGCAGCTATTATCTGAACACTTCTCTTGACCAGTTCTAACCACGGTCTCCTGAGTTGTGTTAAGGGCACACACACACAAACATGAAAAATGAGCTCTGACAAACTACTGTCAGTGAAAGATGAGCACTTAAGAAACAGTGTTATTCCTTAAAATGTCCCCAGTGAGTGAATTTATAATTTTTCTTTAGAATGCAATGGCACTCAAATATCTTATTAAAAATAGAATAGAATATACTATTGTATTAAAAATACAATTAAATGTATTTTTTAACGTTCTCCACACTTAAAAAAGTATTTTGCAGCTCTGACAAAAGTTACATCTTGTACAATAAGGGCCAGTGGCCTTGTGGAACATGGTATTCACCATCTCCTCCTGGTCCAGTATTTTTATTCCTTTACTCTGAGACTACATGTGGCTGGAGGTATTGGGTTTAAAGGAGATGTGGAAGAGGATCTTTGACTCTTTCTCGCTTTCATTCTCCTGCTTTCCCACCACCTGCTCCACGCTCTGCACCTAAGACACTCTCCCTCTGCAAGAGAGAATACTCCACTAGTGTGTCCTCCTGCAAGGGAGAGTAACTGCAATTAACTGCATAGGCAGATAGCAAGGCAGGAGGCAGGTATCAAGGTACTATCAATGTCTAAATTTCCTGTATCAAGTGTCTAGATTTGCTTAGTTACTGTGACAATTGTAATGCCAACTGAGGAAAAAGAATTTATTTTTAAAAAATTATTTTAGAAGTTTGTTTTATGGAAAAGAACCTTGAAAAATAGCTATAATATCCCATGTTCTGTACAGATCTAAAAGACTCCTATAAATTTTATTCTGAGCTCTTGTCTCCCCTCTATAAGCATGCACAACTTAGATATTCAACATGAGGTTATTTTAAATCATGAAATATATGTTACAATATATTTTCCAATGAACAACTGAAGAAAATAGCTACAAAATACCAATTTTGTTGTACTGGTTTTTGGTTCTTTTTTTTTTTTCCTTTTACATCTATTAGAAAGTAATTGCTATCCCAAAAGCCTATTTTACAAAGCCATTACTATAATCATAGATTTCAGCCTCATAAAACATTCCCATTTTTTAACCATAATAATATAAACAGTCAAAATGGGTAATAATGTTGATGACACACTTTAGAAGACTTTACTGATTCAATATTATTTGGTGCTTGTATGCTGCTAACATATAATTTATAAATCTATGTCCTTTCTGAATTATTAAAATATTAATTATAACAAATAACTGACTTTGCCAAGGACTGCATAGATAAATAAGTGATAAATTTCCAAAGGGGAGATAATATATTTATTATGCATGAACAGTGATATTTTAAAACGTTAAAAGAAAACTACTATAAAACGAAATATAAATGGAAAAATTTTGTGCTCAACAGAGACAGGAAATAATGTTTAAGTAACACAAAAACTGTCAAGTCTCTTACATTTCATGAGGGTTAAGATAAATCTAGTAAAGAAAAAAGCCAGAGTTTATCAATTAGCAGTTGCAGTGGTGTAATTTTTTTCCCAGAAAACAGCTATAGATGCAATTTCCAAGTGCCATAACATCACAAGATCTGTAAAAGCAATCAATGGGAAAACAGAGTGAGTAATGAAATTGAGATATTCTTGTTATGATGCTTTTCTCTAAATTCCCAAGTCATGTAACTGTTGAGGATCTGTGGAAAATAGTCCCTGTGAGTGAGATCACTCTGCCTCTGATCCTTGCCTGCCTATGTTCCTTAAATGAACTATAATTTTGTGGTAAAATAATTCCTCTAAACAGATATGCTATGACTGACAACTTTGTGGCTTTCTTTGCTACAAAAAAAAAAAAATTGTTCCGTTTCTTGCCTAAATACTGCTGACATCTAATGTAGCTGTGCTCATTGTATCTTTTCATGCAGTCTTCCCTGGGAAAGTGGGCCCACATCTCAAGAGGAAATAATTCAGTAGCACTGTAATACAGGTATTTCAGCACAAAAAATAATTCCAAAAAACTCTGAAAATCTCAAACATGGGGCAATCAATAATGCCGTGCAAAAAGGAAAATAGTATCTGTTTTTATAAAGGCGCTTTCCTTACATCTGGCATTTCTTCAAGCAATCATTTGTTTCTTACTGCATGCATACATTTTCCTATCTTCTCTTATTTCTCACCGAATTTATCAGAGTAAAGTGTATTATCCCTCTACAAGGTCAAAACTCTCTGATCCATCAGAGTCCAAAGTCTCATGGAACCACTTTTACACTGTTGAATTCTTACCACCTAAACATAGTACTATTTCCCAGCATACGAGTTTAAATCACAGTTTTTGTTATCTGCAGCAAACAGTAAACCTGCAGGTATTGCTTTTAGGCTTAAATTTCTAATGGAATTTAATGAAATAATTTTTATAACTTGTGTATACCCATTGTTAGGGGTTGCTGTCCTCTCTCCTAGATCTTTTCCACTTCCCAGGCATTCTTTTCTTCAGTGAGTAAATGAGTAAATGGGTTCATCAAAGTCATCCCCTTCTTTCCCTCCCTGCAGGCTTTGTTGTGTTACACCTGAGCCTTTCATCACTTTGTTCACTCACTTTTTTTATACCTATTCTTTCATTACCTCCTTCAGTTCCATATCCCTATGTCTCCATTCCTCCTTCTTATCTTTGCTTATCATGTGTAAATAGTCATTAAATATATAGTTTTTTACAGCACATGGTCTGGACATAACAATTTCTATCAAATTTAAGACCTTGTATAAGCAGCTGAATGCTCCTCTAAGACTTTATTTTTATGTACTGTGAGTAGACATTTGGTGTTCTGTCTCCTACACTAGCTTGGAGAATGACTTTTTCCATTGTTTAACCTGCAGGGTTTTTTTATCTGCAGCTAAAGTGTAGCTCTTCATTTTCCTAGATGTGGAGGTGATATACATCAAGGCAAACAAGAACTGCAATGCAGCTTGATGCCAAAGGCAAAACATGCATATATGCCAAATCATATTTTGCCTGACCAATCTATCTGTAGAAAATACAGCATTAAGTCAGATCTCAAGCTTGCAGCTGTCTAATTTCTTAGACAATATAATTACAGAGGTTAAAGGTAGGATGTGAAATTAAATTAAATTAAGTCCTGTATATATTTTTTTTTTACAAGAAGAATCAATGTAATTTTTATGGAAACCTCCAGCCCTGATTTTAAAATAGCATCTGCAAATGTGTTCTCAATGTCTTGACTAACACAGTTGCCAGCCAGATTTCTGTTACAAAGATGGATGAATAATTCATTTCTATTCATGCAGCTAACAACTTAGTCTTTATCTGTTCATGAACTTTTCATGAAATTGTCGGCACTCTTTAGGTGGAACCACTCAAGCCGCAGCACAGCATCCTCTTCCTCCTCCCCATGTAACCCTCCAGTGATGAATGCTCAAGCTTGGACCTGGGCTTATTAATTGTAGAGCTCTAATGTTATTGCTGCAATTCTATGATTTATGTAACCAGCACTGCATAAGGTTTAAATTGCAAAATCAAAAAATAAAGAGAGAGTTGGTTCTGGCCAACATACAACTACCCAAGATTAAAATTGAATTTAATCAGCATTCCCACTAGCAAGTGCTGAAGCTTTTGTGGAAAATTAAACATGAAGAAATTGGTTCCCTAAGGAAATTATATAGTCCTGCCTATTCTTTGGCAGTAACCTGGGAAATCTGCTTTTCCATGTGATGGTCTTTTTCCTCAAGTGAATAGAAAGCCTGTACTTCCAAGAAGACAAAACACCTTATTTTACCTTACGAATTTTTTTGGTCTGTCTGCGCAAATTTTACAGAAAAGAAAGGTGTGGATTTTTTTTTCCATTCTCTTTTCCACAGCTGATGACTTCTACGTTTTCTGCTATGTTATAGCTATCAGATGAAAGCTGAAATAATTCACAGCAAAATCAACAGTTCTAAATCAACTATTTTCTATCCTCCATCACTGCATGCAATGTTTTATTTGTTTGATTTTCATTTTGGTTTTACATGACAAACTTTGTATGCTTTTCCTAGTAGGAATTGAATCTGCTCTTTAAGAGCAGATACCTACAGCTAAGTTTGAAAGTATCAGAACAGACTCAGTATCTTCTTCTAAGATGCTAATGCCTTTTTTAAAAAACAATAGCATAATAAAATATTCACCTAATTATTTCTTCAGGAGACAAGAAGGTTCAAATGTCTTCAGGAAACAAGAAGGTTCAAATGAAGCAACAATGAAGAAAATTGTCACTGCATATCCTAAAAAATATATTCCTGAAAAAAAAAAATCAAGATTATTGTGGTCAGAAGACTTCTTCTAACTGTATTTCTTGTTTCAGTAAATATTGATACCCTTCCTAAAATACTGTCAAATCTAAATTCAAGACAAATTTTGGAAGCAGGATTCAGAAAATTGATTATACTCTTCTTGGATTCATGTCTCAGTACTAAATTAAAGAAGAGATATAGATAATTCCTGAAGAGGGATGCTTGCTGTCTTTCTGATGAAAATGATTTTGTGCATTTCAGGAGAAGGGGATAGCAGTTACATGCACATTAGGTGCTCTTCCAGCCTTTAAGCTAGAGGATGTAGCTCACTTGGAGAACTCAGAAACAAGCAGAGAAATCACTCTGGTCTTAGCAACTGCTCTTAAGCACTGTTAAAGATCAATAGGTCAACATCACACCTTAAAAACAAAAACCAAACCAAACCAAAACAAAATAATTGTGCAAGACCATCTTCAGGCATTCACAGAGAACACTTTTCACTCTAGGCCTCATTGGAGACTTGGAATAAATTACTTTCTAGATGCTGTTTGCTTCAGGTAGCACCTATGCGGTTTCTCCCCTTGTGGCAAGCAAGGAGGTAGAACGCTTATGTGAACAGAAAGTCTTCCTGAAATATAAGGAATGTCTAGAAATAAAAGAAGACAGTAATGTATATTATAGGTTTATATATCTCATATACACAGAATATACTATATTATGTCTAACTTATTTATCAGACATAGGGTCATAGATGATACCCTCAAAGGTTCTGACTCAAATTTATCCAACACTTCAAGGATATAAATCAAATATATTATCATATATTCATACTTCTGCATATCTAGTTCCAGATTATTTTTTTATATTTTGTAAAAGTGTCAGAAGAACATTTCCATAATTAATGGATGGAATACAATTATTCAGCTGACAGGGACTAGAATGATCACCTAATTCCATTCCTCAGTCAATTTGATACTGAATAAAAGTTAAATTTTGGCATTAAGCACATGGTCCACAGGCCTTCTTTGAAGGCCCTGACAGGCACAAGGCACCAACAACCTTTCTAAAAAGCCTGTGCAGGTGTTTGACCACCCTTGAAGAAAATAAATGTTTACCAGGGGCTAGCCTGACATTCCCGTGATGCAGCCTTGAATCTTCCCATGTTTGTTCCCTTCCACCAGCTCTGTTGTCCTCCTCCGGACCATTCCAGGACCTCCTTCCCACCCTTGTCAGAGCGTGGGGCCCAGCCCTGCACACAGGACTCAGGGTGAGGGCAGCAGGGCTGAATCCAGCAGGATGATCCCAATCCCAGCTGGTGATGCTGTGTCTGCTGCCCCCCGGGATGGGGTTTGCCCTCCTGGCTGCCCGGGCACACACTGCTGGCTCACCCTGAGCTGCTGCCCACCAGCACCCCCAGAGCCCTTTGGCAGGCTGCTCCACACACACTCCTCTCCCAGCTTATACTCGTGCCCAGCCTTACTGCATGCCAGGGGCAGAATCTGGATTTGTTCTTGTTTAATTTCATGTCCCTGATAATTACCCAATGCTTCAACGTATCCAGGTACTTCTGCAAGGCTCTTGGCTCCAAAGGGAGTCAACAAATCCACAAGTGATGCTACATGATAATTTCATGTATTTTATGTGCTTTAAGACAGAGAAACTGCTGTCTCTCTGTGCAAAAGGTGAATTACCTGCCTTTTCTGATTTGTCCCATTTAATTATTTCATACATCCTTCTCTGAAAGCCAAATATTATAAAATTTAAGCTGCTAATACAGCTCATACTTAATATATCTTCAGAAAACAATACAATCTCCAAGAGTCTGTTTTATGTTTTTATTTATGCTATGCCCACTTCACCAGTGTCAGAGTGGAACAGCCAAATCCTCATGGAGAAGCCATTCTCCATTAGGAGAATTCTCCATTCCTAATGCAGAATGCCTGAGCATTCTCATACTGCTCAAGCACCCACATACTCACCATGAAAGACTTGAACTTCTGAGACCATTTGCAGAGGATGGCTTCAGTGAGCTGAAGGGTGCTCCTGTCAACTCATGTGTTACACACATACTCACTCTCTGGAGCTCTTTCTCCTTTTTCAGGTTCAATCCTTTGTTTCTCATAGCAAAATCTCAGTTGTCACATTCATAAAAGTAAAAATTTAATAGTGTGGTTCACTAGCAGGTCAGCTTGAGATCGATACATCTGGAGAGGGATTTCAAATGAAGAAAGTCCTGTACTCTCCCCACACATGGTCTCAACATGCCTTACCAGAGCCTCCTGGTCCAGTGGTGATTTTTAGGGAGAATATTCTAGCACCCTATTGAAATCTTCCTCTTTGTACATGTTAACTGTTCTTGTCAAGTCGCATGTTTAGCTGATGGCTCTAGCGCCCTTCCCTTCTGGTTCGGACTTTAGGAGTACTTGCTTGCTGCTGCAACCCTAGGCTTAGGTTAAATATTACTTTTCAAAAACAAAAAACATCAGTGTGTTATCAGTATTCTGGTTATACTAAAGACTGCACACAGCACTGTACCAGCTACCAGGAAAATTACTAAGAAAACTCTCTTCCAGCTGAAAACACATCTAAGTGTATGTTCACAGCTTGGGGCCCAAGATTTCAGGAAATCTATCTACTCATGCTAAGCATTCAAAGTGAAGAAAACAACACAATAAATCACAGTACTATAACTTTATATTACTCATTCAACTTAAAACATATTTCAGTTAAACAACCACTATCTACTAAAAGTAAGGTTTGCGCTAGTGTTCTCTACTTGTAAAAACCATAATTTAGAATATTCAATACTGACTATTTGCAAAATGTACAACTCTTTTACATGCAGGAACTTGCAACAAGGACAATGATTTCAGAAAACTGTGTAAGAACAAATGTTCAAGCAGTCTCAAAGAGCAGGTAGTATCCTTTTTATCAGCACTATGCATGACCCAGTGATATCCAGCATCAAAAGAAAAATCTTTTAGAATCTGAAATCTTATACATATTACATATGACACATTCACAAACCTCCCAAACTGGATGTAAATTTAATTTAAAACACCTTATCACTGTTCCTCACTTTCTCCCACAAACACTGAAGAAAACTGCCGACACAGACAGCAGAATTACTATCAGTAGTGATATTTAAAGTTAGTCGATAGACATTAAAATACTGATTTTTTTTTAGTTTAGAGATAATGAGCTAGAGACTTCCATGTTGCAAAAAAAGATAGGCCAATTACAGTTCCCTTCTTTTTGTACTGATTCTACAATTTAATTGGCACATGAAACTTCCATTAACAATAATGGGACTTCTGTGCATGCACTGCAGAGAAAATAAAGCCCTGTAGAGTTTTTTCTTATAAACAGCATGAAACGAATGGAGAATGATAATAATCTCAAAGAACTAATGCAAACTGCAGTATACTGAATGAGAAAAAAATCTGGGAGAGTGGTCGTGGTGCCCAGGGAATAAAATTACAGAGTGAAAAATGCACAGTGCTAAACAAGACAACAAAGTAAGTCAGCTCAGGAAATGATATTGCAGGTATGTTGGCCCAGACTACTCACAAACTAAATATCTACAAAATACATAAAACGGACACATTAAAAATATTTTAAGACCAAAAAAAAAATTGAAATAAAATACTTGTCAATGGGCTAATAATAAGTAATTTATAAAACACTTGAGGACACACTGACTGAGTTAGTATAGCTGCAAAGTGCAGATATTAATATATAAATTTTTAAAGTACTTGTAGTACTCTTTATAGCGTTATTCTAGTGGCACTAGCCATGGTTTTGAGATCTGACCTGACTGACTGAGCTATTAATGAACTTCCATCTAATGGATCTTAATCTAGGCCTTTCAGCTGGGTCAAAGCACTTCCAGCTTGGTTCTTTTTTGCACTCTGGCTTGTATTCACATTCCATTTTTGCAATTAATTCTCTGTGTTTATGTTGCAGTAAATAACTGACTTGAGAAAACCTGTTTCCTGTGTTTGTGTTTGAGTACAGAAGGGTTACTAGAGCTAGGCAAGTATACCTGCCAGTAAGTCTCATATAGGACAGGGATGAATCTAGCATAAAACTCTAAGTATGGATTCCAAGGCTAAGGATGAAAAAGTTAACTCAGTTCTTGTTAACAGAAGTAAATCAGGAAAAATTATAAACTTGTAGAAATAATTTTTGCAATGCCTATTTTATCATGGTTATCTTGTGTTCAGGATTCTTGAGAGTTTCTCTGATCATGCCATTGGGAAATCATAAATTAGAAATCTAATTTAGCTGCATTCTATTTTCATTTTCTCAAATGAAAAAGAAGTTTACTGTTATTCACTGCATAAAATGTATAATGTACTGCATTCACATTTGTACAATTTTTCTTAAATTACACTAATCAGGAAAAGTATTATAACTTAAATTCTAGCTCTTGAAAGCCCAAATAAAATCTATACATTGTCTCTACCTCTTTGGTATTTACTTCTGTAATGACTTTCTCTTTGATGTATTGTCTCATGCTTTGTAATTTCAAAAGACCTACAGCTAAAATATCAATTGTAAATAATTTGTCCTTTATAAAGCTTTGTAGGGGACTTTTTGTTTTTCCTCATAACTTTTCTTGGTTTTGATCCTGTTCAACAGAACTGATTATCATTTAGTGTAAGTAAAAATAAAAAGGCTGGGATTTTGTGCAATATTTTGGTTTGGTTTTTGGTTGTTTTGCTGTTGGTTCCTTGGGAACCACACATGTGCATAAACACATAGGATTATAGATTTTGTATGTTTATGTTCTTTATGGCATATTGTTTGGAATTTGATGGTTCACATTTTATTAACTCCTTTGAGACATGTAAAACATGCATGAAAATGCATGAAAAGCATAGTGAACTAAATGCAAGTATTACTAAAGACATAATTCAGTATTACTTTCATATACATCTAGATTTTAAATGCATTTAGCTGGAAAGAGAGAGAAAATTTTAAACAGAATTCTCCCTTGACGATATTTCATACTCTAAACATGATATTTATTCTAAAGAGTGTCAAAGTAAATCTGAGCCTACTTATACAAGAATATAAGTTTCTGGGGAAAAAATAATTAAAGCATATTTCTATCAGGAGTACACTGTTGTCCAGACAATGCATGGAAAGCATCTGTCACATAGCTGAAAACTGAGGCTGTAGAGAGGAACATTAAGTACTGTTTAAATTAAACTTGCTGATAGTTTCTGCACCAACGGACAAGTTGAGCAAACACAGTAAAGCAACTTTTTTACAGCAAAGGTTCAAATTGCCATGGTGTGGTATGCCATGACTCACCTGAATGATGCATTTCTCATCCATTATTGCCCTAGAAAATCTATGATCTCCATTCATATGTTCCTCTGCAGGAAACATAACCACACATTCCTGCCACACTCAAGCTTTATTCTAAAGCACATCCTGTCCCACACTTCCTTAAGCTCTTAATAATCATATAAATAATAACTTAATTGAACATTTGTGGACACATTCAAATACTCTCCAATCACAGTTTCATTTTTCATACCAATTTTAATCTGAAAACGCCAACCATCCAAACCAAGAGTTGTAATCCACCTCAGTGTAATCCTCAGTCTCAGACCTTAATTTTTTTTTGTGGAAAATATTTGGGGCACAATTAACAAAGCTTCCCACTTATCTTAAGTTTTAACAGTTGCACTTTTGTCATGAAAAATAAAAACTCCACAACCAAACCACAAAACACAAAAACAACAGCAACAGCAAAACCAACAAAATTTCAATGCATTTTGGAAGGGAGAACAACTGGAGGCAACTGGACAAAATATAATCAATGGCACCTTTTGATGCCATTTAACTGTAATGGTACTTTCCAATGGAGACTTTAGCCTGCCACTTCTGCTCTATTTGTAGAAAAGGTCCTCAGGGAAGTCACATTAGCTTAACTCTTCCCAAAACTTCAGATAGAGCAGCTTTTTGCCCCAGACCTATCTAGTTCCATTAAAAAATTGGAATCCTAATGATCTTTGCCTCTTGCCTCCAAAAAAATAGATTGGCTCTCAGCATCTTGAACTTTATTGAATGGATTGCCTATGTTACCAGATGATTTTTCTCTGAGGGATGCCCCTGCCTCTTTTTGCCTTGCTGAATGCACTCAGGAGAATTCCGCTATGGGTCTCCAAACACAATGGTGTTACCACAACAGAAAGTATAAGACAATGAAACAATTTAGATGGGAAATCTGCAACAATACTGCCTGCCTTGCTTTCTCCCCCTGTAAGGAGCATCCTTCTTCTCACAAGCGAGAGTCCCGTACCCCCATCGCTGGCAATTGACCCGCAGTGCTATCGAATAACTTCTTGGCCAGACTCTGCATCCTCATAGCTACTGTCAAAATTAACTCTGTCCTGATGGAACAAGTATTGTTCCTTTTTTTTTTTTTGTTTTTTTTTTTTTGTTTTACAAATTTATTATATAACATTATTTTCCTACTGTATTTTATTTTCAACATCTGAAAACAGAAAACAGCCCAAATCTGCAAAATTTCTGTTGCATTTCAGTTCCATTCTGAAGTGTGTTATAGTTTGATGTCAGGCCTAGGATTTAAGACTAAAATATACCTAGTTTAATTTAGGCCTTTCTGAGGTTAATTCCTTAATATCTCTTCAATATATCTCTACTTTGTAGAAAAGGAAAACCTAGACAAGGGAGATTATGTGAAGAAGGTATATTGCAATAACAAAATCCCAAAGGCTTCTCACTATCAAAAAAAAGTTGAAAACAGAATGGAGCACAGAAGGAGATAGAGAATCAACAAATATGTCAACTATGAAAGAAAAACTGAAAGTAAATTAAGGGTTAAAAAAGAAATTACAGGTATAACTAAACCTTGCATACAGTACCTAAAGATGCTAATTAACCAAATCAGATTTGGAGTTGTCTTGGGTTAAGTTTTTTTGTTCTGTAGACATCGACAGTAGGGTTTTTTTTATGGAAATCCAGTAGCAAATAATTAGTTTGGATTAACATGTGTTCATAGAGTAATATATTTACTCTTTTATCTAGCAATAGAAATCTAAAATAAATTCAAGATTTTGCCAAGAATTAAAGAACAGCTTATTCACCTAGTGTAAATCAGAGTAGTATGAAAATCATTTTAAAATATTGTTTGCCTGAATTTCACTATTTTGAAAAATAAAATACCTCCTTCATGATTTCATTTTTATGTTTTTGAAGTCAAAAAGTATTTATCAAGTAAATTAATGTCCCCACTGCAAGAAAAATAAATAGATTTTAAGAGGTAGTTCTCAGAGCCAGACAAAGAAAATGGTGGATTTACTGTCTTTTGTGCTGAGCAGAGGCAAATATTACAGTTCCTTGTTCCATTTTTTTCTGCCATAATTTCTGAGGAAAGGGAAGAAGCTAAATCTTAGGTATATACCTGTCACAAAATTAATATTTTCTTAAAAGCAGGAGCTATCCTGTAAGGGAAGAAGGGCGCAGACTCTTCTTATTTATGGTATTTATGTATCTGACCACATCTAAGCAGCCATATTTTACACTGGACTTGGGTTTCTAAGCGCAAGAACAGGCAGGACTGGAGCACCACAGAAATATTTTAGAGCTTGTGGGTTGTATTTGCCAAAAGATCCTTGAAGCAAGGGAAGAAGTGAAGAGTAATGAAACAACAACAAAAAAATCCTTGGGAAAAAAACTTGTGAAAAAAATTGTCCAAAAAAACTATGGAAATTATAAGTACCTTGGTTTGAAGCATCCTGAGAAGATAATATTTGCTGTTACTCAGAACACAGAAATATGTTGAATTTAAAAGCAAGATAATATGGAGGTTGAAGCATTTTTTTGTACAATTTTTCTAGCATACTAATGATTAGAAGAATGTTAATTTCTCATTGGAAAAAGACCATTTAATGAAAACTGCTAAATGAAGTATAGGAAGATTTTTCCTGTCATTTTCAAATTTCACAAACTAAGAAAGCAGGAAGTCAGGTAGATTATTTTAAAAGAAGAATTATCTATTTCAGATATTATATTTTCCTTAGGAAAAACTCTTCTTACAGGGAAGAGATAGAATCTGTTTCTTAAAACAAGGTACGGTCAAGAACTTTGACTGAAATTATTTTCCAGCTGTTTAATTTTTGGAATTGCTATAATTATCGCACTGATGTTCTCTAATCAACATTTATGAACATGGTATCCATCATATTAAATCTGCTATTTCTTCTGTAGAAAGGTTTAAGCCTTTTTAACTTTGGTTCAAATGCCCTTTTTAAAAAAATTTTCTCTAACTTTTTTTTCCTTCTTATTCAAAAATTGCTTTTTCAAATAAATCAATAGAAACCTTTCAACATACCCCCTACAAGATCATATTATAAAAATGACTTTTGTTTAATCTATTAAAATCTAGATATAAAAGAACTTGGATTTAAACACATTGTATTTGGCTTTCTATTAGCATGCTCTAAATTTCATCATGGTAAAATGATGTAAAGGATATGTACTGAAATAAAAAATAAAGGTAAACCCTATGAGTTGCATCTGTTTCATTCCTGCCTTCTTACATGGATTTTGCTGGGTTTGACATTTTTTAATATTATTTTCATACATATTTTTGTGATGCTATGCAGCAGGTAAATAAACCAGAATTTTTGAATGGCAAAAGTACTTTGAGGAGAAAGAGAAGGCTGCATTCAGTTCATGCAGAGCCATAATTTGGTGTCCATAATAAAAATTCCTATTTCTAGTATCACAGTATCAGTAAAAGTAAACTAAATCCGAGGATTATTTACGTGCCTAACTTATCGCTGTTGATGTCAATACTTTCATGACTTTACTGCCATAATCATCAGCTATTGAAACTTTACTCAAGAGCTTTACACTGTTTCCATTTATCTCAACTGAAATATGAGATATCAGGTGAATTTAACATAGCTTTAAATAGCTTTCTTGGGGTTGTTATGACTCAGTTGAATGAACAGTCAATCTCAATTACACTTTTAATGTACTGAGTCACAGACATATTCATAGGATGTGAACCCTTACATATATCTTCAAGAGACCGTGGTATGGACTGGTATAATCAGCTCAGTATAAATATATATCTACTGTCCTGAAAATAAAGTGATTTTTTTAACAGTTTTTTGGGAGTGCTTTATATTTATGTTGATTTCAAAAAACCTAGTGCTAAAATGCCAACCAATCATTTCAACAGATATTCAAATACAGTAACGTTTTGGGGTCTATTGTATTAATTATAAATTGAAAGAAAGGTAATTTACTAGACAATAAGCATCTAGTGCTGTTTATTATTTCCCTCTTTTTTTTTTCCCTGTCACAATGCATCCTTCCATGCCTCTATTCACCAGAACATTGAACATGTGAAATAACATCGCTTGCTTGCCATTGTGCCTATTATCAGCTGTCATATTCTACATAGCTGGCTTATACTGAGTAATATTTCTATTTACTTCCTCTCCTTATCATGAGCTTGCTTTATTGGGTTTTTTTTCCTCACAGTAAAGTAGATGACTTCACAGCATGACCTTATAACTATGTTTTAAAAAAACATTTGGCATGCACAAGCGAGCTACTTGCATTTCTTCATACTCACAGAAATCAGATGAACTGCAGCATGTGCTACTTTAAAAAGATAGTTGGAAAAAAAATAAAACAGTTGCAGAAAATTTCCAACAACAAACATCTCGACACTGGATCTGAGAACAAACTCCAATACGAATTTGCCATCAGGGATGTATAAAGTTTATGTATTGCTTTGCCTTTTTCCATCATTTGGACTATTTTAAGGCTGTACCTGCATCTATACAGCTGTGCAGCTCCACCTTCAAATCATAGATTTATCCAGCCTGCATTCACAATGAGAGTGTGTCTGCACCTTTATGTGGGTTAAAGCAAGAGCAAACTACTAACCAAACCCTACATGGAAAATAAGTTCCAACAGTTTCAAAGTTAACTGCAATGTTCATCATTCATATGGAGGGCATTTTTTGTCTTGTTTATCAAATGTATACATAAAGTATATAAAATACTAATATATGTTTGATTTTCCATATCTATGCTAAATAAATGAAATAGTCTCTGGAGAGCTGCATAAAATTAAATCTTCCATACTCTAGACTTCCTCAATGATTGAAGTAACTAGCTCTACAAAGTAAGAAAAGACAATAATAAAGAAATATTTTCTCCCTTTGGCATTGTGTCTTCATACAGCCACATACAAGGTACAGTCAAGAGCAATTGCCATGTCAATAAAATAAGTAAGTGCCGCTACATTAGATATTTTCATTTAATTATTTAAAAATTCATAAAAGTATTTCTCTGTATGTATGCCAGTATATACATATCTGTATACGTGTGTGTGTATCTTTGTATGTACACAAAAACATGCACACAAGAAAGTGTCTCTGGCCCTATTCATTCTCCCCTCCTTGCACTTCTCTTCCTGTGAAAAAATAACATGGTATTTTATGTTCTACCACAGATCATAATAAAAATGCAGAAATACTGATGTGATTTTCTTGCTTTGTTGCTGAAACTAATGTAACATTTTCTGGATATGGCTCATCTTTACATATATCTCAAAATGACTGGGAAGGTATCCCATTCTTCCCATTCCCATTGACACCAATCAGTATTCCAAAATAAAGGCTGCTGCACACAAAGAGGAGCAGCTAGAGAAGACAGGCTCACTGGCTGTTCAGTTACGCAGAATGTAAAAGATCAGCTTTTCTCTTTCTACCTACTTCTCAGGAGTTATAGTCAACCAAACCCCTTTTACAATTCTTCTCAGTTCTTTGCATTCATTTACTATGTGTACATTATTCTGGCTTGTATTCAGAGAATATGTGCTGAATTCTAAACACTTACACTGCTCAATATTCCACCAGGAACACTGTGTACAGTGATGGTTTCTGAATGCATACATTAGGTTTACTTCCATATTAATTTTGCATATAGCTTTTTTTTTTCTTTTTTTTTTTTTTTTTAATCCTCACCCTCCCCCCTTTCCAGGAAAATGCAGTTTTTATAGGCTGCTAACCCCACTTTTCACAGAGTACTGCACTGGCTGAAAACAGTGGGTGTCAACCTGGCATTTTTCCCTCATGATACAATTTGTTTTCTTGCCAGAAAGATTTAGAGCCAGGGATACAAATTATCTGATACAAAATTACTAGCCGAAGATAGTTGTCATGCAAATATTAAACTATCTACCCTATTTGCATATTTGAAGATAACCTGCTAGAGCCACATAAATTAATTTTAAATAGTTCAATATATAAGGGAAGCAGCAAAGCATACCATGATAAAACAAGAATCTTGAATGTTTCTCCATCATTACATTTCAATTTTGGTTGGAAGATGAGCAAATGAAACCTAAATTAAGCTCTTCTACAAACATGTAAGTTGGTAGAACTTTTACAAATCTTCATTACATTTTAATGATCTGTCATATTTACAAGCAGTGTATAGTAATAACTTATGTCTAGACGCAATATCTCAGGAAAATGTTTTATGAATGAGTTAAAAATAACTCTACAAGGTTTCAGACTAGATATCAACCAGAAATTTTACTCAGATTCCAGATATGCTATGTTAGCACATTTCATTTTATATGTTTTTTTCCATTCAATTTCTTCTTGAACGCTTCTAGAAAAAGTATAGCCTTGGATGTGTATTGCACAGGTGGTAGTCCTAATTTTCAGATGCAAATGAAAGCAGCAGAGATATCTTTCTGTTGTTGGAAGTAATTTTTCCAGAGTTTAATATTAGTAAATATGAATAAGGTTTCATCCTGAAATGGTAAAATGGATTGTATTTTCTTAAGCATCTGTAAGTGCTGAGTGAATTAGTTATTGATAAATTAGAAAAAAATGCAAAATGTAAGATCAAAATATAGATGTAATTAGATAATATTATCTATAATTCAAATATTATATATAATTAGAAAAATATATCATTAGAACATAACGGAAAATAAATCTCAGAACAGATTTTACCAATAGTATTATTCACCAGAAATGTTCTTTTGTTCTTCATTTTCTCACTAGAACCACTTGGATGCAGATGACCTGGAGAAGAACTGTGCCCAGTCTATTTCCTCCACCAAGTAGGCAATTGAATACCGTATGTGCTGAGACCTCTAAAGACTTACAAGGTAGAAGGGAATGACTTGCATGTTATTTTCTGATTTCAGTTTCAACCACAGAAACATCTCCCCAGCTGAGTCAGTCATTCATTACATTTTGGCAGCACCGATAAGCCCTCAGCTTGCTTTGTAATGAGATGATGAGTTCATTTAATAAAGGAAGGAAATAAACTCTCCCTAGATCAGAACCTATTTCCTTTTGCAAGCAGATGTTGGGACACTAGAAAAATTGTATTTTATCTCAAGGGAGTGCTGCATGCCTAGAGAAGCTGCCTTATTTCTAGAGTCATTGCCAATTTGTCCTCTTTGTTGCTAGTTGCCAGCCAAATGCAGGTTTCCCCATGCCAGGCACCACACAAACTGAATGTTGCGCATCCAACAGCTATCTGTCAGTGCAGCCACGTTCCAGGGATAACTGCAATGCTCAGGTAATGGCTGGTGTAAGTTCTAAAAAGAGTAGCTTCATCCAAGAGGAACTTAACAACAGCTCCATCTGGTACCTCTTCTCGCTGCTAATTAGCTGGCAGGGCAGTGGGAGCTGGCCAGAACGGCTGCTGCATTCAAAAAGTTTGCTTAGCATGAACTATAAATTTGGATGCCTACAATTTCCCGCCCTAAGAGGTGCTCTTGGGATGATTATTGCCCTTGGCAGTTGTCTGCCTCCCTAGTCACAGAATGACTCACTTTCTTATTAAAGTAAATTAAAGAGATTGAGGTTTATTGAGTGTTAGGCAACCCACTAAACAGTGAAATAAGGCTTTCTAGAAGGGTGGGTTTAATGCCAGACCTGGACCTGAATTCAATTTGAACAGACTATCTACAGTTTTCTTGGCAAAAGAAAAGTGTGTAGAACTTGCAGATGGAAGATGTTCTTTGGAAAGGGAAGGCCCCTTTCCAGCGTGTGTATGCCAGCAGAAGAAAAGGAGAGGGCCAGTTCTGAAACCAAAAGCAAAAGAAACCAAACCAAACCAAACAAACACCAAAGAAAATAAAGCAAAATCAAGTAAGGAAAAAGGTGAATCCTAGCACCAAAAAGCACAAAGACACAGGGTAAAATAACTTACCCTGACCTTCCTCCTAGAGTGAAAGCCTTCATTCTGGGACTTTTATAATCTGTTATTACCAATAGTTCATGTAACATGGGCCCTCCATTATTTTATTGCATTCTTAATTTTTCTCAGTAAAATTTAGCATGTGACCTTTTATGTCAAGCATGAAATAGTTTCTGAAGAGCTGCATAAAATTAAATACTCAAGCATAACTGATAAGAAACTATAAAAGAAAAAGGGAAAAGAATTATCTAAATTAGTGAAATAGCTCTCTTACCAACAGGATATATCATTTTAGACTACTTATTTTGAAAAATTATGTTTATTAAAAACTTCTCATTATTAAGGCAACTAAAACTAGGCTCTTGTGAGTGAAAAAAATATTTTCTATTCTATTTTTAAAGATAAAAATACACATACACCCATACGTGAATATGGGGAACAGACTTAAGAAGCTAAATTCATTTTCTGAATTAACATCACCAAAATAAAAGAGGAGACAAACAGACTTCTTAAATACATAATATTTAAGAAGGGAAAACAGTCATTCCACATTTCAGGCCCCAGAATAATGCTGGAATGTTTACAAGCAGATTGTATAGAAACAGAAAAATTACTGAAGTTACAAAAAGCATAGCGAATATGAATTTATGAGGACAAAAAAGAATCATGCTAAACAGGTTTCTTAATTACTGGTCTACTCCATTAATTATGAGGAAACATTACTTTTTTTATATAACAAAATTGGATAGAAAGTGCAGTTAAAAGAATCAGTAATGTACTGACTTGAAACACAATGTACAGACCTTAGAAAGTATGTCTAAAATTTAAAAAAATTGCAAATTTTAGATCTGGCATAAAATCAGTCAGACGAAACTCAATAAAGATGAATTCAAAGATCTATATTTGGAAACGTGATAACAAATGCAAGAATGGCAAACAAGCAGGTACAGATGAGGATGAAATCCTGCAAAAAGGAACTAGATGCTGAGTAGATAAAATAGATTGTGAGTCAAAAGTGCAGCGCTGCTCCTTATCATCATGTCAGGCGGCTATCATTGTGGGATATAGCAAGAACAGTGTTATATATGATGACAGCTATTCTGGTATACTTATTCTAGGGAGCTCTGTTTTGGAGCGCACCTTCAGTTTTCGGTGTAGCAGTTAATTAAGCAAATGCATAAGAGAAAAAGTATATTGCATCCTGAGGAAACACTGCATCTATATACTCCACTTAAATACAAAGGACCCTGAGGTTTTCTTCAATGAAAGTGGGAAAAATTTTGTATTGTGGAACCACAGGTGAAAAATTAAAGACTACTGTAATTACAGCAAAAAGGGCGAAAGCTGCCCTGTAAAGGTTATAAAATCTTCAATGCAAGTTTTTGGATTTCAAAATTATTAACAATAACAGGGATGATCTAAGTATACTTAACACTACTTAAGACCAGAAGAACAGATAATATAATCCCTTAAGGTCCCTTTCAACTCTCCACTTTGTCTCTTCCCAAATGCACATACCATACTTACTTGATGGCACTGAGTTCCACTACTGAACCTGATCAAACAAGAGTTCCACAGCTCCTCAGAGAGCTTCTGAACTGATAAACTATTCAAAGATACAAAGAGATAAAATTCATGTTGCAGAGTTTGGGGTTTTTCCTCCTATGAATTTGAATATGTGTGGGTTTTATTAATTTTTGTTGTTTCCTTATACTTTTTTCTTTTGAAATGCCCAGTCCATACCATCTATGAATACTGGTCTTCTGTTAACTGTACTTAAAATAACAAAATTTAAAGCAAATTACTTTTTTTTATATGTTTCATATACAAGAGTCATTATATTAGAAACATAGAAATAAGTTGCATGTATTCTGAAATGAAATTACTAAACCAATCATAGTGTTAGACACTATTTAAATTCCTCACAAAATCCTTTAGGGTCCTTTTAACCAAGATCAGACTAAATAATTCATTTCCATGATCCCTCTTGTTCCCAGTAAAGTGCCTAGGAACAGAAGTGATACAGTCCGTAAACAGCATGTATTGAATTTGTCTGTTAACACCCAAACTGTCTAATACTATATAACATCATGCTAACTTTTTTTTTCTTGCTAGATATTCCAAATGCACAAAAAGTGTGCAAAGGGCAACATGTGCTTACATTGTTTTGAGATTTACTTCCTGAATGTACAGCAAATTCTGTCTTCAGGAACACACGCAGGCATTCCAAAAACAGTTATCAAAAACTCAACAAGACTGAATTTCTTCAGCAATAAACATCTAGGCAATAGTATCTTGGAGCACAAATTGTTCAATTATACTATGGTGAAGAACACCACATATACTTTCTCTAGGTAAACACCAGTATTCAAAACCAAAACATGGTAATTTTACTTTTGAGTATTTGAACACATTAGATCCTATTTTGCAATATTTTCCTTCTGAAAACTTTTGCACATAAAATCTACTTACTGTGTGCAGACATAAGGAGCAGAATGATAGCAACAATTAATGTAGTTTGGCTACATTACTTCTAGTCAAAGTAGCCTCTTGCTTTAAAACAAATTTAAAAATTAGTGAAGTCTAGAAAGCACCCTCTGAATTTTTTCCTTTCTTGAGAATTCACAGCTCCAGTGTTTAAAAAGCATGCAGTTACTCCTAATTGTTATGCACACTCCCAACAGCTAACAAGGTACCTTGCTGGTGACTTACATGTACAATTACCTCATTTTCAAACATAAAAGATAATTGAATGTGTAAATTAGTCAGAGATATCTATTTATAAAATTACGAAGGTGCATTTTTTAATGCAGCTTAATCTAGACTCGGTTTCTCCTCTTGAAATCCAAATCAAATTGGAGGGCTTAGTTCCACCAATTTCACAAGATCATAGATGTTTCCTTCATATAACTCTCCAAATCATACAGTAATTGAAAATAAAGACAGTACTTTGAGATAAAAAAATATCAGATCAAGTAAGATCAGAACAAGTTAATGAGTGCAAGAGAACCAATTTATTATTTTTTAATTAAATTGCAATAGGTATAAAATAATGCATACTTACTCCAGTGTTAGTTTTACTAATTATATGATTGATATTTCTTAAAATATTTGATATTTATAAAAGAAATTAGTTTTACTAATTATATGATTGATGTTTCTTAAAATATTTGATATTTATAAAAGAAAATATTAAGGATCCAAAAGCAACTTATTTTGAAGCCTTGTTTAACATGCACAAAGAATAGTTGGAGTATGTAGCTGAATCTTCCACACATTTAAAGCATTATTTTGTTGGACTCATTCCAAAAATCTCCCAAAGAAACAGGAAAATTGTAATGCTAGGCAAAGGAATATTATTTAATACCTGGTGATTTTAAATGCTAGGTTCTTTCTAGTCTACCATTACCTTCAAATTTAAGAGCTCATTCCAGACTAAATTCTTATACCATGCATACTACAGTGTAAGACCCCAAAGAACTTGCTCAACAAGGTGGGCTTATGGCTGTTTGTGCACTCTGAGCCGGATGCATGGGAGAAATGCCACCAAGATATCCTCAAGAGGTAAAAACAACCAAAAGAAAAGAGTTTACTGACAACTTCAGAAAATCAGAGACCTTGGGAAAAGGCTCAGTGCAACAGTTAATCAGCATAAAACAATTCCCAAAGCTTTAACTTGGCCCATTCAACTTCGTAAACTTTAAACTTATTCAATCTCAAATAACTCAAGAATTCCAAGAGGAGGAAAGTAGAAGAAGAAGAAGAAAGATAAAAAGACAGAAACTGTATAGAAAAGGATATATGAAGCTACCAACTCTTGAGTTCCAATGATGATAGATGAGAAGAATTGTGGTCCAGACAACCTGATGCCCTCATGTTCAGCTTTAAATACCCCTTGCCCTTCCCAGGTCCTTCCCCCAAGCGGACTTCCAGCCATTTGGCCTCTCAGGAGCTGGGCTGGGGGCTGAAGTCGTGGGCCTCTGGTATGCCAATAACTGGCACCGCTGCCAGGCTGGGACACAGGCCCTAGGGTGAAGGCGTAGGGCAGTTCCCTGTCCCATCACAGCAAGGTCCAGCCTGCCTCTCCCTCATTCCAAAATTTCTCAAGACATCAATGCTTGCAGTCGCTCACATACTGCTGCAAAGGAAACTTCTGCATGTTTAACAGGAACTGTCTAAGGCTGATTTGCAGCATCAAGCTCCCCAGGGAAGTGGTCCAAGCAATAGCCTCAGAGTTAAATAAGCAATTTGACAGTGCTTTCAGGCATGCGGTGTTATTTTAGGGGATGGTCCTGTGCAGGCCTGGTTGTTGAACTCAATTATTTTTGTGGGTTCCTTCCAACTCAGCATATTCTGTGATTCTGTGACCTGTGGATCTGAACATTTCAGTATTTGAAAGGGTATTTTACTCAGTCAAAGTCCAAATATAAGTTTTCATTGGCAGTTTCTTCATGAAAAAAAAATAGATATTTAGGACACCTCAGTCCATCTGTCAATTTTGTTTAAAACCTGAGGGGTAGGATCTGTTGTCTTTTCATCTGTATCATCCACCTATACTGTCCTATCATCAGGGCATAAGAGATTTAGTGCTAGGTCTTAGAATTTAGATGATAGGTGAAAATTCAATTTGCATGCCCTTAGAAGATGGAAGTGAATATATACAAAAGTCCCAGACAGATTTTATCAAGTTAATAATGGGTAGATATTCTCCACTCATGTGAAAGAATAGCTCCATTAGTGACAAGGTGGTCATACATAAGGGCAGAGCAAAGATTATAGATAATCAATACATCGTACTGAACCAAGAAAAAGTAAGTTGTGCTACTCTTGTTTTAACAATGTGTGGGTTTTGCAGGGTTTTTATTTTCAGAAGGGAAAATAAACGTAGTATAAAAGTAAATGAAAGCAAGCTAATAGATTTGAGACAGCAGCAAAATAAATTGCAGTCCAGTTTTACGTGCTAAAATTAACTCAGTACAGAGAAACTATTTTCTTTCAACATCTCTGAAACAACTAACCGATTATGTTCTCCAATTAATAATGCACTTTCCTAGATCTGTCAAAACCAGGAGCATAAGACTCAAGAACTCTAAAGTTCATATACAAGGAGGAAAAAGATAAAGTCAAGTACAAAGAATTAGGTTAATATTAATAGGTTATAAGGTTTAAAATCAGCTTTGAACGACAAGGTTTTTTTTTATTAAATAAATGAGAGGAAAAAGAAAGAGCAATAAAAAAGGCAGGTAGGGATCTGTGATAAATGATTACTGATAACTTTATTTTATAATCTGTTTCCCAAATTAGAGAATTCAGTAAATATATCTAACTGAACACCAGTAAAGATATGTTGTTACATGGAAAAGCAACAGCCAAACAAGAAAAGAAAGGACTGGTACTGGATTGATAAGGGTGAAAGAATTGAGCTGGGTCAATGCGATGAAACTCAATAATATATGTATGTCAAGTCAGATACCTTGCACCTATAGCTAAGATTTTTTAGATTTTTCATGAAGCTTTGAAAACTCACCCCTCTGATTATAGATATTCATTTTTTCATAAACCATGAATGAAATCATATATGTTTCCTTTATAAATGTAAAGGATGGACATTTTCAGAAGCTTTTGATAATACAGTACCTTGCTCATAGCCTATCTTTGTAAAATCTTCAGTCAGGATACCTCTTTTCAGGAAAAAAGAAGTTTGAACTGGAGTAATGGCAAATGAATTTTATTAGAAAGATGACAGGAAACTGAGGAAGAGATGAAAGGTGCTTGGCTTCTTCAATATTGTCAGTTTGTCCAGTGATAAGAAATGTAGCAGAGACACAAGAGCCAAGAAGGAAGTAATTTTATTTAAACTCAATAACAAACAAGTAACTGAATACAAATTACCTACTTAAATTATAATTTTTATTCTAAATCAACAACAAAGTTGCCTGTTAGAGCTAAAAAGATCCAGAATCTCTTTGACTCTTCTGTTTTTTTTTTAAAGATACTCTGCAAAAGTGTGCTCTGTTTATGGAACATCTCATACCTTTTCACCAAGTCAGTCACTTTAATGAAAGCAGTAAAAATTGTAGAGCTACCTGAATCTGTTGAGGTAATTTTGTCTCAACCTAGATATCAATTGAAAATCTGATACAATGCCATAAAGTGTTTCTTTACCAAAGGATAAAAACATATTACAACAACACATAAATTTTAGGCAAAAGAAGCAGCTCAAGGTCTGAAGTTATACTAGTGTTTTTCTGGTGATAAAACAGCGACCCCTTACACATGTAGTCAACTTCAACCCTGCATAAAAAGAGACAAACTTTTTTGCTACTTTTTTACTCTGGAAAGATCTTGAACATAATGAATTGAGAGAGGAGTCATCTGAACAGGATTCTGCTCCTCTCATGCAAATCTTTACATAGCCTTCACCAAAATGACAATAAACATGAACAAATATGTTTAAATATTTAAGAATTTTCCATGTTAACATAACAAGAACCTGCTGATTTTAAAGTGTAAGAATAGAAAAAATAATTATTGAGTTGTCAAAGCTGTCATCCTAAATAGGTTTCTAGTTACATTTTTATGTCATCTATTTCTAACTCACTAGATTTTTTAATAAAAAGAATTTAAGAATGTGGAATTATACACAAGCAGAAAACATCCAGTTTGATCTCATCCAAATACCACAGACAGTACAGGAGGTTTCCCATAGGTGATTGTTGAATCTGTATGTCTGGATTGTTTTTAAACCTCACTTACACAATTCTCTCCTAAATGTTATTTCACATGGGAAAATCACACTGCACCCTTTCCCACCTATATCAAATTATACTAATCTAGGTGTGATTTTGCTCTGTGTAAAAAGACAAATATAGTAAACCTGAACTGATTTACTGAGGAGAAAAGCAGTCAGCAGGAAGGATGAGGATTTTTTAATTCAGCTGCTGTGTTGTATAAACTTAGAGGGGAAGTTTGTTATGCAAAAAAGACAATCTATGCCAAAGGACAAGTAATTCTTCATGTAAGTGAAACAAAAAAATACAATCAGACATATGAGCATTCAGGAGAATTCCCTAATTTCTTCTTCTTTGATATAAATTATTAAACTGTAAGTCCTTGTCCTGTACAAATAGGTCCCATGGCTTAATTTTTGTGAACAAATTGAAAATTCTAAAATTCAGCACACAATTAAAGACATTTATGCAGAATAACATACACAGAATTATAAAGATTACTCTGAGGACTTGTTATAAAGAAGTTTATTAATGTCTGATTTTTTTACCCTTGTGCAAATATTCATTAGAAAGTGTTAAGATCTCTATTCCACTGTAAAAATCACAGTAGGCTTCATTAGTTCTTACAGAATAAATTAGGATTAAAAAAAAAATAAAACAAATAACCAAACCCTCTCTTGCATAAAAATCTATTTTCTTGATCAACTATACCTGCAGATATGCTGTTCATTGAAATGCTAAATCTGAACAGCAAACTGTGAATGTGACATATGCAGAAGAAATCTGCTGCTATAAGGGTAGAGGAAGCATTCTGCCAACTCACTTGCCCATCACTTGGCAGTCCTCACTTTTTCTTCAGAGAAATTCTGACCATTCTGAATGCCAATATAGACTGAGATTACCTAGGTTGGTTAGAGCATAAAAATAATGATGCCAAGACTGTGGTTTCAATTCCTGTATAGACCATACATTTAAGAGTTGGACATGATTATTTTGGGTTTCTTCCCTCAGAATATTCTGTGATTCTACATAGTGATAAATAACACTCATTTAAGCTAGCTTTGCTTGTACAGTTATAATTTTTTTAGGCTCCAAGAACCACTCACACAATTGCAGTTGACTCATTCTGTTCTCATCTTTTCAAGACGCTGTAATGCTGGCAAGGTATTCGACTACAGATAGTTCCATACTGATCAGTAACTATCCTTTCATTAATTTCTTTCATTACTATCTGATGACATCTACTTTCAGCTACTCTTTATGATGCCCTATGTTTATCAACAACATCAAAATAGCAACAGTGTGTGCTTGCAAATTCTATTATCATCTTTAAATATTGGAATAATTTTGACTTAATCTTATGTGATCTACGAGGTGAGGTGTGTAATGCATGGGAAAGCCATAAAAGGGAAGCTTTTTAAAATCATTGCCACTGTGCTGCTTGGTTCCAAAATTCCCCCTCATCTTCACTTGTTAGAAATTTTGGCTGCCATTAAGTCATTTTTTCTTTCCATTCATTAGATTGGAAAGATTGAAGTCTGCCCTAGTCCTTCTCACCAAAGGAGAAATCAACCACTCATCCACCACTAGATGAGTTTTTGCTGCTGTCCTCCTGAATGAAAAATTTGTACATCACCTGAATCTTTTCATCTATTCTTTTAACCTCAGGGTAGATATGTTAGCATCCATCATGTTAGCTCTGTCAAGTGTATGACATTTCTTTGAAGCCCATCTGAGCATCTGAAGGCTCTCCCATCCCAAATAAGATAATGCTGGGCAGACAAAGCCTATCTGTATGAACTACTTAGGTTCTGGAAGTGGACTGGTAACAACTACAATTGGGCTAGCAGTCAGAGGTGCATTGCTCCATTTCAATTATTTCTGTATTAAATCAGTTCCAACACACTTCTCTCTCTATTAAATAATCTCAATTCATAATTAAATGAGTAACAAGATGAGAATGGCAGTACCACATTCAATTATATGCAAAAATTGTATTCAGGTGGAAAGCATCAAATGACTCTACAGTGACAACTTATCTATATTACTGAAAAATATTTAACCATAAATATATTTTTTCACTTCTTTCTTCCTATTTTTTTAGCAATTCGTGTCTCTGAATTAGAAAGCTCTAAATTACTGAGAATAGATGCCAAGAAGGAAAAAAACAAACTATTTGTATTGCATTTATCCCCTGTAATATGAAAAAAAAATTAAGAAATAACTATAGGGAATTACATTACTCCAAGATAGCTCTTGCAATGCTTTATAAATATTTTTAGAATTTTTGGTTAATTTAGGAGTATCTTCCTATCAGAATGATAACAAAAAGGTTCGTTGTTTGACCACATAATGCTTTAACCACAGATGACTGATAAGTATCACACAGCAGCACACTAACTCTCACCCACAGTAGGCTGGGGGAGAAAATTAGAGGATTAACAGGCAAAAACTAGTGGATTGAGACCAAGACAGAGTAATAGGTAAAGCAAAAGCTGTGTGCTTAATCCAAATATAACAAAGAATTAATTCATTTTTTTCCAGACAGCCAGATGTTTTGTCATACCCAGGAAAGCAGGGCCCCAGCATGTGTAATGGTTACTTTGGAAGACAAATGCCATAACTCCAAACACCCTTCCCTCTCCTCTTATCCTCCACCAGCATTTGTTGCAGAGCATGACATTATGTGGCTTGGTATACCACTTTTGTCTGTTGTGGTCAGACCCATCCAAACATCTTGCCTGCTGCCAGCCTACTCATTAATGGGACAGCATAGAGCAGAAAAATCCCTGACACCGTGTACGCATTGCTCAGCACTAACTCAAACATGTCTGTGTTATCAAGACATAGCAAGGTACAAACTACTATAACGTTAACTCTAACCCAGCAAAAACCAGTGTAGACTGTCATCTCTTTCTTCCTCATCATCTTACCTTACCAAAAAAATATAAGCTGTACATCAATTAGTCTATCTGAGTGTTATGATAAATATGTTGTATTCATCCTTGTAGTTTCAGAGACCAGATCATCACTACAGGACACACTACAGCGGCTCTTTCTTCAGACCTGATGAAGTGTTTGTAACTTGGTTAATCTCCTTAGCAAAAAGAGGATCACAGTTACCACACATCTGAGGAGAAGGCAGCAAGCAGCAGTGGAGGACAATCAATAACATTACTTCCCAGCTGTGGTGGGAGAACCTGACGCATATAACACAATCCAGTCCTTGCTTCTGACCAACATTGGGCTGTTAGGAAAGGGCAAAAAGCAGACAAGCCCACACCTCACTTGCCCTATACCCACAAAAAGATCTGTAAGACATTTGTCTTAACTGATATTTTTATTCTTCTCTGTTTTGAAGTGTGGGCCTAAAAATATTTTAGTGAAATCAAACAGAGGAATTAGTGATGATACACTCAGGCCACAATGTGGTCTAATCCTTTTCTGTTCCAGGTACGGTTGAACAATAAGTGGAGTTATTAGCACCACTCATGACAGAATGTGTTAAATATTTTTTTAAGTCTCGCCGTAAGTCTCACCTTAGCCTGCAATCTTTCTGTAACATACTTGTCTTCCTCATACAGTAGAGCTTACATAAAGTTCAGCAGATACAGCCTAGGACCCCAAATCAACAAAAAATCTCATTACTTGAATCCTATTTATGCTAAAAAAAGATATATGGTAAGCTATACTTAAGAAATTATCTTTACAAATTTACAAAATAAAATTACTGAAACAAAATAACTCTAATTCTGCATTTCCCAGATTTTGACTGATTTTATCTTTGTAATTCTTATTTGGCTTTAAGAATACTCTTTCAAAACTTTTTCAAATGAAAAAGAGTGAGAGTGGGTCTTAATCTTAAAATATACTCAATGTACGACAATTTTTCTCAGCCCCATGTGCACTAGACATGCATGATTCTCCTCGAGGAACACGTCTGTGGAAAAAAAGGAGGGATCTTCAACAACATCAAAAAAATATATATTATTAAATTTATAGGGATAATCTGGACAGCCTTAAGTTCCAAATTGTATTTTATCCTACATGTTTCAGAAATATGTCAAGTGCATTCTGAGAAGTATTTTGAAAGGATAGCTGAAACTTCCTTGAGTAACAATTTACTAGCTCTGAGGTGTTTTGATACTCCTTTTTGACCCACAAATGTAACAGAAAGTGAAAATACAACAAATCAATAACTGAATTCACACAAGAAATACTGTGACTTTTAGACAAGTAACGAGGTACTTAACTTTAAATATTGCCAAAGCCAGAAACAGGAAAATGCAATTATAAAAAAAAAAACAAACAAATGAACAAAAAACCCAAACAACCAAACAAACAAACAAAGGAAATTTGAGGACAGAGAAATAGTATAATTATACTGTATGATATGGTACAGAAGCAAAGAAGAAAGCATGAGAACCACAAGAAGCCCAGAATATAAGTTTAGATTCTAGCAATCTACATGAATCCTAATACTCTCCACACCAACAATAACCTAAAGCAATTAAATTAATCCTCTGATGAGTTTCAAAATCAATGCAATTTCACCAACTCACTGAAGCATTAGTTTCAGCATAGGTGACTGAGAACTGAGGTATGTTTGCTGAACATCTGAACCTGAGGCTAAGAATTAGCAGCGAGACATTCACCTTTGCCCATATTTGTATGCTAATGAAATAGTGAAATAGTAAGTGGTCAGCAATAACTTGATATCTGAAAGCTCTGAAACCTGTTTTCTCCAACCTTTTCTTTCAACACAACATTTGAATCTTACCTTCTTATAAGAGTTTATGTCAATTAAAACTTATTGGTTTTTTATGCTACTCTATGCCTTAATTAAAAGTACACATGAGAACCTAAACTCCAGTTTTCCTAACTCTCATAATAGACAATATACTTAGGAAACCTAATTATCAATTTTCAAGTGTGATCATTGCACATATGGGATATGTTTCCTTTTCATCGCTCTGTTAATTGGATGCAGATATTTTGTTTAATTTGTTTTCTACCCATAAGGGATGACGATTATGTTAATGAGAAGCCAAACACTCAAGAGTTGAGAAAAATTGATTACAGTTTCAGAGAACATTATCTTGGGTTTTTTGGTTTTGGTTTTGTTTCATCCTGGGTTGCTTCTCTGTCTTGAATATTGCCCTGAAACCCTTTTGCTAAAAATGATATGGCCCTATGAAAGAACACATGAAACTTCAGTACAGAGAATGGGCCACACCTTGCCCAGACACAGAAAGGGAGCAGAAAAATAAAGGCAGAAAAGAGACAGGGAGGAAAAAAATATTATCAGCTCTTAGATCCTACATTGGTCCTGCTGAGCAGATGGTCCAGAGCTGGGATAGTGAGACAAAGAAAAACAGAAAGAGGAAAAAAAGAGAGAGGGAGACTCATCCACTTCCTTTTACAATTAACCTTTTATATATGGGGGATAGAATTCTTGTTCATTGAAAGGCAAATGTATGTAAAAATAAAGGAACAAGCTCATTCAAGTGGAGCTTTTTGATGTCTCAGACTAAAATTGGTCATATAAATCCACTGCTTTTGATAAAATCCATAAAGAATTACTGTATTGTCAGGACAAATATCACTGTAAATTGGGTTTAATCAAAAAAGATTTTGGAATTAAAGCCCTACTACCTGAGTAAAAATCAAGATGCAGAATAATACTCTGCAAATGAATGTTCTACTAAAAAGTCCAAAGCAGTAATTTTAATTACAGAAATTTTACTCCTTGCTAAAACATTGTTTAGGATCAATTAAAGGCAAAAGTAATTTCTCTGACAATTTATTTCCCTTCTGCAATGTTTAAGATCCTAAAAACAAGCCAATCAATTCTGCTCTTAACCCCCTCAAAAGACAAATACAAGTCACTGATGTCATTCTTATTTCCCATAAAATTAATTAATAGGAAAAAGCTTCTTTGAAAGACATCAAAAGTAATTCCTTCAATTATTTCTTTCCAATATGCAACAAAAATTCATTAAGCTCAGCTTCATTCTGAAATTTCAGAGCAATTTATTCAATGAGTTTATTTTAATTCACAAACAAGTTAATTACCCCAGGTCCTGTTCCTCACAGTTTTTCTAGGAAAATTCCTCCCTTAATTGAATCTACATGCTTTCTTCCATCTTTAAAAGCTATAAATTTGTCTCAGCATCATTTGAGATGCTGGCCATAAGCAAAGGGCTAGATCCTTAAATGGCACTTGCTGTGCACCTAGAGATTTTCAAGCACCAGTCACAGTTCAGAATCAGCCACAAACTGAGCTGTTCCTCACAGCTGCTATAGTCTCAAAGCAAAATTTACAGCGATAATTGCTCTATGTTTCTCAAGTAGTCAGCAAAGCAAAACTTTATGTTTCTACCTCCTATTCTGCTCTTTTGGCATTGGTGATGTGCAAGCATCAGCACCACAAGTCACATAGAGATATTAGCATGAGCTACAGGTGCATTAATTTTCCCTCTCAAATACTTAACAGAAAAATGAGCGTATTCATAAAAGTTACAAGAACTTGTAATGCTTTTGCTATTTAAGCCTGGTATTGCACATACGCATTTCTCTTTCAAAATGAACCTTTAGTACTTCTCTGTAGATGATAAGGGACTAAAACATTGCTTCTCAGAAAGTCATTCCTGTTGCCTTGATACAGGTTTCATTCCATAAAGATGATTAAAGTAGAGGGAAAGACTGAAGTGTTGAAGAGCATATCTGCAGCCTTTCCAGAAAACACCTGTGAGCCCTCAGGCTACCATTTCAGGACCCTACAATCAAGCACGCAGAGATGAGCATCATTGCCTCCTCTCCACAGCTGGCCATCCTCTTGCTTAGGAATGAAAACACTTTACTGGAATAAACTACTACAGAGGCGCAGACAAATATTTATGGAGCCTGGTATTTTTTGTGGGGCATAATTTTTAGAAAGTACTAACTCTAAAAAAAGTAGCCTACTAATTGAAGGTGACAACTTACATTTGAAGAAAGAAAAATGAGTATCATTCTTCGTTTTTGCAAATGGCTAGGCATGGGCAATGTTAGAAAAACAAGAAAAATGTTAATAAATGTTATAGTGAAATGAATAGAGAATGCAAATACTATTTCACTTAACTTTTAGGCAAAATTTTAATAAGTTAAAAATAATCACAATAAATTTTAACCCTGTAGATTCTTTTCTTCCCATTCCTTTAACGTTCATCTTTCTTTCAAATATACATGAACTAGTGATATTGTACAGTTAGAAAGGATTCAGGCTTCCTTTTCTCTTTACTCTTTTAACTTAACATTGTCTATAGGTGATTATAATTGTCATCAAATAATAAGAGATCAAAAAAGTAGAAATCAGTAAAACTGTCCAGCTGCAGACAGAACCCTTAAAAAATTCTGTCCAAAAGTGGTTTTATTAATATACTTCTTTATAAGGGCCAGAAAGCTAATATATTCCCCACAGATATTTTCCATTTACAAACTATTAGGCATTAGGTCTAGCCTTGCAAGGTCTAGGAATGATGGATCTCATGTCCAGACTCCAGTGAATTCATTTCTGCTCCAAATTTTTTTTTCACAGGCAGATCTGAGGAAAAGACACATTTAATGTTCAGCAAAGTAATGTTCAGCAAAGGATAACTACAGCCCTTTGTGCAACCCTTGAAGGAATATGCCTCCCAAATATTATGGGGCTTACAGTTCCTCTGTGGCTTTAAACACCTTTCAGATTATCCTGGTTAATAACAAAGTCACCTTTAAGCCATTGCTACTAAGTTTATTCTGAAATCATCAGAAAAGAAACTGGGTCATTATGAAAAGAAAACACCTTAAGAGAAATGTGATTGTAAATTGATGGATGTATGGAGTACTATTCTAACTGAGAATACTAAAGACATTAATGTGTTGAGAAGTCAAAGAGATAACCTAGAAAAGAAATCTGCTGTAAAAGATTGATGGATATTTGTGAAGGCATGGCAATAAGAAAAACTATTTTTTATTATTTGCACTGTATTACAATATTTTGTAATATAGTATAACAAATCTTTCTGAGGAAGTTGCAGTCTCTTCCTACTTTTACTGCCTTGATTGAAAGACAAGGTTACAGGGGATTGATATTTATCACATTGCAGTGCATTTTACCCAAACTCACACTGATTGATGAGCTACCTAGTAATCATTTCACCCAACACTGAAATCTGGTTACTGTTTCTGTGCAGATTAACAGCACCTTGTGCCAGTAAACAAAAGCACTAGATCGCTGCTTTCTGGAGCCCTTACCCAGCATGTTGTGAAGACTGTCAAGGCCAGTCTAATTCTTTGACAGCTACAATCTGCTGTGTTTTCAGGTGGGAACCAAGGATACTGCCAGGAGCACTCTGGACAATATCAACAGAGGCAGTCACAGGTATGAGCGCCCAGGTAGTGTTTTACTCTCTCCTGCTGTGAAGGGAAAAGGCTTGTTAAGAAAGTGTCACTGGTACTGCATGCCATCAGTTGGTCGCAGAGCTGGTATCAGCAACAGGGTTTTGGCTTCCATGCCTGTGGGATGCTGATTGACCAGCAGATTCTTGGGAGAGACAGGATTCAGCTCAGTAAGTGGAGAAAGGGTTTTTTTCCAGGAGGATGATGGATCTGGTATGATGGGTTTCAAAGTGAGAATGAAGCCCAGGGAGCATTAGCAGCAGCCTTCTGATGAAGGAATGTACAGGGCTGAAAAGGAAAGAACCTAGAGAAGTTGAAGAGAAGCAAACACAGAAAGAACAAAATTGAGCCTAGAAGGTGTAACCTCAAATATTTTCATATAAGTGGATAGCAGCTACCCTTATATGGAAAAATAAAATCACAATCTTTTGAGTCATCCTAGAAGGTGACAGAAATCCACATTATTTTTGATAGGTCCATTGGTGTGGTTTAGAGTTAAAAGACAAATCATCAGTGTTTATGAATGTATAGTGTTAATTTTAGAGCAATTTGGTTGCAATGGAAAGAGTTTATACAGATGTTTTGGTTAGTATTATCTATAGTAGTATAGCAATAAAACATTTAAGGAAAAGAAAGATAAAGGATAAGAATAGAAAGGTATCATCACCTGGATCCAGCAGAAAGATGTGATGGTTGCCATTTAGTTGTCTCTTGGTTGAAGTGATGGTCACAGTGTTGATCCACCCAAGGTTAGGGAAAGCCCATGAAACACAAAGTTCATTGGGTTAATACACATTTATGTTTAGGTGGAAACACGCATGTGGGTTCCCGGGGAGTGTAGTTTTACTCTGTCTATTGCAATACAGTGAATTTTGCTCAGTCCTCTGGAGGAAGGTCCCAGAAAAAAACCACAATACTTCAGGGACATCTGATGGTTTACGAAGCCTTCTAAGACACAATTGCTGCCTCTTGCTTCAGCATGTTTAAGTCCCACCAGAAAGGATGAATACTTCAGGCCCACTTGTGAATGTCCCATAAAAACGTAAATCCCCATCTTCCCTGGCTGAGCAGAGGGAGGTAAGGGGAAGTTTTACAACTGAGCCAGCCATCGAAGGGAGGATATGGATGATGAAAACACCATCCCATGTCTGCAGGGTCTGTTTCTTACCAGCATTCTCCCTTATCTGGCTCAACATCAAGATCAAAAATCTCTTCTTCTCCCCCTAAGTTTGTAAATAAAGCACCCTGCCACAGACAACAGAAAATTTTGGGTCATTAACCATTAACATTCTAGTCTCTCCCAAACCTAAACATAAAATCCCACAAACTCAAATATGAAATAGGATGATTTTGGAAACTCAGAATGCTGGAGTGTCTCTTTGAACCATCTGTACACTAATGCACATAGTCCTGAAGTTTCTGGGAGAGCATGACAAAAATCTTTGTTGTGCCAATGGCAGAGGATTCAAAAAGGAGATGTGCTTTGCTGTACCTAGTACTTACAAACTAGAAAAAACTGGTTGTGGTTTGAAAGCTGTTTGCAGTATTTAACAAATGTACTTATCAAGAGTCCTCTATCCCAGTGAGCAGGAAATAAGATTAAAATGTCAGGACAGGAATGAGCAAGTAGCTCCTAAGAAAACTCACACATTAAAACAGAAAAAGAAAGAAGGTCAGATCAAGGACAAATACTCTGACGGGATCATAGAGACACTGTTTGAGCATGGTTAATACATAGCTAGAGAAAGCAAGCCCTGCCTGGAACTTGATATGGGTAAGGGATGCCAAAGACACTAGTTCATTCTCTAAATCAGTAAGTGGGAATGAGAACATTAGAAGAAATGTAGGCCCCTTGCTGAATGTGGCCAGAAGTCTGATGACATTGTGTATGAAAAGGCAGAGGTAATGAATGCCCTCTTCACCTCAGATTTTATAACCAAGTCTGGCCTTCAGAAATTCCAGAACTGAACCAAATGGACTTCAGACTACTCTTCCAGCATCAGCCATTCTGTGATTCAAAGTGTTAATGCAGAGTGCTCAGTCTGGCTTAGTTCATTTACCCCAGGTACAAAACTGATTTTGGAGGGTGCACTCCAGCCATATGTGACATAGGGTGCCTGACCATGGGGTGTAATTTGACCATAAAGAGTTCTGAAAAGAAATGCAACCTTGCAAGACTGCCAAAAACTTGACAGTTTCACTATGCGTGCAACATGTGGTGCTGCTTGCCCCAGGATCCCTTGCAGTGACAGAGACAGCTGAAAATCTGAAGTGAAGCAGGTCACCAGAGACCATGTCAGTGACTGTAAGAAACACTGTCTGCCTTCAGTTTCCCTGCAGCTTCCAAGACCCATGCTGGGCAAGACCCTGGCAAATGGTATTTGGCCAGTGAAAACCCAAATTACTGCTTTGCTGAGGTCACTGGTAGAATTTTGGATTAAGTCTAATGGAGTGATAAGACAGCACAGAGAACAAAATCAATGTGTAATTCAGACATTATAATTTCCAGAAGATTCTGGCATAATAGAAACAAAGCTATAAATTCAACCTTTCACATGCTGCCAGTAGAAGGGACATGACAGGGAAAAGTACAGGAAAAGAACTATCCGTGCCAAATAAAGTGTGTTGCCTTTGCACAGCCAAATGATGAATGTGTCTTTTTGCTACGGTGCCACGCGGTTATTACAATGGAATTTTATCAACTTTTCTTGACATGTACATCCTAAGCCAGAAACTCCTCAGAAAAGCTTTTTTTCCCTTATTTTATCTTTACTAACACTGCATCTGTCAGTCATTACCATAACCCAACAGACTTACATCTAACATAGAATGCAGCAGCAGTTCTTTTTATTAGTGGATAGTGAGAGAGAGGACAGAGACATAATCCTGTTAAATCAACAGTCAGCAGCTGCGTTTCTTGCTTTCTTATATTTACTTTCAATGCATTTTCAGTGTTGACAAGCCCATTTTTCATCCTCATGTTGAATGATTAGTATTTATGAAAATGAACATGTAAGATACACATTTTTTTGTACCTGGCCTCATTTGTCAGGAGATGAGATCATTCAATGCAATTAGGGTGATGACAGAGACTGATGGTAAATGATCATATCAAAGGATTGTTATAGTTTTCTTTTTAGTATTGTCATACATTATACACTGAGTTGCATTATCTTGAAGTTTGGGAATTATAATAAAGAAATTTCAGTTATATGAAGCTCAAAATTGCCTAAATTTTCTTATTCCCAGGAACAAATGAGAGGGAGAGGGAGAGGGAGAGGGAGAGGGAGAGGGAGAGGGAGAGGGAGAGGGAGAGGGAGAGGGAGAGGGAGAGGGAGAGGAGACCCCAAATCACCATTTAAACTCAAATATCAAGGAGGAGTTACATTAGCTATACTTAAAACAATAAGAGTCCATGCCAAATTTGCTTATGATACTTTTAACTGCTTATTACGTTGCAGAAGCTCTTGAATTTTCCTTCTTTTCTTAGACTTACTCCTGTCACATCTGGTGTTTTTGTTAGGAACAGAATGGAAATTAAAGTCTGATAATAGTGCCAATCACAACAGAAACCAACTTTTGACAACTTGGTTTGAAAAGTAAAGGAATAAATTCAGGAGATTTTCAAATAAGCTAAGCATTTCAAAGCATACTGAAAGATTTTTGCATAAGAAGTTCTAATTTTTATGTTCAGATATAATTGGTTGGAGTTCTTATTGTAACTCTCTTTTTAAAATATTTTTTCTATCAAATAACTGTCATTTAACTTCCATCTTTTTGAAACAAAAATCTTCAGAGTCCAATATCAATTGTTCAACAGTAAGGAGAGGGAATAAAAATCATCTCAAAAGGCAGATCTCAAAAGGAATTCCATAATCTAGACCAAAATACCATTATGTTTGGCTTCTCTACATGAAAGTACATTAGAAATTACCTGAAGGACAGTTTGGTCTTGCTATTTTTCTCTTCGACTTAATCCAATTTTGGTGCTGTCTGGTTTTCTCTAGTCTCTTGAATTGCCTTTTCCAATCAATAAATCAACTCCTCAAAGAGGATAAAACTGTTTTCTCTTTTCTTTTCTTTTCTTTTCTTTTCTTTTCTTTTCTTTTCTTTTCTTTTCTTTTCTTTTCTTTTCTTTTCTTTTCTTTTCTTTTCTTTTCTCTTCTGCTCTTTTCTTTTCTTTCATAAGCCCATAACTCTTTCTGAAAAAAAAGGTTATGATTTGTAGGGGAAGGAAAAAAAGTGGTTTATAGCTGAATACAATATATCAGATATTTTTTAAATTAATCATTGAATTTTGTGTAATTGCGCTTCCGAGTGTGGTTGTAATGAAACTGGAACTCTGCTACTTAATCTGAAAACTGATTTCCATAATTTTTCCACCTACATTGTTGATGCAGAGATTAAATTTATTCTGTTCAGCCTTATTTTTGGTCAAAATATTCACAAATATACAATTTACATTTACCTCTTCACTCTCAATTTTTACTACATCTTTAAATGTTTAAGCTTTTAACTATGGTAAAATTATACTCTTCTGGTATACCACCAACATATGACTTATGTTTTAATACAGAATCCTGCACTACTGGATCCATCAAAATATTGAGAAATATCATGCCGAATTCCTGTGGTTCCTGTGATTTGCCCTTCAGTTCTCTGGTAGCTGTGACTGTGCTCTATTCCCAGTCCAGGAAGTACTTTACTCCAGGCTGCCTGATCAAGGGGAGCCTAATACCCAAGTCTTAGCTCAGCCTACAGGAGGCATTACACTTGCTGGCTCCTGTCCTGCTGGGGCACTTCAACCACCCTGACAGCTGCTGGGGAAGTGGCACAGCCAGCTGCAGGCAATCCGGGAGACTCCTGGAATGCACGGAGGAAAACTTCTTGAGCCAGGTGATAGCGCTGCTAGAGAGGATATGATCCTGGAGCTGATGGCCACCAAGAGAAGGGAGTGAACCAGGGGCATCCAGACTGGAGGCAGCCTGGGCTGCAGTGACCATGCACTGGTGGAGTTTGCAGTCCTGAGGGATATGGGTCAGGTAAGCAGTAAAGCTAGGCTCCTGAACTTTAGGAAAGCAGACTTTGAGCTCTCCAGAGAGACAGCCACTGGGCCCTCCAGGGAAACTGCCCAGAGGATCAAGGGAGTGGAACAGAGCTCGCAGATCTCTGAGGAACTCTCCCATTGGGCAAAAGAGCTGACAATTCCCAGAAATAAGAAATTGGGCAAGGAAGGCTAGAG
The DNA here is from genome assembly GCF_035770615.1 of Melospiza melodia melodia. NCBI lineage: Eukaryota > Metazoa > Chordata > Aves > Passeriformes > Passerellidae > Melospiza > Melospiza melodia. The sequence goes on along the minus strand of NC_086226.1, from coordinate 57,078,694 downwards.
ACCAGCATGGCTGAGTAGGGTGTTACAGGTCAGACAAAACCAGAAAGAAGCAAGTGCACCAACATTTGAAGCTGCAACTGGTGACCTGCAAATGATATAGAGACAAAGTTTGGTTGTGGATGGAGTGAGAAAGAACAAGATGAACCTGGAATTGAAATCAGCAAGGGGCACAAAGCAGAATAAGGAGGTCTTCTATAGGTATGTTAATCAGAAAAGTCAAAGTTGTACATCCCTTACAAAAAATAGATGAGATGTCTGAGGAACTGAACAACTTTTATGACTCAGTCTTTAACAGCAACCTCTCTTCTCAGACCTTTCAAGTGAATGGGCAGCAGGATGGGGACTGGCAGAAGCAACGTCTCTTCCACTGTAAGTAGAGATCAGATTCATGACCATCTGAGGAACTTCAATGTGCATAGGAGTATGGGACCTGGTGAAATGCTTTAGGAACCAATGAACCTTGATCTGAGAACTAGGGTTCTGAGGAAATTGGCTGATACAGTTGCCAAGACATTCTTCATGACATTTTGAAAGTCATGCTTGTCAGGTTCCAACCAGGTGGCCGGAAAAAGGGAAAATTGTGCTCATCTATAGAAAGGAAGGTTCCGGGAGGCACCACCCTCTCAGTCTCATCTCTGTGCCTAGGAAGATCGTGGAATGATCCTCCTAGGAGCTCTGCTATGGCACATGGAGGACAGGGAGCTAATTTTCAGCACAACCACAGATTCACCAAAGATGGAAAGCAACCTCGTGGCCTTCTATGATGGAGTGACTTCATCAGCGGACAAGGAAAACTACAAGTGTCATTTATGTGAACTTCTGCAAGGCCTTTGACACCATCCCCAACAACATCTTTCTCCCTGAATTGGAGAGAAATTGATTCAACGTGCAGACTCTTGGATCGTTAAGATAGTAGCCAGATGGTCACATCCAGAGGGTAGTGGTCAATGGCTTAGAATGCCAATGGAAATCAGTGACAAGAGGGATCCATCAGGGATTTATACTGGGACTTGTGTTATTTAATATCTTCATTAATGGCATAGACAAAAGAATTCATGCTGATCAAATATTTAGAGGACATTGCGCCTGGGTGGTGTAGTTGACAGACCTGCAGGACAGGATGCCATCCACAGAGACCTGGATGAACTCGAGAACTGAGTCCATGAAAATGTCATGAGGGTCAACCAGACCAAGTGCAAGGAGCTGAACCTGGGTCAGGGCAATGCCCAGCACCAGCACAGGCTGGGGATGAGCAGATGCAGAGCAGCTCTGCCCAGAAGAATTTGGGGGTGCTGGTGGGTGAGAGGCTGGACATGACCCAGCCATGGGCACTCCCAGCCCACAGAGCCAAACGTGTCCTGGGCTGCATCCAGAGCAGCGTGGGCAGCAGGGGAGGGAGGGGATTCTGCCCCTCTGCTCTGCTCTGCTCTGGGGAGAGCCCACCTGGAACCTGCATCCAGCTCTGGGCTCCCAGCACAGGGAGGATGTGGAGACTGTGGGAGTGAGTGCCGCAGAGTTCTTAGAGCGTTGGAGCATCTCTCCCACGAAGAAAGCCTGTGGGAGTTGGGGTTGTTCAGCCAGGATAAAAGAAGGCTCTGAGAAAACCTTTTTGTGGTCCTTCAATTATTAAATAGGAATAAGAAGAATGGGGACAGACACTTTAGTACGATCTATAGCAATAGGGCATGGGGTAATTATTTTAATTAAAAAAAAAAAGGATTAGATTAGACATAAGAAAGACATTTTTTATGATGACAGTGAGGCCTGGAACAGGTTGCCCTGGAAACATTCAGGTAGGGTTGAATGATCTAGTTGATGTTCCCTACTTATTGCAGGGGCATTGAACTTGATGACCTTAAAAGCTCATTGCCAAGCCAAACTATTCTATTACCTTCATAATGGTGATAGAAAATACATTTAGGAAATATTGCATCCAATCTTAAAAGACAGTAAATATAGAGAAGTAAATAAAGAATTTTTAATTAATTGAAGATATATTCTGAGGTACCCTGAATTCAGAACAAACCTATTTCAGAGTGTATTTTGCCTAAATGATATCATATAGCATGATAAGTAATGTGTTTAGATGTTACCTTTGAAAGCTTTAAGCAGCTCTTCTATCTGTATGTTGTTTCAGATTTCTTTGTGATTTAGAATACTACATAGCATTAAATCTTATGACCTGCTTAAGAGTCACCCTGGGTTGTCATTTTATCATTGTATTGCTAAACCGGATTGTGTGTCCTAATTAAAATTCAAGACAAAATATTTCATTTTCTTGTGTGGAATATATAATTTTATTTGATTAAATTTTAAATTCAAAAATGGTTTTCAACTATCAATGTTTGAACATTTCAGGGCTGCTGTACAGTAATAGGTTCAGTTTCATGAAGCTGTGTGTTTCTGATCAAAAATAGTGTCAAAAGATTTCTTTATCAGTACAACTACATAATGCACCTCAGGCCTGGCCTCATTCTTTTCTGATTTAGGAATTCTTTTGATCTTACAAATTATGTGTAGCTTTATGGCACATAAAAGGAACAAGAGAACAGTATATTCTTTGTTGTGGAGACTATGCAGTCTAATGATTTGAATGAAGGCTGAAGAGGAGAGACTAGGGATGGGGTTCCTTCACAGCAGAAATAAGTCATCATAAAGGGATATAAACAACTGTAATTTATAATAGTAGTCTGATTACAGCAGGGATTAAGTGTTTTGTTCTAAATTTTAATGAAATTACTTTACATATCCCCTTCATATGTTTGGGTAATACTAATCTTCCTAAAATTATGAGTAGTATCTACTATGAATGCATATTAGTCGTCTCTTCAAAAGCTGTAGTAATCAAGAATAACCAGAACTAAGTTTTTATCTCATTGTTTTCATATTTTCATAGAATTTTTATTTTTCTATAATCAAGTCTGTGATGGAATAATTTTTCATTTTTATTAAGAAGAAACTCTACACATTGTAGAAAAAATCTGGTTTTTAAAATCATTTCTCATCCATGTCAAAATGTATCTTTAACTCTATATTTAGATTCCTTTATATAGATTAATGACCATCTTTTCAGCAGTTTTTCAATTTACTCAAGGGCATGATAAACATTGAAGATTGAACCTGATTGTCTATTTGAAATATCCTATTGCATATTTATTATTTTCTAATCTTAAATTATTTTCTAATTTTAAAGAATCTACATTTTTCAATCTACTAAAAGTAAACATGCCAGTGAAATTAGTAAATAGGTGCAGTAAACATCCACTGTTTTCAGTATGCATTTTTGGGTGAATAACCTTGTCGTCTCCGCATACTTTTATCTGCATCACCATTCAATTTAGATTGCTAATTCTCTAGGCATATTTAGCCCTTTTTGATCAAACAATATCAACAGTATTTAATCAAACAATATAAAATATCAAAAGAAAGCTCTAATATAATGCACAGAAAAATGCATATCTCTGGGGGGAAAAAAAAAAAACCCAGAGCAAAAAAAACCAAACTACAAACAAAAAAAAAGTATCTTGATTTTGAGCCCAAGATGCCGAGGTCAAAATACGCCTTTAATGTAACTAAATACTACTAACCAGATGATGTTTCTTGATTTTACAGGTCTTCAAGTCACTGAGTTCAAATTTGATATGGTATGCAGAGATACTGACAACAAAGTTATATCATTTCAGACCATCACCAGGATCACCAGGATGATCACCAGACACAAAATATTAGATGTAAAATATGAACACGTAATTCATAATGGTTGTGATGACACCGATTGTTAAAGACATATATTTAGCATGGGTTGTAGAGATGAGAAATTTGTGTACATTTGTGCAACAGAAAGAATGAGTGAAGGCTGTATGAAGTGCTCTTGAATTGCATCTGTAACCTGGAACACTGTAACAATGTGGGGTACTAGTGAGAACCTTTTTCTGATATTCTTAGTGCAGTAATGAGGAAATAAAATTGTAGAGAATTAGGAATAAAAAAACATGATAGGAAGAAAGTAAAACAGTATTAACCCAATTTTCATTAGGGAAGAAAGTTATTAGAAATAAAATAACTAATATGACAAAAGATCATTTAAGTCTATATTGCACAATTACAAAATTAATAAATAATAAATACTGAATTAATGATACAAATATATGTCCTTTTAGATTAAATCAGGTATGGGTTGCTGAGAGGTTTTCTCCTCTGAATAAAAAGAACCCATGACCTGAAGGAAAAATTAGAAAATTTTCTTATTGTACCTAAGGGAGTTTGGAGGTGTACAGTAACAAATTGGATTCTGGAAACATGATTTTTGGTTGGTTGGTTAATTTTATAAATTAAATAAAACATGCATTGAATACATTTATTTAGATATTATAAATACTATTCTCTATTTCATATATTGAAAAGAATTTCAGAATTCTAATTTTATTGAATGTTAATTGATAACATATGATCCAGGTATCTTCCAGCCTCCAAACCATCCAGTTTACTATCCAAAGTTTATAGTGCCAGATCAATAAACCTGATGATCCTGTCTCTACAGACAATATTGTCTCGTGTGTTTTATCAATTACAGCATTCCCCACTTTCATGAAACGTGAGGACTGTAAGCACAACCAATCCAACAGATGTTCAACATTTCCAGCTTTCCCTGAAATAAAATGCTCATTCTGACTGCTTGAGGGCAGACAATGTTTTTCAACTTAACACTCTTTCAGAATGTAAATGAATAGCTGGATGTTGTTGCATTCAAATTCTTATATTGTGTCTCCACCTTGTTCAGATTTTTTAAAGATGTTCAAACCATCTCTTAGAAGTTCAATAATTTATGTTTGTTCAAAAGTTATAGAACTGCAAAGACATTTTCCAATTCTATTTAAAGGTTATGAAAAATCAATATAAATGCATCCCTAATACTTCAAATTTTTATTACTTATGTTAATGTAGTATAAGAAATAGCCTTTTAATGTTTTCTACTCTATGGTAAAATAAGCATATCCATGTGTTATGTTCTAAAATATGCTATTTAATTCAATATTCACTTTCAAAATGCAACATGTATGGTAAGATGCAGCTATCTGCGCCTTCATGAATGACACACACCTACAAACCGCTTACTTATATTACAAGATACTATTTTGGGAAAGATAATCTGTGATGTGATACAAAGTATTTAAAAAATGAAAAAGTTAGGGTCGAATTTCATCCTGAAATAAGCAAAACAGTCTATCAGAACTTCAGAAATCAGATCACAAAAACGTTTTGATCAAACATTTTTCTTTGAATATATATGTTACTATAGATACCTGGTTACTAAGGTTACAACCAGATCTGTAAAATAATAAAAGATCATGACAGATGTGATAACTCATAATCTCAGTAGGAATCTACAGTTCTTTGATTTGAACAAAGATTTTCCTTCTTTGATTACCATTTCAGCATTTCTATTATTATCCTTTTTGTGGTGGTTACTCTAGCGTTTAAAAAAAGAATGAATTACTAAGGATGCATTTAACTGTATTATCTAGCACTGCCATTTATGATAAAGAATTCAATCTCTAAAGAATATTGTAATCAAAAAAGTATGCAGTTCTTGATAGAGCCTGGAAATAAGGAAAAATATTTAGTGTCAAGACCAGTTAGAAGTCACAGACACAAGGAAAACGACTTTGGTCTACTGTTTAATTTCATTCTGAAAAATGCATTTTCCATCCTTTATTCTTGAGATTTACAAAGTTGTGCAGTAGGTGCGTAAGCTAAGCTTTGCCAAGCACTGCATGTCATTGTGCTGCAAATGGTAGAGCCCTAGGACTGTATAAAACCTGTACAGAGAAGTGTTTTACCCCACCCAGTGGTACCACAGAGAAGTTGAAACATGCGCAAGCACTGGAAGCACATACACCCATAGATATGGGACTTTTATGTCATCTTTCTTCAGGGATTTTATGGGCACCATGTTTTAAAATCTAGCTAGATACCTGTATCAATCACACCCTTTGAAATGTCCGAATCCCCCACACAGACTTGTCCAATAAAGCCATTTTCATTATCCAAAAATGCCTTTTGTCTCCAGGCAGTCATTGCATTGCTTGGGGCCCACTGGCAGAAGGACAAGAGTGACTATATCCCAGAGCTGTTAGACATTAGGATTGACTCTGTTAGACATGAAGCTACAGGATATCAGCAACACTCTGCTCCTAGTCCTACACCCACTTGTAAAACAATTTGAAACAGATCCTACATCTTTCCAATCCCCTAAGTTCCCAGGATCAGCCAGTAGCTGTATCGCTGTGCAGTCCAGGGAGTGTGAGCATGGATGTCCGTATAACCATGTCTTCTTCTGCAGATAATATAATTTAATAGGAAAGATCTAAAGATCTGGTGTTCACAAATCCACAGGGACAATGTCCTGACATGTTTCATAACAGGTATAGAAGAAAAGGAAGGTTGTTCTCCTTCAAGATTGCTTGACAAATTTGTGATGACTAAGTGGAAAAAAAAAAAGGTAAAAATAACAAAAGAAACACTTTAAAGCTAGGAATTTGGTCAGCTACCCAAAGTGTGAGGCAAATAATCCTTATTTGAAAGTGTTCTAATTTGAAATCTAACATTTCAAATTGTTAATTTTTAGAAGTCCTTTATAAAGTCTGAGCAGGCAAGGCAAATTTATTAAGGTCAATTTATTAAAGTGAGTTGGAATTCATTAAATATTCTTAATCATAATTAAGCCCTAAATGACATGTGAGATCAATGCAATTGGTAAGAAAACATGATAAATTGCTGTATACCACAGCTTAGATGTTTAAATATTGGTAGCCCACAGTTTTATAGAGCACTAACAACTAATAACTTGGGAAAAACAAGTATAATATAGTCTTCCTAGTATATATAGAGGAAAAAAAGGAAAGCAGAAATTAAGTAAATTACCAAATTACCATATCCTACTAATGGAAAATAATCCTGAATATTCAAATCCCTGAAAGAGAAGGAGTAAATTTAAAACTTAAAAAAATCCATACCAACTAAATGGGAATATGATGAGAATTTAAATCTGAGCATTCACTTCTGCTCAACAGCATTTTCAGCTTTGAAATAAAGATCAATCTCTATTTTAGACAAGAAGTTATTTTAAAAATTAATAAAGACATTTAGCAATTTTTTCATAATCGGAACTGTCTAAATAAATATGTGTTTTGGAGACCAACTCTTTTAACACTTAAAATTATCTGGCTTAGATATCTGATTTTTATTTACTAACTCATTATTTTGTTCCAAAATGCAAATTTCTACTAAATACGTTATTGAAATATAATTTTTTTTGCCTCCATCTGAATTTGGTGATAGTTTACAAATATTCTTTACCTCCACTTGAAATCCACACATGTAGTCTCATTTCTAGCTCTGAGAGAAGATGATGAAATATAACAAAAGTCAGAAGGGAGGTTCTACTTCCAGGTCTTCTGAAAGATGTTTGGACAACACAAACAAAGCACAACTTTTCCTATTCTTCTCTTTAACAATGTGAACTGTAGAACAGAAAGCAAAACAAAACCTGTTTCCAAATTCTCATGAACTGCCATACAGAAATTGATACCTGTCCTTGGGCAGCTGGATCTCACTCCAAATAACATCTGTGGAGAACAGTTTATCTGGTGGCTGTGGAGCCCAGACAAGTCCCTCAGATGTAGATATCTGTGTTGTAAACACCTTAAGTTTGGTGACATCAGCCTCTCAGTCTCTCTTCTGATAGGGAAAAAGCTTTTATTTAATTTCACTTTTTCATTCACTTGTGAAAAATAAATGGAGGTTTAAGGTATTTAGTTGTGAGGAAGAATGAAAGTTCTTCCTTTTGGTAAGAAATTAATTTTCCACATATAAGTCCTTTGCAGACAGTTTGACAAGATATTTAACTTCAGAGATAATACAATACAGAATATTTTGCTTTTTGCTCAAGCAGATTTTAAAATTTTGATGAAATAGTACAAAAGTAGTATCATTATCCAAAGTCCATTAAATGATCCACCTTGTAATGATTTGAACATATACATACAAAGTTTCTAACACATTTTCCATTTAGAAACCTACATTGACATATTGTATTAAAATTGTATATATTTCGTAATTTACTTGCAGCAAAATCAACACTAAAAAATACCAATTTTCTCCTTCAGCAAGGAATTCTGATTTCTGTAATGTGATTGAAAACGGACTGCTTCAAGAAGACATATGCAAGCAGAATGACTTTATAAATTACAACACTTCGTTTCCTCTTAGGAGCAAAATCAAGTGAGTTTTTAGCAGTCCTTTCTTAGGACAAGGAGCTTATTTCCAATGAGCTTTTAGTAAAATAAGTATTTTTCAGCTGATTAATTTCCCATTAGTAAAACACAGTAAAGTTCTATTAAAATTTGCAGTGGAAATTGGCTAGGCAGCATTATTAAGAAGATTCAGAGCGTGCTGTCAGTAACATACAAACTACCAAACTGTAAGAATACCCTGAGAACCATATTTACTGCACTAAATGCCCAATATATGGATAGATCTGAAGATAAAGCTGTATAAAAGACTTAAGGTTAATACTACAGAGATTAATGAAGTAGATTGGAGCCATCCACTGTATTTAACTAGCTTGCTTAAGATCTTCTACACTGAAAGTCCTATTAAAAGTCCTATTATTAAAATCCTGGTTTTATCACTCAGATGCTAGCTCTACAGTAATACTTGAGGGAAAAGGAAAAAAATAAATGAAGCAATTTGGACTGTCAGAGTTATTTAACGGATGTGCTCCTCATGTGCCACTATATCTTTTGTTTTCTGCCAGTTAGCCTCACATTCAACTTTTGTATGTTTTCTTTTAATAGAATGGCAGGATAGGAGCAGAGGGGGCCAGGTGTGGGGAAACTAATATATGTCATTAGTGAGACTGGCTTTTGAGTATTTTTTCCAGTGTTGACCAAATTTGACAGTGGAATCAACAAATAGAAAAAAATCTTAGAATTTCAGACATCAGTTCCTGTCAGAGGGGATATAAAACTGCCAAAATAAGTATTGAGCCTGGCTTTGAGCTTAACAGCTGAGGAAAATGAAAGTAGAATAATCTATACTCTTACAGATTGTAGGGCTGATAAACAGTATACAGCACTGCACAAAAAAATCTGTGCTTCTGTGTTTGGATTGTCATTTAAAGCTGCACTGAATGGTCAAAACAATGCTTTAGGTACCTAGAGAAATAGTGGGAAGAAGTGAATTGGAAGGATAATGGTAAAATGCTTCCATTTTTTTCCTATGTTGAAATGCAAAAGGCTATTTTCCCCCTTGAATTGCCAATACAATGTCCTAGAAACCTAGATTGTAACTGTACTATCCCTATAATTGAAGTACTTGAGTAGAACTTCAGTTGATATGATAGGTGATACAATAAGAATCAAGTTCTTTCATATTCAAAGGTTGCCTTGTTCCACCTTGATGTTATAGCCATTATTTTGGGCCTTGCCCTGATATTTTAATTCTCACAGATGCATTAGAATGGGATGAAGTTACATGCATATGGTAATATATGTCAGACACCCATTTAAGTTTTGCCTTAGGGAAAAGATTGATTTTATCCTTCATTTTTGTTTTGTTCAGTCTGGTGGTCCCTGATCTCCAAAAAAGGTAATTAGTGGTTTACAAATAGTCTTTGAAAATTAATTTAAACAACCTATTTCAAAATATCAAGTGATCGTTATCATAAATATGAAGCTAACACATAAAGGGGTGAGGAGCTCAACTATTTTGACACTCTTGATTAAATTAATGTTTCAGACATTGGCAATTACAACATTTCCTTACGCCAAACTTATCCTAATGTGATTTAACAAGCTTTAATTACAGATGTAGTTTACAGTGCTCCTTAATATATGATCATCCACAAAGTATAAAACTCTGAAATTTGCCAAATATCCTAGTGATGCTTGGATAGTGTGGCCTACTTTCTTCTTATGTGATGTTGTGATGTTAAATGTGCCCTGAAGCACAGGTAAATTCTAAATATCTAACATTTATCATGAAATAACCTTGCAGCAATGATTTCAGGTGCAAAATAATTCTAGTTTTAAAATAATCATAATCCAAACATATTGTGATTCAAAGCAATATGTGACAAACATATTGTGATTCAAAGCCAAGCACAAAGCACAAGTAAAAATTTTACAATCAAAACAAGGAATAAACCTTTTACTTCACATTGGAAAAAGACAGCACACAATTGCCTGAGAGAAGCAGAGCCAATGTTAAAATTTTCCACATTCACTAAATGCCAAGAAATCCCAAGATATAATAACAATAGCAAAAGTTGATTCTGCTCTATGGACTTGAGCTACTACAGAGGGTCATCTGCATGGCCTTTATGTAGTGCATTCACGTGTATGGAATATCTCCTTTACATTTTACCTGACCTGAGATTAATAGTAAAAAATGTATACTTGAAGTCCTGTAATCTCTTATTTTATCTCTCTCCTACTATTTATTGTGTCAGAAGTTAAATATTATCTCTTAAAAATGGTTAGTTTCTGCTAAGAGAGGCAACAGAAAGTATTGTTAATCACTAGACATTCTGATGCAGCGTGATAGTTAAAGTTTCCAGACTTTAGAGAGGCAAATAAATACACACACACTAAGAAATAAATGCTGAAATCAGTGCATGTTGATTAAAAGAATGCCAAATTTCTATTTTCCAGGATTGAAAGCCTCAACAATGAATAAAAAAATCTGAGAAAAGCATGGCAGTTTTAGAGAGAAAGGTCAATATTTTATTAAACAGATACTTAACACAATTAAACTCAATAAACACATTAAACACTACTAGACCTATTAATTCAGATTACATAACCTATGTTCATGAAATTAAACTATACCAAAATGAAAAACTGAACTTTGTCCTATATAAAAGCAGTCTGAAACACAACAGTACTTTTTAAAAGATGCAGAAACTATGCTAAGTGCTGGGAAAAATATCTTAGTCAGAAACATTGAATGTTATTTCTTTCTTATCTTAGAAGTTTTTCTTATGTAATCTCATAATTGGTTATATAGCCATTATCTGATCATAAGAGATTATTTGCATGCAAGTCAGACCTAAAGACTGGCTAAGAGCACATTGACTTTATGTATTCCAGATAAAATAAAATTCAGATGGAGAAAACCTTACCACCCTGCTCATATTTACAAAGACAAACACTAATAATCTTCGAACATATGAAGATTTGCAGTGCTATTTTACTTTCTTCTTAAGTATGTGCACATTAGCTTGCAGTCTTCTTTTATGCTGCTGCACATAGTTTTTTTCATACATTCTGTCTTTTCAGTGCATGGGATGATATATGTCCCAAAAGTCTTTCCCCTTGCAATTCTAGGGAGTATCTCCCAGACCACAATACATAAACTCCAAGTCTAAATACTGACAGGAAAAAAAGGGTGTCTGAGTGCTACTTAAACTGAAAAAATGTAAATAACGATTGTTTCTCCAAGCTTCACATTCAGGGAAATATACAACAGAGAAACAAACCCATGCAGTGCAGGAAGAATCAGGCGAGATAGACCCAGGAAAAACCTTCAAAAATCTTAAGGATGACTATAGGTGAAAACTAACAGTTATTGGAAAAACTAGAAGTATCTTAACATAAAGGGGATGCAAAGAAGGGGATTTCTTACTTACAAACTTTTGTAAAAGTGAATCAACTGGTTATGTCACTTGAGTGGACCAGATGTTGAGTTAACGAATAGAGAATACTTCCTCCCTCAACTAACATAGGGAAGTGTGTAGATAACCCAGTCCAGAATGGAGTACTAAAACTAGAAAAATATCCCAACCAAACCAAACCAAACCAAACCAAGAATCTACAAGCAAAGAAAAAACCAATAAGAGGACGAAATTTAAAGAGAGAAACAAGCAACAGACTTGAGTTGACTTCTACCCAAGCATTCCTACCTGAGAGCTGGGGATGTCTGGGATATCCAGAAAGTCAGTGGTGAGCATATAGAGCCAGATAATGGGAGTCACATTCCATAACATAGAAATTCTAACCTTTATAAAAATGATGACGGCTTCTTTCAAAACATTTGTTTACCCTGTATTGGTTAAAATTTTAGATGGCTTCAACTCAACAATTTACATTTGTAATCAATACTTTTTATGTTCTTTTTTTTTTTAGAGGTATGTTAATTGCATTCAGAGCACTAATTTTTGTAGGAGAAAAACCTACTTTTAAAAATAGCAGACAGCTTTTCCTGCTGGAAGTACAATTCAAAGAAGTAAAATATCACAATCTATTTTCTTACTTAACCCTGAGGTACAAAGTTGATTTAATTTATAAATGCATTTTGCATAATGCTTGGCATGCAGAATACAAATGCCAATGCCAATGGCATCAAAATGGTAAACACCATTAAGTTATGCCTAAGTGCTTGTTAAAATAGTACACTCTCCAAGGTTGTATATTTTTGTTTGTTTGCTACCAAAATTTAAAATCAGCATAAAAAACATGTTTCTTCATCTATTTATAATCAGAGCAGGTTTCCTTTCATGGCATTTAAATAATTCTAGTAGTTCTTGAGCCACCAGAACTAAAAGTGAAATATGAATATTAATAAATGCATCTAGAAAACCAATATTAATCCAAGTTATTCCACAAAGACTCTGACATAAATTTGTTACATTATTAGATTATATGAAGTTATTTCACCCAAGGCATAATGAGATACCAACTCAAATTAATAGCATAGCAATAGATATTTTGCTACCTATAAAAATAAATCAAATACAAGACCCACATATCCTATAAATTTAGAATACAGGACTGGCTAAGAGATAGATTTATTATTATTTATTTTATTATTTTTGACATAGTATATGCAGGTTATGAAAGAAAATAAAATTGTCCTTCCCTGAGATTTTGTCTTCACTACAGAGACAAATGTGTAAACTGCCCCATCTCTCTGACACAAAAGTCCAAATGAGCCCACAAACAAAGCCTATGGACTTGCATCCCACTCATTTCAAGAGATTGTGGATATCAATACATAATTAAGCTCTTCTATGCAGTCCACCTGATGATTGCAGAATATAAAAATACTTTAAGAATTTAGAACTAAAAATAAATGGAAAATAAAATAAGTAAATTGTTTTAGGATGTTTAAATTGTTTTAGGATATTTGTGTAAATATAGTTAATTTAGTTAATTTGTTATCTTCTGTCTTAAAATAATAGATATTGTTCCAAAATATATGGTCAAAATAAATAATTAAGTAAAGCCCTTTTAGCATGTCCCAGGTTTCCAGCAATATTTATGGAAAGACTGCTGTGCTAATTCACAGCATCCTTTTTTGAATAACAAATTTTTCGTCTATCCTGAGCCATTTCATAGCACTTCCAGCAGGTACATGCTGAATTTCTATGCGTGAGCATATCTCTAAAATTAGTTTTATAGATAGCCTACAGCGCACAAAAATGCTGGAGAAGAAGATATCTTTTTCAGGGTTTTAAAATACAAAACTGAATGTTGCAGAAAAAAGGAAGAATTCAAATTTTGGCTTGCTAGAGGAAAATGGTATCACTCTGCATTTTCATTTTGGTGGAGTCTGAAGTGTTCATTGCTTGTAAAATGAAGCAGCAAAATGATCGACATTTTGATAAATGTCATAGAATTAATCAATTTCCAGCGGTCCTCCAGAGGTCCTTTGGTCCAGCCTGTCTCTCAAAGCAAGGCCAGAACTGGTCAGGATGTGCAAGGCCTGGTAAAACTTTCAGTATGTCCCAGAAAGAGGTTCCAAGGTGTCTCCAGTTGGCTTTGCTCAGTGTTGACTATCCAGAGTGTAGAATTTTTACTGATGAAATCATGCCAGAATTGTAGTAAAAAATATAGTAAATTATAAACTCAGAGCTTTTCTTATGATTTAATAGAGCATACATGAAATTACACTTCAAATTCTTCTAAATTTAAAAAACATACTGTCATCCAAAGGAACGTTATTAATACAGTATAAAAACAGTTCTTTCAGAATTTTTTAATGTCTCTGTTAATAGTTCCTATTGAAAGCTCACAGTCTTTCTTCATAGTTTTCAGGATCAACATAAGTACAAAAGTTAGCAATATTAAGCATAGAACCCTGACTTGGCTTTTAGCATTTGACATTTAATGGTTTGAAACCAATAGCGAGACAAATGAAAGGCATGCATGCTACAGTTAGGTGATAAGAATAATGATAAGCTGGAACTTTGACTTAAATCAGGTTTAAAGTTCAGATTTAAACGTTGTAGACAATTTTAAATCTTTGAAGTTTATCACCTGTGTTAAACAAAATCTTCACTCCAGCTGTTGTCATCTGCAGCCTTTTTGGTTATCACTGAACTTCAAAAATTGTAACAAAGATGCTGAATTGAAAAACTTCACCAGTCTTACTGACATGAAACCAAAGTCCATCTTGTAACTACACATAGTCCATAATCATCTACCTTTTTTAATTAAAATGTCCAGCAATCACTGCTTCCATTTTTAATTTTTGCATTTATTTCTGGGTGAATACAGGATTGACAATATAAACTAGTCTTTCTGTCTTAAATATTGTCACATTATCTTTATAAGAACGTGTATGTAGGAACTGTAAGAACCACTACCTAGATATTCTCAGATCAATTTGCAGCTGTAGGGAGTTTTCACAATAGCCAAAAATCTGCTTGAAGCTAAACCCACTCTGCTTTTAACAGGTAGTGTGATAGATCTAATGTCACAACACAGAGGAATGTGCTGTGGACAAGGTGTTGTGTGGATGGGAATTTTAAAAATATTATCCTCTGCTCTCACATTCTTTCTCTGCATAAGTCATTTGGCCTGTCAGTCTGCATATTCTCAACTCCCAAGCAACTATACTTACAATTGCTCCTAAAATGTCTGCTAGTTTCACATACCCTTAAATACTTTGAAAATTCACTCTCTTCTGCCTCACCTCAATCTACCTTCAGGACTAAGCAATTTTGCTTAACCTGAGCTCCTGAGTTTACAGCTGTTTAAGGTTTTGTAAAGAGTTGTTACAGACCTTCAACAACACTCAAAAACATTTTATCCTAACAAAAGAGAAATATATATATATTCATTACATTTTTCTAAATGTCTTTTACTCTTCTCAGAATGAAGTGCAAAGAGAATTTACATGTTTTTTAGAGGAAAAAGAGGAAATCTTGGAGCAATTTCAAACTTTTCAAAAATGCTAACTAGAGTTTCAAGGCATCTCTAAATTTCTTGTTTACACTGTATATAAAGCTGTAATGTTATAGAAATAAGACAATAAAAATATTTATAACTCTCCTCAAAAATTTTAAGTTCTGCTACAAGTGCTACAAGGAGCCGTTCAAATTTTGTGCTAGTGTTTACAGGACTGTACCGACCTATGAAAAAACTCACTGATGGCTCAAGGGAAACAAAAAAGTGTTCACTAACAAGGTTCCTATTTATCCGAGGAAGATTTTGGAACAGATAGTGACTATGAACAGGAACAGATATGTGAAACATTTGAAACAGGAACAGATATACACGTGATACAGGAACAGATATATGACGCTTTGGAACAGATATGTGAAACTAGCAGAGATTTTCAGAAGAGCTATGTTCTTCTGAAAATATCTGCTAGTTTCACATATCCTCAAATACTTTGAAAATTTACTCTCTTCTGTGTCACCTCTGTCTACCTTTAAGACTAAGTTTTGCAAAAAACCAAAAATTCTTGTAGAAAATTAACATGTCAGAGGGTTTTTTTGTTATCCCACAAAATAGAATTAATTAGAATACTAAATTCTCCATGTATATAAAAAAATCTATAAACACTTACAAAGACTTAAACATCTTTATTGCATATGATGAAAAGATTTGGGCTTCATTGAGCAGCAGAATTGTATTCTTTTTCCTCTGTCATACCTAATATTTCAGGACCATAATTTCCAGCATAATAAAACAGTACCCTCAAGACTTCTGTGTGTTGTGAAACACTGATCTATAATAGTGAATGAAACAAAACAATGAGTTAATACCATTACATATTCTAGAGTAAAGAAACAGATGTTATCAGAAAGAATTTGAAAATGAGAATAATTTTGTATAAAGGCACTGAAATTCCCAAATCAGTGATGTTGACTTATAATACTATCATTGAGTAACTCTGTTTGCATAATAAATCTGTCCAACCACCAGCTGTTGGAACAATGTGAAATTTAACCAAAAAGGATCACACTAATAAATTTTAGGCAATAAATCCCAAAAAATGCACCTAGTGTCCTGTCTATCTGCATTGGTCTTACACACAAACAGTTATAACCACATTGTTTAGTCATGGCTGCTGCTGATTCTTGACAGAATCTTCTGAACAGAAGAATATTGCTTGAAATATTTGCAGAAAATATTGATTGCATTATGATTTGAATAATTTAAGTGTAGAAATATTTCAACAGAATCGAAATTTTGATTCTAGAAGGGTCATCTCCTTTTAAAAAGAGAATTATTTTTAATAAATAATATTTTAAAAGAAATTTGCATTTATTTAGAGCACATGCCTAAAAAAGTGTTAGATTTACAAACGACCATTTGTATTTTCATCAAATAAAGTTGTTGATTCAAGTTACACACAGATTTTTGCAGTTTCCATAAATATGTGATTTCTGCTAATATACCAAAAAGACTCCTTAAGGGAAACATTCCATATATACTTCTACTTTGGTTTGGTATATATCTTTCAAATTGCAACCATTAGAAACATTTGCTGATATTTATATTTCAAAAGTCTTTATTACACTCAACCATTTAATCACAAACTCAACAAAAGATTTTGAATTGATCTGATACTTATCAATGCTATATCAATGTGCATTTAACACAATTTTCCATCAAAACAAATTGTGAAAACATTGATATTGAAGAAGCTACTTAATTTTAATCAAGAACATTTTTTGTACTTCAGTGCTCTTCCATTTCTTTCTCACATATTATAAAATTATGTAATAGATTTCTATTAATGTTTTCCCTATTATAAATTTGAATAGAAATATTTTCCTAAATAGCTTTTCTAGTTAGAATTATATGGTCAGAGCATCATTTTATTATTAGGGATTCCTTTGAAAATGACTGCTTAATTAAAAAGATTATATTATTAATAATATCTCATAGATTTTTATATTTTCTACTAATAAAATCAAAAAAGTTTTTTGGTGCTATGCAAATATCTGTTGTATTGAAAACCCATGTGTATTAGAAAGAACTGGTGTTCAGACAGTAAGATATGTTTGGATCACTGCAAATATTTCACTCTTAGAATCTCAAGACATGACTTTTAAAGATTTTGTTATAACTGGGGAAATCAGAAAGAGTGACAGACAGACAGAAAGAGAAATATATATTTATTAGTGTATTTATACTATAAAATTGATAGCAAAATGAAACAGATAAACCTTATGAGATTCTCATCCATTTACTCATCTTTTCATAACATTTTATGAAAAAGCGTAATTATTTTCTATGATGCAGACAGTATTTCTTTTTTCCAATCAATCCACTATTGTGTTTTCTTAGAAAAATATATTTAAGGTATAAAAGAAATATCAAGTGATGAAATCTACACTACTGTTTATAGAAAGACAATACAGTTAATAAAATGTGTATGTATGGTTTCCTCTCAATCTGCAAATGTTACACAAAAGATGTGTAGGAACTGACAGACATCAGAAGAAATAATAAAATTTTGTTACTGAAAATAACACTGGTACAATTACTTTGAAAGCACAGCAAAACTATTTGCTTGCAGAGAGATGCAATCAGCACATTGCATAAGAATAAACATAGCCATGTACATCCTTCACATAACATACCATTTATTGCCCGACTCTTCTTCTAAAAGCCTCAAGTTGTTTCTTACACAACTTTTCACTTCCTTAATTTAGATCCTTTATCTTGTTCATTATCTGTTTTATATTACACTTTCTTTCCTTAAATTATATTCTCTGTATGTTTCTATTACAATAGTTTTTATCAAGATTTTAATACCTTTAAAAAGGTAAATATAGCATCTCTGGACTTGGAATCATTTTTATATGGTGCATAAAATTCCATCATGTTACATTGGCTGGGGAAAAAGCCCAAACTTTAGTAACATCTTACGGTTAAAAAAAAAAAACTGAAGAAAAAATCTACCACTTCCATAAAAGCAAGTAAGATTTGCTACAAGTATGGATCCTTCTTGCATGCCTTATTCTTCTATATGATGATTCTAATAAGCATAATCACCTATTGGCCATCATTAATTCATAATTGCCTGTCATAACAACATTTCCTTTCCTCTCTTGATCTAAACTTATGCAGATATGTCTCCAAAGTAACTGATATCAGAAAGCAGCAAGCCTGATAAAAAATATAGAAGTCTATTTTGTTTATCAAACAGGCATTTATTATACCTTATACACAAATTTCATTATCAAGTGAGAGGTTGAGGAAAGGCATGTCCAATTAGGGCATAAACAATAATTTCTTCTTATGGTGGTTTAATCCCAGCTGGCAACTAACTACCACAGCACTGCTCACTCACTGTGCTGCCTCGGGTGGAGAGGAGTAAATAAACCCCATTGGTTGAGATTAGAACACTCCAATAACTGGAAAAAATAAAATATGGTGATAATTGTAATAAAAAAGAGAGAAAAAACAAAATAAATAAGTGCTGCACTGTACTACTGTTAAGCATCCACTGACCAAATGAGGCCACACCTCGAGTGCTGTGTCCAGCTCTGGGCCCTCAGTTTGGGAAGGACCTTGAGACACTTGAGCGTGTCCAGAGGAGGCAACGAGGCTGGTGAGGGGCTGGGAACACAAGGCCTGTGAGGAATGGCTGAAGGAGCTGGGGCTGTTCAGCCTGGAGAAAAGGAAACTCAGGGGTGACCTTACCACTCTCTACAACTCCCTGAAAGGTGGCTGTAGCCAGGTGGGGGTCGGTCTCTTTCTCCAGGCAACAAATGAGAGGACATAATCTCAAGCTGCATCAGAGGGAATAGAGGTTTGATATTAGGAAGCTTTTCACAGAAAGAGCGATTAAATATTGGAATGGCCTGCCCAGGGAGGTGGTGGAGTCACCATCCCTTTCAAAAAAAGACTGAATATGGAACTTGGTGCCATGGTTTAATTAAGGTGTTTAGGGTATGGGTTGTACTTGATGATCTCGAAGGTCTCTTCCAACCTAGTCATTCTGTGATTCTGTGATCAATGTGCAGCCAATCCCCCAGCAGCCATCTGCCCCTCCCAATCAATCCTCTCTCCCCTCCAAATTTAAATACTAGTCATGATATCCAGTGGTATTGAATATGCCTTTGGGACAGTTTTCCTGGCTGTGCTCCCTCCCAGTTTTTTGTGCACCTGTTCACCGGCAGACTAGAAAATTGAAAAGTTTTTGACTAAGGGTAAGGACTATCTGGCACCCACTAAAACATCAGTGTGTTATCAATACTATTCTCATACTGAATTCAAAATGCAGAACTTTACCAGCTATGAAAATCAAGTATATCACATGCAAAGCCAGGAGTTCAGGAAAGCATTATCAATTTTTTGTTGACTAGTGCTGAAATTATGCACTTTGTTCTGAGCATACGTCAGATTTCCTAGAGGATATGCCACTCCCTACATTTAAACTGACGTTTTTGCTGACATTTTTAAGATAGTGTTGATACTTGAGACTAGCAGATGCAAAATGTAGTTATCAAGTGATTCAGGTGAAACCAGTCTAAATAAGCCATCAAAGAATGTGCTAGTAATTCACATTATGTTCTTATCTTATGTGCACTTCATTTTAGCAACCACTTGCACCTGTTCTGTCATCATCTCTATTTACTTATTTATTTGCGAAGTTTTGCTTCTGCTGCTCATCTCGCATGGTCTCTCTCTTGCTTTCCATGGTCCTGAAAAAGACATCACGGTTACCTCTGCTAAAGGATAGCCACAGTGAGTTAGAGGGGTTTCCACCAAAGGTTGCACTGATCACTGATGTAGAAAAATGCACAGCAACATGCTGTTCACGCTGTTGAACGTTGAAATTCAACTTTCATTGGTTTCTAACAAACTTTGGCATCATGCACTTTGATGCATGTCTTTAGCTGCTCTCAGCATATCCAGTGTATCTCCCAAGAAGGAGTATTTTCCCCAAAGGAGTAAAGCATTTAATGTATGTTAACAAGTACAGTGAAACTCTGAAAATTTTTATGAGGGAACAACCTTACAAGTTTACCCTTATTCTCTCACATCACCCTTTCTGAATATAGCTTCCAATTATGGTCAGAGACACTATACATCATACAAGCTGGAAAACCCTCTGCAAATACTTTATTTATCATGTAGAGACCCAGTAATACACAGGAATATTATTGTAGAATGTGTAATTTCCTCATTATTCTGTGAGAATCCTATAAAACAGGTAAAATTGTTCAAGTTCAAAATAACAAAATAAGGATTGAATTTAATATAGCATTAAATTTGCAATACTACCTTTCTTCTGTATAACTTCCCTAAGAAACACAGAATTACTTTCTGGATCATGCCCTGTTAATGTTTCTGTGTACACAAGATTTTTGATAGGATTAGCTGTGCTCAGACAAAGTTGCCAATGCAACAACAGATCAAGCAGCACTCCTGCCTTTCAAATGTCTCAGTCAAGAAGTCAGTTGTACTGGCAGTTGTCTTTCAGCACCAAAGATGTTTACTAAACTGTATTCAGAAACACTAAGAAAATCTGTGTTTCACATGCAAATTTTCTTCTCTGTACAGCCCTTTTATTTGCTGATTCAGGTTTGCTCATACTTTGACAACTACGCTTTTATACTTTAGTTCACTGTTCCTTCCCATTCCTCAGATATCGTGATGGAATTTAAGAGTCTAGCCCAAGGAAAATGTTTTCCCATCACTTCCCACATGTCAGGCCCAAAAAAAGTTCTTGAGCTCTCAACAAATTCAGAAAAAATTATCTAGAGAATTAGCAATAGCACAGGGAGATGCTGAAATTTACAGTTAATAAAGGTTAAGATGAAGATTTCATTTTCCCATTTGCTCTGTCTCCTTGCACCCAGTGAACCCTAAATTTGACTTAACAGGAGTGGACAAATTGCAAACAATAGCACAACTTTTCATAACATGAAAAAAATCTGATTTTGCATAAGTTTCTAACAACAGTGCTCAGTTTGACAGTACAAACCATCAAAACTAAAATGAAGAAAAAGTAGATTTGACATGCATAAGCCCTTTTAAGCGCTGCATAGTTTATTTTTAATGAAGACTATTGGAAGTGAATCATAGATCACAGAATATTCTGAGCTGAAAGGGATGCACATGGAACTACAAGTTCAGCTCTTAAGGGAATGGCCCATATAGGGATCAAACCCACAACTGTGGATTATTAGCAGCATGCTCTAACCAATCAGATTATATGGAAGACATCCAAAATTCATAATACAGACAGAGAATATTGAGCGCTGTCACAGCAAAACCATTACAAGTGAATCAAAACTGGATTATATACTGCATAAACGTTACTCTCAATATTTATGGTAAACTGTTATTTTGTTTTACATATACCTACAGTGAGACCTGTTCAGAAAACCAGGTCAGAAGATATGCAGGTTTTATGCCTATAAAGTAGTATAGTACTCATTATCTGTCTTAAAATAAGCGGGGTAAAAGAATCTCAGCAGAAAATGTCTGAACATGCAAGCATTTCTACTACATGCAGTGTAAACACAAAATAAAAGAGCAAGTAGAAAAGCAGTATGGATTAGGCTGCAATTGTAAATTTCAATCTATAAAAATTGGCTCTTGCTGATCTTCAATCTACAGCAATCGTACATTGGTGGAATCCTCCAAGATTCTGGAAAGGTAGACAGCTGTTCAATTTTCTCTGTGCTCTTGGTGGATATACCAAAAAGCAATGAGTATCTTTCTGGGTCATTGAGTACTTTCTGCAGCTGTAACCTATGCCTAGAGAACACTGGGTCTCTAGGTTGGTCACAACAGGATACTTTGGCTGCTCATCTCCCTTTATGCTTTCCTCAGCCTCCAAAACAGCAACAAAACTGCTGATATCACACTGTCAGTCCAGAAATATAGCTGTATTCCTCCTCACTGTATCCTGATGACATTAGGGTGGGTACACCGTTCCCTGATGTCCGCCCTTATACTTCTGTGGACCTGGTGTGCAGTCGGATCCACACAGTCCTTCGAACCCAATTAACAATTTCCTTCTTGTGGCGTGAGTCAGAGAGATTGTGTTCCCGGTCAGAGTATTCACTGCCTGACCATTACAGTGCCAGAAATCTTTTCACCACAATCATGGCACTCTCAGTCCTTCTTCTATGTGTAGAGAATCACTGCTTGCCTATCCTTTTCTCAGCCGCAGCTCAAGTGACACTCTTCTTGGATGACCCCTTCCTTCACAGCTGTCTTCCTCCCCAGTTTGCAGATATGGGCTTGTAGCTTCAAGGTAGGTTAACCACTCCAGTTCCTTGTCTCCTCTCACTGTTCACACAAGAAAAAGCAGAATGCACATAGAACGGTTGGGATAGAGCTAACTTTCCCCATAGCAGCCAGAATCAGTACAATTCCATGTTTGCAGTTTTCTTGTTTAAACCATTTTGGCTGCAAGGTCACATTAATAAATTTATTACAACAGGTGCTATTAAAAAAAAAACAAAAACTTTACTCATAAAGCTTGAAAATAAATGTACCCAGATAATTTCCTTGCAAGAAGGTAAATCAATACATTTAAATATAGGATCATGTAACAAATAGAAGAGTAAATAGAATGTATCCCTGGCTGTCATTTCATGTCTAACTCGATCAATGAAATGATAGCGTAAGAATACTTTGTATTCTAAGAAAATAAATGTACTAGGTTAATTTATATATCTCATTTAGGAAAACAGTAAAAAATATAAACTACTTTGACTAGCCCATGAGAAAATACAGTGGCAGTTGATGGTGACCAAAATCCATATTTTATTACCATATTGTCTAAAAATAACTTTCTCTATAGACAATGCTATTTGTCCCTACTTAAAGACAATATGAAAAAAATGTTCAAGAATGCTAAGTGATGCAATTTAAGGTTTAACTTTAAAGTCTGTAGCAATCATGAATAGAGGTCTGAGATGCTTATGAATCCTGTAGACACATCTACAATGAAGATCTTCAGCTGGCCTATGAAGTAGCTGAAGAATCTACATGAAGGATCTGTCCCATGCAGGTATTCAGTATATAACCTCTACTTAACCTGTTCATAATTGATCCATTTCATCTTCTTCACCCTGAAAGGAGGCGTTTGTTCAGGAAATAGTCATCAAAGTACAGTTTTCCTTAGTCAATGTTTTCCCATTAGGATAGCATATCTTGGACTCCATAAATACATCACTGAATCTTACTAATTACATTATCCTGGCCTCCTTTGCAGGGGTTAGTACAGGTATAGGGACATATTTGTGGTGCCAGCCAGTTCAGCAAATTTCAGGTGGAAAATGAGTGCATAGTTTCCGACTTCTGTTGCACTTATTCACTGAGAAATGAAATGGAATCCAGGTTTTTCTTTGTCTCAAAGAAAGGTCACAGACATGAAACAAAATACCAATATAGCCACTAGTATGTGATTTTCACCTGGTAAATTTATGATTGTGTCGGGTAAATTAGGAGGAAGTTTATCAAACAAAGTAATTGCTGGCAATATTGCATCTTTATAAATTAAATAAAATTTATAAGCCACATAATTACTTTTTAAAAATCCTATTACTTGCATGATACTTTAAAGTTGGCTTTAAAAGAAGTATTCATATGTTTCCTCTGAGAAAATTGCTAAAAACTGATCACACTTACATTCTTACCGAAGTGTAGCAATGAGTAAAAGAGAAAAAAATTCACAAAGCATACATTTTGAAAAATTCATGTATGGGGACAATACATGTAATTATTCTGCACCAGGAGCGCATAGTAAAGAAATCACAATATCAGCTGTCAGAGGCTTGAAAACAGGAGCAAGCTTGGAACATACGGAAGAGATGGAGACATTGAAATCAAATCAAATGTGTCACTCCACAGGACAGAGAATGGCACAGATGAACTTTTTAGCGTGTCTAAAGAAGAGTTCACAGCAAGCACAAAAGACATCTAGATTTCATATATATGGTATATATATGCAAGTAAACAGAGCAGGAAACTAAACCTCCTTAGATTCAGCCAAAAACTTTATTAGCAAAGTAAAAATTACAAAAAAAAAATCTGTCTTGTCATAGAGGATTCATTAAACATTTTTAGAACATTTTATTTTCACTTTCTTGACTTTTGCTGTACATATATGGAACGTACAATGTTGTCTTGTCCTTTGTAAGATAGGTGTATATTTTGATTTTGGTGACAGCTGTTTGTCATAGTTGAAAATTTGCTTTGGTTGTGAATGATATTAGAAAGTAAATAATTGGGTGTATGTATGGGACACTGTCAAATACTGAGCTTTTGAACCCTTATGCATAAACTTTCCACTTGGTAGCTGCCAGTCATACAATTCCATTGTAAATTTTGACAACATCCTGGCTAAACAAAAATGACATGTCCAGAATTGTCAAATAATAAAGACACATGGGACAGAAGCATTAATTAGTAAGCTGACCTCATGCTGTGCTTCTGTACATACACATGGGAAAATTGAGAGTTTAGGGTTTTCCAAAAAGATGAGACAAAGCCAAAACCAGAAGTTTCCAAAAGGAAGAAAGGGGTTTTGAAAGAAGAAGGTGAATATCTTTTCCGCAGAAAAAACCCTGTCAGGAGAAAAGTTGCTACAAGTCACAGAGCTCTGTGGAGGAGGGATATTCAGTGCCCTTGGTCCCAAGTGCCTGGCACCGGGAGCAGACATCAGGAACTAACAACAACTTTCTGCCCAATGTCTCATGACATCTTCCTGCTCAGAAGTGATGTCTTCGGCATAGAGGTGGATGGGCATGAGCAAAGTGAAAAAAGCAAAGTAAAAGCTCTGATCTTGTAACTTAAATCCAGTATACAGATTCCCTATGGGCTGTTTATTCTGTCCCACACTTAGCACTGCTCAATGTATATGATTCCATGTCTAATACTGAAAGACCTTGAAGAAAAGGTCCTAAAATATGTAAAAATGAGGAAGTTATATAAAAATATTGCTTTTATCTGCTGAATATGAAATAAACTACTGGATAAATAGCCTTTACTTGGTTTCCTTGAGTTTTGCAATTGGATTTTTCATTGCATATCTAGCCTTTTATTTAACAGAGTTTTAAAGGAAATTAATAAATCAAGAGCAGCTAGCTAGTAACACAAGTTTTTCCCACATTTTTGAAAATGCACAGAAGCTGTGAATTTAATTGAACTGCAGAAATTTAAAAAAAAAACAAACAAAAACAAAAAACCCGAACAAACAAACAAAACAAAAACCTGAGACCCTCAGGGAGCTTTCTAAGACAGATAATTGGGCATTGATCTAAATTTGACTCATCATTTGAGTGCTCATAGCTCAATCTCTCTGCAGTCTGTGTCACCCTACTTGACCTGAGCTCTAATCTGGTGTCTCTTGAAAATGAAAGGGTTGAAGCTGAGCTGAAAGGAATTTTGAATCCTACTTGGGGATAATATAATCTTATTAAAATATATAGATTTTTATTGTATCTTTTCAGTGGTCTATCATTTCTATGCAGAATAATCAGGCCCTCCATACTTGCCTCAGCTTTTCATTTTAAGAATCTCAAATTTGCATAAACACCAACAACTCCCATTCAGAATCCTGTGAATTATTTTTAACACTCTGTTTACTATCACTGCACCATTCAATCTGGAGAAGATTCAAAATTCAATTTATTTCAATTAAGAAAGCATACCTAATCTTTTCCTAATATTTTATACGAACTACGAGAAAATGTACTGATCATTTAGTTGTGACTAGAGTTCCAAAGACTTTTTTTCCCTCTAGCTTCTGGTTTTTCATCTATTTCAGTTTCCTTCTGATTCAAAAAGTACTGCAGGTTCCACATCTGTATATATGCTTTTTTAAAATTACATTCAGAGATATAGAGAGAGATAAAAACATCATTTGGCTTCAAGGTATTACTTTTAGAGAGTCAAAGTTGAAAGAAGAAATAAAAGCAGATATATGGTTTTTTAAAATACATCAGTAAACTGTTCTAAAAACACCTTTTCATATCTTTTTGCAGCAAACAGAAGGGCAGTCTCTAAATTTAATTTTGTTTGTACCTATTGCAATGAATAAAACAGCAAAGGGACTCTTTGATAGCTGAAAATAATATCCACTGAGTAAACTGGTGTGTACAAACCAGATGACTTTTAGGATCCTAAATTTATAAAATAGATTCTACTCTTGATTAATTTAGTAGTGGTTTGACAGACTCAGAGACAAGGCTCGTCCATCAACAGAGCAAGCCACTTTTCTTGGGGAAAAGGTGTACAAATTTCTACATGATGATGCATCTTCACCAGGTACTGAGGTCAGCAGTGAAGTCTACATTTTTCACTTGTGGTTTAACCATGTTACTATCCAGTGATATTCTAGATACTATAATTCTGTAGAGACTCTTAAATTTATCAGTAAATACCAAGTTTACAGTTACAATCTGCGAGTTACTCCTGTGGTAAATGAGTATATCTTCATCTTCATTTAGATGCTCAGATATTATTTTCTCTGCTATTTCTTCCATTCACTAATTCTACCATTAAAAGTCTGTACAAATTACATAAATATCTCAGAAGGTTTTTTCTGGTAATATTTTGATGAATATTTATCAATATTTGTTTGGAGCACTAAAAATCAGTGGTTTATTTGCATACAGCACACAAGCTGTGACAACAAATCCTGTTGCAGTTCTCACAAAAAAAACTTTAAAAACCCATACCTTATGGTAAGTAAGTTCAAATCAATTCTTGGCAGGGTTTATTGTTCACCTGTTTTACAGCTCTAAGTATGCTTTTTTATTTTGTATCTTCAATATCTCTGTCTATCAGTTTATGCAAAAGGTAAACTTTTCATTTAGACGAGAAGAATGAAAATATTTCTACCTTGTTACAGACAATATGATGATATAACATACATTCACTTGGATACTATCGTTTTCTTGAGAAGTGCATACCACCAGAAGGGCTTGTCTCATGACCACCACTCACTGGTACATCAAGATGTTTACAAAATCTAAGTTGCTTATAATTAATTTTGTGCTATCTTTCTGCACTCTTCGCAGTCAAACACCAGTAATCGCTCCCTAGGTGTAACTCCTTAGATACTTGTTTTAGATAGGTGGAAGAAAAACTGCATAATGTTTAACAACGCAGGCCTACTTTTAAAAGATAGTTTCATTAACTCTGTTACTGGGAAGTTGTGATGAACTTGTCAATAATGAAAACCGACAGTGGAAATGTAATTATATGTTATTTGGGTAAGTGATTCTGATGTAAACATTTTTTATACTTTCTTTTTTTTTATTGATTGATGAAGACAGCCTATAATTTATGTTTCAACACCTTGGTCTCTGTTGCACACAGGAAATGTCTAAATGGTATGTATCTACGAATCTATACATGTATGTTGGTATTTCCAGACACCAGGGCCAAAATTTGAGGTCCATACTAGGGACCAGCTAGGCTAGTTCTTTATCAAACCATTGAGACTTAACACTCTGCGCTCAGTTTGGTTGAAGTAGACCTAATTCTTTTAAGGAGCATGTATGGAGCTGTGTTTTGTGTTTGTGATGAAGATGTTTCACTTAGTACTCAACAGTGCTTACACAGCATTAAGTCCACTTCTGTTGCACACACTGGCACTCCAGTGAGTAGCTGGGGGTTGTGAAGGAAGTTTGAAGGGGGCACATCTGGGACAGTTGAACCCAGCAGATCAAAGGGTACCCTGTACGGTATGACACTGCTGGAGGAAGAAGGATGGAATGATGGTCAGAGTTTCTTCCAAATTAACTGGTATGCATGATAGAGACCTGCTTTCCCAAAGATGACCAAACACTTGCCTGCTACAGGGAAGCAATGAATTCATCCCTCTCACTTTAACTATTGAACAGCCTTTGTTCATGAGCTTTCTGGGCAAGCAAATGTGCAGTATTTATTTTCCTGCTGGGGTTATGCCAAGACAGTCTTTTTTGCCACCCAATATGGAACTTGAAGAGTTTGAGATAATGACAAGTTTGTCTGGAGTGTGCTAGGTTGAATTCCTTGGTGTTGTTAGTACCATTTAGCTATTAATTAGCAGGTTCCTGTGCTTGCCATGGGGCTCGCTTTCCATACTCTATGTGAGAGTCTAGTGCTTGTTAGAGGCTGCTTCTGGCTTTTGCTGGTTGCTGTGCTGCTGTGCTGCTGTGCTCCGTGCTCTGCTGTTGCTAGGAACACCTGGATAACAGCATGGAGATCTGCCTGGGCAGGCAGATGGCCAGGGCATCAGTGTGGTTTCTGTGCTGCTGTGCTGGACAGGAAAAAACCCCAATGTGAACTTGAGTCAAAGACGTTGTGCACTTGTGGAAGAGTGCACAGAGGAGTAGGATGCTCTGGAGCAGCTGTGGCTGAGTGCACAACAGAGCCAGTACATCTAGCGGCATCTGTGTCCATGGCTGTCTCCGTGCTGCAGCAGGTGTACCTCTGAAGGGTTTGTGGTTTGTGGCCCAAGGACAACTTCATGCTACAACAGTTACACTTTTAAGTGCCAGTGACTGCATGAAGCTGTGATGAAGTGTCTGTGCATGTGAATAAATCCATGACACAGGAGGTACACCTTTGAAAGGTCTGTGGCAATAGGCAGTGCCGCGGTGGATCTGGTGAACTCCCAAAGGAATTGCAGCTCACTGATGAGGTTAAAATGAAGAAATGGCCCTACAAAATTATTGTGTCTTCAGATAAGTCCATGCTGAAGCAGATATACCTCTAAAAAAGACTATGGTTCATAGACAATATTATTGCAAGAGCAGGTACACCCACGAGGACTGTGATCCATGGATGACTTAGCTACCTACCACAGCAAAATCACAGCCATTCCCTTAATTTCACAAGTAATCATCCACTCCAATATAGCACATTTAGGCTAAAATGGTGATCAGAACATGCTTTCTGGCCTAGGTGCATCTAGTTGAGGGTATGACAGGGTGCATATGGAGACCATAAGAGGAACTGTAAAATCAAATACTTCAGTGAAAAAGTAGATACAAAATTATAAGTAATGCCCTGACTGTTTAAAGAGGTAGAAACTCACAACTATGAGAACAAATATGATAAACAAAACACAGGGGAAAAGTTAAAACAGACAGATGTTTCTTTGAAATATTCATCAATAAGACAAGTATATTCCCTACTTCTGAAAATCTTCTTCACCCAAATACAGGCATTACATTTCCAAATACTTTTTTATATATGTTGGAATTTAAGCACCATGTCAGTTCTATTTAAACAAATGGGAGGAATATCCTCATTTCAGCAAAGGAGGCTAGTCATATGCTTAAAGATAAATATATATCAGACTGAAATTTATTTTGAATATTAGCAGAGAGAGACACTAAATATTGATGATGCATTGTTAGGTCTTTATATCACAGGGTTCTTTGGCTACTTTGTAATGTAAAACATTTTACATCAATCATTCAAAATCTGTGGAAACCTAGTAAAAATTTTGATTCACCTAAGCCCTAAATAAATGGCAGGTTTGTTTGGTTTTGGTTTGGGAGTTAATTTTAGAATCACAGATTTATAGAATTGCTCAGATTGGAATAGATCATCTGATCCAATATTTCATGGGAAAGGGAACTTAGATAAGGTTTTCTAGCACACTATCCAATCATATCTTGAGAATACCCAGAGACAGGGACTCTACTGCCTCCTTGGCAGAGCTCCTTTGATGATTGATTGTTCTCACTGTAAAAAATATCCTTCTTGTATCAATATGAAACCTCTCCTGGTGCAATTTGTACCCATTTCCCCTCATCTTCTTGTTTTTTTCACATAGGTGTACAAAACACTTGGGAATGGACTAGACCTTAGCAACAGACACACCTATAAGCAAAAAATTTATTCAGTTTGTTGCAGCTTAGTGCACAGCAGTCACTATTACAAAAGAATTCAAGGATCTTGAGCTAAGTCCCGTGCACTACTCAACCACATCTAAAGCATCAAACTTTCTGTGTAACCTAGAAGTATTTGTTGTAGGAAACACCAGTTACTGCCTCTAGAAAGCTTTATGCCTACAAAAAGTGGGGCACTAAGGATGTGCATAGTTCCAGAGAACCCAAAGAAGACCAGGGTGTTTTACAGAGATCATGATCAGACACAGCCTTCACACAGCCCAAGGGGAGGGGGACAGTGCTAGTTCAGGGTCTGGCTGGAACACGACTGTGTGAGATGTACGCAGGGTTAGACACGTATGTGGGATTCACAGGGCAAGGTCATGAGAAAATGATGTACTTCCATGGGCCTTACTTGTTCTAAGAAGTACAAGTAAGGCCCATGGAATAGCACAACATAAAATGAATAGAATAGAATAGAATAGAATAGAATAGAATAGAATAGAATAGAATAGAATAGAATAGAATAGAATAGAATAGAATAGAATAGAATAGAATAGAATAGAATAGAATAGAATAGAATTTAAGCCATTTCTTTTCTTCTAAAGTTCCATGGCATTCTTCCACCGACATAGTCTGCCCTGGAACTCCAAGAAAGCTGTCTGCTGGGCAACATTAACTTATTAATTATTCTTGACCCACAAGGTTTGGGTCACCTATCATATAAAGGTTGTGATTTGACAAACCATTTTAGTGCCACTTTAAGTTTTCAGTGTTGGTGAAGAAGCAATCATGGCACTTGCAATATTGAATTATAAAGCAAGGGAAATCAAATATCATCTTAGAAATCTGACGTTTCTCCCCTATTTGTTAAGATTATAAAACTTATTTCCCTCCCAGCCACTTCAGAAGTAGCTCAACATCTCTCTCTCAGGAGTCAGACTGTACCAGCTCTTCCAGTTTATCAGATTCAAACACATACATAAACAAGCACAAATGCACTCATGCAACATATAACCTTTTTCTCTCAGAAACACTAGATCGTCTATTTTAAGGTGCACTTACCTATCTGTACATCTTATCCTAAGAAGACATAGCTATCAGCATGTCTAAAATGCTCTTCTTCACACCACTGCTTCGTAAGTGGAAAGGAACTTTAGAGGTGATTCCATTTAACACCACCATTCAAGCTGAGTCAAGAATAAATTAATAAAGAGGCAGCAGGTCTCCTAATTTAACAGGTGCTGTAGACTTGTGAGCATCTAAGTAGCTCAGCAGGCCACTAACTGCTTCTTCCTGAGTTTCAGTGGGTCCATTTTTATTCCCATCCCTATCTACTAGCTGAGGAGTCCAGCTGTCTGAGGACAACCTGTCTTATTGTCAAAAACTGAGGCCAAGAAAATGTTAAGTACCTCAGCCTTTTCCTCATCTTTGCTAACTGTATTTCTCTCCATGTCCGAAAAAGAACGGAGATTCTCCTTGCCCCTCCTTTTGCCATTGTCAGGGTCTGATTACTAAAGGCTTTTAGAAATGCCTCTGCCTGAATTAAGGTGCAAATGAGACCATATGCCAGTGATAATAGTATACATTTGACAGTAAATATGGGGGCAGAGAGAAAGGGGGAAGGAGAAAGAAAATAGAAAATAGGTGGGGGAGACAGAAAGAGAGTAACAGGGACAGAATAAGGAAAATATCACCACTGCGTGGATCCCAAAGATGTTCCATTGATCCTCTCCAGCTGGTCTTCTTGGTGGTGAAGGTCCACCTGAAAAGCACAGTATCTGATGGGTTAATACACACTCAGGTCAGGTAGGAAAATCCAGGAACCTCCCTGGGTGGGGGGTGGTGGGGATCCTTGTCATTGTCTCTTACAACAGATTCCACATTCTTTGCATCACCTGGAGTCCTGTGGTGCAAGGCTTCAGGAATTACTCTGGGGGGCACTTTGGGGGAGCCTTTGATGGATTAAAGCACCCTCCCCTCTACAGCCTCTCATGTGAATCTCCCATAGATGAGGCCTTCCAGGGTTGGGGGTTCCATAGCCAGTTTGCAATAAGGGAGGATGTGTTCACTGCCCCTGAGCAGAGGTTACATCACATTGAAACTTCCTCCCTGCACCTCGGTTGGGTGGGAATTCTGTGCAAACCTGCTCTCAGCAAATGGGTCTGTGGGATAGGGCTCCCCCAGTCCGAAGCAAGACAAAGATGATTCTTAGCATGGCTACTGGGTTTGGCTAGCATTCTTTTCTTTGTTTACTTGTTTGTTTCAGGTGATTGAAGAATGGGTTTTCCCTTATTTAACCTCAGAGTTTTGATTTTTGGTCCAAAGTCCAAGTCAGGTGTCTTCAGGGAGTCTTCTTTGGTTGTAGCTTCTTTATGCAGTTTTTGTTATAATGGGCAAAGCTTTATGTCAATGTTTGAGGAATGAAGTATTTCAGCCTCTGACAGCCATTAATGTATTTATAAAAATATTTTTATTATCCTTCACTGAAATGGCCAGATTATGTTCTAACAGGGCTTTTGCCTCCTTAATTTTCTTCCTGCCTAGCCTAGCAACATCCTTAAATATTTTCTGAGTACCCTGCCCCTCTTTCCAAAGTTGATATATTCTCTTTTTACCCTTCAGTTTTTTCAGAGCTCCCTAACAATCCAGGCTGGTCATCGTCCTTGTCAGCTCATCTTTTTGCACATAGGGACAGCTTGCTCTTGAGGCTTCAAGATTTCTTTCTTGAAGTATGCCCTTCCTTCTCTGAACCCATTTGTTTTTGAGAACTGTTTTCCAAGGTACTGCCCAAATGAATCTCTTGAAAATGCCAAAATCTGCCCTCTGGAAGTCTAGTGTAGAAGTTTTGTTTATGTGTGATGTCTCAGATTCTCTAGGTGTTCTATGGAGATCATACAGACTATGTCTCAAGAAAACCTGGAAAGATTTCTGTATTCAGTCTGTCATTGTGTATAATCCATGAAAGCAAAACAGAATAGGATTTGCCAAATGCTGTGACAATCATCTCCTTAATGTAAACATGTCTTGAACATTATCATAAAAAAGAGACATAGAGGTGCACCCCCCCTACATGACAGGTCCTTCTCCGTATTAAACCTTTTACATTACCCACAGACTTGAAGCCATATTGACACATCTGAAGTAGAGAAATAAATATGCTGCATTTGAAATACAAGATTAATCTGTGTTTACAAATTTACAGTACTTGAATCTTTGAGGGAGGAAAGTATGTCTTGTATCAGCTATTTGCAGGTAATACTGTGGATTAATCAAACTGCAGACAAATCAAGGGAAGACTCAGTGTTATATTTTCATGGTATATATGGTCAAATTTGCCAAGAGTGCACTTGATCTCTTCATCTGTGCCATTAATGAGGATATTAAATAACATTTGTTCCACAACAGACCCTTAATGTCTTCTCATGGACTCCAAAAAGCCAACAGATCAAACTTGAGGCATGCAGAATATTTCAGTGCTTAGATGCTGAAAGATCCAAAGCTATGAGAAATGTCAGGGTTTCAAGTAGAAGGCAGAGGTATTCTAGTTTGTTTGATAGTTTGATATTTTTAAAGCAATTTCTTTCAGTCTCAGAAGGTGGAATTGAGTAAATAAAGGAAGCTGTATAAATAAATACCTAGTCAAGAATAAAAGCTCCTTTGATATTACTAAAATCCAGGTGAAACTGCCTAGTCACAGTTAAACATGTCATTTAAAACTCATTGAAGTTATATAAAATTATTTACATTGAATGGTAATTACACAAATGATCTGGAGACCAGTAATTATTTATGGAAGAAATTAGCAAATGAGTTAAAATATTAAAGATCTAATGATTTAGTGAACTAGTTGCTGACAGCCAACAAACCATGCAAAGTGTTCTGAATAAATTATCTTTTTAATTATCATTAGCTCTTATGTTTTTTTTGATGTCTAAGTGGAAGAGTTGTGTTTACAAAATACAGTGCTTTTACAAATAACATACAAAGTGACCAAGAGTCCTTAAATAATTGATTATGGTAATAACATAAAGAGAAGTTCTGAAGAAATTATTAGATTCCCTCACTGTGATATTCTTGCTACTGACTTCGGCTTCTTTTTTTTTCCATCTAAAATCAGACATGGTCTGGTTTCCAAGAACCGAGTGATAAAAATATTGTGATTTTAAATAATGACATACATTATTTAGTAGAATTTTGCATTAAGTTTGAAAAAAACTGTATGCATTCTAGATATTGAGAATTGTTTGTAGTACTCAGAAGAAAAATATGTATCTACTACTGGTCAAATTTAGAATGGTTTACTAATGTGAAAGTATTTTTTAACTGTGGGCACCATGGGCTTATAAAGATGGCTCATCAGAAAATTATAAAGTGTAAAAAATTTCTATATTTGAATTGACTCTCCATCAAATGGGCTTAAAAACTTATTTAATCAGTATTGCTTTTATCTGTTTATTAATAGAATAAAATTTACAGTAATTCATAGCAAAACTTATTTAATCTTTCTTCAGTGCTTTTTCAATAAAGTTGAGAAGCATATGAACTTTCTAATGGAGCTTCTTCAAAAAATTACGACCAAAAAGAAATTTCCACCCATTTGCATTTTCCCAAAGTTGTTTTCAGTCTGATATCGTTAATTGTTGTTTCAACCCAGGAAAGAAACCAAAATGTTTTTTCACATGAGTCATTCTCAACAGAACTATAATGTTCTGGGAGTTATAAGACAGATTACTTTCCTATTAGTGACACTTCCAAAACTAAAAAGAAATTTTCCAGCTGTAGAAAGAAACCTCAGTGTAGCTATTTCCACTGGGCTGTCTGTCGGAACTTAAAACCAAAAATCAACAAAAGTTGTATCTGGAGAAATGCCTAAGGAGAACTATCACCAAAAAAACCAACTATTTAATCTTACTTATAATTTATTTGCATTCTTCATAGAGGTTGCTTTTTCACGCTGATGGGGATGGATTTTTTTTTAATTCTTGTTTATAAACGTACTCCTATGTTGTAAAAGACCAAGTCAAAAAGAAAGTTAAGGTGATAAGTGAGAGAAGTAATGATCGTTATTTGGGACAGAGAATAAATCACAGATAATTAAGTGGTGTTGAATGGTAGTGTTGAATGGAATCACCTCTAAAGTTCCTTTCCACTTCCCTAAATTAAGATAAGGAGACAAACAGGAAATTAAGAAAAGTCTTTTCTTCTGCTTTTTTAAGGAAAGCACAGAAGAAGACAATAGAAAATAAAGCATTAGAGGGTGTTTGGCTGGGCTTTTTTTTTGTCCAAATAGCAAATAGTAAAATACCCAAGTGATGAAATAGGAATCTTGGTCAAAGCCTCATTCTGACACATTTTAGTAAGTTAGACATTGCAAAATATTACATTGAATTCAACTTCACACATGACCATATGTGAAACATTGGATGCTGAGAGTCAACTAACCACTAAACACCAACTACATTTGCTGGTGTCACCAATACTATACCTCTGCAGAGTGATCAGCTGGAAACTGATTCACAAGGCAAGAAGAATTTTGACTGACTACCCTCATGGACTCAGGCTCTGTATTTTTTTTTCCTAATCACCTTGAGAAACTGATTATGTATCTCCCAAGGCCTGATAGGAGTGCCTAAAGAAAATCATTCAATTCACTTCAGCAAACTTTTCACTCTAATCTCAATGCTATTTCAAGGAAGCTCTATTGATATTTTCCTTCCTCTTTAATATATTATAGTGCACTTAGAACTAAAATAAAATGGTAAATAAAGTAAGACATCAATCAATAATACAGGAAAACAGACTGCAGAACCTCAAAGACAGAAGTTAGTAAGGAGACTAATCACAGAATTAACTGGGTAATAGCAAACCCATTATTGATCTGGCAACTTTAGCAAAAAGGATTCTGAGTTCATTTAATTTTGCAGAAGTTGTGCCACACTGCACAAAACACTCCCCTTTTCTTTTCCAGGAAAGAAAGCAAGGTGCATGTGATACTAAGTACTTGGGCCTCCTCAAATGGAGCTGCAGTTTCTTTTCAAACATTTCTGTTGTGACTCTAGAGCTGACAGACAAGAAATTATTCAGTCCTATCAAATCAAATGCACTTCTCAGTACACACAAAAGCACAGCTATTTATAAACTTGGGGACCTACAGAATCTGGATGCATCAAGGTTTAAGAACTCTGACTTCAACCCAGGCACCTGAATTCTGCTTTAATTACACTTTAGGTCCCTCTGTCCCTTCATGGCTCTCCCATGACTGACAAATCAAACCCAGATGGTCCTACCAAGGTTTTATCAATCTCAGGACCTTAAATAATCATAACCTACAAACAGTAGGCAGAAACTGTCTGCCTACTGTTGAAATTTAGGATTCCAAGAAGATCCATTTTTCTTTACTAGCTACTTATTTTCAAGAATAAGACCATTTATTTCAAAATCTTTAATAAAACATGCCTCAATTTCTTTTAACTGTAATTAATAATTATGTAAATGTCTAAAGATCCATTCAACCAACAACCTCTAAACCTACATTTTAAGCAGCAGAGTAGTAGTTCCTTTCTGTGGGGAAAAATGATCAGGGTTTGCTTGTTTTGTCATGTCTGGGGTTTACTTTACGGGAGAAATAAACAGAAACAAGTGTAACTGTCTTCTGGCTTATTTGATCTCCATAAATGAAGTTTAGATTTCAGTGTTGCAAGGGCAGTCTTATAACTAAATCTTTTTTTATGAGAATTATATTAAAATATATAATTAACTTCAAACGCCTCTAAGTGTCTTAAGGAATATTTTTTCAGTCTTTGCAAACCTTTCAATCCATCCTACAAACATTCAAGTCACAAATAGTCTTTTTCAGAATGTAATCTGTCAAGCTAGTTACTTTATATATTTAAAGCCAAGAGCAAAATCGATCAAATGAAGCTCACATACAAGAATGATTATTGCAAAAGTAATAATTACAAAACTAATAGCAGGGAAATACTTTTATTTAATGATTTTAGGTATCTAGCTATATATTACAAATATGAGTTCTTTCCTTGCCTTTCTTTCAGGTTCACTTCAGTGTATGTTCATTGCTTACTCATGCTTCACATTGACAGTTAATAATCTCATGGATTTGTTTGCTTGTTTCAGAAGAATCAATCATGTTGAGTCAGTCCAACAAAACCTTCAACCAAACATCTGCACCTTATAAGACCACTAATGCTTTGTCCTGCATTAGTCTGTCTCTTAAACTGGCAAGAAATATCTAAGGGGCAGCGGGCTAAAACAAAACATTACTTTTTTCCTAGTCCTATAAAACTTCTCAGATGTGAAGAAATTTTAAATATCATACATTACATCAACAAAAAGGTCTATTCAACTCCATAACTATTGCTAAAGAACTCACAATGGAAATAATCTGCATTTTGCTATCTACAGTATAATCACTGGCAGACTATAATAAGCTATATGACATAAGATATATATGAGGGTAGCAGCTAGGCTGGTGCAGCCAGTCTAGTGTTAGAATATGCTCTGCATGCAGCAAAACTTCCTCTCTTCTAATTTACTGAGCTAAGAAAAGAATAGTGAGTCATAATCATTACTTTCTGGTTATTGAGTAATTTTTTAATGACCCTATAGACCTTCTGACCTATAGGTCATATCATACAGGCAACACATTACAGTGAAAGCTCCTTCTAATTTGACTCGGCAATTAAAACATTGTAAACTGAAAATCCTTTAGATAACAACTAATCACTGTTGATTCTTGTTGTAGTCAAATGAATAATTTTACAGAAAGTGCTTTTTACAGCATGATAGAACATTTTGTACATCTGAATTTGGACTAAGGGCACTTTCTTCTCTAGGTGACTAAAATTTAATTGAATACAATGTCCAACTACTCCATATATGTATAAAATAAAAAATGCTTTGACAAACATCATTAGAAAGCAAAGAGGATGTAGGAAGAGAATATGAGGAAACACTGCTATTCCTTTAAAGATTGAGGTGCTCTTTCCAGAAACAAAACCTGCTGATTTATCTACAGAGTCTGCAAGAAAAGGCAAAAAAATAAAGCAACTTTTCATTACTTAAATGCTTCCACTAGAAGACCATTCAGTTTCCTGGGGGAAGAATACTCATAAACTCAGAATATTCTGCTGCCATAGTTTTTCATTTAGACAAGACAATTCAACACTAGCAATAATATTCTCTTCTTCAAATACTGTCCCAAATATTGTCCCATAACCAAAAAGAGTCATTTTTCTCACGATCTTCAGACTTTTATACCAAGATTAATATCTTCAGTCCTCAGAGTTTGTAGCATAGGCAAAGCTTTTCATTGATCACCTTCTCTTGAAATATCTGGATCCCATTGCTTCTCAACCTCTTACAGATGAAACTATAGTCAAAAAATTTAAAAATTCAGGATACCACTGCCATACTGAATGTGTAAGACCTATTTTAAATACTTACAATGTCATCACAGAACAATCCTGCTTGAAGATTCCTAAAAGAATCAGTGAGAAAGCTTTATTTCTCTGCTGTCACATGCATTTGCAGACAACAGAACTATCCTGCAGAGATAAATGGCTAATCAAGTAGGTCTATAATTCATACATCAGACAACCTCCAGTTTCTGCAAATAGATCTCAATGTTCTTAAAGGAAAATTACTGCCCCTCCTGCACAGCTTTCCATGAATCCCACCCTCAAAAAAGCAGCAAATCACAAACTAAACAATAAAATATAATGATATCCTCAATGCAAGGCTATTTGTTTCCATCTTTATCTCACCTGAAAAAGTATGAATTGTGATTCCAGTTTCTCTTCTCAGTAGTTAGCAAGTTGATCAAAATTCAAACGCCTCATAAATGAAATATAAGTATAGTATTCTGACCCTAACCTCATGGATCTTTTGAATGCTTAGCCTTCATTTGCTTATTCTTCATCATTCCACCCAACCTTTTCTTGTCAGGTCCTTCAAAGAGAGAGAGAGACAGAAAGAATTTGCTAAACTGTTAGATTCAGTGGAACATGTAGAGATTCATGATATCTGACTTGGATTTTCTCTTCTATAATTTTCAGCCCTCTAAAAGTAGTGCCTAATACTGTGTATGTAAATGAGAGATTTCTAAAGCCAACTTCACTTCAGAGAAGAAAAATTCAGAAAACACCGAAAAAATTAATTAAAAAATAGCCTTATTCCAGTATTACTTCTTGGCTCTGGCCATCCCCACTGCTAGACAGCCATCAGAGATACCAGAGGGCACTTTGGCTTCAACCGTTTGTACAAAAAATCCTTTTAAGAGCACTTACAGATTTGTGCATTGGCATAGTTGAATACAATTTTAAAAGTCATTATCTTTATTTTACCTTCTCATAGCTTAATTTATTTGATGATAAATGAGGTATGTGTTCAGACTAATTATTCTATAAAAATCAGTTTTCCCCGATCAACACTACAAGCAGAATAATAAAGTTATAAGCGATGAGTAAATATGAAATTGATAGCCTGATTTGATTGAGTTGTTTACTACTCTAGGATTCCAAAGGCATTTATTTCACAAATGCCTACGTATTAATTAATAATTGAATATTCACATGATCCCATGCCCCAACAAAAAAATCGAATTCAATTTGACTTAATCTTTACACATATATATATATATATATGTGTGTGGGGTAACACTGCTCTCTTCTATCACAGCCTTATCTCGAATGGTAAAGCAAGGTTCTAGTTTTCCAGATAAATACTGCCAGGGTAAGTAAGACTTCCTTTTTCAGTCTGTAAAGGCACTGTGATTATTTCAGTAATAAATTCCATCACCAAGAATCTGGCTCATGGCAAGTAGCAGGATTTCTAAAGACACAGAATAAGTTCAGAGGGAGGTAATAATTTTGAGGCTTCTCTTGGAAATTAAACTTTTTTTTTCAAATACCTGATCAAGTTATTTAAATATCCATCTACTATTTCACTTCTTCTGCTTTGAAATATTTTTTTTCTATTATGGCATCCAAGAATGAAATTATAGAGAAGTAAAAGAAAATTAGTTGGTGGAATACCGTCCCAGAAATGAAAAAACAACAGTCTTTTAGGTTCAAATTCCTATTTCAGATAATTTTAAAATTAGGTTTGAATAGAATTTCAGTACAAGAGATTAAAATTACAGGACAAGGATACCCCACCATCTGATGCTTAAGGAGGAAGAAAAAGTCCCAACTTCTCTCTCAGAGGCATTAATTTAACATTTCTTTCCTGAGTACTCCAACAGTACTCTTCATTAGGAATTTTATCAATTTAGCTCAAATACACATAAATTGAGCGTAAACATCAAATATATTTAATTCTTTTCATTTTGTCAATGAAAAAACTCTAAATCTCGTTCAACCCCTCCATTTGTACTATAGTTTATTATTGGTTTTGTTAAATGAACCAAAAATAACTCAGTGCTTGAATGGTTCCACTTTTAGCTCCTTTTGAAGCCTCTGGAGAAAAGATTTTTGTTTTCAGAAAACCTCTGGGTTTTTTTTCATCAGTAAAACTAGTCAGGAATGAAAACAGATCAATTAACAGCAATGAAAATACTTCCAAACATCCTTTCATGTGTTGGGTCCAAATGTTTTATTCATCTTGCCAACCCTGTCTGCTACAGACAAGGACAATCTGTCTGAGCAGAGGTGCCGGCAAAGGAGCTTAGCAACTTTACACATAGCTGCACCATCCCAATGAGAAGGAAACTAAACATGACTTTCACACAGAATTATTAATTAGTAACACTGAGGAGGCAAAATTGGATCAGAGCACCTAGAGAAGACCTAGTTGTTTTATTTGCCTAGAGGGACAATAGGCCAAAAGCATAAAAATGCTGTCCCACTGCAGCTATAGCTAATCCCTGAGGTGTTACGTGCAGAAGCATGGAAAAAGTGAGGCTAGAGGTGTCCTCTGCTACATGTTGCAATGTCTTCAAGAAATGTGTTTCTAAGTGAAGCACAGGGATCACAAGAAAAGAAAATCATGCAGTGAAGACCAAGAACA
This sequence comes from Melospiza melodia melodia, assembly GCF_035770615.1. Classification (NCBI taxonomy): domain Eukaryota; kingdom Metazoa; phylum Chordata; class Aves; order Passeriformes; family Passerellidae; genus Melospiza; species Melospiza melodia. The sequence goes on along the minus strand of NC_086226.1, from coordinate 57,037,560 downwards.
AACACAATGTGTTTTTTAAGTTTCAGCTTTTCAGTAACAGAATGCGAGACCAATAAAATATCTGAAGATCTTAAAAGGAAATACTTTCAAATTCAACGAGAGCTGGTTTTACATGTAAAATAGCATTATAAGGGGATTGATTTTCTATACAAGAGGATATTGGTTTAGTAGTTAATTAGACTTTTGGAAACAATAAAGAGGAAGCAAAATCTCTTCACTCACCCAAAGCAGGATAAAACAGAAGTGCCTACAGTTTGTAAATACACATTTGCCACTGCATAAATGAGAAAATCAGATAGAATAGGTAATAAGAAAGGATCTAACACTAAAGGATAAACAAACCATCAACCTGGCTCTTAAAAATATTTGTTAATTCAACTTTACTCAGTGAACTATATATTATGAGTATTCATACACCTTTGAGAAGATGAGTGTGTCAGGTTTCATTAACATTTGTAAGGGAAAGGTTTCAGTATGGCTGTGGAATTCCTCTTCAAAGAAAGGAAATTGTTTGCTGAAACCCATAACTCTCACTGAACTCTCAGTTCTGACTCCTCAGTCCCCCCAGAGACAATAGATTCTCATGGACATACATACATGTAGGACCTAGTAATCTCAGAGATGTAACTAGAAACTAGCTGCGCTGTGGGGTATAAAATAAATATTAATGTTTTAAAAAACAAGGCTCACAGGAATTCCATGTCATTATTTCCTTCCTGCAAACCAATTTAACTCTTATCTCTGCCAGACGTGCAAATCTTATAAGTGAGTACACTCCAATTCAACTACAGTGGAGTTGTTCATATATTGTATATGGGTATTTTACATGTTCCTCTGACATCTACACAACAGGAAGATATGCAAATACCCCTTATTTTCAGGAAGAACAAAACCAGAAAACAACAGAAACAACAACAGACAACAAAAACAAAACCAAACAAAGACACAAACAAACAAACAATATTAAAATTCAAAAGCAAACAAACAAAACATAAACAAACGAGCAAAAACACCACTAAAAAGCACCCATTCCAACAACTAAAAAGCATATATTCTCTTCGTCTGGTCAGCCGTCTGAAGTGGAGGATGACTTTCTTCCCACAGTAAATAAATCCTATAAGTTATCACATTCAAATCTCCTCCAATTCTCAAAAAAAATATTTAGTGCACATTTCACAAAAATGAGGATGTCACAAAGGGAAAATCCAAACCTTGAAGCTTCAGGAGTTTTATCAAATATTTGATGCACATGAAAATAAAACTTGCCAGCACTTATGAGCTTATGAAGACATTCATATACAGACAACATCTTCTGCAAATTAGCCAGATCACAAAGAAGAACAGCCCCTCAGTTTCCTCACTTAAAATCTGCAGGCTCATCAAAACTCTATATATGGATATTTATCAAATCATTTATACACTCCCCACCATCCCGAAATCTAAACCTCTGCAAAATGCCTTGTAACAGACTTTCTCCTCATTCCTAAATATTTTGATATGTGTAAGATACTTCTAAATTTGTTTCTATTTTCTTTTTCTTCTCCTTTGTTTTTGCGTTCATGAAAAAAGGATCTTGATGGAAAAACCGACTGTAGAAATTAGTTTTTTCCTAAAAACAGCAAGATCTCATTTTTACATCTTGCAGAAGTGAGATGACAAGCAATACTTTTGAAACTGAAATAATTTTTCCACCACCTTTATACGTATTTGTTCATAAATTGAGTACTATAACCAAAGTACAAACCCACATAACAAACTTTATCACTTTCAAAGAGGCGGAGGGGAAAAGGGAAGCAGAAAATTGAGCTTTGTCAAAATAGATTTTCAGAGATATTACATAGCTGCTATTATAAAACTAGATTATAGGATGAAAGATCAGCCTAATTTTCTGGGCTTTCCAGCATGCTTCTCAACTCATTGTGTTTATTTATGAAGTGATTGTTGTTGCTAAAACACATTTGATTCTTTTGTTGTAAATATTTACACCTACTAGTATTTTTCAATTCAACTGCTCCTCCCATTGTGTTCATAAGTTCACTTATATTTGCCATAATTTTTGAGGAATGAAAATATTCCCCAAAAGTACTCACACTCATGGTAAAGCTTTCCTTTCCTATTGACTCAGATGCAGATGGAGAGCAGGCAGGTTGCAGCACACCCACACAGTTTCAACAATGGTTTCATCCTGTTGGCATTCTGGTCCTTTTCTTTGTCAGAGCGGATTAATTACCTATACACACTGAAGTGGCTACCAGCAGATGCTGCATATTACTTCATCTGTCACCATTACAATCATATCATTCAATTCAAAGAATGCTGGAAGATGAGTTTTGTGTTGTTGTTGAGGGAGAAACATGAGAGGAGGAGAACCACAAAGTAGGTTGTTGACTTCTGCGAAGGTAACAGTCTTCTTTCATAAGCCATGTTTAAAACCAGTATAAATATTAATTAAAGATATTCAGGGAACTTCAGGTTTCCAAAAAGTACCACAAGACTCCTTATAGAAAAGTGGAGTCTAAATGTCTGTCCTACATTAATACTTGCTTTTCATGCAATGTGAAAAAAAAATGCAGAGGAAAGATGTTATTTACAAATAATAAAGCCACCAAGTACCAGTTTATTTTGTTAATAAGGTTTTTCTTGATAATAAAACATAGGTTATGCCTATCACATGTTCATTGCTCTATTTTATGCTTTATTTCCAGCTATTAATTTCTGTTAGAAACAGAAGTTTGGAGGATTCGATTAAGTGCTCACATTGTTGTGTTTACTTGTAACATAAAGACATGGCAAGCTTTTCAATCCAAATGAGAATAGTTTCAAATTGTCATGCTCAATAAGGCTAAATGACACTCAAGAGATTCTATCCTGAAGAAAGCACTGTTTGCACTAAAGAAAACTGCCTTATGCTAGCCAAAAAGTCAGAGTCCTCAGAGTTTTCAAAAGTTTTCAGTCCTCAGAGCTGGAGATTCACTAGCCTGAAGAGAACCTGGCCTCCCTGACACCAAGCTTTTGCTAAAGCCATTTCAAGAAGAAAAATGGAAAATTATAGATTTATTCATACCATCCTAACATCCTTATAGTATGAAAGAATGAACTTAAAATAAAAAGCTGGTATCATATCAAATCAGTAAGTCAAAATGTAAGCTCAAATTAACTGGGAAAAAATATTCATTCCTTGTATCCCAATTTACATCCACAGTAATTATCAAAAGCAACCTTAAAATTTTATTTGAACTTCTCGATCAATAAAAATGAAATTTCCGTTTAGCACAAATTAGCTGATTCAAGCAATATATTGAATTGTACATATATTGACTCTATGTAAAAAGAAAATCTCACTTCTAGTAAATGCTTAACACCCTTGTAAACAGCTCTATTTTGCAGGACAAGATATACTTGTTTGAATGTAAATTATGTAATGAAATTCATATGCCTGTGTAATTAATGAATAGAACAGATAATGAGTGAGACAATACTTCGAGGATAATTTTTTCTTCTTTAAATGAAGAAACCTTTTTGCAGCTCATAGTATATTCTGTCTAGCACTGATGTTGGAGGTTCCACTTCCAGGGTCCTCTTCCATTTTGGTTCGGGTAACGAGGACATCTTCTGGGAAGTAAGAGAATAGTATATCAGACAACGGGGGGTTTTCATCATTTTAAATGCCTTTTCTTTGTCACTTCAAAAGGTCTGGTAGGTCATTCAAGCATTGGCAGGTATTTCTTATTCCACTTAATCTCTCTCTCTAATTCTACTCGGTCCTCTTGGAGTCTCCCAGAGACATATTTCCTATAAGCTAACTGTAAAACAAATATTTGTCATAGTTATCAGTACACTGTCAATTCAATTTTTCTTTGAAAAGAGTTAAGAAATTCCTCTGTGAATGACGACCCTATCCTTTCTTTAATCTCTCAAAGAGTGAAAATACAATAAACTTCAAACTAGCAGGTAAATGGACTTCTAATCTGTGTTTAATAAATCATCACAGGATGGCTGTGAAACAGCTTGATCTCTTTTGAAGAGCTCGTCATACTTTGCAAAGTTCTTCAGAAGTTCTCAGAGAGGTCTGAGGATATTCTAATTTAGGAGCTCATATAGTCATCTCTGTATGACTCATGCTACCAATATCCTTCTTTTCCAGCAAAAGTGATAAGTATTACTATTCAACTTAGTTAAAAAGGGGAGAACTCATTTACAGCTGAGTGCTGCCAAGGTGAAATACAGGTCTTTCTTAAAATTAATGTGTTGCAATAATTACTAGTGAACTTTGAAAAATTCCAAGGGTCATTGAGTTCATACCCTGATGATCATGAATGAGAGTATAAGAGGAAACAGTACAGCACAATTGGATTGCCTTCATTGTTACTGATATTATTTGTTAATTAGAAAACTCACAGGGCTCTAATTCTAATTAATTCTTTAATAATGCAAAATGAATATCTGACTGATACATTTTGTTACTTTCCATTGGTGAAAAGCAAATTAGGTGTCGCAATGCAGAGTAAAAGCTCTTGGCAGTTCAACAAGCTGCACAGTTACTTGACAGAAAGTTGGTGACATGTGAGAGTTTATGTTGTAAATCCTACTTACCAAGAAATTGAAAGCCTGAGAATGCCACTACTCTTTCTGCTTTCTCATTTATCCTGAACTATCAGAGGCCTTTATAGTGGACTTTCAGCTGGTAAAAGGTGGGTCAACTCAGTGAAGCCGAATAGAGCCCTGCCAAAAAAAAAGTTGGCACAGCAGGTTCATCTGACTGGTGACCCTGATGTTCTAGTCCTCAGAGCAGCTGTGGGGGCCTTCTGTCTCACTCCATACACTGTGGCACAGAAGAGTGTCTCCAGTCTTTGTCTGCCTTGCCAATTTTTACCCATCTTACTATTTGAAGTCTCCAGAGCATGGTAAGTAAATCCATAACATTTTTTTGGTTTAGGACTGGTCTTCACAACAACACAGTTGGTTACAGATCAGTGGGGTAACTTTCTATAAACCAACACTCACTTCACTTTCAGTCACATAGATGTAAAATATCAGTACACTTCACACTGTTTTGCAAAAGAATAAGGACCACTGCTGTCAGCATGACACCTTCTACATGTGACATGCTAATACTCTCCATGATGTACAGAGTGAGAATGGGACTCACAACACTGCTTCGGGCTCAACAGAAGGCAGCAGGAAGGAAATGAGGTATCGTAACAAGCACAAAACCCTTAGAATGTATAAATTTGTCATATAGTAGCTAATCAGCATGTTTTCTAGCTTGTCATGTCTTACTACATACTTTTTAAAATTTCATTAGAATTACACATTTCATTCCACGTCTAGCAAAAGATAATCCTTACTTTAGGACTACACTTTAACTAATAATATCATCTTCTATCACGAATAGTCATTCTGCCACCACTTTGTGAACAAATTAACTGTCATCAGTCAGCTTATTTATCCAGCATTTAGAAAATAGATAATTCTTCTTTTTTAAGAGAGACATCACCAGTCTTTTTACGCATTCTTGTTACCCACTAAAAAATAAAGTTTTGTTTCTAATGGAGTGTCTCTGTAGCAATTTCAGCTTTAATATAGACAGTGTTTAGGGTAGTAGTATTGCAAAGTATGTATCTATCATGTTAGTTTTAAATGTTTGCTCCTTTCACCACCATACCTATGTCAGATTGCAATTTACCTGCTAAATCATCTTTTGTTATTTTTCTTCTAAATCAAAAATTTTGTAAAACAAGAGAAAATTTTAAGGCCTTTTTAAAATAATATTTTAGCAAATATTAATGACTTTGTATGTACCCATGTAAACCAAGTTGCTGAGATAGGATAATTATTGAAATATTGTAATTTCTTTTCAGGAAGAGATCAGTGTTTAATATTTTTTTCCCTTGTAGAGTTGTGAGTTCAGCATACGCTGAAGAACTTTATTAAAGGAGAAACACTCACTCACTTAAATCAAGGGATGAGGCGTTCTCTTAGCCCCAGGCCCTTTTTAGAAAAGCTCCTATTTCACCTTGTCTGCATGTAAGGATGAGAACCTCAGTAAGAACAAGGCATCTTCTTCTCCCTGGAATGGAGGAATAAAAAAGAGGGCCAGATAATATCAATCTCCAAAACTGGGTGGAGTAGAGGGGGCTGGGTGAGAAGACTTCTGAATACTGCCACAGAATTTGCGCACTCCATTGCTTAGGAATATCCTGTTACAAGCATAAAAATGTTGCAGTTATTATGTCACAGTATTTTTCTATGTGCTGTGAGGAATTATGGGAACTATGCAAAACAATGTAGCAGTGTAAGTACAACAAATTAAGAATGTTATGTGACTGACACCAGCTATGTAAATTTTTATCAAACTGAACTCCCATGTCTAGTAATTCTTTGACATTTTTGTGTCCATTTTAGAAAAACGGAGTCCTGCCCCAGATTCATATAATAATTTAAGAATGAATGGGAACTGTAGGATTAAGAAACTATAACAACAATGGGCAGATAAAGAAGAATGATTATATGAGAAATGTGACTTCTGAGACCTCATCTGCACTTAGATAATTTCCATAATGTAAGTCTGAATGTCAGACTTACAACCATATTCAGATGGACAGAACTCACAAACTCCAGAAATCTTCAGGACAATTTTTCATGCAAGAACAGGCCTGAATGCAGAAGCTACCTCATTCTTTTAAGCACTTTCTTCTGCTGTAAGGCATGAAAATAATCATCTATCTTTTGCATACCTGCAAATATAATGACATGAAGAAAACTTGAACCTAGATTAACATCAACTGATTTACTACAAGACATAATTTGTGATGAATGCAACACAGACTAGATGGCACCAGAATATGGGCAGGAGGCCTTACACTACATTATTAGACCATGCTGACTGGGGGGGAAATTATCTTGTGACCTGGTGACTGTAACAATTGCTATGTTTGCATTTCTAAAAGTGTTTCAGAACTAAGTAAGATTTTTCTCACTGAGGTACAAAATCTGAAATGGTTTAATTTCGAAATATTGTTTAAAATTTGAATTAAGAATGCACAAGCCATCTTCCACATTTACTTAGTGAATAGCACTGTACTATTATGTTCCACTTAGGCTCAGGAGCTGAGATGACTTTTTGCAGGTCAACTTTCCTTTTTTCTCTATCTTCTTCATGATTAACTCCTGCAATCATGGTTTGGCATTAGGCTGGAGTGAGTCATGTTTTCAGAGTTTGAATACAAATTCAATCCAATGCTTTTGCTTGGAGCATATCTGATATATAGATATCAGCAAAAGAAATACATAAAATAATGGGGTTTTTTGAAATAGTTTTTTTGCATGCACTTGGTAAAAATGTGATATTGCAGAGTTTAAAACCAGTTTGAGAAGAAATATGTTTTAAATACATTAGAATACTAGACAAGCCACTGCAAAATGCAGAACTCTAATATGCACTAGGTTATGGCTTTCTTACTCGCATTATTGCAGTGAAGAGCTCTGAGCCTTTCTATCAAAAAATCCTATTTTCAATACTTTGTAAGTCTGGTGTAAATATTACACTGGACAGAAACTCAGAATAAAAGGTTTCAGAATGAAAATATGTAACTTAAATTTTCTTTGGTTTCTGTTTTTTGGGGTTTTTTTTCCTTAATTGTGTCTTAGTGCATTTTGTATTGTAAATAGAAATAGAAAGAAATAATTTCTTAAGGCATTTTGCACTGAGAGAACGAGAATCTATTTTAAATATGATTGAGACTGGCAATTTTTCATATCCAAGCTGCATAGGCAAAAAAAGAAAAAAAAAGATAAATGAACAGATGAAATTTGATACGAGGGCTTAGCTTTAGCTTTACCTCACTTTATAAGCATGATCCCTTCCTGTGTTAATTAAAAATAAAATAAAATTAAATTAAACTAAATTTAAAAAAAAAATTAAAATAAAAAATTAAAATAAAAAAATTAAAAATAAAATTAAAAATAAAAATAAAAATAAAAATAAAAATAAAAATAAAAATAAAAATAAAAATAAAAATAAAAATAAAAATAAAAATAAAAATAAAAATAAAAATAAAAATAAAAATAAATAAATATACATATGTGTTTCAGTAATTATTATGTATTTTGGGATAACGGTTCAATTAATACACAGCAGTAAACTGCCTTTTAAAGTATCTAAGCAGGTGTTCAGTGTGTGTGTCAGTGTGTGTCAGTATTTCATGACACTCTGATTTACAGAATGGTTTTATGGAAGATTTTAGAGTCCTAGCCTTGACTTAGTTCACATAGTTCACTTTACAGAGCACAGAATTAATATAATTATCTCATTTGTGATCCATCAAGTTAACATTTGGCAAGTTAGATTAGGAAAAAAAGCTTGTGTTCTTGGTACAGAATTAATTGATTACTTTTACTGGTAATGCAAACATGAAATTAACAACTGAATACAGTGCTTTTTCTTCCATATTGGAAACGCTTTATATCTCAAGGTTGGGCAGCTGATTTAAAAATTTAAACAATGAGGGCAAAATATTTTACTAAAGTTATTCTTAAGTAGTAGGAGCACAGGAGAAAAGTAAATATGATGGCAAGATATTTCTCATTTCAGTATCTCCACAGAATATTTTCTTCAGAGAAATATACACAAATCCCAAAAGAACAACTGGTAAATTTTCTTTCTAACACACAGAAAGAAAATTATCTGTTTCTGTCATTATATCAGACATATTTCTTTTCATTTTCCATGTTTGACCTTTTTCATACAACACTGTATACATTCCTTAGAGTTATAGAATAAGCTGAGCTGGAAGGGATCCATCAGGTTCACAGAGTCCAATTCCTGGCCCTGCACAGGAGAGCTCGAGGGTTACACCATGTGTAACTCTGAAAGCATTGTCCAAGGGTTTCCTGAACTCTATCAGGCTGGTGGTGTGACCACTTCCCCAGAGAACCTGGTCATGTGCTCAGCTATCATCTGAGTGTGAACTATGTCAAGGTTTTGCCCTTGAAAATAATTAGAAGCAGTAAGTTTTGCAACTGAGCCATAAGATTTTTTAAAAAATCCTTTTGTCTTTTTGTAATCCACTGCAAAAAATCCCTGAATGTATCTTTATTCTTTTATTAAGAATCATAGAATTATTAAGCCTCAAAAAGATATTTAGGTCATCAAGTCCAGCTGTCAAAGAAGGCACAACAAGAAATCTTATTTTCCCTAAATATATTTCATTCATCTCTTCTCCATTATGTTCACATTCTTCTTCTTTAAATTATGCTACTTAAAAATATTAAAACATTCTTCTTTCCATTCTTAGTGAGTACAGATGTAACTACAGATGTCTCAGCTAAGCTACAGAGTATTGACAAAATTCGTCACTACAAGTACCAGATGTAATCAAAATAATTTTAAAATTTATTGCATTTCAGAATCTATATTTAAAGTCACAGAGTATACCTTTAATTTTCAGTAAATAACTTGTTAGGGGTTTCTTGTTAGCTCTCTTGTTAAAATAGCTTTAAGTGCTGTATCTCAACACAAACTGACTACCACAGAAGTTCCCCAACACAAAATTTATATATTTGTTCGAAATTTTCCATACTTGACAGTCATAGCCCTCTTATCCAATGACATACAATACCACTTTCTCTAGTAGTCTCATGATGAGAATGGAAAACGTAAAAGGGAAATACAATATTACAAGTACACAACTTGATTCAGACACTTTTTTAGTTTTAAAAAATGCTGACATTTCTTCTGAAATTGCAAACAGTTTGTTCACTAGCATTTACTATGTGTTTGCTGTCTGTTCAAATATGTCCATTTTGATAATAAGGGGTCCAATCAAACACTTACTGATTATCTGGGTTCCATTTCATTCTGGTTTTGAAGCAAAACATTTTGCAGATCTAATTAGCTTCATGTTTCTAATTGTCATGGTTACTCCATGCACTTTTATATGCTATACTGCAACCAGCACCATTTTTATGCAGAGAATATTTTTCAAAATAATTAATTCTGTCAGATATAAGATGAGATGTCTTATTATTTCTCCACATAAATTGAGCTTTGAAAGGAAATATTATAGTACTTTTTGTTCCTCTCCCAGTTAGCACCGTCTTTTCTTCTGCATACTTGCAATGTCCCAAAAGGATTAAAATTATTTATTCTCTGGCCAAATTTATGCCTTAATCTTTGTAAACCAATAATCCTTCTAGGGTAGATGCCAATAAAACACATCTGTTACATTTATATTCTGATAGTAGTCCAACTCTGTGCTCTGAACCATTGTGTTTTGATGCAATGTGCTGTTAAGCAACTTCTGTGTTTTCCAATAAAGAAAGCTGTATATCACTGAATAATTAAGTAAGCCATTTATAAATAGCATTAATATCAACATTAGTACTTTCTCCCAAGTCTTTTATTGACCTTGTATCTTGGTTAATGTCTTCGTCTGCTGAACTAACTGCTGTAAATTGTTTTGATGAACATTGCTTTCAACTATTTATTTCAGCAATAAATAAAACAAAACACTGGCAAACTATATCTAGAAAATGCTCTGATGTTTCAAGTGTTGTGACCAGGGGTGTTAAAAGGCTGAAAAATAGGGTATACACTTGAATAACATAAGCCAAATGTTACTATTTGTCTATAACAGGCAGTATATATTATGCCTTTTGTCAAAACATAACTGCTTCTGAACAAAGCTTTCAAGCTTATTAGATAATGGGGGATTAATATTATTTACATTACAAGACTGACACCACTTTTTCTTTCTGTTTGAACAGAAAGTTCTTCTACCAAAGATATTGGTGCTTCCTGTGAGAAAATACATATGAATTTATGGATTCTATTGCAGCTGGCTTCCCTGACATATTAAAAAATCAAGTTACATAAAATTGCAATGCAATGAATATTCATGAAAATAGCAAGAACATTGTATACTACTTTCAGTTACCCATATTGCTATTTAGCCACAAATGACAGCAGAAACCCATGGAGCTTCTCACTCACCTTCCTCTATTCTTCCCCACTTGAATGGGGGAGCAAATCAGAAAGGTCTAAGTGAGAAAAATAGTGGGTTGAGGTAAAGGCTATTCAATAGATAAAGCAAAAACTGCATACACAAGAAAAGCAAATAAGGAACTCACTCACTATTCCTATTCAGTTGCTAATCAGACGGCAGACGATTAGCCATGTCAAGGAAGGAAGGGCTCCACCATGCTTATTAATGAAGAAAATAAATGCATTAAGTCCAAACTCCAATTTTACCCTTTTTTCTCCTCCAGCTTTTACCTCTGCATATGACATCCATGGTATGGGATGTCCCTTTGGGAAGTTGGGCTTTGCTGTGCAGGCTGTGTCCCCAGCCCTACTATGTTCATGTAGGCCAGCATGAGAAGAACAGAAACGCCTTAATGCTGTGTAAGTATTGTTCTGTGATAAAAAAAATATCCCAAAACTATTTTAGATTTGTTTTAGTCACAAATCCAAAATGTAGCAACTGCTATGACCAAAGCCAACCTTATCCCAGCCAAAATCAATATGATGAGTGTTCAAGAAATCAAACTCTGTTTCCAGAAAATAGAATGCAGCTACTTAAAATGCTCTCTTTTTTTTCTTTTGTTAGATGCAGGAATAAAATTAAGTTTCAAGATTGATAGCTCTATAGATTAAGGGAAGGTGATGATAAGCTTCATCTATCCACATCAAGCTGAACTCAGTACTGCAGCTAAAGCAATGGGTCTTATTATAAGCAGAAAATTATATTCCAACAAGTCAATTGAATTTTGCTGCAATTACTGTACATACAGAAGCTGAATAAGGCTAGATGCTTTAGATGTGAATAACGACTCACTGAATGACCCATAGGACTTAAAATTGAATCTTGGGCCTTGAACTGTGAATGAGAACAGCAAAGAGTAGAGAGAAAATTATTATAATAATAAACTTTAAAAGTCCTTTGTATTCATTAGAACAAAATCATTATGCTGGTGTTTCCATCTTCAACAACTTTTCTTTAGAATTTAATGTAATACAGATACGTCTGTGTCTTTCAGACCAAAAATAGCACTTTTTAAAAAACAAAATATCATCTGTGAAAAGTGTTCATTACTGCTCCAGAAATTTCATTGCCTGAATGGCCCCAGTTTACCTCTTGAAACTGACAAATTATTTCATTAGAATAATTTCAGAATAATGTTTTCAACTTAAAATCATTTGACTTAGAATTGCTCCTTCTTCACAATAAAATTTTTACACAAGGAAAGTTCTGAATCACAATCCCCTCTCATCATTGTCTGGAGACAGTCATCATTTGATCACTTAGAGAAAATGAACACACTTGAGCTAGTAATCTCCCATTTAAACATGCTAAAATCAGAAGTCATTTAAATCATTCTACCATCAGATATTTTTCACTGGAGTGGTTTTCTCTGTCATCTGTAGAACCATGCTAAGGTGACAAAAACCGCTGACAACACTTGTCATTATTTTTTCAATATAAATTCTAACACCGTCTTCGGGCTAATTCAGTATTTGATATTCAGGGAGGAAGAAGAATGTCAAAGCACAGGCTGACTGCATCATCACTTCAAAATGATTCTTCTATCTTGAATCTATCAAGTTATTTTATCTCAGGTAATTACACTGTTTTCACTGATAGCACAAAAAATAACCCTTGTCTTATTCTATGAAGTATTTTTCCCAAATGAGCACAAGCTATTAATTGATAAATTCTATAATTGTCTTTGAAGATGTATAGTTTTTAATCCTATTCCAAATAATAGAAGTGTAACTATAAAAGGCGAGACAATACCATCTCACAGGTTATTTGGCTTTGTGGCATTCAGGGCTGCAGACTCTCTCCAGGAACAGTTGGTTGCCTGGAGCAACAATACTGCAGGCTGCACGCATGTCTCTCTAGATGCCAGGCTGCAGAGACTTTCTGTTGTTGTTAACTTAGGGCATTAGAGCTCTTAAGGCAAGACTAGGTAATAACCAAAGCTGCTTTTATGTATAGTTAGCTCCTCTTTAGCGATCAAGTCCAGCGGCTCTTACAGGACTAATGTTCTTTAGCTAAACCTAGCTAATCATGTTCATCCTCAGTGAAATGTGTTGCCAGACAATGACATGTAGCTTACCAACACCCCTGTGACTGGTGGAGCCGTTTGTGAAAGCGCCTCCTTCAACTGTACTGTGAAGGAGTTTATTGCAAGTGCCACAGACCTGAACAATGCCGGGGCACCACCAACTCAAAATCCCACAGGGCTTGTTCCCACAGAGACAATTTGCACCATCTACCTCTGCTCTGGCACCTGCTTTAGAGGAGAAACACATCCAGATTAATTTTAGAAGCATATTTTAAATAATCCTGAAGTGCAAACATAAACTATGTGCCAGTTACCATATCAAACCAGATCCAAGTCTTAATCTCTGTAAAATGCGACAGCTATACCACAGGTAAATTGTAAGTGCTAAAAAGGCACCAGAATATTCTAATAGTGAAATAGTGAAAAATATCTTCCACACTCACATTCAAGTATCCTCATTTGTATGCTTTTTAATGATCTCTCAGGCAATTACTTTTAACCCATATAAACATGTTGGAATAGTTTTGAGATGCAAGTACTACTTCTCCAGAATGTTTGGAAGCTCTCCTTCTCCTGAGTTGCCAAGAATAAAGACTACAGCCTGCAGTATTCTTATACTGTAAAAAGATATTCTTTAAAATAAGTAGAAGAATTAACCTGGTCTGTGCTTTTCACCCATATATCCACTTTTTTCTAGACAGGCTTTACAATTTCAGAATATTAACTGTCTGTGATGCAGTATATGCATATCTACAAACACTGTAGAAAAAGAAAAGAGAGAAATCTGAATAAAAGAATCACTAACACTACCTTGTGTGCTTTAGAAGTGTGCCATTTATACATGAAGACAAAACTTTGGCCGTAATTATATATGTGTATGTAAGTTTGAAAATTTCCACTGTTAATAAACAATGCCAAACAATAGAGAGAATGTTTTTATCTAAACCCCCAAAATATGGAGATTATTAGTCTACTTTAGGTAATAGCATGGTATTTCCTGTATGTAGCAATCCTGCTGTTGAATCATCAGATGCAGAATCATAGAAAAAAAATCACAGAATCCTAGAATATCCTGAGTTGGAATGGACCTAAAAAACCATCTCCTGGCCCTGCATAGGACAACCTGAAGAATCATACCATGTGCCTGAGAGCCTTGTCCAAATGCTTAGTGAACTCCACTGGTGCTGTGACCACTTCCCTGGGGATCCTGTTCCAGTGCCCAGCCACCCCCTGGTGAAGCCACCCCCAATACCCAACCTAAACCTCCCCTAATTCAGCATCAGGCCATTCCCTGGGGTCCTATCACTGATCACCACAGAGAACAGGTCAGCGCTTGACCTTCGTCCCTTGAGGAAATTGTAACTGCAGTGAGGTCTGTCCTCAGTCTTCTCCTGGCTGAGCAGACCAAGAGACCTCAGTCCCTCACAGAGATTCCCTTCTAAAACATTGTCCATCTTCACAGCCCTCCTTTGTGGGGCTAATAGTTTTGTATTCTTCTTATATTGTGGCATCCAAAACCTGCCCTCAGCACTGGAGGTGAGGCTGCCCCAGCTCAGAGCAGAGCAGGACAATCCCTCCCTTGCCCAGCTGTGATGCTGTGCCTGATGCACCCCAGGACAGGGTTGGCCCTCCTGGCTGCCAGGGCTCTCATGTTCAGCTTGTCACTGACCAGAACAGACCCCAGGTCCCTTTCCATGGCACTGCTTTCCAGCATTTTATTTCCCAGTCTGTCCATACATCCAGGGTTGTCCAACCCTAGGTGCAGAATCCAACAATGCAGCACTTTCCCCCATTGAACTTCACATTGTGAATCACACACAATCTGGGTGATTGCCCAGACCTGTGATTTGAGGAGGCCTCTCTCCAGGACCTCTGCCTTTGAGGAAGTCAACAGCCCCTCCCAATCCAGTACTCTTGGTGAATTCCTTAGTGTAACTTTGAGTTCTGCATCCAAGCTGTTTAAGAGCACACTGAAGAGCACAGGGTCCAAGAAGGATCCCTGCAGAACCTCAATGCTGACGGGTCAGCACTCCAATGTGACCCCAATTACCATAAGAATAGTTCAAGGGTGCCCTACTTGTGAACCTCTTGTTGACCCCTTGCATGACGTGTTTAACCAGCTGTGTGCTGGACGTTTTGTCACTGGTCTTTAGAAGCTAAAAATCACTCTTTAAAGGCTAAAAATTCTTTAGTCTTTGAAAGTTTTATGTTTCAATCCATTTCAAAGGAAAAGTGGCAGTAAAAGAAAGCAAATAAATCATCTGCTTGAAATCAGAGCCTTCTTGCAATACCCCAAGGCTATACTTTGCTTCCAATTAATGTTTGCCTTTTTGGAATCATATACAAATAGATTTAAGTTCATTATGCACAGCAAATCTGTCTAATGACTTTCTTAACATGTTCTAGTCCAGATCAAAGAATCTAATTGCTGTAACAACATTAACTTTACAAGTCTATAATTCATGAGGAGTGGTTAGCTGTTTCTAAGTTGTACTATCACATATGAAGAGGAAAATGAACACAATCCAGTAAAAAGTTACATTATTAAGAAAATACCTGGTTCAAACCTATTTATTATATGCTACTTAAACCACTGCAAGAAAAAAATGCAAATTCATGTGACATGAATTACAAATACTACTTTTCATGGAGGATCAAATTAAAATAATTTTTTAAAAAAGAAAATTCGTTTCTAACCATTGATATTGAATTTACTTTAGTTATATTTTTGTATTTTTCTGGCTATATACTTCCTTTCTGTTTTCTTTTTGGAAATACATAAAAGCCGCAGGAGAAAATGCACACAGAAAGTAGATGTAAAGGATGAATCAGAATAAAAGTCTACCCTGATAGTCCCTATTATTATAATAGAACTATAAAAGTACATCACTTCTAGAAATCAAGGAAGTCTTGCTACCCATCAGTGGGAAGTAAAATCAAGTGTCTGTAACCAAAATTAAGCAACATTAATACACTGGAAAAAATATGGGAACATTCACAAGCAGCAAACTTGGACTAGAGAGAGAGGTTTTACCCTGCTGAAAAGGCTGCTAAACCAACAAAAACAAAGCTATAAATTCCAAATTTTCATGTTACTTTAACTCCATTTACACATCTGTTTTCCCGCATGCAAGAGAAAGAAACAATTTTGTGTTCGCTGAACACCTACAGAGATTAGATGACATGGAAGTCAGGACATCTCCAAATTAACTTTTACTATACTTTTACTTGAACTCAAATCTCCTGAGGCCTTATTACTAAATCTAAGGGCAGAACAATAGTGGGGATTTCACAAAGCATTTTAAAATTCCACTTACATCAAGAATCGGAAGTGGGGGCAAAGGGGTGGTGGGGTAAAACTGCACAGAATATTTGTTACAGTTCAATTTTACATGTAAGTGATGAACAGGCTGGGTTTTTAGCACCCTTATTTAAGATTATACACATCAACGTATCTCACTTAATCAATAGAATGGGAATAATTAAATGTACTCTAATTGAAGAAATTAAAATCTTGTTCTATACCCTCAAAGTACATAACTGTTGCTCAGAAACTGTAAAATACAGTATACTGCTATTATTTTCACTGTTCATAACTTGTATAATTCAGCCCACCAACAAACTCCAGCATATTCAAATTTTAGTGATTTATCTGAAAATAATTTCCTTCAATATATAAAATGTCATAGTTCTTTTTCAAGTTCAATATCAGTATTTTGGATGATTATTTTAAATATTTACATTTATTTTGATAAAAATTGAATTTTAAATCACACCACGTATAGGTCATTTTAGTATTTAACAAACATTTTTTTATCTTTAGTAAAAAAGTTAAAAAAGGGGGTTTGCAGCAGTGGGGGAGAAGTCAGTATAGGAAATGAGAGACAGAAATAAAAAGCAAAAATGTAAAAAGGGTTCAACTGTTGGAGTAGATGAAACAAGAAAGCCTTATAAATATGATTGTCTAGCAAAAGATTTTGAGAATATAGAAACTATAAGCAAGACTGAAATGAAAGCAAGCTTTGAGATACCTTAGTTACTGAACAACTGGAAAACAATGGTGTGGCCGACTGAAGGTAATCGATGAAACAAGACCCTCTGCTTGCAGACAGGTCCAAGGGTCAGAGCAGACCCTACTAGCTTAGCAGAAGGGGTCCAAAGAGTAGTTTTTACAGTATGCTAATGTAATGCAATGATTCTTATAGGCTGTATGTAAATGCTATAGGATTTGTATCTTGTATTAGATTGCCTAAAGAGAATTAGAATATTCAACACAGAAGAAGATTTTTTACATTGTAAGAGGAACCTTGCCCTCTTACCCTCTTTACTCTTCCTCGCTCTCTCATCCTCTTTACCACCCTCTTGCCTTCTCTCTCTTTACCACTGACTTTACTTCTCTCGGGCCTGCTCTGATTTGCAGCTGGCAGCTCCCAGCAGGGCCCCAGCACCCGTGCCCTTGGCAATAAACCGCAAGTTCCACGACCTGGCCGCAGAGATCTCTTGTGTCCATCCATCCTGACTGTCCTACCTCCCGCCGCTCCTACAGTCAACATCAAATGACTTAGCTTTTTAATAAGATAAAATAAAAAGTGGAATATAGCTCATGAGTAATGTTTTGTTCCTTCAGATAGTGGCAAACCCACATTTCTACTGCTAAATGGATATTCCCATGCCATGATGCAAACATTTACCCCATTAAGAGGGGTTAACTGTGCTGTTTGACTCCTCAATGTGCTACAGTCTTCCAGCTAGGATCACTACACTCTGCCCTTTGGTCCATACACAGCTTACTTGTGAGCTACAGGTTATATCAATAGCACATAGGTCCTTCAAGCCCTCAGTGCAAGGCCAAACAGACAAGACGTAATTCCTCAAGCACAATGCCTTATGCAAGGCTCCCAGAACAGAAAGTTTTCCAGCATTGAAAATATGAAACTACTTATTTCTAAAACAGAAAATTCAACAACAAGCTCATCAGCTGAAATTTCTGCCACTTGATATTGTTTATTAGAGGACTGGGAGTCATAACCTACATAAAAAAGACCCTAAGTATTTCTTTTCAAAATGTATATAGTACTGAAGTAGCATTCAATAATCACATTTCATTTTTTTAAAGAGATGAATGTAAACAAAAAATACATTAAATCAGAAGTCCTTGATCCATGCATATACTCATATTCTGAAGTCACACAATCCTTTTCAAAAATTCTGGACTTACTACAGAGACAATATCAGAATTTTATTTTCTGAGTAATAATGATTCTGTACACCAGTTTAATCTCCAAAACCTCTAGGTGTTTAAAGTACAAAAAATTGTAGATGCAATCCAGTTCCAAGTTTTGAAATTTTCAAATCTACAAATTAAAACTGAAATTTTCCACTCATTTCAGTAATTTGAATTTCATCCTTGACACCAGCTGAAATCATGGGGAAAGATAATAGGAAAGGGGGGAAAATGGGCCTACATGACTGTAAAGTTTATCTATATTTTTTCTTTCATATTTGAATGAAAGACTTGCTAAGTAAGTGATACACATGTTGAACATCATGACTCAAGTAGGTCAGAACTTACTTATCCCTACTTCATATAATTTATATTAGTTCAAAAAATGTATCGTGATGAAAGTCAGTGAACTCCAACCAACCACCAGATGTGAGAGTCAGAAAACTTTAGTGTGCTATCACTTATACAATCATAATCAAATATCTCATTTCAATGAGCATAACAGGATAAATTTGCATACATACTTGACATGAATGCCATCTAATAGCATTATTCAATTCCTGCTTCTGAAATTTCAAAATTCTATTAATATATTACTGTCTGAGCAAAGTCTGCATTAGCATAAGCCTCATATGTTGTAAGAAAGAAAATTACATAAGTTATTACTTAAAGCTACGTTAAAAAAAGACAAAGTTATGCTGAGAGCCCTAGGCTTCTTTGAAGAAAGTATCCAATACTGAAAGAAATGAGTACAAATGTGCTGGAGACAGCTATGAAGCTTCTTCTGGGGAATCAGTAACTTTGGTATCTCTCCAAGTGCCTTTACACCAATGTCTACAACATGGGAAACTAACAACAGTAGTTGTGAGTCTGTGCGCAGTTACACAACTGTGACCTCCTTGAGATCGCAGAGACACCACGGCATGATTCATGTGACTAGAGAACTGCAAGGAATGTATGAAATCACTTCAGGAAACACATGGTGTGAAGAAAAGAGTGTATATTACACTTCTTGTGAGAGTGGAAGGCATGGAAGTTGTATGGAGAGCATGTCATTCTTGGGACTGTTCAGGAGCCTGACAAGGGCACACAATTAAAGGTTAGCGGGCAGAACACTACAAGTCTTGGTATGGTGGGCATCTGATATGGGCCCTTCATGAAAAAAACTGGAAGTATCTTCACATTCACAGGCCCTGGTATGTAGGCATTACTGCAATCACTCTCATTTTCTGGAAAGGCAACATAGCAGGGCACAAACAACCTAGGACTTATCTGAAGTGCATTAAGAAAAACTTCCCCAGCCCAAGTGATCAAGGAGACAGCAATGAATAGTGACCTTCACATTTAAAAACAAAGAAAAACTGTCTTTGGATTTAACAGTTTTGAGCAGTCCTGGCTGTAGAGACCATGAGATGTAAGAGTTCAGGGTCTGGGCAAGAGAATGCAAGGAAAAAAAGCAAATCACAGCATGGATTCAGGAATGCAGACCTCACCTTCAGCAGAGATGTACCATATTATGTACTATATCATGGGATAGAGCCCTGGAGAGAAAGGAGTCCAGGAAAGTTGGTTGATGCCTCCTTCAAGCTCAGAAAAGGTCCATCCCAACAAGCAGGAAATAAACAGAGGCGGAAAGAGAGCTGCATAAAGGAGTAAGGAGCTCCTGATTGAACCAAAATAAAAAGGAAGTGCAAAAGATGTTGCAGGAGGGACAAATAATCCAGAAGTGTAGAGATGCTGTTTAGTTTTGCAAGAATGGGGTAAAGAAAGCCACTAAATACCTGCAGTTGATTCTGGCAAGACCTGTCAAAGGCAACAGTAAAGGAAGTTACAGGAACACAAGCAGGAAGGAAGACACGGGAAAGCTTTGGTCCACTGCTGAGTGAGCTGGGAACTTGGTGACAAAGAACATGGAAAGGAAAGGTCAAGGTTCTCAGTGCCCTCTTTGCCTCAGTCACTACCAGTAAGATTTGCCTTGATGCACCCATTATGTCTTGAGACAAGAGGGAAAGTCTGAAGGACGGCAGACATATCCTCAGCAGTGGAGGATCAGGTTGGAGAACACTTGAGCAAACCTGCACAAGTTAGTGAGCCTGATGAAAGGATCTCTCTGGCATCACTATGATGTCAACTCTGACATCACTATTCTCAATTATATTTGAAAGGTCATGTTAATTGGCAGAGGCCTTTGAATGCTGGAAAAGAACAAAGGTCACTCCTGTCTTCAAGTGCAAGAAGAAGAATATATGGAATGAGCCTCACATTGGTCTCTATGAAGGTGGTAGAGCAACTAATCACAAAAATCCATCCCAAATATGTGAATGACATAAAGCAATTGAGAATAGTCAGCTTGGATTTATTCAGAGGAAATCAAGTTTAACCAAATTTTCAGACTCCTACAACAAGGTATAGAGCTTCATGGATAAGTGTATCACCTGAGTTTTAGGAAGGCTTCTGAAACTTTCTCATCCTCAAAGATAATCTGACAAAGCATAGTTAAGACAAGTAGTCAGAGAGCTGGATGGAAAATTATCTAAACAGCCAGGCCTAGAGAGGGCAGCAGACAGTCCAGGTGCAGGCAGATCACTAATTATATACCTCAGCATCAATAACTGTGACAATGCTGTCTAACCTCATCATCAATGATGTGCGTGTTGGGGCAATGTGAATGTTTGGAAAGTTCATAAATGATAAAAACTGGGAAGAGTGACTCTTATACCAACAGAAGGTTATGCTGCCTATTCAAAGGCAGCTGGAAGGTTGGAGAACTGGACAGAGAGGAATCTTAAGCAGTTTAACAAAGGCAAATGCAAAGTCTTTCACCTGGGACGAATTACCCCAGGCACCAGTACTTCCTGGGGAACAATCAGCTGGAAAACAATTTTGCTATGCTTTACTTTGTCTTTTAAGGAAAGGACATGGATGTTCTAGTGAGCAACAAGTTGACTGTGAGTCAGCCATGCACCCTAACAGCAAAGGCAGCCAACAGCCTTCCGGCCTGCAGGAAGAAAAGCTTTCGGCAAGTCCAGGGAGACGATCCTGCCACTCTGTCCTAGCGAGGTCACATCTGGAGTGCTGTGTTCAGTTTGGGGCTCCTGAGAACAAGAGAGACATGCAGCTCCTGGAGCGAGACAAGCAGAGTGTGACAAAGATGATTAAGGGACTGGAGCATCTCTCAGGTGAGGAAAAGCTGAGGGAGCTGGGCTTGCTCAGCCTTGAGAAAAGCAGAGTGAGAGGGGTTCTTGTCAATGCAGACAGTATCTGAGTTTCAGAAAGTATCTGAAAGGATGGCATCATTAAGATGGAGCCAGGCTCTGCTTGCTGGTGCCAAGCAACAGGCAGAAACTGACCACTTTCAGGAAATTCCATCTGATCATGTCACTGTGAAAGTGATTGAGTGCTGCAACAGGCTGCACAGAGATGTTGTGGAGTCTCTTTCTCTAAAGATCTTAAGAACACACCTGGGCAAAATCCTGAGTTCTGTGCTCTAGGGAACACTGCTTGGGCAGGGAGGTTTCAGCAAATGACCTCCCGTTGTCTCTGCCAACCCTACCCATTTTGTGATTCTGTGAACATTCAGAAAAGTTAATAATTTGTTTAGCTATCTCAACTAAAATGTATAAAAATAATAAACAATGGGTTTTTATATTCCTAAGAAGGCTGAATACTGTAAATTAATACAGTGCAAATATTCTAAAATTAAAATGCAAACTTTAATGCCTCAGTAAAACTGTGTAGTAATAAGACTATAATAAGTGGCTTATCAAAAAAATTCATTTATTATTCATTACAATAAAACTAATTACAATTAATTTATTTTCTGTGCCTATCATTGTAAAAAATACTTGATCTAGCTTAAGTTAATAAATATGTAAATGAAAAGTTACCAAAGCAGGGTAAAAAAGAATTGGATGTTAACAGCGCTCCACATCCTTTCTTATTTTGTAAATGTATTTTGTGCTTTGGAAACTTCATCAACTTCTTGTTCCAAAGCAACTAGTCTTTGTTTGCTAGTCTCATTAGTACATCCAGATATTTGCACATTGGGATTGTAGACCAAAGGAATACAAATACATGGCCAGAAATGAAAAAATCTTACAGAAAAACGGCTTCATTGTCCTCCCTGGATAAATTACAGAATTAATTCTTCTGTGAAAAATTGATCTGTCATAATAAATCAAAGTGCCACCAGGTCTTCAGTTACATAAACTTAGAGATTCTGGCAAACATAAAAAGTCTGGTATTGGACTAGACTTTATAATATTTAGACCTAGGTAAATAACCATGATTATTCACAGACACTACTCTGGAAAAAAAACTAATTTCTATTTTTATGTAATTTCCTTACATCTTTTATTTGTCAGAAACACAGGCAATGGATAGCACTCCTCCCCTTTCATGTTGGCCACAAGATTTATCAGTTGGTGACAATGACATGCTACAATGTAGCACAGACATGACTGGGTTACTCTACAGAGCTTAGTTTCAATGTCCATCTCTTTCATTTGGGTTTTCTGAACTCAGTTCAAGAGAAAGATTCAAAGAAATTCCATCCACCCTTAAAGAAAGCTGTACTGGGCCCCTCCTCAAAATGATATTATCTTCCTCTTTTAGCCAGTAATTCCACAGAGCACTCCGTCACGTTAAACCATGCACAAATTGCCATGTGCCTGGCCCTAAAAATGACTTAATATTTAGTGCATACCTAAGACAGAGGCCTCAGTACCCAACACTGAACTGCTTGGCATTCCTGACAGTTTGAAAGTGATACTTTTTCTCTCACTGAGCTAGGATTCTTCATCAGCAAAAAATTTGAGAACTACCAGTTTCACTCTCAAAGGGGAACTGGGAAGATTAGCTCATTAATGTTTGATAAGTAATAAGACATTACGCTGATAAGAGCCCCAGAGAAAACAGCAACAACAGTAAACAAAAGAAAATAATTATAAAGTTCAGAATTCAGATGATATACAACAAATAAGTAAAGCCACATAGTGAATAATGGTGATCAAGGTAAATCTTTAACATCTTTGTTATAATGCAGGAGTTTAACAGAAACAAACAAACCAGTATCTGATAGGGTAATTAAGAATCAATCATTATATTGTTGTTATAGAAGTTGCTGGTTAACATCTCCTTTTTGCTAAGTATTTGGTTTCGCAACATTAAAGCCTTCGTTTTTCTAGGGTGCCTTTTTGCAAATGAAAGTGTGTATGTAGTGCTTTAGAAGATGCGTTTCCTGAGAAGCTGCTAGTTTTTAGACGTGTTCTCTCATTATTCTTGTCCACAGAGACCTGAGTCTTTATTTCAAACCAAAGCAGTTTCTGCTTTGAGCAGATGTCTCTGCTCATCCAAAACAGCAGCCTTTTTCATGAGCATTGCATGTATACATTTGACAACCTGTTTCTCCAGAAAGTTTCCCAGGTAATGCATAATGGAAGTTGTAAACTCAGCAAATGCCTGAAAGATATTTTATAAATTATCAAAAGCTAATCAATGCCTCACACAGAGAACAGGCCACAGAACCATATGCCCACTCAGGATCCAGGGAGAGACTGCCTCAGCAAGAGTATTTCACATTACTAAGGCAATGTAAGGAAGAAAGAACCAACACAATCACAGACAGCATCAGATTGAGTCTTTCATCTTTAATCAATCTCCCTTTTTGGTGTATGAATTTCAAAGTTTCACTCTGTCTGTTTTAGAACTCATAGATAAGATTATGTCTGACACACAGAAACTTTATTTCTTTGATATTCCTCTTTTATTATATGTCTTACAGTTGCCAGTGAAATCATTATATCAACCAAAAGGAAGCTTCACTGCATCTCATTATACTGAAAAAAACCTTTTTGAATATACACATTGTTGTGTTACTTGACCACTACAGCAGTATACATGCAACTCCTGATCACTCCTTGTTTTATAATGGGATTAGACCATTATGTGATTTTGAATTCATTTTCTATTAAACTCAGAGTGGTTAAAGGACTATATGACTGCAAATTTTTATTTCAGTCAATACATTTATAAAGCTGTCCACAAGAAACAGTTGCCTATACTTTGCTCTTAATTACATTTATAAAGCTGTCCACAATAAACAGTTGCCTATACTTTGCTCTTAATTTTTTTCTACTTCTGTTAAAATATACAATTTTATTTAGTATGCTGTGACAAAATATGTTTAATAAAAAATTAATTTCACAGACTTCATTTAATGATCTACCAATGGTGAGCAAAGTCAATTAAGTAAAATAAAAATATTTTAATTATTAGTTTTCTATTTTGCTATTTATGTTAAATTCTAGACATTCAGAATTGGCACAATGGATTTGTTGACACATAATCTGGACACCGAAGGCAAAATTGTGCTTGCCTTCAAATTTGTTGGGGGCTGATCAATGCACCAAATGAAGGATTATTTTCACCATTAAGTAAATGTGATGCTGTGATGTTATCCGTATTCCATTTCATGATTGTATAGTCAAGTCTGATTTTAGACAGATCCTTTCTAATACAAAATGTGTAAAAAAGGAATTACAACACTTGGATGGGCCAATGTGCCCAGTATTCTCAGGAAAGTGAATTTGCTTTTTATTAGTTTTTGAATGTTCTTATTCATGAGAAGAATTCTGGAGATTAACATACACAGCACACAGATACAGAAATATTCTCAGAGCCAGTAAAGGCAAAAGGATGCAGTCAGAAACGTGAGCCATGTCAGACACTTGTTTGTAGATTTCAAATCAGATCTTGCTCAGAAGACACAACGAGAAGGAGTAGAGGGTAGTGGGGAGGAAAAATAAAAAAGGTTACCAATCCATGTTTCCTGTTGGAGCAGCTCTACTCCTTACAATATTAAATATTCAGATGGATACAGTCCCAGTCTATCTTGGCACATAATCACGAGGCCACTTAGCAAATGTTTGGAAGGTTGATTAAACAGCTAAATCCGACATTCCCAAAACGTGAGTGTTCAGCTCATATTCAGCTCATATTTCAGTATTGACTTTTCTTGAACCACGTCTCTCTGTAAGATACCATCTACATAAAAATATTATCCCTCAGGTGATTGCAGTCAAGACAAGTGGGATCATTCATTGCTAAAGTGACTTAGAACACCTCACATGACTTCAGACTTAAGTTCTTCTTACACACTAATATAGATCAAAATCATCGAAGATAAGAAAAGAGGAAGACAGTGACACTTCTACTACCCCCAGAGTTCCTTGATACAAGTCCAAGACATAGCCATTGGAAATATATTAAAACTAATATATTAAAACTAATCAAACATTTAAAATCATAAGCAAATTTGCATCAGATCAGTTTTCAGGTATCAGTTTTCCTTGAGACTGAGAGCCTTGATATGTTATCTAGTTAGAGAAATGATCCACATGTACCCAAAATTAATATTTTCACAAACTTGATGTATTGGTTTTGAAATTCTTGCTTGTTTTTAGAAGATACAAGCTTAATGAATTTCCAACCTTGAGTTACTAATCTTAAGCAGCATTTCATAAAGACCACCAATATGACAAGAAAAATCTCTCTTAATGGCAAGGAATCCAGCCAAGATAAACAACTCAGAATCTCATCAGAAAAAAATCTCCTATGGATAATTTCAACATATGTCCAGAAAATTAGATCTACATGTCGATTAAGGCATGGCAAGGCAAATTGCTTTAAAACCGTAGACATTTCTGGAAGACAAGTGCTGACCACAAGAATCATTGAGCACCAAGGGGAGAAATATAAAACACAGATTTTTCCAGGTATTTCAAAAGCTTCATTTGTAATGCATTCAGGTGGAAGCTGAACATTCAAAGACAACCAAGAGACTTAGGAGCAGAAATGCCATTAACTTTCAATTTAATTGCTTCTCTGGGTACCTTAGTCGTTTAGAAAATCTCCCCTGTAGGTAATTAATCAGTCTATGTCCACCTTCAGTTGTGATCTGCACTGATGGTCTTTTAAATCTCTTTGGTTTTTTGTGTGTCAGGTGTAGACAGTCAGGAGAAATTATTGTACAGTTTAGTTGTTACTTCAGCATGCAAGCAATTTGCTATTATGTCTTAATAACAGCAATCTTTTTTTATTTTAATCAAAAAGCACACAGAAATTTTGTATGGTGAAAAATAGACAGTAAGCACATTTTTCTTTCTTGAACATGAATCTTTTGCACATTGTCAAAAAACCTATTTTGTTATGAAAAGTAATGAAAGTACAAACATTTACCCAACACAGCAGACTGCAAAACTAGTCACATTTTCAACCTCCATAGAGAATGCATTTATTGTGAATGTTTGAAGGAACTCTTCCAAACATGCATGCTTTTACTAATTTCGATGAAATTACTTTGCTTTTCACATTTCATAATTAGTTCACTGAAAATAAAAGAGCTCAAAGAAATACAATTTGCATCAATATCACATCTAAACACAGCAGGTTTCACTCACTAAAAACAAAACATAGTACTTCAAATTATATTTAAAGAAAAATTAGGAAGAGAAAATTAACTGGAGTGTGGTGGTAAATACAGATCTTCTGGGTACAGATCCCAAGAAAAAGTTAAAACTACTAATTGTGTATATTCAGTTTTGCATCAAAATGTAAATAATTGGATACCCTGAATGCTTGTCCTTTATTTTGCTTTTAATTTTAGTCTTTCCCTTAATCTACTACAATCACCCATAGGATTTTTCCCAGGTTTTGTTCATTTAGCACTGAAATACTGAATTCCAATTTTAGGTTATATTTGACACATATTTGTCTGAAACCAAATCCTTTTCTCACTTTTGTTTCTCTTGAGGAATCCCAAATGACCTCTTCCTTCAGCATTTTGCATCAGCTCTCTCTCTTTGTCTGAAAAGCAAAAGCCAGAACCAACTGGTATTGTCTACTGTCCCGAGAACTTTACTGGGCCTCCTTTGCACCTGCAGGACAGTGGCTTTGCTGAGAAAACAACTTGATATTGGTTCACACCAGATAACTAAAGAAATTTCTGGAATTTCTAGAAGATTAATTCTTAATATAAAGCAAAAAGCCTTTACAGAGGCACAAAACAGAGACTACCTATGCAGCAGTGGAAAGTTAAAAAACATAGGGTCCAGAGGAAAGTGGTTGTTGTTGGGCCTTTTTTCAGTTGTTTTGAAACAAAGATCTTTTTTGAGTTAACCGTTTATGCAATCATTAAAACTGTAATCACAGTCCCAAGATCTGTAATCAGTTTTGTTTGTCAGAGTAAAGAACATTTTAGAACTTGTGATATACTATGGCAAGAACCAAATTTGACAACTGTCCAAAATTTGTTTTCAATGTTCTCCTCTTTTTACTCTGATAAATAGTCCCAGATGATAGTTGATTGACAATAGTAAGCCTGCGCATCTGGACTTCCATTCATTGTAGCATTTTGAATTAGAATTTTATTTAGTGATGACAAGATTCGATAATGCTCTAATACTTCAAATGGAACCATTATTTTCAGTCTTGCATAACATACTGGTGTCAAGTTTCAGTTATTGCATAGGCACCAAAACCCCTTTAACCAGCAGCTCCTGGGTTACATCCAACCAGATTTCAACATATATGCACACTTAAATTACTTCTTTGTTTTTCATCTCCTTTTAATAATTACTTGCTTCCATGGGGAAAACAAACAGACTTTCAGAAAAATTGTGATCAACATAGGCATGAGATACACAAAGTGTTCTCAACAAAAAGGTTTACAGCTGGGAGAGTAGTAGTAGTAGTTTTGATTTTGGACATAATAACTTTGATGTTAATTTTAGAGCTTGCAGTGTCTGATACTGTCTCCCCATAGATATCTTCAAATTGCCTAGAAGCCCTCAGTGACTAACTGCTTCTCTAAAACCCTTGAATCACCTGAAGATTACACATGCTTAACACAAAGAGAGTATGGAATAATGGTTTCAAAGGCAGTGTTTGGAACAGGGTAATACTGCAGTGGTGAACCACAAGATGGTACAGGCAGCTCAATGTCAGCTCACATTTGCTGGAAAGTTTTTTGACTCTTACCCGTTAAGACTTAAGACTTAAGAAAAACTCTCTTAGTTTATAAAGGTTAGTTTTATACTGATTGGGGGAAATGACTGGGAAAGCCATGGCAAAATCCTTCTTACTTCACTGGTCCTGGTACTGAAGAGAATTACTTCCCTTGTATTGAGAATTTATCCAATACCAGACATTAAATATTATTTATAATAAATGTTTAGGAAACTCAAGGCAAATTTATGGAAACCATTGTTACATTAAATCTGCTACATTATAAATGCTAGTTTGGACAGAATTTGCATAAGCAATGAAATCTGATATTTCTAGTGCTTAATACCTAAAGCAAGCTGCCTGTTTAAGAAAATCCCAGTCAGAGCTTCAGATTAGGATTTGATGAAAATATTCAGCATTTGGATGAGTAAACATAAATTGGGAGAAAAAAGACATTGAATTCTGTTATAATGGAACATGATCAATAACAAAATAGCATTCCTAAGAGCAGGTCTCCATGACTGATCTAACCTGCACACCTATTGCATAATCAAAGCTCAAACACATGCTTGTATTTTCCATGATTGTATTTAAGATCAGTACTGTGAAAATGAGCTTTTGCACTTCATTCCAAATACTTCCCTGTTGAAGTAAAAAATTATTTTCAAGGCTCCTGTGGACCCTTAAGCAGAGATATGCAGTCAGAAGAAATTATATATAAAGATAGCTGATTTTATAATTAATTGAATTTGTTTTAAATTCATAACTTCATTGGTGTATGCACATCCATCAAAGTTTTTCTTTTGTGTTTTGCTCAATCAACAAGAGTGCAATTGCAGTACAAATTTTATGATGTCAAATTTTAATGTGTTGGCATCCTACTTGCTATGTATTTGTGGCTGTCTTTGGAGAGGGTGGAATGGGCTTTCTTTAATTCACTCATTCAGAAACTGTGACTATATTCTGCTGACAATGCAGCGATTCTTTAGTTTCCTGCTTTTCTTCTGAATAAGAGGTATACATGTTAAATACACCCATAAACTCAGGTCACTGGCGTAAAGGCAGCCTGGTATGTGTTCACAATCACAAAGGCAGAAAGCATGTATTATCTTTACTTAGAATTTCATTTTACTGTTGCAAAACTTCTGAGATTTTCATTTAGTACATGTGGTATTTTGACCCAAACTATCTAGTGTTTAAAACAAGCCTTATGTGAACTATTTGTCCATAGCTTAAGAAAACAGTAAAAAGGTTTATTTTTCCACCTTAATCACTCCTATATATATGTATTAGGGAGACACCTGAGCTGGTGTTACAAAGAGAAGGAGGCTCAGTGAAGGAGACTGGATAGGATGAGATTTTCTTTCTGTTTCCTTTTCAAAAAGAATTTTTATCTATATAGAAGTTTGCAAGCTGGGCTCAATATAATGATTGGCAAACTTCAAGTTCAGGGTTTGAATCCAGACTGCTGCTTTAAATATATCTTTAGTTGATGCCAGTTTACCAATTAAATTTATTTTTCTGTTTCTTCTACATAATGTCAATATGCATATATATTAGCACAAATTTAAAACCATGCTTTTTATATCCACTTATTACAAAAGTTGCAATACAATTTCCTAACTTGGTGAAATCCCTGATGTCCCACAACAGCATTAGCTTCCATAGTAATTTTCCCCCAACTAATCATATCTACAGTGTTTTTTCAATTTGTTCAGCTATTTATTTTTCCAGTCCATTATTTTAAAATACAACATATTAACTTGGAAATATTACATTAATAAAGAAAAAGCAGTTAAAGATGTCTCTGTTCAGTAACCTGCCAATTTGCTTCCTTAAATCTTTACCTGTTAGAGATCCTGTGAGACAAAAGGCAGTATCGTTCACATTTATGACTCATAGATTCATGAGCAGTTTACATACTGTTTGTGCAGAGGAATTTGTACATATGTTTTATGTATGCAGGTTGCTTTTTCCAACAAGTAATTGAATATAGCAAAATATCCATGTAGTTACTCCAAGATGTTGAAAATTTTCTCAGGAGACTGTACAGTGTTAAACCACAGATGCAGCTTTATAGCCACAGTTTGCATCCAGCTTGTGTTTATCTTGCACATGTGTAGAGAGGAAATGCACAATCAGAAAAAACCAAAACAAGAAATCCGGCCACACTCTCTGCCCCCAGTCCCCCCACCCCCCAAAAAACCACCCACAACCAAAGGCACAGCAGCAAAATGTTAAACCTGTCAAAAGAAGTTAATTAGTAATTTCTGCTACAAAATCCTTGCACATCAGAGGAAAGCATATAGTAAGACAACAGAGATATTTGTTGTGCTGAATATAGCCAGGAAGAGCCCTCATTAGCTAATTATATGAATGCAGGAAACAATCCTTCCTAAGTTGTCTGGATGATAGAAAGTGGTCTGAATTAGAGGATAGAAAAACATTAATTTATTTCCTGATCTACTCTCCTTGTTTAGCAGCATTTAATCTCATAGAGATGTTTTGAAATATTTTGAAGGTAAAGACCTCAGTGATACATCTACCAGACAGCTCAACTCACAGAATTTAAAATATCATCATCTGGGAACCAGATTGGTTTGGCACACTTGAGTTTCGATCAAGGTACACATGAGTCTTCTAAATTGGTGACATTGAAAGTTGCATATTAAAAACATTAACTTCACAAGTTAAAGAAAGAAGTCAGACATTTATCAGCATTAGG
Source organism: Melospiza melodia melodia (assembly GCF_035770615.1). Classification (NCBI taxonomy): domain Eukaryota; kingdom Metazoa; phylum Chordata; class Aves; order Passeriformes; family Passerellidae; genus Melospiza; species Melospiza melodia. The sequence goes on along the minus strand of NC_086226.1, from coordinate 57,006,535 downwards.
TAAAAAATTGTATAAATTCTAGCTACCCAGTAAGAATACACAGATTTTTATTTTTTTTTTAGTTTAAGTGCACAAAACCTTAGAACTGATACAGTTCTCAAAAGGAATTTTTTATATGATCATAAAACTCTATTTTTTTATTATAATAGAATAGGCATGCATATGGCCCTGGTCAATTTTAGGTATTATTTCCTATTATGTCAAAAATTCAGTTTCAATTGCATACAAGTAAGTAAGGAAAATGTATGTTATGTTAAAATAGCAAAGATGGATCAAAATTTATCTAATTTAGTTAGTTCCAGCGGTACTTCTATTCATATGCATACTGAGTGGAGACTGACACTTCAAAGTAACAACATCGCTTTGTAAAAATATGGCAAACATCTGTATCTGATGGCATAAAAAGTTTTGAACAATCTGCAAAATATGTGGTATAATTTCAGTTTAGGATTAATTTACAGGTTATTTACTCCCCTATTATCTCCCTTTAGGATGTTTGATACTTAGATAGGCCTACTGAATATTGTCATTAACAGTAATAATGCATACAGAATATTTTAAAGATTTTCAAAGTAATTTTTTCATTCTTCCAATTTATTTCACTATTTATAGGTAAACAGAGAAAGCAAATACAGATAATGCAAACTACTCTGTTTCTAAGTGTGCTAGTGGGTTTACCCTGATTTAAGGCTACAGCCTATGGACTGCTTTATAACCCCAGCAATTCAGTCTTCAGAAATGCACATGTGCATTAATCACTGCCAGCTCCAGCAGGTCAAGTGGACTACTCCAAACATTCTTATAAAGAATTAAAACCAAATTATCTCATTTTCTGAAGTAAAGAAAGTTAAATCTGCATTTCCCTTTCCCTTGGAAGTTTCATGTTCTCTGGAGCTGACAATTCAGAAATTATCTTTATATCTTACAACCACAATTGACATACTTAGAGCCTCAAGCTGTCTACAAAATGGTTCCATGTCTTGAAAACATAGCTTGCATTAATTTATAGCCATATTCCCTACAGTTCAAGCCTACAGTCAAATGCAGTTTTATGATGCAAGACTTCAATTCTCTACATGCACTGTCAATGAGACTGTCCAAATTATTTTAATGGTTAAAAAAATAGGCTCTATATACCATATACCATAGCCTTTTTTTGAAGAGCGCAGAAATTTTATCAGAGTATAACCAAGATTAACAGTCTTATTGCCTAGAGTTTGCCTAAGTGTTAGAAAACAGTGTCCATACAAACATGCAAAACAGTAAACTTCACTTCTTTCTCTTAAAGCAAATCCAACTTTCTCACCATGCTCAGTTTCAGGTAGTTTTTTTTTTTTAATTAAAAATGCACCTTATAATTACTATTTCCAATATTACTGTGTTTTGCGGCTTTTGAATGTCTCACAATGCAAGTTGTTCTTTATATGCTGCTGTTTTAACACTATTTAGGTGAAAACTCAGAAAGAATCACAGAGCATTCTGAGCTGGAAGGGACACTCAAGGACTCTTGAGTCCAACTCTTAAGAGAGTGATCTGTAGGGAATCAGACCCACAACCTTGGTCTTCTTAACACCATGTTCTAACCAACTGAGCCCATCTCAGGGTCAATATGGCCTAGTTCAGTTTACTCTGCAACATAACTGGATATTCATGGAAAATATTTTTGGTCTGAGATTTAAGGTGGAAGCAGACTCCAGAATCTCAGTAGCAATTAACTGGAATCTTTTTGCCCTTGCTCAGCACCAAACCTCCAGCTGTACCTAGTCTGTGAGCCTGCAGTCTGTTTTGATATAGGTACAGTCTGTACAGACATTTCTTAGTTCTGAAGACATATGAATGGACAGGATATGCAAACAGGATGAATTCTATGGTGCCACAATTAAGATTGAATTTTATGGCACCACGACAGATTTGGAAGAGGTTAGATTCTATTTAAGCACTTCCTACTAAAACACTTTAAATACTAATTACATACTCTGCCCTATGTATCTTATAATCTTGTGTCAGACATGATTGGGGATTAGCAAAGTGCTGCCTCTCATTTGCCTCAACAATGTACTTTTCACATCAAGAACATTTAATTTACCTGTGATGTATGGTTATGTGATACCATATAATGTTTCATCACGCTTATGCAAGCAAGTAACATCAAAAAGTCACTGGACAGAAAAAATTTTAGCAGCCCATCATCTGGTCCTTGTTCTGATTTGTAAATAAAGACTGGCTTTTGCAGACAGATGTACAGAGACAACTACAACAGATTTGTTCTTCAAGGAAATGGATTATCTGAGCTGATATTTCATAACCATTGGGCCTAGATGTTTTTTTACCGAAAAACTTACTAGACCCAAATATTTCAGAACAAATTTTGGCCTTTAAGTGTACTCATATTTTTATATTCTGATGTCTTGTGTATACTTTCTGTTACATACCTTCAATGCATGTATGTAAAATTTTACACAATATAAAAGAGAAAGTTGAAGAACACAAAATGTAAAGAAAGATATGCTCTTGTGAAGAGAAATGAGCAACCAAAAAAGTCCCCTAAATCAAATGCTAATGAAAATTATGTAAATGAGCTACTGACTCACCAGAAAGTGTGATCTGCTAAGGTTGATCAGAAAAAAAAAGGAAAAGAAGAAAAGGAAAAAGTTAGGTGGTAAAGAAAGAATCTTTTCTTAATTTAATCTGGGGACTTAACTTTTCCGGAACTCATTCTCCAGAAAAAAAAGGCCACACTCTCAGTGAATGCTTTAGTTTACCGAAACACGAAAATTTTGTGTTTCTCCTTCTTTCTGCAAGATATGAATATGCAAAAATATTTTTTTGGGAAAAAATACAAATGTCAATGATCTCTCTGATAAATACAAAGTGAAAATTATTCATTTACAAAAGAACTACAAAAACAACCCACACAGCTGTTTTCTAAGGAGGATAAAATATGACATCAATAATGAACAATTCTCTTGCTACTACCGGCATCCTTTCTGCAAAATGCTTTTGAAAGTGCTCCCAAGAGAGAATACTAAACTACTTAGCTTCACTTTAGAGAAAAGAAAAATACAAAGAAAGATACAAAAAGACCAACCAACTTTCATTCCCGTGGAATTCAAATCTCTACACAAGCAATTTCAGACGCATTGCCTCGTCACTGTTGCAGGGTTTCTGAAAGCCCCGCAAGGCGGCTGCGCTCCGGACAGCGCCGCTCCCCAGCGTGAGGAGGCAGGACCCAAGGCAGGGAGAGACGGCCCTCGGCAAGTTTCCATGCTTCAGTTTGACTCGTGCTGCTCGTGCTCCCTGCTTTCGCCAGGCCCACAGGCTGGACCTGTTCAGAGCTCCAATCAGTTCAGATTCCATTCTTGAGCCAGCTGTAGCACTAACGCTTTCCCCCACACGCCCCCGGAGTTTGTGCTACGACAGCAGGAGGGCAAGGAGACGGGAAAGTAAGATAACAAAGTTACTTCAGAGATTAGGTAGACACATAATGCTTTGAATTTTCATTTTGATTTTACTTTCAGCCGCTGGATTCACGTCCATGATTACTGTCACTAACAATCAAGCACATTGAGGAAGACTTCTGAAGGAATTGTGGTTTGTTTAAATTAAAAGTGAGACTGGAAGTGCTGTGCTCAGATCCAATGAGCACCTGTGAACAAAGCAGAGTAGGCAATTAAGGCGTTGTAGCTCTCTTCTTCAGCCTCTGTAGCAGAAGCTGTAGGATAGCCACCTACACATGGTTTGCAGGGGTTTTTTCCACCCAGTTTCCTCAGTTTGAAGAGTCTTATTATTTCTTATTTATTTTTCCCCTTAATAAGTCTTTCCACTACAATGCTTTTATGATCTGACAGCAGAGCTTGCCCTGTCTCTGCTATTTTTGATTAACTCACTTCAGATGCACTCAAAGCCTTGAACCTCTGAAGCTGAGCACAAGGCAGGATGTTACAGAAATGTCACGTTAACTTTAGAAAAAACTTACTCATCCCTTCTTTCTAGAAGTGAAACTCAACCTATTACTTTCAGCCAAACAAACCTCCTGCAGTCAGAAACTTTATTGTACTATTTCCCTCCCTCTTTTAGACAGGAAGAATAAAAAAGGTATAGTCTTTAATCAATATCACATTGGAACTATGTCTCCCAAGGTGTATTGAGGAGACCTGTAACATTTTATAGCATTACACATGATAATGCACTACAATCCAAGAGTGCAGAAGCAGTGTAGTGTAACAGTGTCACTGTGCAACAAATGAAATCTGGATTCTAGGTCATCCTCCTATCAACCAATTAATGGGCCAAATATAACCTCCCAACCTTCATTAGGTCATGTTAAACATGGAGAAACACATGTTTGGAGTATGATGCAGTTCAGTTCTCAAGGCAGCAGAAAGCTTTTATGACATGTAACAAAGATCTTGAGCTGAAAGGTTTTGCTTGACTACTTCATTGTAATGGGCTGGTTTTTTATAACTTATAGTAGGTCCACATACCAACTGGTCAAATTTATCTTCAGTGCAAAGCCAGTGGCTTGCATAGCTTTGCTCCAGGGATAAATTAGGAGCCCTCTGACATGTACTGTCAGCAATAGCACCACAAAATTGTTGATTAAAACGAGAAAGAAAGTGCATTCACTGTGAATAGAGCTGAAATGCAGCAAGTAAGCACAAATAATGCTTGGAAAATAAATCTTACCAGTACAATGGTCCACTGACTACATAAGTTATTCCTGAATAATTTCTTCTTCCTATCTAATAAAAAAAAAAAAGCTATCTAGCGCTATATATAAATATATTTTTTTTTCCTTACTTCACAATAGCAGTCTCTACAACTGAAAAGGAAAGCAATGTCTTTTCCTTTGGTGGATTACAGAGCAATGTGCTCTTTTATCCTCACTAGACTTTTGCTATTACTTGGATATTTAATCTGTTCGTGCATATTTATCCATTTTTAAAAATCAGCTAATGAAAATTGCCTCTCACCTTGATTAAAAAGACCTTTCAGTATCTAAACTTATACTAATAAATATTAATCTGCATCCCAACAGGAAATCAAAGCTGCCTTCTAATATTTAATCTGGGTTCCCCCTTCTTTCTCTAATTGTTATTTTGCAGACATTTTATTCTAGGTTCTTTTTTTTTTTTTTTTATTAGCAGAGTGATAGCATAGCCTTCAAGCAGACAGCTCAGCTTCTCACTGGAAACTCACAGACACTCAGTTTTGTAAACAACTCAAGTCTCCCTCACAGCTGCTTAATTGATTTCATTTGTAGACTGTAAATGTTGTTTGCACGTTACTTCAAAAGGAAGAATTTAAATGAAGTGACAAAAATAGGCTCAGCACTCTGCAAATTGAGGTCCTTCCTGCTTCCTAGCCAGCTTTTGTTTAAAATCCATTTCTATCCTGTGTTCTTTTTATGAGGTGTGTATTGAGTTCAAAAGGAATTTGAACACTTTTGTGTGGGCTTATAGGAAAGCTTCCGCATTATGAAAGGCTTCCCGTGGAAATACTGCCACAGGCTAAGTTTTGAAAGAGGAGCTGCCCACTTGGGTAGTAACTATTGCATTTGGTGTAATCTATTCAAAACCAAAATTTGCTCTTTGCCTTTCTCATAGGATACTATTTAAAATGCAATTTGAAATTTAGAATACAATTTGAAATATTTAAAAACATTTAAAAAGCAAGTGAACACCTAGAGAAACAAAAATCCTACATTTCCGTAAGTGCATAAAGACCAAAATATAACAAGTATGAAGCGCAGGAAAGTTATGCAAGGTCAACTATCACCCAGAGGAAAAAAAAAAACCTGGAGAATTAAAGAGGGCCAAGAAAGCATAAATCTCAGTTATTTTGAGCTTCTGTGGAACTTTTCTAGAGCAATATTTAATAAAAGTAGCCTTTTGTCTATACGAAAATAAAATCTTCAAAAGCAATAGAGTATAATTCCAACACATGAACAAAAATGAGACCATTCTTTGACATCATCTGCTCTTTTTAGTCATCAGAAAGGAGATGTATCTCATCTAACTTCTAGACACTGAGATCCATACTAGCTTGTTTTCCTCCATTTCTAGTCCATAGAAGGAAACAAGTACTTCTAGACAGCAAAATTCACCTAACCTATTTTAGTTATCAACCTTAAAAGGAGATTAATTTCACTCTGAAAAAGTCTGGCTTTTGCCATAGTCTACAAAGAGAGCCTGGAAAACAAATGAGATATTCAAATCTGTGTTGTTGCCGCCTGAAGAAGAAATGCATCTATCCCTACATACAGCCAGCAAGAAACCTAAACACAACCTCCTGTTTTCATTTTTTTCCTGTCATTATCCCTATTTTATGCAGTGAAAAATACTGTTCTATTCTCATCACATCTGTACCAACAAAAAAAATACAGCCTATTTCCTGACAAAAGTTATGTTACATGCGTTTCTTTTCAGCAAATTCAAAAAGCTGTTCCAGGAAAGGAATGTAAGTAGTGAATGATCTTGCCTTTCTCACTCCTCAGCAATGCAAGCAACATCAAAATAAGACAGGAGATTTGAAATTTCACTCAATGCATGCAGCCACTTTTTTAAGAGGCCAGGTGAAGAGGTAGAAAGAAATGAAACCTGAATCCTAGTAGTTCCAAAAAGAAAGGTCAAAATTTTTGAAAGGGGGTGAAGAATGAATGAAGAAATTTCCTCTCATTTTATCTTAACAACCAGATTTTTCCTTTATCAATGAGGGGGATTTTTTTGAACTATATCTATATAAAACATTTTCAAAATGTTCAACTTTTGAATATCTTAACAATATAAATTATAATAATAATTCCAAAATGATCAGTACGACAGATCTTTTATGTTTCCATTAATTTTTTACATTGCTGGTGGGATTTTTACCCCATTTATGGACAAATTCCAGAGACTTCTACCTAGTGCTATGTACATCATTAACATATTGTTACACTAACACAGTGATAGTTCAGACAAAATGCGCCTGTTAGAGATGGCTCTGATAGTGATCGGAATTTTCTGTACCTGCACAGAGAACAACTCAATGTAAAGAAAGAAAAGTAATAAAAAAACAAATATTTTCTAAATTTCATTGATGTTTTGGAACATTAAATGCCTTCTAGTCATCTAAAACAACAAATATATTTGTTCAGAAAAAAAAGAGACTAACCGCAAAGCCAACAAAAACCTCTTTAGAATGGTTTAATGGTAATTACATAATTTACATGAAATAAATAGCATCTTTAAATTTTCAATTAATAAAAGAGTAAGTAGGTCCATAGCTCATTCTAAATATGAACAACCAAAGTGCCCTTCTTACCCAATCAATTTTTTTACTTGTTTCCATCAGTATTCAATATATTTCTCTTGTTTACAAGCTTTGGACTGACTTAAAGTACTTGGAAAGATAGATGAATAAATGAATGACAGATATCAATTTCACTCTAGGATAAAACTTCAATTACATTCTGCTAGTAAATTTATTAATTTATTTTCTTTTTCCTCAGCAAATGAGGGTAGGGAGAATGACAAATTCCAAAATATTGGAAATAAAAGAAGAAATCTTAAAGTTATCCCTACTCCCTCTTCTTTTTACAGATTTTTGGACAGTGGATGCAAAAAGCTACAGTGCTTAATGTGGGATCATTTGTTAGGCTTGTCCTTTTTGCTGTTGAATCCCCAATCAAAATGTTCTCATATTTATTGAGTTCAGTGGTGCGGTTTCTTTGCCATATGGGTCTAGTTTCCGACTGTACTATGTGCAGATTACATATTCATGGTGACATTTCTCTCTAAAGCATTAAAACAAATATAATCTGTTACTAGCAGAACTTCTTAACAGTAACACTAAAAGCTAGGATGTTTTAAGATAAATACTAAAGCAAAAAAAAAAATAGAATTAGTTACTTAATAATTTTAAATTATCTAATATTATAGTCTCACCTACTGAATTAGAATATTGTTCCTAATAATTAGAAGTAAATGGCTAAATTTTAGTTTTCAGTAACCTAGAAAAAGAAGCCTACATCAAAAACGTGGGGATTGAAGATCCTATGTACTTCATCATGAATAGAGTCCAGATTGTTGTTCATGCTGGGAAATTTTACATCATCTTATTTTAAGCATAGATACCTGACTTGAAAAGGCTCCCACGTTATGTGGAAAGAACAGCAACAGCAAAACCCTACAGGAAACATATACAGTGGAGGGAGGAAGCAGCCAACAAAATTAATTAGGAAAGCTGGTATCTGATAATGAAATCTTGCCTTGGTAAAAGTTTAGTAGTATTTGCTGCTGGAGCTATTTCCAGGCTTCACAGGGAGATATAAATAATAAGGCCCAGGATGATAGTAAAACAAGGGATTTCTTAGCTGCTGATAACTTTAGGAAATGCTGCTGACAACATGCATACTGTTCTCACAGTGCTTTTTAGCAATAGCAGGTAACAAAATGGATCAGTTCATGATAAATTGAAAATGAATAAATCAGCTGTTAAAAAATGCTACTTATACAAAATATGCTAACAAGACAATTACTGTAAAGTACATGAACTATTATTGTACATGAACAATTACTACTGTGTGCACATAAGCAATCATCTGTGCAAACAATAGAGTATCACATCTCAATAACACCTTTATTGAGGTGTTATTTTAAAGAAACTCCTGACAAAGAAAAATGGGTGGCAGTCTTAATCTATTTATAAGGGTAGAATCTGCAATTACAGGGGAGGATGGTGATACAGCCTTTCATTATCAGTTCCAAGTACTTCTCACAAACAAAACTTTCCAATAACTAAAAATTATTTTCAATAGTTATTGAAATTATTGAAATAGTTATTGAATAAGTTATTCAAATTATTCACAATATCTTTTATATTACATTGCTATTGGTGGTTGATTTATGAAAAATACTAGCCAAAATGCAACAACCATATTTTAGAAAAAAGTTAAAGCTTTCTTTGAAAACTCAACAGGCTTCTTATGTTAGAATGACTTTCAGACAGCCTTTGTGCTAGACAGGTCTATATCCCTTTTTCCCTTGAAAATTTATTAGCAGAATTTATTCCCATCAATTTAGAAGTGAATTTCCCAGAGGCTTAACAGAGATCCAGTAAATTACATTCCATCTGCAACAAGCATGATCCAAACTGTGCAAATTCATGACTTGTTGTCCAACCTCATGAGCTAAGAAAAAATGGGCTGGTCAGTTGTCTCATCTGAAGTTCAAGCCCTACAGAAATATTTGATTTATTGAATGGGAGAAGTAGGTAGAGAGGCCTAAAATTGTAACAGGTTAAAGCAATTAGTCTGTCTAGTAACAGAAAAGAGAAGAAACTTAAGTCTGGCATGCATATGCTAGTTCTAGACTGGGAAAGGAAGTCCAATTTGAGATACCAGGAAACACACAAGGGAGAGAGCTGAAATCATTCCAGCTGTTGGCTAAGTGCTGGGTAATGGCCCTGGTCCTCCAAACTGGCTAAAATCTATAAAATTATAATCTTAGGGATAAATATATTTGAAGTAATAGACTCAGAAAATTGATTCAAGAAATGTTCGGGAAATAGTGATACAAGGAGGTTAATGTCTAATGTATTACCTTCTAAAAGCCTTGTAAAAAGACATACCTAGCCTTAGGTAAAAATGGTACCTAGGTTATACAAGATGCACAACTTATACCAGGCTCTACTGAAAAGAATGTTTTTAAAATGTGTTGGCTTTCATTTTCTCTCAGGCGGTGCTTTTCTGGTCACATTAACACGTAATTAAAGGGTCACAGCTTAGTTTTGCACTAAAGGGGAAGTCAACATGTGCCTCAAATATCCAAGACAGCCAGGTGCTGACAGATTTGTTAGAATATCTTCCCTCAGAATCAGTCTTAAATATCAAGAGAACACTGTGGGGTTTTTTTAAGGCAGAGGCACCTCTAGACATCCACTGAAGAAGAGATCAGATGATAATTGATGTGTGCTGGAGAGCATGATGTGCAAGCAGAGTGATTTATTAGCAATTAAAACTAATGCAGAAAAGCATCCAACTCGATTGTTTTCCTACAGAGGTAGAAAGAAAACTCCATAAATGTTAGAAATTGTTACTGCTGATCCTTAGTGGCCTGCAAGAACAAACGGTCACTTGGTATTTTGTAAACTACATATCAATTTAAATTGAATGAATAGGGGAAAACATACAGTGGTTATATAACTGAGCAAACGCTGATCGTTTAAAGCCTTTATTTAATTGCTGAAGAGCCCAGCTTGTGACGGGTCTTAGAATAACCTTTTCTTTGCTCCTTCAAAAAAGGCTGAAAAAGTAGCAGGCTTATAATGAAAACAACGCCAACCCAAACTACAGAGGGATACTGCAAAAACTCACTAGTCTTTACAACAACAACAACAAAAATATTACTTTTTTTCCCAAAGGAAAAGAAACTTACATTTTTTTAGGAATGACAGCCTTCAGATGCAGAATGTGAATGTTTAAATAGTGCCACATAAAGCTTCCAGCTTCCTTAAACCATGAAACTGATCTTAATTACACAGATGTTTTAACTAGAAAGTAACAATGAAATTATGGATATCAGTACTAGCCACTTTCTCCCACTTCACCTCAGTAAGACCCCAGATAACTCGCTGAAAGGGATTTACAGTGGTCCATGTAGTCTGGGTTAGATACACAGGGACAATACAATATTCTCAAGAGGTCTAAGTAAGACAAAAGTATACTGGCAAGATATAGAAAATCAGGGAACTTTGGTAAAAGGTTTAGTACAACATTCAGTCAACATAAGGACTTCTCACAGTATTAATCAGGACAATTCAAATCAGAAAACTTCAAACTTACATGATCTTACTCAAAGTGTTCCAAGAAGAGGGAATTAGAAGAAGAAAGGTAAAACAGAAAACACAAGGGAAAACACATATATCGCTACCAACTCCTGGGTTCCAGAAGGCCCAAGACCAAGGTAGAATCAAGACATATGGGACTCATGTTCAGCCTTTAAGATCCCTGGGCCTTCGCAGGCTCTCCCCCCAGGTGGGACTTCTGGTCATTTGGCCATCGAGGAGCTGGGTTAGGAGGGCGTGGAGCCCTGCCTCTGAAGTGCCATGGCTGGCGGCTCTGCTAGCCTGGGATACAGGCCGGGATACAGGCCAGGATATAAGCTCTTGGGTCTGCTGGGGCCCAGACCAGGCCTGACCCACTCCTGCCCGCCCACACACTCACACTTATCCCAAAAGTCCGGAGACATCAATCCCTGCAGGCTCTGGCCACTTGCTCCTTCTACCTTCCTATTTAGTACAGCACCCTTCAAAATTCATTTGACACTAAAAACCAGCAATGTTTCTCCTGAACTTATGTTGATGCTGTACTTACCCAGCACACCCAAGTGTAGCACATGCAGCAAATGCTGGCAGACAGAGCTCGTCTGCTGTAGCAATTTGCACATACTCCTGCCCCTGCCCACCCACAGGCACACACTCATCCCAAAAATCTGGAGGGTCTGGCAACCTCCTCCTTCTACCTTCCTATTTAGTACAGCACCTTTCAGTGGCATGTATTTAGAAGTCATAGCAGCCATCCAGTATGACACAGATGAACAGAATTACATTGTCAAAGAAACACCGAAGAGACAGGTAGATATTTTTGTGTGCTCCAAACCAAAGAAAAAATTCCATATGAACTTCATATTGTGGAGGCTGAGGAGCTGATGTAAGAGTCAGCAATGACCTCATATATTCCATTAAACATGACACAGTATTATATGCTTTTCTAGACTTCACCAACAAAATTGCACTAAATTTCTGAGCTAAGGTTCACAGCCCTTGAGGATGAGATCCTTCTAGTGGATCTGCTTGAGTGTTTAGGAAAAGAGGGCTACATATAAGTCACTCAAGGTCCAGCATATCTGTAGAAATAGTTACAATTTTAATCACACATGATAAACAAAAAAAAAAAAGGAAAGAAAAAAAGAAAAATATCGCAACATACATTGTTAACTTAAAGCTCCTTTCAGGTATGAACAAACTGATATAGGTTAAAATAGATGGGGAGAAATGCAGCGCTCACTGTAAAACAGGGACAATGAACAACAGCTAAATTGCTGCCTAAAAGGACAATTCTATTCCCATTTCCTCATCAGGTGCTCCAGGACAGCCCCACTCTGTGGCTGTCAGCTGTTTGATTAGCTCATCTATCTCTAGTCCAGATTTGATGAGCTCATCTATCAGTACACTGCTGCTGGGAAACGGTTGCTCTTACCTCTTTGTGTCCTTCCTCCTTTTTTCCTTCAGCCACCTTTTGAACCATCCTTCACATCTTGTAGCAGCCCTAATGTGTGCTGGATCCTTCGCTGGAATCATTGCATCTACCAACCCAACAGTAAAAGTACTGCATGATTGCAGTTGATCTTGGATCCACAGATCATTTATCACTGGAGCTTAATGGAAATGCATGGTGAGGAATAGGGAAAATGGATATTGCATTTTTAATAACTATGGTCTGTTTAACTTATTTTGGATTTACTTAATGATGATTTTAACTGTACATTCCTTATTAGTGGAGGTGTTTTCTGAAACTCTGTTTAAGTTGTTGACCTTTGAGATTTTTCTTTCTACTTTATTGTTTAAATATTTTAGTTGAGTGTTTGAGTCTGAAGTTTGATGCATGAATGATAACTTTGCCTCTTCTTCCTTGTTTTGGTATGTTGATATTTGTTTCATTTATGACTAATTAAATTATAGAAGCACATGTAGCTTGATGTTTCAGGCATGGTTTTTACACAGTCATCTTTTGGCTGATCTTTTACCACCAATGACAAGTCATGTCCTGCTGTGAATGTTCATTTGCATTGTAGATTATCTCAGCCTTCATTTTCATTAAACACAAACAACATCCAAATATTTTAACCTATTTTAGAGATAAAACTTCATGGTTTTGTCAGTTCACAAAGCTTGTTTTCCACTGTTGTTCTAGAACTACATCTTACTTTCATCAGCTTTCTCATTGTGTTGCACTACACACTCAAGTAAATGCAACCATGTCATGTTATCTTGAAGTCCTTGATACTTTTGATAACATATGCCAGAAATCTCTCAGAATTGAAAATCTTACATTATTCCACACTGCTGAATTTCTCCTTTTAGAGCTCCTCTGCTCACTCTTGTTAATTATTGATTGTTATTCCTCTGCTTGCTGCTGCACTAGTGATTCTTCAACAGTATGTTGAAAGAAACATTCAGAAGCCTCATCCTCACAGGCAGCCAGTAGCAGACTGCCAGCCTGTTATATATTTGTATTCACATTACCACCTGTTCATAGAACTTTCATGTTCATTTACTTTCTTGGACATTATCACTTCACCCATTCCTGTACCTTATGTCCTTTCTGTAGTCTGGATATGAACCATGAACCTCATGCAATTACATTTTGCTATACTGAGCACTCCTTGAAAGGAAGAACAAGAGGTCACAGAGGAAAGAATTGCTCGGTCCTGTCTCCCTTACAGTCATTATCAGTGTCTTCCTTAATGTTTTGGCACTAGAAAAGGCCAAATGCACAGTTTCTGGAGATTATTTGGATTCAGAATATGAGAGTAAATACACCTTTAGGGTATACTATTGCTTCTAGGCAGCTAATGAAAATATTTTAGATCTATCATTTGTGTAAACTGAAATTTGGAAGCCCAAGAAATCAGTTTTCAAGTGAAACAATACAACCACTGCACATTTTATTTCCTTGTTGTTTTTACGTCTTTCCCATATTTTAATGATTTATACACTTTATTCAGCATAATCCATTAAAAAGAACTCATCTTAAATCCATATAAAATTTTGCTGCTATAGCAGTTACTGTACTATGTAGACAATCAGTGGAAGAGCTCACCAGAAGACTGGAAGGAAAATAGTCTGTTTTCTCTTGATATCGGTTAAATATAATGATTAGTGTTAGCAGCTCTTATATGAGGCACATAGTTCAGATAAAAATAATCAATGCCTTCATAAACAAAAGTATTTCAACCAGTGGTAGCAATGCACCTTCAGCAGGTTTTGGGTGAAATAATATATAAAATTTTGTATCAGACTCACTTTATCTTCATTTTCGTTTGTCCCACATATCCACTTTAAAAGGTTTAATAACTTTAAATACTTATCTGAGAACTAAAGAAAAACAAAGAATGGTATGGGGTTTGTTCTTGGATCTAAAACTGAAGAGCTCAGATGCAGTTATGAGGTGTCCCAAATCTTGTATGCTTTAAAGAAATCACTTGATCTGTGTATGCAATGTTCCACTTTAGATTATGCAGCTTTCAATCCACTTATATTATGAGATGGTGAACTTCATTGTCTCATTAAATACAAACAATAATAAACAAATACACATAATGAACAAAAATATTTTAGGTGCAAGTACTTCTACTGATCTGTAAGGAATGGACAGCAAAACTTAGCCAGCATAAATCCACAACACCGGTGAATTTAGAAGAATTTGTAATGTCTAATCTGCAAGTTATAAGACGCTTTGGAGATGAAATTGTATATTTTATGTAAACCTAATTCCCTTTTAATAATGAGTGCAAGACTCACTGCCTCAGTAGGGTGACAAGCAATTATGTCCCACATGCAGAACAATTTTATCTCAACTCGAACAAGAAAGCATCATATTATATATAGGGTTGTATCTCCAATTTATTTTAAATTCTTTCCTCTTCCTCAAGTAACAGGACTCCTCTGACCTGTACATAACAGACAGAGATAATTTTACACAATAATTTTTGGTAGTGCCACAGAGAGAAGCAAAGAAAATAACACAAAAATGAATAGTAACCTTTTCTCCAAGACTGAAACTGGGAAGAAAAAAAAAAGAGGATTATTTTCCACACCTGGGAGGGGAAAGAAGGATAGGAAAGCTCAGTTAGCAAGTATCCAGTATACTTAATTTGCTAATAAACTTTTTCTTGGGAAAGGAAGTTTCACCTAACTATTGTGTAAATGGAGGTGGAGTATGAATATCTGTGAAATGTTCTTGAACAGTTACAGTTTTATCTATTATCACAGAGAGTTCTATTTACCAGCTTCATTTTTCCAGTTTAATTTCTGACACAAAAGAACATTTTAAAAAGTACTTACCCATTTCCCTTTAACTACAAACTCTTTGATTTAAATATTTAATTGTGTGGTATGGAACCCCAGAAGACTGGGATAAAAAAGCAGCATCAGCCTTCAGGGTAAGATCCTGTACATTTATATCCAATATGTGTTTTGGCTTATGACTGGAGATGACAGCAAACATCAGCTCAGAAAAATCTATGGAATGACCCACAAGGAGATTTAATCTCCAGTTTTTGGAAGGATAGGCCCCTACAGATAATTTGTATCTATTCATTTGGTAATTCACAAATAGTTCAAAAGTGTTTATTTACTGCTAGCTTATTTTATCCCTTATTTTCATCCACCTTGTGTTTACGTCCAATGAAAACCTGCAAGAAGGCTCTGCAGAGGCATCTGGACAGGCTGGATCAATAGGATGAGAACAACTGCATGAAGTTCAAACAAGGAGTGTTGGGTCCTACACTTGGAATACAACAACCCCAGGCATTGCTGCAGGCCTGGAAAAGAGTGTCTGTTTCTGCTCAGCAGAAAGGGATTTGGAGTGCTAGCTCACAGATGGCTGGATATGAGCCAGCAATGTGTCCAGGGGGCCAAGAAGGCCAATGGCATCGTGGCCTGTATCAGCAATAGTGTGTCCATCAGGACCAGGGCAGTGATTGGTGCAGGTTAGGCTGCGCCTCAAATGCTGCTTGTAAACTCTCATTGCAAATCAGTTTTGGACTCCTCATTGCTCTCGGCAGCTACCTGAAAGGAGGTTGTGGGGAAGTGGGGGTCAGTCTCTTCTGCCATGTCTCAAGGGAAAGGACAAAAAGAAACGGCCTTAAGTTGTGCCATGAGAGGTTTAGATTAGTTATTAGGAAAAAAAATATTCACTGAAAGACACTGGGCACTGGAATAGGTTGCCCAGGGCAGAGGTGTAGGGTCTCTGGAATTGTTCTAGAGGCAATTGAGGAGTTGTTGAGGACTTCATCCTGTGCAGGCGGCTGGGTGAGCAGCTGCAGGGCCAGCTGCAGGTTGAGCCCCCGGTGGTAGGACCCCAGGCAGGAGGGAGCACCAGCTCTTTGCATAACAAAGGACATGGGGACCTGTGGTGCTGATGGGTGACAGAACACCCAGAATCACAGCAGGAGCCAGGGACTACAGACTTTGATGTGCTTAGACTGTGAGGGTATAAAAGAACAGGGTTTCCTTTGTTCTTTTTTTGTATTAACACAAAAGGAACAAAGATTTGTATTTCACAAATCATGAAGAAGGAATCTAAAATTTTGATGAGAAACATGAGCAACTGAAATTCTCTGTCAATTACTCTCCTTTTCTGCATCTTAGAAGGTTCTTTAACATGAAACTGATATCTTTAAGTTGGTTTCCTAGCTTATGCTTTAGGATTTCTGAGTTTTAAAAGCTATGTATTGTTAAAATTTAAAAAAAAATTATGAGTGAGTAGGAAAAAAGATATTAATTACAGGTTGAACACTCATACAACCAGATAAAGATGATATTTAGCATAATAAGTTTCTGTAAAGTTAAGTAAGCTTTAAGCATAACAATAAATAAATAAATAAATAAATAAATAAATAAATAAATAAATAAAGTAAAATCTTTACTGTTAAATTTGAAAGCGTAAATTTCATATGAACAATTTGCAGACCATCTTGAGATACAGTGACTAGACAAGTAACCAGTATGATTCCAGGGGCTGTCCTGTGCCTGACCAGGAGATGTACTTTGATAGTCCCTGATGGCCCCTTCCAGCTTGGGCTAGTCAATGGGTCTATGATCTGATCGTTGCCAGTCAATAAATCTCTGCCTACATAGTCAATTGCCTTATGTGCACATCAACATAATTTTGTGGACAAAAAAAAAAGATTTTTCTTTTTATTTGCAGCAATTTGCACTTTATAAAGATGGAGCCTAAGGAAAGCATTCCTATAGATTTAAAAGAACAAGAGAAATTACTGAAATTACTCATGGAAAAAATTAAATGCCTGAAAATTGAGGAAAATAAATCCATTCTCCTAATATTTTCTATTTCATTTTTGAAGTGGAGGATGTTTTCTTGCAGTAAATGTCAGTGCGAATTTTGAGAAAATATTTCATGTGATTATTTGGACTTTTAAATTGAGTCTGATTTACTTACAGACATTTTTCCACTCAAATGGACAAGCAAGATGTTGCTAGCTGAAATATATTTCAAACCAATGGATTTAAAGCAAATGCTGTTGATGATTGATTTAGAACAATCCCAATCTGAAAGCAAAAATATGTATAATCTTTCAAATCAAATAGGCTTAAGTTTCATATATCTAAAAAGTTCCAAAGGAATTGTTTACAAGAGTTATTTGCAGAAATTACATTGCAGAAGAAGGCAGAATAATATCATTAGAACAATATCTTTGGAAATCAAACTTGCAAAGAAAATAAGGCAGGACATTCAATATGAATATTTCATTACATTCAACAGAAAATTCAGTTTTAAAATAAACTGAAACAACAAGACTTTCTGTATTTTTGAGTGGCTGAGTGGAACATATCCTTTTTGTTTGTGAAAGTTTAAAATCAAACAAAGAATATCCATGTACACACAAAGATCCTACCAAAGCCCCAGCCTGGAAAGCTTAACATCAGCTTCAGCTACACTTTGTAAGAATTCACATTTCACAGACATTTTCTTGCCTAAATGTCAGTGGTATGCACGCTTATTAAACAAACTGTCAACAACTGAAAAGGGTTTGCTCTCGCTGAATGTCATCTGCAAGTTTTTAGGAGTCTAATCTCACCATCTGACAAATGCTAATGGTTTAGCAAGGCAGCAGATCCATTCAAAAAAGAAATGTTCCTCATGAACGGAGAAAGCACAAATGGCACCTTACAGTAATAACTGTTAATATGACTTGCTTATGCAACAGCAATTTCAATCAGTCTTTATAAATCCGTGTCTGATGCAGACATTTACATTTCCGTTATTTTGCACATCCACCTGTATGAAGATTCTTCAGTCATTCATATTCATGTGCTCTGAAGAAATAAAGCTTAAAAAAAACCAACAAAAAAAAATTATAGTTCCTGAGCTGGAGAAATTAAATCAGTGGGTTTGCTTTTCAACTCTATTTCACATCTTCAGGCAAACAGAAATAAATGACGATTGCTGTCCACTGAAGGGTGAAGAAGGCAAAAGCACAGCTTTTCACAGCTCCTATTAAATTCAATGTAAATCCCTTGTTATTTTTCTGAGAAAGTCTCAGTAGTTCTCTAACACCCTGGTTCTTTACTTTCCTTCTTCACAGAAGTTTTTTTTAAAAAGAAGGGCTATTTCTTACAAAACTTATGGATAAAATCAAACTTGAATGGATTATTATTATTGGAAGAGCGACCCATTACCTGGGGAAGGGATGAAATGGAAGAAAAGGGTATTAGAACCATAAAATTATAGAATGGTTTGTGTTGGAAGAAGCCTTCAAAGATAATCTAGTTCCAAGGCACCTGCCAGGGGCAGGGATGCCTTTCACTAGATCGGGTTGCTCAAAGCCCCATCAAACCTCACCTGGAACATTTCCAGGAACTGGACATCCGCAGCTACTCTGGACAACTTGTTCCAGTATCTTACAACCTTACCAGTAGAGAATTTCTTCCTTCAAGTTAAAAATTGTTAGCCCCTTTTCCTATCACTAGTGTTCCTGATAAAAATTCTTCCCCATCTTTCCAATATGTCCCTTTTGAGTTTGATGTGTAAGGAGTAAATGTTGAGTCATCTCTGTAGACCAATTACAGAAAACTCTGGTTAATTAGTATACACTTTTAATAATACAGCCGTGATGATCAAAAAACATGAAGACCATAAAACTATCTTTAATATGGCGAAAAATGTATTTTCATGAGGAAGAGGAAGTCAGGATAAACTTAGTCATACACAGTTTTACCCTTGAACTCTTCATGATTATTCTATAAGGACATAGGTCACATTCTAGGTTAGTTTAATTAGGAGAGGGGTAAAAAATGCTTTTCATTTTATGTGGATTGCCAAGTACAGAAATCATTATTTTAAACAGGATTTTCTATAAATGGAATTCAGTTTAACAGATCTTAACCGGGTGGAAGTTAAGGTTCTTAGTTAAGCTTTTGAGAGACATTTATATGCTTAAGATATCATAAGCTTTGCTAATAAAATTTCTTTCTGTAATTTATCTTTTCCCATTTTCCTTCATCTACAAGTGATCCTACTTTTTTCTTTGCTTTATTGAAATTTTACAGCTTAATTCCACTTGTTTAGGTTTTTTTGCTATTGGCCATCTGCCTCCTATATTTTCTATTTTCACTTCTTTAGTTGGTGGACTTTTTTTCCTTTTTTAAAATAACACCGGAGAGACACAGAAGAGTGTTTTATTTACTCTCTATGGAGTTAAGAAGACACTTCACTTGAACAATCAGTAGCCTTTAACCTAGAATCCCTTCTGGCAATTTTCATTTTTTCTTTCTATAGCATTAGTCATTTTATAGGCTCAGACTAATCCAAATCAAAACTAAACTGTTTATATTAGCTGAGTAGACATCACTATAAACTTCCCATCAGAATTTTTCACTGTGTGCTGTCATCACTGTACCTGTGGACAAGCTTACTAAAGTGTTGCAGAGATGTTCTCTCAGACACAGGGGATTTTTTTCCTATGTTAAAATTTAGTAGCTCCTTGCATTATTTTAGTAAATGGTCAAAGTTGGAAGATGAAGAATAGATTTATTTAACCAAGAAAATGCTAGTATTATCTTAGAAAAGAGAATTGTTGCAATAAATGAAAGTATAAGAATAAAATAAAAATATTTTCCTAATTAAATTAAAAGGGTTTATTCATTAAAGAATTAGTGCCTATAGAATGAGAGAGAATACTAAAATGCAAGGTTCATTTCATGCAGTAACCGCAGGCTGTGATCAGGATTACTTTCAGACATTTTAAGTATTTTAAGGTGGCTGTCAAATTAACAAATGTTTTGAATTTGACAAAAATAACTTCCCAAATTTTATTATTGGTCACAGGATCTTGCTTATTTGTTCCTACACCTTTCTGTGAATTTGTTGTCTTTATCTTAAAACAGATTAGGATCTGCAGTATTTTATTTTAAAAGCTATTTTAGAATTTCACTCCTCTGACAGTCAGAAAATTTCTGATCTATATAACCATGCCACAGATCTTCAATGCATTCATAAAAGTAGTTATATCCTCCATGACATTCAGGTTAGGATAGGGATTCAGAATTCTCTTAACTAAAGATAGAAAATTGTAGTGGTGTAACTGATAATGTAATGCAAACACTCTCTACTACAGAAGTCTCTCAGGAATGACAGCTGATAGATTTCTCCACCAAATACTCACTTAGATCGTATTTTGGATACATTACAGGAACTAGCAAAAAATCTCACAAAAGTTCAACTTGAGAAAGCCTCTCAGATCAAGATACCTTGAACTGATTGAATTCATTTTAGGTAACAAGATAGACAAAATTGGAGTTAAACATATGGTTTCATTATTCTTATTCCCATAAAAATATGTAAAAGCATGTATTTTATTAAAATAAGCAAATAATCTTTTCAGAATGACTACACTGAAAAGTTTAACATTGAACTGGAGAGTTCCAGAGATTTAAAGGTAAAGAAGAATGAAATTATATACAGTATAGAAGCTTGTGTCCTAAGGAAGGAAGGGGAACATTAAGAAAGGAGGGGCTACATAGATGAATCACCCCTATGTAAACACTAGAAAGAAGAGGTGGATGCTTTAGGAGACAGTGTCTGACAGCAATGAAACTATAAAAAAGGCCTTTCCAACTATATCTGTCCAATAACATTTTTTTAATGTAAGAAATGGTAAAAAAAAAAAAAAAAAAAAAAAAAAAAAAAAAAAAAACAAAGGAAAAAACTGAAAGTGGTCCATACCGTCATACAGACTCAAAAAGAAGCTCAAAAAATAATGTACATTTTCATTAAGTAGGTAAGATATGACAATAATTATTGCCCTAGTAGGAACTATGAAAAAAAATGTGTCCACAGCTGAGTTGAAAGTAATTTATACTTTGCTCCTGAGGGAAAGAGGCAGGGGAGAGGGAAAGAGGATCAGATTACCACTATTGCAAAATAGTGCTGGCTAAAAAAATCCCAGCCTCTGTTATGAAATTTTAAAAAGCTATGGAACAGTCTCTTCTGAAGCATCCAAGAACTGTGAAACAGCAAACGTTATCTATTCATACAACCAGAAAAAGAGGTAGGCAAGTATAGATCTCTGACTGAATGCAAATCTATGCAGTTTTGCAAGAGTTTGTGAAGCCAGTAATCAAGGGCATGGAGAAAGAAAATGTTATAAAATAAAACACTATTTTTGTCAGAGGTTAGAGTTTATGATATCAGACTAACCTAACATCTCTTTTTCATAAGAAAATTCACCTCTTAATCAATAAGAATGCAGTAAACATCTAGCTAGATACAAGTAAATCTTTTCATTCAGCACCTCAGGAGAATTTATCTTGTAAAGTGATGAAATGCAGTTATTAATTCAGAACCAGTAAGATGGTGCATTGTGTGTCCTTGGACATGTGCTGGAAGCTGGGGGCTGCAGGGCCAGCCTCAGTGAAGAGAGGTTGGAGCCACAACCTGCCAGCCAGTGCAGACAGTTCTGTCAGACCCACTGCAGCACACAGCTGAGCCCTCAGACAAGCTGATGGCACCGGTGGGAAAGCATGTTTAAGAAGAGATGAAAACACTTCACAGCAGCTATGAGAGAGGGGCAGAGGAGTGAGGGAAAAAAAAAAAAAAAAAAAAAAAGGTGAGAGACTACCCTGCAGACACCAAGGTCACTGAAGGAAGGAGAGGAGATGCTCCAGACACATGTGGACACGTCAGAGGAATCTCTGCTCTTGGAGCAGAGATTCCTCTGCAGCTCCTGGTGAAGACCCTGGTGAGGCAGACTGGGGAGTTCTGCGAGGTGGCAGGTATCCATCTGCAGTATCCATCTGCAGCCTGTGGAGAACCCTCTGCCAAAGCTGGTGGGCATGCCCTGAGGGAAGGCACCTGTGGAACACCCTCACCAGCACAGGTTTTCTGATAGAAACTGTGGCCCTTGGAAGACCCATGCTGGAGCAGGATGAAAAGGAAGAAAATGCAGCAGCAGGGAGCTGTTAAGATTCCATTCCTGTTTCCCTAAGCCAGGGAAATAGAGGACATGAGAGTATAGAAATGAAACAGCGTCTGAGAAGAATGGGGTGTGGCAAGGGCATTTTAGTTGTTGTTCGTTTTTTCTCAGCCTTCCTCTCAGGTTTTCATAGGCGATATATTAAATTAATTGCTCCAAATAGAGATTATTTTGCCTGTGATGGTCATTGATGAATGAACTCTGTTTATATCTCAACCAACAATCTTCTCCATCTAAACTGACAAAGCATAATGGGTAATATCAAAAGGCTAGTTATTACAGTAATGGAGTTGGGAGGGCCAACTTGACACTCACACCCCTCACCCACCACACCCATTTTCACTAGTAACTTCCTTGTGGTATGCACCTATGATATTGTAGATTAAAAGGTCAGAATATGCAGCCTCTGTTGAAGAGATGACCCAAGTAATATTGTCCTGCACCATAGTATAACAGAGTTGGAGTAAGAAATAGACATTCAGTTTTACAATTGGGTTATTGGGGACTAGTGAAAAGACAGACATTTTGGTCCTGTTGCTTTATTTCCTGCTTTTACTTTCTCCTCTCTCAGTGTACCTTGTTCCTTCTCTGTGATTAATTTCCATCCTCTTTATCCTATTGAGCAGAAAGATTCATGCTAGGGGACTGCACCTTGTCGGAAGACCAAGTTTTCATTATTGAACAGAAAATCTGGGCTTCTATCCGAGTTGTTGTAGTAGCAGTTGCTATGGTGACACACAGGTTGCAAGAGTGGCTCTGATTCTCCCTCACAATTTCTGGCTTTATGATAAAGCAGTTGTTGCATCTGTGAATGTTTTTTGATTAGTTTTCTTTAGCAAATCTCTGTGAGGCCTTAAGCTCTTCATTTTCCCTTACCCATTTGTATGTATAGATTATGTCAGTCCCAACTGAAGCTAAAAATCAAGGCGTGAAGCAGAGGGACTTACTAATTCCTCTCAGATGATTGCTATTGGTAGATTTGGCTGCCAGATAATCAAGGAAAAGAGGAAGCTCCAGAGTAGGCGTGAACAGTCTCCAAAATAAGCTTCATTTTAATTCCCAGCTAAACTTGTTCTATTTGCTTTACACTGAAGGCAGGCAACGGTGTCTTCTAAATTTGCCAGTTCGGCACTGCATATATGAAAAGGAATCTCAAACTGTTAGCATTTAGAATAACATAAGAAAAGACCAGATAATTATGAAAGTGGTTACTGTATAACCCCATATTGGGTCCCTTGAAAAGCAAGGGGAAAATAGCTATTTCTATCCTTTCCAATTAATACCCCACTATGTTCGCACCCACTTTTAGGTTAAGCAGCAGACAAGGGATTTGATCTCCTGTTTGCAACAACTTCATTGTTCAGACATGACAGCCTCACATCCTAGAGTGCAGAAAAGAAGTTAATTCCTGTACAAACCAGGTACATGCTCATGGGTGAAGTCCTGAGTAATTATCGAACTAAAAAGAGAAGATAACAGACTTGGTTTTTTAATCCATGTTTATCCTGCTTAGGAATCACAAAAGGAAAAGCAAGTTGTTACATTGCAATGTTTCCAGCCTCATCTAGAACATTTTAAATGCCAGTTTATTACTTCTGTCAACCCTTTTTTCCCTGTAACAGCTAATAAATAGAGCAACATATTTCATCAAGTATCTTCTCTAAATAACCTTTACTTTAATACATAAGGAGACACTTTCTCATTCTCCCATCTCTCTGATTTCTGGCAAAATCAGACAACTTGATTTACCCTTTATGTGCTCCTTTTTGCCAGCTTTCAAGCTGTCCTCAATAGGTTATGCAGCCAGTGTCCAAAGGAACTTTTAATTTATGATGCACCAGCTACTCTAAGATCTACTGTACAGTTGAAGAGGTCCACTCTTCTTCCCAAGCAATGTGGTTTTTTTCCAGTGTGCATCAGCCAATGCCTCGATCTTGACCATGAACCAGAAAAACTGGTGAGAGCTTTATTCAAATTCCTGATGATTTCTCTGAGTAGTTAATTTATTTTTATGCATGTCTCAGCATGATCCAGATTGTTGTTTACTTACCTACTTCTTCCTACAGTTCTCCCAACTGGTTACTGAGCAATTTTACTCATAAGACTTACAAAATCCAATTTAATTCAAATAAGAATTAAACAATTCAGAGTGAAAGAAGGGAAAGTCAGATTTTTGTTAAAGCATTTTTTGCCCCAGTTTTTCTGCTCTTACCCTTTATTTTTGTTCTGGTTAAATTATAAAAATACAAAAGATCAAGTTAGAAATGCCATATTTGGATTTGAAAATGAATTTCATTTTTTCAAATATTGTTAGCTTTTGTTTTCTCTTTTCCTCTGTATGTAGATATGGCTCCTGCAAAGTGCTATGATTTCAGTAGAAGAGTTTTGCAGTGGTTAACTTTCTAACAAAGTTTTTCTGGCTACATTTTTATTCTACACATATTCTTCCTACACCTGTGACTGAAATAAAATAGCAGCTCTAGGTAGAATTGCTTAATTGAATTGCTATTATTTTCTTGTTCTTACTTCTTTTTATAATTCCAAATCATAGTCTTGTGTTAATCTGAATGCTCTTGAAAGTGAAAAATGCATAAAACTAAAATGCATATAAAACTATTTTCTTTTCTCCACTTAGGTAGTTGTATAGCCTCTAGATTGATGATATGACAGCATCTTTCTAGCTCTACACAGTCATTAGAGAGGAAATTTAACTATAATCTTAGTCAACTTCAGGCTACCACTGAATAGAAATGTGGTCTTGTGTAAAACATGCCTTGCAACAAATTGGATGTGACAAGCAGGGAAGATCAGTAGATTACAGTTCTGAAATTGTAAGAAGAATGGTTATACTCTAACCTCTGTTTGTTACATGCTTTGCCAGGACAATAGAGAAGTCAAGTGTAATTTTCTATTCGCTTCACTGTCTTTGTCCAGTAGAGGCATTGTTAAAAATATAATTTCTAACGGTATCATGTCAAGTAAATCAGAATATTGTAATAGGAAAGTACCTTGGCCTTTTCACTTCTTTGCAATTTGATTGGCTTGTCATTATTCTCCTTCTTAATATTTGAGTGAAGCTGTAAACAGGCAAAGAGCTGCAGTGCCAGCTAACCATGAAATTGAACAGGTCAATGCATCATGACACTTAACATCCTATTCATTTGTTTTTCTCTTGCAGTACAAGTGCTGAAATAGAAACTGAGAGAGACAGATATTTACCCTTTTGTCATTAATTGGATATAGAAAAAATTGTGGTTTAGCTTTGCTTCAGATTCAGAGCAGTTGATCCCTCATTTCTTTTCACCAAGGAAACTAAATGAATGCAGCAAAACTAAGTATTACTTTTGTTGACCTCTGTGATTAAAAAATGGACATGCTAAGTTCAGTCAATATTTCTGTCTTCATATGGCGCACGCAAATTTTATTTATAAACAAAATAGCATTCTATATAGCACAATCTTCTCTGTGCTCTTCAAAACCAGAGGATTCTTCTTTAATCCATGCTACACAATGATTTAAGGTACTTCTACTATCTAACCTAATTTTTCATTACTTTATCACTTCCAAAGGTGTGATAGGGGAGCTCCAAAAGATGGAGAGAGCTAATAGACTCTTGACCTCTGCATTTTCACTGATTTAAACATTTAAGCACTGATTTAAGCATGCAGCTTCAATCTCAAAGCTGATTACTATTGTTGCCAAAGAATATTAAAAGCTTAATCATGGTATATATTTCATATGTAACAGAAAGCAAAGAATAATGAATGCACAAAATGCCTTATCTAGAGATGACTGTGATTCTCTATTGATAAATGTAGATTTGTATATACCTGTTTGATTTGAAGTACAACTTTTATCTGTGTGGGATGATAGAACATAATGAGTTTTCCTCCTCAAATTAGCCAAGGCACAAAACTTAATATTTGTGTTTTCTTTATGTTAGAGAAGAATAAACAATATGGGATCCCATGTAAAGTGTTCTGGGACAAAGTTGCCACTTGAAAAATTTTTAATAAATTTCAGTCAGGACAGTGAGTTTTTTGCTGTTTCAATACTCTGCACCATGTGAAAACACCGGGCCTTTGCCTCTACTAAGTACAGATATCAAAATGCATGAGAAAACCACAGAAATGTGTTCCACATTTTAAACTATTAATATTTCCCAAATTTAATAAAATATTTTCAAATGTATCTTTTCAGGGTTAAGAGAACTGCAATGAACATTTATTTTTCTTATTCCCAGTACTTAACATAATAAGAATGACTAAGAATGCCTAAATAATCACACATTTCATAAAAGACAGGGTTCTGCTCCTTCTCTTTCAAAATAATTGCAAAATACTTTCTGACTGAAACAGGAACAGGCACAAATAGCACTATGGCTAGTTGGAAAGTAGAAGTCAATTTACATTGAGAATTTAGTGAACTGTCTTATGATATTCTAGGTCTACTGCCTTAGTAAAGTAAGCTTCCTGCATAAATTGATGCAGACTAATGTGATTCCACAAAAAAAAAAAAAAAAAAAAAAAAGACATTAAAGTAGCCAATGACATTGTTATGAATTTGGTTTAAAATATTGTTCCCAGGCATAGAGCCAGATTTGAAGCTAGAGTGGACTTTTACCTTCTGCTAAATTAGAACATCTTATGTGTGTTCTAAGCAGAATTGCTGACACAACCTAGATCAAAACAAGATGAAATGCATGGCTTTAATAGAGTTGTGCAATCGTTTCCATTAGCATAAATGCCTTCTGCAACACAAGCAAAACAAAACTCTCCATTTACTGAACGCAGCACAGTTTTGTGTGTTTTTATCATCTGTGATTTATGAAAGAGTGGATCACGTTAAAACCAGCAGGCTTTCCAAAAGAAACAAGTGTTTCAGCAAATGACTTCTAAAAATTAAAATCTCTACTCAAACTCAGATTACCAACTCATAGGCATGATTTAATCAAGAACTTAAAAATGCATCTAACAACTTTCATGGGATTGGCTATAAAGCATCAGCTTTCTTCTGTCCTCTCTTCTATGGATTTTATTCCTTGTGAAGGACTGAAAATGCTTGGCTCATTAAAGCCTACTTAGCAGAGATATGGATGCAGACACAGAGCAGTACCACAAAGTTAACCTAACTGGGACTTCAGGTATCATAACTGTAGCCTGAGGGAAGAAAAATAAATGTTCAGTAGTGAAGGCACAAAGGCATATCACTAGGTTGCCACTGCAAACTAAACTAAGGCCCCTTTCCAAAAGCCCAGTTTTGAGAGATGGTACCAAATCTAAAACCATTGCTGTTATCCTGGACTCATGGATTGTTATTTATTCCAGGTAGATTAATTTATTTCTTCTATGATTCCACCAGCTTCTCCTTCATCTGAGAACAGGCAGGCTGTGAATCTCTTGATGGTCCCACAGTTCCCTGAAAGCTGCTTTCGCACTTTGGAGGTTTCATTCTAGCCTCATGTTTCTTTTCTGTAAAACAAATTTCTTCCTTGCCTCCAACCCTGGCTGCCTGCAGGATGGCTGCAATCTTTTGGACAGAAATACAACTTGGGTAATATATATGGACTGCATTCACTCTTCAAGGCATTTCTGCTCATATTTCTGAGCTTCCAAGACAAGTAACAACCTTAAATCCTCCACATGTGGCATAAAGGATACTGTGTTATATAGGATTAGGCAGATAATCAGTGTTTCCGAAGGAGGACTTTGTTTTCTGATGGGATATTTAAATATCTAAATCTTTTTTCTAGACCTGTCTCTTAATTTATGTCTTCCTTCTCCTCTCTCCCCTCCTCCCCCACTCTTTCCCCTTCTTCTTTCTTTCTTTTGGAGACTAGAAAAATTAACTTTGCTTGTACTGTGCCTTGAACCCAAGTGTGCCACTGTGTAAACAGCATCTATTATGTTGTTTACAATAGCATAGCTGTTGTAAAATAGGTGTTGTTTCTACTACCACTATTGATACAAGACAAGAAAACAAATGGACAAAAAAGTACCATATAAGGTAGAAAGAGAAAATTAGCTCATTTGGGCTTTTTCAGTTCCACTGTAGAATAAATATCTACTGAAGAGATTTTACTGATTCTCTTAAAATAATATTTCAAAGCTCCTTATCTGTCTTTTTGCTGTGACATGAAAGTTCCAGTGGGAGTCCCAGTGTTTTAAGGAGAAGCTGTTTAGTCCAAAAACTGAACTAAAAGATATTTGTCTTAGAATGCCAGGAAAAAAATCATAATCTCTTTTATGTGATACACTGTTGGCTGTTGTTATGTGAAACAGTTGGCTCTTTCTTTAAAAGGCAGCAGCTGCAATTTCTGCATGTGTTTCAATTCAACTTAATATACTGAAAAACTGTAGCCTTTCTTATAAAAATGAGCTTTCTGATATAACCAGCCTCTGAAGTAACACAAAAGACAAAATTAGTCAATGTCAAACATCTTACATTGCACATTTTGTGACATTGATTGCAGAAGAAACCACCTCAAGGCAGAAACTGATTACCAGGTTAGAAAGGCAGGACTGTTGTTTTAAGCCCTGATCTTCAGGAAGGTGCAGTGGTGAAAACTGGCATAGTTCTCAGATATGATAACAATGACTTTTAAGACAAATTACAATATTAGAATTGAAAATAGTTATTTGCGCAACATGGTTAAACTCATTCTGTTTTTCTAAAAATATTTTTAGAAAAGTGAAAAGTATGCTCTTGTGTAATATTTCATTTGTCTGATTTTGGGAGTCATATCCCTTTCATCTTCCAGAAATGGTCTATATTTTCAGCTAGCATGGTAGCAAAATAAGGAGGATGCCCTTCCTATAAAGACAGCAAGTAAGAAGCAGAGTGTGGAGAAAGTAATGGATAAAGCAGATTTCATAATATAAATCTAATTTTAGCTGTTCATAATAACTCATCCTTGGCAAATTTAAATGAGATTAAATGAGTAGCAACTCGCTTCTTCTCTTTTCTTCTGGACAAATTCAGAAAAAAAATCTGTAAATAAGGACTATACTCATGTTAAGAGTCATGGTGACTTTTCTCAATCGCTCTAGGACTTTAAAGGATGGATGTGGAATTTGGCAGTGCATTGGTCGTAGTGGTAGGAATTATGCTTTTAAACATGCTTAGGAAAAGGAATCTGTATTTAGAAAAGTGGATAAGTTAAACCAGCTTTTCACATCTTTTCATTATATTCTGTAGTGGAATCCTTCAATTTCTCTCTTTGTGCTTTCTTTTCCTTTCTTACTGTCACTTAGGCTTTGTTAACAACAGAACTGGATCACTGAACACGGTGTAGTGCCAATACAAATGAGACTTCCTTCTTAGGATCCTTTCACAAAATCCAGTAGAAGTGGCCTGAAGAACTATGAATGGGAGGTCCCCCATCCTTTGCTGATACAAGCTTCTTTCGGAAAAATATCTGGCAAAATAGAAAGCAGAAAAAGAAGTAGACCAATTGTGACATTTAACTGAGTGACAGATGAGCACAAAAAACCGGGGATGGTTCTGGTGCTCCCAAATCCAGCTGGTCCAGCCTGGGACTGGAGGGATAGGAGAATGTAAGGAAGCAGAGGTGGCTACAGGTCTGTTTGAGATTCCAGAACTGGGAGCTCTGAGCACAAAATGTTGCAATTATTTTCAAAGTGAAGAGGTTGCTCTGGACATAGAGAATCAGTGTCTACTGAGAGTCTAGGTTCAGGCCAAGCATCCAGCACTTACTTGACTAGAAGTCTGGCAAGACTGTGATTGATTAGGCAAAGAGTATGCAATGATGTTGTGTGTGTGATGGTTAGAGAATGAATGGATTCTGGCAGGGAGAATTTCAAATCTCCACTGGAAAGAAAGGTATAATAAAAAGCAGTAAGAAGCCCATTTGAATGAACAAGCAGACTAAGGAAAAGGAGCAGAAGTAGCTGAGAGGCACTGTGTTGGCTTAACAAAAATACAGGGATGAAAATAGGAAGAAAAAGAATATATAGAGTAAGAGAAAAGACTGGGCCTTTAAATGCAGATAAGACAAGTATAGCTGCAGCAGAGATTTTGCCTGAAGAATAGAAACTGGAAAAGAGAAGACAAAAGCAACATGACTCAGAGAAGAAAATTTGTTTGGGAAGGAAGATGATTGGAAGAGGAGAAGAGAAGACAGTAATAGTGTGTCTTTATGGCTGCGCATTGTCAGATATAGGATGAGATTAGACACAGGAATTAAAGTGGAAACTTTTAAAAATTTTATTATAATTCTATTATCATCAAATACATAAAAAACCAGTGACCATTGACAAACTGACCGCTGCTGCTGTATCAGCTCCAAAGGTACATTCTATTGCAACAGATCCAGTGACATTGATAACCAGTGCAGGTGAACGTATAATAAAAGACATGCACTTACCCACATCATGGCTGACCTTACATTTGATCCCTTTTGTCTAGAATAATAATGAGCTCAAAAGGAAATAACCCACAGAAATTAAAGATGTTTTAAGGTTAATAAATAGGGCAAAAACTGTTGAGGTAGTATTTTGAATAACTGTTCATTGCAGTTACTAGGTAGAGGCTGCAATGGGAAAAAACAGCAAGAAATGAAATACCTTGTCATAGCTTATATGTTGTAGAGTTAGATTAAGCTTATTAAAACTACATTTAACTCTGGGTTTTACTAAGTTTTAATTGTTCTTCACCAAAATTAAGTCATTTTAATGTAGCTCTCTGAGCAAAATATTTTTTAAGCAGTTTTTTGTCAAAGTTCTTGATTCTCTTTTTTAATTCTTCTTTTAATTCTTCTTTTAGTTCTTCACCAAAGTTAAGTCATTTTAATGTAGCTTTCTGCGCGAGGGCGAACGCGGCCCTAAGTCCGGCTAGCAAAAGGGGAGAAGCGGCCGACGCCCCTGCACATCAGAAGCCAGCCCCCCTTGGCGTCCTGGCCTCGGGCTGGGCTGGATTGCGGACTTGGGTTCACGCAGGATGAGACGAGTGAGGAGGCGACCACTTGCTGGGGGTAAAACGTCGGTTTATTGAAGAGCCCACAGGCAGCAAAAAGGGCAACCAACAGGTGGAAAAACCCACAGCAAATGGCCCCGAACACGGTGGGGAGACAGAGTTTTTACGGGGAAGGGGTGGAGAAGGGAGGGGAAGCCCAGCTAACCAAGAGGGGAACATGTGGGGCAGTACATAACCCAGCCAACCACAACCCCCAGAGAGAAGAATGTTCTCGAAAGCAGGGAGGAGTGGGGGGTGATTGACTGGGCCCAGGGGGGAGGAAAACTTTACTTATATGGTGGGATAAGGGAGGAGCAGTTATGTAACTTGGGAGATTGACAACTAACGGGGGCAGGGGTAACCATAGTAACTCAACCGTCAGGGCAATAGAGGCGGGAAAACTGGGAAGAGAGGAACCGTTTATGGAGAACAAAGGGAGAACATACATAAAATGAGGGAGCAAACTGAGAAACTTAAAAACACACCACAACAGCTTTCTGAGCAAAATATTTTTAAAGCAGCTTTTTCTCAAAGTTCTTGATTCTCTTTTTTAATTTAAATAATCAGGTCATATACCAGCTCTGTTTCTGACATAGAGAGGTGTTTGGAAAAGCTGGAAGAATCAGATATTTTAGGCAGTTCTGTTTAGCTTGTAGGTATCAAACAACTGTAACCTCTTGACAGATCCAGCAGAGTCTTTGCCCCCACTGAGAGGATGCAACATTATCCTGCTGCACCCCCTTTTCAGCTGGATCCTGCATATTGATGTCTGCTTGTCGTATTCAAAATAGGAATGGAAAAAGTAATTATGAATAATATATAATACAGTATTAGCCATAACTGCCTGTCAGGGTTTTAAAATATCTACAGAGTGCAAAAGATAATCCTGAAAAACAGGCAGCTCAAGAAAACAGAGAATAAAACCCCAGAGTTTTATTTCATGACTTTTGTCACTTGACCCCGGTTTATAGCTTGGCTGCAAAGATGCTCAGATAAGACAGAAGTGAAGAGTACCAATGCATAGACAAGCAGACTGACAGGCAGAGAGAGGTTTTTGCCAGTTTAAAAGGTTACAATGTTTTTGTCACAAACTTAAATATATTCCTACCTGCAACACATGTATATGGACAATTCATTGACTAAACCTTGTTACCGCTATGCCATGAAGATGACTGTCATTTATTCTCTTTGATATACTGAATAGAAGATATCACAACTACAAGCAATAGTATTCAGGATAATTACTGCAGAACTAGATATTTTTGCATTTTGGTTTTTCTGCAGTGGCCATTCATACAAAAATTGCAGAGCTGTGGATGCACATCGATTTTAGTCATGCCAGGTGAAAATTAAAGCATATATCACCCTCTGGAGGCTCCTGTGACTAAAAGAAAAACTTAACCCTTCATTCTTCCTTTGATGAAAGAAACCTATTGGGCAATTAAGTAGAGTGTAATATATGAAATAATGTATTCATCAATTCATCCAGGAGGACGCTGAAGCAAGTAAAATATTACTGGTTTTGTCTTCAGTCAGAATGATGGAGTGGCAATAAGTCATTTTTGTGCATGGACTAGCAACTTCTGTGCGTATTTGCAAGGTGGATATATGATGGGTTTCTTCTTCTGCTTAGACCAAAGTGAATATTTTTGTCCATCTTCAACTTAGGTTATTGCATAGAGACATGCCGGTACTTTCAGCTGTTAATATTTACATACAGTTTTTAGAGCAGCAGAAATATTGTGCTTAGCACTTGCAAAAAGTTCCATCAAAAGGTGCATAAAACTAAGATCAAGCAGCCTCTGCTGGTGAGATTGGGAATTAAAACAATTAATTACAACGTTAACTAACAATTAACGCTGTACTTAACAAAGTAAAATATAAATAAATAGGCATGTAGGAATCAACACATTCACAGCTTGTCAACAGCTGACTTCTTTGATAGCATCAACACATTTGTAAAATTAATGTAGTCAAAAATGCCATTCAATGTTCCTATCCGATGTGCTGGATATATTGCATTTCAGACTTTGCTCCTTCCACATTACAAACCCAAATGAAATAACACCCAAAAAAAAAAAAAAAAAAAAAAAACAAACAAACAAACAAAAACAAATCACTCAATCACTCCAGCTCAGCTACAATTGTGTAGAGGAGGTGGAAAAAAATTTTGAAAGGCATACAAGTTGGGATAACAATTAGGAGAAAATATTAAAGGCAAAACAAGTTTAAATTTAAACCATAGAAAGAAAATGTAATTACAGAATTAAAAGACAATAACACAGTTGTCTGCATTCACAATATGTTTCTGTCACACAGAATTTGACCCACTCACAATCTTTAAAATATGGCATCCAAGTTTTTCATTGCCACTAGATCACAAATATATAAGGAAGGTTTCAGGTCAGTTTTTCCTAGACACCCAGAAGTGTTAATACAGTGCCTTAAAAACCATGCTTTAAAAAGTACATATCTCACCTGTTGAACTTCTGCAGGACTTTAAAATTCAAATAGGGAACAAGGCTGAAAGGTACTAGAGTATCTCAAAATCATAGAATCATAAAATGGTCTGGGTTGGAAGGGACTTTACAAAACATGTAGTTCCTACCCTACTACTATGGAGAGAGACACCATCCTCTAGAGCAAGAAAAACCCCATCCTGCCTGGTCTTGAACACTTCCAGGGATGGGGAGTCCACAACCTCACTAGACAACCTCTTCCATGCCCCATCACCTTCACAGTAATGAATTCCTTCCTAATATCAAAATTAAACCCACCATCCTTCAGCTAAAGGCCATCACCCCTTATACTGTCACTTCAACTTCTTACCTCTGTAAGAAATCCCCGTCCCTCTCTAAGTAGTGGAAGGTACTGTAAGATATCCTCAAAGCCTTCTCTTCTCCAGGCTGAACAGCCCAAATTTTCATCCTGTCTTCAAAGAAGGACTGTTCCTCTGAGCCCTCTGATCACTTTTGTGGCCCTCCTCTGGACTTGTTTCCACAGCTCTATGTCTTTCTTTTGTTAGGTGCCCTGGAGCTGGACACAGTATTCTGGGTGGGGTTTTACAAGATCTTCCCTCCTTAAAGATAACTTGTTATGTGCAACTGAAGTGAACTTTTTTTGTACTAACAAAGAGGCTTTGTTTTTCAGTGTTGCAAAATATATTGTTATTATACTTCCTTGGCCTTCCCCTTGATATCTTAATGGGTCATTCTTTTATTTCTTCAACTTCAATGAACTTATTCTGAGCTGGCTGTGTTTCAGACCACATCTAACAAAAAAAAAAGTCTGCAACCATAAACTGTCTAAATTTTATTCCAGTTTTCTCTAAACTGACATTTAGGCTTCTTTTTCATCCTGTGTAATATAAAGGATAGATATGACTGTTAGAAATTATAACCTTTTCCTGATTATGTCCAAAACTAAGCCAAAGCTTTTCTAGCAGCTGTTCTAATTTCAAGCAAGAATATAGATAAAAATATACAGCTTCCACTGTATTTCCTCCTACTTACCAGTCTGTTTTTCAGCACTATACTGGTCAATTATAAATTACAAGATATTTAAATAATTTCAGAAGTCAAAACACATCTCAATACTTCAGCATGTTATTACTTCAACAGAATGCAAAACCAAGTTAAATTAAAAAAAAAAAAAAACAAAAAACAAAAACAAAAACAACGAACCAGAACTATCATAGAAGAAGAGGTAATTCAGTAGAGTTTCCCCTGCTAGGTAAAACTAATCCATTTTTCTGCCTTTCTTAATTTTATTATATCTCCCATGGATTTCTTGTTTCTCTAATTGTTGTTCTGTATCTTTTGTAAGAACATCGGGAAAATATAGTTCCATGTGTTATCAAACATTCTTGGATCAGAAGTATAGAGATGTCAGTGTTTTGGCAACAAAGATCCATGTACCAACTCAGAACTATAGATTGTATCAAATCATATGATGAAATCAGAGGAAAACCACAGAATGACAGTTTCATAACAATTGTTCAATCAGTTCACAAGGGCAAAACTGAGATGCTACTCTTACAGGTATGGAGAGAAGCAGAGTTGCAAATATTCATAAAGTATCTTCTTTCTAAAATTATATTTTTAAAAAAGCCAAAAGAGGAAAACATGCTCTCCAAGTCTACCATGCTGTTTTACCCTTCCTCCTTCTAAAACTGTTTTTTAAAAGTAGATATAAATTATGCCAAGATCCAAGCACAATTGTGGTGTTTCAGAGCTACGTTAACAGTGGATCATTTCCTCAAAGATCTCAAGTCCATTTTATCGTTTGGTCCATATATCAGTACCTGAGTACTTGAATGTAATTTATTCCTTGCAGGCACCCTACTGGCATTTTTACTCATATAAATTTTGCTTATGGAGCCATTCTGAATTTTCTGTCCAGCTATCTTTGAAAGCCAAAACTAAAAGAGCAAATTCAGCTAAATGAAAAATACCCTTGCTGTACAAACAGAAGTTACATTTATTTCCATACACATTAAAAGGTCAATGTATTATTGCATGGATACATACACTTTTTCTTTTTTGCATTCCACAGTACTTAGATCAAAAGCTGCTGAAATATGTGTATGCACTTTGATGTAACCAGAAAAAGTGCATCCTTACCACACCAAAGCTTTGAGACCGAAAGTCCTTAACAGCTCTGGTAAAAAGCAAGATTTGTTTTCATTCAAAACCAAAACTGTTGATACAAAACTATCAACACAAATCATAAGAGAAATATCTATTGTTCCGTGTTAAGGAAAAAATAATGGATTCTAAAGCATTAAACATCACTTGAATACTCATTTTCTCTTCATGTATATGGCAAATTATAAAATAGCTCTGTCCAATTTATTTACCCTTGTTGGGAAATTTTTGGGCCAAGTGACCCTCTTTCTATAGCATGTAACAACCTACAAAATATTATTTGGTACCAAAAAAATTATGAAATAGTTCTTTTTCATTCCAAATGGAACAAGAAGTAATAGCTGGATTAGGATGAAATTGGATTTTGGAGATGGAAAAAGGAGATTGCCCTTTCTTTCATTCAACCACTGAAACTTCAAGGCTGGTTACTTGTGTAGCTCTGCTTTCCACTGAATGCAGCCTCTGCCTGACAAGATTTCAAGCACTCTCTGCAGCAGTAGCAACTCAAGCTGCTGCTGCCTCCTTGAGTTTATGTTTCCTTGGGATAATGCCAAAAGAATGAAATGAAAGTGCATCAGATAAGAACACTTAAACAGAGATAAGCTACATTTTCAACTTTAAAATCCCTCTCAATCTATTTAGTTTTCCAGAGATGTAACAGAAAAAGAACTTTTCACTGGCAAGGAACAAGGAAAAACTAAAAGTTGGGAATGTCATTCCTCCTCCTCCTGGTAGAAAGGAGAACTTTTCTCTATCAACAGCTCTGCGTACCTCCTAATAAAGAGGCAATTATCAGTTGCAGGGAAATATTTAGTCTAGCATTGTTGAAAATAGAGATTTTTAAGTTTTTGCTTATGAAATTGGCACAACCAACATAATTTTTTTTAAAGTTTATAAAATACAGGTATTCAATTCATGATAGAACAGTATAGTATAAATAAAATAAGTAACTCAGTAGAAAATGGCATCTTTCATTGTTTGATTCAAAGTTTTTTAAAAGAATTTTTGACCTTACAAAGGCTATAATTTGTTTTACTGCCATTCTCAAAGATAACAAAGGTAAGAGAATGCATGAATGCATTTGCATGACTAGTGCAATGGAGTTTTATGCTCCAGAAAGAAAACACATTCCTTCATACTCTGAAGTAAAGATATAAAGATAAGTGGATGAGGATAATGATTCCAGTAAGTCTCCTTGAATATTATTACTGGTAGAAATACATCCAGGAATATCTTCTAATTAAGTAATTGCTATTGGAGTCTCAGCCAGCCACTGGAATAATTCTGAGTACTTAGTAGCCATTAGATAGACCTAGAGATAATAGGTTAGCAATTAATAAAATAGGGGATAGAATAATTGCTTTGCCAATAGAAATTACAGGCTTGCTCTTGCTATATTACATTTAGTTATTCTTTGCTGTGGTTTCCATTTGCTTTAAGAGAAATGACAAATATCTAAGCTTCTTTTTTCATGTGAGAAAGGAATTCAAAACAGACTGCATTAGAAAAAGTCTTTGGTGTTATAATTTATAAGGAAATGGAGTTACTTAACCCCCCAAATATTGAGTCCATAACACCAAAATGTTAGCATTTAGAGGTATTCAAGGCCAGAATGAACCTTATCTGGTGAGTGCCCTCCCAGCCTATGGCAGGGGGCTTGAAATTAGGTGATTTTTAATGTACTTTCCAACCTAAACCATGCTATGGTTCTATGAGTCCATGAGGTTATGATTTTATTAAATTAATTCTCAAATGATTCAATTTCTACACTTTGACATTCGAGATAACAGTCTGTGGTAATTTATCTACACTGTCAAGAGTCAATTTAAACTCTAATCCTGCACCAGTTTATGTGCAATCATATTCAGTACCATGAGCTTTCAGAGAAAATTCAAGGTACAAAGATGTTAAAAGCCTAATTTCTGATATACTACCCTGTATTCCTAAAGGCACTGTCCATATACATTAGTATTCCTCTACCAGGGAAAATACTTTCCTCCATCTGCTGTGATATATATGTAAGTTTAATATATTTGTAATGATGCCATAAAGAATGAGTGGTCCAATGTTCTTTTCTTTCACAACTCTATAGAAAAAAATATGATGAGTCTGGACACAAAAAAATTTCCAGAACAATGTTGACAGCAGAATCAATAAGAATACACTGAACTCTACAACCCTGACCTAGCAAAGCATTTCTGTACCTGCTGTATACTGAACAAACAAGTGATCTCATGGGTTCTACAGGACCTACTAACACTTTAACTCAGAATTTTTTGGTTTAAGTTTTTTTTAGTATGGTATATCACATTTCAACATTAGACAAAAGATAATGCAAGGCATGCCGGCTAAGGACTGGAGGCTATGGAACCTAAGCCTGGAAAGGAACACTTAAATCAGGCATATCAAAAGCCATTTCGATTTTAGAATATGTGCAGCAAATATAATGGTTAATTTGGGGAATTTTTTTTCTTCATTAAAAAGACATATAATAAATTTTTTGTAGGTAGGAACTTGATTTTTTTCCATACAAGATTTTATGGTCAAAATCACTTTATGAAAAAGGAGTTCTAAAGTTTGCTTGAAAGCTTGAACTTTTCCAGCCTTCTAATGCTTGCTTGAGTGACAGAATGATATTATTCTGAAGGTTGCACAGTGACTCTTTGATCTTAAAGCTTGTAAAGGCCGTCTCACATGTGCGTGTTCTAATATTCGCTGATAATCTGACTTGAACTTCAAGGCTGTAAGACCTTGGATCAGTGATTTGCAATTCAAGTGCCTCAAAAAAAAAAAGGAAAAAAAAAAAAGAAAACCAGCTTAGACTTATTAAGCGCTGTTGTAAAGGTATTGAAAGCAGTTTTTTCTTAAGCAGCACTGAAGTTCTGGACAGAAACTTTGCCTACATAAATACATAGAGAATGTCACAAATATCAGTGTGGGCTCCCTTGAGTCACCTTTTCCCTCTGCAAATCTCTAAGAAATCCACACAAAATTTTAAGTTAGAGTTAATCAAAAAATAAAACACTCAAGCAGGAAGGACAGAAAAATAGCACAGAAAATATTTTTTTTTAAGCTGCATCCTTAAGCTCTGCCCCTTTATTGCCATATGTGTTTTTACTGCAATACAAATTGTGAACCTTCTGGATGGGATTGTCATAATGCAGTACGCTATGCAGAGATGTAAAAGGGAAAATACTATTAAAAATTTTATGGGAAAATGAGATGCTAATACTAAATTCTGGACAAAATATAAATTATAAAGACACAGCCTGAAATGAGCTGTCATTTGTCTGTGTAAATTCCTCTGCCTCAGAAGCCCAGCCTGACTGACAAGGGACCCTCCAAGGCTTGATTGGTCCAACCTGTCGTGAGAAATGTCCTCAGTGGAAGGTGAATGCGCTAGGGGCCAAGACTGTACCAAGTCATAGAAACAGTATCTTACACTGAAGAAAATGGAAAACCTAGTCTACAATTTGTGCCCTTTACAAATCAAGTCATGCCAAAGTTCACTCAGACTGAAGTGCTGTTCTATTTTTTTCTCTGATTTTCCATCTCCCTGCTCTGTCACCTTTGGCCTTCTTCACATTTTACACTCTTTTTCAGTAACTACATGAAATAATTATGCCACTTGATCAGTTTTCATGTAATCACTGTTCCATCTTTATTTTAAAGTAGAGAGTTTGCATCAGTGATTTTCTTAATTACTGTCATAGGTGTGAGATAAAATACACTTATTTCTTTTCATTCAAGTTTGTGTTTCCTAAAGAGCCACAACATACATATTTGAAGATTGGGCTTGAAAGTATATTATGGAATACAGAAATCAGTATTGGGTTTGCCCAGGGGAAAAGACAAATTATTGCTATCTGGTGATTCACAGCCTTCAATAACTTTGGTTTTGCTTACCTATATTTCACAGTAACAGTAACCAGTGCACTGAATGTACATAGTAGTCTTCCAAAAGATACTGATACACAAAGAAAAATAATGTGGTAATCCTTGTGGAGATTATTTAAAATAAAAAAATAAACAAACAAAGCTACTACAACCTTTAGAATAATGTATAACAGAAATCATTACCAATTTAAAACATTTCTGAAACATCAGAAATAGTAGACTAATGTTACAGCCTTCAGTTAGCTAGACTGAAAGGATGAAAGCTAAATCCATTCTGTGTTTCACTAATACAGAATTAATCAGAAGTTAAAGCCTTGTAAATTACAGGATGTAACAAAAACAAATGCAAAAAAAAAAAAAAAGATGTTGAAACTGGTTTGGCCTTCAGTTATAAGGAGACTTTATGGTAGGGGATGATTATTTGGCTCCCTCTCACACAAAGTCAACCAACAAGCAAGGTGCTTTAAGTTTCTAAAGGTACAACTCATGCATACCTTTATCTATTTTTCTTGGATAGCTATACATGGACTTAAATTCTTTTTAGGAACAATAACATCTTGTGATATGCATTTTCCCCGACAGAAAAATCACCTTGTTCAGCCCTGAAACTTGGCCTAGTGCCCCATACTTTTCTGCAGAGGATCTGCAGAGCCAATTATTCTGGGAAACATAGTCTGTGAGGTTCCCTACATTGCTTAAAGTACCATCTAGATTAAAATATCTAGTTCATTGAGAAAAATAGGCCCACATTTGAAGTAACAGAAGAACTGTGCATTTTCTATATTTTTTTTTTAAGGAGACCACATACAAAAGAGACTCCTTGCAGTAAGTAATTGTTGCTGAAAAATATGGTAGGAATTAAATTTAAGGGTACATGACTGAAAATTTTCAAGTGCATTATAATATGTGGAACTCGACCTTAATTTGTGTTCTCTAGCTAGAAATTACTATACTGTTCCATCATTGCAGTTTTACAGGCTTCATATAATCTTATAAACGTGGATGCACCCATAATTTTTTTTCTTACTTGACTGTCAGTTCCAAGAGCTGGTTTTTGTACTGCATTTCTCTTCTTTTCCTCCAGCTGTTTAATCTGTCAGTCAAAATTGCACCTTTTATAGGATAAGAAAGGAGCAGCTTAAATATGATGAATCTTCACTTCAGATGAGTTAACAACACACTAGGGAAACAAGATAGATAGATAGATAGATAGATAGATAGATAGATAGATAGATAGATAGATAGATAGATAGATAGATAGATAGATAGATAGATAGACAGACAGAAAGAAAAACTAGCTTAGAAAAAGAAAAGGAAAAAAAGGGAAGTAAATGTGACATTACAATTAACAACAACAAGTCTGTAAAATATCTGTAAAAACAATAGGAATGTGGCATGTGATTAAATGTAGAATTGTACCATAAACTCAGAATGTAATCTCATATTTCAAAATCCATCTAATTTCATTCAGAAATTCATAGATACAAGTTTAATTTAATTTTATTTACTCATCGTGACACGATAGGAAACAAGCATTTTGCCCTTTCAATAGAGACTTTGCTAATGGGAATAACAGCTGTTCTCCAAGTTTCTGTACTCCAAGGCATCTTAAAAAGATCATACGTCTTTTTATGTGTTAAAACAGTTGAAAGCTGTATGTGTAATTATTTTGTGCAGTCAGGTGAGATTAAAATTCAAATGTAATCAAGTGGCTTATACCTCTTAATGTTTCATTATACTATTTTTGTAGTTTAAAAGCTCAATTTTTACAACAAAGACCTAGTATAGAAATGAAATGTTATTATTATAAAACAAAATTATTTTTATCAAAAATTACTTAATAAAATTATATACATACATGCCTATATCATTTATATACATACCTATATTTGTTTTGTACAATAGAACTCTGCAACATATATATTAGCCCTCATTTCTAGTTAACGCGTTTAAGAAAAGGTCACATTAGACACAGGCTAATTAATTATTCAACACTCAGTTCTATTCTATTTGCTAAGCAAACCAGTGTACAGCACCATAAAGCAAATGATTAGAAAGGGTTTGTAAAGCATATCCATTGCTAGGTATTTAAAAAAATACGTGATACAGGAGATACACTCTAGATACAATAGAAAAAACTATTCAATACAAGTAAGTATGTGTGTCATTCTACCCATACCTAAATCTTGACCTATACTATCCTATTTTTGTATTTGGTGAAAAGGTGGTATAAAAATTAGCATTTATGGGTTAGTTTCCCTATATGTCAATCAAGGAAAATACATTTCTCCAGAAGACATTTGTTAATGTAAACACCTATGCTGTGCTGCTAATGTTAGCAAACATGAACATGATGTGCTTCTAGTGACTTCTCAAAAAGTTTTTATGACATTCAGTTTCACAAGTCACTCAGCTCAAACTTACGTAGAAAAAGTTCTGGGTATCTCTTTACTAAAAGCAAGAAACTTGCATCTATGGCTCATAAGGCAATACACTTCAAAACAGACCATGCAATTGGTAAGCAGATAGTAGACCTATGTAATTTCTCTGGTACTACATTTTTCACCATTTATTTTTAATCTCTGTACTTTTTACTTCGCAGAAAAGGCATAAAATAAAATCAAACTGACATAGAGACTTGAATTTTGCAGGTAAGGAAAAGAAAAATATGAAAGTAAAGGAAGAAATGGCAAGTGAATAAAAAGGCTT
Organism: Melospiza melodia melodia; assembly: GCF_035770615.1. Classification (NCBI taxonomy): domain Eukaryota; kingdom Metazoa; phylum Chordata; class Aves; order Passeriformes; family Passerellidae; genus Melospiza; species Melospiza melodia. The sequence continues at coordinate 56,964,048 of NC_086226.1, read as the reverse complement.
ATTTAGTTAGTATAGGTTAGATGATTTAATTTGTAACATATTTCCTCGTTGAAGCATTTTCTTCTTTTTCTATGAAATAAGCTTTCATAAAGCATATGATATGGCTTTCCATACCACAATTGCAAAGTTTAATGTACTTCCCAACTGAGCATGACCATTGACACACTCTTAGATAGTTTTTATTTTGGAGGCTACATGTGATAATCACCTAACAACATAAAAGAGAAGGCTTATAAGGCATGAAGGACAAGAACTGCTAGGGGAAATTATATACCTTAAATGTCTTGATGATGTGTGAAGGTCATATATGAAACAAATTTACTTAAAACAAATGTGTAACATAGAGTCATGGAACGTTAAGGGGTAGGAATGGGTCTTAAAGATCATCTACTCCCAGCATCACATCCCAGAGCCTCATCCACTCTGTCTTGGACACTGCCAGGGATGAGACATCCACAGCCTCCCTGGGCAACCCTCATAGTACATTTCTTCTTAATATCGAACATAAATTTCCCCTCTTTCATTTATACCCATTACTCCTTGTCCTATCAGTAATGTTCCTTATGAAGTCTCCCACTTCAGCTTCCCTGTGAGCCCCTTCAGATACTTTGAGGTTGCTATGAATTCTCCACATAGGATAAAGGATGTATGGTCTCAGTTTTCTCAGTCGGTCTCTGTAGGCAAGATGCTCCAGCCCTCATCAATTTCCTGGCCTCATCTTGACTTGCTCCAAGAGTTCCATGTCCTTATTTTTGGAACACCAGAGCTGGAGGCAGCACTCCAGAGCAGAGGGCCAGAATGCCCTTCCTTGACCTGTTGGTCACACCTCTTTTGATGCAGCATGGGATGTTAAGACCTCCCCCACCCATATCTCTTTTCCCTAGCTCTCTGTCTCTCTACTCTGTGCTGTTGAAGAAAAATCTGTGCTACTGAGTTTAGAATTTGTACCTTTATTTGGGCAGTTACATCTCTCTAGTAATTTTAATAATCAGATCTTAACACAATCAAATCCATGTCTCTTCAATTTGGGGACAAGGATGTTTTGCAGGACAGTGTCAAATATGTCCACAACTGTTTTGTCACATATATGCACAAAGTGATTTCTTAATTGATGATTCATATTTTTCAAATTCTCATAATTTAATGTATTCTGAATTCTTATCTTTGTAGATAAATTCTGGGGTTTAGGTGAGCAAAATAATTACAACACAGAATACCCCAGAGTAATAACATTTTTTTTAAATGAAGAAACATTATCCCTATTTTATAAGAACTAAGAATGAGAGGATAAGAGCCAAATCCACAACAGGCCCATAAAAATTCTGAAACTTCAATTCACATACAAATCTTCACTTTCAGTCAGCTCCATCTCTCTAAAGAACAGATGAACTATAGTACCTTAGTGTTTACCTTGGGGTTTTCCATGTATTAAAATTGTGTCTGTGACCAGTATCTACTTCACCTCAATAGGTTTTGGTTTCTAGCTCCTCTGACCAGAAAATATAAACTAGGCTCTGAATCAGTGCTTGTAAACCACAGAGTCTCTGAGGTCTGAAGTCATTAGCCGAGACACATGAGCTATCATTTGTGAGATCACTGCTATTGCAACCTAATTTAGGACAATTAATTATGAGAAAGCCATTTGCAGAGACTCTCAGACAGAGCTAACAACTCAGTAGGTAGGTATCTTTCCATGTCCCTCATTTTCTTCCTATACAACACCGAAAGAACTGTGACAAGAAAGTACAATCAAACTGTATAAAGATGAAATCACGAGAACAGATATCTCTTCAAATACAGCAAATGACTACCAAAGGCTATTTATCTGTATATCATTAAATACTTCTAAAGCACCTGAAAATAAAATAAGGTGTAGATTGGACTAGCAGTCCAGTCTTATTTTGTAAAAAGTGTATTATGTTTCTGTCTCCATTTTGATTACCTCCTTCAGAACAAATTGTAACCTGCTATTGGACTGTATCTTTATTGTTGAGTGCTTGGCTTTTAATTAAGGGAAAATGAACTTTGAAAGTGTCCTGTTTAAGTGAAAGCTTAAGGGATGCCTGTGTTCCCACACTCTGTTTACTCTCAACTGTTGAAATATCAATACATGAGTTACAAGATGAAGAAAAGTCTCTTCACAGACAAAACCTTGACCTAACATTCAGACACATAAGTTTTCATGATAGAAGGCAGAGTACACAGATGTTTACTGTTTCCACACTGTGCCAGAAAGGAAATAGTTGATGTGGGTATGCCTCCCTGTAACACATTTCTTCAAGAAAAGAAGTTTCTGTATTTTTTACGTTATCTGTCACGTTTTCAAAAGCAGCTGTTTGACAGATTGCTAATAAGAGCAGAGCTCTGCAAAAAGAATACCTAATATATTGTGCATGCTTAGGAAGATTGAGTATTAATCCTGAACTGCTAACATGGCTTTTCATATGTGCAAGGAGGTGTATCAAGGAATACCATACACTCTTGTATGTTCCTAAAAGGCTGCACTTAAACAGATGGTCCAGACTGCATTAAATTCAGTAGGTCTGGAAGGAAAAATGGGATCCATTATCACAGTGGAATGATTATCTACAAAGTGTCTCTGTAGGGTTACTATAGTATGCACTTTTATTCATTATTTCAACATGGTAGTATGATACATTGATTTTTGAACATGTTCCGCGCTCCCCAAACATCTGTGTAGCTCAGTACTTTTTAATAATGATATACCATATCACCAGTATATTAACAGTATTTGTGCGTAATTTTTAAATTAGTTTTTTCTTTAAATATCAGTAAAGACTGCAGCTGAAATTCCTTTAGGCATACCTATCAATACTGGATACACCTAGTTAAAGCTGCTTTTTTCTGCAGAGTAGATTGCATATTGTCATTGTGAGAGGGCTTTAAATCCCTTGCTGTTCATGGTGGGGAGAGTTTTTCCTGACATGGCATACCCATCTTCTTGAACAGCTACACATCTTCCCACACAGACATGAAATCTGCTATATTCATGTGAGAGTTGTAGTAAGAATATGATCTATTCATTGGAATGTGAAAGAAAAATCATCATCTAAAAAGCAATGGATTTCTGCTGGGCCTTAATCTCTTCTTTTGTGAGTAGACTCCCATGAGATTCATGGAGAAACAAGAATATTTGTGGATTCTTGATTAGATTTGAAGATGTATGATGCTTATACTCCACCTAAAATATCCATGTCACTAAATGTCCCATGGGTCCCAGATGTTTAATAAAGTCACCTCAGAACTGTGTCTTTGTACTGCAGAACAATTCCTTTAAGTGAAGCCTAGAGCTTATTTTCTTAAGAATTGTAATATCGTGGTCTTCCAGAACACAAACTGACATTGCTGAAATATTTATCAGATCTCAAAAATATTAAAAGTCAAAAGCTGCCCACCACTCATCCGTACATAGAGATTCTTACATTGAGTCAGCTTCAGTACTTTGAATGGTGTGTGGCTATAAGTAAATAACAGTTTGAATGTAGTGGCAGTGATTTATGTTTTCTTATAGGGAATGTTATTATTTGTTTAAACTTATCTTAGGATTCAGGAATTGTACTGAAACTGTTTTAGTTGTATTGATTGTCCTTACAGCGCTGAGTACTTATCTATCTAACTCTTCTGTTCTGTAATTAGCCACTCATGGTGAGAAATGACGCGCTTCAACTTAATTAGCTTGAAAAACATTCACATTAATCTGCAGAAATTTTTTCAAGCAGGACACCAACACAGTCCCAGAGATGTTTCAAAGATATATTTTTACCTTTTGTTTGTTTGTTTATTTTGTTTCTTTGTTTACTGTATCACAAGGCTGACACAGAATCGCAACTGCTAACAGGTATTATTCACTGCAAAAGGATTGTGTTTAATTACTTAATGTCTTTCTGATCCATATCAATTATTTAATTAACATCCTGCTATAATTATTTGAATGCTCACAAATTAATTAAGAGCTTCTTACCTTTTGTTAGTTCAGCAACATCAAAGGAACATTCTGAGAAAAAACAATATTTACATAGTAAAGGCAATCCCTTCCTATCTTCAAAATCCATGTTGGAAATACAGTATCATGTCCCAGACACTTTCCTTCTGGGTAGTACAGTAGAGAGCTTTCTGGCATTCTGAATTGATAGGTTCTCCTTTACGAAACCAGTATTCACAGCAAATTAGCTTAGCATTCAGGTGGGCATTTTCTGGTTTTCCATGTTTATGCCGTGATAATTAGTCCCCTTGAAAAACAGAGAGGACCATGGCATTATTTGCCAGCAATGGCAACTTATTAATGTACCATGGATTAACATTTCAAACTCTCTGCTTTGCCTATGAATCTGAACACAAGTGGTTTCAGCATCTGACACACCAAGCTTAAAAGACAACCAGGAACAATTTGCAGCAATTCTGCAGTAAAACGGCTCCTACTTTTCTTCACATGGAGTTGATCTGCTTAACTCTCTGATCCTGCATCATGCAATCTTTAAAATTACAGACAGTGAACCAGCCATGTCACTGAACACAAAAATTAGAGAACATTGGGATTTTGCACTATAAAGACTTTCACAAAACTGTACATAAAACCTCTTTCTGTTATTTAGGCTTTCACCATCTTGTCAGTAGGGGAAGAATTCATACTTAATCATTTCCAAATTTTTTGTAATTTTATCTTTTTTCATGAGCTTCCTGGGAAAAAGGACATAGGATTTGCCAAACCTGCTAAGATTTCTGCTATTGTAGTCCAGAAACAACAAGAAGTGACTTGCTGCCTAAATGCCAGATAAAATTTTTCTTTTCGTTTAGTGGTACTGACACTTAAAAAGATTTGGCCATTGATTTTGAGCTTTATTTTGGTGATAGATAAACTGTAAATACAAAATTTTAAGTGACCATACTCTTAAATTTTGATTAATCCCTGCTGCTGAGAAAGGTCCAGGATAAGGCAAAAATTTTCATAAAAGTGGATTAGGTGATTGAAACCACAGGCTTGATCCCATGGAATGCTTCATTTGAGCTCCGATGGAACCAGTAAAGGAGAGGACATCTACATTTCTTGAGCACTGCATAAAGAGTTTTACAAAACAATACTCTACAGAACAAAAGGGTGTAGCTCCTAAGAAGGGAATTTTTTCACATTTGGTATAAAGTCTTTATGATAAACACTAGCTAAAGAATTGTATTCTACATTTATAAGCTTATATAAACATCCTGAACCTGATATTATCCCAGCTTTTTACTCAAGTCTCATCCATGCCTAAAATTGCTCTGATATCCAGGGAGAACTGCAGTCTCAAGGATTTCCTCCTATTGGTCCTATTTAATATAAATTCCTTTGTACAGATTGAGTATCTCAGTTTCTCCTAAAGAGAAACAAATAATTAGGCTATCATTTTTGCTTGGGTTCTTTCAGTTAGAACTGGAACCCTTTGATAGGAAGAAATATGCTGAATACAATTTCTCAAACATCACACAGCAGCCAATATACTAACACAGCAGCACAACAAATTGCTTTTCCCCTCCATGTTTCTTTTGTATTTGATGAATATGAGAGGATATTGTGACTAGAAAATAAATATCTCCTGTGAAACACAAGGGATCCCTTTAGCATGTCACTGCACCATTTCTACTTAAATGAAAGTGAAGGAGGTATATACAAGCTAGAAACATTCTGTTTGTATACATAGGTTGTACAGTGTGTGGTTAGGTAATTTGTTACAGCTTGACAGGAAAGAGTGGGCTGCTTTGTCTCTAAGTTGATCTAGAACTGTTCTCCACTGTTCAGATACTGGAATCAGGTCAAACATTGTGAAAAGTGATAAGCAGAGGAAAAACGTGAAGTGAACTATACTGCTGGTTAGATGTGATAGTATATCTGAGAGAAGAAATAGCAGCAAAACCAGTGCAGATTTAACAGAATGAGGAGATGTTTTGGGAATGTATCCCAAGTGTGCAACACTATTAAAAGTAAAAAAAAAGTTAGGAATACGGTCAACATTTCTGATATTTAAGTCTTTTTGGGGTTAAGGAAACACACCTTTCCTTTTTGAATAAATGATGTTGTGAAAAATACTAAGAAAATTTCATTTTTCTAGCACAGTCATCCAGGGTCATCCTTGTGTAAGCTTAGAGACCCTGTTGGTGTACTGAACATAGATCACCATATCAGAGATTCTCAGACTAAATTGTCTACAACTTAAAGATGTTTGTCTTTTTCCCCCAGTCATTCCACTGCTTGGTTTGTTTGTTTGGTTTTTTTTCCCTAATAATGGTAAATTCCCAGGACACATTTATTTCAGGTTTCTGCTAATGTTACCCTTTCACCACAAAAGCCCTTTTTCCTCTTTTGTGGTGAAAGGGTAACATTATCTTTGTCCTTATCTTTGGACATATTTATTTGTATCTGTCATGTGCTTCCCAATCTTTAATTTATAATACAGTACAAACTGTACTAAACCTGCTGTCATGAACAAGCTCTCCATTCACTTTATCTTTTCTGTAGCTCTTCTCAGGTAATGTTCTAGGCTGAAATCCATTTTTCCTGAATATGACCTGAAATATGTAGTACTCCCGATTTAAGTCTTATCAATACCCTTTTCAAAAACATTGACTTTATTTCATCTCTTCCAGAAGTACCTTTCCTGACTCATTCAAAGGGTGCATTACAGGTTTTATAGTCCCATCACACAGACAATCAGAGATAAGTCTGAACTAGGCTAGTCAGTCAGGTTGTTCTCTACAGACATGATTTCTAACTCATCAGGTTACAGCTGAAATGACTGTGATTAGATTGTCAGCACATAATTTTGCACTGTTGCATTTTGTGCCCTATCTACTTACAGCACTCTTCCTCATCATTTAGTTTCTATAGCTAAATAACTCTCTGCTACTAGTTATAACAACTTTAAGGTCTAATTCCACTGACCTGTAATATGTTCCCATGTGAAGGCTTATCTCTAAGTTTCAGATCTCTAAAAATGCTTTTTTTGGTGATTAAGTAAAACTCAAAGTGAGTAAAAAAACATAAAAACTTAAGTAAAACTGAGAGGGCTTTTTTCTAGTTCAGCATTTTAAATGCTTCTTGAGAAGGCGATTTTCTAATATTTTAGCAAGTAGTTTCCTACATGATTTTTGCATCTTTTAGGGAATAGATTCCTGAGAGCTTCAGCACTTATTTATACAGAAACTCCACTGTTTATGCCTTTCAGTTCCCAAACTCCTAGTCTAGAGCACTTCCTCCAGCTAGTTCCTTTACCTGGGTGATCAATTTTAATAATAGTTTTTCACTGGTCCTTACCATTTCACTTAATCTGTTTTTGATGACTTCATCTAAAAAATGTAAGCCAAAGCTCATTCTTCTCTAATGCTCTAATTTCATACCAAAAACTAAACCTGGAGTAATAATACTTTTTTGCTGATTATTTGCAAATATTTGGTGAAGAAAGTTGCTAGCAATCTCATCCACGAATCTGAAACACCATCAATATTAAAATAATATGTTCTTTCAAACACCTTTCTGGGAAAAAAATGACATTAACACAACAATTGGTAGCATTTACTCCTGGTGATAGGGCATATAATGATCAATATCTCCTTCTGAGATCTAGAGCATATCAAACATCATTCACCATAAATAATCTTGTCACAATCATGACCAAAAGTGGTTGTTTCCTCTGCTCCATCTATCTTCATTTTGATACAGTCTATTGTGGCACAAAATTCCAGTGATTCCTATTTTTCTGAAACTCACCTTAGTATTAGTATTTCCTGGCAAATGCCTACCTACCTTAGTGTTCCTGCCATCATTTTTTGTCTACATTAGTTCTGCTTACTATGTCACTGTCAACTATAGCTAGCCTGAGTGGTAACATCTCTGTAGAAATATATCCATTATTTCTGATTTCTTCAGCTACTTCTACACTTTACTGTTCATAGGAGCACATACACTGTCTTTTTGCTTCTTATAACAGCTGGTAGACTCCTATCACAAATATTGAAGAAAATCAATCGTACTGTATCTCAAGATTTGTCAGCCCAACATCCCAGGTGTCTATAGTCAGGTCTGAGGACTTGGTTTTCTTCAGGAATGTTTTCAACAGCTCAGCAGCCCAATCCTCCTTACAGTAATAATCAATACAATCAAAACAATGTGTGTATTTAAATAAATAGATTATAATCAATTTTTAAAAGACAGCACCATCCATGCTGTAAGTTGCTGTTAAGTCAAATTCTTAAGATATTTCACTCTTTTAGTTCAGAAACTGTTATGTTGTACGGCCACACAGATTTTTTGCTTCAGCCAACAAACTGAAATAACATTCTTCATTTGTGATTTTTTTATTCTGGTAAATCTTTTACTGATGAAGTAATTCAGGAGTTTCCCTATATAGTAATATATATATATATATATATATATATATATATATATATATATATATATATATATATATATATATATATATATATATATATATATATATATATATAGACATATAGGTCCTGATTTATTCCATATAACATAAGACTTTGCCTACATCAGCAAATTCTCCATACTGGTTATTGCTATTTACTGTGCAAGGCCTGGTATGGAAGCCATACACAATACAAGGCACTAATTTTCTTGTATTCTTTAGAGTGAACACACAGCCCTTACAGGATGGCCAGGGTATCAGACCCAGCCAACATGGAGGGGATAGGTCGTGTTTGACCAACCTGGTCTCCTTTTATGACCAGGTGACTTGCCTGGTGGATGCAGGAAAGGCTGTGGGTGTTGTACCTGTTGTGTTCAGCAAGGCCTTTGACACTGTGTCCCAGAGCACACTCCTGGGACAGCTGGCAGCCCAGGGCTTGGACAGGAGCACTCCTTGCTGGATTGGGAACTGGCTGCATGGCCGGGCCCAGAGAATGGGGAATGGTCTGCATCCAGCTGGGGGCAACCACCAGGGGTGTCCCTCAGGGGTCTGTGCTGGGGCCAGTTCTGTTCAATATTTTTATTGATGACATGCATGAGGTTGTTATTCTTTCATGGTAAATTTGCAGACAACATTAAGCTGGGAGTGTGTGTTGATCTGTTGTGGAGGGTAGGAGGGCTCTGCAGAGAAACCTGGAATGGTTGGATGGATGGGCAGAGTACAATAAGTTGATTTTTAATAAGTCCAAGTGCTGAGTCCTGCATTTTGGCCACAATAACCCCCTGCAGCATTATAGGCTGGGGACAATGTGGCTGGACAGGGCCCAGGCAGAAAGGGACCTGGGGGTGCTGGTCCACAGCCGGCTGGACATGAGCCAGCAGTGTGCCCTGGTGCCAAGAAGGCCAAGGGCTCCTGGCCTGTGTCAGGAATAGTGTGGCCAGCAGGAGCAGGGAGGTCATTCTGCCCCTGTACTGGCACTGGTGAGGCCACACCTCGAGTGCTGTGTCCAGCTCTGGGCCCTCAGTTTGGGAAGGACCTTGAGACACTTGAGCGTGTCCAGAGGAGGCAACGAGGCTGGTGAGGGGCTGGGAACACAAACCCTGTGAGGAATGGCTGAAGGAGCTGGGGTTATTTCATCTGGAGAAAAGGAGACTCAGGGGTGACCTTACCACTCTCTACAACTCCCTGAAAGGTGGCTGTAGCCAGGTGGGGGTCGGTCTCTTTCTCCAGGCAGCAGCTGACAGAACCAGAGGACAGAGTCTTAAGCTGCACCAAGGGAACTATAGGCTAGATATTAGGAAAGGGTTTTTTACAGAAAGGATGATAAAGTACTGGAATGGCCTGCCCAAGGAGGTGGTGGAGTCACCGTCCCTGGATGCGTTTAAAAAAGACTGGATGTGGCACTCAGTGCTATGGTCTAGCTGAAGTGTTAAGGCATGGGTTGGACTCAATGGTCTTGAAGGTCTCTTCCAACCTAGTAATTCTGTGTGATTCTGTGATTCTGGGATTTGTGTCACTCACCAATCATGTAACTGACTACTGATCTTAGTATGTTTTGTTAGTCTTTATAAAATTACATAAATAGCCGTCCATTTTTTACTTATATTTCTGGTATTATAAAATATAATTTTGCCTAATAATTCTAAATGTGTTGTAGAACAGAACCTGTGTGAAGTAGAAAACATTCAAGTACAGTCAGTAGCAGGAGTACTTGTCTACAAAATTCTAGCAGGTATAAAATGGAACTAAGAGTAGGTGAACTCTATATACTAAGTAAATACATACATACATGGTAACCGGGTTTCCTAAAACTTTTGATTAATTTGGTATTTATGTACAGATGTTCAGTATTGTTCTTCCTGAAATTTCACAGCAGTATATTCCAAAAAGTAAAATGTACAATAGAGAGAAAAGCAGACATCAATTCCAGTCCAATAACTTACCTAATGGTCATGGGAAAATGGCATCCAATATATATTTACTACACTGATGGTGAAAATTTATCCTTTTAGCTGCCCTGCTCATTTTTCATAGAAACAACCCTCATCTTTAAGACAGGATTTTCAAATAACTTATGTTAAATACTTGTGTCCATTTCCAATAAGTACATTTTTCAGTAGAACTTATATTCTTTTTAAGAGTTCCTAACACTGACTTTCTAAATGGCTTCTGTTTCCTTCCAGTAACATTTGTAAAGAATTATGTATTCATTATTTGTAAGATAACCATGCATATTGGCCATTGACACAGGGAAGAATCCAAATGTGCTAACACTGAACATAGATATCATTAATTCACCACCACCATGGCTTACAACGGAGTAAGTTAGCTGTTTCAATAGTTTCAAATACACAAGGACTGTATACAAAAGGGAGGCTGTTCTCATTTCTGTTTTACTTTCATTATTCACATGGGCTGAGAAAAAACTGCTATAGGCTCACCACAGGAAAATATTTTGAAACAAATCAACAAACAACTAAATTCAGTAGCTTACGATGTTAATATTTTTCCTTACTTATATTAGCAAGATGGCATGACAAACAGTTTAAAATTTGCAAAAATTATGGGTTTTACTCCATAATGGGTTAGCTGTGAAGTAACACAGACAAAAATGAATGAATCATCTTTTATCAAAGGAGTTTTATGTATACCTACATGAACTATTCAACATAAAGTATTTTTCCACTTGTTTCCCCTGAGGAAAAAGTGTGCTATTTCAAAGTTCCTAGCGTCACTATTTCTAGTTTATAATAACATCATAACAACTGGCAATGCTATCCATTCACTTAGGCACTCAACAAGTGCAGAAAAACTATTAAAAATAAGTAATCAAATTCATTGCTAACAGTCACACAAAAAAATATAGTCAATTTTATGCTGAGAATAATGTCCTGCCTAGTGAGAAGGGTCACAAGGGAAATTTCCACAGCTGGAAATGCAGCTATTATGAATTTCATTTATTGATAACAGATTAAAGTAACTTTATTGTGCCAAACCAGATTATGCCAAGATAATAATGAATGTCAAGGAAGAGAAGTGATGCCAGCAAATCCTAATGAAGAATCACAGTCAAACATGTTTTCAGTATCCTAGATAGGAGCACAAAATAGCATGGAAACTATATGAAATACAATCATTCAGAGCACATTATTACAGTAAATGCACTTTTAAACCATCACATAAGAGATCTTTCAAAAAAAATGCAGTATTCACTGGAGGAAGAAACAGGATAAATAATTCATCAAAGCATGAACTGAACTGCTTTTTTGCCCTGTGCACTGCATGTTTTGAAGTCCTCTGATAAACCTTTTGCTCAGCTGCTGTGCCAATAGCAATGCCAAAATAGTCAGAAGTGGTTGTAATCCCTCTCTCTTGGTAGGTAACTCTCTGTTCTTCTTTTCTAATGGAGTGACACCGAAGACTTACAGGGCTTCTTATTGGCAGAACATCAAAGATAAAGATTTTGATATCCAGATCTCACTGGACAGATGTCACAGTGCATGATTTTATTTTTATTTTTTTTCATCTCTTGATCTGCATACAACTGCTGTTGTATTCCACAGGACTCTATAACACACACACCAAGATGTGTTACTGAAGATTGAGAAGCTTTGGGTTAGTTGATTTAGGCAATCACCACCATGATTCAGAAACATGTCTAGCTATTAAAATAGGTAGCACATCACTGAAAGAATACTTACATGACATACCTAGGACAGCTTGTCCCATGCTTGAAATAGATGGGTTTTGGATCATTTGTCCACATATCTGCGATCTTGTTGATGCATTAGAACTGGATAGAATAGCTCAAGTCAATTCTGAAAGAAGGCAAGCTAATGTCAATAGCAGTGGTACAATACCTTTTAGTAGAATATTGCTGCTAATTTATACAGCCATAAAACTATTTCCATACAATGGTGATAACAATTGTCATTACCGTGCCACTTGCAACAACCAGTTATATCGCAGCTGCCTTCTTCACCGACTTCCAACATACTGTGTTCCATCATGTTTCAATGTGAATGGTCTTTTCAGCAGCAGCTGCATTTAAATATAGATAACCATATCTAAGTGCAAATCCTGAGTCATTAAAATTCAGTCCCTCCTGTCCAAAAGCCTGATTTCAACACATTTTTTGTATCTACCAATTTGTCTAGAGATGCCTCCAATAAAGAGTTTGCTAATTCCCCACTCAGTTTTATGAAGCCAAGATTTTTCATGAATGTCCATTGTCAACAGTAGTTATGACAACTCTCCGACCAAATATCATGCTCACATTTGCTCTTACACTCAACCAAAGATTCTCCTTTTATGTTGATATCCAGTGAGTTCTTACTATGTGATCATTTTTCTGCTCCAGTGGTTCTAGAACTGTGTCCAGAACTGGACACAGAACTTAGATGCAGTCTCACCAGACCTGAGCTGAATGATGGGATAATTTCCTATATATTGCACTGGTAACGTTCTTCCTGAAGCAGCCCAGAACAACATTGGCCCTTTTGGCCACCAGGGCACACTGCTAGCTCTTGGGCAGCTTCTTGTCCACCAGGACCCCCAGGTCCTTCCCTGCAGAGCTGCTTTCCAGCAGCTCAACCCCCAGTCTGTGTTGGCGCATTGTAACTGGCATTATTCCTCCCCAGGCACAGACCTTGCAGACTTGCTTTTGTTGAACTTCAGCCTGTCCAGCTCATGCTGACTGTCAACACAGACATCTGCTGTAGCAGACACTGCTTCAGGTTTTGAATCATCAGCAAGTTTGCTGAGGGTACACTCAGGTGACTGTTATCCAGGTCACTGACCACCTGGGAATGCAGCTGTAGGCCTTCAACTTATCACAACCCCCTGAGCTTTGCCATGCAGCCAGTTCTCAAGCCACCTCTCTGTCACTCCTTTAACCCACATTTCCTGGGCTCACCTGTGGGATGTTATGGAAGACAAGTGTCTAAAGCTTTGCTGAAGTTAAGACATCATCCTACTGCTCTTTCCCCATCTACACAGTCGTTCTAGCCTAGAAGTCTATCAGGTTGGTCAAGCATGTTTTCCCCTTGGTGAATCCACATTGACTACTCCTGATAACCTCCTTTTTCTCCCTAAGTAAATGATATCCAGGATAAGCGGTCCCATCACATTTCCAGGGATGCAGGTGAAACTGGCCTGTAGTTTTCTGGGTTCTCCCTCTTGCCTTTTTTGAATACTAGAATGACATAACTCCAATCTTCAGGCAGCTCTTCTGTTTTCCAGACCTTTAAAAACTTATGGAAAATGGCTTGTCAATAACTTCCGCCAGCTCCCTCAGCCCTTGTGGGTGCATCCCATGAGGGCCCATGGATTTGTGGCTGTCAGGTTTGCCTGTATGATTTCCCAGTTGGTCCTTCTTCATCACAGGAAAGTCTTCCTTTCTCCACACTCTCTCTTGTATCTAGGGGCTGAGGCTCCTGCAGGCCAGACTTAGCAGAAAAGGTTGAAGCAAAGAAGGCATTTAGTAACTCTCTGTCACTAGGGCACACACCTCATTCAGAACTGAGCCACATCTTCCTGATTCTTTCATTTGCTACTGATGTACTTGAAGACAACTTGTGATCGGTGACATCCCTTGCCAGATTTAATTCCAAATGGACCTTCACACCTTTTGTCACATCCCTGCATACTCTGAAAACATTCCTATCTTTTTCTCAAGTGGCCTTTTTCTTTTCCCAAGTCTCTTTTTCCATATTTTGTAAAATTCCTTCTTCAGTTTGAGTTTTGTCAGAACCTCCTTGCTCATCCATGCAGGTCTCCTGTCGTCTTCACTTGATTTCTTACTCACAAGGGTGCAGTGATCTTGAGCTTGAAGGAAATTATGTTTGAATACTCACTATCATAGGCCCTCCTGCTCTCTATATCCCTAAGGACTAGGGATCTTACAAATAGGTTCTTGAGGAGGCCAAATTAAGTTCTTCCCAAATCCAGGATTGTAATGCTACTTATTATCTTGTTCCCACTGAGCAGGATCTTGAAGTCACCATGTCATAATCACTCCAGCCAAGGCTGTCCCAGTCTCCACATCCCACACCAGTCCTTCTTTGTGTGCTGTTTCAAGGTTCAGCAGCACCTCTTTTGTTGCTGGCTTCTACACCACCTATGTCAAATTCTCTGGATGCATGTATAAATATATACATGTGCTCTCAAATGTATATAAGCATACAGAATGCCTTAAGATAGGAAGAAATTAAGATATAAAACTAACTGCCAAAAAGTCACCATGAATATGCCAAGCAATTTTTTGAATGCTTGGCTTCTACTCAAGCATTCAATCACAGACTATTTTCTAGTCTTGTTTATAATTTGTTTTTTTTTTAATTCTGGCTGTCTCACAGGTTTGCAGGTATTTCTAAAACTTCTGTTATCCCTCAAAATTATTTTTGTCTCCTTTATGCTTGAAATTAATCTGAAACTATCAAAATCTTTCCGAAAAGGAGTTTTAAATTCATTTATCACATTATGAAAACATCGTATCTTTGCAGCAATAACAATAATCATTGCCTCAGCAATAAAAGAAGACACACCAGAGACACCAAAGGTTGTACACATGTAGCAATACTCTTTCATATCACTTTAGAAAAACACCAAACAAACAAAATCCCCAAAAACACACACATCAGACTTATTTTAGGGTCAATGAGTCATTTTAGAATTTTTTTAAGACTCTTTCAAAAATTTTAATTGTTGTTTGAGTTTTTTAAGAGGCCTTGAAAACTAGATGTGACTGGATTAACCCAACTTGAAAACAGTGAATGTGATGACCTCGATCAGGGGGACAAAAATGAGCTACTTCACACACAAAACACATATTAAAAACAGCTGCTATCCTGTAAAGTATACACTTACTGTCAGCAAGCAGTTTTTACCATAATGAATTTGAATGAGTGTTATAACTATGTAAAAATGTAGCTTGGTAACTCTTTTATTTTTATCAATCATTTCAGGAGAGGTGAGAAGGGAATTTAAAATTTTTCCTATAAATTTATAAACGCTTCCTGTTGCTTTGTCTATCACTGTTGTGTTTTTAGAGTTACAATATATGAAGTGTATATATTATTTGGAATCATCAGGGTTTTCCTGCACATGTTCTATTTTTCTAAGTAGGTCAAATCTGGTTTTTGCAGTTTAAACCCTTTCCCTTTATATGGAAAAATCAATATTAATTTTAAATTAGGAAAAATAATATTACTATGCACAAAATAGCGCTGAACATACACATTTTGATTAAAAAAAAAAACAACTGCCTAAATGAAAATAGCCAGTAAGTGAAGTATTTTATCAAAAATTATGTACTTAAATTTACCATTAGCCTTAGGTATTGACCAATATAGTACTAATGATAGAATACTGATTGTCTATAACACACTTTACATAACTGGAGCAAGACCTTTACCAAATCCAAGTCTTGCAGAGTAATAGGGAGAAAAGTGCATTTTTCTAGCCTGTAGAAAAGAAAAAATTCCTTTCTTGGAGGTTTCAAACCTTTCCAAAAGGGGAGCGAGTGTCAAAGACTTGGATTTATACAGGCACCAGCTCTCACCTCTATCTGCTTGCACTCATACTAACACGCTAGAGGATTTAACTGGCAACTCCAAATAGCTTTCTAACCATAGCATTGCTCATCTCGCCCAAATTGGAAAAACAATCCCAGAAAACATGCTTATAGATTTCCCTGAGGAAAAAAGCATAGATGGGGAAAACAGAGAAATCAAGGCACTCCTTTGATTCCTGCCTATTTCACACAACTGAGAATCATGTTGAACAAACATTGGGTGTTGTTTTTGTTTGGCTTTTTGCTTGTTTGTTTTTAATGGAAGTTCAAATGTGTGCAGTGATCTCTGCCTGAAGCAGTTACTCATTTGTGTTCCTGGGCAATAAAGGAGTAGCAATACCTCTAGAGGCAAATGTAACTGAGGTTGCTACAATGGTCCAGGATGAGAACAAAAAATTAGATGCAAGCCCAAATAAAGACTCAAAACAACAGCACAGTCATTCAATTTTTCTTTTTCTGACTGTGCACAGCAGTGTAGCCAAAGAAGCTCTATCCAAAACCATTTCAAGCAGAGCTGTTTCAGAAGAAAAGAAGGCTATCAGAAGGAAAGGCCACAGCCACAAATGCTAACTCTTTCATTTCCGAAAGGTCTCTGTGGAGTTTCTTACCCAAGTGTTTCTGTGTCAAGACTTGCTCCTTTCTGGCTGGAATCCGCTACATTTGTGTTTTTAAAATAATAATTTTGGATGAAAAGTTTTTGAAACACAGGTTGTTTTCTTTCTCTCTTTTCCAATCAGATTGTCAATAATAAATTTTCTGAATAAATTTTCCAAGCCAGAGCACTCCCAGCAATAACAAAGGTGAGGTGTGAACACATTTGTTACACTCCTGCTTTTCAAACTTCAAAATCTTTGCATCAATTTCAGTACCATGAACAACTTTATTTTTTAAAAATTAAATAAATAAAATAAAACAAAATAAAATTAAATACACCAAAAAAACCCCACTCCACACTAAAAAAATTTTTGTTGAAACATCTCATTATTCTTTTTTTAAACTGAAAAAAATGCAACAAGGCAAGACCAAAGTAAGCCTCTTACTAAAAGTATTGTATAGCAGTGAGTTACAAAATCAATTTCTGGTCAAGAAAAAAATTGAAATAATGGGTTGGAAAATAGACATTGGTACAATGAACAGAATTATTCTGTCTTCTTTAAAAAAAACAGTGTCCCTGCATTCCTGACTCTACCAGTTGCAGTCCACACATAACCTAGAAAAACACAGAAGTGAAACAGAAAAAAAGACAAAAAATAAGTCAGAGAATAGCTGAACAGGGAAGCCTATTTATACACAGATTCTACCCCTATTCCTTCTCTGATACAACCTGCCTTCCAACTTCATAAAACCTTTAGAGGATTACTTCCAGCAGTTCCTTCCATGCCACAAATGTATTCCTCAGCAGACTACACTGTCCTAGAATGATCAGCCCTGCCAGAGAAGATAATTTTTTTGCATGTACCTCTGTCATAAAAATCAGAAACTGAGCTGTTCGAGACCATGGAACTCTGTAGTGAATATGTTGCAGGAGAAACCTGATCTGCAAGATTTCAACAAAGAAAAGTAAATATTCTTATTAAGGAAAATGAAAAGGATATGCCTGTTAGGCTGCTG
The DNA here is from genome assembly GCF_035770615.1 of Melospiza melodia melodia. NCBI lineage: Eukaryota > Metazoa > Chordata > Aves > Passeriformes > Passerellidae > Melospiza > Melospiza melodia. The sequence goes on along the minus strand of NC_086226.1, from coordinate 56,946,444 downwards.
TGGGCATGCTATGCCTGACATACCCACAACATCCCTCCTCTGCTCCAGGGATGTGCCCAGACTTCAGTGATTCTCAAATATTTCAATCTACAGCAGCTATTGATGGATGGAATGATGGGGAAATCTAAAGGTCTCCAAAGTTTCTTCCCTCTGCAGAAAATGTGAAGTCAGTTGCTTGTAAACTCAATGTCTTTGGGTGCACAAAAACTTTGTATGGGCCATAAAATGGGAAATAATAAGGATTTTTCCTTTTTCTCTGCTACCTCCAGTTATCTAAAGGCTGGCATATTTTTTTTATGTTCCACCCACACCTGGGGAGGATTTTAGATGTACTCTGTTCTCGGCACTGCCAAAGCCCTCTCTTTAAATGTCAGATGGCTTGCTAGCAGAACAGAGCATTAGAAGTTGAGTTTGAGGGCAACTAATAATGCTTGTAATAGACATGATCTCTAAAGTGAGTAAAATGGCAATTAAGTTTATGAAATCTGTAAAGTGCCAAATACATTTTAGCACAAAAAGACATTGAGAAAGATAACTTTTATTACTGTGCATATCTCTAATGGGTCCATCAATTATAGTTTTTGAATATTGTTGAGTGTTAAATCACCATAAATGAGGGAAAACCATTGTGGCATTTTTATCATGAATGATTACACAAGGAATGCTCTTGGGTTTACCTCCTGCCTGTGGTTTCACAGCTGAATTCTGCACTCTGAATTAACCTCTGAGCTAGTTTCTGACACCTTGCTTCACCTTCTGCTGCCCAGGGAGGAAAAATAACAAAAAAAACACCATCCAATAATGCTGGTTGAGGACAAACTGGTACGTCTCCAGCACAAAGGAGATCTGAAGTGATTTCCACCATGTGCGTGTGGTTTCCATTCCTCATATTAGACTGCTTCCTCGGGTGCAACTGGCATAGCACTCATCCCCTCAAGACCTGCTCTTTTTCTTAAACTCAAAGCAACGGTGCCAAGCTACTCTGCACTGGAAAAATAACATCAGCCTATTACAGGATGAGACTGGTCACCTCACATACAGGGACAAAGCAGAGGGGTTAGTGCCTTCTCTGGCTCTGTCTTCAACGCACATGACAGACCATGCCCTCGGGTGAAGGACCCTGACTACAAGAATGATCATTCCCAAGCTGACTCTGAAATTGTGGGATATTTGCTGGTCCAGCTGGATCCCTATATGGTTAAGGGCATTGATGGGATTCTCAAAGAGTTGGCTAATGCGATTGCAAAACCTCTCTCAAAGATTTTTGAGTCGCCTTGGGAATCCAGAGAGGTCTCTGATGCTAACTTGAAGATGGCAAGTCCCTATTTTCAAGGGCAAGAAGGAGGAACTCAGAAATAGCAGGCCTGTCAATTTCACTCCAGTGGAGAAGATTATTCTGGGGGTGCTGAAAAACACCTGAAAGACAACATAGTCATTAGTCACAGCCAGCACAGCTCATGAGAGGGAAGTCCTGCTTATCAACCTGGTTTCCTTTCATGACTGGGTAACCCACCCAGCTGACCAAGGGAAGCCAGTGAAGTTTTTGATACTGTCTCTCACAGGATCCTTCTGGACCTACTGTGCAGCCTCAGCTGGATAAACACATCATGGCGTGGGTGAGCAGCTGGGTCACGGGTCAGGCACAAGGGTGACAGTGAATGGGGTGACATCAGACTGGGGACCTGTCACTACTGGGCTTCCACAGGGCCCCATCCTCAGCCCTCTGCTCTTCAACATCTTCATAAATGACCTGGACATGGAACTGGAAGGGATACTGAGCACGTTTGCAGATGATACAGAAATGGGAGGAGCTGTTGACTCCTCCAGGGCAGGGAGAGGCCCTGCAGAGAGATCTCCACAAGCTGGGGGTCTGGGCAATCACCAGCTCTATGAAGCTCAGCAGGGGAAAGTGCTGGATTCTGCATCTGGGATGGGGCAGCCCTGGATGTATGGACAGACTGGGAATGAGGTGCTGTAAGCAGGGCCATGGAAAGGGACCTGGGGGTCCTGGCAAGTTGAACATGGGTCAGCAGTGCCCTGGCAGCCAGGAGGGCCAACCCTGTCCTGGGGTGCATCAGGCACAGCATCACAGCTGGGCAAGGGAGGGGATTGTCCTGCTCTGCTCTGAGCTGGGGCAGCCTCACCTCCAGTGCTGGGGGCTGGTTTGGGGGCCACAATATGGGATAGATATTAAGCTATTAGTAAGGGTCAAAAAAGATGGAGGGGAAACTATATGAAGAATGGCTGAGTTCACTTGGTCAGTTCTGCATGAAGACTGAGGACAGACCTCACTGCAGTCACAACTTCCTCGCGAAGGGAAGAGGAGGGTGAGGCACCAATTTCTTCTCTGTGGTGGCCAGTGACAGGACCCCAGAGAATGGTCAGAAGTTCTCTTGGGGGAGGTTTAGGTTGGATATTAGAAAAAGGTTCTTTCACTCAGAGGGTGGTTATGCACTGGAACATGATCCCTAGGGAAACGTCACAGCACCAAGTCTGACAGAGTTCAAGAAGGATTTGGGAAATGACCTCAGGCCCATGGTGTGACCCTTGAGTAAGGTGCTGTGCATGAGCAGAAGCTGGACTCCACCACCCTTGCAGATCTCTTTCAACTCATTCTATGATTTTGTGATTCTGCATTTTGCCTGAGAAGATTAGAATCTGGATTAAGCCAAAGATTGTAAGTGGAAGACTGTTTAGAAATTTTTCCTTGCTTCCACTTATATCTTTCTTCTACTTTGTATACTTTGTGTACTAAAAACAACTAATAACAAGTCCATCAAGAAAGTAATGCACCAAGTAGTTCTTTTCATCCTCAGGACAGCATCCAAAAGATTCTTTTTATTACCAGACTTTACCACCTGACTAGGCCATTCTGCAGTCTTGAAGAGAACCCTAACACTGAAACATTAAAGCTATATGGTGGTTTTTCAATGCCTGAAACTGTCTCACAGGAGAGCTCAGCATTCCTGTATACCTCTGCCACCAGAGACTGAGCCATTTGGACAAGCATAGAGTATTGTTATTGCTTTCTTTGAAAACAGACTTTTCCTTCTCACACTGTACACAGCTGTTGCTGTATTTCAGATTCACTGTCTGACTAGAAACAATCCTCTGATTTCACATGACACATTAACCCCAGAAAGTCCTTGTACCACTGCAGGGCTTATTCACTGAGTTGTCGTGGGCAGGGTCTGAATTCAGGGCAGCAATGAGTGTACCCCACCTTCCATGTGGACACACAAACTGCCTCTCTCCGAAACGCTCTGCAAATGCTGGCTGTGAGCTGCAGAGCCTTCACCAAACGTGGGCACTGGGAGCAATGTACCCAGTGCCTGCCCGGGGGGAGCACGCTGGAATCATTCCAGACACAGCATAATGCTTACAAACAGTGACTCCAGCTTTCCCAGGAAAACTATTCCCAGGTTTCTTGAACACTTACCACATTGTTTCCATCTGTTTGGCAGAATACATGCAAACATTGTACTCTGATTTGGTAACCTGTTCTTCCTCATATTTCCTGAAATCAAAATTCTGATTTTTTTTTCCCGACTAGAATGTGAAGGCAATTTCACAAATATTAAAGCACTTTTGAGGAAATTAGGAATTTCCAGCTGTGGGATGGGGAGAGACAAATGCAGAGGTTTTTCCCATGACATCTGAATACTTGGGGATAAAAAAAAATTCATTACCCCAGTACAAATTAAAAACAGAAATTGCCTGTTCAGGTGATCAGAAAAAGGATACACTTGTAGAGCAAATCCTCTCATATTTACCATGCTTAGTTCCCAATTTAGAGTTTCAACCAAAACTTGGATTTTACTAGCCTTGGTACAGGCAATAGCCTGCTTTTATTAAACATTTCCACCAGTTCTTAAAACATAATTTGGGGTGTTAGTGCTTCAGGATGACTAAAGAACATGAAAGCCAGAGCAACTCTGTCAGGTAGAAAAACAAATTAGTCTTTTTGGAAGGCGTACAAACTGACTTTATATGCGCGCATGCGCGCGCACACACACACACACACACATATAAAGTGTTTTATTTATATATTCATTAATATATGTATTTATCTATCTAATTGCAAGTCTTTCTCATTTTGTTCTGAATTTAATAGAGACAAAGACAGAATTTTAAAAAGTAAGCAAAATACAATGTCAAGACATTTTTGCTGAAGAGAAACAGCAAAGTTCCTTCTAGTTCTAGAGCTGCTGCAAGTGCCATATGAGAACCTTTATTGTTCTTAGCATCCTCAGTTAATGTGTGGATTGCAATAATAAGTCACAGCTGCATGGGAGGTGAATCAGGAAGTCAGAGAGGAAGTTTTTAACATTTTCTGGGAATGTTGATTGTACCAGAGAAGGCCAAAGCAGTGCTCCTAGATGCTGGGAGGACTGCAGGGGCTGTAGTGGGAGGATACTTGCTCTTGTAATTAAAGAGGTGTAGCAGAGAGAATCTTTCTGTCATTCCCCCATGGAGAAATATTGCCTTTGAAAGACATATGGTTGCCAGGAGCCAGGGTTCCAGCAGTACAAAAACTTTCCTTTCCCAGCGTGGCTCAGCATTAAGAGCATCATAATTGACTACTCACAGTATTAAAAGGCAAGAAAAAAGTTCATCTGGGATCTGATCCAAAGCACACTGATGTTGATGGGAAAAATGCCACTGATTCCAATGAGATTATGGTCAGACAACAGCATATTTAGACAGAATTTGAAAAAAATCTTCAGTTGTGGAATTGCTATTTTCAACAACCAAAGGCAGTTCAGGGAATTATGTAAGGGTGAATTAGTGTATAAATTATCTTCTCAGTCCAGAGATAGTAATAGTAATAGAATATTTTAGTTTTCTAGTGTTTATGTCTTCTTAGTGTTTATGTCCATCCAAATACAAGCTAATGGAAAAAATAGCAAAGTCTTGTAAAAGTGATCTCTTTAGCTCATAAGAGAACCATTAAGTGACTTAAAAGCACAGAACTCTTGTCGAGAGAAGTAGAGAATCTCTCATGGGGCAAAGGGTGGGAAGCAAAAAAGGACTGTTGATATACAGACCCAGAAATGAGAGGCCAATGAGTATACAGGAAGATGAGAGTAGACGAGTTTTTATTAGAGAAAGAAAAAAGAGAAAAGAAAGAAAATTCTGCAGAAATAAAAGTCCATTTGACAGCTTAGAGGGGGAAAAAACACAAAGATACCATGGGATTTTTTCCTTACATATACTTAGACTGTGTAGGAGAGGAAAAAGGAGAGAAAACAGTGTCTGCTGAAGCAGCTGCACAACATTTTCATCAGAGCAGTGAGATCACCAAACCTGGGAAAACACTTAGCAGGGAAAACACCTCTAGATGATGTGCTATGGATAAGATTATAGGAAGATTTTATAATATCAAAGCAAAATCTCTGGTGATAAATAAGAACATGGCATGAGCCATTATACTCAAAACGGTTTTAGATTCCCTCATAATAAAGGGTATAGTATACCAGAAGTTACTGTCAAAGGTTTGTTGTGCAGTGAGATTTTGCATTGCTTTATTAGTTATTAATTATATATCTAACATGTTTTCTTCCTCATACGAAGGGCACAAGGCTGAACCTTGAGTCAAACCTGGTGACATAGTTTTCAAAACCAAAGGCCTTGGTTGGGTCTATTCTAAATTGTTTAAGTATATGTCTTGCAGTATATAATATTTTCACCTATTCTTGACTTGTTTTGAGGGAATTTTTTAGTAGGTAAGAGTTTAATCACTCAGCTTTACTTAAGAGCAGTGCAAGAATGCAGCTAGTGATATCTCAGCAGGATTTCCTAAGGGGAAGTCAAAACTTCATGCCTTTGCTAAAGGAAACTGCGGATTGATCTGTCAGCAGAACATACTAGATCTAAGCCTCTGTAGCACCTCAATCTCTAAGATTTATGAGCTTGATCTACAAGCTTGATCTACAGTAACTACACCCACCAACCTACCAGCACAGCTGTGACAAATGCAAAAAACAGATCCCTCCACACTCAATTTCCCATCTGGTGCTCAGAAAGGAAGTTATCATAAGATCACGGTTACTGGGTTGCTGTGGATCTGTCTGATAATACACTCTACAGAAGCATTTCAGCCTTAGTGCAGGCCAAATTTATTCCCTTTACACTACCTCTTGCCAACTTGTCGTTGTCAAAGAAACACTAGGTGGCATAGAAAGAGTACCATAGTAAATGAAAGCATGCTGTATGTATACTACAGCTGTGTCATTGTGTTTGCATACACATCCCTATGCTGAAGAAAAAAAATAAATTATCATATCTCACTTTTGAGAAATTTCTCATTTCTCATTAAGACTCCAATGGTGACAATGATTACCAGAAAGTTCAATGGATTCATGACTGAACTGATAGTGGATCTTCTAAAAAGGAAGGCTATTGCATACTGAGCCATCTCTTTTTCCAGGTGAACTGCAAGTAGTAGGATGCAGTGCAATTGTCCAATATGGAGGTGAAAAATATTTGAATGACCATTACCAGACCTGCATCCAAGAGGTGAGTACAGCTAAGAGAGGGAAGTTTATATTTTGATTATTTCTGTGTTCTGAGAATAGAATTTTAAAAAGTTTCATGTATGTTTACAACACCCTCTCTCTTTCCATTTATAACAAATTGCTGATGCTCCCAGAAACACCACTCAAATGTAGACCACTTTATTAATTATGGGTGGTCCATATCCATTATTATAATTTTCCTTTTGGAAATCTAGAAACAGCTTAAGAGCAGATAATCACTCATGAAATTAAGGATATAAAGATCAGCATGCATACATTTCTGCTGGGAGGCGGTAACACTTGCTTGAGTTCTTACAAAAGTTTGTGTCATATCTTCAAAATTTCCTGAGTTAAAGGGCAGATCAGCACTCCAGCAGAGGAGGAGTTTTCTAAACAATAAATAGCAGGAAAAATCATTATTAAACATGCTTTTGTATCATGGGTAATTATAATAACAGTTTTCACTTTTAGTCTCTCAGAGTCTTTATTGTGTGAATGGGAAAAGAAAAAAATTTAAGGATTTCTACACATGTAAACATAAAGGAACAGAATTTATTCTAGTGCAACTACTAAATGGCTGCCTTGTTTACCCTTAGTATTCTCTTCCTCTACTATCAAGACAGAGCAAAGAAATTTAGTCCTGAAGGACCATCTCTTTTTTGTGAAAGTTTGATTTCCTCCTATGAGCAGATTTCCCTGCATCTAACCGACCAAAGTGGAGAAAACACCTGTTCCAACTTTAACCCAAATACCATCCCAGAGATATTGCAGCAGCTTATACTTAAGTCATAACTTTCCAGTGCAAGAATCTCCCCTCAAAGTCTTTAGAAAATGTAAGGACTAGAATAATATTACCTTAAAAAATCCAATCTTTAATCTGTTCCTTGATCTGTGTTCTCATTCTTACATTAGCCCATATTTAACTTCTGGCTCCAAGTTTGTGATTTATTTATGTATTCTGAGCAAAAATTGATCTCATTCTAAAATTGTTTCATTGAAAATACTAAGCATATTATTTTTATTATCATTCAGGAAGGCTTAGAGAGATAATGTGAAATGTTAAAGTTTCTCTCTATTATTTAGAGAGTGTATGAAAACAAATCTTCAGCCTTTATTAGTTCTGTTATATTCATTAAGCTTTCCTACATTTGATTCTTTATAAAAGTAATATTCATTTTAAAAAAATTAAAGCGAAAACTAAGGATCTGCATGGAAAGAGTTGTAATAACGACATATAAGAAATTATTTTTCTAAATAAAATAAAGACCATATGTACCAAGACTTTTTAATGCCCTCATACAATAATCTAAAAACCTCTATTTTTTCTCCTTAAACAAACCAAATACACCAAAGGAGACCCCACAATATTATATTTATGCTGTGAAATATACTCAGCATAACTAGGTAGAGCCACTACAGAATTTTCCTAATTGCTGAGATCTCAAAAAAATCACAATTGCAACTGACACTAATTGGGGCCCTTACTGGCAGCCTGAACAAAGAGACCATGGCTTAGTCAAACATAGCTACTAATCCTTAACCCTGGAAGAAGTCTCTCTGGGTCATTGTTTCCATATATCACTTGAACTGCATGGGCAGGCTTGTTTTACAAGATGGCCAGTGCCTGTTTGATATCTGTACTTTCAGTATGTTTCTGTCTTTCCCTTGCTTCTTAAAAAGCATCTGTTTACTACACTGGTCATGTAGGTGTGCCCTAATCACCTAAATTGTACAGAAAGAGGAAAAGAATGGGAATTTTGATAGCACAGCATTTGGAAACTTATAATACTCTGCATACTATAAAAAGCAAACAAATTCTTTGCTATAAATTAGAAGATGAAGAGTAGATTAGTGTGGTGCAATAAATCATAGATGACAGAAAACCAAGGGAAGAAAACTCTTCACTGGCTGATTGGGAGATACCAGTCAAGTTACTGAAGTCTGATTCTGTCTAATGATCTGCAAACCCCAGTTATCCTATAAGTCTCTGTAATTTAGGATGGACCACATCAGTCCCAAGGGTGCAAATTATGTTCTCTTTCAAACACTAGGATGCCACCCACAAGTGATTCCACAATTCTATCAGCAAAATGCTTTACTCTAATTCAGAGCATCTTTATGGATGTTTTCTCCCATCTTCTTCTAAATCCGGGTAAAGAGAACAATCTTAGGAAACAAATTCCTCACATTAAATACAGCACACTGACATAAATCTGTTTGAGAGAGCTGAAAAAATATAATCTGGCATAGCAAATCTCATAATTTGCTATGTCATAGTGAGATCAGAAGTTGTTTGAGATAAATCAACATAGACTCTATCAAATTGAGCCTGCCTCTGATCAAGAAGAAGTGTAAGGTTTACCTCCTCAGACTCTGTGTTCACCAACTATAGAAGGGATCCTGCTGTGGACCAGCCTCTGTGGGTCAGTACAAAACCCACTTCACCCTGAGATGAGCCCACCACTCCTTATCCTGCAGACAAGTCTCAAGTTTCAAGGTCAACCTAAATTTCTGTTCCCAAGTTCAAAGCAATTGATAAAACATTACTTATTACAGTGAGAAATGTGCTAATAAGTACATTCTGCTTCTCATTATCTAAAAATATTTAATGATGTCATCACAATTACCTTAGATATGCAATGGATTCTACAAGGAATTTTAAATAATTGCTTTTGAAGTTATCCTTGTATTGGAGTTCATTTAAGCATAATTTCTCTTATAATATTTACAAAAAAGTGGAAAGAATTTTCCTGGTTCAGCAGCTTAAAAATACATTAAATCTTCATAGATTAGCACATAACTTTAAATAAAAAAGATGTTGCATCTGTAAATGATATGTGCTCTTATCCTCAGGTTTTAGGGCAGGGCTTCAGTATCCTGGGTTTAGTTTTTTCTGTTATGTTTTCATGTTCTTTTTCTCTTTTTTTTCTCTTACTTTTTATTTTCCTTTTTTTGGGGGGGGTGGGGTTTGGGTTGGTTTTATTTTGTTTCTGGGGGGACTGGGAGCTTGTGGGTTTGGGGGTTCTTTCTTTTTTCTTTTTTTTTTCCCTTTTATTTTAAACAACACTTGCTCCATCTAGTGGCAGTTTCTCAAGGGAGAAAAAAAAAAACAACATAAAAACTCATATATGCGCATAAAACACATACAGAAATAAAAAGCTCATCTCAAAATCAGGAATGTTTCCACTCAGATAATTTGGCTTGTTTAAGAGCTTTTCCCTTTAACAACACTTTTACACAGAAAGAAGTAAAAGGTTTATGAAAACATTTTATCCTTACCACAAAATAAAAATGTAAAGTATTATGCAGTAAAAATCCACTTTAGCTTCTTGTACATCATCAAATAGGTGAAACCAAATATTTAATTTTTTAACTCCACAAAGACTTACTACATCTTTAATATGCTGATTAGTATCCTTTAGTGATAAATTCCACCAACAAAATGCCTTACCTTGCTGACTGTCCAGCTCTACTTGGTGTTGCATTTATTGGTGGTGTCTATGTAGCTAGGCCTGTTACCTGATAGAATTGTTCCACATACACAAGGGAAAGGTTATTCCTAAACTAATTACTCTGGCTGCACGGTGAGAAAAACCTCTTCTGGCCCAGCTTTGTCTCACAACAATCTCTGGATAAGCAGCTGCGAGCAGCTGCAAGAAGATCTGTAAATTATTTTCTGATGGCAATAACTGAAGTGCTAATGGCTGGAGATTACTGTTTCGGCAATTTTTTTTTTTTTTAAGTAATTTCCATATTTGTTACACGATGTGTTTTTCCCCATGTGATAAAAGCAGTCATTTTCACAAAAATGTAAGGGCTCAGGGCACAGTTGATTTTTTTATATATAGGCATTTACCATCACAGTGTGCCCTAAAGAAACTCAGAATTCAGATTAGCATATCCGTGAACTTTTTGGTCCATTTCTATCATCTTATTCCTTCCTCTGAAAACATGAGGAAGTATTGCCTCCAATTCTGAGCTTGAAATCAGTCAATCCTTTATATATATTTTGATAAATTGGATTAGTTACTAAATTTCTCCATATCTGTTTTCCCATCTCTAATATTTACTAGTCATTGTAAACATTAATTTTAGAGCAACAATTGAAACTAACTGATATCTCCTGTACTTTTCCCAAGGGAATCTAGGAGGCAAGTTTAACTAACTCAAAGTTGTAAAAAAATTGAGAAAGGCTAATTCACATAAAATGGGTTTTTATTTAAGCTGGTTTCAAACAATGCCATTTTAATTTGACTTGTTCATAAAACAAATTACATGAAGGCCACTCAGTTGAACAGATAGATTATTTAAGAAAGTGGCCATAGAATATTATTAAAAATATACTGTTTTAAAGGCACATTCATGCCTTTCCCTGAAATCTCTAAAGGAAAGCTGAATGTGCCTTTCTGCTTTCACACTATGCCATGGACATCAAGTTAAGGATGCAAGAACTCCAAACACACACTGCAGTGAATGTCTGACCAGCCAGCTCTGCTCAGGTGAGTGCCACTTTCTCTGCCATGAACTGCTGTTTGCCAGGTGCAAGACCTAACAGCTGTTGGTATAACATTCTGCCCCTCTGAATACTGTTACACTTGTTAAAGTGAATGATTTAAAAGTTTAGTCAACTCTCTAATCCAGCTTTAGTTACTCTAAGCACATTCAGCCAAAACCGTTGTGCTTGGTTGCCTTGGGGATGTCACACTTATTGTACGTTCACTGGATTACTAGAAATTCAAGCCTCCTGCAATCACTACAGGCAATAAGAGTTCTTCATTTACCATCTGTAACCACTGCAAATTTGTCTACAAACTCTCACACTTTCTCTTTTACTAGGTAACTGAATAATTCAAAACCACAAAGATACAAAAACAGAAACAACGGTCAGAAATTGTAACCAGCACTATTCTTCAAGTCTCCAGCTAAAATGAATAAAATAGTTTGAGGGTTGACACTCTTTCTTCTTTCTTGATAGCTGAAAAGGAAGGTTTAAGATGAAAAAATTGATATTTTAATTCAAAACTATTGAAGAAAACAGAAAAGCTGGATATAGAAGGACCTCTTTTCCAATCACAAAATTGTTTGAATTAAGATATTGCCTTCACCTCATGATGAGAAGATTTAGGATTTAGTTTCCCATGGCTATAAAATGGGAGAATGTCCCAAACAGCCAGCTACCATGTGGTCTCTGCTGTAGCTTGCAAATCTGTTCACTAGTAAAAAAACTGCAAACAGAGCATTCTGCCTGTAGATAAAATAGGGAATGGGTACAAGCAGACAAACCCATTTCCTTCCATAGCAATCCATATTTTAAGGCACAGAAGACATTTGAGAAGGACAAGAAGAGTCGCCTCACAATAATGTTGCATTAATTGGGACAGTCTTCTAAGATGCAGAGTTGTGGATACACGTGTTCTGAAATTAGTAGAAGATACTCGGACGACTTAAAGGAAATGGGAGCAGTGTCCTTCTCAAATGTATATTAGTCATCTCCATTATTAATTCCAGTCCCAATATTCATCAAATACACTGGACTGAGAGGTGGAGGGACTTTTAAATTCAAAATATCTGCAAACTGGCTGAAAAGCATGCCTTTGGCAAATAAGTGGTACAAGCAGTAAGCAGTACCATTTTGTCTTTTTATGATTGATATCATAAAGATTTATGCTAACAATTAAGGATTCTGTTGCTTTGAAAGACACTTAATGGAAACATTTTTAATTGTTCAGTGACATGGTATTCAAAGGACCCTTTGGTAGCTGCTAGTGACCTCTACCTCAGGGAAAAGCATTTAATTGCTGAAATAACAGCATCTTGGTCTATTTTCCTACCCAACTCCATTTTTAAAAAAGAAAGAGGATGTGTTTTTGTAGTGCAAATAAGTCAAATAGAAGAAATTATTGGGTTAGGGGCATTGAGCTGTATAGGAACTTGTGCAGGTGCATGCCAAAAAATGAGACAACATTTCCACAATTACTGCTTTTGCAATTTATTTTTGTTTTGGGGTTTTTACTTACATCCACAAAGTAAGTTTAAAAAAAAGTCAATTTTACCTAAGATAAATTAAAATTTGCTTTATCTGATTTAGGTTACACTGGTTATTAAAACTATTATCCGTGATGATAATGGAGAAAAATTGCACTCTGTCAACAATCATTATTATATTTACTTTAGATTCACTCTCCTCCAAATTTTATGAGCACAGTTTATATGAAGTTAAACAATGTCAACCTGTGCATTGTTTCTGTGCAGTTGTCCAGTAGCCCAATTAGTCACCACTTACACTGGAATGTTTTGCCTGGATTAGTTGATCAGGCCAAGCTGAAAAGGACTCAGCCTTTATGAGAAGGGAAAGTTGTAGGGATAACTGCAGCCTTGCAAATTGAATAGATGATTACTCATTAGTTCTATAAAGAGACAAATGTTCTCCTACATTAATCTCAAGGAAGTACATCATATTCCCACATCTAGCCCCAGCTGGCACAAAATTCAATACAATTCTGCTTTGCATTGCTTTGTACCAGATTATACAAGGGGGTTTTGTGAATAAGAGATATATCTGAAGCCATTTTTAAAAAAGGAAAATGTTGTCACTAAGAGAATTAAGGCCATGATCTGTTCCTATATCTCAGATTAATCTCCTAGAGCACTTTTTCTTCAGGGAAGAGTGGCAATTGTCCTTTAAATTCCCAGTATCTAAAGCTGTGCAGAGTCTTCCCATTAACTTACAACCTACACTTCACTGTATTCCCATACCCACACAAAAAAAGGGAAGAGTTTATTTATAGCCCTACTTACTATCTCTTTTGCTTCAGGATGTACGAATACAATTACTCAGTCCTTGACTGAAAAAGTAATTTTTACCTTTCTTTCAGTTACAAAACTTGCAGTTTCTAAATCCAGCTGTCTCAAAAATGGCTGTCTTAATTTCCCACGTGCATGTCAGCAAATTTTTGCATGCACAAAGGCAGACTTCTCCTTCTCAATTCAGGATGCAATTTTCAATTACCTTCTCATGGCTTCCAGCTGCAATCTGGGTTTTCTGACTGCACATAACCCCTGACTTGTTGTGATAAGAATCACTCCCATCTCAGAAAATGGCAGTCTCTCATTATCACTATATTTTTAAACTTCACTTTAACACCTCTTCTCCTCTTTGATATATTTGTGGATATCTTTCCTATTCTGGCCTCATGGGTGAAGGATTTCATTTGTGCGCTGAATTGAGGGTTTTTTGCATTCAGAAATTCATTCTGCATAGCCAACTTCTCTGTTTCTCTACACACACACTTTGACAACTTGAATGCATTGGGTTCTAAGTTTTAATTTTGAGCATCTTAAAGCACTAAAAAGTTTGCAATGATTTTTCTACTAAAAAAAAATTAGTAATACTAACAGATTCTCTATTGTATCTTTTTTCTCTCTTGTTAAATTTAGATTTGACAGATGACTAACATAAGCTCCCTGGCTATATTAAAACAAAGCAAGTTGCCTGAGTGGCTTCTCCAGCAGCTCAACAGTGATGTAAGAGAAACTGGAGATCACCATTAGTCTTTAAGTTGCCCTACACCTGGACTGAATCAGCATAAATATTACTTTTCTTAACCCATCAGAAATAAGGCCGAAGTGTTTTTCACATCTGATATCAGTTGTATCACAAAGCTCATCGCTGTGCCAGAAACTACTTTTACCAGAGATTCATATGCACGCTGAAGGGGTTAAAGACAAACATAAAGGCTAACATTTAAATAAACAGATCTCAAACATTCTGTAGTGAAACACTTGGACGCTGGGGTTAAAATTTGTCTTAATCAAGCTTTAGTTTTCAAACTAAAGGAGAACCATCTTTAACTGAAGAGAAAGGGAGGGGAGGGGGGTTTGTGCTGATCTCTTTCCCACCTCATGACCCACCATAGTACAACAGCAAAACTCAGAAAATTTACTCAGAAACTTTGTGTAGAAACTTTGTCCAGGCACACCTGGACAGACAGACACACACTCACCTGCCCTCTTGATGTCAACAAGCTTCCAGAACCTTCCAGAGAGGAGATTGAGCTTGTCCAAAACCCCTTAATGTACTGGGGAATTTCCTGGAAGAACTAGGAAAATCAATTTTCCTTGCATCCATGGGCCCCTACCCTTGACAGTGCAGGACTGTGTTTCATGACTACTGGCCATGATCACACATATATCACGGGAGCCATGGGCAGTGATTATCTATCTATCTATCTATCTATCTATCTATCTATCTATCTATCTATCTATCTATCTATCTATCTATCTATCTATCTATCTATCTATCCATCTATCTATCCATCTATCTATCCATTTATCTAATTTATCCATCTATCTAATCTCTTCTCATATCTCTCTATTTCTCCTCTTTCCTTTGCAATTTTCCTCTCATAGGATGATCATAACTCCAGAATGGCTGTTCCAATCCTTACAGTTTTTTCCAGTTGGATTTCAAAGCAATTTCTCAAATAAAATTCATTTTAATATCATTTAGCTAGAGTAATTTGTTTTAACCCATCCCAAAGAATCTGTTAACAATGAACTCAGTTGCCTTGCTTCAGAGGTGGGTCACAGCCACCCTTGGATCTTTTGTACATATTTACAGACCTTAGCACAAAAAAAAGACAGGTGAACAAAATATTCAGATTTCAGAATCATGGTCTAAATTTTGTAGAAGATGCATAAAAATATACAGCCCCTTGCTTGTGAGATGAAATATTTTGTCATGCATCAAATAAGAGGAAGGAAAGAAAAAAGCTATCACATTTTTAAATTGTAGAAATTTAACTGTGTGTTTTCCTCACAGTTTATATGAGATACCATGTTTTGAGGCGTCTGGAAACCCATGAGATTTGAATTCATCTCAAAAAGGTGCTATGAGGAAGTCCAGGAAGAGCCTTATTCAGGTCAGGTAAAAGTTAAATACAATGTCAGCCTATATGGAGAAACACTGTGATAACACAAATTATGCTCCTATATTGAATTCAATGGTTCAAAAAGTCATTTAAAAAAATACTTTTAAAACATGACCTGTAATGAGCTGTTGCATACTAATGACTCAGCAGGTTGCAGAGGCCAAGAATTTAAGTGTTAGTGAAATGAATGAAAAGGGATTTTACATTAATTTGAACATCACAAATAACCCATGCCATAAATGTAGGCCTTTTGCCAAGCACTAGCTTGCAGTAACAAGGATTAGTCAATTTAGAGGGTTTCTTAATAAATTATGTAAGTAACAGTGGGTAAAGCTACAACCACCCAACACAGGATGTTTCACAGTGTGAGAATGCACCACAGACTATTTAATGTACCACTTCCCTGCTGAATGACAGAGTTAAAGGGGCTATAACATAGAAAGGAAGTATGCTACAGAAGAGAATGAATATATTCCTTTGCAAAACCAATTTTTCCACGTATTATTAAATTCCCAGGTCACATCTCTCAGTCCTACAAACATGCCTGTGTGTTGGTGGTCAAACCAAGGTTGCTTTTCTTTGTTGACTGGTCAGAAACATCATTTTGACCCTGCTGTTCTCCCAGCTCCAATTGTTGTTGGTTTTGGATCACCTTTCACAGAAACTCTCTTAGTGTTCAGTTCAGGAGTACAACAGTCCAAAGCATCTACAGGAATCCTTATTTATAATTTATAAAAGTTTTTCCTAAAAAATAGACAAACACAGACACAGAAGAGAGTCACTGAAACAATTGCCTCTGAAGAACTGTCTTTTCACACATTTTTTTCATCTCAAGTCTTCTCAGTTAAGGAGACTGGGGAGACAAGGCAGTTTTCCAACATATAACTAAAAAATTATTCAGTGTTTTCATAAAATCCACCTTTACTGTATTTAGCAGCAAAATCCTCCCCAGGGTCTGAGATCATATGCGTAAATTATGCCTTCAAACATGGGTTCACTGGATTGTTCTTCTAGTGCATATAGTACTCCATCAAAGAGCCTTTCTCTTAATTTATCTTCTCATAAAGAAAAAAGCACTAGAAGATGCACAGTAGCTGGATATCTCTGTGGTAAGGTGACAAAAAATTACCATTTTAAGATCTAAAAAACACCTCAAAACAGCTGCACTGACATGAGGCATCTAGAAACAGCAGCTAACAGCAACAGACAGTCCCTTCATGACTATTCTTATTCAGTTGTTGACAAAAAAATTCTCATATATCTGTGGCTCTGCATATGTTTCAAGTAAAGAAACAGTTTAAATCAAAATTTATGTCATACCATGTTTTCCAATGGGATAGCCTGTATTGCAAAACAGCTTCTACTTCTTTAGTCATACATAGAACAAAAACTTATCCACATTTAAATATTTAATTTATGATCTAAACTTGAAGTAAAATTTCTACAGAACAAAAGTAATCCTGTATTTTTTAAAATACTGATAAGGTATTTAAATGCACAGGTCAGGTATTAAGCAAAATTATACATTCCTGAAAATATGTCAAATATGTATACATCACTTTAATGATAACAGAAAATATAACGTGTTGAATCTGCTGCTTGTCTCAATTTTTGACAGCTCTTGTTAAGTAGGATCTATAAGATTGCAGTAAGGTATAAAATTTTTCTCTAATGTTTCTCAAGAGCTACATGTAGCACAAAGAGCTACATTCCCAAGAGCTGCACATGGCACAAAAGTAGAAATGAACACAGAACTACTACAGTATTATATGTTAATTAGGTTTTCTATCGCAGCAACAAATGTTTATTGACAAAATTTCATGTTAGATGTGGGGAAACAGGAAGGGAGAACGGGGAAGGTGAAGGGGAAGATGCTGAAACCCAAACAAACATGCCATTTGAAAAGTCAATGAGGTTCAAGCAATTGTCACATAAAAGACACTCTTTGACTAAAATTTAAAAAAAAATTTAAAAGTAGAGTGTTGAACATTTTACAACCCTGATTTATGCCACCCTAACAGAATTACAACTATTCTTGAGATGGTCAGTAAACTGTTTTCACATTCAGAGCTGCACTCTAGATGCAGTGTAACTGCGTACAACTGTAACAGACAGTTATTTTTAAGGATAAAATTAGACACATGTCCAAGCTTAGTACTTCAGAATTGTAGCTCTCTTGTCTGTCCTTAGATACCATAATTCTAAAAAAAAAAAAAAATCTATTAGAATGTAACTACTCATTAACAACTTATATAAGTTGTGTTTTGAGGTTTTGAAATATATGTATGCATTCTACACAAGTAAAACTGATTTTGAAGATACATTTTCAGCAACTAATTGTGTTCAAAGAGGTAGTAGATTAAAAAAATTACCAGTACTTCACAGAAAAATTATTTTATGTAATCTGTAGCATTTCTGCTTTAATTGTTCTGGTAAAAGTTTAAAAAAATCCTTATTTTTGTTATTTTATAGTGGTACTTATCCTCACAAGAAACTTTAAAACGTGGCTGAAAAAGTATCTGGTTGGACAAGCTAATACAATTTTCTATCTTTTACAGAAACGAATAGATTTACGCATCATAAGAGGGCAAAAATATTTGATTAATCCACAGTAAACATTGAGAATTATTTTTATAAAGTCACAGTTCTACATATGCAGACTTATATTTGGATAGTCAAATTATGGGTTCTTCTAATTTTACAATGTTTTCTTAAATTCCAAAATAAATACAGATTAGGAAGTGTAATTGCCTTATTGACTTTTATCTCTTGAAAAGTTTCAGTGAACATGGATTTCATTAAGAGGGAAGTAACCTTTCAGATAGTTCAGAAAGTCACACTCAGAGTTTTTATTTTTTCCATCAGATATTTTAAAATAAATACATATTGACCATTACTTGATTGAAAAAATTACTTGATAAAAAAAAGTTTCTCTTGATTCAACCATTTTTGATTAAAGCTAGAGACACATAACACATTTTTAAACCACAAAGTTTAGACACATATATCACTGGAAAACAGACCTCTCAGGTGGATTTATTTGCCTGGAATAGATGAGTCTTGATGCCACTTTAATAATAAAAGAAAAATTCCTAGAAATCCATACAATTTTTTAGAAAACACATATATTTTATATTTTTATAAAATATAACATTCAAGTGTTGTTTTGATGAAGATCAAAACACAGCAAGAACATTCTGTTCTGGTACAGCACAATTTTGACCCTGTATCCATTCATTTGTACAGACTTAAAGACAAAATTACTGCCAATAACTTTAATGAAGCTGCATTAAAAAAAAAAAAAAAAAAAAAAAAAAAAAAAAAACAGAAAAAAAAAAACCAGAATGGATCTGTATTCTAATGTGAAAAGGTAACCCTCTAGACCTTTTCCTGGGAAATTAAGGAGTTCATAAAATATTTTGCTTTTCCCTTCTGCTTCTAGAAATTTTGTTTACAGAGTTGTGTACTATTCCAACAAAAGTGACACTGCAAACAAAAATCTGAACTTCTCTCAGGATTCCTTTCAAGTTTGCAACCATAATAACATCATTTCCAGAACATATGGAAAAATGGTTACTACTCTGACATGAAAACAAGGCCATAATATTAATCTAAGCACATCAGCTGACATTTTTTGTGCAGAACTTTACATTATGGCAGCACCTCACCCACCCAAACTGCTCGGAATTTGCTCATTGCCTTGATCCATGAGGGTTAAGTTCAGTTAGCAGCACTTTAGATGTGTTTCGCAGCATTTTTTAGTCAAAAGGTTTGGTTGTTCTCAAGTTGCACTTCCATCCTTCTCCACATATCTTTATTAATTGAGGGGCTGCAGATTATTGGAAGGAGGATATTATTCAAGAGGGAAAGAGAGCAGAATTCTTTACAGAGGAAACAGATAAAAATTTAGAATTTATTTTATCACATATTTTTTTAAATTATTCCTTTTTCTTGATAATGGCTGAGAACTGGAAAACATGGCTTTCAAAACTCTTTCTAACGATTTATATTCAGAAACCTCTGTGTGTGTCCAATGTATATATGAAGTGCAACATTACAAAGAAAAGCCTCAGGAAATCATGTGTCCTACTCTGCTGGAAAGGTTGGTTTTTAATTCTGCAGGTTTCCCCAACAAGACAGATGGGCATCTACATGGGTATTGAGGATGCTTCCTTACAAACCACAGTAGAGTGTCATATTCCAGCCAATTGACTAATTCTGGCACACAGTAAAGAAATGACAAATTGCTGAGATGATGCACCATATCCTCTGATATCTCATTGAGTGCCTTATAAAGTGCTGTACAGCTCTGTAAGGGGTCAAGTGAGCACATTTAGAGGCAGCTAAAATATCCCCAGACTGTGCCGCCTAGAACTTTGCTGCTGTTGTCAACAATATACTTTTCTACAAACGCACTACTGGTAGTACTCACAAAAATTGTTTCTATGTGAATACATGTATTTCCTTTCTTCTCCTCAAATAAAAAGAAAAATAAACCAATTTTTCACCACAAAAACTGCCAGCTACCTCCCAGTTCTTCTGTGGAAGATAGTGTCAAATCTGCCATTTACCTGAACAGCAGCAGAATTTTGCCAGTGTCAAGTACTCTTCAGAAATTGCAGTCTTGGTCTCTATTGTTTTGAGAACATATACACAAGAAGGATCGAGTTGTTACCATATAAGCTTCATAACATTTTCTGGAAGAGATAGCACTATTTTCTTGTTTGATGAGCTGTGACATTGTTGGTGAAATCAAACCTGTTGCTCTAAAGGTTGCTACCATGCAAGCTCTGATGGAGCAAGCAACTGAAAATTTAGATGGATTATTTTTATTCCTTCATACTGTGATACAAAACAAATTAAGAAATTACGCCTAAAATCTCTTCTTCCCTTAGTGTTGGACCACAGGCATGCACCAGAGAAACATGACAGCATTTTGAAACCCTTCAGGTATTTTTGGCTGCGATGAAGGCCAGAGCATAAAGTAAAGCATAGAGTACTTTTCTTAGTCCTCCACCACGGTATGGCTACTACCCTCTCCTAATATGGCCTGAGAGGCAGACAGCCGGTTTGTTGGATGGGTGGGTGGCTGGGTATCCTTGCACCTTTTCTCTGTACCTGTCTTCAGACAGCAAGGAGGAGGGCATTTGTTACTGAGAGGTGGTTTTCCACAGGTGCCTTGGTGTTCCTTGGGCTTGGTTTTGAGGGCAGCAGCTGGGTGGTGTAAATATGGAGGAGATCATCTCCATCTGTAAGAGGGGTGCAGAAGATGGAGGAGGCAGACGCCAAAGGTTTTGAGAAATATCAGTTCGGCATAAAAATACCTCAGAAATCAAAACAGAAGGAAAATAGAAATCACTAGGGGCACAAAAATTAAATAGATATCGCCTGTTAATCTATAATAAGAGCTATAGAAAATCCTAAGTGTTATAGAAAATCCTAAGTGGAAAACCCTCAGAATTCATAATTGAAGCAATAATGCAGCTATTATATCTGAGTGTTTCCTGCTAAAAAATTACAAAATGCAGGAAGCACTGGCTGACTGTCCTTGCAGAACACCCTAAAGCAAACAAGAGGATCACAATTTTAGATTGGCAATAAAGTTTTTAATCTCTGATGGAAGTCGGAAGTGAAAAAAACCCAAACTTTTCTTTCACCAAAGTATTAAAAATATGCTGCGCACTGTCCTCTCCTGCTCTACCACATAGAGAGGTTCATTAGTGATTTACAAATCAACATCAATTAAAACATAACTTGCTTAAATGTTCTGAATGAGAAGACTCTAAGGGACTGAAGGATGGCAGTGAAGAGCTTTTGTCTCTGTGCTGGTCTTGAATGGAAGAGAGTTAAAATTTCCCACAGTCGCTGTTACGGCACTGCATTTTGGGATTGTGCAGCACATATTGTGGACAATACAAGGCAGATTTCATTCCTGCTGAGCTGCACTGAACACAGTGTCAAGGCCTTTTCTGCTCCCCATCCCAGCAAGCTGACTTGAGCAAGATGTTGGGGCAGCTGACGTGTCTGCAACAGCTCATTCCTGCTTACCAAGTGGATATTCCATACCACATGAGAACCAGCTCAGTAATAAAGAGCTACAGGAAGAAGGAGGAATGGAAGACACCTAGAGTTATGGATGTTCAGAATAATGACATTTGCCTTCCCAGGTGGCTGGTGCAGGCTTGATTTCCTCAAGGTGACTGAAGACCTGCCTGCCTGTGAGAAGTGGTGAATGAATTTCGTGGTTTGCTTTGCTTGCTTGCAGCTTTTGCTGCTCTTCTGACTCTCTTCCCTGTGCCTCTGAGGGAAAGTGAGTGAATGACCAGCTTAGCTGCTGGTCAGAGTGCTAGATATACTGACTGGTAAGATCAAGTTTTTCTACACAATATGAAAATTAAAATCAAAGGAATTGTTTTCTCTAAACCAATTTCTGTATAGTTTCAAAACCTACATTTCTATTCCAAAATACACTCTTCCTAGATTCATCTGAGATTTTAATATTCAAAAAACAATATTTGTGTAATTTTAGGTATTTCCTGAGGGCACTCATGCAATTGTTATCATTCAGGGAATAATAATGATTTGGGGGTAGAGAATTTAGTGGCATGAGGATCAGGCATTCTTGGTCTACATTTTCCACCTCAACAAGATAGAATACCTATGCCAGAGTTCATCTAAAGTAGCCAATTTGCAATAACAAAAAATATATATAAATGTCGTTTCTACTGCCTAACCTTCTTTTTACATTAAAGCACAATGTTCATTATCTTTAATAGATTAAAATGAAATAATTTTTTTTAGATATTGAATCCAATTTAGTGACTGAGTAAAATTAAGATATCTGCAGGAGAAAGATATGGGTTTATTTCTGTGTGATAAAGGTGAGAGAAAGTTCCATGCATCTCACAGAAATGCGAATAGAAGTATGAAATTATCAGATGTCTGATCACATGGGGTTTTTTGCTTAGACTGTTGTCTGGAAAAGTTTTTTTAATAACTGTCAGTAGCTCTAATTTTCCTTCAATCCAGCTATGCAAAGCTTTTCTAAATTTATGTAATCTAGCAATATTTCAAATCGTTGACTTGAAAAGTGATAGGATTAGTAACGATCTATTAGACCTCCTAAAACAAGTATTTTTTAATAAGGGAAAACAAGTGGTTCAGTACATCACAGCAAATGCCAGAAACAAACATCAGTAACATTTGAAAAAGTAATATCCTAGTTTTTCATGGCAAACAATTTTAACACAAATCAGCCATTTAATACAAGATAAAAGCCACTCTAGAGCAAGTCTGCCTGCAAATAGGATTGTTATTTTCTGTTGAGTCTAGAAGCTAACAATAACTTTCAAAGATTATCCTTTTCAATAGATCTCCTATGTTAGAAAATAAAAGGAAACAAAACCAAAAATACCAAAGGCTAGTAAAGAAGTCAGGGATTTTCTTTTCTTCTTTCTTTTGTGTCTTTAACAATTACTCCAGCAGAAATATAGTTGCAAGCAACTTGCAGAAAGGCATTAAAAGAACATGAATTTAACTGATGGCATGGTTTTGCAAATTATACTGTAAATACAAATAAGGCTTTCCCAGAGCAACATATAAATTGGATCCTTTCTGAATTCCCAGAGTGGTTCAGGGAAAAGCTATCTGTATTAAACAAGTATCCAGTTCTTACTGCTCAGTGAACTAACAGCATCCAGCAAAAAAGCTTTTGAAGAATTTGCAATAAGCTGGAAGGCATCCAACAATTACAGAAGGAAGAAAACTTAACAAGCAGAAAAAAGTCAAGTGTGAATACTACTGTTTCCAAGCAAAGCATTCTGTCAACATGGACATTAGGGAATATGTACAGGCATATGCATCACACGTTGACATACATATGAATTGCAAGTATCAACTTACAAATTAGTATGGGGAACAAAGCTGGTGGTAGATAATGACAATTTACAAAAGCAGACAATAGTGCAGACTGAATTCACAATTAAAATATAACATTTGTGCATGATGTGCCATACCTCACCACACTAGTGACTGAAGACAGAATATTAATTTGCAAAAGGGTTTAGACTTCAGGATAATTAAAGAGAGAAGCAAAGATAATTGGCTATGGTATCACAGAAACAGCAGAAAAATTACTATGAAGTAGACAGATATAAGCAAAAATTTATCCTAAAATAAGAGGAAAAAAATCAAATTTTCTTAAAAATCTTTTGCACAGAGGTGCTTTAAAACATATTTTTGCAGGAGTTTTAGGCATACTAAATCAGAAAGAAAAAACATTTATACCTAAGAGCAAAATATCTCACCAAACCCACAAATATCTACAGGCCTTATAGTCTTTAAAATCATGGGATGTGATTTTTTTTTTTCCCTCATGTAAGATACGCCATGAAAAATTTATTTTTTTAAATGACTTAAAATAGATGTAAGAATATAACACAAATATCTTTAAAATCCTCTCCAAAATATATTTCTCCCTCTACCATCCTAACAATAAGATTTGTCATATATGCATCCAGTTGCAAAAGGCAGACATAACACCCCCACTTCAAAAATAAAAATAATAAAGAATGAAATTAAAAATAAAAGAAAAAAAGAAAGAATTACTTCATTTTTATATATTTTATATTTATATCTTACTCATCTTCTCAGAAAAGATCTCTTCATATGTTCTTTCCTTTTACTGGAAGAAACAGGTTCAATTGAATTACTTGCCTGACCAGCAAAAAGACATTAACCAAAACATAATGTTTGCTGAAAACCAGCTGTGTCATCCATAACTCCAAGACTGTGGGTTAGAAGACCCACAGTCTTGTGTTATTTGTGACCCTTCCCACAAGGGATGTAGCTCTTGATATCTAAAAAGCAGCTGCTATTTTTTAAATCTTAGCGATTTAGATTTCAATGGTTTCTAAAGCAGATGATATATTGATGACTACCTGCAGCCCAGAATGGTTTCAAACAGTTTAAAAATGAACATGAGAAATCACACCTGGGATAGGTAACATGAGACTTATTAGGTAAAAGAAATTCCAAGAATTTGAATGGGTTGTAATCATTCTGGTTACTGAAACAAACAAGATCTATATAAGACAGTATATCAAAACCCAAACTAACATTTTGGCTGAAAGGTAATGCATTCAAATTCGGGATAGAGCCACTCATAGTGTCATAAAGAAATTTGTAACAAATTCAGGAAAAAAAAGCACCACCAAAACTAAACTAAACTAAACAAAAAATCAAACAAAGAAAATAAAAAAGCAATGCAAACAAGTCAGCTCCAGTGATGGAGTCACTAACTCACTCACTCCTGAAGATGATGGTTTCAAAAATATCGCTCTAGAAGGTTATTATTGAGATCCACAGAGGATCTTCCAGCAATGGTTGCTCCCTTGCACTCAGAAACATAAGCCTAAAAATCTTGTCCAAACACACGAATATTTGATTTCAGGAGATAGATTCCACAACTCCAGAAGATCTGCTCTGCTACATTACTAGAAGATCTTCTGTTTTATTAGGGAAGAGTAAATCCTTGGAGACTGAAAAAACCCTTCCTAGCAACATTTCTCAAGACAGCAGATATACTTCAAGCTGCAAACACATATCTGTGTTTGTATTAGGTTAATGCACATAAGCATGTGTTTGCTTTAACAAAAGTCACAGTAGATAATTTTGTCATCATACTTCAGAATGAAGTGGCTTTTCTCCTTTCTACACAAATTTTAGCATTAGGAACTCAATCTATACTTTTAATCACAACACTTTCTACTTAGCAATAAGCATTTGAACCCAGTGTTTCCAAAAGTACCATCCCAATTCAAAGACTACTGTACAATCCTAGAAATAAAAAAAAAAAAAAAAAAGAAAAAAAAAAATAAAAGAGGCCCTAGCCAATCCGTTTTATTTAGTTTTGCACAAAGGAGTTCAGTTGCCCTGCAGCAGGATAAGAAAGAGTATTCTGTACCCTCCCGACATTGATTTCAATGCCAGTTAGGATATTAAAAGAATGGCACTTGTGACTCAGCTGCACTGAGCTCTTTCTGTGATGGAACAGTGTAATAAATCCAGCTTAATTTAATGGGAACATTTTGCTTACAGCTAATGCTTGTTACTGACAGAAACTCAATTCCAAGTTCTTTAGGCAAGAGACTGTCTTTTCCACCACATATTTTTAACATGCAGGACAAAAAGGCTGAGATTCAGAACAGAAACAACTGCAGCAGACAGAACCCACTTGTGAATCAGCTTGACATTTGCTCTAGACAGCTATTTCAGACCATTACTGTTTAACTTTGGGTCATCCAATTAGACGCATAGTAACTATGTACAGGGAGAATCCCTGGTGGCTTTGTATCATGTCCAGAGCAGGTAAATGACAGGTTTTTCTCAATCAATTTTTCCAATGAAATATTTTTGCAAACTTCACAGTGATGGAGACAGGGGAAAAGAATGAAAATGCCCTTTCCCAGCCAGTTTCTCCACTCTTGCTCTCAATTGCTTTTGAGTTCAACATTTTATTATCATCTGTGCCAACTGCAATTTAATTAGCCAGCGAAGCCTCAGTACACAAAGCTAGTCAGAAGAGTTTGGTATTATGAAGATTTAGTCTGCTTCACTTTATGGAGCTGTAAGTAGGAATGTTACTCTTGCCAGCCTTTTCTAAATTGGATATGACAGCTTTGATTTTTTTATAATACATCAGGTTGAACAGCTGGATAAGCTAGAGCTTTAGCCACTTACAAGATTTTGTGAAATATTAAATCAGAAATTTATTTTCCGTATAAGCTATATGCCTTTCAGTCACAGTCAAAAAACCTCAAAGCTTGAGTAGATCTCATTTATAAAAGTAAATACATAGTTGTGCATGCAGGTTTATGTGTAAATACATGTATAGTAAACACAGGCAAGGGGAAATTGCATGTAGCCACATATACAAGTGTGCTTGTGTGTACCATCTCTCATGTACATTTGCACAGAAATCACTGGATGCAGATGCTTGGGTTTGGTGAGGTTTTATAAAACCTCAATGGGAATTCAAGATGCCTGTAAACTTCCTGACTGAACACCCTTCCACAAATTCCTGTAAAACCTATTTTAAATCAAACTAGAATAGAATAGAATAGAATAGAATAGAATAGAATAGAATAGAATAGAATAGAATAGAATAGAATAGAATAGAATAGAATAGAATAGAATAGAATAGAATAGACTTGTTCCATTAGCAGAGACTAATGATCATCTAGTCCAACTGCCTTACCACTTCAGGGCAGAACAGAAGTCAAGGTCCCTTATGAAGAGCATTGTACAGATGCCTCTTTTAAAGAGATTGACAGGCATCTGGACATCAACATATGGTCTTATTTGCGCCTTAACTCAGGCATAGGCGATTCCTATAATTGGATCACAACATCAGGGCAGCAGTATGGGTGCCTTTTCCTGGCTGCTTACCAGCCAGGCAGCCTTATGCACATGTTGGTGCCTGGCTGTGTCCCTCCCTAGGGGCAGGACTTCAAATTTCTCCTTCATGAACTTCTGGGGGCTCCTGCCTTGGTAGGGTATGACCCTGGGTGACAGAGAGAGCAGCACCAAGGCGTGACTCCAGGCAGGGCAGGGAATTGGTCACGGCCCTAGCGAGGCTGCACTGGACAGCACAGGCTGGCAGGAGAGCAGAGAACCAGGATGTGGGGGCAGGGGCTGGCACTGGAGAGCTCATGAGTGGCCTGGGGTGATGGGCTGTGGGGCACAATCAGGACCTGGAGATCCCCCTGCTGGAAATATCTGCCCTGGGGCTGGCTACAGCAATGGGCCTGGACAAGGCCTGCACTAGCCTTCAGGGGGAACAGAAAAAGAGTCTGGAATAGCCTGGCACATAGAGAAGGACCCCTCCACAAATATCCCCCCTTTCCCATCAAGCAAAGCAAAAAAACGTGAGGATAGTAACACCACATGCCCTGTTCGTAACACTGAGACTTTTCCTGTAGTTTTCATCCATTTATTTTATTCTAATAGTTTGATCTGGAAGACTGGGAACCCGTGAGAGCTGGTGCCTTCCCCAGCTGATGGCTCAGTCCCGGTTGGGTCAGCCCCCAAGACACACTCCAAGGTGATTGATGCCGTGTCAGCCTCTTATTAGCTGGAGAGGTGTGGGGGCTATTTATCCTCCTCTGGCCCACAGCGGAGCTTTCACTGCCCTGGCTGGAAGTGCAGGGCCAAAGCGCAGCCTCCCCTGCGTCCTTCTGAGTCTCCTTGTGCTCTGCAGGGATGGCAGTCGCAGCAAAGGGGGTCCTCTGGTTGAATGCAGCTTAGACCCCCTCCGCTGGCTGTGGAGGAGATGTTGGGGAGCTCACTGGCACTGGGTCTTGCAGCACTGCTGACGGAGGCTGGGGTGGGAGTGAGACCCTCCTCAGGAGGCAGCAGGGCCAGGGACACCTGTGAGCTGCTCCCTCGCTCCTGGTGGCACAGGTGCCCTGCCAGCCCAGGCAATGGCAGCCTCTGGTGCACCATTGCACAGCCACAAGTGCATGCTGCTGTGCAAATATCACCATGGCAAGGAGCTTCAGCTGTGATGGATACAGGACTGCAGGATCTGGAGGAGTGTTGGGTAGCTCTGGAAGCTGTTCATCCAGTTCAGGGTTTGGAGGTTGCCCAAAGGATGCCTGGGTATCCTTTCTGAAGCCCACCATGATGGTGCTTCTTTTTCTTTGCCTCTTCTCTCCAATATAATATTTGTCAACTTAGAGAAAAACACTCCAGCTGTGGTCCTATGCAGCATACTGTGGCTTGTGCCCCAAGGACAAGAACATTTTGCCTAGACCTCCAAGCCTGCAAAGCTCCTCTGAATCCTTAAGAAAATTTATGTCTTCTCATTCCGTCAGGCCTGGAGGGACCTGCTCTCTCAGCTGTGAAGGCACCATATGGTACTTGTGCTATGTGGAGGAGTGGCAGCTGATCCTCTTCCTACCGAGCAGTGCTCAGCACAAGGTACCCAACAAACTCAGCCTGCCCCAGGGAACAAACATAGGTCGCTTAGACAGCCTACTTTTTGGTTTTGGGTTTTTTTGGGTTTTTTGGGCAGGGGGAAGGAAACATTAAGAAAAATAAAGAAATTTAAGATATCCAGACATCTTTCTCTTCCACAAGGCAGAGTGGTACTTGTATTGTAGGAGACAATTTCATGTTTCTACTTGCAATAATTTAAAAGGTATTATCTAGAGTGAAATTAAAGTCTGTAGTCTTCTCGTTTCCTGAAAAATTTCACTGGTGGTGGAAAATCTAATATACAAATTGAATCTTTCAGTGAACATCTGCACTCTCCAGGTGCACACAGGATGATCTTCATACTCATCTCATAAATATTTACATGACCTATAAAAAGATTTCTAGATTCACTTTCAATTTCAGTATCATCTTAGAATATTTTCTGCAAAACTTCTTAACCCATATAGTGCCCTAGAGCCTAGTGCTAGGGGTGGGAATTCTTGACAACTCTAAAGCACATAGATAAAAGATAAATTATACCTGTCATCAGAAGAGAATAAAGAGTTTTATCCAGAATTTTTCTCTGAAGACATTTTGACAGTCATGAATCTTATTTAAGGAATGCCCAAACTCATACTATATTTTCATCTGTGAGAACCTGGCCAATTAAAATACGGGAATTCTAAGGGGCAGGGGCAAGGGAGGGAAGGACAGAAATGAAATAATACTCCTTTAAGTCGTAAACAGTATGGCTAACTGATACAGCTCCTAACACACCTGTAGGAAGCTGACCAACTTCCTTGGGTTCAGAGCTGCAGAGTCCATTTGTGGGCCCTGAAAATATAACATTCTGTTTTTCAGTTCTAGAATGTCCATAAGTATAGGTCCTCATAGACAACAGTTTTGTTCCTGGAACTGCTGAAACTAGGTAAAGCAAATTCTATCAAAGCTGTTTATTACAAATCAAGCACTATCTTTATATTATTACGTTTAAAGTGAATTAACAGAGCACTATAGAGGAAGCTTGTGAGGGAAAGCCTATGGAAGCTAAGTTTCAGATTATCCTGGTATATTCAAAAGAGATCAGAATGCTGAATGCTGTCAGACAACTTGATTTGTACAACTGTAGCATTGCTGGACATAATCTGGCTGTTGTTTATTCTCTATATTTTTATTTTAGTTGCTAGAATTCAAAACAAACATAGATAAACTAAAAACTAAAAAAGTTAATTTACGTGTATTTTTTCTTTAATTCATAGCAATCATACCAAAACAAAAGTAAAATCACCCAAACAAAGACATTAATTTTAATATCCACAAAGTGTCTGTTCACATCTCATAAGTAGGGTAGAAAGAATATAGGAATAGCCAGTCTGATAATTATTAAACACAGCAATCACACTGTTTTACTTATTAGAAGACATATTCCAGATGGGCTCAAAATAAATGAAAGACTAATTAATAAATACACATCAACATGCCATTCTAATCTAGCTTTTCCATAATACTTCACATTATAATACTGAGATACTGGGATGCATTTTCACTTTTGTACAACCTGTCAATTCCATCTTAAGGCTTTTTTGTTTCTGCTGTGAATATCATCCACAGCTTCAGTTCAGTACCATCTGCTATACACCTTAGGACTCCCAAACAACAGCCTTTCCCTTCAAAACAGCAATCATTTGGAGTAATAAAATCCCCTACTGTGTCAGTATAATTTGGGAGGCATAACACAATCACAAATTTCATTTAATGTTTCTCCATCAACTACTTTTACCTACTTTTTTCCCTTCTTTTTATTAGCATTTTGATCATGTTAGATAGAATTGTTCTCTTTTTGCCTGCTGATTCAAAAGTGATAAAACGTGCAGCAGAGACAGCATGTTAAATTTTCTGTGCTGCGATACTGTCTTGCTCAGATGTTTATGAAGAATTGTCACCTTTCTGGAAACCCTAGTCATCAGTTCTCCTGTTCTTAAAGACAAGAAAATAGATAAGGGCAAATTCCAATGCTCAGGTGGCAACTGGTTTGAAGACAATTGAGTGAAGACAAAGATAGGGATTTTTTTTTTTTTTATGTCCTTGGAAACTATTTT
Source organism: Melospiza melodia melodia (assembly GCF_035770615.1). Taxonomy (NCBI): domain Eukaryota; kingdom Metazoa; phylum Chordata; class Aves; order Passeriformes; family Passerellidae; genus Melospiza; species Melospiza melodia. The sequence goes on along the minus strand of NC_086226.1, from coordinate 56,915,919 downwards.
TCAAATATTTCAAATACTCAGTCCTGATCTGTCTGACAGGAAATTATCCAGTTTAGAAATTTTCCTTAACCTTGAAAAAAGCCTTTAACAACCCTGTCAAATCTTCTAAATAAATAAATAAATAAATAAATAAAAAAAAAAAAAAAAAAAAAGGCATAATTGCATTTTCAAAATGCTTCCAAGAGCATATCACAGCTCAGCACTAAGGCACTATTACACCTTGTGGAGCCAGAGTCTCAGAAGCTGAGATGCATGTGTGGTAGGGGTACATAAGTTGTATCAAAACAAATGAGTTTGCACCAGAAATATCTACCAGCTCTGGCACAGACCTTCATATGATAAGCAAGGTAAACGAGCCTGTTAAATGAGACTGGGAAAGGACTGAATCCAGAATCCAATCCAGCTAGCTTCACTAGCTCTTGTTTTTTCTATGGTCTGCACTGCAACTCATCCACACACAAAGTGCTTGGGAGCTTTGCTTAGTTTTCATTAGTACCCAAAGCATATCATCTAGCTTTGTAACTGTGCGCATACTGAGTTTTTCCTGTTCCACAGTTCAGCATCACAGAGCACAAGTACTCACAAGACTAGACTAGACTGCTGTATAATTAGGAGTGTTGCCATCACAGGGTACTTCAAATATCCCTCAGACCCATTACATTTAATTTTCTTTAGTTTGCTTATTGATGCAGGAATTATTAAAGCAAAAATTAAATAAAAATTGACTCCAGCTATGTTAAAAATGTAAGTAGTTTCTCAACTGTTTAGTCAATTCCTGACTGAAAATACACTGTACTTTCTGTGTATTGCAAAAAGAGAAGGGCATAACGAGATTATGAATTAAGACATTGTTTGAGAAGATATGAATAGCTAAGCTGACCTTGTCTACTTGAAAATAACCAGTCCAGCAGTTATGGTCCAGGAAACTTACTTACAAAAAGCCAACAGTAATTAAGAGTGTTTGGATTCAACATACATAAGATTAGATAGCGCAATGTACATCAGGCTAAGGCTTTTTTGGGTTTTTTTGTTTGTTTTTTTTTTTTGCTATCATAGAGAAATGCAGTTTGACTGAAAAAGCCAATCAAATAAAATTCCAGGAACCATTGAACACTTACTGCAACCTACAATAAGGTCCAACAGCTAGAATGAGATGAGAAATAAAAATATCTCTGTTTGAAATGATTGGTCTAGTCATGGTGAAGAAATAGCAAAGATATTCTTCTCTATTTCTTTTTCTCTTTTAATTTTTTTTTTTGGTTGGTTGTCTGGTTTGTTTGTTAGTTTCATTGATGATTTGGTTGGTTGGTTGATTTGCTGCTACATAACAAGTTTGCTATAACACAGAATTAAGAGCTTTGTACTTAATCGTGAACTATGCCATGTCACATACAGGTTCATAGGTCTGTACAAGAATTCTCTGCTCATAGGATCACGGAATAGTTTGGGTTGGAAAAAACCTTAAAGGTCATTTGGTTCTAACTTCTCTGCTGTGGACAGGGACACCTTTCACTAGACCTGGTTGCTCAAAGCCCCATCCAATTTCGTCTTCAACACTTCCAGGGATAAAGCATACACAACTTTGACAGAAGTGATGAAAAATTAAACAAGTGTTTAGATACCATGATTTTTCAAAGCCAGTTTTCCTGCGGCAGTGAGTTTTTTACCAAGTTTCAGGACTCAGCAGTCCACCATTTAATCTGAAGATTTTTGATAAAGCAAGTTACTACCATATGTTTTTGAAATTAGCTGCAGCCTGGTCCTCTTGGGCAATTTCATAGTTTGTTGTCCTCAACATCACTTGCTCATTATATTTCACTTCTTATTCCAAGGCATATGTATCCTATGTTTCTTCAGTAGTTCTTTCTTTTAATTTCATGTGTTAGTTTTTTTTTTTTTTCTGAGAATAAATACTTCTCGTTTAATGCTCTGATATTCCTATTAAATGAACATGCAGCAGGAGATAGCAGAGAAATAAGAAGGGTACATGTTAGAATCAACAGCAAAAAAATTTCTCCTTGATAACTGCAGTCAAAAGCATTCAGAATAGAAGCTTCAAAGGCAATTATACAGAAGACATTTTGGTCTTCTTTGTGCAAAAAATGAACTTTGTTAAGTCTCTGTGTTACACTGTCTTAACTTGAATTATTTCACAGCCCAGCAAGATTTGTCTGGTTCAGTCAAAACCTTATAAAAATGCATCTTACTTTCAGCCGCAGTGCCAGAAAGAAACATGAGATACTTCAGCTCCATGACTTTGTAACTATATTTACACCGTAATTTTTTTGTACATGTATTAGACATTAAGTAGAGCGTAAATAGGGACTATACAATGTGTCACTTTAAAGCAATAGACAAACTTATTACCTGTATATCTTCCCTGGAAGATATAAGGTTGTCATACTTAGCATCTGAAGGCCACTGTTTAAAGCAAAGAACATATTAAAATCAATATTTATTTACCTGACTTTGAAAATTAGTTAATCTTTTAATCTCTATAAATTGAAACACTATGTTTTAGGTGGTGGTTCTCTCTGACATCAGAATTCACAAGCACACGTGCATGAATGCAAAACAAGTACGAAGGGAATCCTGTACAAAATAAGGCAAACCATCATGCTTGATAAAGCCCCAGTGTCATTGTCACATCAATGGAGAACATAGAAGCTGGTGAGACACGATAAAGAAAATTGCACAGAAGAGTTTGAAGAACAGGTAGAAAACAAACAAGCAAACAAAGAAAACACCAACCAAAACCAGAAGAAAACAATCTAGCTTAACTTGTGATTATATTTCGTGCTCAAAAACATACATTTCCTTCTTCAATTTCTTTTTTACTAATTTAAAAATATAGAAATCTTTTCTAAAAAGAGGGCCACCTATGGAGGAACTAATTCATATTATGGATGAATTCTACTGGAAAAGTGATAATTAAAGCAGGAAACATTTCTCTTGTGCCAGCTTCAGAACAAATGTAAACTGTTCTCTCGCATGCCTTTGGTTAGCCTTTTGAAAGTGGAAAAAGTAGGGAGAAAAAAATCTTACTAATTGCAAACAACTCTCTCTCTCTGCTCAATTAAAATTTAAACTAAGTGGAATAATTGTACATATGGCGTGCATGACAACAGCAGTAACATTCTGTTCAATTCACTGCAATGGAAATCTTCTCCTGCTGTTAATAGTATATAATGACACCAAATTTTAAAAAATTAATTAAATAAATGGCAAAATATGGTTCCTTAAAAATCCTTACAGAATGAAAAAACGATTACCTGACAGGACCTCAGGAAAAATGTTTATGACTGTAAGATGGCCAAAGGTTTAGCAAAGGGTGACATTCATTGCACAGACCTGTTCCTGGGTGCATGCAATAATGTCTCCCATTAGAGGGGGGCAAGTTGAGATTGCAGCAACGCAGTATTTTTAATCTTCATAAACTCAAAATCCCAACACAGTAGGAAAGAACTACAAATGTTGAGTCACATAAGATTAAATTGAATGTCCTGATCTCTATGATTAAAAGACAGTTTATTCAAAAGAGGTGTTAGTGAGACTCTGACACCAAACTTTTTTTTAATGTTGCTGACTGACTAGCAAAATTCTGTAATTCTGCCACAGATTAATATAATATTTTTGATTATTTGGAACATCGGTACTAGTACCAAAATTTTTAGTCTATTTTGCATACATAGGCAGTCCACTTCTCAACAAAAATACCTCAGTTCCTTGTCAATTAGAGCGCCATGAAATGACACTACAAAATTTATGATCATCCTCCACAGACATCTTATTTCTCAGTATGGTTAGCTGACTATTGTCTCATATGTCATTAGGCCTGAGCATTACAATATTTTCTTTCTTGATGTCCATTCCCATTAATTTCTTTCAGCTGTACATAATACAGGTTCTAGAAAGAGTAGATAAAGATTATCTTTTAAACAAGGTTTTTGCTGATCTAAAGCTTACCCAATTGCATTTTTAATAGAAAAAAAGACACTGTCCTATTTAAAAGAAAAATTACAAAAATTATCATAAATTTTTTTAATCGGTGTTAGATGGGCAACAAAAAACTATCAGTTTTACCATACTTTGATGGATTAGGGAAAAGCATAAACCATTCACATGGCCTTTTTAAATCAGATTTTTTTCAGTAGTTTTCACAATGTGAAACACATTTCTAATCCTATCAAAACTGAAGATTTCAGCTTCCATAAAAAGATTTTATTACAATTCATAGATAGCTAGCATCCCACCTGCAGTTTCTTGGTTTCACAGAATATTTTCTTATTGATAATTTAATTCTAATTCTATATGTACGAACCCGTTGCCTTAAACATTACTTGAAACCAATTCATTTTTATTCTAATGACTTTTGTTTTGTTTGTTTTGAGATTTTTTGTTTGAGGCTTTTTATATACAAACCAGCTGTGTTCTCTAAATGCACAATATGATCCTCTAAGATCAGAGGGCTGAACAAGAGAGAAAGGAAAGGAAGGGCTTATAGAGAAGGACACACTAATTCATCATCCAGTCAGTCTTCATTGATTAGGTTACTGTCAAGACTTCACTTCTTCTACCTCTTCCAAAATAGTGATTTCTTCTTGAAGATAAGTTGCATTTAATTTTCTGAGACAAAGAAAGACATAGTAGACATGGAAACAAAAAGTTACGTCCTTTAGGGGAATGACAGTCCAATGTCTACAGCAAGCTAACATGAAAATATCTGATAGACACTTCACTTACTCAGAAATAGCAATCTAATAATTATGCAAATCAAACCTTTCTCAATCAGAGTGCAGGGATTTACATAATTGAGAAATAAACGTACAATTATGGGTCAGTGATGGCACAGCATCAAGGTACTTAAGAGGAAATATCTCAATATCACTGTATTTAAACCAAAAACATGGAGTTATGGAAGGGCAATAGATGTAGCATATTAAGCCTGAGTCTACAGAAATATGAAACCTATGAAAAATCTCATTCTGTGCACCAGAATAAAGTACAAATCCTCAGCTGCTAAAAGCCTAAACAGCTTCACTGATTGAAATGGAGCTACCTCAATTTCAATAGCTAGAAACAGAGCACTGGTAGAATAAGTCAGCGGGCTGTGCAATCAAGATAGAGACACGGAACCAAGATAAAAGTTCTTAGAGAATTACAGCCTTTCCCACCCTCACTTCCCCTCCACTGCCATTTCCTCAGCAGAATGAATATTGTTTTGAACCAGGATTACCCCTAACACTATGAGAACCTGATGAATTCCGTACCAGTACTGAAGGTGTGAGTGGAGCAGCAGTCTCACAAGGTCACTGCTTATGCTACACACCAGCACTCACAGACTTTGTGGCAGATGCTTGGGCAAAAAACTTTTTGCCCAAAGAGGGGATTAAATGTTGTCTTCTGGTGTAATCTTCCTCAGTTACAAGAGTTAACTGCATGGCCTATTTAGTTTAATTCTAAATTTCACAAACGCATAAAAAGAATATTTGAAAGTTAAATAGTATTTTTGCCTTTTTTAAAATTTCATTAAGAAGAAGTAGGGGAAAAATGCCTGTAATAGGAAAAATAAACCTGTCACACTTTTCCCAACATTATTAAAAGTCTAAAGATTTTGTTAGAGGCCTCACAACAGACTATGAGCTAATTTTCAGCTAACTACTAAAAGATTATATAATTTTCTATGTATCTCTTCAGACCCTGAAAGTTTGGACCTCTATTCCTGTTTGGGATTTTCAGATTTCTCTTTTCTTCAAACAAGAACTTCACTATGGTTTTTCAGCTCAATTATCGTACTTTGTAAATTATTTAACTTCTTGCCAAACATTGTTTCCACCTCTCTTTCTTTTGCTCCTGCTGCAATCAATGCCATCAATCCCTTGAGTGTCAGTCAAGAGAAGGGAATTAATGAAGCCATTAATGAAAGTCTTGTCCCATGTTACAGACATTTCTTAAACCATATAGCAAAAAGAAAGAAAACTCTGCTAGACTAAAGGAACCAGATTATAAAACCACACATATAGTCTGTATTAATTTGCTGGGACAGGGAGCTGAAAGTACAGGGAAAGATGACTATTAACCTTTGGTGGTACCTCATACATTATTTCACAGAAAATGTAGAAATTCCCAGTTTGAGAAAAATATCTTTGTCCTTACCTTTAGGATTTGTTACTTTTCTGTTGAAATTTCTTCCATATACTTAGCCAAAGGGGTCTGTCCTTTAATTCATCTGTTTGCTTGATTGTTTTTTTGTTTTGCAAAAGACCAAATCAACTCACAGGATGGTTTGTATTTAGGTGGCTGAAACATATTTAAAGGCAACTGAAATAATATTATCACATCAATAATGAATGCACATATTGAGTTTTTCACTGTGTGTAGTCTGTTTCTTACCTGTTGAGTTACAAGAAATTTTCTTGAAAATCTTTGTTTTCCTCTGTCCACTTTCACTTTGAACAGTTATTTCACAAGCAGTTAGAAAAACACAACGCAAAAGCATCACAGAAATTACACTTCTTTAAAAAATTAAATCAAAATGTCAATTTGAAACTATATTCATATTTGTCAATATGAAACTATAAACTACTGTTTATAATAAAAATCTCCTATATCAAAATATTTCTATAAGGCAGACTCAAAAAATATAACGAATATAAAACAAAGGAATGACTCAAAGTGCCACGTTAAAACAGAGAATGTGTACCATACAACATATTAATTAGGCTTTATATCAGCACTGATTTTGAAAGGAATGTATTTTCTCTTTTTAAGTTGTAACTTTTTTTTTAAATAAACTGAAGAATTTAAATACAAGAAAGATATTTTTATGCCTGTGATATTCAGTAACTTCCCACTGGCCTCATAGTAGTGTTTTCTGCCTCATGTGTATCCTACTTAATCTTACTAAGTTGAATGTTTCTGCTGTAAATTTAGCAAAAGCTATTATTTATTTTAGCAGAAGCCATAAATTAACTTCCAGTCTTATCTGAAAGATCATATAAAATGTGGGAACTTGTTTTCCTTTCATTCAAGATGGTTTGAAAACAAAATACAATCCAGAACTGAGTCCAAAAAATCCCTCTTCTCTTTAGCTGCACAACTTACATGCAGTGACCCGGGAAACCTGTGCTTCGTATATTCATAGAATCACAGAATTGTTAAGGTTAAGGTTGGAAAAGATCTCTAAGATCATTAATTTCAACTGTTTAACTAATGCCTTTGTGGTCATCACTAAACTGTGTCCCCAACTACCAGAACCACACGTCTTTTGAACACTTCCAGTGATAGTGATTCCACCAGTACCCTGGATATTATGTTCCAACATTTGAACACTATTTCAGTGAAGAAATTTTTCCTATTATCAAACCTCAACTTCCTCTGGTGCAATTTGAAGCTACTTCTTCTCATTGTGTCACTCTATTACTTGGGAGAAGAAGTGGACCCCCATGTGGCTACAACCTCCTTTCAGGTAGCTGTGGAATGTGGTAAGGTCCTCCTTGTCCCTTCTTTTCTCCAGGCTCAACAATCCCAGGACTTTCAACTGCTCCTCATGTCGCCAGGTGGAGAATTGCTTGCCTCTAGTGGGCTAATACAATGATAATTTTGCAAAATCATAAGGCCATGGAACTGCACAATCCAAAGTTACAATAAACGTTAACCATGGAGAGAAATAAGAGATTGCACTTCATTGATCTAAGGACTCACAGTATAATGGACTAGACCAGATATGATAACTTCTCTCCTAATTTGGAAAAATAACATCAGTTCCCCATGTGTTTGGAAAAATAACACCAGTTTATGACCAACAGAGATCACCAACAACACTCTCAAGACAGAGGAAGCTGTGTCCTGATGGAACAGAATATATGTTAATGGCTTTGGGGAAATTATCATCTCATATATTTTCTTCTGGGAAAACCTATGAATAGGTATGTGAAACATAGTATGCAAACAGGAGCTTTTTCCATACTCAGCATGTAAAACAGGTGGAGCTATCCCCTGGATATCTGATGTTACAATGAAGAATGCCCTGCTCCAAAATACAAAAATTATAGTCTTAGGGAGTTTGCTTTTTTGCTGGTTTTTGGCAACACTCATAGAACTTGTGCTCCCTATCCTTTCCCAGCTTTGATGACCTTCTTCAAATTTGCTCCAGCACCTCAAAGTCTTTCTTGTAGTGAGGGGTCAAAAACTGAATACAGAATCCAGGATACACTACGGCCAAGTACAGGGAAAGGATCCCTTCCTAGTCATGCTTGACACACTATTCCTGATATTCACACTAACAATGGCAACATAAAAAACACAATTTAGATTCTATGCTAATTAAAAGCTGTAAATGTTTTTCTTATCTTGCTGTAGATTTTGCACCTCCTTAATAAGTACACAGCATCAGCAGCAATACCAGGCTGCTGGACAAAAGGGAAGAGAAAACCTCCACAGCTCCTAAATTAGTAACAATCAAGACCTTGACAGTAACATATGGCAAAGAAAGTGAAAGTACTATGAATAAACACTAAAAGGTGATTTTAAATTTCACCTTGAAAGTTTTTTAATTAAAAGAGCATGATAGTTTTTTACTTCCTGGTGACTCCTCCTGGCTAAATTTTAAAAGACAGGCTAGGTGTGTGGCTGAGATTTACTGTGCTTAAACAAGCTTATATTATTCAAAGAGGTGGTGTTATAAGGTGAATTAGGAACCCACAGTTTAGCAACAAATTTTAATTTCCTTTTTGGTCACAACTCCCAGCAAATTATTGATACTGATCTTAATAAAACACTTGATTCTTTTGCTCCAAAATGCATTTCTGTAACTAACTGATTAATCTCTGAGAAGTGAAAGCTTCACTGTATGTGCTTTTTATTTTTCAGTATAAAAGGGGAAAAAAATCTTATATTCACATGATTAATCAAATTCGCTCTGAAATGTAAAGAGTTCATAAAATTAATATTTCTAATGATATTTGTATTTATCATTGTACTGGATTTGGCCAGGATGAAATTTAATTTCTACACAGAGGCCTTTTGGGTGCTATGCTCTGGGTTCATGGTTAGAACATTGTTGGTAGCACACCTGTGTTTTGTTTATTGCTGAACGGTGCATGCTTGCACAGTATGAAGGCTTTCTCTCCTCTCCCTTCTCCCCTGTGAGCAGCCTGAGCATGGAGGGTACATAGCCAAAGGAGCTGACCAGATCTGGCTAATGGATTATCTCCTAACATTTGACATTTTGTTCAGCAATGAAAGTTCAGGGAGCCAAGGAAGGAGGGATCGTTGTGGTTCTGGTATTTGTCTTCCCAAACAACCATTATGCGTTTGCCCTGTTTCTCTGGGAGCAACATCTTCTGCAGATTGGCAGACACTTCTCATTTTCCTTTCCATGAAGCTTTTACTTTTCTTACTAAAATGTCGTTGCCTCTATCTATGAGTCTTCTCACAGTCATTCTTTTTTGTCCAGATTCTGCAAATGTCAGTGAAGAGCTAGGAGGTTGTTTGCTGGGAAAACCCACTAAACTCTCTTTATGATTTTACATTATTTTTTGCACTATCCATTCACTTTAATATTTCCTCTCTACTGCTTACCTTCTCTGATCAATGTATTCACTGGAAAATCTTTACTTTTTTGCCTTCTTTCCCCCTTCGTTGTGTGGAAAAGTGTGTTTGATCATTTTAAAAATACAAGGATAATTCAATGAGACAAATGAAACAACTATATGTGTCTCTGATGACACACAACATTAAGATTCTTAAACAGAATTATAAGACATTTCATTTTTGTAGGACCGTAGAACGTGCTGAGTTGCAAGGGACCCAAATCAGAACCATCGAGTACAAATCCTGGCCCTGCCCAGGACCCCACAAAAGTCACACCATGTGACTGAGAGTGCTGTCCAAACGCTCCTTGAACCCTGTCAGGCTTGGTGCTGTGACCACGTCCCTGGGGAGCCTGTCCCAGTGCACAAACACCCTGTAGGTGACAAACCATCTCCTGGTGTCCAACCTAAACTTCCACTGACTCAGTTTCAGGCACTTTCCTTGAGTCCTGCCACTGATGAGTATTCTGAGGGTGGGAGAAGACATACGTTTAAGGTCTGAAAATATTTAAGAATATCCATGTAGATATTCCTTCACAATCCTATAAAAAAGCACAAGGACTTACCTTTGAACCTAATTCAAAATTTCCATAAATATCAACTGATTTTAAGGTGGAATATTTCATGATGGCAACATAATAAAAATGAAGACGATTTTAAGAGACTTTGCAGAAATATCCCACGGGCTTTTACACAAAAATTTTCCTGTTGCAAAAAGAATTTCTTGAAAATGAAGCACATTCATTTTGTTTCATTGCAGATGAGTAAATGAAGTACTTGTGGAAAACTTAAATCATAATATGGAGACCCCTAAAAGTTCTGTGCACTAAGAAATTGGCTAAAAATTTAAATTGTGTGACTTCTCCTTGAGCATTTCAATTGTGATGAGAAGAATCAAGATTTTTCAGTAAGCAACATGACAAAAAATCACCAGTGTGGGCATCCATAGAAAACCAGCACATTTTCTGTACATGCTTGAGTATGTGACAAAATTCTAATGTTGCTCCACATAGCAGTGCTGAAGCACACACTGCACGATGCTAGTCACTTTATTCACCAATATATAAAATTAAAAAATAAGGAAATAACAAAATAAAAACAATTTTAAGGGGGTAGTAGGTGTTAGTGAAAGCAATAAGACAGAGTAGACATCCTAGAATCAATGCAAATACCATTGAGAGAGAACTGCAGATCTTACAGAGTAAATGAGAATTGTTTAAGAATGAAAAATTTTGCTGATGGTATGCATAAGAGAATGATGTACAAGGAAAAAATCTATTTAAGGGCAACCTTGGTACAGAACTAAACAAATATAAATGTTTGCTGGGGCAATCCACTACACTCACTCTATGATTTTACATGATTTTTCACACTATCCATTCACTACACAAAAATAAAAAGGGAGAAGGAAGTTCCTAATTGTCAGAATATGAGGCTTGTCAACAAAATTTGAAAGCATTAGTAATGTGAACTTGGGCAAAGGGAAAGGATGTAATGACATTTCCCTTTTTGTTTGACAAGGAAAACATGCATTAACAGATTTTGAAAAAAAGTTATATCAGAAGGCAGCTTGATGGAGCATTTTTTGCAATAAGATATATGAGTCTTCCCACAAGAACAACAAATGTAATTTAAAAAATTATTCTTAGAGGTTAGTATAAAATGATTTTGTAATATAACACTATAAGGCTGAACAATTTTAAAATTATTATGAATAGCCAATTTATTCAACATTCAGTTAAGACCAGGCAGACAAGTCAAGAAATACAGTAAAGAATGTGGTGAATCAATTGCAAACTTCATCGGCCCATTCTCTTAATTACTTGTAAGTTTGGTATGACCTCTTAGAAGACTCTTTTTTTAAGCACAAAAAGTCACTTGGCATGTGGCATTAACACCAATGCTGGTTTACAGAAATAATGAAAATAAAAATACTTCTAATAGCCAGTTAAAGAAAGTTAAAGAAGAAAACAGCATCTGCTGACTTCAGATAAGCAGAGCACTTGCTCTGCTACTGTTTATCCAGCGATATCAATCTAAATTCTATGGCTTCTTTCTTTTGATATCTTCAGAATTTTTCACCAGATGTATTAGTAATATCAAATTATTACTTCTTTTATGAGAAAGAACTACATTTTCAATATAAAAAATGGCAAGAAAATAGTAATTTTCTAAAACAGCTAAAAATACACTGAAGATATCTGTAAACTTAGGGGAGAAAAAAGAAAGAAAATAGATATGGTCTAAAGAGCATGGTTGAAACAAGGAAAATATTAATGCAAATTTTTAATTGTCGAGAAAAACAATAAAGTAACCTTGTGAAATTTATGCACCTATTACATAAGTCAGGCTACTTCCTATATGACATTAAAGCTGTGGTAATAATCTCGTAGTACTCCTTTTTTCGCACCACATGATAATTTTTGCAGATCTCTCCATGTAATTGGTGTGGAAGGGAGAAAGGGTAGGGGATAGCTCACATTTCTGAAAACAAATCTCACCTCTCAAGCTGAATCAACAAGTTTCAGAGACCTCACTGAAGAAAAGTTACTAAGAATGGTGTTTCAAGTATTCTAATGAAAGTTGGCTTCATTGAGACTGAGACATCACAGGAGTTAGAAAACACAGAGGACACCCATTTGTTGGACAGCGAGGTCTGTAAGATAATTTGGCTAGAAATCAGTCACAGAGTACTTACACTATGTGTTACAGTCACTACAAGCCCAAGTAGTACACGTAATCCACAGGATATTTACAGTTTATGGATCTGGAAGTAGAAGAAAGACCTACAGTGCACTTGACAGTATTTTCCACAGTGCTGGAAGTTTCATCTAGATACCTTAAACTTATTTATTATGCCAAATAATCCCTTTCAATCAATTTCATTGCTACCGTGCACTCACTGCTGGAGTCTTCTCCCTCCAATTCTACTCAAACACCTGATTAAAAGGAAGAATAATGTGAACATAAAATTCATGCTATTTTCTTTAACCAAACTGATCAGGACAGACACTAAAACGTTGGCAAGTTTCTACCCTACGGCTTGGTACTGCAAAAGAAATTAATGTATATGAGTGTATGTAATTTCCTGAAAATTTCTAGCATGACATCAAAAGTCAAAGCAGATAATGGGAACACTTTTCGCTCGGCAAAATGCCACTGATTTCTAAGGCAAGACTTATATGGAATCAATCACTCCAATGCTGCATAGATTCCCTTCTAATAAACCTTTCTACATCTAATGCATGGCAAGGCTTTATATTAAAGTGCTAGATATTACAGTAATCTTCAGAAGCACTGCAACTTGGGAGCAAAATCTTTGTAGTCTAAAGTATACCTATGGAACACAATTCCTAATAATTTGATCCAAATCTCTCTAAAGTGGCTGTGAAATGGGACTAATTGAAAGACGTAACACATATTTTTGTTGGCCTCTAGGCCATAACACCAATACCCAGGATAAGGCAAAGAGTGATACATGCAGCATTTGTGCTGGACAAGCCTCTTTCAGCAGCTGCATGTCAATCCTGGGCGTGCACATTTTCTCCAGCCAGGCAAGGAAAGGACATGAAATGCCAGTGAACCAAGGCGCTCTGCACAGCTTGCCCTGCTATGGGTGCATTTTGCAGAACCACAACAAGCAGGGCTAAATAAGAGAAGTTAAGATTACTGGATGGGTGAGAGCTGCGCTTTGTGCTTTGTGAATGTGGGAGTTTGTGTGGGAACAGCTAGACAGATTCTCCCAGGGTTTAGAATAAGATCAAGGTATACAGTAAGAGCAGGGAGAAGGGGCTGGAGGCTGCTACCTGTCTCCCACATTTGACAGCATCTGTCAGCTCCAGCTACTCGAGCCTCCTCTTTGTTCATGCCACTTGTTGTGCCAAAAATATGTCACATTAAGAATCTCAACCAGACCAGAAAGCAAGTCTCCCTTGCACTTAGCTGCCATTCCCTCAGCACTCTGCTGTCAGACAGAACACATATGAGTAGGTAGCTTGCTTGTCACCACAAAAATCTTCCAGATACACCACTTGTCTCACTATCTGCCCTTACAGACGGCCTCTATGGTCCCCCGTGTGCCCTACAAACTGGGAGCAGTTTGCATCGGGATGAGTTGGGAATGGCCTTGCACATACCCTTGGACTCCTCGCTCCATGTCTATATGTGTGACATGGCTACAGTAGGAAATTTCCTACTCACATTACAAAAGACAGAAGAACAACACTAAGCCATGGCCGTTTCTACCAACAGGTGTAATTGCTGTGCTTTCTGTGTACAAGTACAGCCTCTCTAAAATGAAAATGAAAATTTCTTTCCCACAAACAGAGGACCACAGAGATTCAGAGAAAATTACCTTCCTGCTTCCCACAGTGTAGTACTTCTTTATATATTGATTTTTTTTTTGTCTTGAAGTGACACAAATGAGGAGCAGCTAAATCTTCTGGGCTAGAAGTCTTTCTAAAACTTCAGAAAGCCAAGCTCGTACAAGTTTGGAAGCATACTTTTTTTATAGACCACTGGTAAGTCATAAATTAATAAAAGTCTTTCATGCTGAACTTAGAGCTACGTGGACTAGAGCAGACAGCATATGGTCTTTTTTACATTAAAAAGACAATCTCTATGACTATGAAATGCTACACTTAGTTTACCATCCCTCTCAAACCAAAAAAGTCCTGCAGTCTCTATTGTCCCTGCGTTACAGAATTTCTGCAAGCCAATCAGTCCTTGCTTTTTGCCAACAGATGCTGAAATTTTATCTACAGATAAAGCTAAATTCTAATTCATTGTCTGTACACTGCTTTTTGCCACAGTTGCTGTATCTGGATGTAGGCTTCCAGAATGCTCCTTTTGGTCAGAAGACAAAAAGTAGGTTCTTAAATACAAATGTATTTTAAAGCTGCATAATACATAAGTAATATAATATTAAGGGTGAAATGTATAATGAGACATGCTGAAAAGGTAAAACAAGGAAAAATCATACTTGATAAAGATGTTTTATAAGTAACCTTGACTGCAATAGTGAACACGATTTCAAATTACACAGCACTACCCTGGTCTTCCTTAATCTGCTGATTTTGTTCTGTTATTGTTTGGTTTAGTTTCCATTAGGGAGGAAGAAGTGTGTAACCCACACAAAAATTCCAGTATCTTTGAAATAAAAAGGTCTGAAAACCCTTCAGACATGGAAGAATAGACCTGTTTATATACTGTAACATTAACAGAGGGGGGAAGAGAAGTCAGAATACATTTTAAATTAAAAGGTATTCCTGGCTAAAGATGTACATTTCTGATACTTTTCAAAACTCCTGTCTCATGTAGCATGCAACTATTCTCTCTCTAAATTTACAGTCACATACAACAACTGACCCAAAAACAAATGAAAACTTTGAAGCTTAAGATCCATGCAGCAATATAAATTAAAACCTTTCCAAAATTCTCAAGTCTACAATCATGCCTCTCAGACAATAGAAAACTACTCATTTAATTTAGAAACACCTAGAGAAATCTGTTTTGTAACATTTTTGAACTTTGTCTTTCCTAAAGCCTCAAGCCTGTTCCTCCATTCACACCATTTATCCTGAAAATACCTTATATTGCCTCCTAGAAATTTAGAAAATTAAATAGGAGAAAAATGCCATGAAATTGGAAGGCCTTAAAAAAAGCTGAGTCTTGCACTTTGGATTCCAGTAAGACATTGAACCATATTTCAAAGTGTATTCACATCAGTGTTTCCTTCCAATCAGTTGACCCTTGATACTGAACAAATAATTAAAGACTTAAATTTATTTTTTTAATGTTGAAAACACAATAATAGTCACCATTTTCCCTTTAAATAATCTATATGTTTTGATTAAATTAAAAATTGTAATGGAAAGCCTGCCCAGAAATGTTTATCTCTCTCCAAAATAAGTAACGGAATGATCAATGAACTCTCAGTCAGTGTTTATGTCTTGGGTTTTCTTTGTTTCTGATATTTGTGTCTATATGGTTTTCAAATAAAATATAGAAATACATTATAAAGAATTCACTGGGAGCTTTTGAGGAAGCCAGATATGAAAGCTGTTGAAATTAGTAACTGCAAAGAGCACAAGGAATGGACTATTCCTTGTATAATGGATAGTGCAATTCCCAGAAGATTGCATGTAAAATGCAATACTTAAGTATTACAAACATGGCTGACAGGGTTTTTTTCCAGAGTTCATTCCTATTCCAATATTACAGAGGTGCCACTTACAACTGTTACTCTGATAGTTCACAGCAGCACTTCCCATGTGTATCTGCTACATTGGTTTTAAATGGATCAGAAAATGTCAGGAGCCAACAACTGTAATCTATAATGGATGGCCTACAACTTCTCCACAAGCTGGTTGCTAATGAGGCAAGGCTGTAGTTTGGTGAACATTTATTTCAGAGGAAATGCTTTACTAAACCCCTTTGTGATAGTAGAAACAGTCAAACAGAGAATTTACCAGAATTAAAATATCCAAAAAAAAATTTAATCCACATGAGTTCCCTGAGGGGACCGAAAGAAATATGAAGAATAAATTATGCTAACACAACACTAGAAAAAAAAACTGCTGTCAAACTCTGACGAAGATAACTTACCGGTGACTTCAGAGATTTCATCTGAAACTTTTCCTGCCCGCACTTGGCATTGTATATTTAAAACTGTCTTACTTATTGACCTGAGCTTCTCAGAGCTACTCTTATTTCTGATTTGAATTTAAACATAATTTCTGATGGGAGGGGAAACAGAAATCTGAAACGGAATCCTGAAGTCTTTTCTCAATTATTCTGAAACTGAAAGCACTAAGTATTTTAGCTTAATGAAATATATTCTTCAGCTAATCCAAAGGGGGAAAGGAACCATGGGACGACATCTGAGCAGAAACTTTTCTATAGGAAGACTATCTAACATATGCAAGGTGTACTTATAGTATAAAAGCAGATATATATTTTTTATCCATACCAAGGTGTCATCAAAGATCACTTTAATGCAATTAAAATACTATTGCTTTCTTTATACTTTCATTCCTGAATCATGAGGTACCATGATATGCCAATGTGTTCTTTAACAGACAGCCTCCTTAGCTATAGGGAAAGTAAAGCTGGCGATACAGACCTCTTTGAAATGTAAAAACAAAACCATACTTACTTTTTTCTCTTTTCTTTTTTTAAATAACAGCTTAATTCCTTGAGTTGCCTGCTTTTATCAAGTGTTGCCAGTAGTAGTTCCTGAAGTGGCCAATATGTGACCACTGAACTCACCTTCTCTGAATGCCCTCAGAGCAAACAGATGACCTGGCACACTTCTCTGGGGCCAGGGCAGCACCACAAGCTTGGGATCAACTTATTTGCAAATATTTATCTTGACAAAAAGTTGTATGGATACCACAGGTGAAATATTATTACAGTTTTGAAATCAATAAACATTGAATAAGAATGAAACACTGAATAATATTCTATCAATTTAGAGCCCTACAGTATAACAAATTATGTTTTGCAAATGAATTATTTTATGTCATTACCTAATACACAGGCTCAAAGGGTGACTGTGCTACAAATTGTCTGAACCTATGTAACAAAATGAAAAAGAAAATGCAATGCTGTATATGTAAATTTGAACTCAAATATTGCTCTTGTATAGACTAAAACAGATTTTCAGTTCTCTAATATTATATTCTTCTTTATAGATTTATTCACCAGGATTTGACAGCTAATTTCATTATTTTATAAATGTCACTGTTGATTTTAGGAAAAGGTTAGAAGTATTAATGAAAAATAGAAACTCTGAACATAGCCAAGGCAATATGTTTAAGATACAATTGCATTTTAGATGTAAAAACATCTTTACTAAGATTTTGCTGAACCTTGAGTAGTTATGTTGCAGCTGCCAAGAAAACAGAAAGTTCCAGGGAGTAGCAAGAGACAGTAATGATCCTTTCATATTAATGACAGTCAGCAGATAATGAAAACACCATGCAAATGGCCTATTTGCACTCAGCAATACCAGAACTGTTAATGGACCAGTGAAGTGAAGAAGAGAGCAAACTGCAGTAGAGAATGTAGTCACAGCTGGAATCAGCCCAAGTAGCAGATTCAGCTGTTGAAAAGAGAGGAGACTCTTCCTGAATTGCTCAGTGTATAGTAGTTACTCTAGATGAATAGAACTGGAGTTGTGCTGAGTTACAGTTCTATTTATGAGGACCAGTTCAAATGAGATCTCAAAATCAGGAGAAAAACCCTTATTTCCCAACCTCCTCCCATCCATTATGAAGCAGGTGCTAATCTGTGCAGAAAGTGACACCAAAAAGGCATGTACATTGTTGGTAATTGCTGACTTCTCACTGAGAGTTGCTGAAGTACTCATTTGCCATCTGGACCTCTCTAGACAGGTTTGCTGTCTACTGGGGGCTCACATTCCCAAGGTCACAAAGAGACTGCCACACCTGGTAAAACCAGAGGACTACCATGCACTCCTACTTTTCCACACAGGGCCAAATTAGACTGCAACAAGGAGTTCACAAAGTATGAAAAGGGGCTCCACATCCTTCAGAAAGATGTTGAAGGGATCAGAATCATGGCTAGTGTTCTCCTCTATACCCCTAGCTGGAGACTGGGGACCTGGAAAGAAGATGAATGGGTCAAGAGAATGGTTGACTGCATGGCTGATGCCATGCTTGGTGTTTTGGCTTCTATGATCTAGGATGCACCCTTGAGAAATAGCTGACAGTCAATGCAGCTCACCTGACTGCGTGAGATGAGCATGTTCTAAGAGGGAAACTGGCTGGACTTCTTGACAGAGCTTTAAACCATGCTCAGCAAAGTATGATATTTCCACATGTCAGAGAAGAACAAGGAAACAACAGAACCTCCAGGAAACAGCAAGGAAATACATATAAATCACCAGCAAGGAATTAGGGAAGGATTCTCCCAAAAAGTGAAGAGATCTCCAGCTCAGAAAGGGCTATATGTATGTAGGTCAGAAAATAAATTCCAAGGAGAGTGTACTCCCATCTCTGGTAGATGAGAAGGGAAATCTGGAGAAGGATGTAATACTCAAAAAGCTCTTTGCTTCAAACTTCTCCCACCACCAGACATCCTATGTCTCTTAAGTCCCCAAATTCCCCATCTAGGTGGGATGGGGGAGTGAGTTCTCTCCCACTGTCAATGAAAAGCAGGCTTGAGATCACTTGATGAAGCTGAATAGTCACAAGTTTACAGGACCTGATGACATGTATCTGGGGTCCTGAGTGGTGATGCTGTTGCCAAGCATTTCTCCATCCTATTTGATGAGTCATAGTGATCAGGTGAAATCTCCAATACTTGGAAAAAAGGAAAAATCACTCCTATTTTTAAAAAAGGGAGAAAAGAAGACACAGAGAACTGCAGACTGGGGGTTCACACTTCTGTGACTGGGGAGTCACACTTCTTTGACTGGGGAGTCCCACTTCTGTGACTGGGAAGGTCATGTGGCAGATCCTCCAAGAAAATATTTTAAGGCGCATAAAAGACAAGAAAGTGATCTGAGGCAGCCAGCACAGGGACTGCAGGTAGCACAGAGGGGTTGGATGAGCTGGGCTGACCCTCCACACTCCAGACCCGCTCCCTCCAGCTAAAGACGATAACCCTTCGGCTTCTGGCCCCATCTGAACCAAGGCCCCACATTAATGTGGGTGGTATGAGATTAAACAGTCCCAGAAACTACATCCCTTTTTTTCTATAACCACAGCACTAAAGGCAAATTTTGCCTGACTAAAATTGGTGGCCTTTTGTGATGAGCAACTGCAATGGTTGACAGGCAAAGACTGATCAATGTCGTCTATCTAGACTTCTGTATGACCTCTGACACTGTTCTACACAACATCCTTATCTCCAAAATGAATTGGACATGGATTTGAAGGGTGGACTGCTTGGTAGGTAAGAATTTGCTGGACAGACATATCCAGGGAATTGAAGTCAGTGTCTGGGTAGAGCTGATGACTAGCAACATTCCTCTGGGCTCTGTGCTCTTCAGTATCTCTGTCAATTACACAGACAGCGAGGTCAAGTTCTCCCTCAGCAAGTTTGCAGATGAAACAAGGCTGAGTGCAACTGACACACCTGAAGAATGAGACACCATCTAGAAGGACCAGCACCATCCTGAGATGTGTGCCCATGAGAACTTCATGAGATTCAACCAAGGGCCAAGTGCAAGGTGATGCACCTATATTGTACTTGCAGGGATGGCTGATGAAGGCAGGAATGAAGTATCTGACTCCATGTTCTCTTCTAGAAGGCTAATTTATTACTTTATAATACTATATTATAATAAAAAATACTATATTATACTATACTAAAAAATACAGAAAAGATATTTAGTGAATGCTAAAAAGCTAATAATGAAAACTTGTGACTCTTTCCAGAGTCTCAACACAGCTTGAACATAATTGGCCAATGAGTCAAAACAACTCTCACCAGAGTCCAATGAGGCAATCACCTTTGGGTGAACAACCTCCAAACACATTCCACACAGGAGAAGCAAATGAGACAATAATTGTTTTCCTTTTTCTCTGAGGCCTCTGAGCTTCCCAGGAGAAAAATCCTGGGCAAAGGAATTTTTCAGAGAATGTGAATGCTGCACACCTGGGTCAGGGTAATCCCAGATGTGAGCACAGATGGAGAAGTTGTTGAGAGCAATCCTGATGAGGACTTTGGAGTTGTTGTGAATGAAATGCTGGACCTGAGTAAATAGTGTGAACTCAGCCTAGAAAAAACATCTGTGTCTTGAGCTGCATCAAAACCAGAATGTTCAACAAGTTGGAGGAGATGATTTTCTCCCTCTGCCCTATCCTTGTGAGGTGCTACATGGAGTGCTGCATCCAGCTCTGGGATTTTCAGCACAACAAAGATGTGGACCTGTTGGGAAAGCCATACACAAAAGCAGAGGGTCGTCTTCTACGATGACAGGCTGAGACAGCTGGGTTTGTGCAGTCTGGAGAACAGAAGACTTTGGTGAGATCTTATAGCAAATTTACACAACCTTAAAGGAACTTAAAAAAAGAAGGAAAGCTATTTTTTATGCAATCTGATGGTTTTAGGTCAAATGGGGACCCATTTAAAAATTTATATTAGAATTAAATTAAGCATTAGAAGAAATTCTTTACTCAGAGTACGATCAGTCACTGGAACAGAAAAATTGTGGATGCCCATCCCTGAAAGTGTTCAGTGCCAGGTTGGGTAGAGCTTTAAGTAACCAGGTCAAGTTGAAAGTGTCCCTACCCATGGCAGGGAGAAGTGAAACTAGGTGACCTACAAGGTCTTTTCCAACACAAGCCATTCTATGATTCTATTAAATCTTCCACAGACCAGGACCTAGAGCCTACCACATTGAGAAAAGTCCATTCCATTTTTCATTTTGCTTCGTGATTCCTTTGCAGAAAGTAAACACAGTGAATCAGCTCTGATGTTTCATAAGTGCTCAAGAGGGGAAAAAATAAAAAGATTGTATTGTACAGTATTAACTAAGCCAATATCTGATGCAAGACTATGTTATTCCTAGACATTTGTTTATTAAATATGAGGTTATTTGCTATCCTTATAAGTTTGTCTTCCTGGCTATCCTTAGAAACAAGGCCACAATACAGAATAAAGAAAAGGACCAAAATTAAATGCGATTTTCTGGTTTACTTTTGCACATTGAACCCATGAGTATTCTAGAAGACACATTTCAATTACTTCCAGTCTTGCTGCTTTGAAATAGCAGCTCCTTGTAAAGTAGAATAAACTGTTGACTTTTAGGAGGTGTAGTTTTGCAGCTGTAGAAAATGCAGCGCGAAAGAAAAAGCACATTATTTTCCTAAAGGTATCTAAGTACCTGATATCAGAAGCTTGTAAATAACATAAATTGCCATTGTACACAAAACTGCTGTCATTCATAAAATTATTCACTTTCAAAAATTGAAAAAGTATTAAACATGCCAATAACAGAACTCTCTTTGGTAGTGTTGTTTCCCTAGGAAAGATAATAGTTTAAATTATAATTGCTAGTAAAACAGGTAGAAAAGCAATACAATTAGATCTAATTCAAAATTAGGTACCTTTGATATGCATATTTTTTTACTATAGTGGAGGACTCTAATAAAGTTGTATTTAATATCATATGATAAATATGCAAAAGACATAAAAGTATGGCTCAAATGGAATTATATTGAAATTAGGTATTTCAGGAACAGCTGGCAGCTGGCATTACCCACTGCGTGTCTTAGGTGTAATGGAGACCATCGTACGCCATCTTCCCCTTAAAACAAATGTATTTTTAAAATTCTGTTAACAATGGTGACAAAAAAATTCTTATCTACGGATAATATTTGAGGAAGTAATGTTCTACAAGAGCTAGGAATAAAAGCTTTCAGCGTTGTGGGGGACTCGGGGATACTTGCCCGTATGCCGGTTTCTAATGAATGTAGAATAGACCATGAGCTAGTTATGTTCTTGCAGCCCAGAAAACCAGCCCTATCCTGCAACAAAAGGAGCAAGGCCAGCAGGTCGAGGGAGGTGAGTCTCTATTCTGCTCTCCTGTGACTCCACCTGAAGTACTGCATCATTCTCAGCACAAGATATAGCCCTGTTAGAGTAGATCCAGAGGAGGGCTACAAAAATCACTGAAACATCTCTTCTTTGAGGAAAGAGCAGAAGTGCCTCTCCTTTGAGGAAAGGCTAAGAGAATTGAGATTGTTCAGCCTGGAGAAAAGAAGTCTTATTGCAGCTATTCAATATAAATAGACTTATGAAAAAATTGGAGAAAGACATTTTTTAAAGAATTTGAAGTGACAGGACAAAGGATAAGTTTCAGTAAGAAACTGAAATGGGGTAGATTTACTTTTAGATGGGATCTAAGGAATAAATTATTTTTGACAAGATTGGTGAGTCACTGGATGTTTTGGGTGTTCCATCATGGGAAATATTCACAGTCAGCTTGGACAGGGCTTTGAAAAACCTGATCTAATGAAAGATGTCCCTGCCTATGAGAGAGTGATTGGGATAGATGATCCTTGAATGTCCCTTCCAATTGAAATCAATATGTGATTCCATCATAATTGGATTGAAAGGTGTCTGAAGTCAAGTTGGAGAATACTATTTGGAACCCCTGTATTTGCATTTTTCATGACTTAATTGTTACAGATTTTTTTTTAGGAATGTGTTAACCTGAACTTAAAGATTGCTGGCGATTGAGAATTTGTGTTTTTTAAGTAATCCCATGGTTACTTTTATGGAAAAACAGACCTTTTGTTTCTAACTCAGATATGTGTATTCAAGTTTTAGTCTTCTGCCTTATGTTTGCCTGCTTCGTTAAAAAATCCTGCTTCTAGACAGTGATCTTGCATTTGTAAGTATTGACAAGCAAATGGACTTGTGAACAATGCTGTTCAATGAACTTAAAAATGCATGGATTTTATTTATGCTATTTTTTTGTTTCTGTCTCCAAATTATTTTTAGCACTCTTATCTGTGAACAGCAAAAAATTTTTGAGTAAGATTAGCAGCAATGCTAAGGACTAACGATTTCGCTATGAATGTACTTTCTGTTATTTATCCAATACTGCTGATGGTAGAATTTACACAGGCACTTTTGTTTTGTTAACTGTGTTTGCATCCCTAGTGTTTTGTAGTTGCATCTCCATTCTATAAACACAGCCTTTGTGATTTCCATTCCTATAATTTTCAGTGGATCATATTAGACTATAAGAGAATTCTAGAAATAGCATTTCAACCAACATCAGAATAGATGTCTTACAGAAGTTTATTATATCAATATCAATAGTTAATAAAGTAAATTTATAATTTCAATAAAAGAAAGTTTGGTAAGATATTTTCACATAGCCTAATTTCTCTGAGATCATTTTGGCACTATTTTTTTCTATTTCAATATCTTCATAATAATAATTTTTTTAAAAAAGTATTCTATTATTCTGCTTCAGATCAATGCCAATTTTTCTAACTTTTTTAAACTTACCTCTGTATCAGAACTTGCTTAAAATCTGCATTAACACCTAGACAGCATTTTGAGTGGGTTACATTTTGATAGTAATTTAACTGCAGAAGACTGTAAGTGGAAATAACACACCCACTATTTAATTTTTTTTTCTTTTAAAAGATTGAATGCTAAAATGTTGAAATGAAAACATCTGAAGTTCTTTTTCTAAATGGAAGCCTGAGGAACATATCCTTCATTGCTTTGTGTTTTACATATAGCTACTTAAGTGACATTCTACTGCACAAAACTGAAAATAGATCACCCATAACAAAAAATGAAGATGCAAATATTGTCCCACCCAACTGCACTCATAAGTTTAGGACCATTTAAAATCTATAATTTGAGTCTAATTTGAGTCTCAATTCTCAAAGTCACAAGTTTTTTAGATTAAAGATTTTGCTTTATTAAACAAAATACATTTAAAACTAGGTTTCTGCAACTCTACTCTATATACACAAATAATTGTATATAAATAGATAATTAAATAGCAAGCAAAATAATGTTTTACCAGAAAACTCATTCTTACACTACTTGGAAAATTCCAACAAATGTCCACAAAATCCTGTGATCTGAAACCATTAATATAAGACCTGCAACATCATTTTGCTGATAGTATTAGCTGACACTGCTTAGTGCCTTAAAGTCTTACTTAGTACACTACTATGCTATAAGACTGCTTACCACAGAAATTTCACATTGGTACTTGAATTTGCAAAAACAGGTTAAAGCTTAAGCACACTTGAATAAAAAGAGAAGTGCTACAGTTTCTATATGTAAAGTTGTTGAAACTTATCTAAACTGAAAATTCCAAGAACAATTTTCTTGCAGAACAGAATATAAATGCAAACCAAGGGTGTGTTCTCATTTGAATATTTAAATACTTAAATGTGTATTTGGTCTTAAGAAAACAATAGATCACATTCATTTTCTAAATCAGTGTATCCCCTTTTATAAAAACAAATCTCTTCCTAAGATCACGTTTTGTGTTTCACTGTTTCAGCTACAACATACAATGTCTTCATTCTTCAGCTACGCCTGTGTATACTTAATTACAGTGAATATTTACTTTCAGCAGGTCTACATGCAAATTAGTGGCTGTTGTGGGGAAGTTGAAAACAAACATGTTGACTTAAAATGTGAAACAGCATCTTATGAAGGTTCTACTGCTCCTTATTTTATCTGTAGTTACTTGAAAAGTCTACAGAAACAAGTAAATAATTCAATATGATTTTGATGTCATTCTGGCCATGTATATTTTCATGTGTTTACTATTCAGGTGGATAAAAAGAGTTATTCAGATATTCAGTAGAGACTTAGGGATTTTTTTATCTTCAGAGCTGGAGACTGAGCATTACTTTTGTAGTGTAGGAAGGAGTAGACTCTGCAAAAAGAGAAAAAATAAATAAATCTCAGACTTCAGCTATGTAATCCAGCACAAATAAATGAAGTCCTTAGCCAGAAACAGCTGGGTTTGGTCTTCTTTCAAAGGTACTCTACGAATTATCTCTGTGCTGGTTCATATTTTATAGAAGATATTCCTTCTACAGTCTGTTTTTCAAAAGCAGCAATTGGAATTATCTATAGCACAAAAGTTCCGAAGTGGGAAATACAGAAGTTATTAATGATCCAAACTCCTCATAAAAAGCAGGGAAGTAAGTTCTGTCTAGGAAGGAAGAAAAAGGTATCCCTGAGCTGCTTTGCCCCAGAAGAGCATAAACTTGGCCTGTGCTCAATAGGGTCAAGGCAGGTTTCAGGCAGCCTGTCATACCTCCATGTTTCCTAAGACTGTAGATACAACTCCATCACTACATATTTTATGGCTGCCTCTAAAGTCAAAATATGACCAAAGTTTTTTCCTCTATTGTGTTGTTCCCTCCATTTTAACCACTGTTGTTATCATTATCAGAGTCCAGCACTTTTATAGCAGGCTTCAATTTAGAAATGGAATGAATATTCATATGATCAACTTCTAGATGTTAAGGAACAGAAGTCTGGCATGACAACATGAAAAGTATTATGAAGTCACACTCTTTCTTTATATTTCTCTCTCAACAGGTTTTGCAGGACCACTATATAGACTACTTAAATTAAATGCAAGGAATGAAAATCTACTGTAAGATCCATTCCACAAAAAGTCCTTTCTACACACAAACTATTAAGGAATTAAAATGAGCCTATGGCTTATTCTGTATCATAGGAAACTTTCCCCTTTTTCCCTCACAAATCTTGTTAAAGAATGCTCAAGAAAACAAGGATTTCTCAATGATGGTAAATAAAAAACAGAACAGCAACATGAAGAAATATGTAAAGTTGCAGATGCAACTTTACATTTCAGATGTAATAAAGATAAAAGCAGGTATTTTACTATAATTGTACAGTGGTTAAATAGATAGTATCTTGAAGCAGATAATATTGTCAAATAATATTCTACCAATACAATGAGGCTTTCATATATATACTATCCTGTTTGAGGAGAAGTAGCAGTTCTTAAGAAATTCAAAATCACTAATACTAATCCCAAGAGAAGTAAATCTATAGAATGAGAATATTCTTTGTGTACACCATCAATCAGTTGAGGTTAAGGCATATACCAACGCAATTAATTTTGCATGCATTTGTTCAATATCAAAGGTGTTAATTAGGGTCCAAACTTTTAGCAAAGCAGATTTGGCATTTCACTATTAGTCTTATTTAATACCATAAAAGACAACTAGAGTTTAAGGGTGTATTGCTTGTCCTCTTAAAAATGAATTGTCACAATAAATATCTGCATTTATATTCACATTATTAATACCATAAAAGACAACTAGAGTTTAAGGGTGCATTGCTTGTCCTCTTAAAAATGAACGGTCACAATATATGTGTGCATTTGCAGAAAGCTTACTGCATATTTACACATACCCCTTTCCCTTAGGTCTTCAATGTAGGCCTTCATAAACTCTTTCTCAACTTGCTCACGTTCACGTTCATTTTCTATAATTTCTTCAGTGTCTTCACATACAATCGTTTCAACCGGACTGTCCTTGAGACTTACAAATCTAGACAAAGATTAACACGCAAATGTATGTACAGGCAGCTGAACATCACTGGCCATCATGAATGACAGTTTAGAAATTGCTACCAGAGCCAGAAGCAGAAATGTAAAAAACATTACCTCAATTTTGCACTATGGCATAGTTAGGATACATCTACTATAGAAATACAGATTTCAAATTGAACTTTCTCTATAATCCACTTTCCATATAAAAACGATCAGGTTTATCTTTTTTCCATCTATCTACATAAATCATTCTTTGTAATAACAGGTATAGTTCTTTATTACAGAGGTTCTGACTGACTACACTGTAATTTCCCCATCTGTTAATGAGCAATATGAACTTAATCCTAACAATATTTCCTAGCAATCTGGAATTTTCCCAGAATCTTTTAGCTGCAATATGTGCCTCCATTTTTTGGTTATTGCTTTGCTCGTCTTTTACAATACATGACAGGACATGCATTACTTTGTAACTGAAAATAATGTAAAGGTACATTTTGCGTGTGAAAAACTAAATGGTTACATAAACAACTTATATCATGTGCAAATAAGTGCATATCATTCCAAAAATCTCCAATTTTTACTCCAAGAAGGAAAAAAAATTCAAAGTCATTGCTTTCAAAAGAACACATGTTCCAACAAATCATATGGCTTTCTAAAATTCTAATGAATTGCTGCAAATTTCTGATCAGCTGACTTTTTTGGCCCAGGTACTCACCAAACACCTCTCTCTACCCCTCTCTTCAACTAGGCAGAATAGCAAATAAAGGGACAATAGCAAATAAAAAAATTGTAGATAAGCTTAATAAGAAAAATAAAACCTATGCATAGAAGAAAAGGAAAGCAAAGCAAAAACATTACTCTCTACTTTTCAAGAGGTAATGGCTAGCCACTTCCTGGGAAGCAGAGACTCAGTATATCTAGCTGGTTTCTTTGGAAGACAAAAAATTCAATAACACATGATACACCACCACTCTCCCTTCTTTTAGCTTTATATGCTGAGCAGGGCACCATATGGTATGAAACATCCCACTGGCCAATTGGAGTCAACTGTTCTGGCTGGTGTCCCCAGCTGTCCTGGCGGCGTCCCCTCGCAGCCTCCAGCTCACCATCAGCCTGCAGTGCTTCCTTAGGGGACAGTGGAGAGACAGCCTTGTGATGTGCCACCGCTGTTCAGCAGCTGCTAAGAACACTGATGTGTTTGCTATCAGCACCTTTCTAGCTACCAGTGCGAGGACTAGCTCTAAGAGAGGAAAGGTAATTTCACCCACAGCTAACTCCACTCTGAGCCAGATCCAGTATTCAATCTGAAACAGTTCCATAATCAAAAACATGAACATTGTCTGCAGAAATGCAATGTCTCCGTAACTGCAGACTACAATTTAGGTCTTTTAGTCCTATCCTGCATGCACCAATAAGATGGTATTTTACAGCAAGGAACTACTAAACCCGTGTGACCTTACCCAGCATTTTCCTAGCCATATCTCCCTCTCCCAGCAAGATGCTTTTGTCATCACGGAGCTTGTCAGCAGCTAGATTCCAGGCTACTGGTCCCACTCTGAAGCACAGTTTTGCAACTCCAGAGTTAGAGCTGCTACGACCCAGTCTACCCAGGAAAAGCACTTTAGACACAGAGATGCACAATAGGGGTAACTGGTAGATGAAAGTCATGAAAATGCAGGTCCTCTGTAATTTTCAATCTTTTCAGTGCCTCCTTTACCACTCTGATATAAATTGTGTCAGAATTTGTAGAAACATTCCGCTGAAAGCATTTCTTCTGGGTGTATCTTACCTTATCGTCTTAAGAATATTTCCTTTTCTTTCTCGCTTTTACTTACTTTAAACCTGTGGTTGACTCACAGATGGCTGTGGGTATCTCAACCAGGTCATCCCCACTGACAACTAGCAAACTGAGTTTTGGCATATTGACAAGAGCTCGTGGAAGATAAGTCAACTTGTTTTTCTGTAGGAGAAGTGTCTGCAATTCATCTAACCTGTAAAGATGTCAAAGACAGAGATGATGTAAAATATTTCTTTCAAACAGGAACATCCAGCCAAGATAGTAATACTGACTTGATCTTGTGTATAACAGGAGCAATTGCATGGAACATCTTTGTCTTAAAAAGTCATTCAAACACTATTTTCACAAAATTTCGTCAACTTTAATGGAAATCTCCAGTACCGGGTCAGCACTATAGCATACCTCTGACAAGTAATCAGAAGCATGCTCAGGATAAAAGATTACAAAATTTACTGTGCTTTCATATAGAAAATGTGGACAGAACATGATATAAAGCCTCACCCTGTGCATCCTGCAACTAATGAAAAATACAGGCCAGCAGGTCACACTTCTGCCCATATGCTGGTTTCTATGAATTAGGTATGTCTGTGGTAGGCAGTACATCTCCCTGTATTGTTTTTCAGTAGTAATTAATACTGTGGGGAGCAGGAGAAAGACCAGCTCCTCATCAAAAGATTCTTGCAAGTTGTCCCAATGAAATCAATTTAATGACAGTGTTTTGTGGAGGAACTTTTGTTTTATTTCCCCCAGCTTTTCCTAATGCAATAGAAATTTGTGCCTGTGCCTTTATTCTTTATATTAGGTAGAAGGCAAAGAGCATAGCAAATAGATGAAAAATATTTGTCTTATTTGACTGGAAGAGTCCATTCTTAAAACACTGTTGGTAGGCTTTTCTTATCAGGCCTGTGTGGTTTGTTTAAATTCAGGCAAAAATATTAAGTAAGGCTTCAGTTTACTGTCAACTCATCTTTATTAATCATAGATTGTTGTAACGGTATTACAGACAATGATAATTCACAGAAGTTCTTTGACACCACAGGCATTAAAATAATGAGAGTATTAGTTTACTGACGCAGGGTTTGTCATGACATTTTTTGGTCTTCTGAATGCACATGAGCCCAAAGTCAAACAAAGAAAATCTCAATATCATCTGATTATGATATTCTAGCATCAAATCTGACAACTCAGTACAAAATGGAGAAGATAAAATGTAGAAAGAGAATAATTTGAAGCTAAGGGATTATAGGTTACAGGGAGAAAAAAGGTCTATAAGTTGAGAGGGTATCCTTCCTTAAAAGAAAAATATCCTCTTAGGAACTCTTTGAAGTTAGTTAAATCTCTGGTCAGATCCCTTGGGAAAAAACAGCAAGCTTATGTTGTATGTTGAGAATTATTAACACAAGTTAAGACCAGTGCTGCTGTCAGAATAATCTGTGATTACACCACGTCCCAGAAAAGTCTTTTTGCCCAGCAAAAAAGGCCTTGCAAAAGTTAGGAGTGAATGGGTTTTCTGTGAAGTTTATTCTGCCTCAGGAATTTCTTTTCCCAGATAAATAAATAATCTTGAATATTTTTTAATAAACTTTAGGTAATATGTCTGGTTTTTTTCACTTAAGGCTAGGTAAAGTTTCATAAACCAAGTTGCTGCAGCACTCTAGAGTGAGTAGTTAAGCTCAGGGATAAGAAAAGTGACTTCTCAGCTAGCAAGTCCCAGTAAAGGGATCAGAATGATTTTTAAAAAACTCGTTCAAAGTATCTAAACTGGGAGATTGAGTATATGTGTATACATTTGTATTTCCTTCAGAGTAGAAGGGGAGGATTGTCAATGTGGTTTTTGAATTTTACAAGTATTTTTCTTCTTTATTAACAAAGTTTATCAGGCTCTTTGAGTAACTTAAATGCTTTAGTTCACTTTCTCCTCCCCATCTACCCTCCTGAGAGTTACTGCTGCCAATTCCATATAGTGAATTCCCTGCGCTGGAACTGGAGCAGAGTATATCTGGTGAACTTTCCAAAAAACCAATGTCTAGATAAAATGACAAATTATTATGAAAGCAGCAAAAAATATGTTTTGTTAACTGACTGTCACCAACAAGCTAGTAAAATTAGCTTTTGTTCTCAGACCCAGTCCATCAATAACAGAAATATTTTTATGCAAACATACTTGATGTGTGTTCCAAATGTGACTTTCTATCAACAGTGTCCCTTGGAAGCTTTTTACTTTATAAATTCAGTTTAGAGTTCCTATACCTGTCATTGAATTAAAATATAAACTACCTGTCTATGTCTTCCGGGAGATCTTTCAGGCTGTTGCTGCTAATATCCAACCACTGCAAATTAGACATCCGGAGCACGCAAATTGGAATAGAATGGAACTTGTTTGCCGACACATCCACATACGTGAGCTGTTTCAGGTTACTTAGCTAGAAGGAAGTGGTGCTTTATTTTAGTTACTTTTTGCAAATACAAGAAGACATTTCATTCATCAAGCATTTTTATTCCTCTAAAAGCACTTAGAAAGATAAGAATTCATTTTTTTTACTTAGACATTTTCCAGCCTTGTCTCTTAGTCATCATTTTATAAAAAAAGTAATTCAGAAATCCCTACCCTCCCAAATTGTTCATCAACTTTCCAACAGCATCAGAGGATTGGATGAAATTTTTATTCTTTAAAACCCTACAGGTTTAGATGACAGGTCTGGAACCAGAAAATTAGTTGGTTCTGAGGTAATAAAAGACAATTTTTATAACTAATAAGTTACCATTCTCAAAATCAAAGATTTGATAACTCCTATCAAAATTACAAAGATTGCCTTCACTATAACTCTACTGTGCACTGAGAGTGTATTACTAGCACATGATTAGAAAATGAAACTATCAATTTAAGCCAACAGATAATTAGGTCCAGATATTTTTCAAATATCTTTAAAAACTCATCTTCCATACGGCAAACTAAATATATAATAAAGCACACTAGATATTTTATTGAAATAATTTTCAAAAGAATTCTATTTTTATGTAACAAACACTAAATGCAATGAAGATTAAGTACAAATGTAAAATATACCTGTTAAAGAAATTAATATGTTGAATAGAGTTCTCTGTGTAGTGAATCAATTATGCACTCTACCCGTGTTCATAAAACCATGCAGCTAGCTAAAGTGAATGTCAAAGGAGTGTAAATGTTAACAAAAAAAGTATTATAGAATAGAAATTGTATTTCTAAGGTTCTAATCATCAGTCACCACCACAATCAAACTCTACAGATCATGATACAGAAAAAAAAGCAGCAAAAAATTTCCTTGGCCTTTACCTGAA
The DNA here is from genome assembly GCF_035770615.1 of Melospiza melodia melodia. NCBI lineage: Eukaryota > Metazoa > Chordata > Aves > Passeriformes > Passerellidae > Melospiza > Melospiza melodia. The sequence goes on along the minus strand of NC_086226.1, from coordinate 56,884,154 downwards.
GGTACCTTAGAATACAGAAAAAAAAATCTCTAACCAAACACATTTATCACTTCCAAGGTGAGCAGAACACGAGGTAAGCAAAAGATAAAATATGAACAAATGATAAAGTACTAAAATATATTATGAATCCTTGACAATTATTTTTTAATTATTAAGAATTAAGACCTGGAGTTTTTTTTTATATAATCTATCCCAGCTCCTTGTTATTGCAATCCTGGTAGACTTTTATCTTAATTTAACCCTTGGTATTTAAAATCTTCATATTCACAACATGGTGCTGTGACATACCTAGTTTCTTTAGGGGCTTTTTGATGGAGGCTTTTTGTGGGATTTTTTGGTGGGAGTTTTTTTGTCCTGCTTTTTGGGTGTTTTTTTTTTTTGTTGGTTTGAATTTTTTGGGGTTTTTTTTGTAGTGTTGGGGTTTTTTGTTGTTGTTGGGGTTTTTTTGTGGGATGTAGGTTTCTTGTTTGGTTTGGGATTTTTCGGGTGCTATTTGCTTGCTGTTTCTTTTTTTCCAGTTAGAACCTCATAAGCTGCAGAATTTTATCATCTTGAGAAATATTTTCAGGAAGGTTTACTGAAGCTATCCTATTACACACGACTACACAATGAAGTTTATCTTTCAAAAACAAAATAGAGGTTCAGAGTTCCTGAAGTAAAAGGCATCATTTCAAAATCTCCCCCCCGCCACTACTGTCTTAAAACACTCCTGGTGAGTCATTAACATGGATATGTCTCACCGCAGATTCAGAGCAGGCAAACACATTTTATTGTTACACTTTTTACTTTCCAACCATTTTGTCATTTTGGGGACTGACTAAGAGCAATGAACATTCCATCATACCCTGTAAATTTTCCAGATACTGAATCTATTTTCCAGAAAAACAGAAAGCAGAGCAACTCTTCTAGAATGTAGCAACAGGACAGTATGGAAAACGACTGACACCATCTTTATACTGAAATAACTTTGTGGTTTTAAATTATTACCACAATTGCAAATCCTGAGCAAATATTTTCAGTTTTTCTAAACTCAGAATAACTTACTAAAACTGCTGATACATGTATTTCAACAAACTCTCCTCCCAAAAATTTTGCAAGTACAGAACTAAAATAATATCCCACAAGCTTAAATACCACCCAAAATATTCTTAAACCACCCCCAAAGAAGAAAAGCCACAACCTCTAAATACAGAGTAGCAGATACATGTTAAAATATACTTTCTTTACTGTTCACTCAAGTTCCTAAACACTTTACTTTTACATGTAGTCACCCATCACACTGAAATAACTTGGTAACAGTAAGATTAGATGGTAAATTTATATTTCTTCAACTAGTCTTCCCTGAAATTGCTTTATTTAATTAAATATTACAAGCTATCTTAATATAGCAGTATTACTTTTTTTAAGAAATATAGTTGTTTCTTTCATTTTTCAAATAGTGTGGTATATTAGATTGGTTTAATACTTTAATACTTGGTTAGATTAAAATATACACTTTCAGCAGTTTGTATTCCCATAAAAATGTACAAACAAAACACAAGGCCATCTACTCAATCAATAAAAATTTTGGCTCAGCATGCCACAAAACACTTGGAGCCAAGTTATATTGTGTATGTTGCAAGCCCTCAGTACTTGTACTTTTAGGGTTATATTTAACAAAGCTGTCCATTTTCTAGAGTATGTTGAAACTTAATGGAGTTTTTAATTTAATATCTTCATGATATGTTACCAACAAATGCATTTGATAGATGATGCATTGGAAATTATGGTAGCTGTGTATTATATTTTCTGAAGAAAACACTCTGTATTTTATTTCTTCTTAAAGGACTGATGGATTTTTTAACCTTTTGCAACATTTCATTTTCAAACAAGCATGGGTCCTATATAATTTTTAAGTTATCATTCATTTCTGTTTGACATTAATTTTTACTATTTTCCTTTATGATGCAACTTTGAATCAATCACTATATAGACTTTATGCAACTTCCATTTCTAAAAAATAGCCATATTTAATAGCCTAGCTACCTTGACAGACTTATTGTGGTACTTATGTTTAATCATTCCTGTTACTTTTCTTCGCCAAACTGCAGCATTTATATTCATAATTTTTTTCATAGAATTATTTCAGATAACATTGTAGAGGTCCACCTCCTCTTTTTCTCTCTGGCAGTTAAACCTCCAGTTGAAAGAAGAGGACATGTCCTGAACGGAACTATTATTTGATTAATGGGTGTGGTTTTATTTTTCTTCTGCTTTTTTTGCTGTGAAAGAGATTTGCACATAAGGCTGCATGCTTATTTACCATGAATTGCCTACTACTTAGCATCAACAGATTAAAAGGTGCAACATTGTGTTAAAATACCATAATTTCCAGTGACATGTAAATAGCAGAAACTGCAACCCATCAAAGTCAATACATGATAAGATATGCAAAGGAATGTCTATCCATGGATTACAAATTACGCTTTTGCCCAGAAATTTCAGAAGAGACATCAGAGAAAATTTGTACCACTTCAGTAATGTAGGCTATCACATATATTGTTTCCCATAGATTGACATTCATTATTAACCTGCTGAACACAGTAGGATATATATGAAAAAGAAACACCCTAGGAGAAAACTGCATAGTCATCCACTTAGATATGGTGACTTCAAACCAAGTGCCTATCTTTTCTTTCATTGAGCTGCAAGTGTAAACTCTAATCTCGCTGACATTCATGGATAAAAGCAGCAATTACAGAAACTTAGTACAAGAATCTTTAGAGGCAGAATATATCTTTCACAAAGATATAGTTGTATATTTATAGCCCAGTTCACCCTCAGACTGCTAAACTGGACTCTTAAACTTGATAAGGCAAAGGCATTCAACAGTCAGTCCAATGGCTTAGAAATAGAGTACTAATTTCATGTGTCTTGTGACAAAACCCTCTGAACACAAAAATACATGAAATCAAACAGCACTTCATTTGGTTGTATCTTGTGTAATGCCTTAAAGATCACAGTTGTCTGTCTCAAGCACTGTTAAGGCCACTGTTAAGGGGAAGGACTTTGCCAAGAGATGAGATAAGCACAGAAGGGAGTGACAGGATGGCACTAACTCCAGGCCTGGTGGAGGTGACATCAGTGACAGGATGGCACTGACTCCAGGCCTGGTGGAGGTGAGATCAGTGACAGGATGGCACTGACTCCAGGCCTGGTGGAGGTGAGATCAGTGACAGGATGGCACTAACTCCAGGCCTGGTGGAGGTGAGATTGGGTACTACATCCTGGAGAATGCATCCGGAAAAAATTCACACTCCAGTAAACTCTGCAAAGAAGCAACTGCTCATATGCTTATCACTAGTCAGACAAAGCTCACCCCAACCTATGGTATGGATAGCATCCATAATCACTGAAGCCCCTCTAAAAAGACCTCTGTGGATACCTGGAATTTGGATGGTAAATTAAGCCACCACTACAGGAGCTTGAGATAAGATTAAGATGGTGCTGTTGTCTGAGTCTTATCTCTTGGGGTAGGTTAACAAAGCTTGGGGTGAAGAATCTATCACTGATAATGACAACAAAGAAAGCAGAATTTATGGGCTCCAGGAAAGCCAGCTCAGCAATTGTGCTGAAATTATGTTCATCTGGATAAAAGGTAGTTCCTGCAGGGGAAGATCATGAGCACTGACTCACAGCCCACTGACCCAAGAAACCCAACTCAAAAGAAGAGAAAAACTAAGGACATAGACTTTACAATCATTACAAGTGAGATAATCACATGACTAATAGAATAAGAGAATAGTGTAGCCAATAAGCATTAATTCCTTTGCTTGCTAAATTGTATAAGTAGTGTATAAGAGTTTTGAAAGACATTAAGGACCCCACTACCAAGAATCCCAGGGTGGTTAAGGACCAGCCGGATGCTGCTGGATTCATGGGTGGCAAATATCTTCTACTTTATATCTCTCTTTCCCCTCTGCCTTTTCCACTTCTTTCTTTCTACCTCACACTGATTATTAAATAAAATCTGTGCTGTTAACTTCAGCATATGGTGTTGTTTGCACCTTAAATAGGGCAGAGACATTTCTCACTGATTGGATCTTGGTAAGCAATACCCAAGAAATGCAAGTGAAAGACAGCCTTCACTGTGATGGCATCATTCTGATTTTCCAGTGCTAAAATCCTAAACATTTTGTAGAGTTAATCCCCAACAATCACTGTTATCCTTATACCAAACAATTTACTTGGAAGCTTAACATTGTCCCCTTTCATTGTTCATCATTCGTCATCCAAAAAGCTAAAGTTTAGTGTCTAATAATGTAAATGTAGCTATGATAATCTTAGTATTAGAAGTTCATAGAAAGGGACTTTGCTTGTTATTAAAGCAGTTTTTTTGTATGTATAAATCTTTCGTTAGCTCTACAAAAAAACTGAGGAAATCAGTTTTATTCAATATTTACAAAATACATGCAACACATAAAATGTTCACAAAAGTATCAGGTATTGATCATTCACAGGTGATTGAAGAATTACATAGTAATGAGGACAGGGCTATCATCATACTGTTAAAATCCCTAAGAATGTGAATTATGTATTTAAATCTAAATGTAGGAGTTGTTCTAAGCCAACAGAAGAGTCACATGCATGAAATTAAGGACACAATTAAGGATTTCCTGGGCTAAAGCCAAATATGTCTTTTGTCCCAAAAAATAAAATTACATTGATTACTCATGTTAAATTTTCATAGCTTTGATGCTGCAGCTACACACTCTGCATATATTATTTGCTGTCATAAGCTTTGCCATCATAAAGTCATGTCATATCCAAATTTCCAAAACTTGTAAATTAAGGACACACTTCATAAGGGAAAACTAGGCTCTACCAAAGGTCAATTAAAGATTTTTCATTGACTTAAATAGGTCCAGTAGCTCGCCTTGGGGGTGTACTCTTTACATGTTTCAATTAAAAACCATTAGAAGAGGAAGAACAGCAATGTCAATAGCATATGGACATTAACTAACCTATCCAGCATGTTTGGAGACAAAGTGCCTTTGAACCTATCAAAAGACTCTTTAAAGATATATTCTGTTCCTTCACCAAGAAATTATCAATATTGTTTACTCTTACAACAGAATAGAGACAAAGCCAAAAACATTCTTTCATTTCTGCTTCAAGGTGCATAGCAATACTATTCAGAAGAAAAACTCTTCAGACAGTACCCTCTTAATTATGATTTAAGCATGTACTACGATTCTGGTTTGCCATGACAACACAATGCATCTTGTGAAGTTACTCTTCTGGTTCAAAAAACTGAGTATGCCCATTTGAGCTAATTCAAACTCATTCTAAAACCCAGAATAAATCACTATTTTCCAAAATGGGATGTAGGAAAAACATCCAAAAGATATGGAAATTTTATTCTGCAGTAACTTAAAAAATATATTATAAACAAAGATGACAGCTCAAACAAAGAATCATAATACATCGGCTATTTCATTTTACATTGATAAAATAGTAACCATTCACTTTAGAAGAAAAGATTCTCAAGGATGTTTGAAGAGGTAATATCAGCACAAGAGAACCAAGTAATGATGCAATATTGACAGATGCAAAATAAAGAAATTGTGGGAGAAAATAATAGAAATAAAAGGATGTGGTTCTGTAGTTCCAATTTTTTACAATCACCCCATTTGGATGATTGATGATGAAATTATTTCACCACATATATACTGGGGCTGGGCAACGACAACAATCTGTGTTCTACACCAGATCAACCAGAGATAGCCTGATAAGCTTGGAAAAAAGACTTTCATGAAATGTCAGCCAGAAATCAGCTTACTAATAAATTAAGAGGAAGACATAATGTTATAGCCAAAAAGATACTTCTACCTCAGCGGCAGAGGTCAGAAGATTTGCAATTTGTGAGCCATCTTTATGATACCAGGAATAGGCACCTCTGTGGTTTTTTTGCCTTGCAAACAGAAATGGTGGAAATTCTTTTTTGTCATGGCACAGAGTAACTTCACCAAAGCGCACAAGATTCTGCTGTTATTGGCACTGAGAAGTACAGCAGTGGTGAACAATTGCCTACCAACAGGAGAACCCTGGAACTTGGATCTGGATTTATCTTCTTGAAGCAGGAGTTTCATAAAGAATATCCCCATATTTGTGAAATTCACAATGTAGATAAGACTACTTTGCACACTTTGACATATCCTGTCTCGAATTAGACCACATCTAGTGCAGCATATTGTTGCAAAATATCCACTATAAAAGTTATTTTTCTTGTAACTTCACAGACCACATGTGTATGACACTGATAGTATGCAAACCTACAACTGAGGACACTGTCAACAATTCAACAAAATAGGCCACTGTTTTGTGGCTTGACAGGATTACAGCAAATTTTCTCTTCCTCCTCTTCCTTCCTTTCTTATAGCACTACTAGACTCACATGGATTTTTTATTTACTTTTCTTCAGGTAGTGACAAAGCTAACAGGAAAAATTTTGACTATATCTCTTCCCAAAGGATTCTATTCTCCCTATTTTATAACAGTTTCTCTAGGAAGTTTTATGTTGTGCTTTGAAATAAACATGCAAAACCAAATTGAAAATAAAACTAATATTAGTAAAATAATCAGACATGCAAGAGGTCTTTTCCTGACTTGGATAAGAAAGCTAAGGAATGGCACATATGTTATGTGTACAGTGAGCAAGATTTTGTACAAATAGCTATTTGGGTACTTTCTAAGAACTTGTTGGTGCAATTAAGAGCATGAGGCTGTGAATTCTTACAGCTCTTGGTGCTTCATTGCTATTTTGCACTACTCCGTCCAGTCTGTGACTGAGTAACCTTGATCCATTGAATTATGTTGTTCTTATTAGGTGTCTGATAAATATAAAATGAACACCTTAGAAAGCTTGTAATGAAGCTGGACTTTCAAGATGCATTTTAGAGGTAGAATTCCCCTGATGTGAAATTTACAGAGATGTGACACAGGTTCTGGAGGGCAATACTCTAGCAATACTACTCAGCCATATAATCTTTGGTAAGGATGGTTACATAGCAATCACCTGCTCTTCACTGGAAAGCCTGGAAATTATGTCTTTCTTGGGTTTTTTGTTGGTCATTTGATTGGTTGATTGGGTTTTTTCTATTATACACTAATGGTGTATAAGAAAAAATTGCACCTGCCTGCATAGAATATATCTGGCCAGGTCTTCAGAGTAGCCAAGATGCTCTTGTATTTCTGGAAGCTGCTAAGTCTAAATTATATCAAGACCTCTTCCATTGGCTCAGAGTACCTCAGGTAAATATAGGCATGAATGCAGCTGAAAGCTTGTTTCAGAAGCCCCTTGGATTGGTAAATATTGTCCTGTGTCTCTTAAAAAACAAGAAAAAAATGGCTAACAAAATCAGTCATCTGGCCTGTCCCAGCATAGCTGTTCAGAAGACAAATTGCGTAGAATCAGGTTTCATGGTACTGAAACAGTATAAGCTCAGATACATTTTATACTTTTATTTCTATGCCCTATATCAATATAAGTAGCTTACAAACAGATGTTTTACTACTCAATTCCCTCTAGATTGCATCCAAGCTACTTATCTTTGTTTAGCTACGTATTGCTGCTAGAGGCATATACAGTCCCCATAATTTTTTAATAACAAAACAAAAAACTTTGACATATTTGTGTATATCATCTGCCATATCAGATAATATTTTCTGTGGCCATGACATTTTAAAAATACCTCTATAATGCTTTGAGCATATAAAAACATGAATATAACAAAAGAAAGTATGACTGCTGAGCAAATACATAGGAGTAACATTTATTATTAACAGCATGCATCTGAAGCTGTCAAGATTTTCACAACTGCAAATAAAACCTAATACTGAGTGCAAGCTAATGCAAGAACATTCCTTAAACTGACTGAAACCTGGGAAAAGATGGAAAAATGAAAAAAGTAATTTTATGGAACTCTTGAACTCACTATGCATTAGTGGTGAACAGAGCAAATAAATCATTTTATATATATGTAATGTGATATACAATAATTAATCCCAAATTACTTCCCACTGATTAAAACCACACTACACACAAAACATCATAATTCCTAATTTTTCCTCTAGGTAAATTATGGGATTTGGAGATGAACAACAGATAATAACAGAATGAAAATACTTTGTTATTTTCTTTAATTTTTTTGTTTGCAGTAGTTCTGAAAGACCTAAATCAAGATTAGGAAAAGCTGTAAAGGTTAGAACAATTGAGCGAGAAATTGGTAATTCATGACATATTTTTCTTTGACAATGTTCCTCAAAAGAGCAACATAGCCAAAAATCATTGCACCTCTCAATAAAATGAAACTTTTACACAATTAGATTCTAGAATTTACAACATGTTTTTAAATTACTTTGCAGAGTTCTGAGGAAAATGACATTTACACAAATAATGAAAATCTCTATTTCTATGTCACAGTTCAAAGAAGCACAGTTCAAATTGTTTCAACCTCAGAATATAGCACAAACACCTCACCAGTATTCTTGTAAAATAATACTGCTTATTGAGAATTCAAATGTCATAACATCTAAGAGTTTAATTTTTCGTAAAACAGATCTGCAATTTAGGGTTTATTACTCTACTAATATCATTATTACCAGAGCACAAAAAACTGGAAATAAATCTCTGTGATGCAAAGCTCTAAAAAACACACAGTAAGAGTTCTCTGTTGTGGTGATTCAGTACAATTAATAGTCACTACAAGCAAATGGAAATAATGGAACACAAACACAGTGGCAAGAAGTCACTTACCAAGGTGAAGAATTACATCATAGAAAGTAGAACACAGGTTTCCTGATTTCTAGTCTTGAGATGCTGAGGACCACTCCAGGTATGTAATATAACAAGTATATCAAGACTTTAATTATGGCAATGAAATTAATTGAGATTTAAGATTACCTATAATTTTAGAACCTTCTCATTTCTTCCCGTTTTTTGAAAAATGTTGTTCAACATTCTACAGTTCTGAAGCAGCACATTAGGTCCTCTAATCTCAGTATCTTTTTTTTTGTTGCCTCTAACCACTATTTCAAAGAGCATTTTATATCTGAGAATAAGAAATATTTCAGCAATATTAAAGACAGCTTGAAGTAGACTGGCCTCTCCTTAAACCAACTCTCTTAAATGAAAGGAGTCTATTCAAAGAGAAACCATAAAGGCAGAAAAGAACAGCATGTCATTAAATGGTGATGCCTACATGTGATCCAGAGACTTGAAGCCCCTCTGCTACCACTGTCACACCCTTCAGACATAATTTTCAACTGGCCACGTCTGTATTTCAAGATGAAATGAAATCATAGCCTCAAGACTACATGGCAGCCCGCATATGACATAGCTGAAGCTAGGAGTCAGCAGGAGCTAACCCTCAGCAGCCATCTGTGGTGCATACAGACCCCGTGATGTAGCCATATAATCAGGCATCGTGTAACCAGACGCAGTCAAGGCAAGTCCTGTCGCATAGCCATACACATTCTTCACACAAACTCTACACACAGGCAGGCACTGGTCGCTTTTACCCCACATCCACACTGCACGAGTAAACTGGCACTTGGAATCTCAAATTTTGAGTCACAGAATTTGGCAAACCAAGACTATCAGTATCACCTTGGATTAATCCAGAAAGAAACACTTTGATGTGGCTACAGTAATAACAGGTGATAGGGAATCCAGTAGAACACATACCAGTTAAAAATGGATAGGAAAAACATAGGTTGATTTTGCAAAGTAAAAGATAAGAGAAGTCTGGAAATCTTATTCTTACAAAACTGTGTTTTAACTTTTCCATGACCTCTATAACATTTGATTTCATTATTCATAAAATTACACATCTCCTTCTAAACTCCATCAGTAGTGAATGGCTCTGTGACAAGTAAAAATAATTAATTAGATGGATAGTCTAAACAGCTAGTGAAGAAATGTCTCCTTTTTTTGTATTTGTTCCAAGCTTTCCAGTCATACATTTCTTAACCTGAGTTCATCCTGCTTTGTAATACAGTTAAGAATGACAGAAGTCCAGGCTTGTGAGTTGCATCTCAGGATGCCAAAAGCAGGAATCACTGAGACATATCCTTCTTTGAATTCCCACACAAATTCAACATCTCATCCACTTTATATTGAGTATAATTCTATGTTCTTTTATCCAGGACTAGTAAGGCAGAGATCTTACCCATGTTTTATATGAGATTAAAAAATCCTGGGATGATGTCTACTTTCAAGTGATCAGGCTATTTCTGTCTTCATATCTTTCCCACTGATCAATGATGATGAATAAAAAAGACAGTCAGCCTTACGAGGTGCTTTTTACAGCTGTGAAGAGTCAATCATTCATATAACTACCTGTAATTAGTTAACAACTGATAGAAATATATTCAGTACTAAATTAAATACATTAATTTCAATTATACTCTCCAACTTTATTTTTCTTAAGGAATAAATAATACCACTCATCATCTGTACTTTATGGAAAAAAGCATGCTTTTCTCTCCCTCCAGCTATAACTGTTTTGATTCCCATCAGTTCAGGTATGTTGGCACCAGAAACATTTTTCTGCAAGACAAAACATGCAAGTCTGGTAGTACTATGTATTTGTTCTGCTCTCTGCTTCTATTCAGTAGCTGTATAAAATCTGCCTCAGATTATCTCACAGACGAATGAGGGATATATTATTAGAATTTTGAAAGCCTATTTTGCTTTCAAAGAGATTTGGAGCTGTTTTGAGAGAAAGCAGGGCTGGAACAGTACCAAATATTCTTTCCTACCACTGAATTCTTTTACAGTTATACTCATGCTTTTTGTAATAATATAGCCATGTTTTAATGCTCACATTATGCCCCTTTGGTCATTGTTAAGTCTTCCCTTATGCTGTAAAACTACTTGTCTGTCATTCCCTATTACAAAAACATTTTAGACTGTGAAAAGTGATACTACTTTTACTGAACTAATGTGAAAGGTAAAGGAAAGGTCACTGGCACCACAGCATGGAGGTAAGCACGGGTCAGCTCTCCAGTGAAGTGGACTGTTATTATTAGCTGCTGACTTATTCTGATAGTGAAGTGGTTTTAAAATGCTGCAGTATAAATTAGAAGGCTTTAGAAGCACAGTGTCAAGAGTGGGATCAACTGGCACATTTTCCGATGCTTAACTTCATAATCCTATTTCCTAACATAGATCTGTGTCCTTCTTTAGCCCCTCAACTATTAAAACATTTATGAGAACTCCTGCAGCAGTAAGGCCTCTGAGAATCTCTTCTGACACCTAACACCTTTGCACCTGCTTTTTTTGGGTTTCACACCCCTCCTGTTAATGTTTGATATTGCATCTTACACCAGTTCCATAACACAGCTGTTGTTTTGCACGGATTGACACTTTGACCACCTGCACTGGAAAACAACTCATCATGAGCTTTAAGCAAATTCAAAGAGAATATAAGCCCTGAGCAAAGCAAGACAAGATTAAATGGAGATGCAACTGAGCCAAGCAATTGGAAAACCCCTTCTGATACTGAAAAATGTATGTACAGAAATGATGGCCCAACTACAGTCAATTGGACTCTTCCTAGTGATTTAAAATGAAAAATTTACCAGAAGTTGGCTTCCCAGTTCCAAGTTAATCCCATAATTATAGTACTTCTGTCTGCTTTGTGGTCCTGAAAAACCTTCACAAATAAAATTCCCTTTTTAGCAAAACTTACAAACATTTTTAATAAATATGATGTGTGGCTCCTTTGCAACCTATAAAAAATCTTACAGACATAAAAATTCAACAGATTCTTTATAGTCCCATTTAATAAGACAGGAAGGACCTGTGGGTGAATTCTCCCAGTGTCTTACTGGATGCTGAAACCACTGGAAAGCTAATGTCTGGTACATTTGATTACATTTTTTATTTATAATTGTCACATGCATTAAAAAAAATAGCAATGAAACAAGACAGGTTTGGAAGCATATGGATTTGAGGAATAATGTACTGGTAAAGCAACCTAACATTTTACATTTCTATAGAGATGGCTGGTCTCCCACCTACCAGGTAATGACTTTGAGATGTGTCAGTCACTGATCACAAAAACAAGAAGTAATATGAAAATGCCCAGTGGGCACTTATTTTGAAGTTTTCACACATGCATAGAGCTTGTGCCCCTGTTTTTCCTGCTAAATGTATGGCTTTGATGAAGAGGACTGGACAGACAACAAAAAGAGGACAAAAGAGACTGAAAATTTTCCAGTTATTGAACCACAGTTTTAAAATATCAATTGGAATTTTATTAATGCGTAAAAAGTTATTTATGTCTGTTCTGGATACCGTTGTGTTTGAAAATCATAGGTGACTAATGTTAGTGCCTAATAAATCCCTGATCGTGTCAAGGGTTTTTTTAAAGTCACACCTGTTAGCATTATTAAACTATTTAAGAGAGAACTATTTATAATTATATTTTTCAGGTAAGCAAAGAAGAGAAATAGCACCAGTTATAACTCCTGTGACCATAGAAAGCCTTTCCAGAGGGAATATGTTCCTGGACCCATAGGTCATCAATGCAAGTAAACTAATTGGTTACCTAAAGATTAGAAGCAACCTGGGCTGCAGTTATCATACACTAATGGAATTCACCGTCCTGAGGGATATGAGTCGTTGAAGAGCAAAGTCAGGACCCTGAGCTTTAGGAAAGCAAATTTCCAGCTCTTCAAGGGCTTAGTCAATATCAGCTCCTTGGGAAACTTATGTCAGGGACAAGGGTGAAAAACAGAGCTGGTAGATATTTAAGGATGCCTTCCATTATGCACAATATCTTTCTACGCCCAGGCGTAAATGATTAGGCAAGGATGAAAAGGGTCTAGAATGGCTAATCAGGGAACTGCTGGTAAAACTAAAGGGAAAGAAGCGAATGCACAGCAAAAGCAGGGACAGGTAGCCTGAGAAGACAATAGGAACATACTCCATTTGTATAAGGGTGGGGTGAGGAAGGCCAAGGTGAAACTATAAGTGGATGTCTGCATCCACTTGGATATGGAGCTCCACAGGCTGCAAAGGCACAGCTGCCTCCCCATGGTCTGCACCATGGGCTCCAACCTCAGTTCTGGCACTTGCAGCGCCTCTTCCCCTTTCTTCTGCACTTGATGTCTGCAGAGTTGTTCCTCTTACATATCCTTACCCCACTCTTCTCTGGTTATAACTACAGCTGCACTATAGCTTTTATTTCATTATTAAATATAACAGAAGCATTGTCACCATTTCTGACTGACCCAGCCTTGGCACTGGCTCTCCCAGACTTGGAGGAAGCTTCTAGCAGCTTCTGATAGAAGCCAGCCCTGTAGTACCATGCTACCAAAACCTGACCATGCAAACCCCACACACTATGCTAAGGCACGCAGAAGACTGGGAGATGTTTCAGAACAGCCAGTGGATCTTCACCAAGGAAAAGTTCTGCCTGGTCAGCCTAGTGGCCTTCTACAGTGGAAAAACTCCATGAACAGGTAAGGAAAGGGTTCATATGTATGGATTTCTGTAAAGCCTTTGACATGGTTCCCCACAACGTACTTCTTTTGAGATGGAGAGAGTGTGATTTGGTGGCTGGAGAGGTCAGTGAAAAAGGAACTGGCTGGGTGGTGTTATCCCCAGAATACTGGTCAATGTCCCAATATCTGGATGGGAGTTGGTGAGAAGGGGTGTGCCTCAGGGGTCTGTATTGGAACAGTGCTATTAAGTATCTTCCTCAATTATATAAGCAGTGGGATCAAAAGGACCCTCAACAAATTTGCAGATGACATCCAGCTGAGTGGTGCAGTTGACGTGTTTGGATGATGTGATGTGATGTGATGTGATGTGATGTGATGTGATGATGTGATGTGATGTGATGTGATGTGATGTGATGTGATGTGATGTGATGTGATGTGATGTGATGTGATGTGATGTGATGATGTGATGTGATGATGTCACCCAGACATATGCAATGTCATCCAGAGGGACCTGGACTAGCTCAGGAACCAGGTCCACATGAGCAGCTTGAGATTTAATAACATGAAGTACAAGGAGCTGCGCTTAGGTTAGGACAATCCCAGCACCAGCACAGGCTGGGGATGAGCAGATGCAGAGCAGCCCTGCCCAGAAGGGCTTGGGGGTGCTGGTGGGTGAGAGGCTGGACATGACCCAGCCATGGGCACTCCCAGCCCAGAGAGCCAAACGTGTCCTGGGCTGCATCCAGAGCAGCGTGGGCAGCAGGGGAGGGAGGGGATTCTGCCCCTCTGCTCTGCTCTGCTCTGGGGAGAGCCCACCTGGAACCTGCATCCAGCTCTGGGCTCCCAGCACAGGGAGGACGTGGAGCTGTTGGAGTGAGTCCAGAAGAGAACAAGAGAAATTATCAGAGTAATGGAAAACCATCTCTGTGAGGACAGGCTGAGACAGCTGGCATTGTTTAACCTGGAAAAGAGAAGGTTTCAGGGGAGATCTCATTGTGACCTTTCAGTTCTTAAAGTGGGCTTCCAGTAAAGATTGAGACAGCTTTTAGTAGGAACTATTGTGATAGGACACGGAGTTATGATTTTAAACTAAAAGAGGTTACAAATCGATTATATAAAGAAGGCATTTTTAACAATGAGGGTGGTGAAACACTGGTACAAGCACTCCAGAGAGGTGGTAGGTATCCTATTCGTGGAAACATTCTAGGGCCCCAGATTGGATGGGGCCCTAGAAACATGTTCTAGCTAAAGATGTTCCTGACCTTGGCAGGGGGTTGCACTAGATCTTTACAGATTCTTTCAAACCCAAACTATTCTATGGTTCTATGATTTTGAAAGGTCTTCATGTCTTTTCTTGCTTATATTAGGACTGAACTGAAATTGCATCAGAAATACAAAACAAGATTTAATTTGATCTTTTGAAAACACAGTGTGTTAAAGTAACCATGAAGCATAACATTTTAATTTCTCAGAATTTCAAAGATCACTATATACAGGATTGACATGAAGATGTAGGTATTCATAGATACTCACTCTGCTTGACAAATTCTTAATATGCTTTAACAGTCCCTAATTTCTTCATTTTGCGCTACCCAGATGATACAGAAAAAATTCTGGTCACTTACTGAGACTCTTCAGATGTAGTATTGAACACTGCTCAAGGCACAATGATGTCAAAAAAAATTTAAATTTGTTTTCTGTATCAGAACACCTAGCAAAAGCATTTCTGTCTCGCTCCTGGTACTGTGGAATGGCTTGTCTGTCCTGTGACTGACAGCATGTGCTGTACTGGATGGTAGGATGGAGGAAATTAGAACTTCTTCATATTCCCTTTCTTCTCATTGAGGTTTCTCTGGGTCACATAGTTGCTGTTGGCTGCAGCAAAACTATTGGCAGAAAAAAAGGAATCCACAACAAAGCTGTCTTTTTGAAATATCAAGCACAGGAAACTCTAATTGTTTGGTTCAGTAAATAATTGTAGAAAGAAATACTTTCTGAAGAAAGCACACCTGAAAATAAGGTCACAGCAGTTTTTCCACAAACTTTAATAATAAAATATATTATTTATAATACAGGGCTTTTTCCTGAAGAAGAATTTTATTGCATAACCTGTATGATGATAATAGTGAGAGGAACTCTATTCAACAGCTAAAATACAAATACCAGCATCATAGTAATGCTTAAATTCACATGCAAAATAGACAAGAAATTTGGAAATAAATCTATCCATCTCCTTCTCCCTGTAACTACTAATATATAGTTTATAGTATAATGACACTGTGGTGAGAGAGGGATTGGATAAGGTACCGGGCATGCCTCTCCTGAGCATCTTAGCTAGAAGAACAAAGTCCTCTCCACCTAAGAATCTTACAAGGTATGTGTCATATCAGGGAGGATTGTGCCCTAGGCCTCATAGTGTACCTTCCTCTGTTAAACTTGGCTACTGAGGTCTGTAAGTATCTGTTTCAAGCTGACTACATAATCATAATGTCATGTAGGTTGACCTTTCTTATGTACACTTATATTTTATTTCAATTTATATTTTCACTCATGTCCAGAGGAAAACATTACTTATTTGCAAGTCCAGCTTATATAGACTTGAACTCCACTGCAGATCCCTAAGCTTTCTCTGCCAAATTTTACTTCTTGTGGTACTAATCAAATATTGATTTTAACTAATATCTCAAATGTTAGACATAATATCTAAATATTTAATTAAATAATATCTAATAAATATCTAAATCTAAAAATGTTAGACATCCAACAATAGAACAAATTTTAAAAAATTGAAAGCTAGACATTGAAAGAGATTGCTCTTCCTTCGCCATAATATGAAATGGTACGAAGACCTAATCCTTGAGAAAGTAAAATATGAGAGTACACATCCTCAATTTTTTTCATGTAGCATCAGATTACCTCATTTTAAGATTTAGTGAGATGACTTACAGAGTGTTGAAAGTGGCCTTTACAAGCAGAGAAAGAGCTTTTTGCTAGAAATGAACAGACAAGTGAGCAATGTGCTTTCCTCCCGATGCTATTGTACAGGGCATGTCCCTCAAGGAACAGTTCCAGAGAACAGTTCCAAATAGAATAGTCCAGGCACTTGGACATGCATGTTTCTTATAGGCTGATACAGCCACTTCATGAGGTGCATTTGGACAAGGATAATGTAATGATTTTGGATGGGATGTCTCTCTGGCCATTACTCTATGTAAAAAAAAAAACCTTAAATAATTTCTACTGGGCTGCATTTGGCCTTTATTACTTCTCACTAAGTTTTACACTGAAGAATACTGATGCCATTCTCACACACTCCTTTAATCTTCCCAGAAGAAACTTTTAAGGACTTGAAAGTCAAATAAAAATTTAACTTTCTAAGAGAAGATAAACATATTTATCAACCTTCTATGTTATTTTTTCTATTGATTGCCGAGTTTTCTCTTTCTTCCTAGTTTGTAAGGAGAAGCCATTCTCCTACTAAAACAGAGCTTGCACATATTTGCTTTATTATAATCTCCAATTCCTAGTACTGACTCCACATGAGAGACACAGCCAACCCTTATGAGCATTTCACTGGATTAACGGATGTTAGCAACAATTTTATTGGACAATAAATGATATAATCTAACTTGTGGTCATTAATACTTGTATTGCTTGTCCATGGCAGTGTGCTGGCAGTGTGGGGAGTTCAGGGGAAGATGCTCTGCAGAAAGACACCAGAGGCTGCCCTAAATGGATACCAACAATTCCAGATGGCTCCAAGGGACCAAGAACAAGACACAGCAAAATTCCTCAGCAAAGTGTGTGGTGCCACTCTAAAAACTGATTTAAGAAAGAGGGAAAGATCCACCAGAGAAAGGGACAAAATAAAAAGAGTGAGAAAGAACAGAGGAAATACCAAGTCAAAGCAGGAGGAAGCAGAGGCACTGCATGGTGGAGTAGATTTCCACACTACAGCTCATGGAAGACTCATCCTGCTGCAGATGGATATTCCTGAAAAAAGCTCAGCCCACGGGGACCCCCATGACAAGGAGAAAACAAAAGTGTGAGGATGAAGGAGAAGCAGCTATAAACCACTGTGTTCTGGCTATAACTTTCCTTACCATCCTGCACTACTCAGGGACGGAATAGAAATCTGCAATTAAGTTGACCTTGGGAGAGAGGGGAAGATTTTTTTATTGTCTTTGTTCCTTATAACTGAAATATATGTTGACAAATAATTATCTTCCCAAAGTACAGTCTGTTTTGCCTACAAAAGTAAATGAGAAACTCTCTCCCTGTCTTTTATCTTGAACCATGAGATTTCTCAAAATATTTCCTCCCAACATCATGCTGAAGAGGGGGATGAAGTGATCAGACAGGTAGGCATTTGGCTTTTCAAAGCTAGCCCAGCACTATTTTTCTGTTTTCCCTTTTTAGACTGTTAAGACTAATTCAATATTTTAATTTATTAAACACTTACCTGCTAATCACTATTTGTCTGAGTGTCAACATTAGACACCTGTTATGTCAGCAAGGATTCTGATGCATTTGTTCTGCATAATATGAGCCATAGTGAGTATGCTAAAGGCCAAACACTTTGCAGCATTTCACATCATTCAACAAAAGTGTTCCTTTAATTGTATGTTCAGCTTCCAAAGCTGCCCTTGAAATTTTGATTCTGAGAAACTGAGTTTATAATCTAAATAAGAAGAGCTTGTGTAGCCTACCTCCCAGATCACTACAAATATAAATTGAGTTTCAGCCTCCAGAGAAACACAATAAATAATGCCAATATTTTTCTTCTTCACCTTTTGTACCATACTAATATGATGTTGCTTGCAGTTTTTACTATTATATATAGTTATTTGCACAACTCCAATTTTTTTCCCTAAGTTTTAAGTGAACAATTAGGCCATAACCTACACTCACTTTTGCGGCTTTCAATTTCATTGAATAGGAGACTTTAGGAAGGAAACAATATTTTAGAGCTCTCCAAAAGAAACATCGGTCTCTCAGGCTCAGCGCTGTAAAGACTTTTATGCACAGGTAGGTTTCCATGCAAGGGCTACCCATAATGCATAAACATGGGTAAATCCTTCCACTACAAGACATATGTAAGCAGCTGGGAAAACACTCAGTGGTTTTAAAACAGCAGTGACTGGGAGTAAACTTACCATCCACATGTTTGAATATACTCACATATTCTCACAATATCTTATATTCTAAGATGATTTTGTTTAATTCATTTGCCTATTCAGGACATATGATTTCCTGATTACATTATGGTTCTTTTTTATTAGTTAAATTCTATCTGTTTCAGTCACTGATTTTGCTATCCAAAGGAGAAGAGGCAGGAGAAAGGACACCTGCACTGGTTATTCTGTTGTTAGCATTTATTTTCCAGGTGCATTTATTGTGTGAAGGTTCACTCTTTGTTTCCATTTTGTTCACTCATTTTTTAGCAATTCTTTTTAAATAAACTTCTTTACTATGAAAATTCAGTGGAGAAAATTAATTACTATTACTTTCCTCAGAAGAGAACATAAGCAGGGCTAAATCAGATCTCACATAAGTTTAATCCACTCCAACATTGCCAATGAATTACCAGTAACAGATGTTTAGGGAAAAAGTAGGAATCAGTAAAGAAGAGGCTGACACTTTTCCCTGAAGGTTCCTCTACTCACCCCCCAGAAATCAGGATATTAAGAACCTGAGAAATACAGATGACAGCAAAAATTGTGGTTAGGTACCAGCCAATGATTTTATTTCCCCCTGACAATAAGTCTCAGAGCAGCTGTGGCAGAGAGCAGTTATGCAGCCAACAGAAAGAAAATAATGCTGGTGCATGCCTGGGAGTTCTTTTCTCAGTCTATTATACATTCATGGCATTCCTCACATGTAATATCCTTTGAGAGATATTTGTGCTCATAGCAAAATGCAGTGCTGTTTGTAGAACTTTCCATACAGTTTTTAAACTTAAACAGACAGCGGGAACAAAGTGTGTATGTGAATTTGACTACCAAGATGTATTTTATTTTTACAGAAAACAGCTATTTGCAGCCTTCTGCTTATTACCACAGCCAAATCCCCTTTAGGATCCTGTCCTCTTTAATATATCAGAATATATATAAGTAAAATTTAGTTACTGGAAAACCAAAACAAAGTACCTTGGCCCTATTTAAGTGCTTTTAAGGCATTTTCAATGATATTACTAGTAAAACATTATTGTTAAAAACTTCAAGGAATATGATTTAATCTGTTAGGAAAAGATTTGAACACTGTAATAAAATACCTTTTACGCCAAATAAAAAAGATGGAAACAAACATAGATTGTTATCTTACTTCAAATGGGAGCTCTGTTATTTCCATATTTCCAGACAAATCCAGTTTTTCTAGATTTTCACAATCACCCAGTTCAGGAGGAACTGACTTCAAATTATTGAAACTCACATTGAGCACTTTGAGGTTTTTTAAGCAGCCTGTGAGGGTAAGATAATTCAAATCAGTGTACTTAAAAATAAAAGAAAGAGAGAGAAAGCAAAAATAAAAGGTATACTCAGTTAAGCACAGAAAAAGCTCCTTATTGTGATGATGAATAAGATTAATAAATATTTTCTGCAGGGATCATTAACATTTTGAGGGGCAATAGTGCCCTTAATCAGCAATGCTTTTGGAGAGAGTTTGAAAGGAGACAGCAAAGACATTCAAACATCTTGTTTCTTCTAACAATGAGATGCCTCTTGACCTCATTTGAAACTAGAGAAGTTGGCTTTTGGCTTCGCCAAAATGTATTTACCTACCAACGGAAACACATCTTTGCAACTTTTATACAACCTCCTCGTTGAGAACAATGACTCCTACTAAACTCACATCAAGAATTCTGTCTTTAGTATCCTGCATAACACACTTTTGATTATATAATGGATGGGTGCATGTGTTTCATTATTTTCTTTTTTGTGATTTATCATATCTACTGGCTTAATTTAAAGGCCATTATAATATTCTATGCTACATTTACTAACAAAGATTTTTGTTTCTTCAAATTATAACTTTACATAATTGTGAACAAAAAGAGGATTAGAAACATAATTAAAATGCAATATCCTGAAAAAAAAATGCAAGTTATTCTGTGAAAAAATCAAACTGGAAGATATTTGAAAGTATCAAACAGCTAATGTGGTAGCTAAGGAATCAGTGAATACATAACAAAATGAGAACATTTTTTGGAAAGCCTGGTTTTTGTATTACATGAATAATCACAGAATTGCAGAATCACAAACGGTTTCATTTGGAAAGAACCTTCAAAAATCACCTAGTACAAGGCCTTGTCCAATCTGTCTGAATACTTCCCATGATGAGTCATGCACAATTTCTCCAGGCATACTGTTCTAATGTCACATCACATTCATCATAAAAAATTTCTTAGGTCCAATCTACACCTACTCTCTTTCCATTTGAAGCCATTGTCCCTTGTCCTGTCGGTACAGGCACTGGTGAAAAGTCTCCTCCTACCTTTCTCATAAGTGCACTTTAAATGTTGAAAGGTGGCAATAAGGTGACAACAGAACCTTCTCTCCTTCAGTCTAAACCCTCCCAACTGTCTCAGCTTTCCTTCATAGAAGTGTTCTGGACCTCTGGCAATCTTCACAGCCCTTCACTGAAGCCATTCCAGCAGGCTCATGCCTTTCTTGGACTGGAAGCCCCAAGACTGGATTAAGTTTTCCAGGTGGAGTCTCACTCGCTTCAACATACTGGTCGCACAATTTTTGCTCAAGATACCGTTAGCTTTCTGGGCTGCAAATGCACATCGCCAGCTCACATCCAATTCTCATTCACCAGTATTCTCAAGTCCTTCTCTGTGGAGCTGTTCTCAATCCATTCACCCCCAGTCTGCACCAATATTAGAAATTCTCCCAGCACATGGGCAGGATCTTGTACTTTCCCCTGTTGACTTCCATGAAGTTCACATGAACCCACCTCTCAAGTTTGTCAAGGTGGTCCTGGATGGCATCCCTTCCTGTAAGGATATTAACTGTATGTACTCAGCTTGTTAACATCTACAATATTTCCCTCTATTAATTTATTTTCCTGTGGTATTCTCTTCTACCCAGGGAGAGAATACAGCATTTAGGAGGAAATGCAGAAGTAAGAAACACAAATGCATTCAGCAGTTGGCAACTCGGAGAGAACAGTCTCATTGTCAACAAGTTTTCAAAGCAGACTAGATATTTTCAATGCAAGAGAAGACACAGCAACGAAAACAATACATAAATCAGAGTTCCAGGTCTGGCCAGGACAGGACTAATTTTTCCAGTAGATGATAAACGGCATGGCCAGGACCCAGACATTATTCTATACCACCTCACATCATAGTCAGGAGTGGGAGAAAGAGACTTTCATCCAGCAAGATGGGGTTCTGGTTTGGGCAAGTAACCATGGCGAAGGGAGCTGCCTGATTTATTAATTTTCTATTGTCAGGGTTTTTTTCTGTGTGAATGTCGACTTTTCTTGTAACTTCTGTAATTAGCATTGTGGTTGTTACTGTACATTTCATTAGCTTACTGCTGTTTCTGGTAAATTTTTTCTTCTGTCAATGTTCAATCTTTACTTTTTGTTCCTCCCATTCTCCTCTCGAGAGTGCTACAGAAAGAGGAAAAGGGGAAAGCCAGGGAGCAAAATGGAGTTGTGCATGGTTTGAGGAGTCTTGGGGGGCCACTGAATTGGGGGTACCACCTAAATCATAACAGTCAGTCTTCTATTTATAACCAAGTTTTTTTAAGAATCTGGTGTTTCATTAGATTTGGGTGACACTGTAGAATACAAAGAGTCCTCACAGTGTCATAGTAGTGTTCTTATCCTTAAGACATTAACATTTAGTTAAACTTCCAAAGCAAATGTTGGCTTAGAGTTGTTCACCTTTTGCAATCTATGGAAATCCTCACCAGCGGGTATTTAGTGCTTCCACAGAAAAGGACAGAGAAGAGACATAAAGAGTAGAAAGTCCTACATTTTTTTCCCTGAGTAGTTGCTGTTGCCAGGGCCAGAAACACGCAGTTTTATGCCAACACTAGCAGTTGCCAGATCACTCAGCATTTTACATAAAACCCACAGTTTCCCTTGGACACAACATTGTCTTTAAATGATGACTGGACCACCCAAATCATCTCACATGTGGCAGACAAGGCATATATTGTGATAACTATGTTACATTAATCTCAACAAGTTATAACAACGAAAAACACAGGGTCTTCCACCCAGCTTCCTTCCAGCTCTAGCTCTGCCAGAAACTGAGGTGTATTTCAAAATTCAATTTTCCTTTTAGGATAGTGACCTTGTTTTCCTTTACTGTAAGCTGCTGGTTTAGTTAAAATAGAAGAAAAGATTTCTGTAAGACTACAACAGGCATTGTTTTGCCAGTAGACTCTTATCTGACAAGGGTCATGGGGATAATAAAACAAATTTAATTGTGTCAACATGTGAACTACATTTTAAGCACCTAAAAATTATAGAAGTTTAGTCTACTGATCAGGAAACCTCACCAGGTTTAGTATCATAATGTAGATGAAGATATTATATCACGTGTTAAGTGTCATAATCATGAATTTACCACTTCATTGCAACAAAATTATGACTGAGACAGAAATGCCTTAAAACTAGAGAATCAGAAAATCAGAATTTACTTCCTCAACCAACTAATCCCTTGTTAAAGGAGAGCAAATCCCATTGGAATGAAAGAAGAACCATTTATTCATTAGCCCTGGAATGTTTTGCCTGTTCTTTCAGCACTGGAATATTGTACTGGTTCTATCTGGAATGGAGTTAGTGCTTCTCATAGCAACTCATATAGTGTTATGTTTTGGATTTATAACCAAACAATGGTAATAACTGAACAGTGGTAATACTGCAATTTTTTTTTTCTCACTCTGATTCCCCAGTGAGTCAGCTAGGAGTGGGCAAGAGGCTGAGAGGTGACAAGGCTGACACATTGGATCCAAACTGACCAAAGGAATATGCCATAAGTCACATTCCACAGTAAAAGCAGGAGACAGAGGTGGAATGGGAGTGAGTTTTAAGATCTCTATTGCTTAGAGACTGAATGTGGATCAATTTGCGGTAAATGTTTTTGCATCACTGATTTGTTTACTTCTTTTTAAACTCTCTTTGTCCTGATGCATGAGTTTTCTCACTTCTGCCTTCCCCTTTCTCTCCCCCTCCTCCTGTGGGAGACAGGACTGCAGGGGGCTAAGCAAGCTGTATGAGGCTTAGCTGCCTACAAGTGCTAAACCACAACAGACGTTGCTAATTTTTCAGTCACTGAAAGTTCTGCCTCTCAGTTCCATTAGTAATTGAAGAACTAACTACTAATGGACTACTAGGCAAAGCATCTGGTGTTACCGACATGATAGTCACTGACTCATCTAACTCTGCTCAGGTGGTCACCTCTGATGCATTAGAGACTTGGAGCAGAACCATGAAATCACAAAAATATAGCAGCCTTTCTGGGTAGTGGGAGGCACCCAAGCACAGCTTCTCTGCCTGGTTTTCACAGCACCTAACAGGAATGTCAATGTTCCCAGTATGGTTTGCGGGTATGAGAAAAAAAATAAGTAAAAAATTAATCACATTTTTTCTTGTCATATATAGTCTCTCTCTAACACAACAGAAGGGCACTAGAGATTCTACAGTCAATTTACAGTAATTGCTGTGACTAAGATTATGAAAATTACTGGGAAAAGGCATGAGTCATGCAATTGAATTTTATCTCCATAACAAATGCAGGACAACATAGATGAATGGGATGAAGCTTGCCAAGATCTGCCTGCAGGGAGCAATCTCTTGGAATTCTATAGGGGCTATTTTTCACCTCTGGGCTCTTCAGTTGATTAAGTTATGCCACCTGACAAGTGAGCAGTAGTCAAACAATAACACGCCCTCTAGGGCAATAAGAAACATATAAGACTAACCAGGATATCCTGGATAAAATCCTTGTATGACCACTTCACATAATCACATTTTTTTCATTTCTAACATTTCATTTGAAAAGTAGTTTATTTTTCATATCTGCTGCTGTTATGGTACTATTAGAAGTTACTGAGTTTCTCAATTTTCTTCATTTGGAATAATTTCAGATTGCTTGCCTAAATTTATTTGTAGAAGTTTTATAAACTTTATAAACATCCATTCCTTTGTCAAGTTCATCTTTCAATAATTTTTTTTCTTTACCTGGTGTTTACTTCTGATGTTTTCATAGTTAACAGATATCTCAGAATTAATTTTACTAGTCTGAATAAGCCATTTTTTCTAGTCTCTGCTGACAAAATAAAAATTCCCCTCCTTAAATGGTCCTAATAGACTTATTTTGCATCTGTTCTCATCTAAAATTACTGAGTAGTCCTCCTGTGACTGTTAGATTTGGAATTTCATTTATTTCATTTTTTGCATTTAATGATCTCTGACATGCTGCACGAAAACTGAATACATGATCTTGAGCTCTGCAACTATGAATTTAATCTCTGTATTTTTTTAGAATCCTATCTGCTCATCAGCCTTACCATATTTCCACCTGTTTTGTAGTGACAACACACAGACAAACTGTGTCAGAAAATTTCAGTAACCCCATTCCTGAAAATTGCTAAGTGTCAAGACTGATCCTTGAGAAAATCCACAAATAACCTCCTTCATGACCAACATTTTCTCTTTCCAAGTAAACATATTTTTGCCTCTGGTTTAATTGCTCATTTTACAATTGTGGCATCAAAGTGCCTTCTGTTACAGTCAAACATTCATTTTCCATAGTTCTCTGTATCAAACTGGTCATGGAATACCAGGTAGACAAGATCTACTGCTTGAAGCTCAGTCATATTTTCGAAAGATAGAAACCAAATGAGTTGGGAACAACTTGCTTCTCCTTTATAAAATTTTTATTTCAGCCTGGTTTCCATTCAGCACCACATCTCTGATTCCTTCCTGTAAATAACTATTTACGATGTTTGTAACAAACAACATAGATAAGGATAGAGTTAGGTTATATAAACTGTCAGAATGGTAATCCAGATTACAGAGTGAAACCTGCTAGGCAAACTTTGTCAGAGAGAGCACAAATGTGTGACTATAAAAAACATATATGAAAACTAAAGATTCTCAAATCCTGCATCTTGATTTAAAGTACACAAAATTGTGGAGGGATGAATCTCAAAATATTCTTCAAATACCACAGACATTGCCATTTGGAGGAGGGGGAAAAAGAAGGGTGTTAAGGCAGTATGGACTTTCACAACCCTGAAACCTGCATCTAGGGGCTTATTTATGTCTTCTTAATGCAGAAGTTATCCACCATCTTTGGTAGGGTGCCCAGTAAAATCAGGCTTAATGAGCATGTAATACAGCTCTTTAGGAAGGCAGAGAGGAGGTGACACCTCTTCCATGATTGTACAAATGCAAAACAGGATTTGACTCCCACACATGTTACTTATACATTCATATAATATTCAAGCACAACTTCTGAATTAAAAGCAATAATAGTAAAATCATTGCTGTACAATGCTCCTTTTACCTATGCTTCATGTTGCTGAATTTTCATTCAAAAAAGTATGTAAATTCTGGAATTAAGCAGATAACATTTCTGTGTTTTGCATGGAGAGGCAGTAAAAGCCAAAATTAAATCCATGGCCACCCTAAAAGTTTCCCAATTAGTATTTCTTCTTTAGATGAGAGATCCAGTGTCATAGTTGTTGCATATATTCACAGCTGAAATTTTTAATTCATTTTTTAAAGTCTGAATTGGTAATTAAATTCTGTAATTTCTTATGAGCAAAGCAGCATTCTAACAATGCTAGTACAAATTCACCTTTTACACAAGCCTACATTAGTGGTTCTAAAAAGGTGTCAGAGACAAAACAGAGATGAGGTTACAGAATGCCTTTATCATCTAAAGATCCTATTAAATGTAGATCCACTTGGAAAATGCTGGTAAACTTTTTACATTAATCTGCAAGCATAGAATAATTGAAATATGGAATATCTTGGCTTGAAAGGGACCTTGGAGATCATCTAGTTCCAGCCCCTCTGCCATGGGCAAGGCCAGATTTCACTAGAGACCAGGGTTATCAAAGCCCCATCCAGTCTGGTCTTGAACACTTCCAGCGTTGGAGCATACACAGCTTATCTGGGCAATAATTGCCTGATCACTCTCAGAGGAAAGAACATCTAATATCTAAACTAAACCTACCCTCCTTAACTTTATGGCCATTACCCTTTGTCCTGTTACTACATGAGCTTGTAAACAGCTATCCAGTTATTTTTATAGACTTCCTTCAGGTACTGAAAAGCCACAGAAAGGTCACCCCAGAGCCTTCTTTCCTACACGCTGGACAAGCTAATTTCTCTCAGCCTGTCATCTCAGGAGAGGCCCTCGATCCCTCTAATCACCTTTGTGTCTCTCCTCTGTTATCATTCCAACAGGTTCACGTCCTCCCTGTGCTGGGACCCCAGAGCTGGATGCAGGTTCCAGGTGGGCTCTCCCCAGAGCAGAGCAGAGCAGAGCAGAGGGGCAGAATCCCCTCCCTCCCCTGCTGCCCACGCTGCTCTGGATGCAGCCCAGGGCACGTTTGGCTCTGTGGGCTGGGAGTGCCCATGGCTGGGTCATGTCCAGCCTCTCACCCACCAAGCCCTTTTCAGCAGGGCTGCTCTGCATCCGTTCATCCCCCAGCCTGTGCTGGCCCCAGAGTATGCCTCAACCCAAGCACAGCACCTGATTCTTGGTGTTGTGAAACCTCATGAGATTCACATGATCCCTTTCGTCCTTTCTGCTTCCTTCTAAAATGTGCGCAACATTTTCGATCTTTCAGTCCCCCGGGACTTTACCTGACTGCCATGACTTTCAGAGAGTGGCTTAGTGGCTACATCAGGCAGTTCCCTCAAACTTCTGGGATGCATCTCATCAGTTTTCACTGACATTCAGGCTCCTCAGATGGTCATGAACCTGATCTTTGCTTACAGTGCAAGTGTCTTAACTCCCCCAGCTCCTGCCCTCAGTGCCGTCCACTCAGGAAGTGTGAGAAGAGAGACTGCCATTGAAAACTGAGTCCAAAATGTCCTCATAAAAACAGTCAACTTGCGACACCAGTGTTTAATACTGCCTCTCCAAAGGGAGGGTATGAACAAAATTTTCCTCTGTTTCATACAAGATTGAGCTGTTGGAAAAATCACATTGAATTCTTAATAAATGACAAACATAATAGATGAGTTTGCAGTTCCTCAGAATAGGCATTTAAGATGAGAATATGTATTTTCTTCTTGGAAACTCACAAAACACATTGGGAATCTTATTAATAGAAAAAGCTATTTTCGGTATCAAGAAGTCACCTAAAATCCTATTACTAATACTTTTCCCTTCTGAATTCTAGAAAATTGAATTAACGATATGAACAAAGGAAATTTTATACTGTGCCTAGAAAAGAGACAAAAATTTCCTGATTTCTTAATAAAGTATGCCTCAAAAGCAGTTATTTTTAGTCCTAAATACTTGGAAAATCAAAAATGGGAGAGGACACAGTACAAATATTTTATTAACAGCTCTTTGAGAAGTATAATTTACAGGACAAAAAAATCCCAGTATAACCTTACAGTTCTGTGCCAGTGTAAAGGCTTTGGCAACATATGAAACTCCAGTTCACTATTTCCTATGTGAATGTGAGAATATATTGTTGGATAGTTTCAGTTATAGCAATTACTAATGTACTAGCACTATTTTACATGCAGGAATTGCACTGCAGCCACAGAGCCAAAGCTAAAGCTGTAATCTCACTCAGAAGATAAAGAAAATCCCCTGGCTACACCTCATTCATGATTTTTTCTCTGTTATTCCTAGGCAAACCATTTTAAATAGACAATGCCTTTCTTTCTCTTTTCTTTTTTCTTTTCTTTTCTTTTCTTTTCTTTTCTTTTCTTTTCTTTTCTTTTCTTTTCTTTTCTTTTCTTTTCTTTTCTTTTCTTTTCTTTTCTTTTCATTTTTCTTTTTCTGATAAAAATATTTACTATTACACAAAAACTATCAAATCAAAAGTATTTTCAGCTGTCTTCTGTTACAAATATGTTGTTGTTCATGTACATATATGACTATAAAAATGTGATAGGAAATATCTGAAAATAGATTCAACTCCTTCTTCCCTCGGATTCAGAGACTAGCATTATCTTCTAAATCTAGTAAAACAGGAATATGAACATCAATATTCCAGAAGTCCAGAAACTTCTACTGCAGCAATTATTCTTTTCACTGAAAATATTCTTATCACCTGATGTTCTCTTATACCTTTACCTCTTGTGAGAATCAAAAGTTGTCATAATATGCCTCACCAGGTTATCCTCTGCTGGATGATTTGTTGACCTAAAGTTGACTTCAATTCTGTCTGAAGATTAAAGACTCAACAAGATGCATGTCACTGCCAACATCAACTATCTGTCATTGCTTTCAAGTACATTTGAGCTGTGATATTTAACTAGTTATTGCTATTTTGTAAGCAGAAGACAAAATGATGAATACCTTAGCACTTAACCTTTCCAGACACCTTACCTTTGATTTAACACTCAGTCCTCACTCTTTGCTTAGAGCTCCAAAATCAAACCCACATCAACAACTTTCCTTGTGAAAATTTAGTAGATAAGTTGACTTGTATATTAGTATACTTAAAATATTAAAGATTTTACTTAGAAGCAGTATTCAACAATTTCTAATCATCCAAGACCTTCCATAATATTGCATTATGAAAATAATTAACATTTCCAATACACATTTATATGCATCTCTGTATGTATATATAGTACATGAAATAAAAGCACAGCTATTTGCAATTTGCAAGCATATCCCTTTACACATAAACAAAGATAGCATTACAAAAATTAAGACAAAGCTCCTCTGTAATTTATGCCATAACAAAAAGAGCAGTTCCAGTGCCTTACTAACACGTGGCCTATCAACACACAACATTCAATAAGACTGAAAAACATCAGGAAGTTTTGGCAAAAAAATTCTGAACAGTCTTGGAGTGGATTTTTGTATTGTTTAATTTTAGACAACATGAGTGATTATGCATTATTTTCTGGGTAAGCTAGAATTACTACTGCAATATATAATTATATATAAGTTACATGTATATATATATACAGATATATATATTAGATATAGATATAGATGATATAGATATAAATATAGATTAGATATATAATATATATATATATATATAAGTAATATCTATAGCTTAGCAAACCTCTAAATTTAGTTATGCAGTGTCTAATGTTCAAATATATGTTTCCACTGAGGAGTTACTAGATTTAATGAATCATGAAAAATAAAATTTTTGAACAAAAGTTCTCGGGTGAGAGGAGGATGATGAGTGCTTTAATACCATGTCTAAGGGAAGCCCTACAAAAAAGCATTTTCTAACATTCTCTGTCCCTTCCAGGCAAATATTTACATTAAAAAACAGCAACAAAAACATTGAAAGAAATAAATAATGGTTATAAACTAGCGAGATAAACATATTGGAGGGAAAGTGAATAAATGGGAATTACATAAAAGATACTGATGAGTAGAAATCCCATCATTTTAATGCAGTTGAAAGAACAGTGATTCCTACTGGAAACAATGAGACCTTTTTCCTTGTTTCCCAAAAAAAGTCTAATAAAGGCTCTGCATTACCTTCTACTAGAACAACCTACTTGTCCCCTGGTCATCAATGGGGTTCCCCTGGACTCAGTGCTGGGGCCAGCCCTCTTTAGAGTCTTTATTACAGAATCACAGAATCACTGGGCTGGAAGAGACCTTCAAGATCATTATGTCCAACCCAGATCATCAAATCCAGCCCAAAGATCATTGAGTCCAACCCAAAGTCACTATTGTTGATCTGGATGTGGAGATCAAGTGTCCCCTCAGCCACTTTGAAAACAACACTAAATTGGGCAGGAAGATTGATCTATAGAGGGTAGGAAAGTTATTCAGAGTCATCTGGACCAGCTGGACAATGGCCCAAGAGAAATTATATGAGCCATGTTCGGTTCTTGGGTCACAATATCCCCAGACAGCACTACAGACTTGGGAAAAAGGAGCAGGAAAGCTGCCTGGCAGAAAAGGATCTGGGGATGCTGGTTGAAAGCCAGTCAAATACGGCCCAGCAGTGTGCCCAGGTGGCCAAGAAAGCCTGTATCAAAAACAGTGTGGCCAGCAGGACCAAGGAAATTGTTGTCCTATTGTACTTGACATTGGAGAGACCACACCTCAAATCCTGTGTTCAGTTCTGGGCTCCTGTCCTGGTTTTGACCAGGAGAGGGTTAAATTTTGCTGCTGCTGGGAGGGGGCATTCCTAATACCCAGAGGTTATTCTGTATCACCTCACAGAGTTTTTCAGGGGTAGGAGAAGGGGTCTCTCCTGGTCAAGTAAGTGCAGTTGGGTATCACTGCTTTGCTCTGTAACTGACATTCCAGCTGTTGCTAGTAAATTGTTCTTATCTCAATTCATGATCTTTACATTTTCTACCTCAAATTTTCGTCTCCGCATGGCTGAAAGGGGAGGGGAGAGGGAGAGAGGAATGAGTGAGTGACACATGGTTTGGAGTGCCTCAGTGGGAATATTAAATTAGGGAATACCATTTCTAATCCACAAACCCGAGACACTGAGGTGATGCAGAGTGTCCAGAGAAGGGCAACAGAGCTGGGGAGCACAAATTTTATGAGGTGCAGCTGAGGGAGCTGGTATTGTTGATCCTGGAGAAAAGCAAGGTGACCTTATCACTCTCTACAACTGCCTGAAAAGTAGGGTGTAGCAAAGTGAGGGTCAGTCTATTCTCCCATGTAAAAAGTGGGAGAAGTGAAAAGATGAGAGGCAATTACCTCAGGTTGCACAAGGGGATGTCTAGATTGGATATTAGATGAAAAGTTCTTCACTGAAAAGTTGGCCAGGCATTGGAACAGGCCACCCGAATAACAGGTAAAATTACCATCCTCGAAAATGCTAAAAAAAATGTGTGCATGTGTCACTTAGGTACATGATTTAGAGATGAACACCCTGGGGATAGGTTTATGGTTGGCCACAATGATCTTAGAGGTCATTTCCAATCTTAGCAATTCTGTAATTCTGAGATCTGTATTCATGCTTTTATTGTAGAAAGATATTTAATAGCATTAGTGTTTGAGTTTTTTCGGAATCATTTTCATTAGCAGTGCATAACATTATAAGAATAAAAAAAAATTTTCCTGCTTCTACCTGCCTCAATGGTTAAGCAACAACCCCTTAAAACTCTCTGTTCAATGACTTAGGGTAGCATCTGGCAGGAAACTAGCAGCCTTTCACCTTTCTTCCATGCTATTTCCACTTTCTTCCAAACTATGTCTTATAAGGCATTTGTCCATTAAACTCACTGACCTATATGAGTTCTGCAATCGAAGTGCTGATAAAATAGTTAGTGTTCATTTTATGTCCATTATGTCCTGCTTGTGTCTTGTTTACCAGCTGTTAGTGTGTTTAGATGCCAGGCTGAAGCTATAAAATAGAACTCAATGTCTATGTAAAATTTTCTTTCTAAAATGTAGTCTTAGTAAATAAATCAAAAGCATGAGTGTTACTTGACTAATAGAATACTAAAAGAGTAGAAAGTTCTAGCTCAGATTTCTGTGTTTCAGGAGGCTCCTCCTCTTTCAGTTTTTTCTTAGCTAAACTTTTGATATCAAGAGAGGTGAGGTTTTCAGTCATTAAACTGTTCTCTCTTAATGTACATAAGAAATGGCACTCATGGGAAAAGCTAAGGACTGCTGTATTCAAATTAAAGGCTGAGGTATCAGTACACCTGGGTGCATGAGCTCGACGCTGGCGAGCCCACAATGGGCCCAGTTTCTTCAGCTCTCAAACATGCCACCTGTTACAGCTATATTTTTTCATTGTAAGAATAGTAAATCCCTCTCAATACCAATACAATCTGTCAAACAAGCTTTTCTACTGTAAGACCTAAAAACATAGGTGAGGCAAGCATTAAAATTATTGTTATGTAGCTTAAAATGGCAAGGGCCAAAGTATTTAAGCATTGAGAATTTGTTTCTCTAAAACTTATAACACCAGGTTGAGTAGATTTAGTTTAGATATCACAAAGAAATTCTTCACTGTAAGGGTATTATTGACGCACTGGCACAGGTTGCCTAGAAAAGTGGTGGAAACAATGTCCCTGGAAACATTCAAGGCTGGGTTGGAAGGGGCTCTGACCAACCTGGTCTAATGAAAGGTGTCCCTGCCCACAGCAATGGGGTTGGAACTAGAAGACCTTTAAGTCCCTTCCAATTCAAATTTTTCTATGAATCAATTACTCTATATGTCTTTAAAAAATTAAGATCATTATTGAACTCTTAAAAAAATTAAAATGTATATTTTTTGCAGGATTCTATTTTTTTGTTCCTTTTTCCCACAATCTTATTTTCAATTCATCTTGTTTGAGGCTTAAAATTCTCTAATATTTCTATTTTTCTTAATCTGTAAGACATATAAAACACCACCTGTTCCCAGAAACTCTCCATCTATTGAATACAAGCAATAACTGCCTTAGATAACAAAAATGTCCTAACGTTTTCCTGTACCATATTCATAGCTCTCAGTGCAAATTTGCAAGTATAATTAAAGCCAGAGAGATATAAAAATGTAGTGGGGACTGTTCAGTGTAAATGAGGAAGACAATTACCAGTAAATTAACAAGAATATCCATGGATGCTCATTTCCCTGCAATAGAGTTAAATGGTATGAGTATAAAATATCTGAATATCTTGGACCAACTCACCAATTTCTGCTGGAAGATGGTTGATTTGATTTTTTGACAATTCCAGTACTCTCAGATCTTGAAATAGTGCAAGGTAGGCTGGAATGGTCTGTATCAATGTATTGTACACATGCCATTCTTTCAGATAGATCTGCTCTTTCAGGAAATCTGGGAGTTCCTGTAAATGAAATAAGAACTGGTAAACAGAAAGCATGAACTTAGAATTTTGTTACTCTGTTTCCAAATAAGGAGAAAAATGCACTTTGCCTTAATTATCTTGGTGTAGAATAGTAGTTTGCCAAAGCCTTACATAAGCTGTCTGCTTTTGAGGAGCGCTGCAGCTGTCTTCATCACATATCCATTTTTTTAACTCCTAATGCAATTATTTGCTCTAAAACAGAAACCTATCTGAAGAACTCAATCTGTTTGGTGTCTCACACGTTATTTCCTTTTTCCAGATGGAGGATTTCTTTAAAACACACTTCAGTGCTTTAATTCACACATCAAGATGTAGTAAAATGCAGCACAGAACAGAAGAGTGCGTAGAGAATATCTAAATAGGGTTTGCTAAGAAATAAAAAAAGAGGTGTGATTTTGTTCTGAAAGCCTGCCAATGCTTCAAAACTTGTTTTCCAAGAGGGAACAGAAACCATTTCAGATACTATATACAAATATCACCTGGCTTAACTTCCTAAGATGCTGCAGCAATGTTTAAAAAAATTTAGAGGATTTCCTTAGAAACAATGAAATTGATTTTAAAATTTAAAAACAAAATCGAATTTTAAATCAGTCCACATTTGCAAGTAATTTTTATTTAGTCATGCAAAATCCTTTGCTTTCAAAATTCAAAATAATTTTGAAATTTCCTGTAATTTCTGACTTATTTTCAGATTATTCTATTTAACAAAAGTCTTCAATGCATGAATGAAACCTAAATTTATAAAGCTTTACATTCTTACAAAATTGCTTTAATTAATTGGTAGTCGCTTCAGATGTCTTTGTTTGAATTGTCACCAAATTCTTTGGACTTGAAATAGACAAAACTAAATTCCAAAAGTTGAAGATCAGATCATTTAACCCCCACTTTCTTAAGCATTGCATAATTTACCAGTCTGTCCTAGCTTTTATAACATGTGGAATAAATAATCTGGAAGAGGTTCTGCCACTAACTTTGCTCTGTAAGAAGAGATGTGAGTGTTTTGGGCTTTGATTCTTTTATAAATTTCAGATTGTTTCCTATGCATGAAGAATATGGCACAGTAGGAATTACTGTTTTTCATTAAAATGATATTGCCCCCTTTTTTTTTTTTCTCTCTAGATTTCATATTTTTCCCAAGACATTTGTAAGAATGACGCATTTGAAATTTTAATAGTGCTGAACTTCTGTATTAGCAATAGTGCTACTTAACTCTTAGTTAAATTAAAACATCTAAATATAATTACAGATATTCTGGACTGTTGATCAGAAGCCATTTTTTGGTTGTTATTGCCTCTCATTTCAGTTATTTTCAAATTTATGCATGCAGACATAATGCCTATGTTTTGTCGTTCTGGCTTGCTACCTTCCCTTCCATATTTGATAAGATAATTTCCTTTCTTACTTCACTTTCCGATTAGGTATATGTGTGTATTGCATTGTGATCCATCTTCTTTATTTGTCAGTTTATGACAATTAAAAAATAAAATGCCTCAAATGCCTCAGGGCTGGTAGGGAGAAACCTCTCCAACTTTGTGGCATTAGTTACTATTTCTCATCTTCAGTGCTGCACATTTTTCTGCGGCAAAATAAAATAACAGAGGACAACAGCAAATGCAATTAGTATTCTCTTTCTTATCTTTGAAGAATGGAAAATTCGGTACAGAGGAGATCGTATTTAGCTGGAGTGTTATAGATATCTCTGTAGGGAAAAAACATGATTCAAAGAGAGAGATTAATAAACATATTGGAGAGGAAAAGACGTCTATATTAACAGACAATATATTCCACTCTATTTCTCCACACTGCAGGTCAGTCTCTGCTTTTCTATTGACATAAAGGGTTTTTTTCACTTTATTGTCACAATACACTATCTGCAGCTCTTTGGTGGCAAATACAGCCCTTTGTCCTCTGAAGCCAACAGCCACACTCTTCTCCCACACGGAAGGGAGAAGAAATAAGTTCTCCTTGATACATTGAAAACAGTGCAGCATACAAGGCTCTCTACCAGAGCAAGATCAAACTCATTCACCACTTCAGAAAAATTAAGCCAAAAAATGAAAAATATTTCTTACTAATGTGTCACTTTTTTTTAACTCTTCATGTCTGCATTAAGACTTGTTTAGAGCACCAAGATATTTCTGTGCAGCAACAGAAATGCATTTAGACACTACTTCAAAAGAATGGAAGTAGATTCCATTTTTCTACCAACTGCCAACTTGCTTTCATTTCTTGTGAATATTTCTCTATATCATATGACCATATTTACATTTTGCCAATACAAGAATGCAAATACTTTGCTACTGCGTGCTTTTTCAATATTTTCCATTTTAAAATGTGTTTATGTTTGTGTTGCTGAAACATAAATTGATGTGATATTTTGCTTCATTAGAAACTAGATAGGAATGGGAACTTAAACTTCCACAAGCTTTATGTTTGTTTTACTCTCTGATTCTCTTGTGTTCTTTTGTAATCTTCTGCTGCCATGCTAAAGCTGGCAGCCTGCTGATAAATTGCTGCGTGAAGACTGACATTTGGAGGATAGCCAGTCTTTTGCCTTTAACAGCAAAACAATACCTCAAACTTGTTTGATTTTTGGAAGCGAAAAATGTTTTAAAAGGAAATAAATAACAAACGTACAACTATTGCTGATTATAATATCTCTAATTAGAAGAGAATTCACCTGGTAGACCTGAGTCTGAACTAAAACTGTGATCAAAGCTCTAAGTTTAAATTTGGTTTCTTTTCCAGCTCTGTACTTTTATCTGTAATGGGCCAATATAAAATTTTGGATCCAAATCTCCCACTCTTTTAAAACAATGTGAAGCTAGTTCCAGGCACTCCCTGCTGCAGGTCCCCAGCACAACACTGACACTGTCCCCATGTCCCCCCTGTTGTCCCCAGCACAACTGTGTGTTCTCTTTCACCCAGTGCGTGAAAGGCCGATCCACACAAGCATTCTTTGATTAATTTACAGTTTTGCATAGAAAGGATTGCTGGGGGGCAAGCCATATACCTTAACAGGGCAATTCTATCAACACCTAGTTTATCCTTCTGACATCTGGACATCACTCCTCAGACACTGGCTGCCCAGGGTGGTGGCACCCCAAGCGGCTGAAGGCAGACAGGGCTGAGCTCAGCAGGGCCACAAGCACTGGGGCTGTGTGGGAGGGGATGGTTTAGGTCAGCTGGAGCCTCTGTGTGGAGAGAGCAGGAACTGCCAGGCATTTCTGCTTCCAGCTGGGTTCCCTCAGTCCCAGACAGCTCTGAGCTGTTATAAGGGTGCTGGGGTGTGGGGTCCATTGCCACAGCAGCACATTCCAGGGCCCTTTGTGATGCAGGGTTCTCAGGTGCCTAGAGACCACTGTTACACAGGGCCACGCCCTGACCCTGAGGTTACCTAAAGAGCACTAAGACTGGAATGGCCAGTCCCAGGAGAACACTTCCTTCAGAAGGTACCACTCTCCTCTCAGTGGCAGAGATTGCCAAAGAGGCACAGGGTGAAGGACTCAGGGGATGGGACCACCAACTCCTCTTCCTACTCCTCCTCCTCTTCTTCCTCTTCCTCCTCTTCATCTTTCTCCTCCTGCCCACAGGTGGGCCCCATGCAGCCATAGGCAGCACTGCAGGCCGACAACCACTGTGTGCCTCTCACCACTGAAGCTCAAGAGATGTCCAAGGCAGCAGCTTCTGACTTCATCAAGCAGGTGACAGCAGCAGAAGCAGAGAGCCAGGGAGCTGCTGTGCACAGCCCCTGCAGCCCACCCCCCAGCTCCTCGCCAAGCCCTCTGGAAGCCCACATCCCCAGCAGGCGATGGGCAGGGGCAGCAGCAGGGGCAGTCCTGGAAGTACCAGAGACCAAGAAGATCTTGGTAGAGAAGAGGGAATGCTCGAAACTCTACAACCTCCAACACCTGTTTCAAGTAGAACACAATGAAATCCAAAGTTGGCGTGCTAGAAAAGAGAAGCCTCCCCCGCCCCTCACACATCAGGCGTGGTCAGAGTACTGGGGTTTTAACAACAGAACATCCCACCTCAGCAGCCCACCTCTAAGAAACAGAGAAATGGACCCAATTTGGACCCTGTTTTATGAGCCCCCCTGGAAGGCTGAAATGAGGGGTATGAGGATTACAGCACCATCCAGAGCAGCAGACAGAGAGAGACAGGAATCTACAATTCACAGGCCCGGCTGGTCACGCCCCAGCTCCTCCACATCAAGCCAGATGGAAGCTCATGTCCTCAGGAGGCAGCAAAGAAGACTGGCAACAGGGGCATTCCTGTCAGCAGCAGCAGCCAAGGCCTTGGCTAAGAGGGAGAAATACTGGGAAAATAGCAGAGGCCATAAGCTGTCCCAAGAAAAGGACAGGAGAGACAAAAATTGGAGTACTAAGGAAAAGAGTTTTTCCATGCCCTTTCCACATGAGGCAAAGGAAGAGCACTGGGACAGTCAACTACACACACCCACAAAAACCAAATTGGATGTGCCAAGGTGGGTCCATAACAGGCCTTCTTATGACCTGCATCTTCCATTTGGCTTGGACGAAGACATGGATTGGGAGGAAGAATGTTTTTTCAACTTTGAAGGTGATGACATGTGGGATATGAGAGAAAGAATCCCTTCCAGAGAAAACACTTTCTGGCAGGAGGAGTTGTTGGCATGCAATAGGAAGTCATTTGTGCATATCCCACGCACGTCTGCACCTACAGCTGTCCCCATGCAACAGGCCTCCCTCTTCAGGAGGGCACTCGGTGCTCTGTGCAAGTTGTTCCAGTGCCCTTGCATCACGAGACAGCCAGAGTTATAGCATCCCCCTGCCAGCATCAGGTGGACCTCTGGAGATGGCATCTGGTCCTAAGCCTGTGCAGAATCTCTGTAAAATCCCAGATGATAAGAGGTTAATGTGTATGTCTCAAACAATATACAGATGGATAGCTGTGGATCAAGCCAAGTATTTTGCTAATAAAAGACAAGAATTGTTGATAATAAGCAAGGATTTTTGGTAATAACATGTCATGGGAAAGAACAGGATGTTCTTCTTGAGAAGACAGCCACACAGTAGGCTGTGCTGGCCCAGGCAGAGCAGCACTTTTCCAGGACAAACCTGTTGTTGTACCTAAGCATGTAAACAAGATGCAGCATTTGACTGTAGGGGGATATTAAGGCCACCCAAAACCCACAAAAGCTTTCAAGAAATCCATTTCCAGAAACGTCTGAAAGAATGGACTGTTCATGATGACAAATTTGCACAGCAAGTGGGATACCTGCCTTTAGGGCAGGAAAACCTCTTTATAAAAAGTACCTGCAGTCAAGTCCAGGGGGAATTTCTCATGTGATATTAGACTTGGGGATAAAGGAGATAATTGTTTCCACTCACTCTCCTTGTAACAATTCTGTTTGGCCAGTAAAAAAGCCAAACAGAAAATAGGGATTGACCATTAATTATGGAAAATTAAATGCTAATATTGCACCTTTAACAGCAGCAGTGCCTAACATTGCTGAGTTATTGCCATAGTACAGGAAGGCCATAATACACTTTCACCAAAAACCGCAGGGAGACTAGGACTCCTCCATGCTAGTACATTTTACTCTACCGCAAAAAAATATCTACAATTCCAGCAGATGAGGGGATAATAATATATTGATAATGTATTGATTAAGGGTCCAGACACAGATAAAGTGTGAAATATCCAAAACTATATTATTGAGCACCTTGAAGATGTAGGGTTAAAAGATCCCAGAGGATAAAATTCAGTGCCCTGTTTCAGAGAAAAAATCTTGGGAAGGGAGGTGCTCTTTGTGTCCCTGCTGAGACATTAACTTCAGTGTAGCAAGTAACTCTGCCACAAATAAAAAAGGAGGAAGGTCACCCAAGAAGCTCTGCCCATAGTCTGTCATCTCTGCACTTCTATCCCAATATGGTACCCCTTGACAAAGCACTGAGGGATGTTACCACTCCCAAGCACATACCCCACAGGCCTGATTTGGGACTTTTTCACCCTGTGGCTTGACTTTGGGCCCAGTTCCTGGAAATCAAGATGCATTGGACCCATATCCAACAGGCAGTATTTGTGCAATCCCTCATACCCACTGCCTGTTAAAGACTATTTTGGGCCCATAGTATCCCTAAATATAATTTATGGACTATAATGACACCTGGATTTGCAAGATGAGGAACTGTCTTGTACCATTTGGATTAGCTTTGAGATTTAAAATACACCTTATACAGTTATCAGACCACATCAAAGGGCAATAGAAAACATAACATGGCAAATGCATACATCAAGCAACTGGACAAAGTATGCCTCTGGAGAACTAAAATTGCAAGCCCAGCAAGTATCAAAAAAGGCTTTACAAGATCAATTTCTTAAAGAACAAAATATATAGGGAATTCTAAATTTAGCCAACACAGAATGCTATATAACCATTCATTATGCCTCTACTTCCATTAAGGAAGCATGAGCTAAGATGAAAGAGATACTGGCTAAATTGCAGAATTGTTTCAACCTATGAAGCCAAATGACTGGTTTAATGGCTGGAGCCCCATGTAGACATCCTGGTTGATGTCTACATTCTGATCATTAGAACTCCTTAGGGTGGGGCTCATGGTTACAGCAATTTGGAATGACGCTGTTAACTGGATTTATTTTCTAAATTATTGGAATGGTAATTGTTTCATACATGATTCATTGAGTTATATCTTCTGCTTCATCCTTATTTTCTCCCTCTGTACGGTATTTTCACATTACCACCATGGATGAAAAATGTGATCAAAGACTATGACCACAACCAAAATTTAAGTGCAAGGGGGTGTAAGGAAAGGCTTAATAACATTTGCAGCGTATTCTTTAAACAAGCACTAACTGGTAGCTATCTTCTGCTTGTACTATCTCCTCTATGACTTTATCTCTCTCTGCCTCCTCCCCACCTCTGTCTTTTTTTCCCCATTCTCTTAATAAGCTTGGTACACAAAGTAAAATTGGTGTTATACCAGTATTTGGTCTCATTTGCACCTTTATTTGGGCAGAGCAATTTAATATCAAATTGTAACAGTAATTTACTGATAAAAGCCTGTGAGCTTTTTTGGACCCTCTGGCTTTTGTCATCCCTTTCAATCGTGAGCATTTACAAGTTTGTGGTGGGACATCACAGTCCCAAGGGAGCAATGTGGGGGGCTTTTTGTGGCCATGTCAATCAAACAGAATGATTTGCCAACCCTCCTCACTTGTGCCCTTTGCTTCTTGAGAGAAACGAAAGAGGAGAGCAGGCCAAGTCCACACCGACAGGCAGAGCAGGAGAACCCCCCTGCTCCTCTTCTATGGGCCAAGCAGAGACCCTGCCCTTAGCCTCTCCCATGCCTCTTGCACTCCAGCTCCTTACCGACTGGAGCCCAGAAGGAAAGAGGGATTGCATCCCAGCAGAGCCACCAGGGTAAACATTCCCCAGGCGTTTTGGGTCACTGGTTATTTGGTGGACCTGGCAGTTAATGGATGGAATCAATGAACTTAAATGTCTTTTCAATCCTTACTGATTCTATGATTCTATGAAATATAGTATGTCATGAGACCCCCTTTAATAATAAATGTGGTCATGACTGAGTCAGGAATGTCTTTTTTGGTTTGGTTTGGTTTTTTTATTCCCAGAGGGAAATCTCTGGGGAAATCTCTGGAATTTACCTAAGTGAAAGAGAGATTTTCCCTGTCCATTCAATGCAGCAATGTTTTTTGACTCTTTGTAGGAAATAAATACATCACTGTGAGAAACTGTTGGGAATAACAAATGGAAATTTTCTGCTCTCTGTGAAAATACATATTATGTTAGACAATAAAATTGTGAGAATAAATACAAATATAGTTATTTGCTGCCTTGTTTTGTGAGGAAATTAAATGCAAGAAAATCATGACTCATGAGTAAAGAATTTTACCACCACTCACTTACTTGCACATCTGACATTAAAGTTTTTTAAAGTAGGTATGCATCCAAATCCTCTACTTAGGAAAAGTAGCATAGCCGAGAGCAGTCCTACTCTATATTTAAGGAGCATCATCAGCTTTCCTCTGCCAATATTGATATCACAGCATTTAAAAATTTGTTTATCCTGAATGTTTTGTGAAAAATATTTAAAATTCACTGATTCGCTAGAGAATAAACATTCATTAATTAATAGCAGAAAGCAAACACTCAGAGGGGAAAACCAGAGTTAAAGTGATTTAGTTTAAAAATTCATATGAATATTCATGACATTATTTTGCCTCAGTTTCTAGTTCTAATGGTGCTGTTTCTCTGAAGAACTAATTTAGTTGAGTAGATACATGTTTATGTGTACAGAGGTTCTCAAGTGTTACATCAATTGTGCTTTTTTTTTCTTAGGCATCCAATTCAAACACAAAATTCAAAGGTCTATAATCTAAACATAGATAGACACAAATATATATATTTCACAGTGTTTTTGCCTGTAAAACTCTCAAATAAGTAATTTTATTTTTCTGGAACATACCTTGGAAACAGGAAATTACTTGTGGCACAACATATCTCTGTCATGCTTTCAAAGTCCCAAATGTTTTGCAAACAGAAGAAGAATTAGCAGACTCACTGCTGGGGGAATACAATCGGATTCTGTCCCTTTTTTATTAAAAGAGAAAAAGAAGTGAAAACCCGTTCGATTTCATTCACAATGTCAGGTTGTGATTCTGTGATTATGAGACCAGACAATTTTTTATGGTATGCTTTTTTCTTACCCAACTGCAAATACTGATTCATTACTGTCCCCAGCTGGCAGAAATGCACACCCATGGGAGGTGGACACTTGAGTCACAGAACCACAGAATCACAGAATTAACTAGCTGAAACTCAACTGACCTTTGAGATCATTGAGTCCAGCCTATTACCTAACACCACCTTGTCAAACCGTGGCACCAAGTGCCACATCCACTCTTTTCCTAAACATCTTCAGGGACAGTGATTCCACAAACTCTCTGGGCAACCCATTCCAATACCCAATTATTCCTTCTGTGAAGAACTTTTCCCTAGTGTCCAGCCTAAAATATTTGTCCAATATGTAAAAGGGAGATAAGGATCCCTGAACCTTAAGGTTGTTGTCAAACAGCCCCAGCCAGATGGAGCTTTGACAGGTAAGATTATGTCATAAATGTAGTTATCAACCACTGCCCATAGGCTGAAGCTAACTACATGAACAGGCATGGTAACCACAACCCAAGTTACAAAATGTCTTTCAGATTCAGAGGGACTTGAATAAGGGTCTGCATAAAGAGAAAACATATTTTTCAGAATTCATATACTGTAAAATTAAGTTCAAGGCTCTTTAGCTACTACTTTGTGCCTACTTGTCTAACCTAGTATTTTTTGGTGTGAGCCTTTTACTTTCATGTGAGCTACACAGAACGCCGTAGTGTGTCATTCGCTCTTGCAATCTGACATTTTCTCCTTTTGTTTTCCTGGAATCAAGGTTGTTTTCATTTCTATAGTTATCCCTTTCAAGGCATGACCAGTGCTAGCTGTATCATGTTTAAGACTGTTATTGTTGCTTTTAAGAAAACCTGATTTGTACTTGATTCTTCTTATTTCCGGTCTCTTTTCACTGATCTCACTGTCACTCTACCTTTGTTAAAAGCACAAACTGCAATGCTCCCCTGTCTACTTTAACACTGTGTCATAATTTAAAGCCACACTTTGTCTTTAAATCCGTAAATCACTCACTCTATTCATCTTCTTCACAGAAATATATGCCTTTAAGGAGTCGTGAACACTAAAAGTAGAAATATACCAGAAAGTGTTAAAGGCTAATTATTACAAAATTATTACCCTTTCTTCCCTTACTATTTTGTTGATGTCAAAGAGCTTTATCTTTTCTCAGATCTGTTAAAATAATTACTTTACAAGGAACAGTGGGTCTCCACCTAGTGAAAATACATTATCATATAAACAATACTTGAGAAGTGGGGAAAAAGGTGGCACAAAATCTAAAAGGAAGGAATTCCTATTAGGAATTCAAAACGTGATCTGCTCTGATTTTCACCTTTACTAAGGTTCTC
This sequence comes from Melospiza melodia melodia, assembly GCF_035770615.1. Lineage (NCBI taxonomy): Eukaryota > Metazoa > Chordata > Aves > Passeriformes > Passerellidae > Melospiza > Melospiza melodia. The sequence continues at coordinate 56,840,641 of NC_086226.1, read as the reverse complement.
AGAAGAGCGTCTGACATTATTTTCAAAAAGGCACGACCTAGATTATTTTCAAAATATTTACTCAAGCTATCCCAAACTCTTGTGACTGGGTGAATACAGTTATGTATCCACAAGTACTCTGCTGTGCAGGGTATCCTCAGAGATAAGGAGAGACCATGTTCTCCAGGTGCCAGATAGCCTCACGGGGCTTTTGCTGAAGCATTACCAAAGCCAATGACTACATCTCTCAACTGCTAGGCTAATAGTTTTTCGGAATGAACTTAAGGGTCTTCTCCAGGCAAAACAATTTTATGGTTCCATCACAGAGTGTTTTACAAATTCCCTTTTTAACCTCCTACTCAACAATGCAGTATCAGTAAGCCAGATGCTATATGAATATGGAGCACAAAGCAGCAGCTTCTTTCCAACCAGGCTACATTTTTACCATCTAGACAGCCTGGGCACTCTGACCTATGAAAAGGATGTGTTAAAGCCACATCCCTATGCTGGGGATTACTCCTCTGTGTGACTTAGCTTCCCAGCATCCATAAAAAGAAATGGTATAGCTCAGAAGCAAGCCTTGTTCTCAAAATTAAACCTCTAAGTCACACCAACAACCTACTCAGATTTAGCTATCAACTGTCTAGAGGATATATTACTGCTTCATTGATGGGAGAAAAGGGGAAACATAATAGAAATACTTATCAGGTAAAAGGAAGATAGAAGATTCAGCAGCTGGTCCCCAAATGGATACTTTACAGGACTGTGCTGTTTGCTGCTGCCAATGGTAAGTGGCCAGTCAACAGCAAATCCAGCTTGTTATGTGCCCATAAATCTGCACAGGTAATCCCAGCTCTGACTTCTCCAATTCCCTGAGTGCTTAATCACTGAAACTTTCAAGTCATAGATGCATTTGTGCGCAAAACACAAAAAGAACCTAAACCACAATTGACACCATAACTCCCAGCTATATAATATACAGACTTCTCTGAGAAAACTGTCATATGTCCACATATTTTATTCATGTGCAGATTGCAAGACTTGTGCAGCATTGGTTTTATAGTCTAAAAATTCATTTTGCTTAAATGTGAATATTTTCTTTTTGTGAGAAAGTAATAGGAGAACAGACGATACTATCTGATTCTGTCTTTGATTCAGAAACAACAGTTCAGATTTTAAAAAGCAAAATTAGTGGTGTGATTTGTATAAGAGACATAAATTTCTGCAGTAAGTGGATATACACTTCTTTCAGAACTTTGTCAAGTGAGTTTTCACACCTTTAAAATAATTGTCATCTGTTAGAAAGTGACAGACATCTGAACTATGTAAGTTTGTTGTTGAAACAGGAAACCCACTTTAGCTAGGCAAGAGCTGGACAATGAGACTTGAGGGCTGTTTTATATGGACACACTGAGCATCTGATAAGAAGATATCAAAACCCATGGTGATTGGGAATGTACTGCTCAAAGTGGCATAATATACATAACAGTACATCAATTTCTCTTAAATGGAGTTTTTCAGAACATCAAATTAAAATTAAATATTCTGGAAAACATAACAACACATACATGTTTGATTTTGTCTCCTAATGTAAAGCCTAGTTTATGATGCCAAAGCAAAATTTTAATGGTTTGACAAAAGGGAATAAGCAACAGAGAATTATGCAACTCTCTACACCCTGATACATTGAGGATATTTGCAGGTTCTACTATATCAGTGTCTAAGTAGCTATAATCCCTTTCTCTTGTTTGTTTTGTTTTTTTTTTTCTTAAAGTACCTCTAAACTAAAGTACCTGTTAACTAAGGTTTACAATACCCAAAAGAATGCAGTATTTAACTACACATCTTAAACATCATTTTCAAAATCCCAAGTTCTTGAATGAAGAGGTGTGGTGATGTGGTAGCACCCCAACGACCAGTCCTACCAGGTCAGTGATTGGTATCAGTTGAAGAAAGAGTCTCCTTAGTAGAGCTGAATGGGAATCAAGTTTTTCTATAGCCCAGAAATTTCAATTATTTTATGTTTATTCAGAAAGAAATTAAAGCAAAGAAAGAAATGGAAATTGAAAAAGAAACCACCATGAGATTCAAGATCAAATCTAGGATAAAGTTACACTTCAGGCCAATCAAAAAATAATTCTAGCTTCTTTATCAACATTTTGACTTCTATTTTTTGGAATGACAATACCACATGAAAAATTCAAAATTTTAATTTCACCTCATCATTAATAACAAATAGAGTTCAATCAAAGGTTTTAAAACTCCAGAAATCTTCAGACTAGCTGTAACCCAACTTGCTCAATTTCAAGCCAGCACTAATTCATGTCTTACCTTCAAGCTGCTATTTCACATCAAACATATCTGCAATTCAAATGCGGCATTTTTTCAGTAGGACCCTTGTGGATTGATGCTAATATTAGTTTTAAACTGAGCAGAGCTTGAGAAAGTGTTATCACACAATTAGAGCAATAACACAGATCTCTGATTAGTAGGAGACAGCAATAAGCCAACAAATATTATTTTCATGTCTCTTTGCGCATTGGGGAATTTTAGAGAAAGAGACCTTGCAATATTATTGCCCATACCAAAATTTTTGAGGGGGATGAATTACATGTATCAGCAGAGAATTTAAAATACTCATACCTGAAAACAAAACCACTAGTTCAGGCTGAGGTAGAAAATACTTTTGGTCACTTCTAATACTGAGTAAAAGCATCAATTTCATATTTGCCATAAAAAGGGTGAGATTAAAATATACAGTCTAAGAAATCCAAACTCTTCAGCAACAGAAACATATATTCCATTAGATTTACCGTCCACTGTTCTCCAGAAAGCTGAAAAATAAACTTGTTTTGTTCTTTATTTACTCCATCTGACAAGGCATGACTCTTCTTGAGCTGAGGATTCTTTCCTTGGGTGTCCAGGTTCTTCTCATTGGTGTCCACAAAGCCATTCTTGAGGTATTTTGATTGAGGAATACCTTTCTTACGGCACTCTAGTATAAAATTCCATTCTTGTTTTATCCTGAAATAGTACCAAAAAATGCTCATGTAAAAAAAATATGGCAAGTAAGTTCTAAAGTTTAATCTGTGTTTGCAGAAGTACTTAATTAAATATAATTATTCATCTAAGGTATTGACTATTTTTTATATATTTATACTAAGAAAATATGCATTTCCTGTAGTTACATTGAGATTTTCTAGACTTACGTATAGATTTCAAGTGATCAGGATTTCATTCACTGACTATAAAACAGTGAGACCCAGAGAATAACAGAGAAGTGGAGACTGAGCAAACTCTTACAGAAAAGAGCAAAAATTATACCCTTTATTTTGGTAGGATAGGAAATATATTCTCACAGAACAAATTACATGCATAAACAAAATCAAGTTTCTGGTAATATAGGAAAACATTTTCTTTGGGGAAAAAATGTATGAAGTGCCTTTTTCCCCTGCTCTTTCTGGATCAAGTATAATGATATATTTTAATTTTACACCAATATCTTCTTAGAAGGTAAAGCTCAAAGTTATCACATGCCAACTGAATTCAGATTCAGTTTCAGTATAGCTTCTACATCACCTCCACAGCAACCTTTTTCTCATAGCTTCAGGAGCAAATTCAATTTGGTATAATTAAGCATTGTCAAGAGTTCATGCTTTTAGTTAGGAGAGATTTATTTCAGTTTAGTCAATTAAAGAACTGGTTGATTAACTAAAACAAGCCTTTCTTACACCAAAACAAGACTCTACAGGGTCCATTGTATCATAAATCTGACTTCACACTTTGAATTCTATATCCTGTGGTACATGAGACTCATTTATGCCATCTCCATCCTCTGACAGAAACTTTAATGTAAAGGATTGAAGAAAACTGAGAGTTTAAGGAGGACGCAAAGTTCAGGATAAAGCAGCCCTAGAGAAAGTAAATGCGTTATGTCCCGGAAAGAGAAACACATGCAAATTTATTAAGTTCAAATAGGAAGTAACAAAATCTTTACACATATTACCACTTGATCATGGGGTTCTTCTCTACAATGCTAGGATGTAAAAAAAAAAAAAAAAAAAGCCACATGAAATGGAATCATGAAAAAATAGAATTATTTGGGCTGGAAGGGATGCTGAAGATCATCTATTTCCAACCCCACTGCCATGGGCAGGGACACCTTCCACTAGACCGGGTTGCTCAAGTTCTCCCCTCAGCCAGAAACGAACCTTGAACACTTCCAGGGATGGGGCATCCATAGCTTCTCTGAGCAACTTATTTCAGTGCCTCATCACCCTCAGTAAAGAATTCTTCCTAATATCTAGTCTAAACTTACTCTCAGTTTGAAGGCATTCTCTCTTGTCTTGTCACTACAGTCCCTGACAGAGAGACTCTCTGGCTTCCTTGTAGCCCCTCTTCAGATAATAGAAGGTTGCTATGAGGTCTCCAAGTAACTTTCTCTTCTCCAGGCTGAACCACCCAAAGTTTCTCAGCCTGTCTTCACAAGGGAGGTGCTCCAGTCCTCTTATCAATTTCATGGCCTCCTCTGGACTTTCTCAAACAAGTCCATATTGTCTTTATTTTGGGGGCTCCAGAGCTGGATGTGGAGTCTCACAAGAGCAGAGCAGAGGAATGGAATCACCTCCCCTGACCTGCTTTTGATGCTCAGGAGGCAGCTGCTTTCGGGACTGTAAACACACATTGCTGGCTCATGTTTAGTTTTTTCTCAAATATCACCTGCAAGTCTTCTCAGAACTGCTCTCAATCAATTCCATGCTTAGCCTGTAATATGTCTGGGATCACCTCAACGCAGGTGCAGCACCTTGCATTTCACTTTGTTGAATTTCATGAGTTTTGCACAAATCCACCTCTCAAGCCTGTCAAGGTCCCTCTGGGTGGCATCCCTTCCTTCCAGCATGACTGCAGCACATAGCTTGGTGCTGTCAGTGAATTTGCTAAGGGTACCCTTGATCCCGCTGTCCATGTTGCCAAAGCAGGGATACTGAGCAGCCTTGGCCCCAGCGCTGACTCCTGAGGGACACCACTCATTACTTGGTCATTGGTCCACTGGCCACAACGCTTTGCATGCAGCCACCCAGCCAGGACCTTATCCACCAGAGGGTCCATCCCTCAGATCCGTGACCCCCTATTTAGAGTCTAACATGGCATGCGAGACAGCATTGAACATTTTGCATAAGTCCAGGTAGATGATGTCAATTGCTTTGCCCCTATCCACCAATGTCATGGTTCCATCATAAAAGACTCCCAGATTTGTCAGGATTAAAACCAGAATGTCTGGTTTTAAGCCACATACAAGAAACCCATTGCAAACTTTGGTGAAAGAAGCTTGCCTCAAAATCTTATTGAAATAAATTATTTTTGGACTCTCATAACAGGATATGAAACCACAGTGTAGAGCAGTCTTATGGATAAAGTGTTGACAGACTATAGGAAGACAGGACAAACTCAGACTAAGCGCATTCTAATGAAGAGACAGTAAGGATCTCTTTGTCCCTTATTTCAAAAATTACAGAAATATTTTTTAAAAGATAAAATTGTATTTACCTTCAAATGAAAAAAATTAGAAAGAAACATGAGCTCTGATAAACATCAAAAAAGCAAATGAATTTTCTGCAGGTATACAAATGAGTAGGAAAAGGATTTGTAGCATATCAGATTAAGGAAGCTTCACAAAGATGATGGGAATAACTTCTCAAAATATGTAAGGAGCAATAAAGGAATAGTTATAGAAGTTATTGATAGCTGAAGAAATGTTATTCATTCTTGGCTTCGGTTTTCATTAGAGAGATCAAGATCTACTTCACAAGTCAACATCTGGAAGAATTCCAGGTGTTAAAAAGTATCAGTAGGGGAGGTGTGAGAATACTAAAATATATTTGAAATAAATCTCCTAGTTTCTCTCAGTGTCTACTGCATTGTGGAATGTTTCATACCACAGCAAGCTGTGATATATAAGTGAGTTAAGAAAAAATAGACTGGACCGACAGAAAACCATTCAGCCCAGGGAGTCCCTAGAGTGAACTAAAGGTGTTAGCACAGTCAAGGTGTTAGCACAGTTCACCAGCTGTTCACAATATCTTGACAAATATTGTCTGAGTTTACTTAATACAACAAAAACAAGAAAATAGGTTAAAGCAGATACAGCTCCTTAGCCCACACTGTGATATGTAACCAAGTTGTGGATAATATTTCTGAATTTTCTGAGGGAGAAATATCCAAATATCTGATACCACCAAGAAGCCCTGCTATGGGTATCCCCACCAGCTGTAGTCTAGAAGTGCTGAGATGACAGAGTTTTCCATACCAGAAGACATGATAGTTCAAAAACCTTTCAGATGCTTTGACACATGAGGCAATTCAATTTTTAGTGTTGATTTTAACAATCTGTCATCTGTACTGCAGAAAATATCAACACAACTGAGTGCGGATATTGTAATAGCAAGAGGTTGCTAGGAAAAGCTACGAAACAATAGTTCCATATACTATATGGAAAAATAAACAGACACAAAACACCTACTCATATTTTGTTCCAAAACTTGTGTACCAGTGAGTATAGCTATATAGATATAAAAGCTCTGTAAGACTAGGAGGTGAAGTGGTATGGGGAAGGTGTTAAGAGAGAAAAATTATCTGGACAAATAAGAGGCAGGAGCCATAAGGATCATAGGATCAAACGAGTGGAATTCCTTTTATCTAAAATATTCCAGATTTTACTTACCATTGCTGTTCTGCTCTTTCTGACATTCTCCAGTCCTCCAGACAGAGTTTTCTGTCCTTCTCTGAAGCTTAATTCTGCATTACTACCCTCTCATTTCCATGGAATTCGTTCATTTTCTATCAAAGCAATAAATATTTCACTCAGTGCATACTTTAGTGCACTGAAAAAAAATGCACAAAGTGCAATACAAAATGGGGAATTTTTTGTTCATTGCTCTTCTTTCAAGCCCAAAAAATGACTGGCTCATTCCTGACAGTATAAATTCTAAGAATGTTAGAAACTTAACAGAAATAAGAGGTCTTAATAAAAAAGTAAGTAAATAAAAAAATAAAGTAAGCTGCATTAATAAAGTAAAAAGTAAGCTGCATTACTACACATAAGTGCTGGCTGTGTCAGGTAGACCCCAGGAACACTAGAGTAGAGGGCTCAGAGGGTCTAAAATTTTACTCTCTCAAAACAAGGAATTTAAAAAGTGCTAAGAAGGGAGTTACATTAAAGCAGAAAAAACAAACTGCCCTCTGACAGTCTGCTGATAACATGTATAAAACACAAAAGTCAGGAGGTCATTGCTAGCCAAAATATATACAGCAAAAATGGTTGTTAAGCAAATCAGTCAGTGATTTACCTCAGAAGAAAGACAGGGGTTAAAAATCAAATCTACTAGGGAACTCAGCATGTATATTGCACACTGATATGGAAATCCTGTGTCAAACTTTCTCTTTACTTGTACATTAACTTATGGTAACATCCTCTGTTAGGCTTTTAAAGAATGCAGGTATCATATACAAGCACATTTAGAACAGATGGAAGGTGAATTAATAATGGAGCAACGAAAGTGCATAATTTTGTACAGTACATCTCAGAATGAAAACATTATATTTCCCATGGGCAAAGAGTCTAATAATTTACAACACCTGGCTTTACCCTCAAGTTACATACCACCCAAATTAATCACTATGAGCCTTACTGGCCTGGAGTTGCAAATTATATCAAGCCAGTGTGTATTGTGAAGAAAAGATGACAAAGCTGTAAATTTGCAGGTTCTGTTGAGACCAAACCAAAGGGATCTATTTGGCTACATGGCTGTCATTCTGCTCTGTCATTGTCCAAAAATTGAGATAATGGTACTTTTTAAAGGATCATTATGAAAATAAATACATTTTAAAATCTTCATTTAGTGACAATCCTCAAATAATACAGAATTTTCACCATTTTTGTCATAACAGGAGGCTATTACATGAATCTTTAGGAAAGATATCTAAAAGAAAAGGCATCTAAACCATTGAGGCAAAAAGAAAAGAGATATTCACACAGATAAAATAATCTTTTAATTACTAATATACATTTAAGAAGTAATATTTGGTCTTGGCACTTTAAAGACTCCTAATATTCCAGAAAGACATTTCCACATATGACAAATAAGTTAAAAAACCTCAGCTCTCCTGAAGTTTATATCCTTTTAATACTATTTAACAATAAAATATTTTCATCTTCCTCTAGACCTCGATCTAGAGGAAGTCAGATTAAATCGAAAGTCAGATTAAAAAAAACCCACAATTATTTTCAATAGTAAGAAAAATGAAGGCACTAAAGTCAAGCCTCATTTAGGTGAGATTATGAATACGAGAAATATTTTTGTTGGACAAAGGGCCCAGATGAGGTGTAAGGTTCCAACTCAGCTAACTATTATAGTATTTCCTCTTCAATCATACAAATAGTTCCCCTAATTTTAAAAAAGGCTGGTTGCATGCGGCTTATGTTTGTCAAAAATAAAAGGAACATTAAGTTTCATATCTATATATCTGTAACACAAAAGCACACCTGTCACTAACGCAGATGTATGTGGTATAGAGGAATTTTACTCTGGCAAGTTATTTTCCAATATACTGCCTTTTTACAGTAAGCTTTCAGGACAATACGTTGCAGTTATGAAACAAGATCAGCAGGGAAACAGAAGATTCAAGTATTTTCATTTTGGTTAGTACTGTGTTCCTCTTCAGGTAATCATTTCCTAAATGCTACTTCACTATTGGAGTGTACCTTCAGAAGAAAGATTCACGGCATATATTTTTCATTATTATTGTACATATTTCTTTTCAAGGACATGGTAGTTCCCTTCTTGAAATTTTATTTTCTCCAGCAAAATAATGGATCTAATCAACCTGATGCAAAGAATTACTCTACAATAATCCCAGTGATTGGACCCTTCAAAGGAGCAACCAATTTGGAAATGAAGTGTGCATGGGTAGGGATTTCAGAGCCATCAAAGCAAATGAGGAGTAACTGAGTTTCTTTCAATTGCTCTTCCTTCAGCAGGTATACTCTGACTAGAAGCCCTTGGAGGAAAGCTGTGATTCCTAGGTAGGGAAAGGAAGTTTCGTTAGATGGCACTCTTTCCTCTAAGCCCGGGCACAAGAATTGACTGGGACACTACATGGTGACACCAGTTTAGAACTCCTGAGCAATGTTTAAATCAGAGTCACTAGCTGCACAGGATCATTAAATAATCCTATGGAATTTTTAGAAGACCATCAAAGTAGAACTGGAGCTCAGCCCAGAATAATATTCCTGATGGATGAGTAACATTTGCTTCAAATTCAATTGGATTGATTCAATTTCAGTATCACTGCCAGGCTCTTCCATGCAATTTAAAGGATTGTGGCTGAACATCAGCTTTTGTCTTACAATGCACTGCCGTGCATTACTTTAGACACATGATCTGTATGCACAAGTGCCTACAAACAAAGGCAAATAACACAGTATTTTTATTAGTGCTGAAAATCGAAACCAAAACTGTTAACTGCAATTTGTGTTTGCAGCCAAGAGACTGCCAGCTCCAGTTTTAGACTAGCTTGGAAATAGTTCTGCATTGGGTATTGAGTAGGAGAGTAAAAATAAACATAACAAATGAAATCTTAGTTAAGGTACAAATAGAGTTATAACACTGAAGTTTGGCAGAGTGATAGAGATAAATATTTTTAATTAAACTTGTAAACTCTCAGGGGGAAAAAAAAGTCAGTCTGCCAGCAATATGTAGTTTTCTTGTTGCTTTTTATTTTTAATATGCAAGAGATATATAACTCAAAAAATAAAACATGCACATTGACTTACATGCACATAGCCAGACTTAGAGAAGAAATTTTTGAAGAAGAGGCAGCGGAAGAAATAGCTGAACAAACTTTTAGTTTTGCTGCATGTTTGTTGGTGGACAGAAAAGACTGTGCCATTTCACAGCAAAGATTTAGATAGCTAATCTGGGCAAACAGCTCTGGCATTTCCTCACTGAGATGTTTAATTTGTTAGCCTTCAGATTTATCTTACCTACTTCTCACACAAACAACAAACATGTTGCCATCCCTCAAAAAAAATCCTAACTATAAACATTCAGTCTTTTTCCCTAAAAAAAAAAAAAGACAAAAAAAGATAAAAGAAAAGAAGTAAAAAAGAAATCTCATTGAGGAAAATCATCATACCACATCAAGGTCATCAAGCACTCAGGATTTTGGGGAAAAATAAAAGATGGCTTTAACAAAAGATCATCACTACAAAAATCTAGAAGATTAAATATAAAATAGTGCTATAAATACACGCTTCTTTCCATAATATGCACTTTCATAAACATATAGGAAATCTCACGACAGCGCACACATTTTTTATCAGTTTGTGGTTCATATCCTATGAGAGATTTTAAATGGACTTGTCTGACAGGACCAAGAAGATAAAATGAAAATAAGCCTACACAAAACTGTTCCATTTCTTTTTGTTTTATATTTAGTTGTTGGTTTACATGTGTTCTTTAAACTGCCACACTTTCACAGTCCCACAAAACCAAAGAGGAAACAGAGGACCTAATTAAATCCATAAAGAAAATTTACCTGATCCCAGTACCTCAGAAGGCAGTATTCTCAGCAGTTGGTTGTCCAGAATTAGCTTTCACTGGCCAGTTGCTTAAACATCTACCTTGCAAACAAATCTTTACAAGACCTCACCATTAATGCTCAGCTGAAGCTTTTCATTAATTTGTGGGATTTTCCTCTGAAGAAAATCTTCTGTCAAAAATTATCGTACAACTTACAGTTTAATGAGGCTACATGAACTAAATCACCTTGCCCCAAGGCAAACAGAGGTCCCTAGAGGCTGGCTGGGAGTTTGTCCTTGAATAATACATATTACATTTCACTGCATATTATCAGGTCATTTTACATAGTAACACAGCATATAAAGGAACTGCACAATCTCAAAGACATTAGCAAATTATAACCTCTTTGAGGAAAAATGTTTTTAAAAACCCCACAAAAACAGAAACAAATACAAAAAAAACCCAAAAAAAAAAAACGACAAAAAAAAACCACACCAAAAAAAAAAAAAAAAAAAAAAAAAAAAAAAACCCAAAAAAAAAACCAAAAAAAAAAAAAAACACCCAAACACCCACAGCAGCCGCAAAGGCCAGATTCCAAACTCTGCTGCTGCTAGAATGCAGTCTTCATTTCAGTAAAGTCCCCTCTCTAAATATCTTTTGGGAATAATCCTTTTGGATCAAAAGTACTTCTTACTGTGGCACAGTATGAACTTGCATTGATTTCAGTGGACCTACCCGACAATAGTAAAATTTTAATCCCTGAGTATGATGCCTGAATTTAGTCAATGTAGAACCCCATAAAATAATGAAATGTATTTATACATGGAAACATTACTTCTATTATTTAATTAGAAATACAATTTTATCTATACTTTCAAGCTTTAGCTTGAAAGTATAGATAAAATTGTATTTCAAGCTAAAAATCAGCAAAGTGTTCTCATATTTTTGATCCAACATATGAGAGCACTGAAAAGCATGTAAGAAATAACTTGTGAGCTGACATTTAGGACCTAAATGCCAGTGGTCACTGCGCACTTCATAAAACAAAGAGCATTTTCTTTTAACTGAATTTGGCTTATTATTACTAATATTCTTATTACTTTGACCATTATTCTGTCAGCTTTGACCATTCTACAAGGCCTGCACCATGAGAATGAACATGAACTTTGCTGTTTGCTTCAGTGGGTGAAATACTGATCACTCATACTCAGGAGACAAAGTCTAATGTATTTCCTCCTTTTTTTTCCAGGAGCTCTACAAGTAGAACTAACTGGAAAGCAATCTGAGTACACGAAGACACACAACTAAACAAAGTACAATACACAAATTGCAATTATTTAAAGGAAGAAAAAGATCCTTTGCACATGCAGTGGGTGCACCTGGGAACTCTAATTTCTGTGCATTATATCTCAAATTTCCTATCTTTGAGTGGTACGAGAAGATAAGAGAATTAATTTGGACTTCATTAGTGGAAAAAATGCAGAAAAAGCGGTGAAGCTCCACTCTTTCAGATAGAAGTGTGTCTAAAATAATTAACAACAGGCAGAAAAAAACAGGGAGAATGCGTTGGTTTCATGGAAAATACAAGTTACTATCAGAGCTTATTCTTAACATATTCTTAACTGACAAAAGCCATGGGAGGGAGCTCAAATTAGCTACCTCAGAGCACATAAGGCTGCCCTTATTCCCTCTTACAGAGAGAGCTTACCATGCATCATTTGCTTTTGTACTAGTGAACTCAAAAGTTGTCTTCTGCAACACAGAAAAGCAAAACCAAAAAAAAAAAAAAAAAAGTGGCAGGGAAATTTTGACATGTTGTCCACATTAGGACAGAAATAAGGTTTGATCAAGTTGAATCCCAAGCGCTTTCACTTGTGCTTTCTACCATAAGGGAAACTGCAAACATCCATCTCTCAGCTGTCATGGTTTAACCCCAAATGGTAACCAAGTACCGCACAGACATTTACTCCCCAGCACCCCCAGCATCTGCCTGGGCAGAAGAACCAGGATAAAAAAGTAACACTTCAGCATTGAGTTAAGAATAGTTTAATAATAGAAACAAAGTAAAATATGATAATAATATCAATATTCATTGCAATAATAATAATGAAAAGAGAGAAAGAAAACCCAAGATAAATAAATTATGTCACATACTACTGCTCACGACCTGCTGACATATTCCAGTTGATTTCTGAGAAGCAAAATCACTCTCTTCTGGCCAATTCCACCAATTTATATAGTGAGAAGAAAGTTCTATAGTATGGAATATCACGTTCAGGTCAGCTGTCCTGGCTGTGCTCCCTGCCACCTCTTTGTTCAGCCCCTCACCAGCAGAGAATGAAACGCTGGAAAGTCCTTGGCTTAGCATAAGCACTACTTAGCAACAATCCAAACAACAGTGTGTTATCAAAATTATTCTCATACTAAATCCAACACACAGCACTGTACCAGTTACCAAGAGGAAAACTAACTCTATCCTACTTGAAACCAGGACACAGCTCACACCAAAATGAATGCTTATCCTTGCTAGAGAATTCAATCTGAAGGATGAACTGCTTTTTTCCTTTTTTTTCTTCTGTTTTTGTTAGGATTACAGTTTTTATTGTAAGCTTTGGTACAGGTGGGAAAACCAAGACTGCTTCTATGGTTGTTTTGAAGTGAAAGGTCCCATGGAAAGGACGGTCAGACTCTGTGTTATCCTGGTCTCCTTCTGCTCCGTCGCCAGTGCAGCTGCCCTGGCAGTGAGAATCTACAAGTGAGGGTGTCCTGAGAGCGCTGAAACACCACTCAAAGGTTCAATGCAATTGTGTTCTTAAACAAGGGCACTGTTTTACCCTGTGCGTTTTATCTTTAAAACAGAACGTGATTTCTTTTTTTTCTCTTCTCAGAGGGAGGAAATTGATAAATCCTGTTTCCAAACTTTCCAATGCAGTTTAATATTTAACAGTGTCTTATGGGAAACAAAACATTGTTTAAAGAAAATATAAATTCAGTATAATAAAAGCAATAAAATTATCATTGGGTGTAAGCATTATAATCAAAGCCTTCTTTAATACCCCAAGAAAAAAATAACATAATAATTCTTATTCTCTTTGATACTTCCTATTCAGATGCAATTGAATATGTCCACTTCTTTAACTCCTTTTCTTTCTTCTCTCAACACAATAAAATACTTTAAGTATTTCTTAGTACTGAAACCTGTGAGCATATGTTCACTAATTCTATAATTCCTACTTTTATGCAGTATATTAAAAAAGGTACAAAAATATGTTATTTTTCTCTTCAATTTATGTCTATGGTAAACAATAAAATATATCATTAATATAGCATGATCTACATAGGAAAGAGCAGAAACTAATGAAACATAAGTATTGTTTGTGCTGCATTTCTCTAACTATCACGTGAGGAAAGGAAGTAAAGATGCCATTGAAATCAAATCCAAACCCCTAAATTTTAATAATCAACAATTATTTTTAGTATATTTATCATATTTGTTACATATATTTCTATTTCTTTTATTTCGTATATGGCAATATTAGTGCCATATACTAAAGGATAGTATAAAGGATACTAAGAACAGATTTGGTTAAAATTAATAACACAAAAGTTGTCTTACTTCTCCAATGCACTTTGTTCTAATCTTTCTTTCTCCTTCCTCTGACGTTCTTTGCTCTTCTTAACTCGAGTTTCCCACAGTCCTCTTATGACAGAAAAGTCAAATATTATCACCTGATGCCCCATATTGTTGACATTAAGCTTCTCCTGCAAAAACAAACCAATTCTTCAGAAAAAGGAATAATGAGAAAAATAAAGCTCCAAACTATCAGGTTTCATGAAAATTGTCTGGGGAAAAGACCTGAAGTCATAAGAAATATTAACATAGTATGATTTCCATCTTGTCCAATTTATCAAGGGTTTTGTGCTGGCAGTAATCAATGTAGCATACATCAATGTAGCATACAATGTAGCATAAAATTCATTTCTACATAAAATCCATGGCAACAGCTACACATTGAATTTTCCTTACATTTTTTCCTTTTCAAGATAAAGACAGAGTTGCAAAAAAAATACTGGTTTGATTAAGTAACACTGACAAAATTAGCTTTAAAGGCTTTGCATTTTTAATAATATCTGTGACTAATATTAAAATGAATGCTCATAAAGAATTTATTCATTTTAAATCATGCAAAAGCACTTCATCTGGAGTTGTTGTGTATTGATCTTTATGACCTCAAGCTATCCTGTTTCAATGGAATTTGTGAAATTCCTGCGTTCCCATAAGTATCTGCTTATCTGCGAAAGCCATCAAAAGACCAGCCCCACAACACACAAAAAAATTCACCGAAGGCAGGAGACAGAGGGAAGGTTTGGAGAACACATCATGGTCCCCACTTACTAACATGTCTTTATTCTGGCCAGTCAACAAGGTTGACTATGCAGCAGCCAGAAGAGTCGTGGCCAGGACCCTGAGGTTCTTCACCTCAGCACATGGTAAGCTAGTCACACCTGCCTTTTTCACTTTACTGGAGTGCACAGTCAGATAACGCCAGGTCATAATGAGCAATCACACGTGAATCATTCACCTGTCCTGTACATTGTTATTAGTATTGTTGTTACTGTTTATTTTTTTTATTTCATTGTTTTTTCCACTAAATCATTCTTATCTCAACCTATGATCTTTACTTTTTTATGCCTCCATTCTTCTCTCGGTCCTGCTACAGGGGAAGGCAGGCACAGTGAGAAAGCAGCGCGTTGTCTGGTGTGTTTTGAGGAGGAACACTAAATTGGGGAATTAGGAATTCCTAAACCACAACAGATATGGGAACACATTCCAATAGTCAGAGGCTTGGTATCAGTGTATCAGGTTGCACGCAGTTAGGAACTGATGTCAGCCAGAAAAAGAAGCTCAAAGAATATAAACCTCTTCTGATATAAAATGCTGTAAAACTGGTAACAATGGACAAAGAGAAAGCTTAGTTACTCATTCTTTAATGGCAACCTCTTTTCCAACCCTTCTTGACTGGGTGTACTGCAGAATGTGGACTGGAAGAGAAAACTCCCTCCCACAAGATCAGTTTCACGATCATCTGAGAAACCTGAATATGCGTAAGTTTTTGGAGCCTGATGAATGCATATCAGAGTTCTGAGGGAACTGGCTGATGTAGTTGACAAGCCAATCTCCCTGATATCCAGAGTCATGGAAGTCAAGGGAAGTCCCTGGTGAGGGGAAAAGGGAAACACTGCATCCATCTTTTAAAAAGTTAGAAAGGAGAACCTTGGGCATTACCAAACTGTCAGCTTCACCTCTGTGCCTGGGAAGGTCCTGGAACAGATCATCCTACTAGCTATGCTGAGGCACAGAGAGACGAGGAAAATGATTTGGGATAGCCAGCAGGGCTTCACTAAGGGCAACTCTTGCCTGACCAACCCAGTGGCCTTCTGTGATGGAGGGATCACAGCAGTGGACAAGGGAAAGGCGACAGATATCATTTATCTGGACTTCTGTAAAGCCTCTGACACAGACTCCCACAATGTCTTTCTCTCTAATTTGACATGGATTCAGCAGGTGGATTGTTTGATGGGAAAGGAATTGGCCTGACAGCGACGTCTAGAGGGTAGTGGTCAATAGCTCAGAGTCCTGATGGACATCAGTGACAAGTGGTGTCCCGCAGGAGTCTGTATTGGCCCCAGTACTAGTCAATATCTTCCCTTATGACATACACAAAAGGATTAAGCGCACTCTCAGTGAATTTGTAGAGGACACCAAGCTGAGCGGTGTTGTTATTACACCTAAAAGATGGGATGTCATCCCGAGGGACCTGGACAAGCTTGAGAAGTGGGCCTATGGGAATATCCCATTTATTTTTCCACTTTCCCACTTGGCACAAGTGCAACTTGCTGCACTAAGTGCAAGTGCAAGGAGACCAAGGGAGAGGTGCTGTACCTGGGTCAGGACAACCCCTTAAAACACAGGCTGGGGATGAGCAGATGCAGGGCAGCCCTGCCCAGAAGAATTTGGGGGTACTGGTGGGTGAGAGGCTGGACATGACCCAGCCATGGGCACTCCCAGCCCAGAGAGCCAAACATGTCCTGGAGCGCATCAAAAGGAATGGTCAGCAGTTGAGGGAGAGGATTCTTCCCTTCTATTCCACTCTCATGAGGAGCCAGCCTGGAGCGCTGCATCCTCCTCTACGTTCCTCAGCACAGGAAAGACATGGACCTGTTGGAGCTAGTCTAGAGAAGGACGACCAGGAAGATTAAAGGGATGGAAAACCTCTCTTTTGAGAAAAGACTGGGAGAATTTGGATTATTTAGCCTGGAGGAGGGAAGACTTTGGAGTAACTGTAACGGTCCAGTACCTGAAGGAAGGCTGCAAGAAAGATGGAGACAGCATGTAATGATAAGACAAGGGGGAATGGATTCAAACTGAAAGAGATGGTTTAGATTAGATATTCTAAAGATACTCTTTACTGTGAGTGTGGTGAGGCACTGGAACATGCTGCCCAGAGAAGCTGTGGATTTCCTATCCCTGCTCAAGAGCAGGCTGGATGGGGGTCTGAGCAACCCAGTCCAGTGAAAGGCATCCCTGTCCTGGAACTGGATGATCTTTAAGGTCCTGTCCAACCCATCCATTCTCTGTGTGAAACACAGCATGACTTACAAGATGGTGTTCCTTACAGTGGTTCAGTACTAACATAGGGAACTAATTACACACTAAATCTCTAATGCAAGTACACAAACAAATCTTGATAAAAGAGGTGGAACTATACTTTCTTGCTGAGAGTCACTAGTGGGGATACAATCATCACAATATACTGGCTCTCATAAACTGTAGCTAGATTACCAACAGAGGAAAGTCAGTTATTTAAACTTTCTGTGAGGTTTTATTAGAGGACACATTTATTATACTGTTTATAAGCTTAGGGGGAAAAAAATAAACAGTAGAAGAAAACCCTTCTTGACCATCTACTTATCAGTTAAAGAGCAATCCTCCCCTTCCTATGCGTTTTCAAGCTCATGTCTATAATTTTTCCTCAGATGCTACTGTGATCATTTTTTCGAAGCATTGTGTCCTTCAGCTGGAGCTATTTATTATCTGTCCTTATCTGTTATAATATTGAGGACAAAGGGGAAATTATTCTCCTCTCTGTATATTTCCCTTGCAACTTTGCAACTGTCCCTTTTCTCTTTCACCCCCTTTCACCTACCTTTTCTCTTTCACCCCGTTCACATCCCTCTGTAGTACATAGCATACAAAAGAATAATTTATTCTGAGCCAGGAAAACACCTTCATGTCCTCTGGAAAATGCACGGCATGGACTAAAAAGAACTATGCATAGGTACATCCAGAGCAAAGGTACCTACCTTCTCACATTATAAGCCATCTCAGTAAAAAGGGCCCTCTCAAATACCAACAAGTATTGGCTCAAAACTGGTCAGAGACCAGTATCATTCTATTTACATAGTCTTCTGTATGTTAGGATGTTTATATAAAATGTTATCTTTGTTGTTCATAAAGCTGCACCTATTGCTTGTTTATCTTTGCTAGCACTTGAAATGAGGCAAAAATAGTTCCTAACCTATCTGAAACTAACAGCTGATAGCAGCTGAGTCAAAACCCCATTAAAACAGTGTAATTAAAACAGCGACCTTATTCTCTGTGGGAAGGTTCATCCTTCTAAAACATATTCACTACTAATTTACAGGAACTGTTTACCTCATAAAATAAAATGTTCACCTCTTCTTACAGGAGAAAGAAAGCCAGTGACAAGGACTTCACCCCTCACAGTAACTGCAGACCAGCAGTCACTCTGCAGGGTCTAATTCATTTTAATAGACCAATTCATAGAAGTGTGTTTTGGTAGAAAGGCTGTTGCAGAAGCTGAATTGTTGTGAGACAGTGAAGTTGCAACTGGACACTTGACCTCTGTTGGAACTAGATGGCCTTAATCAACAGAGAGTCTGAATAGACTGTGAAAGCACTCCTTTTCCTTGACTCGTTTCTCACCTTCCTGTCTCTCAGGTTAAGTCAACCATTCTTTATTGAGACACTGATTTATTAAACACTAGGTTGGAAAAGTTCATTTTATCCACATATTGCTTTTATCCACATTTAGCTTTTACCCACATGTTGCACTAAGCGGCAAGGCATTGTGGGGTTTTCTTCTATGGTAAAACCAAGCAGAGGACAAACTTGGGTGGGAGATGAGACCTGTCTATCATAACACCTCAGAATTAATCTCTTCAGAAGGAGCAAAGCCACAAATCCTGATCAGATTACAGGGTGACTAAGGCTTTAGAAATATGTATCAGGACAAATGTGAAATGCTTTTTGACATCTACAGCTCTGAAAAGGTCACCTAGCAATCTTCACAGGGCTGTTGCTTTATCCTATATCCTTGTCTAGAAAATGGGCATAAAGTATCAAGCATGATGGCAGAATATGTATTTGCCAAAATTCAGACACCGCCATTTTCCTAATGATGAGATATTGCCCAGGAAGGAAAACTGGCTAAAGCTATGATTAACTGATACTAACTATAGATTATTCAGGATACCTACTTATGCATAGCAAGAATTTATCACAGAAGAAGCAACTACTAATAATGATTTTGATTTCTAAAAATACATATT
This sequence comes from Melospiza melodia melodia, assembly GCF_035770615.1. Taxonomy (NCBI): domain Eukaryota; kingdom Metazoa; phylum Chordata; class Aves; order Passeriformes; family Passerellidae; genus Melospiza; species Melospiza melodia. The sequence continues at coordinate 56,821,448 of NC_086226.1, read as the reverse complement.
CAAATTCATACACAGTAGTTTCTTTCTTCCAACATCAGATTAGGCTTGTAGAGGAAAACTTAAAACTATCATCTATTATTCACAGGTGGTAAACTGCATTTGGATAGAGAAAAATCTCAATCATACCCTTCTTTTTAACTTCTTAGCTTCAACTAGGAACACAGCTATTTTTCCCCCCATACTTAGGCTATTCGCAGGGAATCACTGTTATCATTTTGTTCATTCTCAGAAACCACAGTGAAGTTAGACAGGACCTCTAGAGGTCACTTTGTCTGACTGCTCTCCTCAAAGCAGTCATATGGTTCTGTACACCCAGCAGCACCCCTCCTCTTCCAATTTACCCATCATTTTTTAATTCAGCACTGCTTCTTTCTCATCCCATACTTACACACGATCATTAAGGACAAGCTTTTGTCATACTTGTGAGGATTACCTCACCCAATCATATGGCAGTAAGTGAAAAGCAAAAAACTATTTCTTACCCAAGAAACAGGCACCCTTGCTTTCATTAAGGACAAGTCCTGTCCACAAAAGCAGTCATGACCTGCATTTGCAAGATCTTACTTCATAACTACACTGAGTTTGCCACTTAAAGTCATCTTGACTTAAATAACATCTATGTCTAAATCATGCTGCAGATCATCAGCACACCTTTCTTAGATGAAGCATGGTTCTAATATTTATCAGTCTTTTGAGTTATTAGTGAGATAGGCCACAAAACAAGGCTATTCAGTAACATATGATAATTAACATACAACACTTTGCAGGGGAAAAGGGATTCAGGAACACAAAAAGAAGGCAATGTCATTTACAACAGAATTATATATGGAGAAACTAGTTCTCTGGGCATATCTGTGGAAGCAAATAATCTTATCCCTAGCCATTTACACCTCCCAAGAGGTTATCTGCAAGACCTTAATCAATATCCTCAAAAGGCAACATACCGAGAAGTCAAACTGATCTTGTCTTCTTTGTAATGATTAGCTCAGAAACAGAGCAGGCCATTCAGGAATTTTTTTTTTTTTTTTTTTTTTTTTTTTTTTTTTTTTAGCTACTCTAAGACTTTCCCTTCAGAAGCAGCTACACGTTAATTTAAGGAAATACTTTTAGGTAATATAATAAATAAATAAATAAATAAAATCATCTCAAAAATTTAAAAATAGCACTTTTTTTCTAATAAGCATTGCAGTACTTGGCAAGGTGATATGAGAGTTTGCAACCAGAGAAACTTGTATTAATGGCAGAGGAAAAATTTATTTTTTTGGCTTCACTCCTTCCTACTCTTTAGGCTGTTTTTAGGAGGAGGGGGAATAAAAAAGTCCCTTTGAACACCATGGCCTTTGCATCTCTTCCTCAACCAGCAGGTTATGTCAACCTTGTCCCTGTTTTTATCAATAAGGAAATTACACAGGAATCTCTGTAACTAGAATTTTCCTTCTACATTATAAACCACAATTCTTTCTGTCCCCAGGGATGTACTATCAGTTCAAGATACAATAGCCTGCAAAATATTCTGAATGTCATCATTCCAGGGTTCTGTGCCTTCACTAGAACACATTACCAAGCCCCTCGCCCCTCCCCTACAAAGAAATTCTCTCTGACTCTTCCTATTGCAGGCCCCATCTCAACACCAAGTCCCATTTTCTTATCAAGTGAATTTAATAATCTGCCACTTCTCCGGGCGAGCTGAGGTGAGAAGGAGCACTTGTCTGTAAGAGCATTCTTTTTCTGCCAGCATTTGGGTTTGGGTGCCCTATTGCTGTGAGCCATCCCTACACACATAGAGCAGAAATCTGCCTTTCCAGACACTTATGTGCAATTTCTGTTCTTATAAAAAAGAGAACACCTTTCCTTAATCTTTATTCATTTAAATGTATTTAGATATAGGGCTATTAAAATCAAACACAGTCCTCATGTGTATAATGATACTGAGCATTTGGAGCATTTGGACGCTCTTAAGCGTTTGGAGGATTAACTGGCAAAATACTACAATATTAGGGATGATACTCATCATATGTTTTTATTTAAGTGATATAATAATAATACCAAATATTATTGCTAGTAAAAGCATCTGCCTAAGTATCTGCATGGATTTTTTTTTATTTTATCATTTATATTATCATTTATTTTATTTTATTGTATAAATTCACCTAAAAGTAGGCAGACTGGTCTCTAGCATCTATTTCAGAGATTCTTTTTTAAATAGTAGGATTCTTTTTTAAATAGTAGGAGTACTCAGAAGCCATGAAACAGACTCTCTTCAGCAAGGAGTTGAAAATATATAGGTTGGAAAAGAAGATAACTTCCTTGTAATGTCCATGGTCTGTATTATTTTTTATTTATTGTTATTCATGTTGTTGTTACAAATATACACATACTTCATATGTCAACTCTTCAGTAAAACTGGAGAGGTTTAGTGCTGTGCCCTAAATGCCCTTGCTCCCTTCAGCTATTGGTATCTCCAACTCTTGTTTGCAGGTCTGCCACAGATGCTACCACAGCCATCCTTGATAGGTGCAGTGATCTCGGGACCACTTGTGTTTGTTTCCACTTTACCTCTGAACCCTGAGCAGGCATTTGATGACTGGGATTTTTCCTTTTTCTTTTTACTTTTTTTTCCTTCTTGGCTTAAGGGGGAAATAATGGGGGAAATTTATGATTTTCAATACCTCTAGAAGTGTCACCAACCTGAGTATGGAGGACCACTGAAGGCAACTAAGTTTCAAAATTAGGACACCTTTTGGGAGCTCCTGGTGTTTAATGCTGAAGGAGTTTCATCTCCATCACCAGCACTTCTTGCACCACCAGGTGCCACGGACTACCCAATCTTCAAAAAAATGTTTAAGGATATATGAGCTAAAATCAACACTGTATTCTGGATGGAAGGCCTTCCACAGATAAAAAGTGCTTTTCAAATCAGCAACTTCATTGAAAGAACAGTTTTCAGCCTTTCTGCTCTTATCTCAGCATCTGAGATAGATCAATCAATTCATAAATACCTTGAGAAGCATACTAAAAAAAAAAACACCAAAACAAACAAAAAAAAAAATAAAGACAAGGCAAGGTCTTCTTTAAAAAGAAAAGTAGTGGAGCACAAGAGAAGTATTCTTAGATATGATGACTCTGTGGTCTGCTGAGATTAACTGTACCAAACTCTTCTACAGCTCCTCCCTGTTTACCAGTATTATCTGTCTTCTCTGCAGTGGGTAGAATACAGCCAGTGATAAGTAAAAATTGCATTGGCTTTATTACAGTAGAGTTTCAAGTTCTCTGAACATAGCTGGGATTAGTGTTAATGCTGGCCAACTTGTGTGTGCACAGTATTCTGTAGAACAAGACCTGAGTCTTGAGTCTGAAAGAGTCCAACATAGTTTTGAGACTACAGATACAGCCAGTATTAGTCTCTGTTAACAGCTCTCCTTATTTCACATGGCACGTGGCTGTCCTAAAGCACAGCTCTGTGTATACTTTCCTCTGCTGTTTTACGTGAGTTATTAAATTATTAATGTTTTGGTTTCTTCAATTTGCTTAACAACCTGGCTCACTTGGGCCTTTTTTATTTCAGATAATCACTGTGGGAGATCTGCTGCACTCTAATGAGTATTACTGGCAGGATTACATGGGGGAAAATATGAGTGAAATATTTCCTACCAATGCTGCAAATAATTTCTTAGGAAATAAGCTCACTCACACTGTGCTTTGGAATCATCAAGTCATTTATCTCTCAAGTTTTTAAATAATTCAGAGGAAACCTGACATTTGGATAGCAACAGAACACATTTTTTTATGTTATCAGGAAAAGATTAAATTAGAGGAACATGCTGTGATTGAAAGAGCAACAGAAATTGTGGCAATGTTCACCCTATACAACTATATTTTGCTAACTGAGCACAGCTTGTAAGTGGGGTAGTGCTTCTCTGTGATGCTTGAGGAGTGGGAGAGGACTGCAAAGTGGGAACTTGCTCTTCCCTACCTTGCTTTGCTTCTAGTAACAATCTCTTATTGTTCTACACCAGCAGGGAATTATCCTTCCTGCTAATCTGGTTTGTTTAGCTGTCACCAGTCTTGCCAAAAGTGCAGATTTGACAGTGAGAGTTTGAGGTCTGGGATCCAATATAGACTGTGTTTCAGAGCACATATGCATGCGTGCATGTGATTGCTGGGTCCTGGGGAATATGTGGGCAGGGCAATGTGATGGATCACAGTGGGTGTCCCCCTGAAGGCCTGGGTCCCCAGAGATCCAATAAATGTAGCTACAGCGCAGAATAAATACAAGAGGAAAGGGACAATCTGCTGCAGGGCTGGAGAAGGCAGTCCTGACACCTGGACATGAGCCCAGGTGTTTTGGGAGTTTGAAATGTTCCTTCCTGCTCTCTCAAGAGTACAGTCTCAGCCAGCTGGCTCCTACATAAACAAACACAGACACTGACACTTTCAAGCTATTAATTAGTCCAACTTTCAGTGTAGTTAATTTCCGAAATTAGTGTCTTTCTGTATCATGGAGCTTAATCATGAATGCTTTGATGAATTAAGGTCTTTTTTTAGTTTTCTTCTTTAGCTACTTCGTGGAAGAGACATTTATGAATAGGATCTGACATTAGCCTCTTTCATACACAAATAAATAATGTTTGCATTGTTTACACTCTCCAGCTAAGACAAAACATATCTTTTTATTAACCTACTCATTATAACTCAGGTAAAAATAACTATGAACACTATAAAATTAAAAACAGATATGCAAGAGCTGAACTTGGTTTCCACATATTTTTATGTGCATATTTCTTTTTGTCCAGTACTGCAGCATAATGCTTTACTGACAGTTTTCATTAATCAGTTCCTATTTTAGATGTAAATTAAACAGTCTCACAAACAAGAGTCCTCTTTATCACTGCAGTCTTCGCATCTTGATTTTTAGACAATTTTTCACAGGGTTATTCATTAATTAGGTCTTTAATTATGGATTAATTAGCAGCTGAATTACAATATTCCTTATACTTTCTCAACTCTTGTAACACTAATATGTTTGCCATCAAGCATGATAGATGTTACATATGCAAGGGGATTTATTACAGATGTATTCCCCTAGCACTTCAGTGAGCTGACTAATTATTCTTCCATTGACAATGAAGCTAATGAAACACTGGACTGATGTCTCTGACAAAAATCCATTCTTTTTCTTTTTTTTTTTCTGGATATTGCTGAGGAGAGGTCTAATTCGCTTAAGACTGAGAGAGGGATGATGTATTTGAAATGGGCATGTATTTTGAGGTTGTTTCTTATCAAAGGAAAAACAGCTCAAAAGTGTATTATGTATTGGTGAAGGTGTTGAATCTATGCATGTAGCTGTAGCCAGCAGGTGTAAAAAATTGTCTTGGACTGTATACAACAGAATCCTGGGAAACTGAAAACATGTTTTAAGAACTGATTAGAGAGATCCCCCTTAACTTCTCATACATAGACCCATGGCAAATAAATTTGCATTCTTTGTCACTGAACAAAACACTGAGGCTTTCATATACTATTAGATTATCTTAATTTGACCATACCATTACACTCTCAGGTTTCTAAAGCTTGTTTCACATCCATTGTGGTTTTTAACACAGTGTTTTTATAAGACAAATAAGACAAATAAGGCTTCATATTTGTCTTAAGGTTCATGAACAATTCCTGAGAATTGAGGCTACTTTTTCTTACCTTTCATGTACCCTTGGAGGGTACAGCCTCTGACACTATCTCTGTGAATGACAACATCATAAATGTTATTTTAGACTCTCTGTCCTAACTGACACTAATTAAAAACCCTCAAAATATATAATTTTCTTTTTCTCCCTGGGTGGGGGCTTTTTAAATGTACTGATCTAAGAATTCAGTCCTGTCGCCTGCCTCTACTAGAGAAGGAAAACAAAAAACTATGTCTGACCTACAGCAGTCCTATTTCCAGTGTCAGAGACAAGATCATTACCTGTATAAAGAGTAAAACAGTCATAACCAATTGCAAAAATGTTAAATTTTGTGATTTAAGATGGTAGTTTATATAGATAAGCTAGAGATGATACTGCTTTCAACTACTCCCGCAGTCAACTTATTTTAGCTCTAATGGCCTAAACCCCACCACTCAGTCATAGGTAGCATCTGTATTTTATCAGTTCCCTCACCCCAACTGTCTCTTTAGTCTTTCCCTCGTCTGTGGAGAGGAGACGCAGGTGACATTGACAGCTGGACATCTTTGGAATAATTCTCCACTTTTACCTTCTATCTGAGGAGAGCCAAGTGGGTGAAACTCTTTGGTATGATCTACCTCTTTGCTTAATGAGCATTATCATCCATCCATGATCCTTGAAACTGTGCTCAATTAACTGCTGTTCAGAGGAAGAGAGCTGGTCAGTACCTCTTAACCTACAGAAAATAATATGTCAATGATAGCACATGAATGCTTGTGATAGCAACAACAGCAATAATGACAATATTTGACTTTAAATGATAGGCTGTGTTCTCAAAAGATGTAGCGGGCTGTATTTCCTATGCCAGTTAGATTAACTGTAAGTAGCCTTCAGAAACCGAAGTTCTATAACTCTTTTTAAATTCCACTGTAAATTCTGACAGACAGCAAAGATAAATGACTGACCTCCCAAACCATTTTTTTTTCTTGAAAATCATTCTCACACCAGCATATGTCCTTGAGATGAAATAGCAATGGTTTATTATAACTGAGTCACAGAGTAGAACTTGAAAGGTTTCCTAAATTATAAAGTTTGGATTTGTCACAAGCGTAAATCTATTTACAGGAACTATGCAGGGGGTGTATCTCACTCTCTTTAAAGATACCCACCAAACATACTGCTCTCTGTTTCAACTGCTTTTCCCATATACATTAGTTTTCAAAGATCCGCAGCCAAACCAGAGCAACCTGATAGCTACTTCTCACTTTCCCTGCCATTTTCCACCTTGACCCCACGCATCTGAGGAAACACAATAATCAGCAAAACTGTCACTTACCTACTACTAAAGAACACAAGTGTCCAGAGCTCCTGAGTGTGCTGTGCAGTTATTCAACGTGGGACACTGAGGTTGTTTATAGCATAGCACAGCTCATGGCCAGCCAGATCTGTCTGAACCCTGCAGCGTGACTAGCCTTCCAGATGTACTAATATGCTATATTTGTAATGTGATAACATGATCTGTGGCCTTACAGCAGAGACACGGGCAGGATAAAGTGTCTGCACTGCATGAGTCAACACAGGATGGAAACAACAGTGCTAGGACAGCATCTCATTTGCTTCAAGGGAAGTGTGACAAGAGCTAATATTACTCATATTCATGTATATTTGTCAGAAAAAGGCAAGGAGAATAAAAGAAAAATGCATATACAGTCTGAATTCCTCTAGTATGCCTTTTCCTTATTCCTCTAGCTACCTTTTCCTTTCCATGTCCATTCGATTCTCAAATAAATATACACATGGGTACACAGACTATTACCATGCAGTTTGCATGACTGATTGATTTACAGCAAAATCTGCTTTTTCTTGCTGATGGTTGCCCACCTTTTTTAGGACAACGCTTGTCACTTGTATTCCTGCTTATTGTTAGTGGGCCAGAAGGGCAGGGCTGTGGGCAGCCAGAGATCATCTTGCAGCAGGATCAGCATTGCCGGGGCAGGGGCTGATGAGATCAAGGAGCTGATGTGAGCCATGGGCAAAAGGAATAGGTCCTGGGGATGCAAGAGGGAAGATGGACGTGGACACAGAAGCCCATCAGGACCTTCATGGCCCTTCCTGACATTTCAGCATGAATGTTTGACATTTTCTGATTGTACCTTTAATGAAATAAGCCCATTCATTTCTAATTAGAAAATTATGGGAGGGAGGGAGGGAGGGAGGGAGGGAGGGAGGGAGGGAGGGAGGAAGGAAGGAAGGAAGGAAGGAAGGAAGGAAGGAAGGAAGGAAGGAAGGAAGGAAGGAAGGAAGGAAGGAAGGAAGGAAGGAAGGAAGGAAGGAAGGAAGGAAGGAAGGAAGGAAGGAAGGAAGGAAGGAAGGAAGGAAGGAAGGAAGGAAGGAAGGAAGGCTATTTAAAAAGAAAACAAAGGTTTTCATCAGAAATATTTTCAAAAACTGCTTTAAATTTTTTTTCTTTGAAATTCAGCTTTTCAATTTAAATAGTTTCATATTTTTAAGGGGTTTTTTTTTAACTAAGCTTTTTCAACAATTTCTGCTCATTTTTCATCCCTGCCGTAACAATAACCATTAACTAAAGCATCTGGGTTTGGCTTAAGCTTCAGATAGTAGTTTTACATTGCTCTGCTTTCAGTGACCCTGCTGTAATCACATCTATTGGGATGGGAAAGTCATGATCTGTGAGCTTAAATGTTCAATTTTATCTTCAAGTCTGAACGAGATAGGATCAGGATTCACTTTGATCTTTTTTGATGCAGTGTGTTTCAAGGTATGGTGACATGCCTGAAGGATCCTGCATCACATATCCTCGCTCTTCAGTCATCTTAGTCTTCACAAATATCAGTAAAAAATAGTATGATCACCACATCCAATTTTTCTAATAAATTTTTATTTTCTGATAAAACTACCCACCAATTTGCATAGTTTTTGCCATATGTCTGTATGGATTTCCTGCAGTAGTGAGCATTATCAGACTTCAGCTGCAAGAGCTGATGAAGAAATCAGTGAGGGAGACAATACTTTGGAGCAGGAAAAGTGCATCCCTTCTATATTCAGTAGCATGGTGTGTAATTCTCCTTTTGTGCACACTGCCTCAGAAAATATGGGGCTATATTTTGTTTAGAATGTGAAAACATTAAATAATAATTAATTAGCAATTATATTAAGAAAATACTGACCTCCATCTCACTCTTTCAGGATCCATCCCTTGCTGTACAGGTGTTGATTTTGGCAAAAGAAGGTAAGAATGTTCTTTAAGTGTTTAAATACTGAAATGTGTTTCAGTAACAGAAAGCTGAGCTTGCAGTTAATTCCCTGGCCTTAGCCAAGTATTCATAGATCAGCTAACCTTCCAACTACAATCATAGCTTACCCGTGACAGGGAGAGGCTTGAGATATTTGCTGGAAAGGGAATGAGAAAAGAGATCAGCTCATGAAGTAGTCATCACCTATATTAAAAAAAAAAAAATTAAAAAGAGGCTATCCTATTAAAGAAAATGCACTAAGGATGGTAAAACAACTGAGGAATGGTATGAAAAATTTAGAGGAGTATTAAAAAGTGACTGACTGAGAAGAGAGAGAGAGGGGGGAGAGGGATAGAATCTATAATACTGTTTAGTTGTGGATCTCAGTGTACTTGACAAAAAATATGAAGGAAAAGGAAAACTTTAAGTTAGTACATAAATGCTGGCATAGTATGAAAATAGCACAAGCAAGGGAGTAGTAGAGACAGCCCACTGCTCTGCCAGTGAACAGACAGAAGGCTTGCTTGCTAACAACAAAACCCATTGGCAGGTTTGAATCTATTTTAAGACATGCTAGAGTGACAGAAGCTAGTTTGTTCAAAGGTGTTTGCCTACTGCATCCTGCCTCCCACTTCATCATCAGCAGTATTCATCTGTCAGAGACAAACTGACCTTGGCTCAAACACAGCCTTGCGTGCCTGCCATAGTGTTCCCACAGGAACTGCTCCTCATCTAGGTGATCCACTAGACTGCCCAGCATCTATGCACTCATATGACACTGCAGTCTAATGAATCATCCTCCTGGACGAGGACCATTGCCCGGGAAGTGGTACAAAAACAGTCATTTCATAAAGGGGCCTGGTCCATTTTGACTGCTGGACTTCATCAGTTTCATAAACTGGAGCTATTGTGAAATATAGAAGTAGCCAGCACTGGACTCCCTGACAACCAAGTCTTGGAAACAGCTTGCAAATCTGCCTAAGCTATTGTAGTTTGAAGCCAGCTGCTCCAGAAAAGCTGCTGTATTGCTTCCAGTGATAAATTCACTCTGAAAGCAAAACAGCCCTGCATATGAATCAGTGTAATATCCTAGGATAGCAAATCCTCTATCCACGAAACTGACAAATCCACCACTCAGATAATCCAACTGATGTAAATGAGAATTGACCATAAACAAACACACCAAGAGATATTATCTTTTTCCACTTGTGCATTAGCTGTAGCAAAACTTCCCTACTTAACTCAATCTCTTCTTTGTAGAAAACCCACAATGTAAAGGCAACAAAGATACTAGCAACATAATCTGCTGTACAAATAATTGCTGCGTAAGCATATCTACACTCATTTTTCTGGTCTGTCTTCCCTGTTCATTCTAAGGATAACAATATGCAATCAAATTAAGGTCAGTAGAAAACTCTAAACATTAAGGTCAGTGTCTGGGTAACGCAGGCTGCAGCCAAGACTTAGCATCTCATGTAGACAAGGCACCTTCATACCAGCACTTCAGACCTAAAAGACTGACAACAGAGTGGTTCTAGCATAGCTGTAATCAAAACATCTACTAAAAGGAAACACTTGACAAGTAACAGCTTTTTAGGGACATATTGCCCATAGATATACAACAAAGTAAAATCCATGCAAAGACTTAGACAAAGTCAGGCTGAAGAAAGAATAGAACTTGCTACAGTAATTTATCATGTACTGAAAAAAACTGTTCAGCAAAAATAAAACATTGTGCCTGTTGCTTTGTTTTCATATTATCCGTAGGAAAATATGTCTTTCAGTCTTGAGCTGTCAGAGCTGCTGAGTAAATGTAATAATACTGCAGAATCTGTAAGTCACATTTAGAAATCACTTCAGCAGGTCAGATTCTTATATCTGTAACCTTTCAGTATTAAGGGGTCAGTCGTTTCTGATGCAATCTCGGTATGGACCAAAGAAAGACCCAATTTATAGCTCCTGACAAAGCTACAGCCTAGAGATGACTGTTCAGAAATGTGCCTGGAACATTAGTATGACAAGTTGAGTCTCAGGCAATGTTCATAATTCTGGACTCTGAGTTCTTTTCTCTGTTTTGCTGTCCTACCTGTTCTGTGAGACCTTTTGTACCGATTTAACTCTTGTCACACAGATGCTTCAGCAGTCTTGGCTTGTGGTTCATGTTGTATTTTTTTGTTGAGATTGTACAGCTCTTCTGAAAACAAACCCTTCCTCTGCTGCTCTTTAGAGACTTCATTGGAGACTCTGTTGACTTAATACAGAAGTCCTCAAAATTTCAGCTCTCAAGCAATCTGGGAATCAGCAACTCTCGAAGAACAACAAGACAATCTGTCCCCAGAATTTCATAAATGCCTTAAAAATCATTTCAACTCATTAAGACTGTTTGTCCAGAGGTAAGTCAACTTCCAGTAAATATGCAAGGACATTCAAATCATTACAGGAAGCATGTCTAAGAATTCATGAAGGATTGCACAGGCACTGTGAGAAGGAAATGTAGCGCTTGAAATAGAGAACTGTACAAGTCACTACAGACTTTGAGTAGACAACAAGGCTGTGACTGATTGAGGTCCTCCCAGGAGGTTGTTAACAAGGTTATAAAGATTCCTAAGATAAGAACATATAAGAACTTACATTAGAATTGACATAAGATCAGCCCTCTGTGTGAGTGATGTACACATTTGTAAGTGGAAGCAGAGTTTACCCAACCACAGATTCCTTTTAGAGCTACTTACACTTGTACCTGATTTGAACTGAATCACCTCATTTAAGAAACATTTTCTGAACTAAATAATGGGCATGTCATCTATTGATCTCTCTCATTACATTTAATTGTGCAACAAATTAAAGATACAAGAGCCCACCAAGAGCCCACTGGTGTGAATGAACAGAAATTAGATGTGTGTTACGTTTGATTGACCAGTAATTGCTGAGAACAGGAGGTTTTTTGGTAGGAGCCAGGCTTAGGAGACAGCCTCATTAGATGTGTCATTAAAGGGAGCCAACCATAGCTATCCCTCCACCCTGGCCAAGTCAGTGAAATAGCGCATGCATATATTTGGGTGTGCATATCTTCATCAAGGTGCAACAGGGCACTGTCAAGGGACAAAGCTCCTAGTTTTCTAGGGACAATTAAACCTGGAAGAATGAGAGGAAATATAGGAAAATTCAGTTTGACCTTTGCTGGCCATGAGGTCAGGAGGAAACAGCAGGCACGCACCAAAGCTTCTCTGTCACTCCCCTTTGCAAATGGACAGGGGAGAGAAAATAAAATAAAGGTTCCTGGGTTGAGATAAGGACAGGGAGAGACCACTCACAAATACCATCGTGGGCAAAACAGGCATTAACTGGGGATATTAAGTGAATTTATTAGTAACTGAATTTATTAGTCTCATTAGGAAAATGAGAAGTAAAATAAATCTTAAAAACACCTTTCTCCTACCACTCCTCCTTGCCAGCTCTACCTCCTCCGCCCTGGCAGCACAAGGAAACGAGAAACAGGGATTACAACCAGTTCATCACAGTTGCTTCTCCCACTGCTCAGGGAGAGTAGTCCTTCCCCTTTTCTGGTGTGGGGACCCTACCACAGGAGTTCTCCACAAACTTTTCCAATTCGTGTCCATCCCATGGGCAACAGTCCTCCACAAACTGCTCCATCATGGGTCACTCTTCCATGGGTGAAGTCCTTCAAGGAGAGGATTTTCTTGTGTGTGTTTCCCATGGATTTACAAGCCCTACCAGGAAGCCTGCTCCAGTCTGGGCTGCTCTTTCGATAAGTCTGCAGGTCCCTGCCAGGAGCCTGCTCCAGCACAGACTCCCCACAGCGTCACAACCTTCTCCCAGGCACCTGCCTGCTCCAGCATGGGGCTCCTCCACCAGCTACAGGTGGATCTCTGAATCCCTGTGGATCTCTGTGGGCTGCAGGGGCGCAGCAGCTTCACTGTAGTTTACACCATGAGCTGCAGGGGAACCTCAGTTCCAGTGCTTGCAGCACCTCCTTCCCCTCTTTCTCCAGTGACCTTGGATATCTGCAGAGTCATTCCTCTCACATGTTCTCACTCTGCTCTTCTCTGGCCACAATTGCATCAGTGTAATAACTTTTTTTTCTCATAATCTGTTTTCCCAGAGGTGTTACCACCATTTCTAATTGGCCCAGCCTTGGCCAATGGCACATCCATCTTTGGAGCTGCCAGGGATTAGCTCTGTGAGACACAGAGGAAGCTTTTAGCAGCTTGTCACAGAAGCCACCCTTGCAGCACCCCCTACTATCAAAACCTAACCACACAAATTCAATACAGTAGCCTATTTGTGTCTCTCTCAAGCAACTCTCTACCTTGTGAGAGCCAAAGCACACCGTGGACCCACACAGATTTATGGCTCTTGCCCCCTTGCTTTCCCCTGTGGCACAAAAAAGAAAACAAAGAAAGGTTCCTATTCTGAGCTGGCTAGGAAGTAGTGCAGACCCTGTTGTCACACTCCTCCTGCAGACTTGCTGCTTTACAAAACCACAGCAGAAGGTGGTGTTTTTAAGAAGAAACAAATGGTGCCATCTATTGTCCAAAATAAAGGGCCATCCACTTCCTTGCACTTGCAGCATTGAACCCTGCAGAAGGCAGAAGTTCTTCTGCCTTCAACTACACTCTGCTATGAAGAGATGAACATAAATACCTGCTTTTTGCTTTATTCCTGCATGACACATGGAGCCTCAGAGACAGATGGGAGTCTATTTTACGGAGTGGAGGTATGTGCAAGAATATGTTACTAGAACACAGAGTAACCCTCTAGCATGACTGCCTCATCCCAGCAGTCCCACTGTTGAGCCATTCATATACAATATGCAGTTCAAAGTGTTCCCCATGCCTACTACTAGGCTACAGAAAGAAATTTTCCTGGGTGTAGCCATATCAGTTACAGATAGAAAAGACAGAGAGGAGAAGCTGTCTCTGTCTACTAATCCAGTGGTTTTTGTTTTTAATTCATGACCTACTGCTAATAAACTAAATGGTTCACCAATAAACTACACTACATTTACTTCTTCTTTTTTTCTCTTTTTTCCTTTTTCTCCTTTTTTTTTATTCTTTGCAGCCCACATGCTTTGTAGGTATTCCTTAACCATGTCATGCTTGGAAATAATTGCCACAAGCCAACACAGAAAGAAAATAATAGAAAATAAAATAGGACTGACCTTTTCAGAGCCCCTAACATAAAGGGAATGAGGTTAAATTGGATTAAATGTAGGAAAAGAAGCCCCAAAGAATTAAACAAAAAAAGCAAGAAACAAAAAATCAGTGAGAACTCATGAAGGTGCCATGAATCAGACCAGTGAGTGAGGAAAATCTGTGACATCAGACAACAGATTTGGCCTGCAGTGCCAGGTGCCTACTGCTGTCTTTACAGAGCAGAAGGAGTAATCTGACCTCATATCACCATTGTGACACATCAGATGACACTGGGGTAAAGGCTCAGAGAGACTTTGGGATTCTGACTCATGACCAAGGATTGCCGGCCATGATAATTAAATGCCCTTGCATTGCCCACTGCCCGCTCCCTACCAGCTGCGTTGAAGTAAAAGCAGACTGTAAAGGCATGTTTGCCAACAGTATTTTGGGCTGGCAGCAGAAATGCCAGGTAGTTTTAATGTTTTGCTGACTCAGGAGGCACTTCTTGGAGGGCACAGGAGCCAGAAGAGTTGACCAAAATAAGGTGCAACCCAGGCGACTCAAAGAAAAAATTTGCCTTGAGAAGTTTTAAAACTTGTTTCTTGCTCATGTGCTGCCAGATATCTTTTCTGCTCCTTTCTCCACAGTATTTTTGAGCTTCTTCAAAATTCTTATCATAACTTTGCAGTGAAAGACAGAGCCATGAGGCAACGGAGTTTTGGTCCATACCTACACCTACTTCAAGCTGAGAAAGTATAAATATGAACAAGATCTCCTTCAAGAGAAGCAACTTTCAGACAAACACAGCAAAAAAAATCGCTAAGTGAGTTCTCAAATCAGTGCCATGCTAGTGATTATCAACTAAATTTAGATTGCACTGGAATGACCTAATAAGTATTAAAAGAGTTCAAGTGAATTTCTTATGCTTGGAGCCCATATGAGTAAAATAATTTCCAGTTTCAAAGTGACACAAAAGAAGCTAGTTCAAACTAGAGCAATAAACCTCAATCTAGGGCAGTAACAAGAAGTTTGTGTTCACTGCAGACCTTGTGCCATCAGAGTTAAGCTAATTTTGTGGTGCTTCTCTCTGTAATTTATTTCATTCTCTATATTATGAAAAGACCTGAGAGAAATTACACTGAATGAAAGTTCACCCTCAAAACACACCATTATAATATTTCAGTTGTAAAGACTGTGGGAAGAGCCATGAAAGGAAGAGAAATAACTTAATTGTGCCAGTTTGATGGGTTGTTAATGGTTTTCATTTATATAGAATACAAGTTTTTTACTTAATAGAAGAGAAATACAAAGAACAAGACTAAAAATGGACTATTGAAGGTGGATAAGGAGAAGTTTTAATTTTATGAACATTCTTAGCACACATTAATATTGATAAGGTAATTCACCCAGTAACAGTCAGACATCTCCTCTACACATGGCTCATGGGGCTAGTTATCAGAATCAAATATTTAGCTGGAACAGAGTACAAGCTCTTTGCAGAAGAACCTCTATACTGCAGGGACAAGACATCAAGTTTGCTGACCCTACAGTTTATAAATCTCCACATAGCCAAAAGCCACAAGACATACATCCTCGTGCCATGGAGAGCCTGAGGGTCTGGGAAGCTCTGTGAATAGTACATAGGGTGCATGTGGCACCCTGCTCCAGAAGTCCCACCAGTCACCTACAGAAGAACCTGGGTTTGGCAGGTGCTTTGGTTCAGGGATGATTACTGACATTTATTTTACCAGCTCAGACACATTTGTTAATCATTCCTGTGATCACAGTGACCCACCATCAGGTCCTGTGCGCCACAGTCTTCAAGTGGAAGAAGACACACTCAAAGACCTTGCCAGCCTTTGCAGATGAAAGGCATCACACCAACTCACTAGTAGCAGCGCAATAACAACAGCATTATTCATTACCAGTGTAGCCTTACACAGTTGAGCTTTGTATTGTTGACAACAGCAAATATTAAAGGTGCTACAATCATTAAATATATATTAGTTTTGAGTCTGTCAAGCAAATATTACAAGAGGGGGCAGTGGCAATTACAGAAGGTAATTACAAGTGGAGACAAAGCAGTTTATCACAACAGAAGATGAATTGTTAGAAAGGATGAAGGACCCTTGTTCTCTCTGGGCAATTCATACAGATTAAACAATAGCTTTAAAGTAATTAATCTAGTAGAATGTAATGATTTTTTAAAACAGTTTAAATGGTGCTTAATTTGTTTAAATGAACTATCCCATTAAGACCCAAATTCATCATTTTGATTTGGAAGGGAAGTTTTAATAAACACAACCTTTAGCAGAGCTTTAATATTTGTATTACAGGTTTATAGATTATTGTCTGAGGTGGAACAGATCCTAGTAGAGTGAACTCATCAGTAGTACTGATAATGATTTCTCAGAATGCTTAGAATCAGAGACACAGAGAATAATTTTAATGGAAATATTTGGTTATGTTTTCAACTGTTTCCAGAAACAGATAAATGTACATTTATACTAGGACACAGGTTTCTAACACAGATTCAAAAAGTCATATGAAGTGCTTAGGTACTACAATGGATATAACAAAATATCCTAAAAAGAAGAGGTGTGACTGAAACAGCATTTTCTAAACAGCATTTTCACTGCGGTGAAAATATCTCCTAGGAAGGCCTTTTCCACTTCAGGAACTAAGTTTCCTACTATTGCAGGCACCAGTCAGACAGAGTTTTTCACCAGCTCATCAGATTCCTCCAGTGCTACTGGAAAAGAGGCTCCTGCATCTCATTTGTTTGGAGATGTGTAGCCCTCTCCTTGTGTTCTACCCTGAAAATATAGGCTAGAACACAAGGAGATATAATTACTCACAGCCAGTTTGCACTGTTGTGCAAAGGCTAGCACACCCTTGTCCTGCAAAAGCACAGGAACTAAATAAAGGATACCTCAGTCAGATTTCTTGCCTCTGCAATATTTACAAAACATGCAGGATGCCAGGACCAAATGAACTAAGTAAAGCACACACTGTGAAAAGCAGAACAATTAAAATCTGTGTTTCTCAGTACTGGAGAAGAAAAAAAAACGTATTTAATCATCACTTTGAGTATCCACAAACAATAGGTGCCAAAAAAAAAATTTTCTGACTGCCATTGATTCCCAGGTGGCTTGTGCCTTAAATGGTTTTCCTTCAATCTAATAAGGCTAACTGGAAGACTGTATTTCACAGATTTGAGATCTATATAATAAGCAAGTAACGGAGGAGCACCAAAATTAGATTTTTTTAAAGATGAAAAGACTTTGTGACTGATTCAAGTCTGTATATAATCTCTTGGAGAACTACATGAGGCCTCCGGTAGGAGGCAGAAGAAGCTGGGATAAAATCTGCCAGAAAAAAAAAAAAAAAAGCTACTAGACCTCCTGCAGTCATTTTAACTTTCTCTCTGCCCTGGACATATCCATCTGCCCTTCTCTTCTTTTAACACTGGTACCTGCATTGTTCCAGACACAGCAGGTTTGGGGAGCTAAAGCATAAGAGGAAAAACATCCCATCTCTTTTGGCAGCATTAATTTCTGCCAGCTGACATCCGTGCCTGGCAGACCTCAGCAGGTGGGGAGACCTGCAGCAGAAGAGAGGAGTCCCACATTTCCACATCCCTAGGTAAGCAGGACCGTGGCAAAGCCAAATTAACTCAGCACATGGGAAACTGAAGTTTCACCCTCAGACAACCAAGCACAACATTTTTGGACTGGTGACCAGAGAACTAATGACTGTACTGCTACTGAGCAGATTCTAGGGGACTTAAGGGTCTTCAGAAAAGCTCCAGGGACCTTAAAGGTCTTTCTGTCTTCTATGGAGGGATTGTACACAGGTATTTAAAATCCTATATTTATAATAGTGAATGTTGACTATAAATATTGATAGGGTTGGCTAAAGTGTGGATGACAGTATCTTGAATAAGCTCCAGTAGTGTAAAAAGCACCTACTGTGCTGTGTTTGTCCTCTGCCATGATCATCAGCTAAAAATCAGTGAACACATCAGACTTTTGCATCGTTCTAAATGATTTCTCACCAGTGTAAGCAAGGCATCTCTTAGGAATACTATTTCCCTGTTTGTGTCTGGTCCATACCGATAGCAGTCTGCTGGTGTAAGATTTTGAGAGTCAAATCCAAAATTTCCCAATGTCTTCAATAATCTGTTCTGGAAGTGAACAATAGCAGTTTCTGCCTTCAGACAAAGATCTGAATAGCATATATGGGTGTATACAGGCCTTAGTTCTCTATGATGGTGTGCAGTCCAAGCCTGAGTGTAGTGTTCGAGGCATGATTCCATGAGACACAGTGAACTGAGCTCAATTTCATCAAAAGGTAGAAGGTTTTTTGTTCCTTCTTGCCTTACATTTTCAGGTCAAAAGCAAGGGGTGAGGAGAGGCAAACCTCAGCCTGGGGACTCTTGGCAGAAAAGCACACCTGGGTGTATGAAAATTCCTTGAAGCCCCTAGTTCCTTCTCTGCTCCTGGGTGAATACTTCTGTCCTTTACCTTGTACCAACTCTGCCACTAAACAGTTCCTCTTTGTGGCTTATAATTAACTCAGAAGAAAGAGTTCCAGCAAAATACATTAGCAGCTTTCTGAGAACACAATTAGTTTGTAACAGGATTTCTGAATCTAACACATACCAGCACAAGTGGGCTGCTCAGATGAGAGTAGAAAAAGAAATAAAACAGAGAGGCAGAGGGAGATTTCATAGCATAGGGTAGAATCACAGGCTATCCTGAGTTGGAAGGAAACCACAAGGGTTATCAAAGTTGAACTCCTGGCCCTGTAGAGGACAACCCCAAGAATCACAGCATGTTATTTACCCCATCAGTGAAGACAATTTTTTATGTTCTGTTCACCAGGATATGAAACCATTTTAAAATAACTGGGAGGGGGGGAAAGGGGGGAGGGGGAGAATGAGAGAGGGAGGTGGGCCCTCAGGGGTGGGAATTGGGAAGGAATGTCGTATACTTTTTGTTTTAAATCATAAATGCTTGAGACATTCTTGGAAGATAGGACATTCAGTTTCTCCTCTGGAGTCATGTTTCTTCAGTATCTAACTCAGGATCATTTAACACTCCATGTCCACATCATCCCCTAGGATTTACAGGTACACAAGGGGAAAACTCATTTACTAACACAGCCTTTTTTTTCTTTGATTTATACCTTAGCAATTAGAAGTACTGACGTGGGGAAAAGAAGAAATAGATTTGCAGGATCTGTAAGTTGCTGCTCATGTTTAATACATTCATGGCACCCTTCTTCCTGAAAACATGTAGAGAAAAACACAGTTTAATAAATTCCAGTTTACACAGCTGGGAACTTAACATATGTAGTTGAAGCAACCACAGCACATACCCCTCCTATGTTGTCTAACCAGTTTGATGCAAAATGGGAATACATCCCCACAGATACTGTCCATAATAAAAACATGCTTTGGCCTGGTGGCCAGTCCTTGTACCAGCATATTCACATTCCCATGGAGGTCTTAAAAACTGTGTGCTCTCATCACACTGCAGATGAGAGAGGTTGTGGTGTTTCTGACCCAGTTTTTTTGATTCAACATTTTGTCTTTACATATTTCGTTAATTCTGTGCCCAAGGATGATTTCAGTGGGACTGGTGAACGGGGCAAACTGACAGGAGCAGAAGTCATGGCTCCCACTCCTTCTTTTCTAAATCCCTTTGACCGAGAAACACCCCATCTGATATCAAGTGAGCCAATTCAAGTCACAGACCAAAGATGAAACAACCACTTTGTTTTGCTATTCAATATGTTTTCTCTCTGAAGGAATGAGAAGGTGATCAGCCAATGGCAGGGAACAGCTCACTGGACGGGAGTAGCTCACGTATTCCGTATTAAATTGCATGACCTCCACTCCCTAATCCAGAAAGCGCTGCATCACATCAATATTGATGAATACCAACAAAATTAAAAAAACTCAGACTCACTCAGACACCAGGAACCTTCTGTATTTTCAGCATGACATGAATAATGTCATAACCAACTCACTGGCTTCACTGTTGAAGCATAGCCTCTCCCAGTTCTGACTCAACAGTGAAATGATGCAAACTGCTTGTAAAATTGTATGAGCATGTCTGATAAAAAATTTTCACTGCTGCTTGAAGTCACAGCTCACCCTGGGAAAAGGAGTGCATTCACATGTAAATCTTCCTGAAGGGTTATAACTTGTAACCCCACATGAAACAGGTCACATATGTATTTTGTGTGTGTGTGTGTGTGTGTGTGTGTGTGTGTATGTGTATAAAAAAATTAATCCCGTTTTAATCAAACTTGGAAAGGCTCGCACAGCTGGAAAACTCAGGACATTTGTGTGGAGAAGCTGATAACAGCTATCACTGGCTCCTCATTGACTCTTCATTGGCAGCTTCACACTTCTTGCTGTTCTGCAAGTATCAATTTAAAATGGCCTGCAACAGTGCCAGCTCAATTTAACGCCAAGAAGCTGAAGCTAGTAAAAAAGAAAGTATTGAAAAAACCATGCAAGTGTTGCAAGGGAGTCCATGAGTTTAAGGTAGTACAACTTGGAACACATGTTGCTCCTCCGTTTCAGCAGATTTCTCTTTTTGCTTTATATGCATATATGTATTTTTATATACATATCTGTGTGTCTCTGTGTTTGTGTGTGTGTGTGTATCTGTGTGTGTGCTTAAATGTGTAAGTGTAAGGAATGCTGGTATCCCAGAGTTAAATTTTAGTTATCACCTATTTATATGTGGCTTTTAAAGTTCCATTTCCCCAAGTTGCCTAGCAAATCATCACACATTTTTCTCACAGCTTTGCACATGACGAAAAGAAAGTGCTTTTGTTCCAAGGACTGCCGTACAGCCATTCTGTTGTGCACTCAGTAAACCGCACAAGTCCTGTGAGATCCATCCCAAGCAGCTGCAGATGATGGTGTACTCAAAGCACAAGCAGTGGTTACCCAAGGGGCCACCACTAATTTCAACAGTAGTGGAATTCTCTGCTTATTAGACCCCATTTGAAATTTTCTTTAATACAATGGAGATATGGCTTCTAGTCCTTTATTCTCTATTGCCTTGACCTTGTGTTTTGACCTTACATTCCAAAACGAGTACATAAATCCATATTGTCAAACTATTTCTCTCAAAGGGCTGGGTCCTTTGACATGGCAATTTATGTGTAATTTACAATGCCCACAAAGCTTCGATTACTTGTGTTAGGCTTAAAGAGCCTTTGCCAGCTGCCTGACATTCACCTGATGATTTGTTCACATTTAAAATTAACAGGTGCAAATTTCCTTGAGGCAGGCACCACCTGCATACAAGGCAAGCTTAGCATCCAAGGCATTCTGTTTTGTATTGTCTTGGCAGATCCTTAAGCCTGCCTAGAGATCCTGTGATTTCATGAAGCTTTGACAGTTCTAAAGGCTTCATTCCTTACAGCTTTCCGTTCTGTGCCCAAGTAATGGCCATGGCTCCAGTTTGGAAAGGAAGGAAATGGATTAAAGTTGTCTGCTACTGCATGACTCAACACTATTAAACATCCTAGACTTAATATAATTAGGATTCTTTCGAATATGAGAAAGCATTCAACTCATTGCTGCAGTTTTTAGCTTTTAATTAGATATTTCTTTGAATGTATTACAGATATAGGTTTTTTCATTCACAAAAATCTTTCTGCGCTACCTGCTGGCTTTCCAAAATATTCCTGGGGCAATTATGTCCGTGTAGTTGTAAATAAATCTTCATCCTAGGAATATCAGTGAAAATGCATCTGCCTCTGACACCTGCTGCAAAATGCGTGCAGTACTGGGGCAGTATGTGCCAGAAACACTGGCAGCCTCTATCTGCTGTGACATATGTTCACTCGGGTGAGCTGTGGTGGAAATATCCATACTGGGAGTGGGAGGTAGACAGGTGATAATTGCCTTTCAATTGCTTATTGACTAGCTTGCTAGGCAGGAAAGCAGAGGTAGCAGCATTTAAACCTTACAGGACACAGCTTGGAAAGCTGCTTCAAGTTCTCACAGCGAGTTGTTCTTGAACACAGACGTTGGTAAGCAACGGCTAGAGACACTTGGCAACAGAATGCGCTGTTATTCCTTCCTTGTTTTTGAAAATATACAGAAGGATGATGAGTAAAGAGCCTCCCTACCAGGCTAGAAAGGTCAAGATCCTCTTTACAGCTCTTTTAGAGCTCTTGACTTATTTTTTTAGCAACTGAAGGGGAAAGGTTTCTCTGCTTTTCTAGTGGATTAGAATTTTGTTTACATGAACTTTTGCTAAATTTTTTATCATATATACAACTTTCAAGGAATTCCTCCACCTTTCTCACCTACACTGCAACTTAGACTCGTCCTTCTTGCCTCTGCTGAACCCCTTTTTGTGTCATGGATTTATTTGTGTTCTGCTTCTGTTCTCTGACACAATGAAGCTGAGACTGGTGTTTGATAAGGGCTTTTCCACTCAGTGTACTAGGGAAGATTTGAAAATATTTTATCTTTTTTTTTTTTTCCTCTCTCTCTTTTTTTTTTTTTTTTTTTTTTTTTTTTTTTTTTTTTTTTTGGTATATTTTTTAGTTTTTAAAATTGAGAGCACAGCAGAAGGCATCCACAGAAACGGACCAGGACACAAATTTTGGATTCTCCCTAGCGTACTAATGGAGCAAAGATGTTTTCAGAGGTATAAACCAGCTACCTTGGCCTCACAGACAGTAAATACCTGTGCCACTCTATAATTAAGGATTATGCATGGAGCAACTTTCTGCCATAGAACTGGTGGCAACTTGGCTGAATAATTCACACTAATTGCCTTAGTGACTTTTGCCTCTCCTTTGTCTTTTGCTAACTGGGAGCAGATTTCTTCACTCCTCAACTAGTTATTAAAAAACTGAACTCTCCATTTCTATCTAATTTCTAAACTTTTATTTGACCTCCATAATACTCTGCATGTTTCTAGCCCTTAATTTAGATTATTTGTCTTATTTTAAGATAATTACAACAAAATATCTCAGCTGGGATCATTCTCGTAGGAAAGTATTTTTGCAGATAGTAAGCTTTCTCCCTTTGGAAAACTTAAAACAAATAAGAGCTACCAGTTATGATAAATGTGTAACCTTGCTGCATGTCCACCAGCTTCTGCTTCAAGCTATTAAAAGTCTTGCATGCTGGAAGCCAGCTAAATCTTGCTGCTTTCAAAGAGCCTATTTTCCAACCACTTGAAGAAAATATTTTTTAAACCGCAAAAGTCATTTGGGAAATGAAATATACATGCTGTGCCTGAAAAAGATAATTTTTATACTAGAAGAGACTTGGTCTTGATAGGAAAAAGCCACTAACAGGTGAGGGAAACAGGCTTCAATGATCATATTTTCAAACTTTGGTGATACCCAAAATTTCTTCACTTAAAATCATTTTTTAAGGTGCAATGTTACTTGAAAAAGACTCTGAGGTTTTCTCTGTGTCCTTTCCAAAGTGTTGCTGGCAATACATTAATTCAGCTCCCTGACCACAGAATAGAGGTGAATTTTTACTAAACATGGTGTTACAGAATCATTTCCTCCTATCACCATGACTTCAGTCTGCGTTAAGCAATAACATGAGGAAAATACAATACTGAAGGACAGCCCTGTTTCTCCGTTTCTACTGAAAGAATATCAAGCAATTACAGAGCTACAAAAAGGGGAAGGCAAGGCGTCAAGAGGTCATCTTACCATTCTTCCCTGTGGTCCAGGAGAGGATAAAAAATATCCAAAAGAAATCTAATGCTTGTACAACAGACATTTCCAATATTTCTCCATTTTAAAATATTTTTCCTTTTTTTTTTTTTCAATACAGTTGAAAGAAATTCACTATTTATAACTTTCAGGTGGTCAAACACAAAAACATATATGTGTGAAGGCAGGATTTAGGAAAAGAGCACTGTTTTTAACAGAGCTTTATAAGCAAGTGATAAAGTTGCTAAACTTTGCTGCAAAAATGGAGAACTTGTACCTTGGAGAGTTTGTTTGGTTTGTGTTTTGGGGGGTTAATGTCTTAACATTTCTGTGGCTGATGGACATAGCCACAGTGAAAACATATAAACATTACGAAAAACATAATGGAAAATTTCCAAAGAAGTTTTTATTCTACTTGTTTACCTATAGGCTCTTTTTAAAATAAACATTTTGTTTTCACTGTGCTTAGCAGGGACTGTGATGCTGTTATCCATGGTAAAAAGGAATTGGTTCCTTCCCTTACAAGTGTGTTTGTAGGACTCTGCATAACATAGCACGTACTTCAAGATGGCATGGTAAGTAAATTAGCTTTAGGGGCTGAGACAGCAGATATATAGTGTGTATTTTCTCTCTAAGCAGGATCCTAAGCTGCTAGGTTGCAGAAGGCTGCTGACATCAATATTACAACTAGGACATCAAACATGCCAAAAAAGAATCTTGGAGAAACTTCAAACTACAGGACAACCGTCTAATTTATTGACGGGGAAATGCTAAGTCGAAGATCTGTGTTGCTAAAATCATAAAACAGGGGAAATCTAGGTTTTAAAAAGATTATTTTAGAAAGCTACGTAGAAACCCAAAACCATTACTTTTTCCTGCTAGGTAAGGAACAAACTCCTGCTCTAGCTTTTCTAGCTTCCTCTACCTTCTCTCTTCTGAATGTAACTGTTAACAGCTATTCACAGCTCCTTTGAAATTTCCTGTGCTCCTGACTGCCCGCCAGAAATGCATTCCAATGGCTCAGAAAGGTTTTTGAATAGAAGGGGAAAATGTGCATGTTCACTGCAGAAAGAATTCCTCCTTTTGATTTCAGCTTCTCAAGTAAAGTAAGGATGAAGAGGAGATTCTCAAAATACTTTCCCAGCGTCTTACCAACAGAAAATATCTGTGGTTATTTTCACACTACTTGTACTGTGCTTTCCAGAATGGAAGCAGAACAGAAAGTTTCCACTTTTCTTTGGGCTTGAAAGTATGATTTCACCGTTGTTTTTTCTTCATTTAATAGAAAATTTTAGTAGTACCTAACTAGCAAAATTGGCTTTTTCGGTACGTTTTAACAGTCCTCAGAAATTAAATGAGAAATTTCTTCTAAAGCCATGTTTTCCTGTACCTGCAGGGATCTACCTTTACTACCGTGGAAGGTGTAACAGAAAAATCAAGCTGATTGTCAGTATACCTCAACTCACTATCGGGGATCTTCACACTCTTTTGTGAAGGGGGAAAAAAGGGTAGGGGGGTGGGGAGATTGACAAATAGAGATTTCTACACAGGATGTAATTTTCTACAGTATGTAGAGAACATTGTTGCTCCCTTAAATATCTACATTTTTTTCATGGACATCTGACAAGCCTGTTAGCATCTCTCTAATTCCCCAAAATTGACTTCCTTGAAAGGAATGGGATTTCCTAAGCAGCGTTTTGTCCTCACAAGAACTGAAAGATATTTTCTTTAGGAAAGAATCTAGGCTTATAATGTATTTGTTTCAATGACTGATACAAAAGTTAAAATGGCAAATTAAATGGCTGTATCCATTTACATAGTTTAAACAACTACTTTTTAAACCTTTCTTTTCCTAGGCAACTAGATTACTTTTCTTAGGACTCTTCATCAGATAACACCTTGAAAATTTTGTTTCTTCTTCCCCATCAAGAAATTTAATCTGAATGTCATGCTTACTCTAGACATTTACATGTATACATATATCTCATTCTATGGTCAGAAATAGTTCCTGCCCTTCATGTGCCAGTTCGGTGAAGATTTACAAATCTAATTGTGTAGCCAGCTCTTTTAGCTATCTCAAAGCCTGTACTTCAATCATGACAAAATAAACAAACAAAGCTCATAATACTGTTCCAGGGTCTCCCTTAAATCATTTACCTCTTATTAGAAGAAGAAAAAAAAAAAAAAAAAAAAAAGGCTTTTTGGAGTGTTATGTTTCCCCTGTTAATCCTTGAAATTTTTTTCCACTTTTCAGATCTCATATTTGTCTGCAGTTGATACCTACTTTGTGGTTTTAGGATATCTTCGTGCTTTAAGAACATCTTCTCTGGAGAAGTATTTTTACAGCATAACACTTGCTGGACTTTTTGCTGAGTGGCAGATTTTTAAATAAGGTTGGTTTCGATCTCAGTATGGCCATTCCCTGATTTGTATAGCCCAAGTGAATCAGAAGAATTTTCCATGTGTGTACACATGCAATCTTCTCTAAGAGTGGCTATAATGGGCAATAGCTTGTGCTCACAACTGCTAATAGGCTGCAGTTTTCCATGAAAAACAAATTGCCTCCTGCTGCAGGGCTGTAGAATGTTCAGCCTTTGTTTTAACCAAAGCAGTGGCAAAATATAGCTACAACCTGTTGTGGAAAGCCTCTGATCCCCAGCGGTCCCAAAGTGCTGGCCTGAAGGGATTCCCTGAAAATTAGCAACTACAAGTGTTGCAAACCTGATTTACAATAACATCTCATTTGCTAACAAACAACATCAAGATCTCACAAAGATGGGCCCAATACAAAGAGAGGGAGAAACAGATCCTACTGTTGTGAAGATGGCAACTTTTAATGGGCAATACAGATAAATTAGGAATTAATTAAAATTCACTAGTGTTTTAAAGGTGTAAAACCTGGATCCAAAGACAGCATAGCTCTGAGAGAAAACCTCCTCTTGGAGAAAGTAGCACTTGATTGTCTGAAGTCAGGAATAGTTGCTCTGCTCTAGGGCCATGGCCGTCAAATTGGGAGTTTGATGAAAATTTAATTGCTGAAGCAAGTTTGCGTTTAATGACCTTAGTGAAAGTTTGGAAAGTACAGAGTTGTAATCCAGAAAAACTAGTTTTATTGCAAACAGAGTGCTCCCAAGGGCTGCAGCTAGTCTGTGAGGATATGCCACTGGGGAGAAATGCATAAAATCTTCTAACAATTCTGTGTTATCTGGCATTAACCTGTCTCAGAATTACAGCTAGTACATGACTGTCTTTAAAGGATTACCTCATATCAACTAGACACCCTCACTTGCAGGACAATTTGACCCTTATTTCTGTTACTTTCATAAAAAGTACCAAAATTTTAACCTGCTTTTGAGTTTCTCGACTTCCCTCTCTCCCGGTTTCCTTTCTCGTTTCTAATCTCATTACTACCTTAGATACCATCTAAATAGGTTAATAGACTGCTGCTGTGGAGCACTGAAAATCCATCTAGGCAATCAGTGGTCTGTTTAAAGCAGTCAAGTGAAGCTTTAAAGTAAAGATGAGGCCTGAATCAAAATGTTAGGTCTAATCACCTTTACCCACTGGGACAAACTGGATATAGGGTCATGGTTTGTGACTCTTTGCTGAGCTGTTCAATTATCTTGCCTCACATGCCACCACCAATGGGAATTTCTAATTTTCTTTTTAAGTGTTTCGAACAGAAGAAAACCCAAACAGTCAAATAGAGGTATATTAAACAGAAATAATCACTGCTAATTAAATAATGTCTGACCTAATCTTTTCAGTAGATGAACTGAAAGGTCCAAGGATCTATGCATCACATGGATAAGTAGGTCCCGATTCTCCTTGGTCTCCTTTCAGATGAGGAGAAAAAGCAAACCAAGTTCATGCCTTTGGGTGATCCTACAGTTATGTTAAAGGATGCAGCAGGCCAAAAATCTGAAAACTAAAGGCGCTTTGCTACCCCTGTTATTCCAAATTAGACTTTTTTTTTGTGGTGGACATCCCTGAAAAAGGAGCGGACAGATTGACACCAAGGCATTCAGTTATTACTGTAAGTTTAGATGTGGCTTCTAGATGTCCAGTAGTAGCAGATGGAAGAGGAAAACAGCAACACTGTTATCTAAACAGCTTACACTGCTGAATATTGAGGTATGTGAGAGCCTTGTCTTAAAGGACCCGATAATTAACAGCACCCGTGATATAAACCAAAGCAAAGAGGCCTCCTCTGACAAGGTAAGCCTTTCTTTGGAGATTTCCTCCAGGACACGTAGCTTTAGCAGGAGATTCTGACTATAAGGTACTTCAGAAATGTCTTCATTACACTCTGATCAACTAAAAGGAAAACCTCGAGGAGTACAAACACTTCACACCAAATCTACCTCTTTGTGAGGGTACAAACAAAACAGTACAAAAGAGTTTTAAAGCCAAAGTTCTGGCCAAACCTGAACAATTCTCTTTGTGCTTCTTCAAAAAGTACCACAGAGACATATAACATAAGCAAACACCTAGAACTAGTAAGAAATACAGCGCAGCCAGCACTGTGAGCATGAATATCTGACTTCAAAGACCCTCAACCATAATACAAAGCTGATTTTAGAGGGATTTTGGTAGCACACGTCTCACTGAAGAAACTCTTTCATACGTTTTTCATTCTGACCTATGAGTTCTGCTGCCTTACAAAATTACATTCAGCAGTATCTATCAACTTTTTCACTGCAACTCTAGCCATGATATGGATTCTCTATTGCTTTATCTTCCTCTGAGGTAGCTGAAAATACAAGCATGGATTCTGCCGGTTCTCAGGGGGAAAAAGTGTGTTGCTGGTGTAATTATACTTATGGTATATTTTTCATCATTTCTACAGAAAATGTCTGTATCAGTACAACAAGGAAGTGGCGGAAGGAAGGAAGGAAGGAAGGGAGGGAGGGAGGGAGGAAGGAAGTGGAGGAAGTGGCGGAAGGGAAGGAAGTGGCAGAAGGGAAGGAAGGAGGGAAGGAGGGAGGGAGGGAGGGAAGGAAGGAAGGAAGGAAGGAAGGAAGGAAGGAAGGAAGGAAGGAAGGAAGGAAGGAAGGAAGGAAGGAAGGAAGGAAGGAAGGAAGGAAGGAAGGAAGGAAGGAAGGAAGGAAGGAAGGAAGGAAGGAAGGAAGGAAGGAAGGAAGGAAGGAAGGAAGGAAGGAAGGAAGGAAGGAAGGATGGATTTTGAATGTTTTGATTGTCCTTACTTAAATTACTTGGGTGAATTTTTTCGCTAGCAAAACTCAACATTTTTAATACTGAATCTGTGTCTATCTTGTTGCTTATAAATACTTTTTTCAACCCCATTTCAGGATGGATCTATGTCCTCTTGACAAAGCCAGAGGTAATATGTAGTCCTCAAGGAGGATCAGGAGGAATTCTGATCCTCTTTAGTGTCTTGTGAGTATATGCTCTAGTTTGCAGGGGAAATTCCTGCTGTGCACAGCAGGAGCTGGTGCCAGGCTGCAAGCTCACAGGATATTTTGTGACAAAGTCTGGGGTTTTTTTCCCATATGTTTAAAATTAACCCATTCTCTGCAAAATCTTGGCAACTGGCTTCATAATTTTGAGGTTCTCGTTGTAACTGAATAATATGCTGGTGTAATAATATGTTATCTTTCTTTCCACTGGGCAGTTACTTTTTATTTAGCTGGGGGTGGGGGGGGGGGGGGGTTGTCTGTTGTTTTATTTTGTTAGGGGTTTTTTTGTTTTTTTGGGTCTTGAGGATTTTGTTGATAAGTGGCACTTTTCCCAAAATCAACCTATAGATAATACATCCATCTCATGAGCTGATTGTCTCTTCGAGAAGACTGAGTGATCATCTTGAACTGCTGATGCTGGTGTAAACACTTAACATAAATTGTTTGCTTGACCTTTTTAGAATTGAAAATCAGTTGGGGTTTTTTAGCACATAGCAGTGTATTTATTTTGTAAGTGGAGAGAAAGCTTTCCCTCCCATTCACCCTTTGCTTCAGAATGAGAAAAAATTTTATATGCTGAGATTTTGCAAGTTATATTACTCTAAATATCTCTTTATGGATTGGTTCAGGCTTTCTAAAACAGGAATCCTTCTTATGAAAGTCGTTAGAATTTATCCTCCTGTTTTGAGAGAGGAGCCATATTACCTACATAGTTAAAACTGATGTGTTACCTAATCTGGTAGACTAAATCTGTACCAATAACTTAAAGTAGATTAAGTTACTGCAGTAAAAAAAAACTGTTTATGATTATTCCTGAACAGTACCATAGTTTGAATATCTTAACTGCATTATAAGTGCAAAAGCACATAAGAGTTAATATAAAGTGATCACACCCTTCACTAAAATTATTGCAACAAGAAAATGCTTTAAAGTTTTGGTCAGTTAAATTATCTCGCTGAGATATCTCATATCTTTCTTTTCTGTAGCAAGGTTTTCTCAAGGGCTGCAGCCCTCTACTGGGTAGTTATCTATATAAAGGAATTAGGATTCACCAGGTATTATCCCGTGCTGTGGCAACCCCAGTGTGAAGATGCTACACCCCTCTCATTGAGCCTGGTACAAGCTGCATTGTTTTTTCCCTAAGGTCATTCACACAGCTTAGGCCTGGGGGAAGGGTAAAGTGGATGCACCTATTGTCTGCCTCAACAGCAAAACTTGTACAGAATTAAAGAGCAGTACATTTTATGTTGTTTTACTAGGCCCAGAGCGTATGTCACAATTCAATTCAGAGAGAATATTACAGATTTACAGTAATACCTGATCTGATCTTAGACTTCCTAAAAATGTTGTGTAAAGCCAAATTAAAGTCTTAGTGCAGAATTTTATTTCATTCTGGCCACTAATGAAGTTTAAAAGTTTGAATAGGAACAGATTGAAGGCCAAAGTCTCCTCTTTAAAAATGAAAAATCCGCTTTTAAATACCTGCTTCTACTGGTACTGTTATATCAGTATGTCTCAGCCAGTATCTTTAGGGAGCAAAAAAATCATTCATTCTATATGTCCATCCATTTTGATCATTAGGATAAAAAAATTTTTGTACCAGCTAGGTTTCATCAGGTGCATGGGTAACCTAAGAGTCATTTCACATATTTCCCTCTGCTTGAAACCAAGTCATTTCTTCAAAGTTAGGCAGGTGAGCTGAACCCACGGGAGGCTTTAGTTAAAAAGTGCTAGCCTCTCCAGCTGAAGACAGACTCCTCTCTACAAAGATTTATCTACAATGAAATTATCGATAAATCCATCCAGGGTATTAGATAGGGATTTTGAAAAATTGAACAGGTGTAAAGAGCTATAATTCAAAATATAGGCTACCTGTTCTTGACTTCCTTGTCATTACTCATAGGCAAACATTGCCTGGATCAGTGTTAAAATTGAGTTATGCCCCTCCTCCTAGTACATTAGTGTGCACAGCTGACAAAAACACACAACATTCTTTAGGGAATCGAGGCACCATACCTCTTCAGCTGATTGCATTTAAATAATGTTATGATTCTGACACCCATCTTTTTACAAACAGCTGTTCATCTAGAAATGGAAAGTCTGTTTCTTAGCAGAGCAACTCACTTTCATGTCTCTCACTCACAAGCTGAGGGCTGTAAGCACCATGTTAGAGGTTATCAGTAGGGGCATCCTTTACTTCAGCTGCTGAAGCTGTGCCAGCACAGAAGCTCACTGGAGGAGCAAGAAACTACAGTCATACTTTTTGATTTACTCTGGTGCACTCATTTTCGAAGCAGAGGTCTGGGCTTCCTGCATCCATTTACAGATTTCTTTATGATTTCCATAGAGACAATTGTGATAAAAATATAAATATTTGTCAGCACACAAGGACTACAGACTAATCCTTCCTAGTTCTGTATAGCTCATAGGGCTTTTTTGATATATGGGCACATAGCTTCAAAGGATTGATTAGAAGTATAATCCACTCTGCTATGAGTCTAGTTGGGCGTTACCTGATGTAGGAGACATGAGTTTAAGTTGCCTTGGGCTGGAATACATGTCTCCAGCCACCTACTGTCCAAAATTCTGGTATAACTCTTATCAATAAAATATCATGAAAGTGGAGCACAAAAGTCCCACAGATTATATGTCTTGAAGCCAACAGCTCATGAACTAGCCAACAGCTCTTGACACTAGCAGAGTCAAGACAGCAAAGCACTCTGAACACTCAAGCTGTGTCACTTAAAAGAGCAAATTTAGGTGAGGAGTATGAGAAGTCTCATCACACTCTACTGTTTAAAGCAGACAGTTGTTTGCCCTTTGGTCTCACCATTGTTCAATGTCTCATCCTATTCCTATAGAAATAAAAAGAACATAATCATGGCCTAACACTGACCAGAAAGAAAATTTGAAAACAGATATTTTGCTTTTTTGTGGCTTTAAACAGTGTAACTACAGCTGCTGCTTCTTACAACCCTGGTATATCCCAAACCCAGTGATTTTTTTTCACTGTTAGCTCAGAATTTTATTTACATAAGCATTTAACAGCAATCCATTCAAGTATTTTATGCACCTAGGAAATCCTAAAGATGTCACTAGCCAGGGCAGCAGCCTGGGCTCTGGCAGGAGCTGCCTTGGCAGCCCCAACAGGTGAGCTGCTGAGGGGATATTGGCTACCAGAGGCATTCAAGCAGAACCTTTGCCTGTGAAGGGATAAATTGATATCACAGTCATTGTGATTTTTGTTGAGTACTTATTAATCACTCCAGCTGGAGAAGTAGTCAGGACCGACAGAATTCCATGAGGTATGGACTGGATATACATGCCCTCAAAACCATTTTTTTTATCTGTGTGTGATGTAGGGAATTTCTATTCCCTATACTTTTGACTCCTCATACAGATTGATCAGCGTGTCCCACAAATTTTGTGCTCACTGTGGTTACATTTTGGGCAGTAATTTCCCTCACCAAGATGTCGGAGTCCTGGAAGCCAAAATAAGTATTCACATGGCAGCACTTTCACAGCAATTGAACAGATACTTGTTCTGATTATGTAGTGAATATGAAGCCCACTGCCCTCTGATGAAAAAAAAGAGACATTTTCAATTCCATAAGGTAATATTTTTGCGTGACCCAGCCTGTGCCCCACAAAATATACTACGATATCCAAGACAACGTCCATTTTATATCAATTTAATTTGAACTCATTTAGGAAAAGAAGAGACTATTAATCAACTCTGAAGTTTTTGTGTTCCCACTTTCAGGGAAACTATTGCTTAGAGCAAAATCCTTTATAAGTCATTGTCCGTATTGAGCTACATGGGTGGAGAACCAGACAACCTGCCTTTAAACATGGCAGACAACCTGTTTTTAAACATGAGTATGAAGATTATTACTAAAAAAGACATGTTCTACAGACAAAATTTGGCAGGACAGACCAAGCTCAAAATATCCCCGTCCACATCCAAGTAATCTATATTCTGTGAAAGTAAAGTTGCATGACTGTACTCAAACTTTACCTTTTCAAATTTCTAAGATATTTAAATTTTCTACTTACCCCTCTCCTCATTATATTTGTCATGTTTTGGTTTGTCCAAACAACAATTTCAAAAGGGAAAAAACTATAAAACAAAAAATGCTAATCTCAAGAAGACCCTTTTTGTTCTCCTACTCTTTTCCAAATATCTAAATGCAAAAATGACCTGAATCTGGATTTCAAAACTTTCTTTTTTATTGCCCATATTTGCCCATTGACAAAGCTAAGACAGTATATGTGCAAGAACACCAAACTGTACAACTTACAAATCTTTCATGATGGGAGAAAAGCACAGTCGTTGCAAAAGAAACAAAATAATTAACAAGAGTTAATTTCAAAATTTCATCCTTGGAAAGTAATGTGACATTAACAGAGATTACAGTCTAGTCCAGAGGTCCTGCAAACAGATTAAGTTTCATTTCATTGTCTGTAGGCTTTACTTTTAACTTTTTTTTTATTCCTAAACTTCTAACCAAAAATAGTCCCTTATTCCCTCTGAAGGCTTCAGTTGGTTTTCTTTATTATTTTACCTTCTATTTTGTCACATGCTCTCAGAAAAAACACATTTCTGAGCCACAAAAGTTCAGGGCCTTTTTTGGGTTTTTACAATCTGCGCTGTCCTGCCTGGTTCAGTGAGTAAAAGAGCTGACCTGTACTGGCTACAGACCCCCACTGGAGCCGTGGCCTGGGACTGTCCCAACACCCATTCCTGGCTTTCCCCAAAAACACCACCATAGACAACTCCCAGGCCAGATGCAGAGGACGCAGTCCTGGCCATCCTCATGCACACCAAGTACATGATAGAGCTGCACATCCTTCGACTGCCATGTTGCACTACAGTTTTGCCTCCCTCCAGCTTCCCACATCTACACATGGGAATCAGAAGTACCAGCAGGAGCAACAGAAGCTCAGAGCAACAGAAAAAGACCCCCTCTGACAAGTGGTCCCTGGATTTGTTCCATTCATTTGCAATTGCAATTTGCAATTGCTTGTATCAAAGCCATTCACTCCCATCATGAAAACAAGCAGCTTGACTAGTTAAGTTAAGTTAAGTTAAGTTAGTTAAGAGATAATGCCTTTTGCCTGCATGAGGTAATTCTACTAGAATAAAACCAGTGAAAATAATCCTGCTCAAAACCAACAGTTTAGTTGCAGTTAGCTTTTGTGGGAAGAGCTGGCTTTGACTACCCAAAGAGAAAAGGTGTACATTTCTGCCAAACAAATGTCTGACTGCATACACGGGTATAGAAATTTTTTTCTCGTTGACCATGCAGGAGAAGCAATCTGCCAAGTTGCTTGACAAAGGCAATCTCCCCTTCACCCACTTAATTATGCACAAAACATACTTAAACAGACGGGATCCAAGGACTGTGGTGTGTATGCCCTGGATGCCAGACGTGCTCTGACATCTGAAATGAAGAAGCTCAGAAATGGCCCAGATGCAGCTAGTCAAGAATTTATGTCATGTGTAAACTCGCAATTGGAGTGAGCTTATCCTCTCTCCTTTCCACCCCTGATTTCTGCAACCATTAAGCAAAGCAGTTAATTCTGTTGTAATATTTGAAAAACTATGGAAATCATTGCAGTCAGTGCAGTGTCCATTACTGGCTTTTTTTTTCCCCTATATTATGACTTCAATATGGACATAGGACTTTTATTTTTGTTTTATGATGACCCCAGTTAGCATTCTTTAGGCCATGACAGATTTTTTTAGGCACCAGTGTGAATCTGAGAGTAGAGTTAGAACATACTTGCAATTAAGAAAGGGTATGATTACACTGGGGACTTAAGATTACACTGAAGAGAATGGGAAAGGTTTGGACTTCCACCAAAAAAACGTTCTTTCCTTCCCTATTCAGAAAAATTTTAAAAAACTAATTGATGCCACCTGGTAACTGTTATTTTTTACCTGTTTCTTTGCCAGTATTTACACAGTAACAAGAAGACACAGGTCAATAACAGGATCAATAAAAAGAATTAAAGCTGAGGATATTAAAATTACCATAATTATATTCCAGACAGAGCTGGGCAGAAAATTGATTCCCTGTCCTGCAAATGTTGAGATGTAAAATGTATTCCTGTCTTGCATCAGGACAAAGCCAAGGATTTACTTTCTTTTTTTTTACTATTATTATTTAAAAACTGAAAAAATAATCTGAAAAAAAAAAAAAAAAAGAGAAAGACAGAAACAGATGAGCACAGACAAGTTTTGAAATAACTGATAGTCTTTTAGATGGGTCACTAAAACTAGATTTTAGGAAAGTCTGAGTTCATTCTTTAGGCTAAATCAGAAAAAGTAGGAATTGAAACCTAGGTCTCACAAATCCCAGCTGAGAGCTTCAACTGTCAAGTTATTTTCCTTTTTTTGAAGGTGAGTCCTTCTTCCTGAACAATACTCTGTCAAAACAATACATTTCCACAGGATCTCATTTAGAAAACAGGCCCTCTCCAATTTGTCACGTTTCCAAAAAACCATAGTTACAGACTACATGCTTATTGTCAGACTCGTGGAATGGCTGCCTGAAGGTACCTCTAGCAAGCACAGAAATTCTCTGTCATAAACACAGAGCATTCTATTTTTTACCTTTCCCTCCAAAGATGAATCTTCTTTTTGCTAAATGGACACTTGGGAATGGACATAACTTCTGACATAATGAAATTTTTGCACAGAATAAGCTATATTGACAGTAGGACCCTGTTTTTAAAAAACCAAAACAAACCCTTTATTTGAATTTTTAGCAACGGATTGTTTTCAAATTAGTTGTGGTTTTTCTGTCTTTTACTCCCTACTAGACATTCAGTTGCCCTTTCTGGAGCAATAAAAACTGTCAATATTCCCACTTCCTCTACTTCACCTTCCTCTCAGGCTACTCAAGTGTTTGGCAAGCTGTGTTGTAAACCAGATGGGACTAAATTATCAGACTGGAAAATAAATGATGGCAAAATCTTTTGTCAATCTACCTCCCTCTTTTTGGTTAAAAAATTCACCAACAATTCACTATCTAAGAGACGTAAAGTTGAGTAGAAACCAGGAAATTCTTGTTCACAGTTTCACTGATCTCTGGCCTGAAGTCTTTTTTTTTTGCTCAGGCTGATCACACACTGGCAACTGAAAACTCACAGCCAATCCTTCCTGTTCCATGATAGCATCATACCAGCAAACCTAGTTTCTCAGAAATGCATTGAAGCAGGCTGGAATCCTGCGGCAAAAGCAAGCCCACAGCATTAATGCCACACCCACTGGCGTTGCCTTGTGTGGTCTGAGCAGCAAGCATCACTCACCTAAAACAGATAAATTAACTACCTCTGGTATATGTAGTAGCATAGTTTACAGACTACAGGTTTTGTCACCTTGGATATGTATTATTTGCCCTATTCTTTCTAAACCTCACTAAAGTACTCCAGTAGTCCCTGTATTTGTCTTTTTTTTTTCTTTTTAAGTGCAATTTCTTCATTAGACAACACTTTTTGTCTAGTATTGCCACCCAGTTTAGGAGTTGCAAGACTGAGACCTCCTGAGATGGCAATTTATGGACAGGGAGTCTTTTCACAGCTGGAGGAGAAGCAAGATATTCTGTAGTCTGTAAAGGGGAACCCCATAAAACCAAATCTCCCAAATACTCTCTCAAAACTTTTTGAGTATGCTTGGCATTCTGTCTTGTTGGTGTAAATATATATATATAAATATTTATAAATCTCTTGCTATCAGGAATGTGACCAAGTGGACATAAGGGAACAGAAGTGGCACAGCTCATTGAAAGACCTGTTTCGTACAAAATGAGATAATTGTTCTGGTCTTTTGATCTGCAGAAGGTTATAGATGCTTTCCCAAAGCTCCTTATGCTGCAAAAGTCCCAGTCACTAATGAGGAGCTGGACTGACTTTGTGCAGAGTAACTCTGTACCCTTCTGAGACCTTCTGCTGATCCCTGCTTGGCCGTGCTGCTCTGCCCAGCCTGAACAACAGCACGCACAGACACTCACCAACATAATTACAAGGCCCTGGCTGATAGCAGCCAAGCTGAGAAGTGGTATTGCCCAGCAAAAGTATGAAATGCAAACTATATTGCCTGGTGAGAGGTTGGCCTTGGGACATCCTGGTGCATCTTCAGCCACTGTGATAAATACTGACCAACCTGCCAGCACAGTCAGTGTAGGAAGGGGTTAAAAACACCAAAACAACTCACTTTGATCCTTACTGTGTGCAGGAAGACACACATTAGCCTCCAATCCCAACACAGCCCTGAAAAACTCCAGCCAGAGCCTAAATAGTTAACATAGCAATGTGTGCTCAGAAGACATCTATATACTCAGCTGTGGCAATTTTAGGGAAAACACAAGCCTAACTGGAGAGAACACTCTCAGGATAAAATGACAGCAAAGACAAGACACATAAAAATTATCGTGGTGTAATCACTTGAGGTCAGGCGTGCATATGGCATTGGATCCGATCATTATGTGGGTGCTAACATGACCCAGAGAAGAGTGCTAGACTAAATATTCACTAATGTAGCTCTGCATCTAACTTGCTAATTCTTTTGCCAGATGTTTTGCAGTAGTTTATAGAAGACAGCCATAATTTTGACAACAGCACATAACACAAATGCATGCAAGTACAGATTTATCACTGTGGGGTTGGTGGGCAGGGGTGCTTCAATGAGATTAGCTCCAGCTTGTACAACACTTCCATATATCAGAGGGTATGTCATGATGATGTGATTCCTTTACCTACATCAGGAATTGTGTTTCTCTCCCACAAATGTTTGTGGCTTTATTCTTGTAAGCAGAATCTGTTCCACTGAATAGATTTAATCTATTACGAATACACTCATAAACAGAGAAAAGACCAAAGAAGAGATTTTATATCACTAGATAAACATCAGCACAATTTACTAAGAAAAGAAAGCATTTTTGTCTTGTCAATTTTTATGTGTAGAAATGAAGGGCAGTTTTCTAATGATGAACTGCCACAGCCCCATGGAAATCTTCCTGTGTCCCTGTAAACACAGTAAGATTTAACAGACAAAATTGTAGATTTTCACTTAAAAAGGAAATTTATAACTGTTCCCAGAGCAACCATTATGCACCAGTGGAAATTAATTAAGCCAAGCCAAGTTCCACCATAAATGTCAAAAACACACTCAAACTGTAAAGTCATCCCAAATTTGCAGATATTTTCTTGCTGCCATTGCCTGAGATAAAGTTTATTGCTCACTGGAATTCCCCAGCTATTTCTTTTCATTTTTAGACACACAAAACTACATAATCAAAATGCACACACACTGAGTTCTCATTTCAGGATTCTATGTCTCTTGGAGACTCAGGACACTGTGGTAATCTATTAAACTTGCTCAATATATATTTTTTTAAACCCTAAAGGTGGTTAAGGTAAACACTACTGAAAAATCACCATATTTTCAAAAGTTCTGTTTCCTTCTTCAGTCATTTAGGTGTTCATATTCAAACAAGCTGAGCACATGGATGAAGACTTTCTTTAAATATGGTCATGTCAATTAAACTTTTTTGTCCTCTATGCTTGTTCTGTTAAAGGACCAAATTTAAATTAAGTTATTGGAATCTTTAATCTTTACTCTGCAGTAAAGGATGACCATATTGATCTGGCAGCACAGCTGAGGAGAAACGGCTTATGAGACGAGAAGTAAGTCAGAGGGCTCATAAAAATCAGCTTTTCTGACAGAAAAAAATTTGCACTACTATACAATTTCATAGTGTGAAATTGAAGCTGGCATCCTGTTTTGTGCCCTTCGTAGCCCTCATTATCAAGAAAAATTGTGTTCCAGAAAAAAACTCCTTTTAATTTACTATTCCTGGGTTAAAGAAATACCTCTTCAGAGTGTTCAATGTTATATCAATCATATCATTAACATAACTGCTCACAATATACCAGTGTTAGGTGACTCAGACTTTTTCTACCCTACAGTCTTTATGAATTCATATTAACAATTTTTATGCCAAAAACACTGGTTTCTGTGGTTGAGTGACTGCCTACCACACCAATGTTATGTTCCTAACCTGAAGAATACCTAGAAAATTGGGTTTTCTCAATCCATCTATCCATTCTCAACTAACAAATGCCATCAGGCAGGCTTTGTCATAATTAGTTATGTTACTCATAGCTGTTTTCCTTCTTGTTGAAGAACAAGAGTAAGAATTACTATTTCTATTTAGTAACAGATATGGAACTACAACATTCACTTTTCTTTAAATCTGCACATAAACCAAAAAGGAAAAGTGACACCAGAATCCTCAAGCCAACAGGATGTTGAGATGCGCTCTGCACTTAAGAGCATGACTCCATCTGAGCAGATCCCACCTTTGCATTTGCTTTCTCCCACATTGAACCCACTGCCAGCAGAGAGCCCTCCAGCATGCTGGAGTCCAGCATTGCTGAAGAAGAGAGAGCTCGTTTCCTTCTGGAGCTTCATGTGTAATCTAACTCCTTAAAATAACCCTTGTATTCCAGATTTCACTCATGGGGTGAGTGAAATATTGCTTGTTGTTTATCATAGGATTTTTTTGTTCTCAGAAGCAGTTCACAGGCTGCGGCCAACACCCAGACCCTAGAAACTTTCAAAATTGCACTTTGAGACAGCAACCTGTTCTGAATGCCTGGATGAAGATATCGAAATTTATTTTTGCAGCTTTTCCCAAGCATATTACATCTGTAGTGCCTCTGCTCCATAAAAATGGTTTTTAGAGATGTTGATCTGCACAGTTCCAGTTCAGCTCCTGCAGTTGCCCAGCTAGTATGGAGCAGAAATGAAGCCATTGTAGTGGCAGAAGTTCGGCTTCAACACACACCTCTCACTTTGAGCCCCAGCCATCTGCACCATCACATGGAGCACATTTTAGATTGTTGGGCCAGGGCCGAGCTGGAGCCCCAGCCTGGCACAAAGGACAGGATCCCTCAAGTGTAACAATGGTCCAGAGACAAAAGGAAGGGCTGGCCTGCTCACACCACTACAGATTATGATACAGTGGTTTGTTTCTATTGAAATTGACACTAACATTTAGGTGTTATTACCATTGATTAAAAGAACTGCTGAATCTCTCATTTTTGCCTGCTAGCCCTGCCGCCTAAAAGGCTAAGTCCAAGAAGGAAGAAGCAAGGTACTGAGGAATTTTGAGGATAATCTGACAGCTCACAACACCTGAAAAGATGTCCTGCCTACCTCCTTCTATCTCTCAGCCACAAATTCCCTCACTCCCCCTTTCCCCACAAGACTTCTTGCTTAGATGCTTCAATTCATAAGCCAGAAAACTAGCTCCAGAAAAAAAAAATAAAGAAGACAGATAGGTTTATTCCAGGTACACAAATTGATCCATCTCCACAAGAGGTTAAATGCCACTATTGCCAATGCAAATCTCTGTCTATGCTTGACTTGAGAATTTGCTATCTAACATTGTTTCAGCTTTCATGTGTAGTTTCATCTTAAAGAAATGCCAGCATATTTGGCTAGCTTAAAGATCAAATGCAAGATCTATGCAGGGATTTCCATTCATGGCTGCCTGGGATATGCATCTCCATCCTTGAACTGGGCTGTGGGATCATCACTTCCCCAGGGATTCTTTCAAGGCTGCTATGAAATTCATAGTTTGTGTCTTGCTACATAAACCCAGAAAGCTTTCTGGTGCCATATCCTACTGCAGGACTGTTAACAGCAGGCTAAACCACACCAAAATACTTACAAATGAAAACAGTGAGGGAAACAACTGACAGATATTCAACCTTCAAATTGTTTCTGCTTTTACTGCTAGGGTGAATCACTTCACTGGGTAAAAATTTCACTCTAGTTTCACCTGACAGCACCAAACAAGACTGCAGAGCCAGATCAAATATGCCATTAAACTCAAGCAATTGTATTTTGTCTATTGTAAAGACAGATTTTTCAAGTAATTTTGCAAGCAAAATATAGCTTAAGTGCATGATTGCACTAAGACTGCATCCCCACGTGGCCCCATAACAAGACACCACAAGACTTGTAAGTTTTATGCAGACAGAAAGAGCCCATTCTTAAACTGAAATGTTCAAACAACTTCCTGGATGGTTAACAAGTCAGAGATACACACCAGACAGTATATGGAAGAGAAGTGTACTCAGCCAGAAATTGGGGCACAATTCTACTAATTCAAAAATTAATTTTTTTTCAAAAAAAACTTTCTGTCTCTCTGCAGAGCCTGTGGTGCTTAAAAGCATCATCTTAACAAACTTCAAAATAAATAATTATGTAAAATTTCTTTTCTCTCAGTACTTGGTTTTTCTTCAGTAAAATACTAAAAGCTTTTACTTGAAATAGAAGAATAAAAAAAAAGTCTCAGTCTTCCAGTATCTTGGTGTTAGTGTTGATTTATTTGCCAAAGAACCTTTCCCTCAGAGGAGGATGACTGGGATCTTCTTAATCACTTCCCATGTGTACTGACAAATTCTCTTTTTTATTTTTTTTCCTCTACACAAAAGACATGAACTACATTTATTTTCATTACAAAATCTTGATAAATCATATTGTATTTTGTTAATGATTAGCCATTAGACTCAAAGGAGGGAAAAGCTACATGATGCTCTGAGACTTGTTTTATTCCTCGAATTTGTGTTGGTCTGTGACAGTGTGTTACTTTGTATGACATCTGCATAAGGCTCCCTTTCCAAGGGAGAGCTGTAGATGTTTCCTTTCATTTGATAATATTGATCCCATCCCATTTGTAGTAAGCTTCATCCATATGTTGTCAGAGAGATGTGGGATGTTGCTGTACTTCTCTGTGTATAATGGTAATAGGGTGAGAGCACTGAAGGCAGCATTGTATCAGCAGCTACATTACTTATGGTTTATTTCCTAG
The DNA here is from genome assembly GCF_035770615.1 of Melospiza melodia melodia. Taxonomy (NCBI): domain Eukaryota; kingdom Metazoa; phylum Chordata; class Aves; order Passeriformes; family Passerellidae; genus Melospiza; species Melospiza melodia. Next base: position 56,779,345 of record NC_086226.1, on the reverse strand, counting down.
GGAAGGGAAGAACAATTTAAATATAGGAACTGTAATCTATTTACACATTCCATAGTCAATTTAATCTGTTATAAATCAACTCGGCTACAGAAAGGGGCTGCTTGTCACACAGCCTCCCTGCCTTCTGCTTCTCTGCCAGCTCTAGTGTTCGTCTGGCAAATCACATCAGGGAACAAATCCAGCAGAAGACTGTTGGTTGTTTGTTTTTTGTTTTTGGTTTTTTTTTTTTTCCCCCAAAGCTGAGTTTTCATTCAGATAAACTCTCTGCTTCAGCTCATTCATGGCTGAGCAAACATCAGTGACGGCATGAGGGAGGGAGGCAGTACAAACAGCCCATGGTGTAAGACAAAGTGGGATTCGCCCTTTTAGCAGCAGCCATTTATCCTGCCTAAGTTCATCATGGACCTGTGGCACTAGTTAAGTGGTGCCAGTCACAATATGGATTATCTAACTTTCCTGCATATTACTTTCTCAAGTCAATTAGTGGCCAATTCCAACTAAGACAATGTAAACCTTTCTTAAAGTGGAATGAAAAAAAAGCTGTTTGGGTAATTTATACTGCTCATTCATACGGTGCATGCATACAAAGAAATGCAGAGGCAACAGCAGTAATGTCTACATGATCCTATAGGAAATTCCTGACAGTAATAAGAGCCAGTCTGACCAGCCTCTGCTGAGAAAGTTCTGTGATGCTGTAAAATCATTCAATTAAACTGTGTCAAAGTCTTACCTAGCCTTTAGAAAGAAAAAAACACTTGCGTAGATGTCAAAAGCCTTAGTGGCAAGCCAAAGAGCATAAAAAAAAAAACAACTCTCAGGCTGGCTAGTATTAGGTCTTTCTCTCCACTATGCTCAAAATATAATGAGTTAAACACTCTCTGAGACATCCCAGTCTAGATTTCCCATGGTCTGCCCTTTCCTCAGAGAAGTGTAAGTCACCCTGACTGAGAGTTTTCCTTCACAGAAGCCTAGAATTCCAATATTTCAATAAATATTCATGGAGGCTCAATGTTTTTTGATATTTTCCATAATATTCTGCATAGCTGATTTAACATTGCCCAGTGTGGTTAGAGATCTAGTGCTAACCCAAAGCTGGAATTTTGGAATCCAAAGATTTCTAGTCAGCAGATATTTTGACTGCGCTGACCAGAGCTGAGCAGACCCTGAACAGGTTTTCAAAGTGCTGCCAGGAACATTCACATTTTCTTCATCCTTGCTTCTGACTGCTCCAATGCTGCTTCTAGGCTTTAGGCATCTATTTATCCTGAAGTTTACAAAAACACAGAGTAGCTACAGAGCAATACAGTCAGAATGAAACACTAATACCAAAACCCAGCATGTGCTATCCACACGTCAGCTCTCAGTGCAGTGGCTCGCTTGCATTTTGGGAGAGGGCCAGAAGAAGCAGGCCACCGACCTACAGCTCCTGGCATGAGCACAAGAGGAATTTTGGGCACCAATAAAGTAGCACCACATTTTCCTATCACACTTAGCCACACAGGCTACCTGATCTGTTGTCAGAACTAACTGTGCTGAACACCCCTAATTAATGGTTACCCATCTCCTGTGTATGCAGGGCTTGATTGAAATGCTCAGGAGCAGCAGCACTTTGGTTGGCTCCACTCTTATCTTACTTGAAGCTGATAAAAGGAGTGCGTCTACCCTTACTGCCGCTCCTCACAACTCCCTGGGCAGAAGCAATCACTCTCGGGCAGATTCTGTCAACAACAAACAGCAGCACTTTCCTGCAGCATCACAGAGATCTCACCGCTGGTGCAGTCAGGCAACAGCAGCATCTGAGCAGCTTTCCCTGTCCCCATTCCTCTGCCTGCCTTGATGGTGAGGCTGTGGGGAGAAGAAAGAAACAAGGTACCAAAAGCAAGAAATGTTTAGACATTTACAGTTCTTCTAGGTTGTTGGCTCCTGCAGTAGCAGCAATGGCTTCTGATCTTAAGCAAATAGCACAGGGTAGGAAAATTGATCAATATTTCTTCACTGGCATCTGCATTTTGAATGTTACCACTAATATAGGGCAGGGAATTTGGTACCCATAAAACTCTCCAGGAGAACTACATTGACACTGCATTTTAGTGAAAAAAAATACTATGTGATGTTCCTCTATTTATGTATCTCTCTTTATGTTTTTTCTGTCTTCCATCTGTGGAATGAGGAAACAAGAATTTAAATAGTAAGTGACAGCATTTATGTATCTGAATATTGTAACTTAAAGTGATACTACTGGTTAGACCTAACTGAAAATAATATTTTCTTCCTAATGCACTAGCAAATAAACCCTAGAATAACTGTAACTACAGCTCTTCTTTTAAAAGTAAAAATACTAGCCCCATTATACAGTTAGAGAACCTCAAATGAAAACAAGAGTTATTCAAATTGTAAGTGTTTTCTAAAAGTAAACATTTTCAAGTGTGGATAACACATACATGTTTTCTGAATACGTGCAAAAAAGACATCTCTATTATTTGTGTGAAACATTTTATAGTCCTAATTCAGAACAGTATCTGTTGTTATGACAGTATTTAAAATATGATATGTTTTAAGCAAGCACCTAAAGTTTTACAAGTTTAGTTTAGAAGCCCTTGTCAATCATAGCAGGCAGGGGCAGACAGAATAATGGTGAGAGCAATCTGTCTCTTCAAAACTGCTGCTATTTAAGACAGGAAAACCAAAGTCCCTTCTTGAATTAACATGTTGTGATTTTATCATAACATGCTTTCCGTGAAACATCTTACTCACAAATGTTAGGATAAAAGTTCTGGCGCTGATTTAGCTGAATTGCACACAATGTACATCACGCACTCTCAATTCTAAAAGGCACGGTACTTCAATAAAAGTCTGGAACAAGAATATAGCTTCATCTAAATCTGTTTAAGCTAGCAACATAAAGCACACCATGAAACAAGATGCCATGAAGCCAAAGGGTTAGCCTGTATCTACAAGAAAATGGTTGAGCTTAGAACAATTGGAGCCAATTATTGCAGCAGCACAGGGAATGCCTGATCCCCTAAGACAGGTGTAGCCCTGCAGAGCACTCCCTGCAAGCATTCCCAAAGGAAAGAGCCATTTTAAATCTTCAGCAGTGCTCTTCTGTCCTCTTGCTGAAGACCAGTGTATCCCCAGAAGACAGGAAAGAGCATGTGATCATAGAATTATAGAATATGCTGGGGCTGGAAGGGACCCCCAAAGATCAGTGAGTTCCAATGTCCCTGTCATAGTCAGGGATACCTTCCACTAGACCAGTTTGCTAAGGGCATCATCCAGTCTATCCTTGAACACCACCAGGGATAGGTAAGCCACAACTTCTCTGGGTAATCTGCACCAGGGCCTCCACACCCTCACAGTAAAGAATATGTTCCTAATAGCTAATCTAAACCTGCCCCTTTTCAGTTTTAAACCATTATCCTTTGTCCTGTCACTATCTCACCATATAAAAAGGTCTTCACTCTCCTTTTTTCAAGTTCCCTTAAGGTACTGGAAGATCATAATGAGGGCTTTTCAGAGCCCTCTCTTCTCCAGGCAGAACTGCCCCAAATCTCTCCACCTCTCTTCGTAGGAGAGGTGCAGATCCCTCAGAATGCCTCGTGGCTTCCTCTGGAGTTACTCTAACAGGCCCACATCCCTTCTGTGCTGGGGACCCCAGGCTTGGATGCAGTGCTCCAGGTGAGGTCTCAGCAGGGCAGAGCAGAGGGGAAGAATCCCCTCCCTCAACCTGTAGTACACATATTTGATGCAGCCCGGGACGTTTTTGGCTTTCTGATATGCAAGCACTTGATGTTGGATTATATCCAGCTTTTATCTTCTAGAATACCCAACCCCACAAGTCTGCTCTCAGTAAGTTCTTCTTCCCATTTGTTCTCAGGTTTGGGATTGCCCCAGGTCACGTGCAGCACCTTGCAGTTGGACTTGTTGAATTTCATGGGCCCAACTCTCAAGACTCTCCAGGTCCCTTTGGATGGCATCCCATCCTTCTGTTGTGCCAACTGCACTGCTCAGATTAGTGTCATTTGCAAACTTGCTGAGATTGCACTCGATCCCACCGTCTGTGTCATTGAGGCAAACATTGCAGAGCAGTGTTCTCAAAACAGAGCCTGAGGACATCACTCATCACCAGCCTCCACCTCAACACAGAGGCATTGACCACAACTCCCTGGCTGCAGCCAGTCAGCTCTTTATCCATTGAACTGTCCATCCATCAAATCCACCCATCTCCAATTTGGAGATAAAGAGCTTCTGAATATCTTGTAGCTCTTGATTGCAGTCTTCCAGTGGTATGACTTTCCCTGGTGTTTGCATGATAGAAATTACAGCACAGTTTTCTAATTTCACAATTGTTTCCAACTCCTCTTGCTTGTTACCCATGCAGTGTACAGCTGTGTAAGAGAACATGTCTTAAAAACACTCTCCATCTGCTTTCGTGCCTCTTTAGTGCCAAGAGGGTTAACTTTAATTAGGACAGCTATCTTTGTAAATTAAGCCAGTCTTTGTACCAAATTGGATGAGAAGTTATTACAGCTTCCAAACCATTCATTCAGATGGGGCAAATCTGGCAAGTGACAGCCACAGGGACTTACAAACAAGGGATGATGTCTTTAGTCAATGCAGCCATTTCTTCAGTGAGGTCTGACCCATACTTCTGATGTGATCTTGGATCTAGCCAAGGTGAAACTTGTACTACCTTGGTTTGCGGTGACACAGTGAAAACATCCCTCTTCTAATGCCCCTCCAAAACAAAACAAGTTGTATTGCTTCAGTTTCCTGCCACAACTTAAGCAAAGGCCATGTGCACTTGGTGGTACAAAATGTGGAAATGTGATGAGAAAAGCCTGCCTAGGGCTGTTTTTTTAGCACTGCCCAGCTGCAGGTCTTTCTGCTCATGGCACTGAGCCATGGCAAAGCCATGTGAGTCACCCTAGCCCATTTCAGTACACACAGTAAATTATATCCAGGTATCTGCTGCTACTGCATAAACTCAGAGTAGGAACACCCACTAAAGGGCCTGATTTTACTAACAGTAAAAATTTTCAGAAAATGTTTCAAATTATTATTAACAGCTCTGGTGAGACAACAATCCTTCCTCAAGGACCTTATACTGCTTTTTCCAGTATATTTAGTAGAAATCTCAAAAGCAGGCTTTAAGGATCTCTGCTGCAAAGCAGTACAATCTCATAAAGCAGATCCCTGGTGGAAAACCCTGGCAGAGACAAGGCATGTAGGTAGAGCTGAGGCTTTTTAACTTTCCTCATATATACCTACTCCCATTTATGATATACCTATTGAAGTTCTGGTTAATATTTGTTTGTTTGTCTGTCTGTCTGTCTGTTTGTTTGTCTGTTTGTTTGTTTTTCCTATGCACTATATGGTGGTACAAAGTTTTCTGTCTTGAGAAATACACTGGGCCTGAGATCTTCCAGCCGCCTTGCGCTTTTGGCTGGGCTCATGGGCTCTTAATTCTGCCGCCAGCAGTAGGTGTCCCCACCTTGCTCCACCCTCCGGCGGTGCATGTAAATCGGGGGCTGGCCGGGGAGTCCCAGCCCGAGGGAGGTTCTCGGCCGGCGGGAGACTGAGCCTCACTGCGAGCCGGGCGGCAGGAGGGGAACTTCGCCAGCCCCGCTCTCCCTGTCCGTCCGTGCCTGCGGTGCAACAGCCTGAAGCAGAGGGCTCTGGACATCTTCCTTCTGCTCAAGCTCTCCCGGAGGACCTCGCGGCTATTTCTGGCTGCAGGAAAATGTACTGGGGAAATCATGTTAGGTAAGTTGGCTTGAGATGTCGGGGACTCTCTCTAGCCAGGGATGCTCATTCCTTTTACAAGTTCACACACTCACCATTCGTTTTGTGTCTTATTAGCACAAATTTATTTCTCGTTTGATCTTTTTTTTTTTCTCTTATTTTTTTACAGAATTCTTTTCACTTTGACTCTGGTCTGGCAGGCTGTTCATTTAGAAAAAAGTAAGTGAACTTCATATTTCTCCCCGCTACGCTGTGTTTTTCTTCCACATTTACAGTATGCATTTTTTCATCACAAACTACCTTTCCCTGACATATTTGCACTTCTTGTCTAGGCCCTGAAAAAGAAGAACGGAAAGAAGTTGTGAAAGGTCTCAATGCTACAGCGCTAAAGCAGCAGCCCAAGAACGAAGGGACCTTTACAAATGCGCTCAGTGATATGAATCAGAGTTACGAAAGTAGAAAGCAACAGAGTTCCAGGTCTTTAGTACCTTTCACTGGAATTACAGAGAGTAAGTAACATTATTTTTGTAAACAATGACATAAAATTACTTTTAAAAATTTTAATATGGTATTGCTTTAACTGTTGTCCTGGAAGATTCCAGCCTGTTGGTTTTCTGTGACCACCCATTTCAATTATACCCATGGCCACTTAATAAGTGGTGATAAAAATTTAAGGTAGAACTGAAGATCTCTCACTTGCAAAATTGTTAAGGAAAAACAAGGAAGGATACTAAGAATGAAGAAGTGCTTGGCACTTCGTGTTTACAAGAGCATCTGTAAAATTTTGTAACATTCTGTTCATTGTTTAGAATTCGCGATATTTAATGGCCATAAAAATGTTAATTTTATAAAAAAGTTTGAAGCTACCTGAAAGCAACAGTACTAACAGGAAAAAAATATGTATTCTGTTTCCTCCCATATATAAAGTTTTAGATTGGTGCTCAACCCCAGGACTCTGAGAAAAGCTTAAGGAAGCATTTCCTCCACCTCAAAACCAAGTAACTTCCCAGTTTGTATTCAAAAATAGGTGTCACTTCCCAATAAAAATGCCTCATTTCTTAGTGTGATTGAAACCTGCATCTGTCACAGTGAAATATTTCACTTGAACACATCCTGCTGCTACAGAATTTGCCAGGCGTTGCTTCTTCACCACCCTGTAATCCCTAGTAGCTTGTTTCTAATCCTTAACTAAACAAACTGGGTTTAGCTGAACAAACACTCTTAACAGGCATATAATTTTATTGTCTCTAAAGACAATAAAACTAGATATCCTTAAGAGACTTTGGAAACTGGAGAGACCTGAGGGAACAAGAGAGGAAAAGGTGAGGTCCAGAGCCCCTGAGATGCTTGTTAACCTCTGTAAATATTGTCTTGCAGGTAAAAAACTGAACAGACGCTGCTGCCAGAATGGAGGGACTTGTATCCTGGGGACCTTCTGTGCCTGCCTGAAGTACTTCACCGGCAGACACTGCGAATATGATGAGCGGCTAGGGTAAAAACAACCAGTCCAAAACCAGAGGGGATGAGTGTGGTGCTCTGAAGGGTTGTTTTCTGTGCTGGGGTCAGGGATGTACGGAATGTCTCCCTTGTCGTTGACAGAAACTGCGGCAGCATTCCCCACGGCGTCTGGGTGCTGAAGGACTGCTGGCTGTGTCGGTGTGCCTATGGAACACTGCACTGTCTCTCGGAAATAAGGCAGAGTAACTGCGGTAAGAAGTGGCATTAAATCAAGCATTTTTCACTCCTGGGTGGCAGAATTGCCTTCTGCAGTGGTGGGGTATTTGGAGGATGCAGTATGTGCCCTAGCTGGACTTCTACAGTGGGTTGCTTTGCTTTAGAGAAGGAATTAGTGAGACAGTAAGAAGCACTGCTCTTTGACTATATAGTACAGCACAAAAGACAGTTTCAGATATTCATAATTCTGTGCAGTAGGAAACTTCCCACCGTTCTAATTGAAAATTACAGAGGTTAAACACTTATCTGTTCTGCAAAATCTGTACATCTATGATTTCCCACTTAACCAGGACAATTTGTACAAGTAAACTAAATCCAAGCACAACACATGTTTCTAAGGCAAAGAGAAAAAACAGTAGTGTATACTGGTGTGGAGGAAATAGAAACTGGGATTTCACTAGAGAATAAAGTTGTGTCTACTAAATACACAGAATCATCAATCATCATGCTTAAATGACTCAAAACTAATCTGAATATTTTTTTAAGATCTGTATCTCAATCTTCAGAATATACTTGTATGAGTTTTAAGTCTCAACACACTCATCACTAAAAAATGTGTAACCATTATTCTGATCAATGTAAAGTTGTGCCACCTAGTCTTCTAAAAAGCATTCTATCATTTTAAGTGTAGTCTTACTACATCAGCCTGTGAAATTCCCTGAATAAATGGTTGAATATTTTTGACAATAGTCTATCAACCAGCACAAGGATTTAAAGAATTGCTATATTGGTATTATTTTCCATGGAGAATTGACTGATCCAGACAGTTCTCAATACTCTTAAGATCACTAATAAGGATTTAATAATATTTTCTGTGGCGAAATCAGTGCAAAATATTCTTGCCCTTTCCACCCATAATATCTCAATCCTATCTTGTGCTTTCCTTCGGTTGTGCCAAGATCACTCCTTAGCAGGGTAAGAAAACAACAGACCTAAAGGGTTTCAAGATTCATTTGCACCCCAAGCAGTCTCTTGTTTCCTGACCAGATTCCTACCTGAGTATCAATGCCTTGAAGCTGTGACTTCTGAGTTGTAGCACCAACTCAGATGTAAATCAAAACATTAAAAAGGTGACATTCCTACCTTTGTAACCCTAGACAGAAAAAAAAACAAATCAACCAGATAGCTTTTTCCTCGGAGTCTTCTGTATTGAGCAGTTAAATGTATCACACAACATGCTCATTTAACTTTTTACATGCTTAGCATTGAATCAGCCCTATTGCTCCTCATACTGGAGCAAAAGACATTATGGGTCACCCTATGCTCTGTAAAAGCAATCAACTGCTTGCTGCTCTTGAACTCCGATTAAGAGAGGCAATTAAGGTCTCAGTAGAGAGAGAATCCTCTGAGCAGGGACTCCGTGGCTTTCACCTACAAGAGGGTACGGCTCCTCTGCTTTTGCTGAAAGCTAAATCCCTTGTTAAAGGAAGGGTTAAAAGCCGACATTCAGGCTTGGGTGCTCACCTCTTGTGAAGTTCTTCCTCTTGCTTTTGCTTGGTATTTACTTTTGATTATTCTGAGATTATTGCCTGCAAGAGCTGATAAGTGCTATCAGTTGCTCCTCAAACGATCATTGATGGGACATCTATTTACATCTCTCCCCTGAGAATAGTCCCTTTGATTGGCTTTAACAGCTGATACCTTTAACTTAAGTACCTGTGAGATGTCAGAGGACTTTTCAAGTATGTTGAAAAACCTTATGTTTTCAAATTTACCTACTTAACTCATTAGCCATTTTATTTTCTTGATTTTATTTCTTTTAAGAACTGACATCGGAAACAGAGGAAATTATCAGACTGTATTCTAATGGTTTAAGATTACAACAAACAGTGATTTCAGTCACTTGCCTGCTCGCCATCCTCTGGAGTTCTGCTAGCTGGCAGCTGTGAAACTGGACAAGGGGAAATACTCAGGGTTGATGGAACCCTCACCATGAATCTTACATTTCTTCTATGAGCTACAGAAGACTCTTCTACCTGCATGTTGGAGGCAGATTAAGATGTATTAGTTAATGCTGAAATACCTGGGTTATTATAAATTCAGATTATATGAATATGAAGTATTTATTATTATTATATTATTATATTAATACTGCTATCAATGTCTGATTCTAACGATTCTTTATTCTCAAAATACTGCTCTTCCAGTGGAAGCAACACCCCCAATATTCTATGCCTGAAGTATTGTAAGTTATAGTAATTTCTTTTGTACACAGTACAACTCTTATAACAAATAAAACTTATTTCATTTCTGAAAACTTTTTGTTTAACTTTATTTCAACTTGAAAATTCTTATCTACCATTTGTCATTTTATCTTGTAAGAAAAGCACAGGGTAGAATGAGCAAACAGTAATTTGACACCATAAGGAGGGGTTTAAGAGTAGATATCTTTCAAGCTCTAATATAAAGAATCGTAAAAGTTACATAGTCTTTCTTCTTCCTCTTTCTTCTTCTTTCTTATTCATTACAGCAAAATTGTATATATGCATAATCTGCCTGGCAGGAATTGTATGTCTATTAAGAACACATAAGGGATGGTTATTTGTCTTTTGGGGATTTACTTTATACCCTAGAAATATGAATGTCTCCTTTTTTAAAGTGACAGCAAAGGGCAACTTTGCTTAACTTTTTCTACAGCAATAACCAATTATATATTGATTTATATATAATTTAAAACTTAGTATATCTTGGTTGTAAAATACAAAATGTTTGTAAGTGCATTTTAACGCAAGTTTATAAAGCAGAAACAGGTTTGTTTTGAAAAAAAAAAAGCAAAGATAAACCTAAAATGTATCTTCATCCTTTTGGAGTGGAAGTACCACATTGAAACAATCAGATTCATAATTTTATTGACTAAAAAGACATTACTGATAAAGAAAATTCTTAATGTCTTTTAAAAATTCGATATATTAATCCTTAAAATTTTAATCCTTTATTTATTTGGTGCTGCAAATTGAGCCAATCCAGTTCATAAGGAGAAAAGGATGCAATACCAACAAATTACACAATGTAGTGCCTGCCTTTAAATATATGACTACTCAGAATCAGATTTTTATAGAGAGTTATTGTATAAAAACATATTCATGTCCAATACTGCAAATATTCAGACTACTCCTTCCCAACTCCAGACTTGTGCTGAGAGACAAGGCTTCTCACACTTCACATAAGATACACTAACTAGAAATGGTCCTTTTGTCATTATTTCACACAAATTGGTCTGTACCCATCAGCCTGTGTTTCCACAGACCATTTTAGGATATAAATATATATCAAAGAGAACAGCTGGAGGAAAATATCTGTGCCTTTATTTTACAGAGGCTGAAATTTCAGGAATGCCATTGTGAAATCATCTTGGTCTGCCATATCATTCAGGTATGCCATCAAGTATACCTGAGAAGTCTGTAAGCAATACAGCTTGTAAAGTCTTCAAATAGTCTTTACTTTTTAAAGGAAAATGCATAGCACAGTAAAAATACATCTGAAGTAATATTTTTTTTTTATCCCTGTAGAAAATATACAGAGCCATTAAAGATTGCAATTAGCAAAAGAAAAAGTGTTTTAATACAGGTTTTACAGCTATTTCTGTTTCAATAACACCCACAGCAGATTTAATCATGAAAATCTGAACTGGAATAACTCTGTATGTAGGTGAACCTATGTGCCTGCAAGAGTCACCCTGATGAGGCTGTTCATTATTGGGTTGGTCTGATTTGCAGTATTAGACAAACTGAAATGTCTAGCAAAAAAAGTATTTTTCTGCCATACCAAAATATTAGTGCAGGGCATCAGATTAGATGCATGGTCCTGTTTCTACAGTCTCAAAGCATTGCATGGGGAACTTAGATGCATAAGTAGTTTTAATCATGTCAGTGCAATTTATTATTGACTCTGAATGCCAGAATTTGAAAATTTTCTCTGGATGAAAAAACAGTTTTTGTTTCTTTGATTTTAAGATAACAGTTCCCTTTCTCTCTATCTTATCCCATTGCATTCTGTTACTGGAAAATCTGAAAATTCTGCTTCAGGATGGTTTTATATCAACCATACTATGGCAAAACTACTCCCTCAGTGTCAGTTGTGGATGATATTCATCTTGTCTTTTTGTCAGAGCTCTGGAATTGGTGAGGCGTAGGTAGAAGTTCAGTCTGTGTTACTCACATACTTCTGAAGCAGAGGCAGCCACGGGAGTCAAATTAGAAGAAAAACCTATCTCCTTAAGTTAAAGTAAAAGAAGAAGAGTGGAAAATGAAAAAGCATGCAGAAGCTGCCCCATGCATAGTCTCATTTGCAAATAAAAATGTAACTTAGAGGGAGGAAAACAGAAAGCACTGAGGAACAAAGGAAAGCATACAGTCACAATCTTTGCTTAGGTTAAAACTGTCTCCGCTTTTATCTGTCTCCAGCTGTCTGCAAGAGCAGATAAAAGAAAGCATTATTTTCCTCCCCTGTTACCATCTAGGCCTGGCCTCCCTTCTAGCAGTGCAATTACAGGCACTTTGCTAAGGTTTGTTTATAGCAAACAGCAGTGCTTACTCTTCAGCTCCATGCTAACTCGCAGACCGCTACTCTGTCAAACATGGCACATCCCAGCAAAGCAGGCATCTGTGGCAGCAAGTTCATGCATGTGCCTTCTCTATATGCAGCCCCACTTGGGCAGCGGGAAGGCCCTCAAAGAGAAGTATTTATCGGATCATCCACAGGGCCCCAAGAGCCCAAGATCTTTTCCTCCTTGCAGCTGACTCCAGAATTAAAACAAATGGTGCTGCCTGCAGCTGGTCTTAGTGGCTTCGCCCTTGCAATTGCTCCAGCCTCCATCACTCCTAGGGGCATGCCACAGCTGATAAGAGCCCAAACTGAGTAAGAATGTGGTGGAGAGACTGCCTTCTCTGCAGCCAAGAGCCGGGGAGCTGGAGCTCTGCTGCTAGGCACAGACCTGCAGGCGATGCTGCCGTCTGCCCTTAACACTCTGCCCATTTAAAGGAAGGGATTCGTTTTGCATAAGGCCATGTAGTGCACCAAGGTGCACACTCAAACCTGTAAAAGCTAACTTCCAGGTACCGGATACTGAGGAAGTGTCACTTATGTGTCTCTCTGAGTATCTGATGGCTATCTCTTGAGATGACTTTATGCCCATCAAAGAGATATGGGTTTCAGTTGCCCCTGAGAAGTGCTAATGGTACCTATAGGTGCCAATAGCCTTCTCTCACCTAGACAGAAGCCAGCCAAAACAGAATTAGAAGCAATTTCCCACACTTGTTTATCCAGAGTTATTTGGGGGTCTTTTTTGTTTTTAATCGGCATATTTGAGATTGCTAAGGTTGTATTGCTATTCATCTTTCATTGACTCTCATAGTGTCAGGCTATTACACCCACAAATTTCATACAGCTGAGCAAATATACAGCAACTTTATATTTTGTCTTCCATCAGTTGGAAGGGTAATATAATACAGCAGGCTGGCTCACATATTGAGTAACCCTGTGAATTAGAATCACATAATAATAGAATATTCTGAGTTGGAAGGTAGCCACAAGGATCATCAAGTCCAACTCCTGTATCCACACAGGAGAAGCTAAAAGTTAAAGCATATATTTAGGAGCATTTTCCAAAGTTATAGGAGTATATGTCATGGAAACCTATCTAAACCTGCAATCATCATCTGTAATTCACCGTCTGCCTCATCTTTTACAGCACAGTCATGTACAAACATGGGAGACTTAATGACAACACAGCAGCTGTATGCTTGCCCTCTGCAAAATTACCCAGCTTTGTGAGTACTCCTTGTGATTGTAAAGCACCTTCTTGGTCAGAGAAGATAATAAAACCTGTAATTCCCCCTGCATTTGGCTGATTGACCTTGCCCTTGGTCTATGCTGCTCTGAGGGTGACTTCTTGATAAGGTCGTGAAGCTGCCATATGTCACTGGAATAAAACCAGATGCCTCATGCATGTTGGGTCCAGCATTTGTCTTCAGGTACATGTGGTACAGAAATAGCCTGCATTAGCAGCTGTCTTTATCTGCTGCAACCCAACCATATCTTTACAAAACTACAATTTATAATCAAAATGAAGTGAGGCTTCAGTTCAGGTACTGTTTGTTTGATAACATTTGGATGAAATGCTGGGAATGTACTATGAGGGCAGAAGCACTGGTAAAGTCTCAAAAGCAAACAGCCAGAAAGGCACTGGCATTACAGTTAAAGGAAGCACACTGTCCAGCTGAGCCTCCAGCAGCTGGTCCCAAGGACTCAGATCTCTTTCTCCGACAACTGAGACACCTCTCTGAGCTTCACACTTTGTCTGGGGCATGGCTTGTTACCTTTCACTGGCTTTCTGTGAGCAGAAATAGACATTCAACCTGTGAGGCTCCAAATCAAAGAACTGGTTCTGGCAGGGTTATGACAGTCATTTTCAACCCATCCTCACAGAGTTTTCTGTCACTGGACAGCAAACCGTGCTGATCATCAAATTCCTTTGTAGGCATGGCACATAACATCCTGCATCTCTTACCAGCAATGTATCTTTCTGCCTGTTCTCTACAATACGATGTTTGTATCTTCCCAATAAACAGAAAGATTCCTGTGATCCATCCTACTTATAAATCATTACAAAGTGTTACAAACAAGAATAAATCTCATATATGCATATATATGAGAAAGAAACAAAAGAACAAAGAAACCTTTTTCTCACCAAAGAAACAAATAGCTCTATCTCCTGTGCTGACAAAAGCTCTTGTCAAATTCTAAGAAGTTTTGTGGGGAAAATAGTGTTACATGTTTTTGAATCACCAAAATTAAGTCCTTTCAAAAATATGAAAAGGAGTATCAGGAAAAAAATCAATTAAAGAAGTGGTACAATGATGAAAAGACACTATTTGCAAAAGCATCTTTATGCACTACAAGCAGACAGTCAGGATAAAAACTAAAAACTGGTGTCAAAGAACCTTCCCACCTGACTCTGTACGTGAATTCTTTTAAGGAGAGTTTCTTGGACAAAAACCTTTTAAAAAAACCCCAAAATATTATCAGACTTGTCAAGTCCTATGCTTACATGTCAGTCTTGTTCTTCCAATCCCCACATTATGTTTCCTCACCTCAAATTTGTTTAATATAGCACCAGTACTGAAGATATTTCTTGCGCAAGAAGGAAATCTCCTGGAAAACAATATGCCAGTACACCTAATTAGCTTTGAAGGTGTGTTATGGAGGCCATGTGATGTTAAAATGGGTTGAGCTCGATTTTCCTCTCTGTTAGGCTGGTGTTGGTTTGCTAAATCATGTCAATAATATTTATGATGCATTTTGGTAACAGAGACAGAAATTTCTTATTGCTTTTAACATCAGTTCTTAGTGGAAATAATACTGCAGCATGCTCTTAGCTCCGTGTCTCTGCCTTCCACTCTTCTTCACAGAGGCTATACCCCAGCACTCTCTGTGTGGACACTCTCTGTGTGGAAAAAGACTTGTGCAGATGTGCTGTGCAGTATGTCTCCAGCAATGCAATAACCTGAAACAAAAGCCAATTAAGTTCATTCTTATGCGTGTTCTTCTTTTATCTGAGTACACATGATATGCTTATCACTAGCTATGCTAACCAAAAACAACTGCAAAAGTTCAACAGTGCTAAAATATATGGAGGCCAAACTCCAGTCTAACAACTCAGGGAATCACAGAAAAGGAAATCACCCATGCAGGTAAAACAAAGTAGCAAACATGAATTCAAGGAGCCAAGTATATGTACCCAATGTTACAACTTTCTCAAGTAGTTTGAGTAGACAACAGGACCACAGAGGCATGTGTCCACTGTCCTCTTTGTTGTTGTATCCTCCACAGTCAGACAGGTCCATTCACTTCTCCATCCAAAATGTTCTTTTCTCATTCTGTTGGCTTAATTCCCAGAGCTTTACTGACAGAGGGATGCAACAGAGACAGGCAACAAAGGTGAAGGGGGGGGCCACAGTTAGACAAGCCAAAACTGGTTATGTAACCATTGCTTTACTGTTAACAGCTTAGTTAGAAAGATTGTCAGTCTTAGCTTCAAAAGTACATCAACATGCAGAGACAATGTGAAAACTAAATGCCAGTGGGCAAAAAATCTGCTCCTGAGTTTCCATTATAGTATCTAGGCAGTACAAAATCCCATGGGAACAAGAGAAAAAGGTCATTATTTACTTGGCAGTAGTGACACTATTAACAGAATATTACATAGCATTTTGTCATCTTCTCTTTGTAAATGATACTGAAATGTGTAGAAGTTTCAGGAAAAAAAATAGACAGGTATGATTTAACATACAAAAATAGACACTCCAGTGAAAGATGTAGCAATTCAGTTAATTATAAAAGCAAGAATTATGAGTAACTTGTTCTCCCAGAGGATCACATGGGAAGATACTGAAGCCCATAAGTTTATTAAAATGACAGAGCCATTTTTACTATTTTACACAGAACTACTCCAATGCAGACAGTGCAGCTTTCACCAGGAGGCAAAAATGCCAGTGTTAACACCAGTGTTAAGAATTTAGATTCACTTAGTATTTGCAGAAAGGCTGTTTGTTAAAAGTCTATAAAGCAAATGAGCTGGCACTGTGGCATGAATGTCGGGGAGTGTGTGTACATGCATACATGTCCAGCAAATGAGGGCAGTTCTGGAGCAGGTTTGATGTCACAATCAATGGAGGTTGCACAAGTGAAGAAAGAGAAATCCTGCAGAAAACAAAAGAATATGAGGCATTATTTGGTAGCTGTGGGCTGATTAATTGTAAACACTAACATTAAAATCCATGTACATGAATTACAATCAGCACCATTGTGTTAAAACACAGTCATAGTATTTACAGCGTGTAGTCTCTAATGTGCCTACAAGCCCTGACCAAGGTTGAGATTTTTCTGTGCTGGGCACTGCGCAAGTGCATAGAAAGAGAAAACCTGCCCTCAGCAACTGATGCACTGATTATTTTCTTGCAGTTAACAGAGCACTTGCCACTGCAGTCTGGCTCCATATTCCAAGACAAAATCCTTAGTGTGAACACACACCTACTTCAGTCATGTTTCATGAGTCCTGTGAGTTTTACTGTTTATTTTCCATCTCCTCTGTACTGCTCCTCAATAACAACATCAGCATAAGCACCAGTCACCAGGAGATGGCATCATTAGAAGTTAACAACACTGACTTTTAAACTTTGCAGGGAGATACAAGTCTGAGACTGAATATAGCACTAATGACTGGATTCCTGAGCCTCACAGTACTGATAAAAACTAACATTCTCAAAGCAAACCGTAGCGAGTATTCGAATGCAAGGTGTGGATTTCTCAAATGTAATTTTCAAAAGATGAAGCTGCTATTATCTGCTGCTTTGGCTGCTAACCATGTATCTCTCTGTATGAACTAAGGCTGAGCATATTGTCAGCTCATAGTGAAGACTGTTCTTACTATGGAATCCACGAGAGACAGCTTTTCCTCGGCAATTAAGAAAAAGAAAAATCTTGGGCTGGTAAAAGTAGCATACAATTATACAAATGTTTTCACAGACAACATTTATAAAAGTTATGGGAAATAATATATAATTGTTTGAGTGGTTTTCATATGATCCTTCTACTCATGCTAAATCAAACTTGCAGAAAGTGAATAAGCTTGGTCTGACCTACTGCAGGGATGAGTAGTGATTCTTGTATCACCGTGCAAAGTCTTAGAGAAAGTGAAATAATTGCCTTTAATCTTACTGTTCTATCAAAGAGACTAAGGAACTCACTTGCTGGGTTAAGTGTGTCAGAAAGACAAATTATACCAGCCCTGTGTGCATGGATTCTGAGGTGTTGAATACTAATTTTAAAGGAATTTTATCAGATAGCCAGATGAAAAGAAGTAACAGGGACTTGTTACTTTTCAAGAGTATATGCTTTCCCTGGCTGCTGGCAATTAAAGTTTGACAGCTTTTCAAGATAAACATATAAAATAGGCTTGAAAATATTTGTTTGTAAAATATTCTGGTCTTAGGATATTTTACAGAGTGGAGGTAGGAAAAAAAACTATTGCATTTTGATAACATCATTTGGAGACACCATAAATAAGTACCTGATGATAGCTTAATTAAAGTACTTCACAGAACTCAGTCTTATAGATTGATGATAAAGAGGAAAATGTGTCAGTGTGTGAAATAACATTCCCAAGAGATAAATTAGTTATCTGTGGCATTTATTGTTTTTCCTTAACATTGTCATGCACTGACCTTGATATTCTGCCTTTGTAATTATCTTAGATATAAAAAATATTTCTTTAATAATTCAAAATATACTGGAATAGGCACTGTCATATTGGCTGCCTGGTCTCTTTTACCGTGTCTTTCTGCTCCTGAATACTTATGAGAATTGCTGCTAGGCAAACTGAAGGGTTGCTTTAACCTTATAAAAAGCTATGAGTAAATAGCTCTGCCTGTGAAAACACTTTCAGGAACTAAGAATAAAATAGACTAGTATGTCAGTTATGCCAGTGTATCTCAAATCATGGAATTATTAAGGTGAGAAAAAACAATATGATGCTCTGGGTGGTGAACTTTCTTTTAGTGAGTTGATGAAAGGCCTGTGCTGGCTGTCCATTTTCCAGCTTCATGCAATATCTTTGAGGGTCCAGCTAGGCTAACACCATACCTATACACCCATTTAAAAGCAGCACAAAAACCTTCAGGTTTTTATCTGTTCTTCCAAGAATACTTTTGGTATAAAATATGTAGTGAGACTGTATTATACCAATATATATATTGGTATAATAAAGTCTCACTACATATTTGTTCTCTCCTTGCTACGGTGCTATCCATTCATTTCCAAACAGCATAGTCAACTCATCTTCAATTTTGATATGTGAAAGTGTTTCCTGCCCAAAATGCTTCTAGCTGTCACATGCAGCTGACATGCCCACAGGCCTGTGAAGGATCCTCTCTCACAGAGCATGCCCTCTCCTACAAATTTGGATTGAGCTCAAAAGATCCAAAATCTGATTTCTACTCCTTCTAAGAAGTCACCAAGAAGAGCCAAGAGAGCTGAGCTTTAGGAACAGCCTGAAGTAGGCAAAGATCAGCTCTAAGAGCCAAAGAGTCAGCTCTAAGAATTGATCAAACAAGAAATTTGAGTAACTCTTCTTTTAAGGTCACATTTAGGAAAGAATAAGTGCAGGAGCAGTAATATACTTCTAAGCCTGGTAAATGCTACTACTCATCCTTAATCTAACCAACAGAAATTTAAAATAACAAAAAGGAATTTTCCAGTTATGGCTGAAAATTGCTACAGATTATTTTATAGATTGTGGGTAGGATGGATTCATTTTGGTTGAAAGGTCTATGCTCCCACACAGACTGACTTGCAGGACATTTCTTTGGTCCCCTTTTTATTCTCCACCAGCTTTTATGTTTCAGGAAGGAATAACAACCCAGAATATACAGCTTATATGTTTTTTAACAATTTTTGAGTAACCTGGTTGAAAAAATCACCCCAAATATCTCTTTGCATAAGTGGTTGTGGTGACCACAAGCATGGAAATTCATTCCAAAGATAAATCTCCAAAGGAGAGGCCAGTTTCTTCACATGTACCTGGTACAAATAGCGTGTGGTGGTATTCTGAAGCAAACTACTTCTTGTTTAATGAGGCCTAAAAATACTGAGATATGCACAAAACACATAGGAATATATTATGGGTACAGGGGTGAAGTCGCAGGGAGTAGGGCCTACGTTGCTTGAAGAAGGAGTAATTAACTTGTGTGTTAGGTTGCACATTTTTTTATTACCTCCTGGTTTTTTTGCCTTGGTGCATGCAGCCACCCAGTGCAGCTAGCCAGAGGAGCTGCTCAAGGACACAGGCAGCTGCTCACGGGCTCACACAGCTGTTGGTAGGTAACTGCAGCCTCAGCTAATGGAGAAACCATGGCAGACAAGGAGGAAGTGGTCATATAAGAGTAGTCACTTTGCAGATGTGTGATAGGAGCTCATCGTTGTAAAGAGAAGGTGCTGCCTATCAAATTCCCCAAAAGGTTCAATGTCCTTGAAAATAAATAGTGAACTCTCTTTAAAACATTTAAGTTTCAAAATAGTGGTGGGGTTATTGAAAAATAGCTCCAAAGGATGAACATAAACAAGATCTGGTTTTGTGATGAGAATCACAGATGTCTCCCAACTGCCTACACAAGATCATGAGTATGAAGTCAAATGGGGGAGTAACAAGGGATTCCACCTGCACTCTTGGCACTGGCAGCCTTCTTGTCAGGATCAGAGGAACCATTGGTACTGATTTCACGGGGCTTACTTTATATTGAAGGAGGTTTCTATTTCAGACCTATTTATTTTATAGGGTCATTGGTTTGTGTAGTTACCTTAACACCAGCACGTAAGAGGGATTTTTTGACTCTCTGCATCAACAGTCTCCTTGGTCCATATGGCTTTTCATTTTCAGAGCTGTTGAGCACTCGTGACCAATGTGCATTCTGGTTGCTGACCCCAAGCTCCCAAGAAAATTTGCACAACTTGTGGAACAATTTCGTAAAAGGGTAGATGCAACAGGAGACAACCCATCTAAGGACTTCTCAGAGATTTCCACATGTTCTTGTTTTCACCCTACTAGTTCAAAGCACTCAAGTTAATGCACTTCCACTAGGAATTTCTACAGTCATCCAACACTTTCATCCATGAGGCAGCTCTCTGACAAGAAAGTCAGTGAGTGATTCAGATGCCTGAGTTCTACTTGAAAGACATGTACAGCACGTACAGCAAATGTACAGCATTAATGGTATTCACAGCCAGAAGGCAACTGATACATAATACAGTCTAATAGGGTCAGGTTCTCTTATCCCATTAAAATAGGTGTTTTCACAGAAATTATTTATATGGTAAATTTTTATGTACATGTACAACATAATGGCTAGAAACTCCGAGCAGTTAGCCTATAGGAAGGACTAGAAAGAGAGAAAGAAAGAAAAACATACTTGCTTTGAGCATAAAGTAATACAGCAAACATATTTGCTGAGTGATGAAGGCCCATGAGTATTGTGTCATCCTGATCAGAAGTGACAATGACACAGATGCTGGCAAGAATAATCTTCCCTTCAAGACAAAAACTTTCTAAACACAGGTGGAAAGCAAAAAAGTATATTTCCTCCTGCTGCTTATAGGTCTTCTTTCAGACATTAAATAACCTTTAAATACTTAGATGTTTCTAATTTTGTTGGTTCATTTAATGAAGTTGTTAATTCTTCTGCAAACCTAGAAGATCGTCCTTATCCTCTATTGTTAGATGGAGTCATAGAATCTTAGAATACTTTGTGTTGGAAGAGATGTTCAAAGCCATCTAATCCTATGCCCCTGCTACAAGCACTGATACCTTTTACTAGATCAGGCTCTTTGGAGCCCTGTCCAGCATGACCTTGAATGTTTCCAGGGATAGGTCATCTACCATGTACTTGGGCAATCTATTCCAGTACTTCACTGGCCTCATCATAAAAATATTCTTCCTGTATTTAGTTTAAATATACTGTGTTTCAGTTTGAAACCATTACCCCTTGTTCTTGCACAGCAGGTCCTACTAAGAAGGCATTGAGGTAGCCACGACCCTTCCCTTTCCACTGGTGTTGTCATTCCATCACTGGAGGCCACTGGGTCAGTCAGGAAGGACTTGCCCTTGGTGAAGTCATGCTGGTTGTCTTGAATCACCTCCCCATTCTCCATGTGCCCAAGCACAGCTTCGAGGAGGATTTGTTCCACGATCTTCCCAGACACAGAGGTGATGCTGACAGGTCAGTAGGTTCCAGGATCTTCCTTTCTATCAGTTTTAAAGACCAGGTGCATTGTCTCCCTTCTTCCAGTTATCTGAAACTCCACCAGACTGCCATGACTTTTCAAACATCATGGAGAGTGTCTTGGTGGCTACATCAGCCAATTTCCTCAGGGGTTTTCTGGGATATATCATGTGAGGTCCCAAAAACTAATGTAAGTTCAGGTTCCTCATTTAAAAATTTTATCATCAGTACTTGTGTATACAACAGACAAGGAAAGAATTTTTTCTGTTAATATTCAGAAAAATGTTTGTAGGAGATGCAACTTATTATTTCCTTTTTTTTGTTTCATATAAAGTTATTGTGGTCCTCTCTCAACAACTATGAACAAAAGATTCAACTTCTGATACAAAATATTAGGCATTTAAGGCCGTACTTAGGAAGTGGCCTAAATGGTCATAGCAGTCACACTTAAAACTATCCTCTCTTGTAGTTTGCATTTGCCATATACATTAATGCAAAGGGAAATAAACAAAAACACCCCTCCATTTTTATGGGCATTCATCCCTCCTTAAAGTTGTCTGTTTGATGATAGCTCGGTGTCTCCACGCTGGTTGACTAAAGAAACTTCTGCAGGGCTGGGCTTGCCTGAGTCTGCTACAGTGTAATCTGCCACAATTTAGGTTTTACTTAACACATACCTGTGCCTTTGTAATCTTGCCAGCAATCTTGCTCCATGAGGGCTGTATTAGCAAGAGACTTTTATAATGGCAACTTCTGGCAGCTAATGGACGTTTTAGGTCTGTGTTTTAAAGAAACATGTTGGTGACAGACTGTCATATCCGAATTACATTGCATTGCTGGATTGAGTGCAAGAGCTAAACCAGATTTCTTTCCGGGAAGAGCACAAAAGGCAGAATGAGACCCCAGATCCCACATTCATGCTCAAATTCTCAGGCCAGCCAGAATAAAGTCTGGTCTGTTTTTTTAATGAGGATACAGTCTTGACTGGAGAAAAGAAGCAGCAAAAGACAGCCTGCTTATCATCTTGTTTAACTGACATGGTAAAGCCCTGAGTCACAGATCTCTGACACATTGGTAGAAGCAAAGTATGTACATCTGTGCTTGGTTCTAAGTAAAGTTTGAGTTAAAATTGGGATTCAGTTGGTGCACAGCAAGGGTACAGCAACACAATCCTTGAGGTATTCACGAAGGAACTACAACCACAGATTAATCCACGACCATGAAAATCAGTTTTAAAGGCCTCTATCATCCTTCCCCTTAGCTTACCTTAGCTTACCTTACCTTCTTCCCAAGTAAAATAGTTCAAACTCATCCAAAGGTGGTTTGAGCTTCCATAGAGAAAACGGTGAAGTAGCATTTCCCTCTATAAGAGGTACAGAGTGCTCAAATATTTAAGTTCTATGGGAGATGAAAAGATTATAAAAATTCATGCAATCAATACACCACCCTAAATTTCTATTTCCCTATCATTGAAGTATCTGACATCATCACATGGAAATTAATAGCAACAGCAAAATCCCTCTGAACCTTCATAAATTTGTTAGCAGTAAGTTTGCTGTCTCCAACAGCTCCAGTTCAACCCATTCAACTATTTCTAACTGAAGCACTGAAAATTTGGCTATATATGAACTATAAATGCTATTTTTAAAAACCCTTAAGATGCTGTTTACTCCACTGAGATATTGTTTCTCTCCGCAATTTTTATGCCTCAACCCCAGCTCAAACAATATATGCACAGGAGCAGGATCTGCATTGGCTGATTTTAACAGAGGATCAAAAATCTCTTTCCTGCGCTCATTAAACTGATGCCTGAGGGTGTCTAGAACAATTTTTTTCCTAACTCACCTGTCATAATAAAACGGAAAATCATCCATGTCAAAATTGCAGGCAAATTCATCACGTCATAGAAGCCTTTCTGGACAGGTCACCATAGAATTTCATTTGGACTGGAAGGCAGTGTCAAACACACAGAAACACTAGGGCAGAGCAGGTGATGCTAGCAGCTTTTTCCTTTTTTGCAGTAAACTTCTCCCCTGCAGTGCACAGAGTCAGGCTAATTACACTTCCATAGGGAGCATCTGTGCATCTAGCAGCTCCAATGTCTAAATATCAGCTTGATACAATTTAAACTGCTTGAAAACTTTACAATCCTGGGAAAAAAATAGAAGCATGGAAAAGCTTCAGATAGGCCACTAATAAGAGCATTACAAAAAGCTACTAGTGGATCTTACATATCTAATTTTTCTGATTGCACAAAGACAATATCATGATTACAATAAACACTAAGCAGCTTCTGTAAATCTTTCAGGTGTCATGTAACTGGTGCCAATAAGAAGTTTCATTCAGCTAATAAAACATGAAGGCTCTTCATTCTGCCACTTTACTGACCTTGAGATTATCCTGTAAGAGGTATTTATAAAGAAAACAATTGTGTGTCATAGGCATGAATGATGCGATGTGCGCACCATTGAGAATGCACTCAGAGGAAAAAGCCTGTTTAGATGAAAGATATTATTTTATTCCATGTGAAGTGGAATTCCAGTTCCTACTTAATCCTGATTTTTTTAATGTTATTTAAAAATGTCCCAACCACCCAATCCAAGTCTTTGCCCAAGAGAGGAAAAATGAGTAAACCTCAGTGAAATTAGTTATCCAGTCATGACAATTTTTAGTCCAACACTCAGTATCCTACCCAGCAGGCAGAGCTAAAACCTTTTAAGCAGGTGTGTTTTCCCCAGATGCACTCTCAGAGATGCCAACACAACATTGGTTCAAACCAACACATGTGGGAGAGGGGGACATGGAAACCTCGTGTCCCCAGCATGGTATTGGCTGCAGGGCAGTCCATCAATGATCATCCTGCCTGCTTTGTCACTCTGGGCTACTAGACCTGATAAAGGACTAGTGGTGGTCCTCCAAGGAAGATTTTAATAAACTTACACTGCAAGTATTTACAGAAGCGTGAAAATCAGTTAACAATCAGCTATCTTGGGAAGGTACAGTGTTGGGTTTGTGTGGCCAGGTTTTAGTATCAGCAAGGGACACAAGGGTACTTTATGAGAAATTCTGTATTCAGTAGAGCCAATTCCTGGCAGCTTCAAAGACAAATGTGCCACTGGCCAAGTCTGGGTCAATTAGAAATGGTGATAACTCCTCTGGAATAACATATTTGATGGAAAAAGGAGTTGTTGTGCAGATTTAAGTGTGGCCAGAGAAGACAACAGCCCTGTAGACACCAAGGTCAGTGCAGAAAGAGAGGGAGAAGCTGCTCCAAACAACAGAGCTGAGATTCCCCTACAGGCCCCGGTGTAGCCCACGATGAGGCAGCTGTGTCCCTGCAGCCCATGGAGGTCCATGGGGATGCTGAGATCCACCTGCAGCCCATGAAGGAAGGAGACCTATGTCAGGGCAGGTGAATGCCTGAGAGGAGGCTGTGAACCCTTGGGAGGCCCTTGCAGGCCCAGGCCCCTGGCAGACCTGTGGAGAGAGCAGCTCAGACTGGAGCAGGTTTTCTGGTAGGATCTGTGACCCTGTGGCCTGTCCCTGCAAGACTGCACTGTGTGATCCAGGCTGGAGCAGTCTGTGGAGGACAGTTTCCCATGGAAGGAACTCTCATTGGAGAAGTCTGTGGAGAACTCTCTTCTGTGGTATGCACCCCACTCCGGGGCAGGGGAAGGACTACTCTCCCTGAAGAGGGACACAATCGTGTGATTAACTGACTGTAGCCCCCATTCACCATCTCCTCATGCTGCTGGAGGGGAAGAAGTAGAGTTCATGAAGAAGGGAGGAGTAGGGAAAGGTGGTTTTAAGATTTATGTTACTTCTCATTATCCTGCTCTGATTTTGTGGGTAATATATACAATTAATATCCCCTATTCGAGTTTGTTTTACCTGTGATGCTATTTGATGAGTGAGCTCTTCAAGAGCCCAGTCTTTATCTCAGCTCATGAACCTTCATTATATTTTGTTTCCCCTGTCCTTTTGTGAAGGAGAGTGATAAAGAGGCTTTAATGAGTGTCTGGAATCCATACAGGGTCTAGCCACTACAGAAAGACACCTAAACTGATCAGACTCCTAATTTCCATCTAAATAATTGGCTCCATTCTAGAATTTGTGAAGTTTGAAGAGGGTTGCTAAAGTTTCTGTGACCTGTACTCCACCTGGACCAATGAGGACATAGTCCAATAGTGACAGAAATCCCTCCTCGCAATTTTTCAGCTGCCACTGCATCAATCCAGAACAAGGAGGATGTGAATACCAGGTGCACAGTGAATACCAAAGGAAGTTACCCCAAGAACATGGTACAGTCTATCCTTAAAAAACTTACTTCTCCTGATTTTTTTTTCCTCTAACATTAAAGAGAAATCTTCTTAATCTGCAAGATTCTGTGAAATATCTTTTCCTTTCACGCCCTCTCCTTTAGCATCAGGTCTGAGAATACCCATAGAGTGACGTGTCTTGGGTGACAAAATACAGACTAAATGTACCAGGATTACTTGTGTAAGAGTAAGAGCTGACTGCTACTTTTATTTCCAACTCTCCCACACATGAACAACAGCACACATTAAGACAGGATTTGATTCCTGCAGATAAGTAACACCTCAAACGCCAAAGGTCTACATTCCATCCATTATTTTGCAGATTCTTCTGTGGTCTCTGCTAAGGATATTAAGCAGGTGCTTGCAAGAACTTTTGCATACTAGAGATGAGAGCTGTTATCCAAGAAGTTTCTGGTAAGCAGCTGTGAGATATGCTTATGAAGTAAACAAGGGCTGAGGTGCACAAACAGCCTGAATAGTTTTCGGACTGTGTATAAAGGCTGCCCCGCTTTTGAGAGTGAACCATGTTTTTCCAATCACCTGTCACCTGAACTGTTTTCACATATGGGTAGCCCAGCAGAGTACTAGTTCCATCCAGGATTTCTGGATGCACCATTTGTCTTTCACTAGAAGTCACTGTGAATGCACAGATGAAATGTTCATCGTAAATACAATCAGCAAGTATAATAAACAATGTACCTAATCTACTGCAGATGACCAGAGCATGTGCAGTGCCTTATCACATTTTGGCCGTCCTTTGCACAGGGCATCTAAACTTCACAAATGCCCATGCTTCTAGAGAATATCTGACCAGAAACACATGTTCTGGTCTGAAGCCTGGACACTGCAGTTCCCCCCCAAAATCCCATCTTTGCAAATGTTTATGGAAGGTATTGACAACATTATAACATTAGAAACCAAACAAACCTTCAAATTCATTGCAAATTTAACAAGATGTGTTTAGCAAACAGGAAATGTTACTCAAGCTCTGAGTCAAATGGCAAGGAGGCAGTTCTGTTGGTCTGCAGCACCATGGTGGTCAGCGCCACTTCATCAAGCCTGGGCTTCCTTTTATGACACCATATTATTTTAATATTCACCAAGCAGATTGTATTTGTTTGTGATTTCTAAAGCCAGCCAGAATTTGAGCTATTTTTCCAAAAATAGAGCAATCAGTTTTACCTATGATATGTTGCTGTTGTTTCCTTTTTTCAATGCCACATATGTATAATGGTCCTAAAGATTTGAGACCACATTACCATTGTTATCACATGTGTGGAGGGACAAGTTGATTTCTGTGTTCTCATAGGATATGAGGTGGAATTGGACACACTGGAGAAAGCTAATAGGTACTGTTTCTTTGGAGTTAAATTTATTGACCAGGTTTTGGAAATAACTGAAATTTTCCTTTACAGACAAAGGCTGTAGCTCCTAGGTTTTGCACAGGTTTTTTGTGCTGTAAAGGAAACTGCAGAAAAGTAAATAAGCAAATATGAACTACAGCAGCATCCATCTAATGGCTGCTGCTTTTGCTACTTTGGGTCTGAAAAATTACAACAAAGAAAGGTAAGGTTAAGATAATCAGCAGTTGTATAAGAACTGCTTAAGCCATCATCACATATGGTACATTAGCAATGTAGATGGATTTAATGAAAACTGAGATAAGTGCATGCATCTGTCATCAGCCAAACCTACAAAACCTTTTCCTCAGAAAATGAAATGTAATGATATAAGCATTCATCTGTAATAGACTTACAACAACTCTAAATGGTAAAAGTACTGCTGCTTTAACGCATTTTGTGAGCTAATGCTAAATATACAGACAATTCCTATGACAATTGCCTTGAAGAGAACAGATTTTGTGATAGGTCATAATCAAGCACACATCCTTAGATTAAACAACACCAAGGTAGCGCATACTTCTGTAAGTCACCCTGTAATACAAAACTGAGTGCAATTTGTCACACCATTTCAGCCTCCATTACAGCTAAGACGCTAGTGTGGAATTTTTCAAGCTTCATAGGAAGATTATTAAAATGGATAACACTAGCAGGCATTTTAAAGAAAATTCTCATCACTTGCCAAGTCATGCTCTTTGAGGTATCTGCCAGTGTGGGAGGGATGCATGGTCTCAAGGGGGCCTGTGTTTCACGGTCATCTCAGGCAGGGGGCTGCAAAGTTCATTAAATGATCTTATCTCTCTGTTGGTTCTGTTCAAAATAGCCTTGATATGATGAAGGATTTATGTTACCCACACTTCAAATAAAAAGTACCGAGGGATGCATTTCATTACTGCTCTGTGACACTGGAGAAGCCACGGCTGCAGTGGTAATATTCCTCGTTTGTGTCACACAGAGAATTTATTTGCAAGAGTCCTGCTCCAAAGGTAAGAAAGTATTTGTTTTTTGTAGTGAGTTTTCCCTAATAATGTCAACAAGAAATGTATTTGTTCTCTAACTTTAATTCTCACAAAAATATATTCTAGGAAAGATGAGAGTGTGAGGGAAATGCCAGGGAAGAGTGCCCAGTTTAGCAGAATTCTAAGGAAGCTGAGTAGCATTGATACAGAAGAAATATTTACAGATAATTTCCATGTCACAATCCTGAATAAAACACCAAGAGATATGGCTGTACATTCTCAACTGATGGGCTAATGCTAGCCAAGGTTACACACACACACACACACACACACACACACACACACATACACTCTCTTTCTCTCTCACTCATCTCTCAAAGGCTTTTTAACTGTGATCTGCTGCCTCGAGGCATTTTAATTCAATGGTAGGCACCTTCACATGAATCAGGAAAGATTTCTCTTGCATGTTTTCTCTGAACTGGATGATCTAATAAAGGACATGAGCCCTGGGCAAAATTTATCTTCTTTGATCCTACACTGAGTCTTCCTGTAATCAAAAATCAAACAACAAAGCAAAGTGCATTCAAGATCCTTGACCAATAAATATTAATTTATTCTATATGCTTGATATTATGAATTCAGTAGTTCATAGGATCAGGCTTCAAATATATCCAGCAGTGGGGAAAGTCTAATGATCAGAAACAACATTTGATCTCCTGAGCAAACCACAGCCACTTTAAATATGCCTTAGATACTGAAAATTAGAAGTCAATAAAAGTCAAATGAATATATAGAAAGCTCAGGAAAGGCACTTGGACTATCACTTTTGAATACCTGTTTGCTTATTGCTCACCTCTATGCAACTGCCACCACAGCCCTGTTTGTGTGTGCTGGTGGCAGGATGCATGGGAACGCAGGCAGCCCCCACAGGGAGCCAGGTGCAGGGAGTAGAAAAACCTGGGCAGCAGAGGGGTGAAGAAAAGATTATCCAGGGATCATTTAGTAATACCTGCATGGGTGCAGTTTTGGGCATCAAAATGTGAAAAAGACATTAAATTATCAAAGAGCATCCAAAGGTGGGCAACAAGGATGGTGAAGGGTCTGAAGGAGAAGCCTTATGAGGAGCAGCTGAGGTCACATCATTTGTTCAGTCTGGAGGAGACTGAGGACAGAACTCAATGCAGTTACAACTTCCTCATGAGGGGAGAAGGAGGGACAGACACGGATCTCTTCACTCTTGTGACCCGTGACAGGACACAAGAGAATGGTATGAAGCTGTGCCAGGGGAAGTCTAAATCGGATATCAGGAAAAGGTTCTTCATGCAGAGGATGCCTGGGGACTGGAAGAGGATCCCCAGGGAAGTGGTCACAGCACCAGCCTGACAGAGTTCGAGAAGAATTCAAGAGAGTCCTCTCAGGCACATGGTGTGACTCTTGGGGCTGGTGCTGTGCAGGGTTGGGAGCTGGACTTGATGATCCTTGTGTGTCCCTACCAACTCAGCTTACTCTATCACTCTGTCAAATGCAGCTCCAGCAAGAAGTGGAAAGAGATTTTTCCAGATGGAACAGCAGAGGTGAGGAAACCAGCCAGAAAGGTGTTTGAAAGCACAGGTCCAAGTCAGTCAGGTTATGCAGGAGGGCTGGCATGGGAGGTGAAAAGGATGTGATGAGAAACTCAATAGACATGATGCCAGAGAGGGGAAAATCAAAGGGATCTTTCACAGAATCCCTCGGCTGCAGGCTGAGGGAGAAGAGGCAGTGCAGAATGGAAGGCAGCAAGTAGAAAAATATAAAAAAACAGGCATGGGAGCAGAACTAGGATAGTAATAAATGAATGGGTTACCTGGAGGAAAATGAAAGTATTGATTCCTCAAATGTTTTGTTCAAAAAGTTTTAAGAATTTTAGTCCTCAGCCAGAGGACTGCTGAACCCTCTAGTACAGAAAATCAAGGCACAGAATCAGTTCCCTCCAGTTTGATAATTCCATTGTTCAGATGTCTGATATCCAGAAAAAAGTGAAAGCAGATGAAAAGAACTGAAGCCCATCAGATGAGAAGGACAGAATAAAATATAGTGCATGGCATTCAAAGGCATTGATGTTGACACCATAGCAGTATGAGATGCAAAATACATGTAGCTACTGCAAAGCCTTGTCTTAATATGTTTGTTTGTCCAAATTTTCTACAATTGAAAAGCATTTGAAGAATAACTATTCACCTTATTAGAAAAAATAGACTCAGATCCATCACTTCTCACAGAAAAGCAATAAAGGATTGTAGGAATTAGGAGAAAGGATAATGGTTGAATAGAGATTGCTACATAGTACTTGAGTGAAAACATTGTCAAATATTAAAACTGCTTAATGTATCTGCTAGAAATAATTTGCTAGGTGCACACCTGTAACTCCTACTAGTATTGCTCAGTCATCTGTCAGTATGCTTGTCATTTTCACACACAGAAAATTCCCAGTATGTGGAGAAATCTAATTAAATTGATTGAAATTTATACCCAGAGAATAACGAATAACTCCCTCACTGAACACACTCTGGTAAGAGCATGTATTTCAAACTCTGCCAAATTATGAAATACTGGTGGCAGAATAAATAACTTACCTAGAATGCCCTCATTTCATAGCAAACTCCAGACAATACTGTTTGCAAAGGAAAAAGCACAGATTGGTAGTAATGCTGAACTGCAAATGGAAATAAGATTGCACAGTACACATGGAAAGTCACACACCTTCACTGATGAGATACACTAGCAATTTTTGGAAGACGCTGGGACAATTAGGGACTTGTGTGCACCAGAAGACCATAGCAGCCTTCCCCATCCTCAGGCTGCTGCTCCAGATAATGTCCTCCCAAAACTGCTCATAAACAAGGCAGAAAGGAAGAGGAAACTGGGAGAGCAAGCTGTGGGAAACCTCTCCCACAAGCTGCTCACGAGTGGCACTCATGAGAGAAACTGCGCTGTACAACATGCCACACAAACCAAAGGGTACAGGGCATTATACTAAAGTGCTCTCTCCTGCCTCTGAAGAGTTTTAACCAGAGTCTGGAGACTCAAGTTAGACTTGAAACCAGCATGTTTCCTTAGGCAGGATATCAAAGTCAACCCTTTGAGATGTGAATTACTACGAGCTGCAGAAGCAGAAGATAAATGACATATCCTAGACCCAAGGAAAAAAAGGAGAATCATGAATATGATCACTAGTCTTCTTTTCCAAAATCAAAACAGAATTCTGACTGGTTTTACATCAAACAGTACCATTGGCATAGATGGTATTCTCTCCTATATATATAATTCAATTTTTATAATTCAATGAATATATAATAACCATAGTCACAAAGCAGGGTCCAAGTAAAGTCACAACAATAAAATATTGTATTATTTCTAGTGAAATGCATAAGACCCTGAAAACTCTGACTGACTGTGCTTTGTAAGAAACACAAGAAGGAGGAAAAATAGCTCTCCCGACTCATTAAAAGTTTTATAAATTTTAAAACTACATTTCATATAGCAATGTGTTCTACTTGAGGAAGAAATTCCACACTTTTCTTTACATTCTTTCTTCTGCCTAAGAAACTTTTGACTTCCAATTCTCTACGTGAAAAAGTGTTTCTGGTGGTGGTAGTATTTTCTCTCAGAATCAGTGAATTTTAGCCTCAAACTATTGATTTTTCTTTTACATAGAAGTCGAGATGTCATATCAAATTGATTTGACATCCCTCTTTTGTTCAACCAATATAATTTCTGAGTTCCAGCTAATAGTACTAGTGTCACAGCTTCCCTAACTTTGAAAGACCTCCTTTAGCAAATTGGGGCCAGATAATACCAAATTCCTCTAAAATTATTAAATCTAAAAATAAGCAGTCATCGTTATCATGTGTTGGATAAAGCCTTCCTAGAGGTTATCATGTTATTCCTTTCATTTGAGAGTGCCTACATTTGTCCATTGGCTTGCAACCATGCCTGTCAGAGAAGATTACCAGAAAGAGCCTCTCATTATTGTTCTCTTGAAGGATTGTCACTAGAGGCTTAAAAATATTTAGTCCTAGCTGTGGCAGGACAGTTAAAGTCAGAACTAAATTCAAGGTCTATAAAAGTGCATCACAGCTGCCTGTGTGCTTTAATAGCATGTTTCTGCTCACCTGTTGCATCATACAGAGGTTATTTGTCCAGGTTGCTTTGGAGGCTGCTTCCCTGAAATCTTTTCCATTCTTCTCTTTCCCTGTTAAATGAGGCCCCTTATCCTAACTAATCTGAATGAGGCTTCAAGGCATGAAAATAAACTGTTTCCAGGTGATAACTGCTGCTGCAAAGTCATGATACAGGCTTAAGCCCTGTTACGCTCCTCTGAAAACAGCTGAAGTAGGAGAGAAAAATATGAGAGCTGGAGAAATAGTGATAGACTAGGTCTGATATCCCTGACTGCTCACATGCACTGAAAGTTTATGGTTTATAAAATGGATAGCAGGACAGAGGTCAATTCAAACATCTGTGCACGTGATACATAAAGGTAAAAGAAACCATGTGAGTTATTTCAGTGGGGGTATTGGGCAGTTCCTACAGTCACCATGAACAGGCTCAAACAGATGAATTCAAAATATAAGGTAATTTGGGATAAGGTGATTCTACAGTTCAGAGAAGTAAATGCTTCCATATTTACATACTGCATTTATCAATGACATACAAGTATTAGTAATGATGCAGAAATTCTGATGTGTTCAGTAACTTTGATCCTACTTGTACATATTTGAGAGTTCTCTAGCCATAGGGGAAATGAAAACAAATATTAAGAACTGAGGAAGAGAAAATTTGGCACCAAGATAGCCATATGTTAAGACAGTATAAAAGGTTAGGAAAAAATGACTTGGACAATGGTGTGCCTGATCAAACACACACAGAGAAAATATCACAGATCACAAACAGAGAAAAGTACTAATTCCTGTCCTGCCCCACCTCACACACCTAAAAAAAAAAAAAAAAAAAAAGAAAAGGGAAAAAAGAAAAAAAGAAGGAAAAAGAAGCCCCCAAATCTATAATGGATAGCATTACACACACTTTATAGTCTCAACAGAGTTCTAACATTCTTCTAAATACTGCCAGCACCAGATGTAAAGCAAATAGCAATGGAAACTACTTCTGGATATCTCTTTTAGTGGCTTTAAATTTTTTCCTTGTGATTTTTTCTGCTGTGGGGGCAGGTGTTACAAAGACACATCTACAAAATGCATTAAACCCAGTACGAAGAACATGTCCAATCATACCAGGAGGCATAACATTAAAAACCAGTAAGGGAT
The DNA here is from genome assembly GCF_035770615.1 of Melospiza melodia melodia. NCBI lineage: Eukaryota > Metazoa > Chordata > Aves > Passeriformes > Passerellidae > Melospiza > Melospiza melodia. The sequence continues at coordinate 56,746,113 of NC_086226.1, read as the reverse complement.
ATGTATATTCTGAAAGTATATGCTAGGGCTCAATTACACCTCGTAAAAATGAGTTCCATAATTTTGCCTTATTCAGGAGTGATATTTACCCTCATATATATATATATATAAAAGATGCATCCACAGTATATTAGACAGGAATTCATAATAGTTCAGAAGGATGAAGTTATTATGATTTGCTATCTCTTCTGATAAAGAAACCTGAAGACATTTTTTCCTGGCAGTTTATGTTGGAGCCCCAGGTATATAGGGGAATTTTTCTTCCTGCACTTCAGAATGAGTTATTCTTAGAGATTAACTTCTAGAGTGGAAAGTCCATTAGTTTTACTTAGATGGCTTTTACCATATCTTTCTCATACCTTTGAAGATTACTCCTCGTACACAAAAAGTTTAAAAGGCTAGTAAATGCCACCTGGGAAGAAATATTTGGGTTAGCATAGATATATATGTGTATATTTATAGAATACATAAATTTTATGAAAACATGCGCATGAATTAAGTGAACTTTTTGACCTGAAATTGGTTATCCCCTAGCACAGCAATACTTGCAATTCACATTACAGACTAATGTCAACAATTATACATCCAGCTATAATTTGTTCAGGACCAGAAAATACTCTCCATAATTCTTTTCTGCAAGAGTTGGGCTCAAGCATTGTGCTTCTGTTATTTGGAGGCCATGAGCTGGCATGTGAAGGCTTTACAGGGAACCACAGGGGAGTTACAGGGAAATCCCAGCAAAAAGGGGGTTCCTCTTCAAAAGGGCCTCTGCTTACAGTGTCTCTATAATGTGTCTGTCAATTTTTCACAAAACAGCCAATTATGTAAAGAAGAGTTCCCAGTTTTCTGTTCCCAGTTTTGTGTTTTCTTATGATGCCTGGCAGGGGAATGGCAGCAGTTTCTTCCAGCTTTTCCAAGCTGGTCTTGAGGGCCTTGTTTACTATCTCTCTATGGCTCTGATTAAAATAAATTGCAAATTATTTCCATGAATTCAAACAATGGATGAGAGGGCCCTAAATACTTTTTAAAAAAATTAAATTATCTGGAAAATATTATAATGGCATGTTCATGCAAAAACACATAGCAATTTGAAAGACAGCATGAATATACTAATTTCATATTTAATGAAGTTTTGAAAGTAAAGACACAATTTTCTGGCTGCAATGTGGCATACAGGGAATTTACTGTTAGCCCACAAAGAGTCATCTTGAGGCAAATATTCTTTCCCTAGGATAAGATTCACTCCAGAATTTATTTTAAGATGACATTAACCAAAGCTGAAAGTGCAGAATCACCGCAGATACAAGAATATATTCAATGAATTTGAATCTATTTGAAGAAATAATTAGTAAACAAGGTGGGTTTTGCAAGTCATCATCTTATGCAATTATGTGTCTACTTTTATATATATAAATTTTCTACATTTCCAAATAAAGCTAAGTGCCAGAATGATTAAAGGCAAATCATCAGAACAATAGTTACTTTAAAATTTTAGAGACATGAAAATAATGGGGCCAAAAAATCTCAATTAATATGGCAATTTATTTGTTTGTGAGTATAGTAAAAAGTATCCTAATTGCTAAATTACAGAATACAAGAGCACTGTCCTGATTGTGAACATAAATGTCACAGTCAGATGGATGTGAGAGATATATTAAGTACACAAGTAAGAATTCAGATCACTGTAGACAGCATACCCTTAAGTGTCAGAGCTAGGAAAGAAAAGCTTAAATAATGAGTCATGCCCATAGTTATCCTGATCCTACCAAAAAAGGGACTGTGTGACCCTAATGATGAAAATCCAAAACATCAAGAATCTGCTTTAGCCATGAAAATGGATGAGGAAGCAGTAACTTACCATACAGTTGTTTCAAATTTTTCCTTTAGAGAAAATGAATAGCCAGTATATGCGTCACGAAGTGCGGGGCTGTGAAACCAGCGACCTGAGGAACTTCTGGGAAAAGACCATCGAACAACAAACTCAGTATCTGCAAAGTGAAAAGGAACGTCAGCGAAGAAGTGCTCTGACAAAGTGGGTAATCTGCACCCAGAAAGCTTACTTGAGTTTGCACTGTAATTATTTTTCTTTCAAAAGTAATACCAATACTTAAGTCATGCAATGAAGTCCGAAGGTAATTTAGATTTATGGAAAATAATAAAGCTTCCCAAATTAGGATGTAATGCTAACGTGTTTAAGCTATGACATCATAGGATAGGAGAATAATTCACTCTGGTTCCATAATGAGTCCAAAACATAGAACTTTCTGAAATTACCAGAACAATATTTAACAGTGCAGACTTGTCTTGAACATAAAGGCTTCTGTTCAGAGTGAAGCTAGCACAGATGTGTACCTGGCCCATATTCTTACTCTGTAGTCTTCTTTCACAAGCAAATAGTTTGAATTATTTAAGATTGTTTAATTTGTATATGGTAAATCCGCTATAAAGCGGATGATCCAAGCATACTGACTGAGGCAACCACCATTCATAGCCATATCGACCTTATTCAGCCACATTCCCCTTGATCAGTCACTGCAAGAAAGAGTAGTCTGCAGCAAGAACAGCACAGTTTTACTTCACATCAATTCTCCATTAGTTGAAGGCATATGCAAAGATGTATACTTTTGGTATTTATTGTATTTTGGCTTGAACTCATCTAGCAAGAAAGCAATTTCCCAAAGCCTTCCTCATAGCTGTCTTTGCACTGATACTTGAAAAATTAGAGCAAGGACAGCCTTACATTACTGACCCTGGATGAAGGAACATTAGAATAGGTCTCCAGCATGTTTTATCCATTTGTGACTAATCTCATCTCAATGTTGCAGCTCCTCAACTGGGAAATTAATCTCCTTTCTCTTTAAGTTTTTTTGTGGTACCTAGATATTATCAAAAAGAAAATAAAGGGCCGCATAATACTGAAAGCCACCTGTTATGTGCCTAAGAGAAGCTCCAAGATGTGTCTGACAGAAGCTTCAAGAAGTGCAGTGTCTCCAAGGCTGGGGATGTGCGGGGTGATGTGACCCAGGGAGGGAGGCTGGGGAAGTGCGGGGTGATGTGACCCAGCAGGTGGCAGCAGGCAATCTCCAGTGCAGGTGACAAATCACTCTGGCACTCGAGAGAGGGCACGCTGGAGATGGAGATGAACCACAAAGCACAGGTGATCTCTCACTGGGATTTAAGAGCTTGTCCTGAAGTACCATTCAGCAAAGAGATCTAAAGCGGCAGGAAAATTTGCATGACAATTGGGAAAGAAGACCAAAGAATATCATCAGTGGAAAGGATGAAGAGTATAAAATCCATTCCATGTAAAATTATGAGGACAAGCTGATCCATATTTCTGTCCCTAGGCTCAGAAATGAATGGATGGAGAGGCTGGAAAAACGGATAAAGATGTTGAGGACCCAATCTGAAGACTCATCCAGCTGAAGAGCCCACACTCATTACACATTTGGGGGAAAACAAACCTGTTTTGTAGGAAAGCATGATGTAAAAGCTGAAGTCAGTTTTACTCTGTAGCTTAAATGAGCTATAATTAATTAGCTGTCATTGTTTGAAGTTTCATATGTGAAATGTCAATTGTTGCTTTCAAGACTGCACATCTGTCCCTTCATTTGATAAATGGAGAATGTAGTACTCTGAAGTATTTAACCCTAATCAATCATGGTTCACTGAGATGTAGATACCTGGGAAAAGAGTTTAGTTACACAGTTGTGCTCTGCAAAACATTTCCTCAATATTTTAGGTTTCTGTATAAACTGACTGTAATATAATAAATTTAGATGGTTTAATGAATAGTAGAGATTTTAATTTTTTACACACACAGCCCAGTTCAAACTAAGGAATATAGGACATGTACAATGCCACCACATCCCTCTAGTAAAGCCCAGACTGGTGGGAGCTATAGATCCTAGCTGCCACCTTAGAAGTCACCTGTTAACTTGTTACCATACATGTTTTGATAAGCAGCTTCTGTGAGACAACTACAAGAGCCGCCTGATTAACCCACATTAACTTGGTTAACGCATAGTAGCTAACTTGAGACACTATACCAGCATTGGTAGAATAACTTTGGGCTCTGACACTGATCTGGTACCTGATCTGGCTTGTCTAGAGGCGGATTGATATCTTTGTTTCACAGAGTAGCTTGGTGCACTCTCACAGCTCTCTGTCTTCATGAGAGACAAGCAGGTTTTTTCTTTAGCACCTTTTCCTTCTAAGACCCAATATTTATTCCTTAAAGACCCATACTTTCAGAATTTAGCCGTTTTCCTCTGCCACATTTGTCATTAGTCAAAAATGTTTCTTGTCCCCTTCCTAATGCTTCATTAGGAAACGTAACATTTCTTCCAACAATATGAAAGATTTTCAGTCGGCCAGCATAATCAAATCACTTCCTTTTTAAGGTGACTGCTTTGTTGCCACCAAATGATTAGGGTAATGTACTGCAAGAGGGGTTGTTTTGAGGACACTAAAAAACTCTTCCTTGAATCACTTAACGTTTTAGTCCCTTTCTATAAGACTTTTTCATTACCACTCTGGTAGTTCATATTGCTTCAAAGCAAAGAAGATTTGAATTGTCAGTGAGGCAAGAAGAGAACAATAGAAGGGCTTGGAGTTTTAAAATATGTAGAAAATCCGCTCTTCTTAAATAAAATATTTGAAGAGTTATTTTTTTCCTTCTTTATCTATCACCTTTTAAATCCACTTTTGTGGATGGCAAGGCCAAACAGAATTTATGTGAATTTGAACATGTAAATAATGCTTAGAAAGCCTGAAGAAATAATAAAATCATGAAAAAATTATAACCTTGGAGCACTAATTCAGAAATCAAGGTGTCAGCAGGTATGTCCCCAAACTTAAGAGCAGAGTTTGCCAAACACCAGAAAAAAGCCGCTAAGTCCATGTTCTTTGGTTTATTTTTATTCTTAAGCTATTCTAAGAGTAACACCAACTGTGAATATGAAGGATCATAGCATAATTAAAGTAAAGCTGGGCCTAAGAAAACAATCACCAGATAGCACCATAACTTAATATTGGGCTCTAGTAAAAAGTAGATTTCTTTGAAAATGTCAGTTAAGAAGTTTCAAATCCCCCATCGCCTGTCAATGCCTGGTGCTTACTGAAGATCTAATCCAATGCCATCATTAAACAGTTTGGGGGTTTATATCAGTTTGGCCAAAATTAGAGCTTGAACTGATCTATGGGAAACATTTTCCAGTCCCTCATTCATTGTAAGTTATGGCACAAACAGGGAGGTACAAAAGAGGGAGTCAGAGTTGGCATATTTTAAAAATTAAAGCCATAGCCCTGGAATAAGCTTTTGTTTGCTTCTCACATAGTTTAGATCCATCTTACTATTCCTCTCATAAAGTAAATCAGAATGAGGAAAAACCATAGAGAGCTGGGAAGAAAATGTGCCAGGAAGTGACTTCCATGCCAGTTCCTCATTGCTCATGCATGGTTACATGGTCACTTAAGAATGCTCTGGAATAAGTCCCTATCAAGCTAGAACACCCTAAAATCACCTCTTTAAAATGACAAAAGGGAACTTATTTTTCACAGAACACATCTATTCCAGCTCAAAGCCAAGAGGAGTTCTGAAAATATGTTTCCAGAATTAAGCCACTTTCCTTTGAGCTTTATAATTCCACCTACAGTGTTTAGATTAATTATTTCAGACTCAGTTTCCACAGTGCTAGATTCAGGACTTTGGGCCATGTAACCTTCATTTATATGAATAGTAATAATGTGTTTTGATCAAAATTCACCAGGGTAATGCAGGGGTAATCTACTGAAAATTTTTGTAAACTACCACACAAAACATAATACATATTGAGGAAATAAATATAATCTAGAGTTAATGAGCAAAACTAAAGAGTGTGAAAGCATGAAAATTTAAATCTAAGTGTCAAGTAACAATCTTAGCAGAAGCTGGAGAAGACTCCAGGATAAAAGTGGTTCTGGCAATTTCAAAACAAAAATATTAATCTTTTCTCTACTTTGAAGGTCACAAGAGAAATTAAAAGGAGGAAAAACCAAAACAAAACAAAAAACCCCAAACCACTGCAATATCTGTGAGACTCGGAAATAAGCCACGGCATTATAAAAAGGACTAGAGAAACATTTCTGTAGGACTGGAAAAGTCATCAACTAAAACCTGATAAAATCAGCTGGGTTTTATAAACTCATTATAGCTAGAGAGGATGCTTAGGTACTCTTCAGACAATTTTCCTCCAATATGCAGTTTCAGAGCAGTGCATTATTCAACTAAACAGTTTTAACTTAAATGTTTATAAAATAGCTTCTTGAGTACACACTTCATGTATTTTGATTTCTTTTTTTTCTATCCAGATTTTCACATTGTTTTTGAGTGTAACAGTGTAACAGCAAGAGATTTTGACTTATGCCAACCTGATTTTAATAGCTTTGCAATTAAAATGTGGTAGATACTTGCTTGTCTTCCTAGCTTTCATTATTTTGCCACTCCTTTGCTTCATCCTGACACTGAGTAGCAAGAAAATGCATGTCACTTTCTCATTACAAATGCATGATACAGAACATTTTGGAAAAGCTTGCAACAGTGACAAAAGCTAAATGTAGTAAAGCTTTACCGTTCTCTGAAGCAAACACCAAATATTCATCACCCAGCTCCCTTTACATAGAATTTATGGTAAGTATGCTCCATGTTAGCACAAGAGTGACAGATGCTCCATTTTAGTCATATTAATGATCCTCCTAGTGTATGGATACAGGCTGACAGCTGTGAAGAATGACTCTGTCAGTAACTTAACAGACTTCTTAGCAGCTTAGCTCAAGCTGAGATAGCTTAAATACAGTTGTTCACTCAGGAATCCTTTCTGCTTAACCAAGGATCTCCTCTCTGTAGGTCTCTAATTAAGGAGCAAATAAGCATAACACCGTCACTGCAGACAGATTTTGATTTTGAACAATTGTCCCAGGTCAGGCAAATGGGAGATGGTCCTGCAGACCAATGCAGCGTCACCCAGCAGGCTGTGTTCAACGTGACACCCAAAAGTTTGGTGCTTCCTATTACGCAGCCACTTCACATCTGCACAGCTATGCCTCTTTGGGCTTCTAGCCGCATTCGTTAGAGAGGAAATGGATGTATTGGCCAGTTCTGAGGTGCCTGAAGTGCCCAGCAGTAAAATAAATCCACCATACAATACCAAGTTCACCTCCAGCGTTCTGTGTTTAGTGTAAATTAATTTCAGCTGAGCTGCTTTGCACTCTAGAAAAGCCGACAGGCTACCTCAGACTTTGATCCTATACTCAAGCAATGTGAAAGATAATCCCAGGCACATAGAGCTCACTGTGTAAACAGTACAGAAACAGTGGAGGGGCAGTGGAAAGATGGGCCAGAGCCAGGGGTCAGGAAAGAGCCATGTTACCTGTGTTGGGTACAAAGTCAAGGTCCAGTTGCTGTACACAGATAACATGATCCACTATGCAGCACAGTAGCCCAGTGCTTCAGCTGGAACTGAAATACATAGATAATTTCTTTTAAGAAACAGATCTGAAAAATAAAAGCATTCAGCGCTGGTCCAGGAAAGATGCCAGAGATGTGGTAAAATATACTACATGTCAAGAGAATCACTATTCATGTGACTGGATTCTCACCTCAAGAGTTTGGAGGGGCAAGATAACTTTGGGAAGAGAAATTAAAGACAGGTAATGTCATAAAATAAAGAGTTTTGAGGAGATTTGGCTGATGGCCTAATGTTGATTACAGCTTTTATTGCTTGGAACTCATCTCTCACCATTCTAGGTTACACATGGAGCCTCACCCAGGCATGACTGCTGGTGTCAGCCAACCCATGTGCATGTTAACTACACATGACCTGCAGTCACTGCTCCATAGAAGTTACTTTGCAGGTGGGTCTGGACCCTAAGTCAGAGCATTGTGTGAGTTTCTCTATACTCATGTAAAATATTACCATATGATAAAAACTGCAGCCACTCTCTTCTTGCATGAAGACAACTCAGTTTGGGTCAAACAGACTTAGCCTACATGCAGGACTGGTTATGGAGTTCTGAAGTTTCAGGCTGATGAGAAGTACTCATATCCATTACAATTTATGTCAAAATATAGATAGCTTTTTGAATGGCCTTTGTATTTATGGGTCTGACTTGAATGCCCCTTCAGATGAGAATCCCATCATTCTGAGAATGGCCCTGTGTGTCAAGGCAACCCCCATATACAGGCTGGGGGATGTGCTTGAGGCCGTGCCAAGAAGAATCTGGGGGTATTGGAGGATAGAAAAATGGATATGAGTCAGTAATGTGCATTTGTAATCCAGAAAGTCAGCTGCACCAAAAGCAGCATGATCAGCAGTGCAACAGAGGGGATTCTGCCACTCTCTTCATTCTAGTGCGAGCCTACCTGGAGCACTGCATCCAGCTCTGGAGCCCCAGCAGAGGAAAATATGTTAGAATGGGTCTAGAGGAGGCCACAAAGATGGTCACAGGAGTGAAGCACCTCTCTTATGAAAACAGGCTGAGAGAGTTGGGACTGTTCAGCCTGGACAACACTCTAGAAAGAATATGTTACAGCATTTTAGTATTTTAAGGGGCTTTATGAGAAAGACGGAAGGAGACTTCCTATCATGGTCTGCAGTGACAGGACAAGGGAAAACAGTGTCAAACTGAAAGAAGGCAGATTTAGATTGTACATGAGCATGATTTTTTTTTTTTTTAGTGAGGGTCATGAGGTACTGAAACACATTGCCCAGAGTGGTAATGGATATTCCATCACAGAAAGTGTTCAAGGTTATGTTAAATGGGGCTTTGAGTAAGTGGAAGATGTCTTGCCTGTGAGAAAGGGGTTGGAAAAGATGATCCTTAGAGATAAATCCAGCAAATCTATGCATCTATGATTCTCTGTTTTTCTGATTCTATAATTAGAGCAAAGACAGCACAGAACCTACAATAAGAAGGGAAAATCAAATTACAGTACCCAAAGACATGCTCTGTTGGTGTACCTCCAGAGAAGACAGCTGTGCTGCACTTACCTCACAGCTCTTTATGTTTGCAGGGCCACTCTCTGTTGACAACCTGCTGTCTATAGCTGCTGGTAGCCACTTAAAGAGTTAGCCCTTTACAGGAAGGATTTATAAAATGCTGCACACACAATTATTTTCTAATGAATAAGTATGATATCCTCAACCAACCCTATACAATTCACCTCAGAAAATTCATCCAACTTTTAGGATACGTGTTACTAATGTAAGCTACCAGAGCATTACTCACAAGTGAAAAACTCCCTCAGCCTTTTGTCCTCTTCTTGTAACCATTTTCTTTTTAGTGAACACAGTGCACAAGATCTATGTAGCTGCTTTAAAAGCATTGAACTTTTCCCAGAGGCTTGTTTTAATTCCCTTCTCACTCCTTGCACATATTCCTTTTTGCAATCTCACCACCGTTCTGTGTCAGAGGGTTCAGTGCAGTAGCCCTGATGTCAGAGGTCACTGGTGAAGTTTACTCTGAGATTTGAGTGCTTTGTATTTGTGACCCTTTGTCCCTTCTCTGCTTCAGGAAGGAGAATGAACAAATCCACCAAGCAGACTAATAGCTACCTGCCAACATTCACTGCAGGAAATAGAGCTGGTTTTGAATTGCAAAACCAGTAGAGACTTTTCAGGCACTGACTGACTGCTTTAAAATGCACATAATATCTCTAAAAGCAGGAAGCAGACACCGAGTGTTTAAACAGTTTTTCTTCTCTTTATCCCAGGATGAAATTCTATCCCAGAACAAATTTTTATGGAGGAGTAATAAAATCTTTTGAAATGGTGGGATTATAATAGAAATGCTGACTCAGCCTTACCCATGGACAGGAAAGAACGCTGCTGGTGTAATTATTGAATGCAACCTATCATCTTCATGGTGCTCTAAGTCAAAAGGAAAATGAGAGGTTTTGCATAATGCTGAAGATCTATAAGGTCTTTGATGTTACTCTAATCCTACACTAACTAATAGCTCATTTGATGTCCAAGTGATGTGAATGAAACTTCCTAAGGTGCTTAAGGTTATTATGATTAGAGAGTTGAGAGCAGAAGCCAGGTGGGAAAAAATGCTATTTCTATTTTACTTGATTTACCTAGATTAAATCCTGTTGCTAGAATATTTAAGCAGCGTTTCTTGATTTAGATAACCTTTTGAAGCAGAGGCATGGGTAGTCTATTGAAAAAGAAATGTGAGCTGAAATCAGCTTATAAAATCCTCATATTGTTTGCAGGTTATTAATAGACAGTGCAACACTGAAGGCCAAACCTTGGAGTAGTGTCTTTGTCTACAGTGAGCAGCTTCAAAGATGAGGATCAGCTGAGTCAAAAGCAAGAGCAGTGGGACTATGCAGGTTGTGGAATGATCCCAAGAATTGTATCATCTGCCCCACCAAAAAAGAGCTCTGCAAAGGGCTCTTCAGTGTTCACTAGAGCTACACAGGTACACATTTGCATACTGAAATGGTACCAAAAGCCATGGGCACCTGCAATTGGAATTCATATTTGACACAACAGCCCAAGGTCTGTCAGATTAACAAGGACAGGTGAGTTAGAAATACAAAGTGTTGTATACACGCCACTAAACAAAGGCTTTTTTACAGCTCTTGGGGACCTCCTGACCTGAGAGAATACAGAGACTTTTTATCCCAAACAATTTGCAGTGTGAAAAGGAGCAGCTGGACTCATGAGGATGCTGTACAGCACAGCCCCTCTACAAGAGAGCCTATTTGCTCCATGAATGTCTCTCAGTACCCAGTCATTTGTTTATTGCAAGATTCTCAATGAGAGCTTTGCTTTGATTCTTAAGGTTTCACTTCACTGAATGGAAATCTTGGAGAGCCAGAAGACCAGTCTTTTCCTGAAAATTCCTCAAAGCAAACTCACAGGGTGATCCATGGACTGCAATTTAACAAGTAAGTGATCGCAGGGTGATCCATGGACTGCAATTTAACAAGTAAGTGAGCAGGCAACAACTACTTGACATGAGTCTTGCCCTCCCTTCTAGTCTACTCATCTCCCTCCCAGTGTTGGCAGAGCTGCTGGGGAGGCTGTGCACTGAAGCAAGCCTGAGTACACATCCTGCTGAAATAAACAGATATACGTATATTTTTGCTCAGGTGGTTTATGACAGATTGGCTCCCGGATGTTATTCTCTCCCTGGTCACATACCTGCACAGGAGACAAAAGAGTGCCAGCAGTATGGCTGATGGAGACCAGAGCTGAAAAGGAAATCCTGGCTAGTCAACGCAGACTCTGATCTGCCCATACCCAACCTATTAAACATGCTCCAGTCTCTTTCAATAAAAAGTACTTCATTAATAGCTGTTTCAGGTGCTCAAAAACAACAAAAAAAAATCATGCTACTAAACAATAGCGCACCTATAATTCAGATAGTGATTTGTAATTATAGGTCTCAAAGCATTTACAAATGTGAATTGTTACCACATTCTTTCACTGATAGGGAAAATGAGGCAGGGAAGAGTTGTGTTTTAGGGCACATAACCAGTCAGTGGTGTATATAGTTGAAGCTCTGCACAGCACAACAGCCTTCTATCCACCAGGAAACAGAGCCTGTTTGATAAACACAATCAAAATGCATGCAAAATGGCCAAAACATTGCAAACTTATAGCAGGTATGACTTTGGCTCATTTCTAAATCACATGTCCCAGAACTATGGTTTACTCCATTTATTGTTTCCCAACAAATCTGTCCTGGACAAGTTCTTCAGTTCTCTTTAAACTTATGTTTCATTCCTCTGATCAGATGGGGGAAACCAGGATTTTCCCATTATTGCTTTTGCAATCTAAGCTCTCCAGATTTTGGAGGGCAAAACAACTAAAAAAATCAATTCCAGCATATATACAACACAGCGCTAACAATCCTATGTGAAAACTGATACAGGGTGAATTCTTTGAAGACTGTTTACGGAAAGCTTAGTTGGAAGCTCATAGTTTTGGGCACCTTCTGTATGAAGCATTTATTCATCCAACACCTTTTCACATTGAAATTCAAGATAGGAGCCATCAAGTCAGAGACTATTATATTAAAACAAATAATCCTTCTTTACATAAAAGTTATGAACACCACAAATTACTTTTATTATGATGATGATATTGATCTCTTCTTCTATAATTTATTTTGGTTCAAGAGCAATAGTTTTTCAAGAAAATCGAAATAAAGCTTCTCAACTTCACAGTAGAAATTATCTGAAATAGTCTTTGCTTTACCTGAGTAGATAGGCTCTCAGGAGCAAAAGATTGCCTTGTAGTGTAATATTGATGTAAGGGCATTTTACTTTTGTAGCTTCAGCTGAGCTGGAAAAATTATATAGCTAAGTATGGTGCTACTAGTTTTTCCTCAGAACACCAGATGCTGAAACTCATCTTAGACTTGTGTCTCATTTAATTTGATCTTTTTCTTCCAAAGGCTCAGGAGACCCAACATGCTGAGCCAAAAAAGATTAGATTAAGACATGTGAGATCAAAACACAGTAGTTACATGACCTGAACTGTTTCCAAAACCTCTGTCATTTCAGCCTAAATGTCCCCCTAAATGTCCAAAGCTCTTCTACTGGACTGCTCAGAACTGGCCCTGCCTAAGCCATCAGGTACTTCACTCATGCCTCAGTCAGACATGAATATAGGAAATGCAGTAAACAGGACCAGAGTGGGCAGCATATTTCTCACATGTGCCAGAATTAACCCCTCTTCTGAAGAACATAGTGGAGACACAATACCACCTTGGACAGAAGGGATTTGGAACAAACATACAAGGAAAAACCTGTCAGTTTCATTAGCTGAGGGACTATACCTAACAGTTATGGCAAATTCTCAGATATGAGAAGACACAGGTTTTCCTCAGCAGTTTCCTGACTACCTCCCTGTGAAAAAAAAGCTCAGCTGTTTCATGGCATTTGATTTCAGTTTTGAAAAAACAGATTTACTACCATGAAACTGAGCATGTGTATATATGAGCAATATGTGAAAGGAAACAAGCTTTCCTAAACCAATCAGTTGCAGTAAAAAATCTTTGCCTACTTGGAAATTGATGGAAGAGGGCTTCCAGGATCCCCTAAAAATCTCAAGGCTTCATTTTGAAATGGAGTATAGCAGTTTTATGTCCCTTACAGGCAAGAATCCACCCTATTCTTCTTCCCTTCCAAACACAATCCTGCTGATAGTGTTATGACAAAATCCCAAAGAGAGGTTTAAGCTGTTTCAAAAGTCCAGGCTGAGATCACAAAAGATTAGTATTGAGAATTTATGACTGTAGTGTTTCATGTTTCAGAGGCCATTTTCTTTCATTTTATCCCCTCCTCATACAAGTTTTCAGCTCACTTGTAACAGCTATTTTTCAATAATGGGTAAAGAGCAACTTTTCATCAAACAATGAAGGCACAATGCACTACTCCCCATGATACCTTAGTAACAAGGATAGTGACCCAGTACAGTGTTCTGACATAAACTGCTTCCTTAGAAGACTCTAATCCCCATTAATTGCCATGTTTAAAAATTACTCCAAACTCACTCTGAAGCAATTAGTAAAGAACACCACAAATGAATGGCTAGAAGCTTCCTAATATTACTGTCCAAATTGCACTAACCCACCACTGTAAGTTTCTCCTCAGAGAGAGGACCTGCTTCTGATGTAGGATGAAGAGGAACACATTAAACTGAACCTGATCCTGATTAATGCAAAAACAAGACAGAGAAGAGTAACTGTGGCTTATGCGTTTGAGTCATTGAGCCTCTTAGACCATTTCTTTTTGTGAGTTTCTGCACAGTTGTCTCCTTTAGCTCGTGATTACCTGGCTGTCCTCACCAAATTACAGTCCTTCTTTTTTCATCTTCATGAGAGTTCACGGACATATTCCCATCTTTCAGCGAGTCTTTGAACTACAACCTTCTGAATTTGAGACAAAAATTAGGTGAAATCCTCACCAAGGTCAAGCTCAACCTGCCTCAGTCCTTTAGTGGCTATCCTCTCTCCTTTCTACTTCTGAGTTTTTATACTGTGTGGAGACAGGATGATGATTTTCCAATCTATTTGATACTGAGATAGTGTCATTAAGGCCATGGCTCCATGGCAATACTATATAAATCTACTTTTCTCACTTGCAGGAAAAAATTGAATGGTTAAGCATAGTAGCATCCACCATACCTTATCTTAGTCTTACAAACTGCTCCTAGTAAATCCTTTGCCTCTTTGAAGTTCTACCTTTGTTCATATAAACTGGTTTGGATTACAGGCAGAATTCTCGGGTGGGAAAGCCACCTCTTACCATCTCTCTTCTCACGATTCTAGCACATCTACAAATAATATAAAATTTTTATGAGAAGTAAAACTAACATATTCTTCTGATTAGCTTCTTGGGATTCATTATTTTTCCAGTGCTATTTCTGCACAGCTTCTTTGGCAGTGAAGTCCCAGTTCTGGATGATGTAAATTTGACAACCTTTAATAAGGAACAGATGGTAAATGTATTTGCAGTGATGCAGGTGGCTGACTTTGACTCAGCTGTTTCATAAGGATGCAGATGCTACTCTGACTCGACTAATGAAAGAAGAAGAGGAGCAGGGGATTTAAACTTAATATTTACTTTGGCAAACTATGTATCTGGATCAATCTGACTTGGAAAGGGACATATCAGGACGCTATCATCTAGAACCCATTACACAAAAGGGTAGGGTAGTGATGAAGAGCTGGAAGAGCTGCAGAAACAGAAGAACTTCTAGCTTACAAAGGCCAAATGGAAACATGAAACCGGTTCAGCCAGAGATGTAGCACCAGGACACTTGTCATGAAACCTCCCCTTAAATGAAACAAACACAAGGGCAACCTTCTGCCTGTGAGTCAAAGTAGCACAAACTGGCTGCAGCTGCGCTACAGACAGCTCAGCCCCTTTGTCATGTACTGTTGGTCTTAAGACATAATAATTGTTGTAAGGTGGGGGATAGGAGGGAGGGATTGGGCCCCTCATTTCTTTGTTAATGTGAGGGATCACTTCTTGCAGCCAATTGAAGGGAAGTTTTCCTCATTTGGCAGAAGTCACATCTTTGCCTGCTCTGGATAGCGCACGAGAGTAGTGTGCAAGTATCTGGAGACACAAAGTCTTTATGGACAATGCTGGAAAATTTCAACCTTAAAAGAGAATAATTTATAGACACCTTGTCAAAATGTTGAAAAATCCTGAAGATGGGTAATCCTGAAGATTACTCTGGAAGAGTAGTAGGTGTCCTCAGTATGGGTAAGAGGAGCAAAAGAAATAGTGGCTGCATATTCAGTCTCAAAAAAAAAGATTTTCCTTTCACAGTTATGAAAATATAGACCATTGTTATCAGCTTTAATAAGCAGAATTCCTTGATCATTTTTCAAAGCTGAAAATATCTGTAACAATATTGATTTCAAAATTTTTTTGTGGAATCTTAACCACTCTTAAACACTCCCTGCATTAGTGATATTTGGGTATTTTTGATGGCATTATTACCATTTAAGATCTTTCTCTATGTCTGCATATTCTTTAAAGATAATGCCAAGAGATACATTTCATTGTCAGGCCCACTAATACACATTTGCTGCACACATGTGGTCAGGGATTCAGTGCATAGAGCGGAGGGGTCAGAACAGGAAAGACAAGAATGAGCAAGCAAAGGCTGCAAGTATAAACAAGAGCAATTAAATATACCAGGGAAATAGGTATAAAACTTCAAGACAGTGATGGAGATTCTACTGAGGTTTATACGGTGAGAATTCAGAAAAATGTTCTTATTTTCATCTCTTATAGCAGTGTATAATTAATCCCTGAAGGAAAAGTCTGAACACCTTGATTTTAGTTGAACTGTAAGATTGCACAAAGCACTTGGAGGAAAAAGTTCCCGCTGTAATACTTTCACACAGGCTGTTAGTGAGACCTCCTCTACATTCTCTTCTTTCAGAGTATGTGTAAAATTTTTGTGCATGATCACTGTGTCATGTCCTATAGCCCTGGAGAGATACATTTAATGTTTCTGCCAGTCACCCTCACAGAGGCGAAGGTGGCAGCAACTTATATTAGACATGTAGATAGTCTTCTGCATTCTCCTGTGCTTCCTGATTATTTGTGATAGAAGACACTGCTTAGGGAGGCAAAGGCTGTGCCCAGTAGCATCAGGAAGGCACACTTACGGTGTGGAGCTGCAGAGTGTTTCATGTTTCCATTGTTAATCTGGATCTTTTCAGATTAACAATGCAAACATTTGTAACACAGATCACAGAAAAAAAAATCTGTATTAAAACACTTCAAAAAAAGTCCTTTAATCTACATTCTCAAATAACAAATTATTCGTTCTAGAAACAGCATGTGTGAGCCCAAAAGACTTCAAAAAGAGGAATTCATTGACATTTCTGTGATAAAACATGACTGGGTAGGGAAAAAACTTAACTGATTGCTCTTCACTCTCATCTGCTTCTACAGAGACATAATTGAGCCCTAAAGCTTTGTCCATTTGACATTTTTGACAAGAAATTAACTCTCACTCTACTTGTGTCAGTACCATGCATGACCTCTCCTTGAAATAGGTAGCTCTTGAAAAATAAGGCATTATATTCTCATTCTGAACTCGACCAGGAAATGGATTTTTCTAAACACCAGCTAGTAAGTTTCAATTCATATTTGTTTGAATGGACAATGCCATTAACCTACTGTGGCAGTGTGGTACAAAATAATGAAACACCTGCGTTTTACCTGCATTTAGAATAGATATACTCCAAGAAGAAATCACAGAAACAACCATGTTCAGTTTTACAAAGTGAGGCCTTGTACAGGCTGAATGAATCCCGTTTTTATCATTGAATCTGTTCTTTAGTCTAATCATAAAGTCCTGTTGGATCAAACAAAATGACTGGCTGAGCAGTGTTGATACAAACTTGCAGTATGAGCCAAACCTGAAAAAAACTGTGAGATTCCTAAGTATGCACAGAAAGAATTAATTAAGCCCACTGACGGGACATTTTTCCAGTTCATTTAAAAAAAGTTTGACAACAGGAGGAGACATAAGAATATACCGAAATTATTTATAATTTCCACATACAATTTTACCTGTCGATATTAACCTTAACATTTTGGGGGTTTGTTGTTATTTCCTTTTGCTTACCTTCACCACGAACTTACCCAACACAAAGAACTTGCATTTAGACAACTTTTAGAATTTTGTCTTCTCCTTCTGTTGAACCCATAATGATTCCAGCATCCTAGGAGCCTTCATTGCCTTCAAAAAACACACGTAGAAATGCCTAGATAATGGTGCCACTGAGCTGCACAAAATGCACTGCAGGTCAGTAAATTATCTCTAGCCAAAGGTAGAATATGAATTGGTATTTGACATCAGAGACCCAGGTAAAATTTCCATCAGCTTACGGAGGAGAGAATTACGCATTATCTTTTCCTGGTGTAATATGTGTATCAAAAAGATGAAAAACATAACCCTAGCAACTGTTTTGAAAATGGTTTTATCCATTAGGTAGCAGTCCCATTATCCTGAAGCCATTTATAACACTACTTTCTCAGCAATATGTTTATGAACATCTTTATGTAACTCATTGTGTTTATGAATGAATATAGGCTCATAACATCTTTCTGTTGCAAGGGAACACTTTCATCTGTTTTTCATAAAATCTGAACTGAACCACAGACAGAAGTATGGAACAACATGCAGGTAAGAGGACATCAGCACTTTCTGAATTATGTCTTTGGAAGAGGTGCAATTTACCAGCATTTCTCACCCTCCTTATGCTGTTGTGGTTAGAATGCAGCTGAGGTGTTTCAATCACTACTGCACTACAGGAATACCAGATTTGGTTATACCCTTGGCATACAAATGCACCAAAGCTGCAAAACTCATGTAAGAATGAAGTAAGTTAAGGAAATTTGTGATTTATATGGATGAAACTGGAAAAACTAATGCGTTTACCCTACGTTCTAAAGTTCTTGATATTTAATCTGTGGTCCTGGGAAACCATGCTGATAAAGCTTAAAAATAAACTTTATTTTAAAATAAATCTCAATTGTACCTATCCAAGAGCACAGCCTTTCTAGTTTGCCTTGCAGAAAAATAAAAAATAATCAAAAGAGTGAGCAGGAAATAATTATTTTTATTTTAACATGAAATTAGGAAAAAAACCCCAAATTTATCTTTGAGATTTCCTGCTACTTTTTGTTTATTAAAAAAAAATATATATAAAAAAAAAAGGAGAGTTTAAGATAGTGGTTAATATTTTGAAACAGTGTTCAATATACTGATTTTACACGAAGTTTTCTAAGAAAATAGCTGATCAATACAAATATTTTACTAACAGACCTTAGCAAAAATCAAGCTTAAAAGAAATGATAGATATTAGAGAAAAATTTAATTCAATTAGTGTATCAAGGGCTTTGAACGTCTTCATAATGGCTGGTAAGTACACAAGCTCGTTTTGCACTTAGTATTCCTGTGGTATCCATAAACTCCTCAGGGCTCACTGCAGCAACTGCATATTTATCCTAACTTTTAATTAAATATTAAAAACAGACAGATGTTGTAAAGAATCAAAAAAGAAATTTAAGGATTTGAAATTACTCGTCTATCAAACATGCTGGCAGAATTTTCTTCTTGAGAGGTGAAATGGTGAGCCAGTAATTCACACAAGAGAGATGTGATAAGAGGGTTCTGAATCACTTCCAGGGATTATTCAAGGCATGCAAAAGGCCCTGGATTTCAGCCACAAATCCTGCTCATTTGCCTTGGAATAGGTGACACTGTTCATCTAAACGACCTAGATGTACTGTAATCACTGAGGAGTTTTCAATGATAATGTGTTCAAATACCAACTACTAATTGTTATTTGCAATCATTGAACTAAATCAAAGTTGATAGAAATGACCACTATTTTAATTTGCAAGCCTTATTCTCCTTAAAGTGTTCCAGCATGTTAAGGATGGTAATTGCTTCAAAGTCCTTTGTATGGGTGTATGCAGAAGGTATGGTGGGAAGAGATAGCAACGGTTTTGGAGGAACAAGGAATTGCTCAGGGACATTATTCCAGTAGAGCAAAGATAGTCTATGCTCATTATGAGTCTTAAATACGTGCTCTTTCCCTATTGAGCTTCAACGATAAAACCAAACAATCAGTAGGGCTGTTATCCTGGTTCCCTCCGTGATCAAGTTCCCAGAGTCCATGCAAAAAGAATGTTTTTTTAGTATTTCATAAAAACCTGTATGTAAAGCCTGTGGGCCTTCTTCCTGGGTGTGTCAATCGGCTGTTAATCCAAACTCCTGGTATCACACGGTGACATAACCATCCTGTTCTGCCCTGAGTAATAATTCAGCCATTGGTTTTTCTGTGAGTACAGAGTAATCTTCAAAAAGTGAAAAAGAAAAGAAAAAAAAGCAGTATCAAGAATCAGAATTCAAACGAAGTTAAAATGGACACTCGGGCCTAACTCAGCTGCTTGAAGAAGGTTTTGGCTTCAGAAAGTGGAGATTTTTCATTACTGAGGTGATCCATGAAAGATGCACATTGAGGCATGCAGCTGTGCAGGAAGGTAACAGTTTTCATTGTGTTCCTTTCCACAAAAACGTTCACCCCGGCTTAGAGACATTTGCTTAGCAAAAGCATAGCAAGTCCTGGGACATTTTGATTTAGATTAGATCACAATAGACTAGGTTCAAAATTCTTTTCAAACCTCCCAGGACAGTAATATTCAGACCTTAATATTATCAAGCAAAAACAAACGAATCTTAAAAATACTACAGTAACATAAAAAATGTACTCTAAACCAAGAAGCCACATGGAAAATATTTTTAATAGAACCTAATGTAAAATATTACCTTTCAAATCGACTTCTCATTTATTCTAGATATCACAGTACGTTGACCATCTAGCTATATCATTTACCAGATCTGAGTCATGACAATGATATTACATTTTAAGACAAGAGAACACAAAAAGGGAAGAAAGAAAAAGAGACTTTCACACGAGAAATTCAATTTACTTTAGGCTCTGTTGCCGCTAGAGACCAATTTGGAGCAGGTCCTGTGATAAATCCACCACCCAATGCCATTGCAAATTGCTGGGTTAATGAAGGGAGTTCAAGTAGGGAAATGAGAGGCGAGAGTAGCAAGGTGCTGATCATCTGTAAATTACTTGCTGCAGGGCATACCATGTTAAAGCTCAGAGAGTGAAATACATCGTTTTTTCTTAGATGATAAGCAGAGGATTTACTTCACTTTCATAACTATATTTCACCAAAACTTCCCCCTCAAACTAATTCATTTTTGTGTACCCAGCAGTGTAAGGTTATGGTAGAGGAATTTCACATGCAAAAAAGGAGTGAAATACAGGCAGATCAGAGAGAAAACATATCAAGCTTTTTAGGTAAGGAAATACTTTTCTAAAATAATGAAAATGCAGATTTTTTAAATGTTTGATACTGTTTACAGGGGGAAAAAAAAAACTCTGGTAATTTTCTTTAGTAAATTCTTGTATATTGTACCTTCACATTTCCTTTCCTAGTAGTTACTTAAAACTGGGTGAGGGAATCACTTTTCCCCTAATACTTATGTTATCTACAGAGAATTATTTACTTCCCTCCCCCACGTGCTCCAAAACCATAGTTATAATTATCTTTCACTAACTTCATAAGGTAAATTCATAATATTTTTGTGAATTCATTTTTCCTGTAATTTTATCTTTGCAGTGCAGATTTTTATAAAGTACACCAATATCTTTTCAAGTGCACAAATTTGAAACTAGTGAGACATAATCTTTATTTCTTGATTTGGTTTTGCTGGGGGGGCGGGGGATGTTTGTTGTTGCGTTTTTATAGGTGATAGTTCTACCAAGCAAAGAAAATACTTTGCTTTTATTAAGCTGGTGTTCCCTCACCTCCTCTTAATATCAAGCATTAAATTCACTACTGTCTTATAGCCTCAGTTTTCAGGCACCTTCATGCATTAATGGCATTAGTTGTGTGAGCGGCATTGCCCTCATGTTCATAGGGCTATTATTTTCTCTAATATTGCTCTCTTTTGACTTTTTCAGAGAACCAGGCTCCTTCACATCAAGAAGGACGCAGGATTCCCACATTCAGCTTCAGAATGAGCAGAATCTGGTTGTGTCATCTCTTTTGCCTGTTTAGGGGTCACAGTGTGTGTCTTGATCCCTTGTGACTCTTCTTGCAAATAAAAAATATGTAAGAATCTAGACATTTTAGTATTTTTTATTTTACCATTTCATCTTCTGAACCAATATAACAGTACTGATTTGAATTGTGAAGCAGAAAGAAAAAAGCTAATATGACATGTAAACAGATATAAGCTTCTCTATGACTTTCTAAAATTTCAGCTTTGATGCTCATGACTTTTTAGAAATAATTTCATATTGTCAGTTTTCTAAGTAGTGATGTATGTAAATTTTGAGTCTTAGTTGTTGTAACAGAACGTTACTGTACTCTTTTAATTTATGTGTTTAAAGGATGTAAAGGGGAAAACTCTAACAATTCCCCAAACCAAGAAAATCAACGCATACCTTTAAACAATCTTTAAGAAAATTCCTCTGTTCCAAGCAGAAAAGAGCAGAAATCCTTCTGACATATTCTGTTGAGTTAACCATAGTAAATTGTTCATCATAGGAGCATATAAGTTGATTTTTCACATCCTCTGTGAAGATGTTTCTAGCAGAGGAAAAGGGCATGAAGGCCTCAATAGACTGGCTCTGGTACATAGTGAAATATTAGCCAAAACCCAATAGACAAAAAGCCATACATGTTTATGGAAGCATGTAGACCCGGTGCAAAGGACCTTGACACCACAGTGCGGCTTCTTTAGCAAATAGCAAAGAGCCCTCGAAGCCCGGTAAGAGTGCAAGCAGCCACAGGCATCACAGTTAGCAAGTCCTTTCATGAGCAGAAGGGCACCCTTCTGTGCCCCTGATGTCATTGCTAATGCCAGCTAAAGCATCCACAGAATCACTTGCAATATGCTGGTCCTGTGGAAAAGATGGGAGATGAAACATCATTATTTTCTGATTTTTGAAAATTGGTGGACAAGGTTAGAAAAGGCTGACAATTTTGTTAAAAAACAGGAAGTAAAAGCAGTTCAGAAACTTATGTCAAATGCTCCCCACTTCACAGGTGATGCAACAGCTTTAGGTTGCACTGCCAACAAAACCTGATAAAAAAGAATATGTATCTGATCAAAAAACCTGTACCTGATCAAAAAACCATTTTTCACCTCATACTTCTATTTTGAGATGTGAGGGCAGCTTCAGACACTAGAAGCTGCTGAGGAACAATTCCTTGTATTTCATACACAGGGCCCAAAATGCCAGTTTCAGACACCCTCTGGTCAGTGCCTATTGCCTTGGTATGAGTGCCAGCAGCACTGGTTATCATCACCTATAAAATCTCCTCTTCCCCTCACCTGGAGAGAAGACAATTTCTAATATTCAAAGTTTTTTATTCTAAATTTGCAGAGGAAATAAGAAAATTGCAGTAATAGAGATTCTCCCATGCCTGCTATCCATGCTATTACTGTAGGTGAGCCCTTTATTTGCCATTGGACAACGAAAGGATCTATGCTGAAAGCTATTGCCCTGCTTCAGAGGGAGCTATTTCATTTCAGTTTTCCTAACATTTCCCCCAGATCCCATGGAGAGTGTAAAGAACTGATGTTTTTGTACTCGAAGTAAGATGTGTGTTACCAGCTTCAGCTGCAGATGTACATGCAGTGCCTGCTCCCTAGACACACATGACTTTTGTCTCTCTTCACTATCTGGAAGCATCTTCCAAAACATTTTTGAAAAGACACACGGGTAAAGAGAGTTGGTGTGACTTTTCTGCTAGCCCAGAATGGATATAATTGAGTGCTGTAGCCATCTGTTCAGACACCAGGGTTTGCAAGCCTTTTCCAGACTTGGTAGCCAGAAAACTGGATCAAAGTAACTCCTTCTGTGTTTTTTAGAGAACATATGAAAGGTCAGGTCCTTGAATGAGTGCCTCTACAAGCTTTAATCTCTGATTAAGCACAGGAACAACAAAAGCCTGAAGGCAATTGTATTTCTTACTGAAAGATTAATTAAAATTTATCAGAATGCTGGTTAATTTAGTCTTTGACCTTTTGAATGTGCTAACAAGTCAGAATAACTGTGTAGAATCTTTGCAATAGACAACCAAAACAAATTGTAAAAGCATCAAGCTTAAATTGCTGGCATGTCTGTCTGCAGCTAAAGTGGGTACCTTATTTGCTCAGCAAATTTTCTTCAATAACTTCTGAGTTTTGGCTGTAGCCCTTAAGCAAGGACTGCTGCCAAAATGGAGGAACCAGTTTCCTGGGGACTTTTAGCATACGTCCAAAGTATTTCACTGGTAGTCATTGGGAACATGATAAACATTTGAAGTGAGCAAAATGTGGAGAGTTTTTTAACCTCAGAAATAGTAACAAACTTACTTTCAACACATGTGATTCCACTTTCTAGGCTATTATTATTACTCTCATCTTCATTATTTTTGTTATTGCTCTAATTTTCTAACTCTGTAGATTCTGGCATGGTGAGGCTTGGGGAGTAGACCAAGGGCAGCTGCCTCCTCTGTCAGTGTGCCCAAGGGGTGTTTTCTGTTTTCTTCATGGTATGAGAGATGGCTGTGGTGAGAGACACAGAACACCCATGCATGTTGGAAATCCTTAAACCAGCACCCAGAAGTCCATTCATATTATTCATGACTGAGTACCCCTGAGTCAATTCGCCTAAAACAATGACAGACTATTGGCGGAGATTCCTTCACATCAAAGCATTAAATGGATTTAAATTCCTTCTACCCCCACCCCATACCCAGGTGCCCCTGACACTGACCACCAAAATGATGGAAAGCTATAATTCCTACAAAAGTGGCACTTGTTTCTCCCCACAAAAGAGTGTGGATGTGGCTTGGGGCAAATTAGAGTGGAGCAGATAGGATTTGGAGCTTTTGAGTGTAAGTGGCAGAGAGCTTCTCAAGGATGTGAGGACAGGCTGTACTAGCCAGCATCAGTCCCATTAAAGGCCAGCCTGTTACTAGTTCCTTCAGGTTTTACAATTTGCCAAAACTTTTTTGCAATAGGCTCATTTGACCTGTATTATATGGTAGAGATAATTCGTGCATATTATTATTAATTATTACTATTAATTTATAAAATATTGTACAATCCAAACCATGTCTTTTGACCCTCCTGAACTTTGAATCCTTTGTTAGAAAGAAAGCAGAAAACACTTCAGTTTTCCCATGTTCATTAGTAAATAATTCTAATTTATCTGGCCTACCAGAAATTTGAGAATGAGATCTGATGAGTATATGTTTGTGTTCATACAAACGCACATAAATATGAGAAAGAAAAATACATACATATACAGAGATGTGTACAAAGTTAGTTTGTATTGACTTCAGTAGATAGTGTATATATACACACAATATACTGAAATACAACCAGAACATAATGAAATACAAAAACACTAACTTACTATATCCCAACAGAGTGATGTTCAACAAATTTGATTCATGGTGAGCTTGTTTCAGAGCTTCTTCAATTTAAACAAAAGTCTTCTAAATGCATGAACTTATTTAAGTTGTGACAAAGAGGGCTCTTTGTTGAACATTTACCATATTAAGCTATTAATGCAAGAATTAAGCAAACAAAAAATCCCAATAACATTCTGATTACTAAATTTGCTAATTTACTTAATGGTTTTACTAGGTTAATTGTATTTTGTTAATCTCTCTAGAATTATTTTTTCTATCCACGTTCCCTTGAGAATTTTCCTTGCAAAAGAAGAAAAAAAGCCTGAGAGCTTTAGTACTCTGACATTTTTGTTTCACATTAAAACAAATTTCAGATCTCTAGAGGGAACATTACCTCCAGCTACTTATTCCATATGCACTTGCAGAGAAAAATATGGCAGTACTTAAAATGCAACATTCTAGAGAATATCTGAGATTTACATATGAATACTCAGATATTTTCTCTCCTAAGCACCATCAAATCTCATCAGTCATTTCTAAAATGTTCTGAGTGCCGCTGTTTGCTGCTCTTTCAAAATTGTGAACACTGTTTAAGGACCCTCCATCATTGCCTGTTCTGCTGAAGTACTTTTTGTGAGGGCTGAAAGGAAGCAGTTTAGAGCAATGAAGAACTTGAAACAACACAGGCAAATCATTCTTGTTTCTGCTTAATTTAAGCAATTTAAATTGAGGGTTTTTTGCTTGTTCAGGTCTCACAAAAAGAATCTTTTTGACCGGATGCAGGTTGGAAACAAGCCTGAAGGACTGAGCGCTCAGCTGAGCGCCTGTCTCCTGCCGAGCTGACTCCCGCCGCTTTGGCAAGTGGGAGCCTTTGGTCCCTCCTTCTAAGGAGGGACAGACAGCGGCAGGACCGTGGTCCTTCAACAGCGGAACACTTTGTGTATGGAGCTTCAGAGAACTGGCAGGTCCAAACCTGACTGATTATCTGTCTGCGGTGGGAGGATTGCAGGACACCTCCATGTCCACCTTCGCACCAAAAGGCAGGGCTGCAACACCGGAGGGCACATTCCCTGAAACCCGCCTCGTTCTGTGCACCTTGAAATGGCCTTATTGCATCCAGCAGCTGGCATACGGTTCGGTATTGAAAGATCAGCTCTTCCAGTGGAAAAAAATAATTCACATGCTACTTAACATACTAAAAAGTTACACATACTAAAAAAATTTCATCATTTATTTTTATCATTTAGCTTTAATTGTTGCCTATTTCAGCCTCTGAAAAATATGAACTTGAAGATGTTTTCATAGTTTTTGTGTAAAGTTTTTGTTGTTAAAGATTATTGGCTCGTTTTGTGGGGAGTTTTAGTGTTGAATTTTTGTATTTTATTTTCCCAGAGGAAACTTTCCTTTTGAGTCATGGTTTTTAAAGTTTGTATCTTAAATATTTATCAGGGTGTTAGGTCCATATTTCACCTTTCTAGTTACTTCTTACCTGTGCAAAGAAATTTTATTTCAAAACAAATTCTAAGATTTAGCATATTCTACTTCTTAAAAATTTAAAGCATCAGGTCCTTGTGAGAATATTTAAAATGCATTTTCAAAATGTGAATCATGTAAAACCCAGCTTGTTCAACCAGACAATTCAGAGTAGGGAGATTCTGAGCTACCAGATATTTCCTTCAAAAACAAAAATAACATTATTGATTTTCTTACCTTTAACATTTTTCTGTTGGGGTCTCTACTCAGTAACACTTATTTTATTTCTTCAGAGCTAGAAAATTCACAAAAGAAGTACTTACACCTTAAGATAAAGATATATTTATTCTTACTGTGCACACTCAGAGAGGCTTTTCAGTTCTGGTAAGTAATTAAATGATCAAATTGTTTACCTTCTACTTCAAAGAGTTTCATTTAAAATTAAAAATAGGAGAGGAAGAATCACAAAATTAAAACTCATTTCCACTTTTTGTACATTTTTCATCTAGGGAAGAGTCTGAATTTATTGCAGAGTAGATTTATACCTATGCCCATCACAACAGAGCTAGCGCATGATTGATGTCAAATGCTAAAATATATGCCCAATGACAGTTTATTATCATTTATTTGTTAAGTCTGATGCCTTCAAAACTGGCACCAATTGAATGAAAACCTGATCTTTCTATAAATCTTAGGAATGTGTCCTTGTTGACACATAGTTAGTATGTAGGATTCATAGTATTAATATTTATCCAGAGCACACAAAATATCCTTGAGTCCTGGTTGTTTCATTAATTCTCAACATACTCAGTGACTGATTTATTTACTCCCAAGAGCAGGCTTTTTTTGGGGGTTTGGAGTTTGCTGCTTTGGTGGTTTTTTTTTTTTTTTTCCTTTTTTTTCCAGAAAGGAATCAAAGAAATAATAAGATATCTTTGCCAATCCTAATAGAGATAGTTCAATGTACTTAAAACTGTACCATATCCCTCAATCAAGTTCTGCACAAACTAGAAGTTCATGTTTGACAGCCTATTAATCAGTGAGGGAGGCGTTTGAAAAACAGGTTAGGTTAGGTTATGTTCCTACTCAGGAGAGATTGCTGCATAAGCAATGGTTTCTCTTCCAAAATCTTCCCTACATGCCGAAGTTTAGACACATAACTGCTCTTGTACAGACCACCAATAACACAGGTATAACCCACAGCTGGGAAAATGGATTCATGCACAGTTCTATCAAGCACAGCAACAGTCATTTTGTTCCTAATGTGGCCTGTAGAAATCTTGTTTAAGAACGTGTTAGATGATCTTGAGAGAGCAGATGTAAAGAAATGAGGTCACAAATATCTTAACCAACATTTTTGTCAAATATTGTCTGCCTCCCCATAGGGCTTAAGAGTTTTTGTCTTTTCCGCTTTTTTGTCTTTTCCGGATTTGGAAATTGATTCCACCCTCTCCAACGCAGTCTAAAGTAGGATAAGTTCTTTGTTTGTGTGGGACAAGTTCTGTTTTAAGCTAGATTTTCAGACACACATATACAGTTGCATTCAACTAACTTTGCCAACAGTTTCTGGCTCTACACTCCCCATCCCCAGCCACACAAACATGTAGCAATATTCCCAATCTTACTAATCTAATAACTGATTTACATTGCTTCAGGCTAAACAAAACAATCCAGCACCTCATGAGGCATCCCATAAAACCCCAGCTGTCCATCCACATCTTACCTTGTTATAAGATAGCAACCACTGACATGTACTTAATATAACAGCAGAAAGTTGTGTTAACCCTTTTTCCACCTTTTTTCCCCCGTTCTTTCTAGTAAGGTTTAAGTTCTTAAAGGGTTATATTTTATGTATATTTTTGCTTATAGTTTATAAATAAGCCAAAATGTGAAAGGAACTAGAACACTTGATTCTCCGCCCAGTGTTCATTAGATGTAAATGTGGGAAGGGCAGTTCAATGGGGTGTAGGCTACATTAATTTTTCTCATCACAAACAGAGAATCAGAGTTAACAGAGAGAAAAAATGCTGTTTAACTTAGTCACAATTAAATTAATTTCTACATTGTACACAATACACTATTCCATCATGGAAGTGATCATTAGTTTGTATTAGACAACAGAAGGGGAAGGGGCAGAGGTTGACAAGATTAGCAAAGTGTTAGCCATAAGACAGCAAATAATGTACTTTGACTTTTCTCAAGAAATCTATTCATTTCAACTAGTATTCCTTAACATTTCCGTTACCAAGGCCATTTTTCTTATTCCTCTGAAAGACGTCTATTTTTCTATTCATTATCTTACTTTAAGTATTAGCTATATTGAAATAATGGGCATTTTTCAATGTCTATTATTCTTATTTTTTTTCTCTCTGTACTTCTCTCTGGACTGTGAGAAAAGGCAAATTTCACTACAACAGTCACAATCAAAGCCTTATGCCCTCAGCAGGAAACCCATCCTCCTTTTCTCTCAGAGAAGCACAGAGACCATTTTGTCTGTGCAGCTTATCATTCTCCTGCACAAGGTTAGAAAACTAACAGGCTCAGATCTGGGTTTAGACCACAGAAACATCTGTGTGTGTCTTGCCAACCACACAGATTTATGCCAGCTCCTGCATTCTCCAGCGGACAATGTTACCATAATATTTGGCCACAAAGGTATTCCAAAGCTCCTGGTTTGCTCAGCAAGCCTGGAACAGACACATCAATAAATTAATCTGCAATTTTACAGCATTTAGAAGACACAAAATAGCCCTGCTCAGTGTTGTCTGCTGAGACAGCATCAGAGACAGTCTGTGGTTAGGAAGGCAGTGTGGGCAGCAGTACACAAGATCTGTGTGCTGCTGATGTCTGTAGAGAGTGTCCATCTCCTGGACAGACACAGGAATGGCTGCCTGGCAACTACAAAATACTGAACGGGGACCCAGTGTTTCTGTCTGACATATGCTCTTCTCTCAATTTTGTAAAAATATGGATTGTAAGAGAACACAGATTGGAGCTCTCATCAGAAAAGCTATTGAGAGAACATCTCTCTTACTTGACACATCAGGAACAGCAGAAATTTCAACAAAAAAATTATTGTCACATTTCTTCCGGGACATTTCTTCCGGGACATTTCTTCCGGGACATTTCTTCCGAAATGGGGTCATGAACTAACAGGACTTGGGTTTCTTGATGTCCTTTATGAACATTTAAAACAACCTATGAAAGTTATTTGAGAAGCCACCCTTAGGACTGAGGTCTCCTATCAGATTTTTATTGTGCAGTTGACAGCTGCCAAGTGTTGCAGACATCGCATTTCAAACCCCCGTCCTTTGAAATGCCCATCTTTGAAGAGGACAGCTAATTCCCTGTACCAGGATATGCTAACTCTCTGTGTTTCTCTTTGTATATCTACATGTCTGATTTCACGCTGTACTTGCATGTTGCTGCTGTGAAGGTCGAGCAGGTTATTGATTTTATAATAGGTCTAAAGGCACAGCCCAGCTTCACAAAATTTCCCTGTTCAAAACTCCATGTCCTTCAGCAGGACTTTTCATGTCCTTCAGCAGGACTTTTGCAAAACATACAGTTGTAGATTTAGACCTCAATAAATGGTACTGTCATTATTATTTATACTATATCTGCACTATTGGACACTGCGATAGCCAGAATGAACAGATGCTCAGGAAATTATTCAGTGGCATATGGCTGACCTTGTCATCTCATAGAAGGTTTTGTAACACTACTTATATTTCTTTTTTATATAATTATAGAAAACTATTTCATGTTTGCTCATGCTTGCTGAGAGTAAGGAGGGCAATAAATCTGGATTACAGAGGAACATGAGGACAGCTTACAGCAACAATGTGGTTTAAATGAAATGTCTTATCATTTGACTTGCAATTACATTATTGTAACATTTTGGAGGCTTGAGTGAGCAATTATAGACATAATATATCTGCAGCACTACAGAAACACAAGTACTTACAGAAAACTAAAACTAAAACCCAGAACAATTTTCCTGAAAATCTTGCCCTGTAAGTACTGCATGTATTTTCAATCACCTCATAAAATCTGCTGTTTCTTATGGTTGAACTGAGTCCCAAAGATCACCTTAAATGATATATCAAGTTGGACTAGATGAGAAAACTATTTCAGCTTTAAGCAAGGACAAGAAATTACAGTGGCAGACACCAAAAAACATAGTACAAAAGTCTCTTCAGAGAAAGAGTAATAACCTACGTTACTGGTACGCAGTTTTTTGACACCCGTGAAGACACTTTGTCTTCATGGACATAGGACAATGGATTATTTCTCAATCACAGAAATGTTACTATTTTAATACCAATTATCTTTGACTGTTAGTCTTTAAGTCATTCATCTTTTTTCTGTTCCTCTGTCAAGCTCTGGTCATTTCATCAAGGAATAGATAAAGAGTTTGGGGAATAAGATCCCCAAGGAATAGATAAAGAGTTTGGGGAATAAGATTACATGAGATTAATTAACAAATTAAAATGAATAACAGTAATATTTCATATATAAAGGGCTGAAAATTATTCACATAAATGGTTTGGATCTCTTCTTAAAAAATTGGCAACACAGCTGGCCATTTTTTCATAGTTATTATTTCTTCCTGAAAATTGGCACATTCTGAGATGGTGATGAGTGACTATGAAATGTGAAGGTTGCCAGCTGTAGTGAGATCAAAGATGTCTTTCCCTGCCTGTAAATTGCCACCATAAATGTACTGTCACAAACCACGATGCTATAAGACATGTGTTGGCATTTCTCTGGTCAAGAAATTATATAACCTCATATTGGTTTTCAACACCTGCACTATTTACAAGCATTTGAGTCCTTGCCGGCTCAGTCCCTGAGGACAGCAATGCAGTCTTATGATCTGCTAACCATGAGGATTCATTTCTGTTGTCATCTTTTGCTATAATTAAAACTGCCTGTTCAGTCATTTATAGTAAGCCTGAAAACCCAACTCAAAACAGAGGAGCTGGGAACATACATTTTCCAAGCCTCGCATGGGGTACTCAGGGTATATAAATAAAACACTCTCTTCACTTTTTCCACTCTCATAGTTTTGTTTTCTTCCATCTCTGTGTCCCATTCTCTTCCATCCTCACTGCTCAAATACCTTCCAGCATGTATGACTTTCTAATCTTGTTTCTAAACCCTAGAAATTTCTCTTCTAAAGAAAGAAAAGGGGGATGAGTATCTCCTGCCTATGGTGGGAAGTGATACAGGATTTGGACTGGTCCAGGAAATCCATAAGAGATAGTTTCCCATATTTAAAACATTCAGACCAAATCCATTCACATGTTCACATAATACTGTGCATTGAATCTGGATTGAACAGTGAATTTCAATTATAATAAAATATATTGTTGGATTCTCCTACTTCCAGAGTTTTAAGGCTGGGTCTTTAAGAAGCCCTTGTTTGCTTAGGAGAAGTCTGCTGGAGATCTCTTTTTTACCAAGTAAAAAAAAAGTAGACAAGAATTGCAGATTTGTGGACATCAGACAGATAAAAATCTGTCACAAAACAAAAACAAAATGTGTAGATTCCATCTGGAATTTAGCCAGGTGCCATCAGGAATATTTAAAAGGTTACATAAATTTCTTTCACTGGGTGACTTCAATTAAGATCATTAAGACTGCCTAGAGATAAAGGAGAGGAAAAAAGTAGAGTAAGAACATAGAAACATAAGAGCACACTAAGGAAAAACTACAGAAGAAGCCAGTAAATTCTCATGCTATGTCTGTAGAAGATATAGAGTGACAATAATATCTTGGTTCTTCCATGTCCTGACTTTTGTTGGTAGAGCAGAATAAGGCTGCTTTAAAATACACATGACCATTCTCTAAAATACACATTAAAAGTGAAGGCAGTTGTCATTGGAGGCAGCCAGATATTATGTTGATAGGGTTTGTGGTTTGTTCTCAGTAAAACAAATTATCAACATCTAATTATGGCAATTCATAAAATAGAAATTCATAAAATAAGATTAACAAAATAAAAGAATAAATAGAGAAAAATGTTGTTACTCACTAGTGACACAGCCACATTAGCCTTTTTTTACAGGGATACTGAACATCTATGGCAAAAGCAGAATATTAAAGATCTCTGATGTTTTCTGATTTCTCCTTAATTAGAAAAATCACAAACAACATATTTCATCCCAGTATTTGTTCATGCCCAACAGTGACTCAGAGAAAGCACATTAAGATGAAAAAGAAGATGCAACTCAGAAAAAGTTAATCTCCAGTTTAAGCATAGCATAATGCAGGCTCACTGCAGCTATATAATAAATTGATTCCTGGATCAGCTATAGAGCTGCTTTGAGCAAATTACTTTCTCCTCAAAGTCTCATTCTTTCCATCTATAAAATGAAAACATTAACACTTACATTCCACATAAAATGCTGCTACATTTGTAAGTAAAAAGCATTACTTATACTTTCACTACTGATGTTCCAGCCTTGCATACTGCAAATTTCTGAAAAAAAGCCAGATCTCCTCTGGTATCACCTCAGCAGTGTTAGCTTATCTCTTTTCTTAGCTTTATAGCTAAGAAAAGTTGTGAATGTAAAGGGCAAGTTTTGACTTGATGTACAGTACTGTGTTTTCCAGATCATCTGGTTATATGTGCTCAAAATTCTTTCAACACTGACAATTTCACTGCATGGTCTTGGTGAATTTGTTCACATTCAGCTTGCAATTATTAAGTAGTCTAGTAATCACAGTCCTAGCAATGGAATAAAATGACAATAAGAGTTATGTCAATGCCAGGTTTTCTCAGCTAAAACTCAAAATTACTAGTTTCTAATAAAATAAATATACATGCCACAAATATGAGCTCATAAGCAAGCACAGATCGACTGCTTTTCCAACAGAAGCAAAAGGTGATTTTACTTTTTTTTTCCTTTTTCCTTTTTTTCTTCTTGCTTGAGAATTCCTTCTTTATAGGCTTCAGCTACTGACATCCAAGATGTTACAGAAAATATTTCAAGACATAACTTGACTGAAAGAAACAAAACAGTTGAGAAATTGAATGGTATATTTTATTACTGAAGAAGTTGAAAAGTGAAAGGGGAAAAACATCTCTTTTATTGTAAACAAATTATATATATTCTACATAATGCTTAAAACAAACTTCCCTACTTTCCTTTGTGTCTGCCTAGATATGAGAGGAGATGTGTCTCTGTCATACACTTTTCACCAACTAAGTGCAGTTATCTTTGATTTATGCTGGTTTCATGAAGATTAAGATTTGACCCTTTACTTGTATTTGTTTATATAAGACATGAAAAATGACATGTTTTTCAAGTAATTAATAACTGAGAGACCAAACTAATAATAAAGAGCTTGTAAATTAAAATGTCAAGGAAACTAACGTAATATTTGATAAATTACTATGTTGTTTCTGAGGACTACATTTTAATGTTATTCTAATAGCTTGATTATAAAGGGCAATTACTGCATTTAAAGTAGGCTGGGCAGAACGTAACCAGAGTCAGACCTCATTTGAAATTAACCTGTAACATCTCAGCACAAACATATTTCTCACCCAACCAAAATTGAACTTAATTATCAGAATGTGAGATTTTATTTTCCTCTTTTTTAGCATATATTGACAAATGTAATTTCCTTTAATTTTAAATGCTTTTTTTTTCTTCACTGTGCTTCCCAATATACCTGTAACCTTTCTCTTCTAGAGCAGTTTACTAATTACATAATTAATATGGAAATTAGTTAGAAAAACTGACAGTCATTGGCACCTGATGAGATCTTTTGCTGCAAAACAGAAGTCCTGAAGTCCACACCTCTGCTTGCAACCTTGCACCCACACTCCAAAGACGTAGGAAAGCATTAAAAGTAAGCTGAATTAATAAAAGACCAAAAGTTAAAATTATCTGTTTTGTGGAAAACATATTTTGCAGAAAATCTTTTCTAAACAATTATTTGTCCTCTTTTGCGGCAATTTTTTTTTCCTTGCAACAAAAACTTAAGGAAACAGATTCTTTAAAATAGCCGTAGGGTACCCAAAACAAAACACTGGATTTAAAACCCAGGAGCCATTTCATAAGACTAGTAAAGTTTAATCAATTTTCTCTCACCTGCTGGCAGACTGAAGACAGGTCATTGAATTATCTGTTCAGAATCCTGGAGTTTCCCAAGTCTAAGGTCTAAATTGATTTTTATTTCTGTAATTACTAAAATATTTTTATTTCTCAAAAAAATCCTTACTTTTTCAAATCTCTCTTACACTTATGAAGAATAATTTCTTACTAGCAATTTGTGCCTTGAAAGAGAATGAATGGATGGTAACACTTAAATATGTTTTCAGGCAGCATCTGCTTTTGGAAAGCCTGCTCAATTGTGTGACTACATCTTTTTTATCAGCCTTTAGGCTATCACTTCTTTTAAACTAAAGATAGTTTGGCAACAGGATGGTCACCATCTTTTGACATGTGCACAAACCCCAGTGAAGTAAATGCTCTCACCCATAGCCTTTCTCCCACCTAGAAATGTCCATCATCATGATGGACATTTGCTGTTTCTAAATGTTTGTGAACAGTTTTATTTCTGCCTCCTTCAGATGTTGTTTTTCTCATTTTAAAAATATTTGCCACTTTTACCATTTTGTCCAGTTCCAGTTCCCTGGGGTTAAGTATTTTCTAAAATAAATTTTAACTGGGACAAAAGACAAATATTTGAATACAGACACATGGCCTGTAGTTCATCAGTGTAACCAGAGACAGCAAATGAGAGCATTAATGAAAGCTAGGCTTTCTTTCATGTCTGAGATAACACAGGATAAAACTGGTATGTTTTGGCTACAGAGAGCTGTGAGAGTCCTCAGCATTCCTCTTGTCAAACTTGCCACCTAAGTTTCTCAGGCGATCTCTCCCCAAACCACTTCCACCAAAACATGTGTATGAGCAGGGACTTACTCTTCTGACTCTTTAAACCTCCGGGGTGCATTGGATACTGAGCTCAGGAAATTCCTTCAGCATTGCATCTGGCAGAGCAGAGGAGCAGCAGGTAGCTGCTAGCATGGCAGAGGTGATAATTAGCTGAGGCAAGAGGTGCTGGCCACTGCCTCAGCCTGTGCAGCTGCATCCGGGGTGTGGAAGGGGTGAATGGTCATAACGGGGTGTCAGAAGGACCTCTGACATTGACAGATAATGTTGAATCAAATCAGAAAGGAGCAATGCAGTAAAAATGAAGCCCAGGAGACATTAATAAGGTAGTAGGAAGCTCTAGAACGAAACATTCTATTTTAAAGTGAGCCAAAACAAAGGCATGACAGAAAATTTAATCCTCTGCTGGCAGCAAAATGCCTTCTAACTTGAGATACCTAATGCTTATTTAGAAAGGGATAGAAAGCTATTCTGGTATATTTTGATACTTGCATGGCAGCCAAAAGCAAGAGTCCCTACCGTGTCATGCCTCTCTTTATGGTGTTGCCATAGAGGAAGAAGGAATCCTGGTCCCTGATAAAAGGTGAGAAAATGAGCTTTGTTCCCACCAGAAATTTCAACATTGTCAGTATCTGTTTATAAAATAATTAGGACCCAGGTACCCAGACAATGTTCAGTAAGATGGGTCTTAGTTGCAAGAAGTACTCATTAGGCCTCAAAAAAAAGCAATGCAAATTATGGCAACTGGCAGAGTAACTGAACAGCTGTGCAATACGATTATAGAAAGTACAGCAGCTTCACCTAGAAGGCCTGCTTTTTGAAAGTAGCACATCTTCCCCACAATTTCAGAGTCCTGATTAGTTTGTTTTCAGTCTTACTGTTGCAATTATTTAAGGTCAGAGATTTCCTTCATCAAATCTTGCGCCAAGATTCAAGATCAAAAACAACTAAAAAATGTATTTTTCATTTACCCAGTTGAGAAATACTATACCTGGTAAAAAGCCTCAGCTGCTGATCCTTCCATTATTCAGTTTTGGGCCTCACAGAATGGCTTTTGGCTCTTCCACATGAGTCTGTCTGTCATTAAATAAAAGGTAAAAGGAAGCATATATAGGGGTACAGAAGCATAAAAATGATAAATGGAAAGACTAATTGGGTAATTTAATACATTTTTCTCCCATTTTACTCTGATTCTTCAGTGCACTTGGTGGTGCTTTGTTCAGTCTTACTTAAAATGTTTGAGGCAATGACATTTTGATCCTAGGTTCCCATAAGAAAAGAAATAATTCCCAGCATTAATTGTAAGCCAGAAAACTATAGTCTTACATAATTTGTGTTCTTATATATTGTCATTAACCCAGTTTACTATTGAAAAAAAGGAAGAAAATGTTTCAACACCTTGGATACATAAACATGCTGCTAGGGGTTGCAATTTTCTATACATCTTCTCATTCATGTTGTGTGAGCCCACTTTCTTAGCCCACAACAAACAGTAATTCAAATACACTCAGGTATTCTTCAGCACTGGTGCTTGAAATGAAAGGGTACTTATGAAGAACTTACTTTCAGGTAAGAGAAAATAACAGGCATGCTCTAAGAACCCATCCAGTACACATCAAACAAATGCTGAGAGAATTTCAGACCAGAATTGAAGTAGTCTGTCATAGACTACTGCTAAAGAGCCTGAAATGCACTGACTGAACTTCAGGGCCTCACCACCAATTGCTTTCTCTTAATGTTGTTTTTTTCTTATCCATTCCTTGTCACAGTAGAAATTTACTTAGACTGCCTTTTGCTCTAAAGCAACATTGCGGCTCTTCATTCTTGCAACAGATTAAAATAACAAGTAGAAAAAAATACTGGAGATCATGGATGATTTGTCTGTGTGTTTAAACTCTAAGATATTTCTCGACAACAGTCAAGTGATTTAGGCAGGTTAATATTTAAGTACTATTTAAAGGAAATAAAGTTTTTAAACAGAAATATTATTACACTGTCAAGCACCAAACAGCCTAATAGGACTAAGGACAGATTTTGCTACATTCTCTGATTTAAAAGATAGTCCTGAAAAACTTGGTGCCCTAATAACATAGGTAGGATGTGACAAATCATTAGAGGAATAAATCAAAGTAACAGCTCAGTGCAATAAGTCATATGGAGTTGGGAATACCTCCGTTATTTATTAGAAATTATTTAAAATTTGAATGTTCAAGTCCATGAAGTGACTATCATGCTATCAGAACATTAAAAGGTTGCAAATACCACAAAGCTAAGTTGTGTTAAAATTCCATAATATACCAACAGAATTTTTTATTAACTAATTAATTAAAAATACAAGGAAAATACTGCACTACTTCTTTAGCAAGTCACAATGTAAGTAGTAGATCTGAACATGTTAATATGAATAAAACATCGACTTGTTCTTATACAAGTTCTTTCACACTGCCAGCTGAAATATACCAGATCTTTTTCCAGACTTTATGGGTATAATAACCCGCTTCTTTACTTTGGAGAGTTATTAAGAGTGAATCTTGAACAAACTGGGTAGCCTGATGCAACCTCTCGAGAGAGCATTTCCAAACTCCTTTTCCTTAGGATTGTAAAGTCAACATTTCAGTTCCAGTAATACAATTCCACAGTGCATAGCACTGACCAGCTGTAAACTCAGATTGCAAAATCAGATAATTCGAAGGAATTTGACAGGGTAATTTCCTACCCCAAGCAGATTTTATATTGGTCCCCTCATGTTTGCTCACGCCAAATTTCAATTAGCTTTGTCACAAATATTGATTTTATGGTATTACATCATTTTCACTCCCCTCTGGACCCTCCAATCTCCCTCACATAGGACCACTGTGTTGTCTTCCATTCTGGACTTTTTCTGTTCCTAAACTTTTGTTGCACATTTCACAGACAAACCTTTCTTTAAGCTGTAGATCAAGTAGTATTACACCATACAGCCCTGATGTTCAAGATATCAGGCTAGTCCAATTGCTTATCTTGGACAATCATTTTACATTTCTTCAGGAAATGTGACGTAATATAGGACCTGTGACATAATACGCCTGACTTCATTAGAGATAAATACTTTCCAGCTTATACAGATGAAATAATAATACATCTTCTAGCATGATGTCTATTTGCATGAGCTTAGCGATATCATCCACAGGGCCAGATGAAGTGCTTCTACCTTGACCCCCCCCTACCTTTTCAGTGTTTCTGGCATGTTATGCCACAGATTATTCATACTGTGTCTCCCTATCTGGTGCAGACAGAGACCATTCAAATAAACCCTACCATTAGCAGCATTGTCCCCAGACAATATCTAATAAGAACCCTTAAACCCCTGAGGATTGTTTTTCTGTCTAGTTGAAGATCATCCTGATTTTCAAGCTTAAAGAAGCTTGACCCTTCAAGTTAAAGTCAGACAACTAAAGACAATTAGCACAGCATAGGTGAAAGTGTGGAAGACAAGATTAAGCAAGTGGTCGCCACAGAAATTTCCTGAATGTGTAATTGGTGCTGCATTTGCTGAGTACTAAAGATAGAAGAAAAATGTCGAGACAGTACATTGAATACTAAAATATTATAGTTCATGACTTAAACATCTTCATGAAGGACTTTTGCCTGTTACGCCAAAACTGTATTACAAAAGCTGCAGAGAAGACCACCATGCCCTGAACAGGGCCCTGACTGAGGCCCTACACCGCTCACTGATGAAGAAAAATAAAGTAACAACTAGGGCTGGGGCAGGAGAATCAATTCACAGCGCACAAGCTCAGCACCTTGGGAAGGGAAAGCACAGCGACAGGGCTCTCAGCTGCCAGGCCCGCACAGGGCTCACACAGAGCTGCGGGAGAGGCTTTGGGCTGTGGGGAAAAGGCCTCTGCTGAGGGGCCGTGGCCGCCCATGCCGGCCGTGCAGAGGGCTCGGCCGAGGGGCCCCTTCGCCCCGGAGCAGCCGCAGGCACACCGAGGACCCGGGGGTGCCGTGGGCCGCCACAGGATCCCCCGAGGGCTCCCAGAGCCCGCCCGGGGCACGGCAGCGCGGTGCGACAGAGCCGCAGCGCCGCGAGGGACGCCGTCAGACCGGGCCTGCAAGGGAGGCGCCTGGACATCCCCAGTGCCCACAGGTACATCCATGCCCGGGATTCATACAGTCCGTGTGCCGTGGGGGCACGGCAGCCGCAGGGCAGCCTCAAGAACACCAGGTGGAGGGGAGCAACGAGAAGTCATTGGGACCCTCAGAAGTTTTTCTACCTAACCCCATCACCCTTTCCCTGTCCTGCCATCCCCCCACACTCTCTTCTTTCTCTGTTTCTCTCTTTCTTTTTTTTTTCTCTCTTTCTCTTTGCCTCTTTTACTATTAAATAAAACTTTTCAATTTTTTGGCAGCAACATCTAACCTCGTTTGGTTTTAACCACATTTTTAAAGTATATTTCAAGCTTTTCTGGGTCTGATCCATTTTGTTCACAGAGGCTTAGCTTTCTTTGGTCTTCTGTCTTAAACCTTCTGTGTTAAACCAGTTCATAACACAGGAAGAGCTCTTTCTAGACCTTACAAAACCTGCAGTACCATCTATACTTCATCATGACCTCCCGCATCGACTGTTTCGTGCACCTTGAATCAGTTACGGAGCCCTTCCATGAGGGAGACTACATCATGTGCTACAGGCTCTGCAAGCTGGCAGTAGCTTTATATGAGTGAAAATCAGGAATCAGCTGCTGTAGCCCAACTTAGCCTTCATTTCTTTTGATGTCTTCCCTGCATGCTTGAAAATAATGTGCAGTAGACAAAATACAAACAGTCCTGATAAGGAAATGGAAGTAAAAAAATCTGAGACTAGGCTACCTCCTTTTCTGGTAGTTAAGTGTATATGACCAAGCAAAACAGAGGGAAAGAAATATATGTTTTGTAGAGTGTTAGACTATATGGGCATCACCGTAGTTAATTGCCCACTGAAATCTTCAATGGACTTTAACAAATTAATTCTCTTCCTTTTAATGAAGGATAAGTTTTAGTTACCTGATGCAATCAAGCATTTTATTGACAGCATCGATAGATCACATAAAGCAAAAGAAATATAAATTACTATATCGGCTCCAACTGGCAAAAATTACAAGGTGGTGAAAGGGTAACAAAGTGAATTACTGTAATACAGCATCCAAAACACAGTCATTTTTAACAAAGGCTGTGTCAGTGCAAGACAACATTATCTGATACCTATAGATTTAAATCATTACAAATGAGCAGAAGCAACTGTCAGAGCCTTACTGTGAGAGCTACACTGCAGACTTGTCAAATTCTTAGTTGAAACTGTCAAGTTAGGCTGTAAAATTTTGATCATATAGTGGTGTCTGTGTGCTTTATAAACTTGAAATAATTTACTCAAAATATTGATTTGTCTGACAAGTCTATAGAGAAAATCTATGCTGCTTCTAAAGTCACATAACATTGTTTCAACTGACTCTGAACAGCAAGAAGGCTGGAGTAGACTATACTGCTGATCTCTACATGGTATCAGACTGATACTGCAGTGATCAATCAGTCTTGCTTCCCATTTCTCAGTCACTTTATTTACAATGATCAAAAATCTCTGATTATTTTTGTGTGCTTTGCTGCAGCCTCATCCTCTCCCTAGTCTTTCTTATGCTTTCTTACCACTAGGCACCACTGACATTGCACAGTGGAACTGTGTGTGAGTTCTCTGAGATGTTGAACTGGGGCAGTTTCAGCGCAAGAATATAAGTGGGATTTCAAGATCTGTTTTATGTCTGGGCTGTAGTGAAATTCAGATTTTTCAAAAAAATTCCATAACTTGTTTGCCATGAAAAAGTATGCCTTAGGATACCTAGCAGAGAAAATATGAGCAATATATTTGATAGTCTTGGAAAGTGCAAAACGCACCTCTGAGACATACAGGAGATCAAACAAGCAATGCTGTTGGTACTGCCTCTCAAGCCCAGAGTTCTGCATTATTTATATGAAGAGGAGCAGCTCTAAGATGAGAAACTGTGAGTCTGACACCATCATCAGCAATTTGGGCATTTGTCTAGGGTTCAGGATCAGCCATCAGTCAGAGCAGTCTGTCCTGGAACGGTGATTTACCAGCTTCATGTTACATTTCATGGATCACCTACACTAACAGTAGCAATGCTGAGGTTTTACTGATTGATTAGTGGAAAAATTAATTTAGCTGTTCATCTGAACTAATTATGGATTCTATAAGGATACTCAATGATACATTGCAATCTCCCTCTCTCTTCCTTTCTCACTGTCTACTAACCACATCCAGCAGACAATAAATAACCTGTTACTCTTTATGTTAGGAGATAAGGCTGACTGCATGTCTCTTGTTTACCCTTCTTCTCTTCTCTATGGAGGAACCAGCTTTTATTTCTTATGATCTCACCAGAATGTATCTATTTAAATTTAGAAGTTGTTAAAATGAGCTAACATCTTTTAGTGAAAGCTCCCTAACTGTGAGAAGTTTAAAAAAGGAATTTATCCAGAGCTGTCTTAGAAACAATGTTTTGAGCAACAGCATTTGGCACAAAATGAAGCAGTGAGTTAAATAAATTTTCTGGAGAACAGAAAGGTTGTCATAAGCATAGAGAACTGAATTTCAAAAACAAAAGAAAGATATTACTGGAAGGATTGGAATAGAGAAAATAGCACAAGAGGCAGTTTGTGAGCTTGAGATCTAATTAAAAGTTCTGCCATAAGTTGAACCTTGTAAGTTGCAAAAAATAAGAGGAGAACTAGATGAGTGCATGAATCAATTAGAAAGTTGTAATGAGCATTGTACTTCTCTGGAAAAGATGAAAGTTATTTTAGATTCCAATTGTGCTATCCAAACAAAATAAGGAGGCATACAAGGGACTAATACTTAGCTGGAATGTGACATACTGTTCTCAGTGCTTGTGTTTAATGAGACCACAGAAAAGAGTCATGATACCTATCTCTCTATCCAGAGAATGAGTATGAGAAGACTCCAAAGTCCTTAAATGCTGTAATATCAAAACAAGGAAGGAGAGGGGAAGAGATTTCTGCCCTACATAGCTTGAAGACATGAGAAGGGTAACTTGT
This sequence comes from Melospiza melodia melodia, assembly GCF_035770615.1. Lineage (NCBI taxonomy): Eukaryota > Metazoa > Chordata > Aves > Passeriformes > Passerellidae > Melospiza > Melospiza melodia. Next base: position 56,704,104 of record NC_086226.1, on the reverse strand, counting down.
CTCTTGAATACATTCAGATTTTAGATTAAAAGAAAACTTACAGTAGTTGGCACAGAAATGCCTGGAGCAAGCTTTCACTAAAAATACCTGGAGTAAGAAGTATAATTAAATTCAAGGTGGAACTTGCCAAACTACCAAAAGGTTATGCATTCAGGTTGTCAAAAAAAAAAACTGAGAGCAGAAAGTCTGTCCCTATTTGCTCTCCCTTTGTCAGAGTAAGTAGCACCTTACTCGCTTGTGTTTTCTGTTCACCCAGGAGTGCCAGTGGAAGAAGGAAGAATATGTGCAAGAAGTGGAATTGCTAAGTTCGGTAAAAAATTATATACACTATGATTCAGCTTGCAGCTGGTCAGATTCCTGCACTATTGAGTGTATTAACAGCTTAGCTGGAATCCTGTCATGTAGTCTACCAGGTGCTTTTACAGACCAACACTTCAAAAGAGGTGGAAAAGAAATCTATTTATCTGTCAGTCACTCAGAAGCACGAACGTGAGACAAGATGTGTTATTCAATATGATCTCTTCAGATCTATCCTTTTTCTTGGAGAGGATGGTGCTGAATTCTCACAAGTCCTATGGAGGTTATGCTACAGTGATCCACACTTGTGGGATCTTACTTGAGTAACTTTCTCCAGAGCCAAGTTATGACATCAGTGGCACCTGCCAAAATTTATAGCACAGATCAAACGTGGTATTCAGAGTTTGTGCCCTGTAACTGTCTGGTCATAACTCGTGGTGTGTTGCAGGCTTCACAAAATGAGACTGTGGGTTTGGGGTTTTTTCCCCTGCTGCCATTAAGCTAATTCATAATAGCAGATGTCATCACTCCCAAATAAAAATGAGTGACGGATGAAAAGATTTCATCAGTTATTCCTGGCAGTTGGAGTTCTCTTGAAAAGGGGAACCCAGGGGTAAAACTGACATGATTCAGTAATCACTCAAGAAAACCACACTTTGACAGAAGAGGAAGCTACTATACAATCAAAGTAAGCATTTATATTCTTGTATTTTGGCCAAAATAAGATTTTCTCTTCCTGTCTTGATTATTAAACCTGCCTAGATATACATGGATATACATTAATTTTGTTAATACATATGGATATACATATGTTTTGTTAAATCATATGAATTTGAACAATGTTTTCTTCTTGTTCCCTCCATGACCTGGAGGGAATTCTGGAATTCTGTATATTTCAGTATACCTTTAGAAAATTATTTTGATCCTCTGTGATTTATAAAATATAAGTATCCTTCCACTGTTTCATTTTACTCTAGTCATAACTTGAGTTATTAAGCTATTATTTGTTATTATCTTTTTTTCGTATTACAAGAACTTCTGTATTACACACACTTCAACTGAAAGGAAAACCACCATAAAAGGAACATGTAAGTGGATACTCATCAAAATTATGCATTCTTTATGTGTGACTTAAAACTTCTCAGAGCTTTGAGCTTTTTTAAAAAAATTTTTAAGGACCACTAAAAACAGGCTTCGAACTGTACTGTAGTAGATCTATAATGCTGGAAAACATTCCATGCTTAGGCAAACAAACCCTGGTGAAGGGCAAAAGGAATAGGATATTAATTAGCGTCCTGACAAAGATAAACCAGCTCATGGTCATGATATGACCCAAGGGACTGAGTCTAGTTAAAGTCAAAGATAATCTTTCCATTGTTTACAATGGTCACCAAAAAATCTCTGAAGTGACTGTGGAAATTCTTCCAGGAATATACTTATGTTCCATATTAAAATTGGCTGAATCATCAGATTCATGGAAAGAGTTAAAATTAGACTTATCTCCATCTTTTAGAAAGGAAATATTTTTAAGATATGTATATATACATATAGAAAATATAATTATTGTTAAAGACTGTCTTTCAGCAAAAATTTTCTAAATAAACTTTGGAAATATTCAAATATTGTTTTACATTATTGGTAATGTAAAGCATAAAGTGGTTTTCCTTCTGTTAGCCAAGCCAATTATTCTTTAAATTATGCATAATTCAGACTAAAAATCACATTGATATTTTTCTCCAAATATGTTCAACTAACAGTTTTACTGAATATATTGAAATACTTCTCACTAAAAAGCAAAAGCACAAATATTTTGCCTACAAGTCTGTTTGTATAAAACACTGAATTTTAACAACTATAGATATCTTAAGACATGTGTCAAATAGAAAGATTTAAAAAGGTAAAAAAAATGGCTCCTGAGACTTTAGAAAATATTTTCTTCTCATGCTTGTTTATTTCACATAAGGGTAACTCCAAATAGCAATTTTGTTCAAAACATCAAGAGCCATTTCTGGCTCTTAAAATTTCTCCAGAAAGAGTCCAATGTAGAAATTACAAAGTGTGCAGAAAAGAAATTATTTGCATTGGATACTTTTTAAAAATCCTTTTTTTACCTCAGCAGAGGTAGACTGAGATTGCATTAGTTCAATACATGCAGACGAGGCAGGGACTAAGACCAGAACGTGTGGGAACCTACTAATTTAACACCTTACCAAAGCACACTCAGATGCAGATCAGATTAAATGAGAGAAGGTTGAACCACTGGCTTTTTCTATACTAGTTTTTTGTCAGTGAACAAAAGTTGTGCATATGACTTACAGCTAGAAGCAAAATTTTCTCCCCTTTTATGGGATAAGTCTGTAGAGGGAAAGCTGTTCATCATTCACAATTCAAACCTCCTCTAAACTGTCTCTGGGATGTGACCTCACAAGGAGAAGCAGAGGGGCAGATATCAACCTCCTCACTCTTGTGACCAGTAAGGGGACTCAAGGAAATGGCTGGATCAGGGGAGGTTTAGGCTGGATTATCAGGAAAAGACTCTTCATCCAGAGGGTAGTTGGACGCTGGAACAGGATCCCCAGAGAAGTGGTCACAGCCTGACAGAGTTCAAGAAGCATTTGGACAATGTTCCCAGGCACATGGTGTGACTCCTGGGGATGGTGCTGTGCAGGGCCAGGACCTGGACTCAGTGATCTTTGTGGGTCCCTTTCAATTCAGCATAGTCGGTGTCTCTATGATTTTATGAGTTTAAAACAATGTATTATATGTAGGTGCTGTGTTTCATAAGTGATTTGCTGTCTTACAGATTGCTGCATGGCCCTCTGATTTATGGTTTGATTATAAATGTAGGAGATTTTTCTTTTACAGTGCCATTAATTTTGTTTTTACAATTACTTCTTCTTGTGGACATTCTCCATAAATTAATAATATGGTAGCATATAAATTAATTTCTGTAAATGATGAATGCTGTAAGAACTGTTTTGTACATACTTTCATGTTTTTGACAGTTGAGGTTCAGAGCTGCCAAATGCATAAACCACTTTAACCAAGATCTAATTTCATTCTAATTTAAATGTTGTTTTATCAGCTTGGCTCTCTAAAAGAGCAGTAAACTATACTTCATATGGGCAGGTAGGACAGCAAAACCTATATAATCATAGTTCTTCCTTAACTATCTTAGTTGAATATTTAATAAGAGACTGTTTTGCGCCAGTGTTACACACATTTTAGTAACCTTTCATAGAAAATATATTGCAGAAAGTTTTATAGCATAAATTTTCGGTTCATAAATGATACTTACAATATTTCAAGTCTTCTGAATGAATAATTTTAAATTAATAGAAGTGCTTGCTCTTGGTTATTTTACATTCATATCAGTATATAAACATGTTGAAACAACCTGCCATTAGGAGTCAGAAAGACACCTCCCTGACTTTACTGTAATATCTCTGGAATGATGAACCTATTTTCTTTGCCCTCTCTCCACCCAGACAAAACTGGCCAAGTGACTGTAAGAAAGTGTGCTTTTTATTTACAGGGAAAATCTAATTGTTCTACTTGTTACTGGGCCCTGAGCTATCTGAGTGAAGGAATCAAGAGAAACTTTGACAGTATTAAGTCCAGTTGCCAGTGTAAATTTAGTTTAGGTTATTGGGACATCTAAAAAATAAAATATCACACATCAACAAAAATGTTATCAATAGAGCAATAATAAAGATTTTTTTTTATACAAAGGGTTACTCAGAAATTCAAACCAAGCTCCTAAGAAGAATCTTTCAATTAGCATAAAGAAAAGCAGGTATTACAGTGCACATGAACCCTAGTCTCTACACCTAGATGTCGTAATGCCAGGCTGAAAAATATGATGCTTTCACACATCATACCATGAAAGAGGCTGGCCAGCAATGTAGACAATACTGTCTTCAAAAGTTCTACATCAAGAATCCGTCTTAGCAAGGACCACAGCAATACCATGTGAAATATTAACTGTCACTGGCATTCCTAGGAACTAATAGCAAATGTCTTGCAAAAAAACCCACAAACCTAGCAGACTGAAACTTGCAGAACTACCTCCATCTTTTGGGCACCTCTCTGATCACAATGTGCTCTTTTCAGTGGAGCAGACAAAGCTTAAGGCAGCCAAAATGCTGATGTACCCCCCAAAATCTAACTAATTTAAATCTCAGATAAAGACTGGAGATCCTCTTTGTACCATTTGGAGAACATCAACTAGAAGTTTAATAATCATAAAAATTTAATCTCTAATTAAAGGTTAATGTGTTATGGCAGATTCTTATATGAGGCAAAGTATAATAGGGTTTGGAGGGCACGCTGATTCAGTTTGTCAGCAACTTGCACTTGGCTTCTGAGGCAATGGGATAATTATCTGTAGAGTGTCAAGTGGGCAGCTGCTAGTGATAGAAGAGCCTCTAAATGGTGCAAAGACCCATGTGACCTGCTGATCCAGGAATGATGAAATAATCAGATTCCATCACTTGCTGTAACAAGCTATTACCAGAGCATTTATTTTAACACTGCTCAAGGCCTATGGAATTAGGACACAGATAGGGCATGTTCCAGTGCATCCGTGACAGGAATACTTTTTTGCAAGATGATGCCTTAAATAATGCTATTATTTTGGGACCTCAGAGTGAGACAAAGCTTTATTAACATTACCCATAATCCCATTTAGACCATATTCATTGCCAAACACAACACATTTAGCAAAAGGTGTTAGTAGAACTGCTCTATCCACACCAATGCAACAATTGCTGCTGTATCACACTGCTGCATCTACAGCACCCCCACTCCAAATCAAGGGAAACACTAGAAAAATGCTGTTTGCCTCAGAGAAAAATATCTGGTTGTTTTTGTGATAGTGCAGCTCTTGCTGGCTTTGCTGTGAAGAGGACCAGTGTTCTAACCTCTCAAGGCACTCCATCACACGGAAGGTTATATTACATGATCATGCTTATCACTCCAGTAGGGCTGTGCTGGTCTTTAAGCAACTGGATTTTCAATGGAAAAAGAATGTATCTCAAAGAGATTTTTCTTTTTGTTAAATAGTTTTTCCATTCCAGCCAGACTTTGTGCCAAGTTTGGCAAAATTATTTGCTATTACCGATCTTTTTTAAAAAAATGATACATGAAAATTATGACAAATCTAAAATATTCAATTTAGGAAGATGCCCAGAACTTAGCTTAAAACTTACTTTTAAGATGCCAGGAGTTTCAAATACTGTATTTTATCGTAATCTTTCAGAAATCTGCATTAATTGTATTACATCTGACAGTCCTTTACGTTTATTCTGATCTTCTACTTTACGGCACTGTACAAAGCAAAAGTTTCTTCAGATTGGCCTACATTAGCATAGTCTTTGTTGTGTTTATCAAGAATAGCTCCTAAAGTATGAAATCATCAAGAAAGAAGATTTACAAGTCCATATCAGGGTCTATGAGGCATTAATTCATCACCATTACAGAGTGGCGTGTTGACAAAAGTATTTAATGATAGCAGAACACAGGTAAATGCAAGGAAGCAAGGGATTTATTTCATAGCAACCCTCAAATTAAGTGCTGATCTAGTCACAGAAAACTCTGGAGTTTAGGTTTTTGGGGTTTTTCTTTCTTGTATCCTCCTACTTTCTGGTGGGACTTAATGGAGAAGGCTGATTCAGGAAATAGGCTACAGAACCTAACTTTTCAAAGTACCACTACCATCTGATAATCAACACAATACAGTAATATCAGCAAGGACATCAGACATGATGTGAATTTTAATGTTTCAATAGCATGCATTTAGCAAGGACAAAGTAGGCTATTTTCTGTCATCATTTATTGGAACTGATCCCTGTATTTCAAGGAGCTATACTTTTAAAAGCATTTAAGACTAAATTTTGATAAAAAATAGAACAATACCATAACAAGCTCCCCAGGGCTTTGCACTCTGCGTGTTTCAATTCAGATTCATAATTCCCTTGTATATTTTGTGCATGACATCATTTGGAGTAGCGGAAGGAATCATTTAGGAGTGGTGCATTTCCCTGAGATAAAGCATCTATGATCTGTTTTAAGAATATGGAAGATAGAAAATAGGAAAGTCCTTCACATCTAATCTGAACTCCAGTGACAATGGCTTTATATTTGAAAGTATTTTTCACAAGTTCTTCTAAAATTACTTAAAATATCACACATACTGAGGCATCCACAATATTTCAGTGAACTGTGCCATGCACAGTCATTACTCAGCAGCAAAAATATCGTTATGCCATTCAGCTGTCACCTAAGGCCTGTTTCAATGCCTTATATTTTGGTTCAAGGCAGACTACACACCAGTTACCTATTCTTTTCAGGCGACATAATTTATTTTAATAGCACTTCCCGAGAATGAAATTTCAAGGGGCTAAGTAAGAGAATATCTGCCTCAGGTCACGCTTTTGACTGCTCTGACCTCCAAATTGCTTTTCAGAAAATGAGCAAGCATACGAACTCTAGACACCACAGGATGGGTGGTCATGATGCGGAAGAGCTGAAGAACTTCTGGGAAAAGGTCATCCAAGAGCAAACTAAGCAACAAGAAGCTGAAGAGTCTAGGCTAAGCAAAAGTGCCCTGAACAAGTAAGTGGTATTTTTTCTTTTCCACAAGACAGCAAGGCATGTCATCACGTGTTTTAAAATAAGGTAACCTGTTATTGTACTGCTTTATTCATAGCACAGATTGTGTTCTGGGTCTTTGGCACTTTTCCTCTCACAGCTGCTTGTCTCATATTACCATGGCTCTTCTGCATGGAAACTCAGACACCCCTCACCCCTAAACCTCATGAGCATTCTTCAAAGGCCTTGGAGCACTGCCATGAAAAAATAAAGCACTTTGGAATTATGGATAGTGACAGCCAGAAAATAGCAGGAATTTTACCTGGAACTGATAGAGCTTCACAAATAAACAAAACAGTATTACATTAAAGGGACAACCACCCACCTAATCTGTAGAATAAAAATCCTGTGGCACCTTTGTCATATTTAACAGCCTTTCACATCATATAAACCCAAAGGTAAAAATGACACAATGAGATTTTCCCATTCAATGGAAAATGCTGTGGGCTTTTTGTTGTTTTGGGGGTTTATTGTTTGTTTTAGTTTGGGGGAGGGGAGAGCTTTACAAAGCAGTATAAAACAACAGGAATTGCCTACAGAGAGAGCTATATAGCTGTATTGTGGTACAGATAACTCTGCACAAGTGTGATGGACTGCTTCAAGTATTTGTTCAACTTGTGAAAACTCAGAACTTTAAACCAGGGTCTCTTGCACACTGAATAAATTCCCTGAATACTAATGGGCAGAAACAGAGGACAAGAAATACCATGTCTCATGTGGCTTCTTTTTGTGCTTTTCTCCTGAAGTTAACAAAGGTTTTCTGCATAAACCATTCTCAAAACTGGGACATTCACATAAACTAATTTGACTTCAACAAATTGGAAGGTCCTGCTAAAGGACTACTTCTTGGAAAAAATTCTAGGTACTTTGACCCCAGTCCCCAAGAAGGAAGTACTGTCATCATTTAGATACTTGGAAATCAAGATCTGGGCAGGCCTTGTATCTCAAAAAAGTCGGATGTGGACAATCCTTCTTCCAGTATCCTACTCCAACTGTTCAGTAGTATTTTCAAATCCCAATCACAAAACTGCTGGAGAAAAAACATGTATAATAAAATCCAGGAAAGTGTTCAGCTTCACTGGAAACATTTATCACCCTAGATCACAAAAGACTATCAGGAGAAGACAGTGCAAATGAAATGCAATTTGTGGTTTAGATAACATTTTTGACTTCACAAAGTTGAAAATGTTAAAAACTCTACTCTGAAGAAAGAGATGTTGTGAAAGAACCTTGAATATGTTTTAACTTACATATTCAATATGTCATAACTGACCCATCACAACTGAAATAGACCCAAGCCAGGTTCCTTCAAAGTCACTAGCCCAGTCAAAGCCCGGTGTTCACAAACTGTTCTATAATTTGAAAAAAAGTGATACTTTCAGGAGGGAATAGACACTATCAATACAAAACATACATATCCACTACCTCATGTAAGAGGCACTTGGGAGAATAGTGTGGTTTTACATAAAAGTGAGTGCTCCTTTTTTGACAGTAGGACATTGATGAGAAACACCATTATTCTCAATGGCAGATTTTTCCTAACTCACTTCACCTCTCATTTGAGGCTTATCTATATGCACAAAAGGATATTGAAGACTAGGTAGTTTAAAACACAATGTAAAACCAAACTCCGAATCAGATAACACAAGCATCCATGTGAAAGAGCTACTGCTGAGTTATTCTCAGATGAAATCATTGGCTGCTGTTCTTTACACCACACCAAAGGTAATTTAAAACCTCATATATTCTGTGATGCATGTCGCATCACCATATAATATCTAATCTTATAACATTGCTGGGTCAGATGTTTCATAACATTTTCTTCAGAAAACAGCCCAGCCAACAATATCTTGCAGTGGTCCCTAGAGATTTTCCCTTCTGTTTTTACTATGCGAGTGTCTTGAAGCTATGTGGCTCCTCTTGCATGTGACATCAATTCCTTTCATTTAACATGTACAGGGTCTACAGAGTTGACTTCGTTTTCTTTTTTATCCAAAAGGGCATATTTTAAGTTCAGCCTGCTCTTCTCCACAACATTTTACAGCAGAACTTGAGAGGTTGGAGGAAAAACTGCATTTTTTAATTTACACATTGAATGACCTTACTGCATAGGCAGTACATCTGTGTGGCTTTGAGAATACCCCAGAGGGAAAAACAGAGTTCTTCACAGTGACAGTATTTCAGCAGTTGTTTGACTCATTTGGAATCCAGCAATGTCAACCACTGATAATATCAGCACTATCCTTTTCTCCCCTGCATTCCCAATCTAGCAAGCTAGAGGGATGTGTAATTGGTAAATAAATACAGGACAAGTGCTCTGGTGATGAAAGAGAGGTAAGCTTCGACCCTGCTGAAAAGCCCTGGATACATTTGAAGGATTTGGCTCAATAACTGCTAAGCACTTGTACTCTCTTTGCAGGCTTCGCCAGGAATGGACTCTGCGGCTGGAAGGTCGAATAAGGCAGGTCCAGGCTCACATGAAAGCACAGCAAGAACAAATGACACCACTGTCTATCGAGGCTCTTCCCTCACCAGATAAAACTGTTGCTTAAATTGTTGCTGTGCAAACCCAGCTAGCACTGGGACTGATTCTGACCTGCATCTAGAAGCCAGCAGTTATGCTGCTGAACAACCAAAAGTTTAGATTCTGCCCTTTTTCCAAATTATTTACTAGAGCAACTATTAAGGTCCTATTGAAATTCCATGTAAGAATTTTGCCACAGGGGGAAAAAAGCACAAAGGAATAGATGAGAAGCAGACAACTCTAATTTTTCCATGATATATTATTTCTGTGATGTATCAGGATTCTCTTATTTAACTGCATTTCAAAGTGACAACAAGACACTCCTAGGAAAGAGGGTGGCTTGTTTAATAGGAATAATACATTCAGACAGCTGCATGCAAAATTGCACATTTCCATTTACACAGTTCAGAGAGTCTGGCTTAATGCACACATAAGAGATTCTGTCTTGATGAGCCATAGCAGAAGGAGTTAAGGATTAGCCTGATCAGCTGGCCAGGACGAGAAACATATTCTTTAATGAGGGGAGAAAAAACCAACTTTCCTGATCAACATTTAAGAACATTTACAGATCTTAATAATTAAATAAATACAAAAAATTACTTTAACTTTCTTGGGAAATGTCAGAAAAAGTCTACTGAGCCAGTAGTCTTCATAGCGAGCCAGTCTGACAAATGGTAGAATAGTAAGAGCAAGTCAGTGTGATAGTTTGAAATAGAAGGCAGAGAACCATAACAGCAAGGAAATGCTGTGCAAAGTATCACTTGCCATACCTGACATGCACTAATCCAAACAACTTCTGCATCTTCTTCTGGGTTAGGTGAAACAAAGGTAGAATAACAAAACACAGGGTAGTAACAGTGTGCCCTATTTACCAATATGTCTGTGTATCTAAATACTAGTCTTCTGGATTAAAACATTTGTTTGTTTTCTCTGCAAATAAACTTTGAACACAAGAGAAGACTCATAAGTCTAAACAGCTATTTTTGTCTAAGAGTATTGTGCCAGACAAAAATTTACTTTGAATCTACATTGATGCCAAAGTAGTAGGTAAAAAAACATTTGATATTTCAAAACAACAAAAATTAAATGATTTTGACCTCACAGAAATGCTTTTTTAATCCTTTGAAAATAATATTTCATTAAACACAAAATTTTACGGAATGTTCTCACTCTTTCAAAGTGAAATTTTGCCACAGGAAAAAAAAAGCTGTCATAAAAATGTTGGTATTCCATGAAGGATTAAAACAATTAAAAACTTACAAAATGTTTTTCTGTTATTGAAAAATTAAGGGATTTTAGTATCAGGTTTTATTCATAAAAACTGACCCAAAAAGCATGTAATTGTTTCTTTCAGTGGCTATTTTCCATTAGAAAAGCAATGCTGAAAAAATAATAAAGTTGTAGCTGCTTTTGCCCAGCAAGACTGGTGTTTCTCTTCTGTATCCACTTATTTCCCATTATTCTCTAAAAAGTTCTTTCTGTAACCCAGTAACCTCGTTTGGGCCAGGACTGAGTTAACTTTTCAAAGTAGCGGTGAGAGATTGGAACCTAGAGTTCCATGGCCATGTCTGGGTGTTATTCTCCAGCACCTGTTGCCATCTCTGCGGGTAGGAAGTCCAGGATGCTTTGGGGAAGAAGGTGGGAGCGGCTTGGGGTGTGGGAACAGTCTGGGTGGAGAACTCATCGGCCACTGTTCATTGCCTTGGGGTAGGGCATGTCGGGCCTGTAATTTTTGCATGTACATCACCCTCTCTTTGAGTACTTTTCTTATTAGTATTGTCTTCCCATCTCATTACAGCTTCCAGTAAGTTGTTCTTATCTCAAGATGTAACCTCTGTGTTTCATCTGCCACCAGAGGTTTGTGGTTTTCTCTTTAGTGGGAGTACTAAATTGAGGAATATCATTCCTAAAATATGACACAACCTGAACTAGCTGCCACTTACCAAAAACCTGGACTGGTTTACCTTACTGTAGTCATCACTAAAGGAAACAGAAATGGGCTTTTGAAATGGAGAAATGCCAGATTCTCCACTTCTGAAAACCAGATCTATTAGATTTGTTAGCTTAACCACTGATTTATGGTGTTGTAATGCTACCCACATCAGTGCAGCTTATCCTTACTCCATGTCAATGTGACAAGAGAAGATCCAAGAAAAACAGGCTCAATAAGCATTTATTGTTCTTTTACACTTAATGTAGATGTTTTTTATTTATTAGGAACACTTTTATTACACTCTTCATGGTTTTTTATGAAGTTATGTAAGATATGAAAAAGACAACAAAAATAAACATAATTCACACAAAGCAAATTTCAGCACTCCTCCAAAACCAACCTTAGCTCTCTGAGGAGTAGTTTTCTGTAAGGAGATCTGAGGGCATCCAGGGATATGTGAAATGACTTTCACAGCAAGCAGTTGGTATCATATTAGCTACACACCAAAGGAATGTTGCAAGCATTGTTTACCTTCACAAGTGCATAGAACCTATTTCAGTTGTGATGCAGAAAAGAGTGTACATATCACAAGTGTGAAAAACCAAAATGCTTGCACACCTAACAAAAACCATTTCCTTTTGCATTGCTTAAGTGCACATGCATTAGTCATGGTTACCTATTCTAGCACACATTTCACATGACAGCAGTAACCTAACACCATCAGGTGTTCCTGTCCCCATATGCAGGTGTTCATCCAATTTTCACTGCTACTTGCACATACAACCAGACTGAGACAGATATCAGGTACTAGAAATAATAAAGTCTAGCAGTTCAATGTAGTCAGATCTGCTGCTTGCAAATTGCAAAGCTGAAGGCAGACAGGAAGGCGGCAGATAATGCTTTGTCATTTTGCTTTATTCACTGAATTGGTGACATTCAAGCCTGAACTTAGACATTTCATACATAAGTGGCTGTCAATAAAAAACCAAACAAACAAAAGTCAGTTTTTTAAAATATAAAAATTCAACTTGAACTGTCTCATTCATATACATGGCAGCCATTTATAAAATAGGATATTCAGTGAGCATAATCTGTTAGGAGAGTAGGCCACTTCAGCTGAATACAGCTTAATTTTTTAACTCCTGTCTCTCTAGTTATTTCCATTTTTTCAACGGGGAAAAAAAGGAAAATTTAGATTACAGTAACCATATTAAGAAAGTTGGGCTAGATATTTTAGAAAATAATTGCCCTAATTTTAATTTTTATTATTTATCTAATAGAAAATGAACTGAATGCATATTGAATATAATGAGATTAATTGAATAATAATCTGCATAATCAGCACCACCGTGACCCTGCACTAGCAAGACATTACCATGTCTCACATCAGCACATAAACCAGCCCTGGCACTTGTCTAAGTCAGTAAACAACTAATTTTGTACAGCATAGGTCAGTAGCTAGAATTTTGGTCATGGGAGTTTATCTTTATGATATATGATGCAATAGGTGTGGATCATGCACTCAAGCTGGCGCACTGATGTCAGCTGTAGAGCACCCACTTCGCGTGCCCGGATTTATGTGCATGACAGACATGGTGTGCACAATCTGTGTCCATTCACATTGCTAGTCCTTAAGTGCTGTCTGATCCAGGAACCAGTGACTAATGTCTGAGAAACAGCAGTTTGCTTTCTTTAAGTAACTCTGAGCTCTGGCCAGTTGTTGAAGTCTGGCTTACTTAAATCAAGGCAGTCTAAAGGGTGGCTGTAAACACCACGTTAATCTGCAGTCTGAGTTCATTTGGACACCATGGTAAAGCACTCACACAATCAGTTATAGGGAGGATGCAGCAACTCAACACCTGTGAGCTGCTCTGCTTGAATTTGCACTTAAATTCAGAGCAGGAGAGGTATTTTTTAAGCTAAACCCTTGACTGTCTGCATGTACCACATACTGGTTTGGAGCCAATTTAATGCATACAAACCAGATTTCTTTCTGAGGAACTGAAACCAGACCAGAAGCTGTGTTCCAAGCGCATATGGAAGAACCCTGGCCTCTAAAGGTCTGAGACAAGCACTAGCTTTTCAGATAGTTTTGAGACCCCTGCATAAAGGGGATATTTGGTCCAAGTAACCAAACTAAATTGAGTCTGATGTAGCCCCTGGACCATGCATAGTCTAATGCGGGGACATCAGCAGCAGCCACTTGGATCTATTGAGCTGCTTGGTAATGTGCTCAGTCACCTGCTAATGTAGATGAGTATAACCCAACCAAAAAAAAAAAAAGTGGGATCAAAGCACAATAATATGTTTCATGTAGATCTGAAGGTGGACCTCAGCTGAGCTCAGGAATGATAATTTAATTAGCCATGTAGATATGCTAGCATGCACAACTAAGCACAGTTTAGTCAACACACCCACTGGAGTTGCATGTGATGGAACAGAGCCTCCCTACACAAAACTCAGAATAGATCTGGCTTCTGAAACCACTAAACAGCATGTATGGTTCATTTCTAGAGTTAAATTATAGGAATATGAGGATAATTACCAACTTCGTAGACCAAATATTCCTACTAATTACAAACTGCCTGTGTCCTGAGGGATGCTGCTCTCTACCCTCCTAATAAACAGCACTTAACTGCACCAGAGTGTGAACAATAGCAAATTGCATAAAATACTTCTGGATTGAAAAAGGCATCTGTAGATAAATAAGAATGAACAACAGAGTAGCTCTAGAAAGTCTTATACATCCTGAGAATGCTTCCATTCATGAATTAAGTATTACTATATTATTTATTTCTTACCAAGAACAGTATCTATCCATAATGTTACACATTTAAGACAAAATGGAATAAAAAAATTCAATAGGCAGGACAGACAACTCAAGGTTCTGTTTACTATTGCCAGTTCTTTCAGCTGTCAGTATTTATCTGTGTGTTATTTAGTGGTCAGTGTTTTAAACATATTTCAAGCTACAATGGACAGAAAGCAGGGAAAATTCAAGCTCCAAAAATGACAGACTGACAAACAGATTGAAAAAGGATTATGCTACCAGGGCAGCCAAACTTAACAGTGGGTCATCATGTGTTACTTTCATAACTAGCTGTAATTGTCTCAAACACCGCCCCTTAAAGGAGCTAATATCCTACTAGCATCTAGTGGAAGGTGAGAGACTAGTAGTAGGCAAAATCAATGTTCAGACTCAATGATATGACTTCAGTGGTTCATAATCAGGGTCACTGTCTTTTTCCATAGCAAACAGCAGCAGCACCAAAGAGAGCTATGGTACTAATAAAAAAAAAAAAGAATCTGACAAGAATCAAAAGGCAGAAAAAAATGCAGCCGCAAATGTGAATGGTAATATATTTGGTTTAGCTATTTGGCCAATCCTTAAAGAAATAGTCCCTTTGTGTTAGATTTCCAGTGTGACTGTACTACATGCCCAACATAAATATTGATGCCATTTAATCAGAACTGTGAGTTCACTATGTACATTGATGATTCAGTCATAGAGAACAGTTAAAAAAATTGAATTAATACTGAAAAGTTCTTTATTCTATTAGATTTAGTATAAAAGAAATTGTATCTGCAAAATACTGATACAAAACCTTCGTCTGTATTGTCTTCTCACAAACAGGCAGAAGAAAATTATGTTTTTGAATAGTGTTTACTATTTGAATAGTTATGCTATTTTTCTTCTGATGTGTTATTCCATGTAACAACTGCATCATTATTGTTAAGGGTTTGAGGTTGCAGTACAGGCGATGAATCTAATTAGGCAAGAAAAACACAACATTACTGGGGTGGTCAAGAATGTTATTTCTGAAAAACCTTTTGAAAAATTGCCTATGTTTGCCCTGATGTCTTAATTTTTTTTTTCCCCAAGCAGGACAGTGATTCCACTGCAGCTTCTCTTAGGGAAAATTTTTCAGTAAGATTTTTATTAGTGCCTTTATGTATCCTTGTAAGTGAACAAATTGACCCAATTGTCCATTTTTACATGTAAAAAGTTTCAAATAACAATTCTGTCTCATTAATTGCTGGATATCATTGCAGCAGAGTTTCTATTAGAGTTCAGTTAATGACAAAGTCCTAACTAATGAATCAATACTTTTCAGCTTTTGGATAGCACCTGGGTTTACCGATTTTGTTGATGCTGCCTCAGTCATTAAATATATATTTGTAATAATAAGACTAACAGTCACTGAAAATAAACCCTACAAGCAATAAGAGCCATCTAATCTAAAATATCAGAAACAGCAGCTATTTTCCACCATCTCAAATGAACACTTAATAACCTGGAACTAAATCCCTTCAGGCTCTGTTTATGATATGTACACATTTCTACTACAGTGATGAAAAATACTCAATTTTCTCAGAACTAATGACCCCTCTATTATGTGTACTAGAGGACTGTGGAATGAGTCTATCAACAAACTAACAGAGTGCACACATGTTTGAAAATTTTTTTGCCTAAATCACTGGCAAATTTCAGTGCTGCAAACCTATAAAAAGCCCCTTTGAAGTAATTTCAAATTTTGTAGGATGAGTTTGGTGAAAACAATTTCCGCATATGCTTTGTTTATTTTAATTTTGGTTATCTTTGGCCACTACAGTTAATGAGGAGTAATACCTAGAAGTAATTAATATTTAACTCTCCACTATGTTCAGACAAAATACTATTGTTCCATGGGATGTTTTATTGCTTTAATTGGTGGATGCAGTTAAAAGTATCCCTTTATCTCAAAACCAAGAGGTCTTTATTTGTATTACAGGGCACCTTTGAAGAACATCTCCAAGTAGGTTCAAACATATCTTACAGCTTTACTGCAGAGATTTTGACAGCACTCTGTTTATGTATCACTACAAAGATTAAGGATGCAGAAAATAAGTATACCTTGAACTACTTTAGCTGCTATATTTATAGTTTAACTTGAGTGCAGCTTTACATGCTCTGGAATCACCAGAGAACACAGCCAGTCCTGACAATAAGACTAACACTTCTTCTAGCAAGCTAATTTTAAAAAAATACAATACTGACTAGCCCAAATACTGCTAGATTTGAGCTAATATTTTCAACAAAAACCAGTAAATTTGAGCAGCTACACTGCCTAGTTCCATCTGTGCTATCTTCTCTTTGGGGTATTTTCTTGTTTGGAATCACTGATACTTCACTTTTAAAGGCTATAATCCAAGTGCAAATGCCTCTGGCTGACAGTCCTTAACCAGCCTTAAGAAAATCTGGTATTTTGGTTGGCAAGTAGGCAACAAGAGTGCACAAGTAGGCTGCAGGACTCACGAACAGAGGACTTTTGGGTTTTTCATGTTGTCAAGAAACAAAATCAAAATTTGAATTGGGAAAAATATGGCCTTCCAGCATGAATTCTAGGCAACTCTGTTGAATTCTAGACACACTTCAGGAGCTTTGTTCTGGTCAGGCATATAATTTCTTCCTGTCCCTGTTCTCCAAGCTGTATCTCCTAGGCTGCAGAGCAATTCCTGACTTGCACATGTATGTATATCCTAACAAGAAAATTCTAATTGGATTACTTGATTCAGAAAATTATTTTTTAATCACTGGAAACAAATAGAAACAAAAGTAATCAATAATGCTTTTTGATGCTCCAAATTACTTCAGATTAACATGCTGATTAAAATGTAAACCAAATAAAACACTTGTGAATTTTGCCTGCAGGAAACACAGTTTTTACAGTAGTGGCATTAAATAAGTTATAAATGAAACAATGAGAGCCTTCTACATAGGGGACTGGAATTACAGTTAAAGATAAGGTTTTTGGTTCCAAAGTACATGCAGACATACTATCTTAAATGCTTCAGCAATTCTAATCTCAATTTCAGGAAAATGTCAATTTCTAACACCCCATGTCAACATGGTGAACATACTCTGTCTCCTGGTCTCTTAATATTTGGTGTTCTGAACAATTTCACCTGGCTACTTCCCTACTATAGGAGGAATATGTCAGAGAGCAACGCCATGCTAGGGAATGCAAAACACTGATTAAGCACATCCCCAGCAACCTCAGGCATACAGGTTCTAGGAAACTCTAAACACAAAATAAAGCTGCTTACAGAGCAAAATATTTTAAAATATTCTTTTGGTTCGTTTTTCATTTATTTATGGGGGGGTTTTGTGCAGGATATGGGAATCTGTCAGAGAAGTAGGGACAAAGAAGCAACATTTAAGTCCCTGGTGGTGGCAAGCTGAGCTTCTGCTCCCTCAGTCTGAAAATAGGTTCTGCATTTTCCTACAGGACCTGTTTTACACCTCTATTCTGTATCACTGAGGGCGACTGGGGAGTAGGGCAGGTGTGGTCCATCATCTTCTCCAAATGCTAAATGCCTCTGCAAGAAGGCCACGCAAGAGGGAAGACCACCCGGACAGCTGCCTTCACAGACTGCGCTCGGCTAGCAGGGCTGGTACAAAGTGACCTCCTGGCCCCACTTTCCATGGCCTTCCCGAGCTACTTGAAGCTCTCCTGTTACTGGAAGCAGCAGCTGCAGCCCACTAGGTCTGTGTCTGGCAACATGGGAAAGGGCCCTGAGGACAGGAATTTAAAGGCTTTTTGATTTTCTCTTCTCTGTCGCCCTGAAATGGCATTTGACTGAAGCTGCTTGAGAACTGCTGGCTGCTCTCATGTCAGTTCCAAATTCAACCATCTGCAGCAGCACGACAGTCACAGCACAAACCCTGGTCAGTGCACATGAGTCAATGTTTCTCTTCAGTGCTCCCTAGCAGCTCCATGACAGGAGAAGGAATGTCTAAGAAATAGAAGACGGAAGCTGAAGTCAAGGCAAGATCTTTCAGTGCTAATTTTAAGTAAAATTGTCAATTTTTTTAATTACCAACATGACACTAATGCAATCCTCTGATACCAGAGAACTCCAGCCAGACATTTCCTGGGTGAGACTTCTGCTGGGTCAGGGATACCTGGCCAACTCAGGACAAGGACCCTTGGCTGAACACAGTGAAACATCACATGAGTCAAACTGGGAGTGGAATTGTGGCAGAGAAGAGGTATGTGCTGACCTTCACGTTCAGATTGGCTAATGCCACGCCTCACCAGGGGCAATCTGCTGCCCCCATACCAAGCAATTTCCCCACACTCAAAAATTAACACGCAAAACATATAGCTCCCTAATTCCAGCTTTATGCTCCTAAGTGTGAACATGCAACCATGGCACGTTGCCACCCTGCATCTTTCATTCAATGAGTTATGTGACCTGAGGATGAGCAGCTGCCTTGAAGCTAACCTTTTCTCCCTGTAGTCCTGGCAAGGCTTTGAAGGTTGACTGGGAGGACCTTGATTTCCAGGGATTCAAAACTCTGAGTCTTGCTCTGGCTACCTCTAGCAGCAAAGGAAATACAGAAAATTCATAATGAATCTCCACTGATTAAGTTGTCCAGCAAATCAGCAATAAGCCTTTTGACTTTTAAAAGCCTTCAACTTTAAAAGATTCTGTGTTCTTTGCCAAATTCTCAGAGTCCAGCTCCAGATTCTCCAAGTCATACTATAAGACATAAATATCTCTGTCAGCTAGAAGAACGAAGAGGCCACAGAAGTGAATAAAATAATAATTCATTGTCTATGCAGTTACTGAGAATGTGTGAAAAGAGAAAGAGGAATAGTCATTCTCGGTAGCTTTGTGCTTCCTCTAGATAAAATTCTAAAGGTAGTTTGAGATCCAATTTACAAGGAACTGAGATTTCAATAAAATTTGCATCAAAGGAATAAGAAAAAGCAGAAAGCTATTCAGACAAAGCTAAAAGAGAAACTGTGAAGGAGGGTACTGACAACATTTAACATTTATTTGTCTCCAAAGAGAAGAAGCATCATTAAAAGATTCAGCTCTGCAATTCTCACAGGGTAAAAGAGTTAAACACAATGTAGTTCAGTTCCCAAAACTCAAGAGCTTGTTGCCTCATTAGTTAGTGATAGGCTAATAAGCACAGGTAACCAAATTCATGCTTTAATTCATGCCATCTTGACTCACTTGTCAGGAAATAGCGTGACATTACCTACTCCCTGAAGAAAAAATTTGTTATATCATAATACAGAATTCCCAGAGCATGCATGATATTGTTTTTTGAGGAAATCCAAAAGAGATCCTAAAGTTTCATGTTAAATTGTATTTGTGAAAACTCCATATCTGAAAAAACACCCAAAATTTCTTTCTATAGCACAATTATTTGTGCACCATAGATCTTCAATACAGGTAAATGCAAGATATGCTTTCTGTTAAAAATTAGCTTTGTTTAGATGTCATAAAAAATATAAATACATGGGAACAAAGTAAAATGCTGGGCAATAGTTAGTGAAAATATTATCTGTATATTCAGTATATTAAAATAATATATCAAACATCAATATTAAAGGCAGTATATGATAAGCAAAAATATTTTAGCAATTATACATATAGATTTAGCCCACTTAAGATTTCACACATTTCTTCATAGCCATATTAAAATTAAATACACATGGGTTTTGATGAGTTCAAAGCAAAAGGAAAGCAAAGAGTCAGAATTTCTGCATAAATATGATTTTTTTTTTCCCAAGAAGTTAAAAGTAAATGTTCTGTGGTTTAAAAACTGCTGTATTGATGCAACAGAAGGTAGAAGTTTCAATTTTGGTGTTTTCTAGGGCTCCTTCATAGATGTTTTGGCAGATTTAGTACTGCAACATCAAATTGTTGGTACCAGTTTCCTGGCTCCCAGCCTCCCAGCCCATCTGAGCATACAGGTACAATTTGGTGAACCAGCCTAAGCCAAGAGTGTAGTTTTTACATTGAAATGTGAGTCCTTGACCTGAGAGAACTGAAGTACAGATGTAATTTCCATTCTGTCATCCTGGCTAGGAAACGCACTAACCTGCAGCTGGTAAGAAGAAATGGGCAGGTGGGGGTGGAAATGTCCAAAACTCCTGCAGCTAAATATGACATAGCTAATATGTTGAGTCCTAAATCCTCGGCTGAAGCTGTCACAGAAAGCCAGCCTCTGTGCAAACCATTCTGGTCAGAAACAAGGAAATGTCAAGCTTAGTCTATGCCATCCAGTCAGCCACTTTTCAGGTTTATTAAGGGACATAGATTATCAGAGAAGCCAAATCTTAATCCTTTTAGGATGGCAAAAGGATTAGAAAAGGATGCAAAAGAGGAGCTAAAACTTTGAACCCTTCATGCCATGCCATGCCAATCTCCCTCAGGAAATTGAGTTAGATGTTTGTTACTACACTATAAGTTAACTAAAATTGTATTTTACCTTCAGGAAGACACAACTAAAAATTCACTTCTCTGTCTGAAAGTATGATCATATTGCTTTGATATCTGAAATCAGGCAATGATAAATAGCTGGATTTTTTAATATGATAAATATCTGGATTTTTTTAACCTTCCTGATACTGAAAGGTTCTTTTCTGTTCATGAAGGTTATCTGCTTTATACTGCCTTTTAACATGCTTGTTTTCTCTCCAGATGAAACAAGTCAACTAGAACAGAGGGAAGAGTGTCACAGCTCTTGAAATCCAATCTGTCTTACCTTATATTGCTAATTTGGGGTGGAGAAAATTAACTGGTGCAATTTACAACTAGGATTCCTCCTTAATGATGTTCTTACATAGGACATATACTTTTTACAGAAACCTAAAATTAAAGAGTATTGCATAGTCCAACTCTAATATTGTTGCCACTTGTTTTGACAATTGATCAAAACAAATACAGACAGCAGAAAAAGGCAGCAAGGTTTTCTGGCCAAACATGATTTGAAGGGCATGGTAAAGGAACAGCTGAGGGAAGTCTTTCTACACTGCAGATAAAGTTCAGAAAAGTTCTTTAGTATGTGCTTATTAACAGTTCTTCACAATAAGAAAATGTGTAGTTATGTATTTGGTTTGCATGCTTATGTTCCCACATCCCATCAAAACAAAAAATACTCATTGAATATAGAGCCAACACCTCTGTGTTCCAGGTAAATTTTCAGTGAAGGCAAGTCCTGTGCCATTTATTGCAGACATGAAACAAACTCTACACAATGATTACTTTTAAATTAATACTACATCTTGTTTTGTCTTGCCAGATTTCAGCAAGTTTAGCTAAAAAAACCCCAGGAATTTATCCTTCAGGAATTTTGGTTGAGACCTCCATTAGCCATGCCAACCCCCCTCGGGAAATTGAGTTAGATGTTTGTTACTAGACTATAAGTTAACTAAAATTGTATTTTACCTTCAAATTGATAGCTTTTGGGGAGAATGAAGGATGAGCTGTTGCCCAGAATGACAAGCAGAATGTCCAAAATACCACCCATTAATTGAGAAATCATCAAGACATTATCTTTACTTTACCAAAGGTGCGCTGTGCAAGATTGACAACCCTGAACAAAAATAAAGATCCACGTGAAGCATGTGTAAGTACCAGCAGCACGACAAGATTTCAGTCATAACACTACTGCTGCTTGGCAGATCAAGTTTTCAGGAATGAGATGCCCCAGTCTTTTGTACTGTAAGCGACTCTATTCAGCACACTGAGTCACCAAATTTACCTCATGGAAAGTGAAGAACTTGCACTTGTTTTCTTGGCTAAACTAGATTAAGAGAGCATTCAGAACCAGTTATGTTTTTTTCCCAAAGCTCTGCTATTCCCTGTATAACAAGAGATGACAATGGATGGAAGATAAGAACTACAAAATAAAATCTCAGCTTCTATCAATTTAACGGAGTTTTGCCTTTGTGTTCAGTGTTGCCAGGATTTCTCCCCAGCTTTATTCAGCAGCCAGAGAATGGCAGGGAATTGGAGTCAGCTCAGCTTTAGGGGCAACCACATCATTTGACTCAGAATATTTTACCATTATTTTGCATTTAGGTAAATCCAGACTCATAATCACTTATTGTATTTCCCTGTAAGCTGATCTCTTTCAACTCTATTCTTTCCCTTTTTCTCTCACTGGCAGAAGCTCTTTTAAGGAACAGAAGAATTGTTGCTTTGTGGAATCAAACTCCAGAGTGTTGCATGCTGTAGAGCTGTCTCCATGCCAGGAACTCCAGACATCCTGGGCAAGCACTGTAGTAGTTTTGGGAGATAACTGGAGAATACAAAATAAAATTGTCACAACACATTTCACAGAATTTTATAAACAAACAATTTCAGAAATTTCTCTCTCTTCTTCCTCTAATATTTCCCTAGTTTTCACCCTTAAACATATAATTTGTAGATACAGAATTTTTTTGTATGACATCTAAAAAAAAATAATTACAAATCAATTTTTCATTATTTGTACAGACTCCTTGGCTTTTGCAAGAGTTCAGACTCAAACAGCATAACATTTACAGAAATTGTTGGAGTGCCACCTATTGGAAATAGATGTACAAATGGAAAAACCTTGGTTAACCGAATAAAATAATTATTTATTACCCAAATGTTGGTTTAACTAGATCAAGTTAAGAGGCTTTTAAATGCTTATAAATCAAGTTCCTTTCATAATTATGGTTAAATTTAGATCAGCTTTTAATGTAAAAAAAAAAAAAAAAACAACCTCTCTAAAAAGCAAAACACTAGAAAGTGGCAAAGATTTATATCCCTGGACTATA
Source organism: Melospiza melodia melodia (assembly GCF_035770615.1). Taxonomy (NCBI): domain Eukaryota; kingdom Metazoa; phylum Chordata; class Aves; order Passeriformes; family Passerellidae; genus Melospiza; species Melospiza melodia. Next base: position 56,681,105 of record NC_086226.1, on the reverse strand, counting down.
AAATAGCAAACACCAGAGCAGAATTGCAAGAATAATCACCTGCCTAAAATCTGACTCATTTTATTAAGCTGTATACCCATGGCTAGTGTAAATTGTTTCACATCAGATCCTGGTTTTCACTCTGCAGAAATATATGTAATCTTTAGGCTCACATAGTTCTGCTGTGGTTTAGACTCTGAATATAAATTATTGATTTTCCCTATGGAAAACTGTCACCTTGAGATAAAACAGCTCTGACCTCCCATGGAGAACATACAAATCAGTCTGGGACAGTACAAGCAGTTTTAATAGAAAGATTTTCAGCAGTCATTTCTGTTCAGAAGACACTTGTTAGTGTTCAGAAACACATAATCATGGGGGATTATATGCGGTGCTTTTCATTAAGAGCTCTGGGAATCGGGGTATATTCAACCCAAATCTGACTCCGACCATACATCCGAAATGATCATGTTTTATACTCTATTGTTACATAACTTTCATGTTAATTATTAAACTTATATTGTTCTATTGTATACATAAATTTAGCCCCTCTCTGAATTTCCAACATAGTTTCTCACTATTCTTCTTATGGTTATATAATAATTACATTTAATTACTAAACAATCATCACATCTAACAATTATATAATTTATCATACTGCTTACGCAGGTGCAGTTGATCTGGGAAAGCACAAAGACTAACATTTTAGATTCTATCTTTAACTTTTTCCAGGGTTCCACTATCATTCTTCCCCCTTTGAAAGCATTTTCACTTCACTGTAGGTGTAAATGTTTTCACTTGATACAGTCCTTTATTCCTCAGTTCGTACTTGGTTCTTCAAATCCAGGGTTGATGTAAATGTTGTCGTGGATGCTGTTATGAACTGGAGAGCCAGAAGATGGTGGGCGTGGATCTCGTGTTAGTGCCTTTATTATCCTCTGGTTCCAGGATGTTTTCTTCTGTATCTCTCCCTTTAAGATGCTGTAAACTAACCAAATTGCTAAGAATACAATTACTAAGATTATCACACTCTCAATGATAGATTTAATCCATTAACTCATCTAATTCCACCCTAATCCTTTAAAGATTTTTCCTAACCAGCTTGTAGCCAAATCCTTTTGCTCTTCTTGTGCTTCATGATCTATTTGTTTCAACTGATGGATGTCATATTCTACATCTGCAGTTACATTTGGGATATGAACGCAGCAACGATCAACTTGTCCCTTTAAAAATCCACATAGTCCATGCTCTTTCAGGAGTAACATATCTAGGGCCAATCGATTTTGTAAAGTCATTTTTGTGGTGCCTTGTAATTGTATATTTAATTCTTTAAATCCTTCCCGGGTGAGTCTTGCCAGTCTACCTACCTGAGATGTTTGTACAGCATCTCTCTGCTCTTATAATTTGCTCTAGGACCAAGCAATGACTCTAGGGCCCATCCAAATTTCACTCCACTAGAGGGTTCTTGCCAAGTGTCATCTGGATTTTCATTGTCTAGAACTTCTCGTCTTGCTCTTATCTGCAGAAGTTCATGTTTTCCATTAAATGGGGACTTTTTCCAAATTGGACATAAGGTTGGGAGGCCTAAAGTAATCTCCTTTACTTTCCCATCTACCCATCTATAGGCAGATGTGTTGTCCAGGTACCATCACTTGCTGCCCAAACAAATTGTCCTGGACCTCGGATTGTAATCCTGGTACACCCTATAATTACTTTATAATTCACTCTGCCTTGTTTATGTTTGATCCCTCTGCAAGCACAACCAATTTGTAGGGCTATTGCCAGGGGTGGCATCTGTTTTATCTCTTCATCATCTGAAGTGCAGTCGTAAGTTTTATTACATGCCCACCAACTTACTTTGTCTGCCCTCGTTCTGCTACTAGTGTCAGCGTTCATTATTGCTGGATCTGTTTCATTCTCGGGGCCTTCCCACTTAATACACCAAGGGGTGTTTGCCATATATTGGAATCTTTGAAGAATACTCACAGACCACGCGCTGTCCCAAGGTTCTATCTGATCTTTCTTATCCTTGGCCTCACATTCCCATACCAGAGTTGTTTCTGTAACTTGCCTCGATTCGGATACCGGTTTACATGTAATTGTTTTGTTCTTTTGTATTTCAGGTAGTTTTGATGTTATGATTCCCCAATTTACTGGGTCTCCTGCTGCCTTTGGTATTGGCAGACAGGCAGTTATTCGGCTGGTGTTTTGCATTTTGGCAAAATCTTTGACTAATCCGATCATTACATTCTCAGCCCGAACTGCATTAGAGACCTTTATCACCTGTGTTTCCGTTTGTACCTCTCTCTTCATTCTAGAATGAAGAGTGGTTGGTTGATCATTTTGCATTCCACATCCCAAAGATATTAATAACCATAACATTCGCACAATTACTAATAGCATTCTGAAAGCAATTAAACACGTCTTATCTGCAGGCTTTGTTCATTCCAGAGTTTATACAGTCTGTGATCTAGGATGGACTTTCTTCACTCGGGTATAGTGGATCCAGGGTTCCACGCCGGCTACTTTGACTGCTGTAAAGGTGGTCAGTAGTACCTGATGGAGTCCACTCCACTTTTCTTTCAGCAGTTCCTTGTTCCAGTTCTTGATGCACACCTCGTCTCCTGGATGTACGTTATGAACGGGGTTCTCGAGAGTCAGTGGTCTATTCCACATGAGGATACTCCGGAGCCGAGCTAAAGTTTTCCCAAGAGACAGAACATAATTATACACTTCCTGCTTTCCTGTGACATGTACATTAGGGTTAGGCTCAGGAGATTCATATGGTTTCCCATACAATATCTCATAAGGACTGACTGACATCCCACTCCTAGGCTTTATCCGAATCCTCAACAGTGCTATTGGCAAAGCCTGGGGCCACTGCAATTTGGCTTCTTGGCATATTTTACTGATTTGCCTTTTTAGTGTCTTATTCATCCTCTCTACCTGTCCACTTGACTGGGGTCTCCATGGTGTGTGGAGGTCCCAATTTATCCCCAGCAATATACTTACCTCTCTTACTACTGTAGCTATGAAATGGGGTCCCCTATCTGATGATACCCCTAAGGGTATCCCGAATCTGGGAATAATCTCCTGTAGTAACCACTTAACTGTTTCTTTTGCTTGGTTCGTGCGACAGGGAAGGACTTCTGGCCACCCAGAGAATGTGTTAACCTCCACTAACAGGTATTTGTATCCTCGAGTCCTTGGTAGTTCTACAAAATCTACCTGCCAATAGTCTCCTGGCTCTATTTCTATCCGAATTCTTCCTAACTGTGCCTGTCACCTGGCCACTGGGTTGTTTTTCAAGCAGATATCACATTTTGACATTACTGATTTTGCCATTGTTAACATCCGTACTGAAATTAAACTCTGCTTTAGCAATTTTACCAATGCCTCTGCTCCCCAGTGACATTCGTTATGTTTAATTTGTAGAACTTCTCTCATTATCAAGGGGGGTACCACTATTTGTCCTTGTGGAGTTACATACCATCCCTCTGAATTCTTTTGTGCATTTAGCAAACGTGCCAGTCTCGCATCTTCTGCTGAATATTTTGGTTTTGGAGGCAAATTGAGTTGGGATACATTAAGCTTCAAAGGTATCAATGCCGTTGTTGTTTGTACCTCTCGAGCAACCTGTCGGGCTGCCCAGTCTGCCTTTCGATTTCCCTCACAGATTTTGGAGTTTCCTGATTGGTGTGCTTTGCAGTGTATGATTGCCACTTGTTCAGGTTTTTGTACTAACTTTATCAATTGCAGGACTGCATCCTGATGTTTAATGTGCGTACCCCGAGAAGATAACAGTCCTCTTTCTTTCCACAGTGCTCCGTGTACATGCACCACTCCAAAAGCATATTTTGAGTCAGTCCAGATATTTACCTTTTTCCCTTCACTTAATTCTAGTGCCCTGGTTAAAGCAACCAGTTCTGCCTTCTGGGCAGATGTATTTGGTGGTAATGCCTTTGCCTCCACTACTGTATTGACTGTTGTTACCGCATATCCAGAGTATCTGATTCCATTTTCCACAAAGCTGCTCCCATCTGTAAACAGCTCCCACTCCGGCTGCTCTAGTGGGACGTCTTTCAGGTCTTCTCTTGCTGAATAGGTGTACTCTCTTACTTCTACACAGTCGTGTTCTAATGGGCCTTCTTCAGTTGTGGTACCTAGGAACAAAGCTGGATTCAAAAGGTTAGTTGTTTTTAATGTGACATCATCCTGCTCAGTCAGGACTACCTGGAATTTCATCATCCTGCTGGGAGACAGTCAATGGCCCCCCTTTTGTTCTAAGACAGTGGTTACCATGTATGGTACATAGACATCTATGTGCCTTCCCATAGTAAGTTTCCTGGCTTCTTGTATCAGGATCACAGTAGCTGCGACTGCCCGCAGACATGGGGGCCAACCGGCACTTATGTTGTCGAGTTGTTTGGAAAAGTAGCCCAGCGGCCTTTTCCATCTTCTCAGATGTTGGGTCAGGACTCCTAGTGCTAGGCGCAGCCTTTCATGTACAAACAGCTGAAAATCTTTAGACAAATCAGGTAACCCTAATGCTGGAGCAGTTGTCAGTGCTTCCTTTAATTTTAGGAAGGCTTCTTTCTGTGGTTTGCCCCAGGTGAATGGCTGCGTCTTCTGAGCTTCATACAGGGGTTTCGCAATCAGTCCACAGTCCATGATCCACAGGCGACACCATCCTGCCATCCCGAGGAAGACTCGCAGCTCATGTAAATTCTGGGGCTCTGGAATAGCACAAATAGCTTGGATACGATTAGTACCTAGTTTTCGTTGCCCTTGTGAAATTTCACATCCCAGGTAAATCACAGTCTGTTGTGCGATTTGCGCCTTTCCTCTGGATACTTTATAGCCTCCCATCCCCAGTGAATTTAAAACCTCACTGGTTACCTTTATACAGGTTGCTCTTTCTTCTGTAGCTATTAGTATATCATCAACATACTGCAACAATAAGTATTGGTCTCTTGGTACTTGCCCATTTTCAGTCCAAATTTCCAGTTCCTTTGCCAGTTGGTTTCCGAATAGGGTCGGCGAGTTCTTGTAGCCTTGTGGGAGTCGTGTCCAGGTGAGCTGGGTCTTTCTTCCGTTCCCTGGGTTTTCCCACTCAAAGGCAAACAGTTTCCTACTTTCTTTGTCAAGGGGGATGCAGAAAAAGGCATCTTTTAAATCAATTACAGTAAACCATTTATATATCTCCTTTACGGATGTTAGCAATATATAAGGATTTGTTACCACTGGATAAATGTCCTTTGTTATTTTATTTATTGCTCTCAAATCCTGCACTAATCTATACTCACCATTTGACTTCTTTACTGGAAATATTGGTGTATTAAATTCTGATTCACATTCTTCTAAAATTCGGTATTTCAAGAATTTCTCAATAATCTTTACTATTCCTTGCCGTGCTTCTGGTTTTATGGGATATTGTTTGACTTGTACAGCCCTTGCCCCTTCTTTTAACACTACATGCACTGGTTGTGCCAATTTAGATTTCCCTGGTATATCAGTCTCCCATACAGAAGGAATCACTCCATCTTCTACCTCCCTAGGGATAGAGGGAACAGGTTTTTCTTTGATCATTAATATCTGTCCCATCTTTGATTCAGGTATTTTCATTATAAGCTCTCCATTTTCAAAGGTTATTACCGCATCAAGTTTTGCTAGCAAATCTCTCCCTAAAAGCAGAATTGGACACTCAGGTACATATAAAAATTCGTGTGTTATAACCTTGTTTCCAAAACACAAATCTAGGGGTTGCAGGAAAGGCCGTTTTTCCTCTTTCCCTGTAGCGCCGACTATTGTCGTTTACTTGTCCCCAATTTGTCCTGGCAAATCATTCGATACAGAAAAAGTAGCTCCCGTATCTATTAGAAATCTGACCTCTTTAGGCCCTAACTGTATATTTACAACAGGTTCCTTAACTTGTTCTACCGGTTCTACGTCTAGTCAGCTGGTATACTCCCCCAGGACCATCTCCCTGGTAGCCTGCTGGAATTGATTGCCCTGGTCAAATTGGTTATTCAAACTTGGGCAATTTCACTTCCAATGCCCCTCCTGCTTACAATACGCACATTGATTCAGGCTTAACCCCTGGGTAACTGGTCTCCCACTCCGACCATTCCTGTTGCACCCCCTGAAATTTGGGTTCCCCCTCCCCTGTATTACTACCTAAAGATTCTGTTGCTGCCTTTTACTAGCTTCTTTTTCCCGATTGTTGTATATCTTCCAAGCGACCTCGAGTAATTTATCCAAATTCCTTAATTCTTCCCCTTCTAATTTTTGCAATTTTCTACGAATGTCATCCTGTGATTGACCCAAGAATATGAGAGCGAGCTGAACCATTGCTTGCTCTGTATCCATTTGAAGGTCTGTTTATTTCCTTGCTACCTCCTTAAGCCTCTCCAAAAACGCAGTGGGAGATTCCTTCTTTTCCTGTCAAACCTCATATAGTTTGGACCAATTTATAGTTTTGGGCACAGCATTCTGAACTCCTATTTGGATCCACTCTTGGTATTTCCGTAATCTCCTCATATCGCACAATAAATTAGGGTCCCAATTTGGATGCCAATTGGGAAATTCACATCTAAATTCCCTGTTACCAGCCCATTTCTAATATCTTCTCTTGTCCTCTCTTTGGCTGCCTTAAGTACCATTTCTTTTTCAGTAGAATCCATCAGAGTATCTAATATTACTTGTACGTCATCCCAGTCAGGATTTTGAGTTTTCATAACCATTTTTACTACGCGTGCCACTTTATCAGGATTTTCTCTATAAGTTCCGGCTGACTGTTTCCAAATTACTAAGTCTGCCAGGGAAAAAGACACTTTTACAAATACTGGCCCTTCCACTCCGACACCTTGTTGCAAGGGGGCAATCACAGTCCGTTTTTGTTTCCTTATGCCATCTCTATGCACAATTGGAGCAAGCTTTGCCCGACCCCGGGTTCTATGAGCTATTGGTGTCACTGATTCATTACCATTGCTATCTTTTTCACTCGCATACCTCTTTCCCCTTTCTATCAGTTAGGTTTTGCTCATCTTCCGAGGAAGAGGGTTCGGGTGATGATGGGAGAGGAGGATAAAGAGGGAAAAGTGTACTAGATGAGACAGGCTCAGGGGTAGGTGGGTGAGGAGCAGGTAGTGGGATAGGGACAGATGAAACAGGTGGGATAGGGTTAGGTTCTCTTGTTCCTATTGGAGCTACTTGTAAATCAATATCTGTATAATTTTCCCTACTCAAGCTTTCTCTTAACGCCAAGTGTTCTAAACAACGTTCCTCACAAACCCCACACTTTGCAGATGTTTTAACCATTAATAATCCACATTCATTCTGCCATTCAGGCTTTCCCCGTAAGTAGAAAAACAGATCAACATATGGGACTTCATGCCATTTTCCTTCTTGTTTACAAAACGACATTAACTGCAAAATAGTGTTATATTGCAGAGTACTGTATTTTGGCCATTTTTCACCGTTCTCCAAGGCGTATTCTGGCCACCATGAATTACAATAATCAATCAACTTAGTTTTACGTAATCCTTCCCCAAAGTTACCTTGTTTCCAATGTGCTAATAAGCACCCCAAAGGAGAATTTTGCGGGATAGGGGTGTTACTGCCCAAAATCCCTTTAAGTTTCTCCATTTCAAAAATACCACAAATGCCGAACCCACAACGCTTTCGCAATTGTCTTACAGAACGGCGCCTAGGCTTACACCAACAGGAATTCCTTTAGCCCAACCAAGCGTATTTTGCTGCGTCTTATTGGCAGGCATCCAAACCAAAGTAGAAAGCACCTTACCTTTCTCCCGGGGACGTTTGTGAGCAGCAGAAGCAGTCGCGGCCGATGGGCTCCCCGAGAATCCCTCGGTGCCGGCTGGAGCGTGATCGAGTCGCGAACTCGCTCAGCAGCACTCACAAGGGTCCCATCTTCGGGTCACCAAAATGTTAGCGTTCAAAAACACATAATCATGGGGGATTATATGCGGTGCTTTTCATTAAGAGCTCTGGGAATCGGGGTATATTCAACCCAAATCTGACTCCAACCATACATCAGAAATGATCATGTTTTATACTCTATCATTACATAACTTTCATGTTAATTATTAAACTTATATTGTTCTATTGTATACATAAATTTAGCCCCTCTCTGAATTTCCAACATAGTTTCTCACTATTCTTCTTATGGTTATATAATAATTACATTTAATTACTAAACAATCATCACATCTAACAATTATATAATTTATCATACTGCTTACGCAGGTGCAGTTGATCTGGGAAAGCACAAAGACTAACATTTTAGATTCTATCTTTAGCTTTTTCCAGGGTTCCACTATCACACTCAGGCAATGACATAAGTGACTTCTCTCTGTCTCCCATGACCAGATAAATTTATGGATTTATCCTCACTATTTTCTGTGCAATATCTTCAGCATTTCTATTAAGGGAAAGCATGCTGATTTACACTTAAAATTAAAAGAAACTACTCAAATACAGAAAACAACTGAAAAAATTGGCCTAGTTTTGAACCTTGAACTTGATCCTTAAGCTGTCTGCCCTGACTCCTCCTTTATCACTGACCAAGCAGCAGACTGGGAGGGCCATTGCCTGAAGAGCATCACTACTGAAATCCTAACACATCCATTTAATTTCCTCATCTTTACTACTGCAGCTTCCTCCTCTGTGGCTTTATGAGCTTTCACACTAAAAGAAGTAAAGTGTTGCCCAGCTCTTTTCTGTCCAAACATCCCAGCCTTAATCTCAGAGTCACACTATTCCTCTTACAAGTTCTTCTGTTAATTAGCACTGACCCCTGACCAGCTCATGACAGCTTGTGTAGCAGCTCTTTTCATGGTTATGATTAAGAGAGCTACATAAACACAGAGTGGTAGCTTTTGTAGATTGCTCCAGGAAAAAAACAAAACAGAAAAAACTGCAGTTAATTATACATGTTAGCATAGAGTAGAAAAAGAAATAAAAGAGTGACATGGCACAAAAACAAAGTAAAGCAAAAGGCACTGGATATGGGCTATTTCATACACTTAATCCTCAGAATTATTCCAGCAGCCAGATTTTCAGTTTGCTTAGTTGTCCATGGTGGCATAAAATTTTCAACTCAAATTTTGGACTTAGTAGTATTTCATAATGTGTTTACAAAAATGAATTACTAAAACACATGCTCTTTACTTTTTTACTTGCAATAAAGGCTAAAAACACCATTTCTATTTATGCTGCTTATAAATCAGTGTATATATATATAGAGATAGATGTATGTATATTCACATACATATACTGACAGTGTATAAATAGACAGGATCACTTTCAAAAATAGTCTGTCTCACCTTGATTTTTAGTAGATGTCTGATACATAATTTCTTTCTTTACTACCATTTATTCTTTTCCTCGTAGCTTACATCATTCTATGAGTGAACACATTTTTATTCCTTGGTTTTATCTCTTCCTCCAGATCCCACAGAGTATGCTCCAGGCTTCTCTGTGGTTTATAAAAGACTTTTTCTCCTATAGCTTTCTCTTGAAACTTCAATCATTCTCTGCTTCCTCTTGAGGCATGCCCTCACATGTAGCTTCCCTCCTTTAACAATCTTATTTTATTCTTCTGGGGACATATTTACAACAAAAGTTTAGGGGCATCAGAAGTAACATTTCTTTGGTGCAACAGCTGTAGACCCACATCTGATAATAATGACATGTCTCCTATGCCCACTGTAGTATCTGCACTTACATTGCTTACTAAGAAGAAGGAAATGTGAGGAGAATAAAAACACCACAAAACTCTCAGTGATTTCACCAGGCCTGCTTCAGGTTTTGTGCCATATTTCTGACTTAAATGACTATGCCATAAGCATTTTAAGTGAGAACTAGTAAGGGTAAGCGCAGCAGCAACTGTCTGGTGTTAACAAAAGGCTTGGAAATCTAGTCTGCAACCAGATTTTTGTGAGTAGAGATCCTAGCCTCCTCCTAGTCTTCTGTTTTCTTCCAACAGAATTTTTTCCTTGCAAATCTAGCCATAGGTGTAGATGAACCTGGGTTTGTTCCCCACTTGGTGTCTTTCAGACTGGCAGTGAAGACCTAGCCATGAAGTCACATTATTCTAAAGATATATATACTTAAAACCCAATTTCAGTAGATTACTAAAATGTTTGGTGAGGGAAGGGAAAAGAGTCTGCTGATTTTCTTTCTGCTGGACTGTGTGAAATGTAAGTTAAGTGATGCTAATCTCTGTGTTGTTTAGATACTAGGACTCACACAAATGGGAAAAGAGAATTTAATATTTTAAATTTTATTCATAGTCTGGAAGAAATTGCAATGTCAACATGATCTTCAATTGTAGATAGCATATCCCAGCCACCTCTGACAAATTGCTCAGAAGATTTTCTGAATGTGTTTTGGACTAGTACAAAAACAGGAGTTCAGCTGTGCCTATCAGCTAAAAGCAGCAAAGGTGAATTTAGGAGTTGCTGGCTAGATTATACAAGAATTCTCTGCAGGTGATATGGCAGCTGTAGATAGAAACTAAATTAATAAACATATTTTTCATAAACAATTTACATAGCTGAATGAAATTAAAAAAAAAAAAACAAACATCTTTACTCTCACCAGCCACAAAAAAAACCCGAAAACGAAACAACAAAAAAAAAAAAACAACAAAAACAAAACAAAAAAAACAAAACAAAACAAAAAAAAAAAAAAAAAAACCAAAAAAAAACCAAAAAACATAAGAGCCTCAAACCACAAAAAACAAACAACACACACAACCACACACCAAAAAAAAAAAAAAACACACACAAAAAAACTTAAGCTAACCTACTGTAAGGCCTAAAGGCTTCTTCACTTGTTTGAGGATAGTAATGCTCATTCATTTTAACCTGAATAGGCATACTAAATGAATGATGGGATTTATAATTTCCACACAATGGATCTCTCCCTTGTGATATAAATATCTGTAAAAAGCTCCCATGAGGTACGGCAAAAGACGCCTTTAACCTTTGCATACATAATTTCAGATCAGCTTAGCATCATTTTTCTGAGAATGAAACCATATGTCACCTGATGGCTCAGGGGACACACTGGCATATGGAGCCCTTCATGCTTTAAACGCCGGCTTGAATGCAGCCCAGGTCTGTAACAACCAGCACTGCTCTGTCTGGAGGCTGTTGGGTAATCTGTGTGAGATGAGTTGGCCATCTCAGATCAGACCCTACAGCAAAGTTGTCCACCAGAACGTGACCACTGCAGCTGCTCAAACTTGCCCTTCTGTCAGTGCTATCAGCAAGTCAGCCAAAGATTAAATCAGCACTGTACATACATGAGCGTTCACTCGGCAGAAATCAGTCTCCCAAGCCAGGAAACTGAGAGTGGACATGCAGGGCACTGCCTTGGAGAAGGTCCTTTCCTCAGCCAGCCATCTCCAGCTCCTCTGAGTTAGTGTTGCAACGCTCGCTCCAAGCTCTTCCTCCATCCAGATTTAACCCATCAGGTAGATCAGCTTTTAACACCTGCATTAATGTTCTACACATTGATGGTAGATCCTTAGTTAATACTCTGCTGTCCTAAGTCAGGATTCACATCCATGAGAAAGCTTTTGAAAAGGAGAATGCAGAATTAAACAGTGTCATTATGATGAGAGGTTCAAGCATGGAATAATTTCATGAAATTAAATAATTTTAATGAGGAAAAATACCATATGGTAACAAACAGCTCTCTTTGAAATGCATCCAATATTAAATGCATCCAATACTATAAAATAATTAAATAATAATGTAAACACATGCATTGCAGTAGAGAATACTGAGGGACTAAGAAACAGAAAGTTTAAGGCTCCTCAGAAAATATTACCAGGGAGCACGTTCATAATTTTTAACAGAAGGGATTTTTGTCAATATTAAATGTGTGTTTTCTCTTTGCAGTGCTGAAAATATTGTACATCCATATTACCGGTTCTCAGTTAGGCTTCCAAAACTATAATTTTGGTTTTAGTTCCTACTGGAAAATCTATGAAGGCAGACATTTTAGTGCATAGCATGACACTGATGTACAGCTGAGAAATTCAACCAGGCAAATTAACTGATAAAGCAGTTCTTCATGCACCTGTGGGATCTGTATCACAAAGGGGGCTGTAGGTGTTTACAAATAAAACAGAAACTGGGAGGTGATTTTAAGAACAGATCTGATCAGATTCTGATTATTTATGATCAGATTCTATTCCATGTATTTCCAGGTAACAAAAGAATTTACATGAAAGCATTAGTGTTAACAAATACTTAGTTCATTGATATAACAGCTCATGTATACCTGTTTACATGGGCTTTTCTTCTTTTTTCTGGTACCAGATCTCTTGATGTTTTTTACCATTGCAACTTTGTTAAATAAATACACATATGACAGAAAGCAGCATACACACTTTACAGTTTTGGGGGCTTTTTTGCATTTGCAAATTATATTATTATTTCAGAAAAGGCACCTATTATGTCAAGCACTATCCAGCTATCTAAGAATTCATACCCAGCTACAGAAGAGAGGTTGATCTGATAATGCCCAGCTGTTGATACAAATTCTAGGCATGTTTTCTGCCAAGGTATTTGATTTCAGATTACTTATACAACTGTAGTATGTTCATGTAATATGTATTGCATTTACTTTTTCCTTTTCAAATGTTAACTTTTGTCTTGTATTTCCATCAAATATGGAGTTCAGATTTTTAAAGGTTTTTGCAAATGGAGTATGAACTACAGTTTCTTCCACTTCTATCTGCATTATCTGGATAACAAGGTGTTCTCTTAGTTACAGAAAATGTAAAGGGCAGTTTAAAGCCCTTTAAAAGATATGTGCATGGATTAATTTAAGACTTACTAAAAGAAGATTAATAACAGTATGTCCATTTCTTATTACCCCACAATATGGAATTTCAGCAAAACAATACCTTTTAACACTAAGTTGGGTTGAGCACAATAAGAGTACACATTTTTCCACAGGTACAGTAATGATGATGAAACATGAAAAACAGACATTTGTCTCAGTAGGCTAAAGAGCCTATATGAGCATCAGAAACAGAAGATGTGTGATGTGATCAATTTTGGCATGAAGAACTGGGATTTTTCAGCTACATGAAGTAAAATGTAATCAACATAGAGGCTGACATTTGTGTTGGAGAGTTGGTTCGTACCTTCTGTTGCATCTATTTTGTATTTGACTATTTTTTCTTTCCTACTTTAAAATTTAAAAAAAATCTCAGCAGTTAGGTAAATGGTAGATAAAATGCATATATCTATCTTTAATTAAATAATTCACAGAACTGAAAAAGAATAGCATGTCATCCCTTCCCCAAAGATGGGATGGTTAAGTATTCAGGTTGAGTCCTCATTAATGGTCAGGCTCAAGCACAAATTGTGCTTGAGGTATCTTTTCTCTGACAGGAGCCTTACTATATCATGATGTAACATACCTGTCCCTTTTCCCGAACCTTTAGCAGGAGGACTCTTTTTTTTGTTTCCCTTGGACTAGAAAAATTCAACAATTTAACTATCATTTTAAACCTTTCTCGCATGAGACCCACACACAGGCAGCAAAGAGTGGTGGAAGAGAACCTGGGAAGATATCCTGGGTAAAGATCAGACAGATGGATGAGCCTGATGAGACGCCTAACTGCTTAGCTGGGGACACTTAATGCCTTGCTAGGAAGGTCCCTGTGGGACAGCAAGCTCGAGTGACCAGAGTGCCCTGACAGTAACGAGGCCAGGACAGCCCTAGACTGTGCAAGCCAGAGGTAACTCAACCGCTTGAGGGCTGCCATTCTTTCTCTTGGTGCTTGTTAAGCCACAACTGCAATACTTCATCCTGTTTTTCAGCTCAAGAAGAGCACTGAAGAACTGGGGAGAGCCCAACAAAGATACACCAAGTTGATTAGAGGACTGATGAATATGATACACAAAAAAATGCTGAAGAAATGTTATGTCCTCAGACTAGAAGAGAGGGAGCTGAGCAGAGACTTTATGAAGTATTCCAGTAGCTAACAGGCAGGTGCAGAGATGAAATTACTCTCTGCATAGGAATGCACAGGTGCCAGAACACCCAAGACACACAAGGTGCTTCAGGAGAAATTCCATCTGGATATAGCAAAAACAATACTTCATATGAGGACACAGTCCTGGGCAACCTGTTTGAGAGAGGGAGCTGGGCCAGATGGCCTCCAGAAGTCCCATCTTGTCCCCGCTATTCTTTGATTCACGAAATCATGGAAGTGGTGGAATCTTCCTTGCTGGAGACACTGAAAACTCATCTTGACACTGCCCTACCTAGTCTAATCCAGAGTCTCATTTTCAATAGAAAATTGGATACGGTGATTTCCAAGGATTCCTTGCAATATAAACTTTTATGTCATTTCTGTAACATGGAATACAACGTATCTATTTATTTATATTTTTTATTTCCTTGCCACCATATTAGAACAAAAGAAAAGAAAAAGTTATCTGAAGCAAAAATTTCAGGGGCAAAAAGCATAATAAACCAGTGGGTTTGGAACTGTTCAGATCTATTACTCAGTTCAGCATAGACCTGTGTCTGTGCAGCTGCTACCCTGCCTCACAACAGTCCAGAGGCTTCTTTTCCTGCTATGGGCTAGACACCAAACCACATAGCAGATTGCTGCCATCACGGAGACTGTGGCTGAAGTCTGGTCAGAACAGAAATAAGAAAATCAGTTATGTTCAAACTATAAATTCGCATTGAAAAATTTAGAAATGTCAGTATATTTCAAAATCACTTTAAGTGCCTCCAAAAGTAAGAAAAAAAAAAACTAGTATCTACCTGTTTAGGCTTTCAGAGCTCTAAGAACTACATCCCTTTTTAAATAGGCATCCATTTCATTTTTGAAATGCACTTTTTATACTGATTGCTAGAAAGGGCAAAATCTATTATGGGAGTGCCACTGAGTAAAGAGTGAGCATACTCATTGCTTTCTGGGAGTTTGAAAAGGATGCTAGAAGAGGCTATTAATTTGTTTAGAATGCAATATCTGTTTAGATTGCAACCCTTGAGCAAAAACAATCACAAAGAGAATTGGCTACATTTTTGAAAATTATTACAGACTCTACCTTTTCAAAAAGCTTTAATCAGTGAATAGGGTTTCTTGCCTTCACCTCAAGGCTGTTGCCATTAAGAAACACCCTTTTATAGTATAAAGTTACCTATTTCCAGTACTTCCATAACCTCACATATTAGTGTGGTACTTGCTTCTCCTCTTTGACCAACCCTGAACTCAGTGTTGCATCCTTTTCCACATAGCAATATGATTTTTCTCCTGTGAGTACGAGAACCACATATGTTATTTCTTTTAGATTTCAAGTTTCCAGTCTGAGGAATAATCAAAAGAAATCACAGTTCTGACGTGATTTAGCATAAAGAGCTCGAAACTAGCTACAGTGCAACCCAGACAATTTATTTTCTCTCTCCTCTCTGCTATTACATCCAGAAATCCACTCTCATTTATTTTGTTGCTTCCATAATTTTGTTATTCATCACACTTTCTGGTAAGTTTTCCAGACTAAAGATAAACCCATATTAAACATTATTTGCTGTGAATGCTAACAGCTTGAAATACACCACTGATGTATACAGCTTGTTCCATCATTCTAAGTATGCCATAGATCAAGCTATCTACCTGTGATGGTGAGTATATTAAATCACTTGAAGTTCCATTTGCATGATCATCTTTCCAAACGCTCTTGCTGTGGTGCTGACTCAAGCGCTTTGAAAGGCACACTCGAAATTACTGTTTAAAAAAAAAAAAGTGAACATTGTCTCACTGAGTATGCAGGAAATTAAATGTGTTAGGACTTATCCATTTCAAATTAGATTCAGCACATAACTGTCTAACATGAGTGCACCTAGCCATAGTTTACATTTGTGTCTCCAGTAAGCTTTTTAATCAAAAGTAATTTAGTGCTAAGTGTATTGAAAAGCCTTTCATTAACCATCGATGGAACTTGATATATTCATATGCTGTGCAACATATGTTGCTGATGCAGTCATCTACCACATCTCCAATTTTAAATCAGTCTTTCAGTTTTGGGTGGATATTTATGCAAAGGAGAGGTGATCAGTCCTTGGATGATCTTCATGGCCCTCCTCTGGACTCACTCCCACAGCTCCATGTCCTCCCTGTGCTGGGAGCCCAGAGCTGGATGCAGGTTCCAGGTGGGCTCTCCCCAGAGCAGAGCAGAGCAGAGGGGCAGAATCCCCTCCCTCCCCTGCTGCCCACGCTGCTCTGGATGCAGCCCAGGACACGTTTGGCTCTCTGGGCTGCAGGCTCACAATGATGGTTTGTGAAGAGTTTCTCAACGACCAACACCCCGAGCTCCTTCTCTCAGGGCTCTCCCAAGACTTGTCCTTGTTGAACTTCATGAGATTTGCACAGACCCACCTTTCAAGGCTGTGAAGATCCCTCAGGATGACATCCCTTCTCTCCAGCATCAGGAGACTGCATTGCACAGCTTGGTATCTTCAGCAAAATTGCTGGAGCTGCACTCCATCCCACCACCCCCATACTGACAAAGATGGTAAACAGGTGTTATTCACAAACATCTCTTATAGTTCCCACGTTCTCCTGCTTGTCAGCTGTGCACTTTTTAAAAAACCCGCTTAGATGCCTTGTATTTCTGTTACCCACCCTCAGACTGAAAAAGCCCTGAACAAAATACGACAAAAAACCACAAAGAAATGAACAAAAAAAAATCAACCCAATTTTGCCTAGTTGGGTTTAAGTCCTTCAGATCAAATTTCTCAGACTGTAGGACTGATATGCTACTGGGTTTCTATTGAGGTTGTTTTAACTTCACTGAAGTCAAAATTTCAACTTCTGTTTATACAGCAAGAATCAAGAAGTGTCGCTTTAGGTTTGCATGACCCAAAGAATGTCAGGAAATGAGAATCATATTGCCAGTCTCATAGCAGTATGCAAATCACTTGTGTTACCAGTCAGATAGAAGCATGGATAAATAGGCATATTACTTTGGTGGCTCAGATAACTCCACAAGACCATGTGTTACCTCACACATTTATGGTAACAAAAGATGCATTTTTGAAGTGTTTTTGAGAAAGTGCTGAGTGTTTTCAGCAAATTGAAAATTAATGTGTTTCGATATATTAAAAAATTCCTAGGTATTTTCTAAAGACAGGCTATAATGAGGCAGGCCAGCCAAGTTGTGTGAAGAGTTTCTTACTTGACTAAAATAAGAACAGTAAGAACTGTGCAGATACTCTAGTGGAGAAAATGAGTAGACTTTTGTCAATTTAGGAGACTAGGAGGGTAAAAGAAGAGACAAGCAGCCCATCAGCATTGAAAGTGCATTTCCATATATCCTGAGGAAACCAATACAGGTAAACAAGCATCTCCCAAAAGAGTTGCATCATTGCTAAAATCATATAATTTCATGTGTGGCTTCATTTCCTCAGTACTGGCCTTGCATCTCCCTCAAAAGTTTAAATTGAGGAAAAGAAATTGAATTTTTTCACTCTGTTTTCATCACCACCGCTATGAAGGACAAAAACTTGCTTTTACATACTTTTGCTATGTGCCCATATCTCTGTCTGTTTCTGCCAGTCTCTTTCCCTTTAGCAATATTTGAACTTTATGTTCAATTTCAGCCAAATAAGACAAAGGAGTCTCAAAGGAAGTTTCTTGGAAATAGGCAGGCAAGGAAAAGAGAGAGGCCGCATTAGCAACCCAAAGATGGAGAGGCTAAGGCATGCATTCTGACATTATTAATCACCTGAGATAGCCCCAGAAAGAGAAACTTGGTGTTCCCCAGCAGTCTCTGAATATTCCAACTGCCAGCCAAGATGAGATTGGAGCTCATACCTATTAGACCCCATAAGGCACAGTCATCCACTGGGAACTAGGTCTTAATAGCATTGTGGTTTCTGGAGGAGCTGTTTTTCTCTCCCCCTCTCCCTCACAGTCATGCTCCCTCTTTTTTCATTGTCTCAAAAATGAGCTTCATTTTTTGTGCATCTGTGATGAACTGTTAAAAGTGTGCTAAAACAGCCTCCATGGCTGTCTGTCACCCTGATTCCACTTTGCTTCTGTGGTGAAATGCAGCCTCTGAGCCTTCTGCTCCCCATACATTACTGCACCCAGCCCCTGGGACCAACAGCCTCTGCTTATCCATTACTTCATGCAAAGAAGGAAGGCACTAGAGCCCAGCAGTAATAAAAGGGCAAGGATTACCTTCTGTGCTGGCTTGAAGGGAGTTTTCCCTGTCTTTCATCACTAGGAAAGTATTCTCTGCCTACCTCCTTTGACAAGAGAACTTCCTTCTTGCTCACTTGTTTGCCCCACAAAGACATTCCTAATCTGTAAGGGACTGACTGGTCATTTACAATTTTTGCGTGAGTCAGCATGCTCCCAAAAGCAATCTTGAACTAAGTTGAGTGGAGAAAGTCATATAAAGACAGGAACAATTAATTTGCAATGATTTCATATCTAAAAAGGGTGGTTTTTGAATTATGGATGGACATAATTAACTTGTATTTTGTATATAGAGTCATCTATCTCAATAAAATAATACTGTCTGATCAAAGACAAATTCTATGATATGGAATGTCTCAGGGAAAGAAAACATATATTTTACAAAGCAATTCTATTTTTGCACATTAATCCAGCAACATTAAAACAATGCACAATGATTTTAATTTAAGCAAAATAATCAAAACTATTTAATTAAATCGAGGTTTTGTCATATGGAACTTTTAAATATTTTATTCCATCAGCAAAATCTGCTGAGGCGTGTGGAAGATCTCTGTATCTAAAGCAGATGGAAACAGATTCTGGGTACACATTGCCATCTTGTGGAGCCCTCCCTGACAGAGCATGCTGCAGAAACCTGAAGGTTTGCTTTACTCAAGAACCACTCCGTTTGGAGCTGGTATGGATGTTCAACATAAAAGAGTTTGCTAAGATGCATAAGCAGCAGATAGTCTTATACGCAGAATGTGCTGTCAGATAGAATGTTGCAGTTCAGGCCTGCTGAATCTCTTTTGGGAAGTAAGACAAAAAATCCTTCACTCTTAAAGCACTGCTTCAAAACAGAAGTAAAACAAATAAATGCACTTGTCTCTTCCATTTTACAAGAAGTGTATAACTGCTAAAGTGCTCTGTTTCACATTTAAGACCACACACAACAAGCAAGGGGACTGAACATTTATTGTGCTCAGAGAGGTGTATCCTTTAGGGCAGCTTTGAAGAACAGTGGGACAATGGGAAAATATCTAAAGCCCTCCTACTTAAGAGCTAGCAATTTGTAGACACAGACATGCCATTTTGTCAGCTTGATGAGTTTCCAAACAGGACATTTCTTTCAAAAAATGAGATATTTAGCAACAAGCTCAGATGAGTCAGGGAGTTCTTTGTGGAGGGATCAATCAATATCAAATAAAGCAATCCACAGAAATATGAGTCATATCACCATAATACAGAGGAAATAAAAGATCTAGCCCTTCTGGCTCTTACTCCATTAGTTGCCTTTTATTTGCTTGGTCTCTGTTTATTCTTGTCATTAAGAGTGATTTCCAGCTATTGTACTTCAATTTTAGTTTCTTTGGGTTTTTTCCTTTACAGTCAACTCAGAGATGAAGAAATGTTTTTGTCCTCCTGACACAATATTAAACAACCTCCAAACTGCAAACTCCCAATTTCTTTTCTCCCGAGTCAACTAGTGTTAGCTCTAAAGCCTTTTAACTGTGAAGTAAGAAAGCCCAGCACACCCTCTAGCAATATTACTATTAAATATATAAATTGGGACAGCCGGTAGACTACAGCTGTGCCAAAGACAGGAACAGTGTGAGAGACAGGAACAGTGTGAGAGATGGCGTGTTCTTCTGCACTTTTTTTTTGACAAAGGCTATCCTCACAGAGGTTTCATAATACTTAAATCAACAATTTGCTGAAAAGCTGGTGAAAGCTGAACCCCAAAAACAGTAACAATAATGGACAGCCAATCTGTGGTCAACATGACTGAGATGTGTGGTAGGACGAAAATCATCCCCACATGGAAATGAGACAAATGGATTGCTAGGCAGACAACATGGTTTGGCTGAGCAAGAAGATGTGGCTGCTGTGTGAAAAGAGCAAAGATAAATCCACCACACCTCAAAAGATAGCTTTGGAGTGATTCAGTGATACCTTCAAGATTAGGCAAAGATGAAGTCACCCACTTTTAATCAGTGCAACACAGAGTATGCACTGTTCAGCCTAGAGATTAAACAGAGTAATTGGTAGCTGTGGTCTTTTTTTGTAGACTACCACCAGTGAAAAGGATAAAAACAGTCCTTCTTTGCTGCAAGGTGATATCATCAGAGGTGATGTTATCAAGAAGGGATGTTACAGGTGTGTACAGCATGTACTGGTAAAAACAACAACAACAGTATCACTGTTCACTAAGCAGAAGGAAAACAGATTTGGACTGACATGAAGTTGTACTTGAGTATGGCTGTGAAGAAGAGTTTGCAGGCTGCATTTAATAACACCTACAATCAGTAAGTTCTTACTGAGTGTTGATTCAGTTGCTTTCATATAAGTAGAAAGGAGAAGAAGCATAAATAGAGATGCCAGAAGAACATGCTAGTAGTTACATGTACTTGATATATCAAGCATATTTAAATTTCAGCAAACTTCTAGGCAAAACTACACCCACTGATTGCAGTTCTGTATAGATCAACTGCATCTTGCATTCTATATTTCTATGAATTTAGTGTTTTATGCTCCAATGGTTATTGCAGTGGTTTTTTCATTTTTTGCCCAAAAGGAGGAAATAATATAATTGTTTTTTCCTTATATATCTTCTTTAAAATAATTGTTACTACCAAGCAGGATAGGCTCAATGAAATTAGGAAAAAATGTTCAGAATTGCATTCATATACGGGGTTGGCAAATAGGATCATTTAACAACCTACATTATGAACTGAGCAATTTTGTTAGCAGCTGCATCAAAAGAATAAATATACTGTCACATAATGTCAGTGATTCAGAATGAAGTGTTATAAATGTCAATTTTTACAAACTATGGTGGCAAATGTTAAAAAAAATATCTTGGGTTATTTTCCCAGTCACTGTATAAAGGTGATTCATTATATTCCCCTAATTCCAAAAGTTGTAACTATAAAGAATACATCTTTGGCACATTCACAATGCACCTCTTGCAACCACCATACATTATACTCATACAGTGAACTAGTTAACAATGACAGCTGGCACTAAAGTTTTCTCTCTAATTACAGCTGGTTCAGAAATGCTCTGATTCCAGATACTATGGAACATGAAATAGAGAATCTTACCTCATAAATGCTTTACTAGCATAATTTCTGCTGACAGTAGACATACAGGAACAAACAAAAAGCATTTATCCTACTAACGTTCTTGTGCATCTCAGTTTCCTTTGAATATAGCTCAGTATAAAGTTAACCCTGAGACTTCCATAGCTACAAGAACAATCATATTGTTGCTGTGCAACATAGACTAAGGAAATTAGAAAAAAACAAGCAGAACTACATAACTCAGGGTAAATAAAAACCAAAATCAGTATATCAGACTCCCTGTCACACATCTGTATGAGGTGGTATGTCCTGTTACCTGAGAACAAGGTTTGATTTCTAGCATTCTGCAAGGATATACAGCAGAATATACGCAGAAACAGGGGACCTTTCTGCATATATTCTGTAGTTTCTAAGACAAAATACATTGATACACAACCATACAAAACCTCTACCTATAACCCAACATTACAGCCAAGAAAATCTCAGAGTATCTAAGGCTTTGACCCGGAGGACAAGAAAAGCTCCTGGAGGGAGTAGGTGCTTGTAGAAGATAGAGATCAGAAGGCTCTGCCAAAAGATTCTTTTTGAAAACAGAAGAGGCTCGCATTCTTTTTTTTTTTTTCTCTTTTAAATTTTTTTAAAATTTCTTCCTAAGGAGAATATCAGATTTAATTGAGACTGTAGGCCAGTAATATCATTAAACACAGTCATCAACCGATCACAGCAGCCAAAATCAAGTAGTGGGCCTCTGATCTGCCTGCCACAACAGTGGTGTAAGGAGATTATCTCTCTTTTTGAAAGATTGTAATTTATCCAGATTTCTAACATTATTAGCAATGGCAGATTTGGCCCAGCTTGTTCAGTGGCCACTAGGGCTTGCAGTACACACACAACAATGCACAGATGTGCAGTGAAGTTGAAAAACGTGTTCTGACTTTTTACAAAGTGTGTACAATGAATATTAAACAATCCCCTGAAGTTCACACTGCCACTCCCCAGAATCCCTATTATACACTGCACTTTGTGTAATGTTAATGACTATTTAAACTAATTCATAGTGGGTGTGTAAAGAATCAGGGCAGTGACAGGGACACAGCATATTATACGTGCAAATTGTACTGCAGCATTACATATTCATTTCCCGTCTTCTTTATTTCATGAGGACTTTTTCTTTCCAAATTTGAAAGAAAGGCCATTTTTTATTGCCTTGGGGGACAGAAAATGAGGTTTCCACATCAAAATGGTTAAGATATACCCATAGGCCAATTTTGATTTAGGAAAAAGGAAAAGCTGCCATGTACTAGAATACCATGTCAAAGGCTGGGGAGATCAATTGAATCACAAAAGGAAGGGATAGGAATCTTCATTAAAAGTGTGGTATATGGAAATTCCATGTAAGCCACAATGTTTTGTAACCTCATATTTGTATTCTACATATATTTGCATCAGAATTCAAAGAATTACAGCACCAAAATATCAGGAAGCTTTAGCTAGGAAATAGGAAGCAAAGTGATGTAAATATCCAATTGCTTACATAACTAGAAAGAGCACATTCATGATGTACAATCTGTGTTAGCATATGCCACTTTTTCCTTCCATATTCTGAAACATGCCCCAGCTAATACATCAATCAGAAGTAGAGTCTAAGGATTTCATTTTCTGGAGTTCAATACAGCTTCCATTTATTAACTCAAAAGTGCATTATTGTCCTTTTTAGTTGTTAGAGAAGTTTTTTACTGACAGGTTTTCTTGTGGCTTGAAAGAACTAGCATTCAGACAGTCTTCATTTTAGGCTGTAGCAAACTAGAGTTAATAGGATCTACCCCATCCTGGCTTTGTGCCTCTATTCTTTCAGTGGGTGCCTTCTCCAAATCACCACTCCAGTAAATCCCAGTCTAAAATTAACTCATAATTGGATAAATATATCTTCTGATAAATGCTGCCTTGAAAAGGCAGTCACAACCTAAATTTCTTTTTTCGTCACAGCAGGCACTTGCACAAAACTGAATTGTGAATTCTTTTCCAAGCGTAGTAGCACAAAAATGTGTACACCTGGCAACTACGGAGTATCCAGAGGAACCTACTCGGTGTCAGAGAAAGTTCTGCTCTCTCTGAAGGAGAAGCAAGGGCTTCTAAGAAGATGCACTTTTTCAACACAAACACGAACACAAGATCTTAAATGTAGGGACAAAGCTACAACTTTAAATGTAGGGATACTCTACAACTTTCACACCCTGGTATTAGATATGGCTCTATGTTTTAATTTGAGATACATTATATACAGCACACTACATTTCTAGGGAGGAAGATCTTTGCTAGAAATATGTCCACATTTCTCTATTACATTCTCATCTTAACTTATCAGACTCATTCACTATTTTCTTTTTCATCTTTACATGCTCAAAGCAGCACAGTGGCAGGCAAACTGGCTGCAACAAGAACTGTGCTTTTTCCAGCTCAGAGATTCTAATACCATTGCTGTTTTGGCTTTTCAAAATGTTCATGAAGTGGGAGGGATGGAGAGGACTGATCAGGACCTTGCTGAATGCATTTGCAAAAGTTAGAAACAAAGTATTGGGGAAGAGAGGGAAGGGAGAGACAACTAATCTAAATCCTTTTTAAAAATCAGGTTGTTATCTAGCTCTCCTTGATGTTTACTCAATTTATAGCATCTTCTTCCCTAATTACAATAATGGGGATCTTCATTAATATTTGAGCAGATGCATAACCTACTTTTTTTACTACTCTGTACAAGTAATTTTAAAGCCAGACAGCTTATTTTAAAGACTCGTTCTTCTTTCAAGCTGCAATTCTGGGAAAAAATTCTGAGCACAGAAAAAAAACCCAGGAAAGGCTTGTGTTGCCTGCACACAGCTCCTGCCAAATGTATTCCAGCAGGATTTTATTTTACCAGCAGGACTTCATTATACAAGCATTTTAGCAAAAAAATTATGCAGCCAAAGGGCAAGAAAAAGACTGTAGGAGAGTGGGGGGAGGGGTCAAGAAAATCTAAATATTGAAAAACAAGAAAGAAAGACAAGTAAAAATAAAGAAGCAGAAGGGCCAGTCTTTTACTGAAGCCACATAACAAAAATAAGATTACACAACGTTAGCCACCTCCAGTCTGACTGAAATTTCAACACCTGAGCAGCGCTGAGCTGTGCTTTCCTGACACCATGTGGTTTGTCTGTAGAGGTGCATTCTGTTGGTCACCTGAACAGCCCTCAAAGGGGGCTTTTTCCTTATATACCTTCTTTAAAATAATTGTTACAACCAAGCAGGATGGGCCCAATGAAAATAGGAAAATTTTATGGTTTTAAACCAAATGGTCTCAGCCCACTGTATTACAAGTCCTAGGATGGTCTTTCATAAGAGACCCACATTATGCCACCTAAACTTTTTTTTCGTTTCACTCCAGCCCTTTATATTTCAAATTAATTTCCTTTCATTTACACTCAAAATTCAGATTATATATACTTGAAGTATATATATTTCAATTCAGAAATCAGATTAAGCATTTTAAAAGATCCTAAGAGGAACCATATGCACATTCTGTGAAATAAAACACCTACAATTTAAAAACTAATTCACAGCAGCAAAAAGAGCCCCAACACAAGTTAAACCCAAGACTGACATGTAACAGACTTGACCCCTCCCGTACTGCTATTAGAGAAGCACACCAGAAAACAAAACATATCAGCCAAGAAGAACTGCAAAACAAATTGCCAGCATGATTGTCATTTTAAGATGATTTGTGCCCCAAATTTAATGATTACTGAGACCCAGATGTCTTTAGACTCTCTCAGCTGTAAAAAAATCTGCTCTTATTAACTGCAATCAGCACTCAGGAAAAAAATCCACTTTCCTTTTAAATATTTTTGTCTTATTAACAATTAAAATGAGTAAAAATTATGTTTATTTTTTGCTTCATGTAAAGCAGCCATCACCACAGCTCCTATGCATCTTCAAATCTTTAGGTCATTCGATGAATGCTTCACAATGGACCCTGAACTCCTTGCCTCTCCAGTGGACATTTAAACCAAACATGTTCAAATTCTCACTTTCTGACTGATTTGCTTGATTTTTAACCTTTCTATTAATATAATTCTGTCAGCAGTAGCATACACACAAAGAAGATGTTCCTAACAGGTAAGAATTGTAAATTGCAGCTTTAATTCATTTTTATTTCCTCCATTAGCTTACTTCACAGTCAGGTGACTTCATTGAAGGACCTTTCTCATCTGCCCAGAGCTTTTTAACCACAGCATTTACATCTTGATCTTCTGCATCAAGATGTAAATGTTAAAAAAATAAAGTCTCTTGAATGGATACTAGAAGTGAAATAAGAGACTATGCAGAATCATGGAAAACATAGCAACTTCTGGTACTGTATTTTTTTTTTAAATGGGAATTAACTGCAGCATTTACACCAGATAAAGATGGCATCTATCACCAGTTTCAGATATAAATCATTACAGCAGCTTTACTCCAGTGATGATCAGCACTTCCTATTAATATTAACCCACTGCTTTGCAAGACTCATCTTTGGTAATTGAAGGCACTTTCTTTCTTCAAAGAAAGTCAGTGTTGTGAACATATCATTATCATATATAATTTCTGAATAGACTCACTTCCAATTCCATTTATTTTAATTTTTGTCCTCTGTTTTCAATTGTTATGTCCAGTGGACACTCTTAATATCCTCAAGGGGGAGCCATTTTCTCAATGAGACATTTCTACAAACAAACAAGAAATTAAACTGATTTCTATTACAGTATTAGGGATTTCATTGATATCAAGTTGCAAGATGCAACCACAGAATAAATAAAACAAAATAAAATTTACTGTTTAGATAGAACCTGAACCACCATGGCATGTCTTTAGAATCCCCTCAGTAAAAGTTTGTCTTGCAGGGGCACAGCATGCTAAGATGAGAGAGTGTACCCAGCAGATTTTGGGCTTAAATGTGGGGATTTCTGTACCCAGGGGCTGCAAGGGTGCCCTGCAGGGAGGAATTCAACATCTGTGCTGTGTAGTTACAGCTGTTTCCGACTGGCTCTGCAACCACTGTGCACCCCATGTCCCACACCAAAATTTCAAACAACCACCCGGCGCTTCTGTTCAGACATGTTTATAAAATGTGACAGCTGCCAGTAAAGCATTAACAGAGAAGACATGATGGGGATGTTGTTGATGGCACGGATGGAGATGTGCTCTTCAGAGGTTCTCCATATGCAGAGGAGCTGTACTGAAGGGACTGCAGCCCACAGTACGGATGCCCTGAAGGGACTCTGGTCCACTAGTGACACACACCAGAGCAGGGACAGTCCACTAGTGACACACACCAGAGCAGGGACAGTCCACTAGTGACACACACCAGAGTAGGGACAGTCCACTAGTGACACACACCAGAGCAGGGACACTCCTGAAGAGCTACAGGCCATAGATGGTCACTACCAGTAGTGAGACATTTCCAAAGGGATTATGACTTGCAGAGAACATATGCCAGGGCAGAAACTTCCCAAAGAGGTGGCTACCCATGCATAAACCACATTGGGGCAGAGGAAAACAAGAAGAAAATATTGGCAGAAATAAAACACTAGGTATAAAGCCCCAACTCCAGCTCCCCAGATTGTGACTGTTTTGCTTATGAATGGCCCCTGAATGGAATTCCACCAGCTCAAGATAATCTTAGATCATGTGAGAGGTACATGAAAGGTGGATCCCCCACTGGCTCTTTCTGCACACTCAGAGATAATGGGTTTGTTCCAGGCCTAGAATTAAGAGTTTCACAAATACTTGTTTCCTCCAAGTGCTACTAGATACCCCAATCTTCTGAAAGACTATTAAATATGAAAAATTATTATGTGTAAATCACACAAAATATATGTTGCATGATTTCCTCTTTTTAAGGTAACAAGTAACTGCCAAATATTACCTGTTACTAAGTCAGATAACAGGCATTAACACTAATGACTTCATAGGTGGTATCCTTACCTCTATGATGTAGTATTAAATAATATGCCAGCATGGTGTCAAGCTGAATTATTGGCTTCACTGTCTTTTAGAAGCAGTATTAAACCTATATCTGAAGTATTTATGGTCCTCAGAGAACTCCTCTGCACCGTGAACAAGGTTTTCCCTGGAGTTCTGACTAAATCACATTTTTGCAATTGCATTCTGTCAAACTAAATTTTCCACTGCATTTTTGTTTAAATACTCTACACTCCTTTGGCTCTTGTCTTCAACTGCTGTGATGTAGTTGTGCAGTTTTAGAACCCCACACGTCAAGAAGTGCTCGACAAGGTCATGCCATGGTTTCAATGAGAAAAGAGCTTTTATTTCACTCAGAATTGAGAAGAGTGGTACAACTACATTTCCCCCTAGAAGTATAAGTCATGCACTGTTAATTTGAAGTTGGACAGGCTAGACATTGAAGCATTTACAGAAAGCATTAAGAAACTGTAGCCAGTGGTAACTTCAGTATTGCCAGTTTTAAGTAAAGGCTGCTTTTGATGCAGAATTTTTTCAAAGGTGATTCTGCAAAGGTCACACTGGTGATTCTTTCCAAGTAGAATGTGGAATTTTACACTCATGGTCATTATTTTCAAGATTCTGTTTGTTATAGAAGCAGAACCAGCAACTTTCTAGGGAGAGCTTGTGATTCCAGGTTGACATGTTGCTAAAGTAGTCAAGAGAACTAACCAGTAACAGAGATTTCTGTGCACTCATGACACACTATTTTCCCACCCCCTCCATCTTCTACAAGCTTTCCAGTAAAAGTACTGTGGCATGCTGTGCTTAAAAGCAAACCAGTGTTCTGACCCTACAAGTGTCTCAAAAATGTGCAGAAGCAGATAGTGCATCCAGGAAAATGGAATTTCCATACCCACAGCAGATAGCTCTTCCACTTTATGTGTGACACCTCTTTCTAAGAACTTGAGGAAGGCGTAAAATCTTTCGTGGATTACATAAATAATTTAAATTTGTGTGGAAAACTGTAGACATAGCGTATCATCTTCTTTGTGTAAAGACTGGTCTATCCACCATTCAGCAAGCCAGCTGTTGACTCCCTGCTCTTAATGCTCTTTTTCACTGGAACTGGAATCTAGTAAATCATTTGCTCTAGAAGATTGTCATGAGTTTCCTTCAAAGAAAGCAGAATTCTTAGGTAAATTTCAAAGTAGATAAAAATTCTTTTATCTAAGTGACATCAGAGATAACAACAAAGATATTTCAAGACATTTTAACACCTGAATTTCCCAAACAAAGCTACAAGCATGTCCCACTGAAGACTTCTCAAAGCCTGTCCACAATATGAGCTACAGGTATTCTGAACACCCTCATGTTTTTACATATCTTTTCCTAGAGAATCATTCCTTGTTCTGATTTAGTCTCATTATTTGAAAGTTATTTCAGATAAACACAGTTCAAATAAGCACAACCACAAGTGGACTTACTCAGCAATAGCTACAGAAATTAAATTTACATCTACTTTAGTCAGAATTAACTTTCAAGTGTGAATAATTTCCTTATTACATTTTCCGAAGCAGAGGCTGAATTACAATGACCTGTTACACAGATATACAAGGAAAAATAACTAAAAAGTATGATTTTCAAGAGCATTTTATCAATGCTTTTATGCAAAAGTCACTGCCACAAGACACAGGCAGAGAACAGGCCACAGAAGCAGCATTCCAAAGCAGATAGACACACACATAAAAAATGTATAATGGCAAAAAATACTTATATGTGTATTTCCAAGTGGACCGTACCTCCTGAAGTCATTTTTAGAGTAAGTTAAATATTTCCATAGACTAAGACAATCAAAATTTATTTTAAAAATTTGTTTAAACAAATAAATACATACAAACAATCCCTGACTTGCCTGCTTTAGCAATTAGCAG
Organism: Melospiza melodia melodia; assembly: GCF_035770615.1. Classification (NCBI taxonomy): domain Eukaryota; kingdom Metazoa; phylum Chordata; class Aves; order Passeriformes; family Passerellidae; genus Melospiza; species Melospiza melodia. The sequence goes on along the minus strand of NC_086226.1, from coordinate 56,651,886 downwards.
TCCACTAAGCAGTAGAAAGGAATAAGAATTCTTCAATTCTGATTCATTCTTTTCTGTCATACGGGCTTTTCATTTAAGAAAAGCAACACAGCAATTACTACTCAGAAAGGGTCACACAAATTACATTAGCAAGAAGAGATTCCTGCTGGTACAGTAATTCCAGACGCAGCTGTGTTGATCCCATTTGGACTGTAAGCCAGATATTTTCTCTCTTCTGATATTTTCAAACAACAACTAGTACTTCTTTAAAGGATTTCCCTTTGTAGAATTAATGATAGCAGCACCACAGAAATACATACATTTTGCAGATTGGTTGTTATGACATCTAACTAATATATTTGTATGATCAAACTGATACTGAAATCACTAGGGTTCTATTTCAAGACATTGGAAACCACGGCAGGGGCACAGCTTGAATGCTACAGTGCCTAATGAGAATTTTTAAACAGGGGCTGTTGATCATTCTCTGGAGAAAACACAAGTCAATTCAGTTTGAAAAAAAACGTGACTCATGTACTATGCAGAAATGGCAGTAGCTACATTTAACAAATGATTGATGCATAAACATTAGCATCAAGAAAACAAAGTTAAAATTGTTGCAAACATTTTATTGAGGAACAATGAGGAAAATAAAAAAAAAGAAAAATAGAGCTTAGAGGGAATTTTCATTCCTTTGCCATTATTTTCTTCTTCTTTTTTAACAGATTTTGGTTTTGTACACTGTATTCTTTAGCTTTTACATGTGAAATCTTAGGTTGCAGACAGAAGGACATTGCACATTCTAACTTATAACATGAAAGATGATGATGTAATGAAACAACAGTACATAAATTTGAATTCATTTGAATGGCCTTTCACCAATATGCAAAGAAGGATAACACTTATTTTACATTTACAGACATTTTAGTTAAAGAATTTGTGGTTTAGCTGATATGTTAATATATGTTAATTTATGGTTGTCTCCAACTAAAGTATTCCATGTATCTATATTTGCCTTTTTTTTCTGATCTTCACTTTAACTGCTAGTTTTGTACATAAACAAATGACTGCATTCTAAATATATTAAAAAGATAATTGAAAATAGGAATTGAAAATAGGTAAAGAATAAATAGCTTCATTAAGAAAGAAAAATCTGGAGCAGATTGACATCTTTGTTGAAGTAAGTAACAAAATTACTGGGCAAACAACATAAGGAAAACCAGCTTTCTTGCTTAAACGTTGAAGGCACAGAAGGGGCCATATTTTTGAGCCGTAAGCCAATGATTATCTCTCAAAGCACCAAGCGCAGGATCCATGCCAGCATCTACATGAACCCCAGCCTGAAAAGGCTTTCAGGGCTAGGCCCTCCACCTCAGCTCCAGCATGAATTTTACCAGCTGCAGTAGACGCTTTCATTGTTAACAAACCAAACACATTATTTCCACTGGAGAGGATTTTAAAGGCCCTCCTAGGAGAGCCAGCTGGAAAGCTGTAATGTCTAAAGCTTCTGATTAAGGGTTCACATGGGCATTAGACACTTTATCTTTGGACTCCTTTTCTTATTTAAATAATTTCTTAAGAAAGTACCCACTAAATGAAAACTGTGGCTTACTCCAGCAGAGTTTGGCACATGTATCATCTCAGCCAGTCAATATTAAGAGAGGCAACACATTTTAGCCAAATTTGAAAGGCAGAAGAGTGGACATGGGTCATGCATTTGTAGTCCTTAGGATACAGTCAGGCAAGCTTATGAAAAAATCAAATCCACCTCTTTATGAGAACTGGCCTGGGTTTCTAATTGATTCCTCTAGCAAAGAGGCTCAAGAGATATGTCTGATGCTAAAGTGATGCTACTCTTAATTATATACCAAGAAATAAATGAGATCTGTTTCAAGTGTGTGCTATAATCAGCAAAAGCTATTAGCCTCCAGCAAAAATATTATACCATCCACTGGCCCCAAGAAGGAAATTCCTAACTGTAGCTAAATATCAATGTTGCCATAAACAAAAGAGCCATTTGAACTGAATCTACTGCTAAGTATACTTCCAACTCTCTAAGAACATAGGAAATATAGAAAATAGTAGCTGGGAACTACAGCCTTCTCACAACACACTTTTCCATATAAGCAAAAAATGAAGGGGGGGTGGGTAGAAGTTAAAAAAGGAAGAGTATCTAAAGTTTTCAATAAGTTTTTGTTTACTTTGCAAGACACCAGTCTTAAGTGAGGCTTAATTTTCCCTGGACACTCCATGAAATCACATCTGCTTTTTTTCACATTCTTTATTTCTTAATCCTCGCATCTGGTTTACACTAAAGATAATTAGCTTACTTTCTAAGAGCCTTATTGCTAACAAGATACAAGACAATTCTGTTTGGCCTGTCTGGATTGTAGCATATCTGTTATTTGTTTTTAGACCATGTCTCATCTATTTCAGTAGTATTTTGCTACCTCTTAGTTATTTTAAAAATATTCAAAGCAGTGGCACTTAGAGTAAATAAACAGCATCTTCACACATAATTTACTGTGCTTGACACATAGATGGTCATCTCTGTTTCTCATTTGCAGCACAGAGTAGATAGCTGCAAAGCAGAATAGATCCAATTCAGAGAGTTTTAAAAGTTCTCTTTGTTCCTGGAGGCTATATTAAATAAAATGTGCAAGTTTCAATTAATACTGTTATTTTGCTGTGTAGTAAAGTTTGTACTTCTGCTCTCTCTGTAGGGTTTGCTTTACTAAACTAAATATATCAGATTTAACAGGAAAAATATTTTCTCTCCATACGTCATTATAATCCCTGAACTATTTGAGTAGATTTTAAATTACATTTCTATTATCTGTGTTCTGAAACAACAGTTAGTCAGTATGAAATACACACTGATTCTCTGACACTGCAGCCAGACTTACAAAGCCCTTTAGTCTGGCAAATAATCTTGAACTTTTAAATGGAGCCAAAAAGCAAAACTTAGGCAAGCTTTGAAATGGTAATAACTCCCCCTTCGGGGAAAAAAAACAAACAGCCAATCTTCCCTCAATAAACAAAAATAGAGAAGCACAAACCAAACCAAACAAAAAACCATACACACAAAACCAACAAACAATAAAAAAACAACCACAGGACACAAAACAGGAAGCAAAACCAATGAGAAATAACATCAGGATGAGTACACACAGCAGGTAGTGAAAGTAGAGATTAACTCACCTCTTGCAAAATTACTTCAAAGTCCAAACTGCTGTCCTTGCTGGACAATAAACGGAATACAAGTTTTTAAAATGCCTCTCAGTTGCCGCATCTCTGGGTCAGGAAAAGGGTATTGTCCTTGCTGGTTGGAAGAATCACTCCATGATGCTATTCAATCATACCTCCAGGATATTGAGAGACTAAAGGAACAATGAAAGGCAGACATAAAGGAAAAAGCCTCTTATCATAGAATCATAAAATTCTATGGTAGTTTGAGTTGGAAGGGACTTAAAAAGATTGTCCAGTTCTGCCCCCTGCCATGGGTAGGGAACCTTCCTCTGCACAAGGCTGCTCCAAGCTCCATTCAGCCTGGCTTTGAACACTATCTGGGACAGGGAGTCCACAACTTCTCTGGGGTACTTCTCCCACCATCCTTATAGAGAAGAATCTCTCTTATTTACAGGACAGTACACACTTTTACTCCTTTGTTATTACAACAACAGTTTAAAAACAACTCATTCTTAGCTAGTGTTTAGCATGATGTTTTTCCCTGGAATTGTAAACACTAATTTATTTCTGCTGATAAGTAATAACCTTGTTATCTCTAGCTAAACAATATTAGATTAGCAACAACAAATATCCTCGTGTTAAATAAACAGTACATTGTGCAGTAAATTGATAATAACATGTTGCTTTACAAATAAACACCAAATACTTAAGGTAGTGCATTTATGGCGTTGATACAGGCCACACCTCTCTTGTCAAATATTTTGTGTAGCTGCAGTATACAAAAGAATTAATGTTGCATAATTACAGCTGGTATTTTGTTTCACTAGTCAATACAGAACAAATAAATTAACCACTATATTTGTGTAATTACTATCTTCCCTCTTGAAATGGTAGGAATTTGAATTTCTTATCCACAGTACAAAGTAACCTAACACTTGATTAATTAAATATTAGCTACGTTTCTCTCTACTGTAAATTGCACTTCAATGAAAAGAGTGACTTGCATCCTGAATCAAAATTAATAATGTAAATGCACTGATTGATTCTCCTTAGGACAATGAAAAATACATCACCCTGACAAATGTGTTTTCTTAAGTTATCCACATTTCTACATTTGTGAGCTATAAAGAAAAGAGGGAAGGGAAAGAAAAGGAAATTTCCCTATTCACAGCACACATAGAAGAATTATATAGTTTTAGTAGACTGCACACTTAGGTAGTTAGTACTGTTCAGCAGATATGGATTGTTTCTTCCCATCTAAGAAAAACTTACATCTGCATTTCTGTTAAGCATATATTAATGAACAGCTTTAAGCTTCAGCTTTCAAAACATGACCACTAATTTTGAGTGTTTCTTCTTTCAGAGAACATGTTAGAGTACAACTGCCTTCCCTTCTGCCCTTTCTCTACAAAAGTGGGAGTGACAGCAATTTGTATTTGTATTCTCACAACACTTAAGATTCTCTACCAAAAGCTAGAAACATGGTGCTTGAGGGGTTTTAGAGAATGCTTTGACAAATACCCTCAGAAGAAAGTTGCTGTTCCTCACTTGTATACTACTGAAACTAGTTGTTAAGGATGTGCTTCTTCAGCTAGTTTAAGGAGGCCAAATTACATAAAGCAAAGTCTGCAGGCAGTCTTCATTGGCCTAGTAGGAATGATTACCACCTCTCCCAGACAGGCAGAGTGTCTCTCTTGGGCTCCTCAGGAGATTTCATTTCAAATCAAGAAAGAACAAGCTCTCTGGATGCACAAGGTCAGCTATGTGCAGACTGACCCGGGGCAGTGTCTTCTGAGCTTGTGACACCACAAGGCACAATTCTTTTCATCAGCAGATCCCCTACAGTGATACGACTGCTTCTTCTGATTTCCAGCTGCAGTGGCAAGGGCCCTGGTTTAAGCTCTCCTGATGAGCGAGTCCTGAGCTGCGCCCCTGAGTCCTGCCCAGTGGTTACCGCAGGCATAACACAACAAGATTACCCATCACTTCAGTTTCAAGATGAAGACCAAAGCTTGCCAAAAGCTGTCAGTTGTCTGCCTTGCTATGTCCTGCAGTAGTCAAGGGTAGGCAGCACACTCCCATCAGTACTGCTGAGGGAGCTACAGCGCTGCTGCACAGAGCACACGGCACACGGTTTGGTTTATGAACTGCCAGGGGAATAAGTGTGCTGCATACTTCTAACATACTAATAACTGAACAAGGAAGCCTGATGAAAACAACTGACCATATTCTACCAGAATCATAGAATTACTTATGTTGGAAAAATCTTTAAAATCATTGGGTCCAACTGCATTGGAGAATTGTAAGTTTCACAATTTTCTGAAGTTCTTTACTAATCTTTACTAATTTGAATTCATCACCTTTCAAATCAAAGTCCTTGTGAGGACATATTGAAATGTAAGACTTAACCTGTTCTATGTGCTCAGTCCTGGTAATATAAAAGCAGCGGCTTAACCCAAAGCACAGGAGATGTAAGTTTGGACCACACTAACATACAGACCCCACGACAGTCTGCCAAAAGAAACTTTGGAATTAATAAAATCAGACAGTTTCACAAAGCAGAAAAAATTCTCGGGATTCCCCCCAGTCCTATTCTCTCTGATATTTCTTTTTCCTCTGCCCAGTAAGAAAAGTACCCTCATTCTCATAAGCTTTCAGCTGACACAACAATCTAAAATACTACAATACTCTTCAACGACATAGTGTTTTTATTTTTGTAAGAACTGTTCACTCATTTCTGCGTGCACTCGAACATCTGCTATTCAGCTGTCAAGATACTGTGAAGCTCTGCTTTTGCATGAACAGGGACTCCGGGTCTGACGCGGTTTTTGTCTGACACAAAAACCGAGCAGCTCGACAACTCCTCCACAAGTTTTCCATCTCGCTTACGGCCCTCTGCAGGGCTGCGGCCTCCCGCAGAAAGAACGCCGACCTCGAGGGCCGTGCGGCCATATCACTGCTCCTGCTTGCACACCATTCCTGGGAAGCTCCGGGTGACTCTCCTGTGTTTCTCGGGCACAAACTGCACCCCTCACTGGCTGACGGACGCGCAGCGGGTTGGGCCGCAGGCTGCTCGCTCTCTCCATCCGAATCCCCCGCCTCCTCCTGGGCCTCGGCGCGGCTGCCCGAGGTCGCTCCCCCGGCCGGGAGCGAACGGCTCCGCTCCGTCCTGGGCCCGTCGCTTCCTCGCCGTCGCACAACGCCCGGCGCCTTTCCGCTCCAGCTCCGCCTTTCCCTTCCGCGCTCCCATGGCCGGGCCGCCGGCGCCCCCGGTCACGCAGCAGGTCGGGCGGGAGCGGGGCTGCGGGCGGCGGCCGGAGCAGGAGCAGCTGCGGGAGGCCGCCCCCTGCCCGGTGCTGGACGCGGACGGCAGGAGCGTCCCCTTCCAGGCCCTGTACGCGGAGCAGAAAGCGATCGTGCTGTTCGTGCGGGTGAGGAGGGGCCGTCGCGGGGCCCAGCCCGGCTCCCGGCGGGGCTGTGGGAGGACGGGGGTGCGGGGGCTTAGCAGGCTGGGCAGGTACACAAAGGAGAGCCGTGCTGCTCCTGAGACCCCTGTTCTTTGGTAAAGTGAAACACTATTTACCAGAAAGGAAATACTTCTTCAGCCGGGTGTTTAGGGAAACAAGTATCGTGTTCCTTGATTTCCCGGCTGTCGAGCCAGCTATCACATTACTAAAATATCTAGAGATAAAAATATTTGCAAGGCCGCAGGCCCAGTGTCCTTGTTCAGGCTTGGGTTAAACCAGTATCCGAATCCAAATTTTGTGGTTGGAATCTTTCCCATTCCTTGTTCCTGATCACCTCCAAAGTGGTGTGTGTCCAAAGTCTGCTGCTTCCTGTCTATGCAGTTGTATCTGTTTCTGACACATTCAATTGGGTACGTTGCAGAACTTTTTGTGTTACACCTGCAAGGAGTACGTAGAAGATCTGGCAAAAGTCCCCAAGGCATTTTTACAAGTAAGTACTCTGCTCTTAATGTGTTTGTGGCCGCAATCAAGCAGATCTGTTATGTCCAGCTACGCACTTACATAAAGCTTCGAGGAATAAAAAAAAAAAAGGCTCAGAAGAAGCACTTTCATTGTTTGCTACAATAGCGGTAATGAATCTGCCTAGGAGACACAGGAAAGGATTTATGGCACTGCACACTCTGTTGGAACAGCATTATTTCTCCCTGCCCTATTAGCTTGGTGCTCCTTTTACTGTTGTGCTCAGAACAGTTAAACAACATTTGACAGGCCTTTCTTTCAGTATTAGTAGTGCCCTGGACAGCTGTCTTCTGACTGCTAACTACCGCCCTTCCCATTATGCTAGTAGGGCCAGCTGATGTGCACAGAACAAGATCAGAAAATTTATCTGGATTAAAAATAGGATCTTTTTCTATGGTGTTATGTAAAGTACATTAGGAGTGTGTCCTGCTCTCCAGGGCAGCTGCATAAACAGGAATGACAGTGACAGAAAACAGAAGTAGAGGGGGCAGGGGTTGCCATCGATATGAGTTTTTTAGGTGGTAGGAGATGCCAGAGAAGACAATGATCTCCTGCTAAATGTGGAAGTTCAATCTGTCTCTTCTAGACTGCTGATTGAAAATCTGCCGTACTTTATTCCCAACAGCAGCGTGGCCAATGACAGAGACTCAGGTCATTGCTGATGGCAACTCCATCTAAGTCCATCTGAGATGGATTAGGAATTATGAGGACAAAAAGGGGCAATTTCTTTGTCAGGTTCCCTTCTCAGGACAGACACTTCTAAACTGTTTAATCAGTGTTACTCAAAAGGACATTTTCTTAATTTGGCTCCTCAAATAAATGTATCTAGAGAGTCTGAAATGTCAGTTAAGAATGGGCATTTCTTAATGCAAGGATTCTGATTTTAGGAGGGCTTCTTTTCACAACTAGCAAAATTATTTTATATGGGAAAGGCAAATATGTAATAAAACAACCTTATATTTAGGACTGGTTTTAGTGATAGCTAAATGAACTTCAATTCTGGGCTCTGTTTTACAGACTCAGGCCTAAGGCTGCATCTGCAAAAAACAGCAGTGCATATAAATGCAAGTTATATCTACCAATGGGTCCATATATGTAAATCCCAAATGTTTGGGCACCATAATTTTTGTGCTTCTTCTTTGGATGTAGGTGCAATTGAGTGGAAATTTTGAGTTTCCAAAATCATATCATGGTGCAATTAATTGAAAAGACAATCCTATCAATGCTACAGGAAACTTAAAGATTACACAACTGTAATTTAAAAGTTATATTTAAAAATAATTTTTCACTTAAAAAATTAATGTTGCTGCTAATTGTGGGTGATATACAAAAGTACAGTCTCCAAACATGGAAGTTATGTTAACGTCAAATAATTTTAAGTCAGTGCACTGCGATCACTAACTTGGCATACCAGATTCTGGCAATGTTTTGAAGTCATGTAGGACACCCACTTCCTCTTTACAGCTTCAATACCCATCTTCTGTTCTAGGAATCAAATGTGAGGCTTATAGTTATTGGACAGTCATCATATCATCACATCAAGGTAAATAAAGTGGTCATTAAATACAGTGAATCCTCTATTATGTCCTCTTGGTCTGTACTGAGGGATTTGGTTTGCATGAAAAGGTAGTCTTTTGCATCAGGAAAAAAGGATAGTGTTCATGAGGCAATTCAAATAGTAATACATGACTAAAGCAAATAATTAAAACTTGCCGTTTAAAAGCCACCAGGGGTTGCTAAGGAAACATCCTTTCTTGATTTCACTGGAAGCTTTGTTTTAATAGAAGCTTTGAAGCTAAAAATTTTGTACTTTAACATAACTAACAAATACACAGCTTTCAAATAAGAGGGGGGAGCATGAAGCTGGCAGGGTGTTGGTATTTTTGCTGTTGTCAGTAAACCCTAGCTAGTTACTGCCTTAACCTTACAAATATTACTTTATTTTTCTGTGTCTATCTATGTCTATGCCTATATTTTGCAGCCTTTTTGCAGTTTAACAGGATATACACATGAAATGTATGTAGATCCACAAAGAGAAATTTATAAAATACTTGGGATGAAAAGAGGTGAAGGTAATAAAGCATCAGGTAAGAATGATTTTCTCACCTTATTTAGACTTTCACAAACAAAACAGAAATGCTCTGATAAAATTGTGTGATCACAATATAAAGAGAAAATTAGTTGCCCACCAGATTGTGCCTCGCAGGCTATATTTTGTGGAAACACTGGTACTCAGGAATCTCTAAAGTATTCATAGCAGCTGTTAATTGTTGTTGCTCTTATATACTTTCATATTTCCATATAACAAGTATTTTGTGGTTTTGTTTAGTTCGGAGCCCTCATGTGAAATCAAACACTCTTCTGGGAAGTATTAGAAGTATATGGAGAGCAATGACTGGCCCAGCTTTTGATTTTCAAGGAGACCCTGCTCAGCAGGGAGGAGCTTTGATTTTAGGCCCAGGTGAGCTGCTTTGTTTTGTGTGAAAGTCACCACTGTCTCCTTTAGCTGTTTGCTGCCATTTCGCCTTCTGTCTCTGTGGGTCCCAAGGAGACAGTCTGGCGTTGAACTGTGTGATTTCTGTCGCATGAAGAAATCTGCAGAGTGTCATTGCATAGTCCCATCTCCCACAGAGGTGGCATAAACCTGATCACAGTACCGCAGAAATTGGTTGGATCAGTGATGGAACAACTGCCTCAAAGTCTGGAGGGTTTTCTTGACATTGTGGTATTTACCTACATTCTGCATTCACATGTGATTTGAGACATTTAATGTGGTTTTATTAGAGGGGGAGAGCATGAAGGGGGAATTGCAACATGACAGTCACCACATTATTAGGAAACATCCTGCTACAGCAGATTTAAAGTAGTTAAATGTGTCAATGTTCCTTGCTTCTTTAATATAATTTAAAAAACACTTTGTCATTGCTTAAAATACAGAATACGTGCAGTCTACAGAACTAGTACACATTTGTGTGGTAACTGGTAGGTAGTCAGAATGCTGCTTCAATACACTTACATCTTTGAATAAATAAATATGTTATTCAATAATTTACATGTTATTCTCATTCCAGGCAATGAAGTTCATTTTTTGCACCTTGATAAAAACAGGTTGGATCATGTTCCCATTAATACAATCTTGCAGCTGGCAGGAGTTAAAACAGTGAATTTCTCAAACAAACCCCAGATTATTGACATATGACACTGAAGCAGTGTATACTTTTTTTGTAAATTTGTGCTCTACAAGAACAGCTCTCTGGTGAATTACAAGCATTGCTTCTGTTGCTTCTTTGTGGGACATCTGAAACCTTATGTAGAAAATCAGAGCATAGAATAAACTGCCTGACACTAGAGATGGATATAAAAGTGCTATTTCCATTGAGTACAAGATAATAAAAAACAAAACACAACTCAGACTGATTGCAAAAAATCCTGGAGCTTATTATTGGCTCATCAGACAAACTTGCCAGTGTTTTTTTAAACATCGTTGTTCAGGGTGCACTAAGGTAAGAAATCAGATTTTGCTCAGGAAGAACTTGGGATTCCTGCCTTCAGCAGATCAACACTGGCTTTCAATCCAAGACTTTTCAGCACTGTTTTAAAGCTTCCAGCACTGTATGACAATTTTGTATTGAAATACACGTTGAAAAGCCACAGTTTTGAACACCTGGACTTCATTTGCATCTGGCAGTGGCAGAAGTTATGAAACACATTTCACAAATTCAAATAAAAATTTTAAATACATCATCCTGTATTGTCTGCAGTTCTTTTGTGTGATACAAAAACATGGGTCTGTAAGAACAGAGAGGGATGGGTCTTAAATTTTTATCTGATCAGATTATTGGTTTTGGAGTAAGCCGAATTATTTGTGTTCCTATGAAGATTTGCAGCAGGATGTTCTTCCTTTGTATGTTCATATTTTCTCTCAGAGCAAGAGGTCTCAGAATAAATTGTTCTTAGTTATTTCTGTTTCAGACAACTGAAGTAAGCATAACAGCATTCTTTCTGGTTTGCAGTTCTGGCATATTTCATATTATTCATTTATCTACAGATGTTTATGTTCAACATCTATTGGTTTCATTAAAGTAGACGTGTCCTCTTTCATCTAGGATACACTTTTTAGCAATTTGAAAAAAAAAATGTCCAAGATTTATGGAGGAGCATATCCTTCTCTGCAGCCTTTGATCTTTGACCCTCACTGTAAAATGTTACCATACATACATGTCTCAACTGCAAATTTTCACCCCTTTTAAGCTTTAATGCAACTGTGAAATGGCATTTTGTGAAGATGTTTGTTCCTGCATTCATTAAGGTCACTGGCAGGCTCAGAGCAAGGTCTGGAAAGCTTTACACCATTAAGAGCATGTGAAATTAAGTGCATTGTTCCTTGATAAAAAATAAAAGGCTCGTGAAAAAAACATAACAATACTGAACAATGTAATTCTATTAAAGATACTATGTCTCAGCAACTTATTCATTACACCCTTATATTGATATTACATGTTTAGAAGAAGGAATTTATGAATGGCAAAATACAGTTGGCAGTTCCATGCTTTGACTGAACAGCACACAGCAATGGGCTAAAGGTAGTCACATGCAGACTCTGAACCCCTGTGATTTCAGGGCTGGCCAGAGGCTTCCTCAAACTCAGCATAACAGACTGGGACAGACAGCTCAGGCTCACAGGGGAGTGAAGCCTGCTTTTCATGAACCACTGTTCCTACAGTCTCAAATAAGGAGCTGCCTCCTCCCTCCAGCAGTCCCCCAGCTCAACAATATTTTTCAGCATGCCAAGAACTCTGGAATGCATCTGCCTTCTTTGCCTCATGTTACTTAAACAGCCAAAAGCAGGCTGGAAAACTGGTCATATGTTTGTAAAACAGAGACAATAAACAAATAAAAATTATTTGCAAAGACAATGAATGATAAATAGTTAGTTGATTTGTAGGGCTTCCACTCTGCTTCATTAACCTGATAATCACAGTTAATGGCACTGATTCTTGTTCCACTTGTATTTTGCAGTTGTTCTTGGTGCTTTTGATTTTAAAGGAAACATTCTAGCTGCCTTCCTGCTTCTTGTTCTTTTAGTAAAATTAAAAAAATATACAACGGTAATAGTTCTGTTGGTCCTAATAATCACATTTTTAAAAATTAACTACAGCTAAAAATTATGGATGATTAAAATATATTGTAGTTAATTAAACTGTAGTTTTACAGCTCTTTAGGTAGAAGTAATCTACCCTTATTATTTCAATATTGAAAGGAACCATATCACAACCTCTGTGTTATCCCAGCAAAATCACTTCTTCAGAAAGACTCACAAACTGCAGACGAAAAAAAGGAGAGAGGAAGAGAGAGGAGGATTCAGCAGAAGAGCTGAGGTGTCCTAATCAGGGCATTGGCCCTGCCTTTTGCATCTGGCCACAGCTTGAGACAGTTTGCTTTACCCCTGCGAGGCAATGACTCTCACATTCATAATGAATTGGAACAACGATGGCCACAGTCACCCTTGGCAGAATTTGTTTCCGAAGTGTCAGAAGAATTTTAGGTGACTGGTGTTATTTAGAAAGGATATTTTCAAAAAAGTCACGCAGTGAATAGCGGCTACTAGAATGTTTCCAGCAGGTTTTCCTCCATAAATACGCACACTCAGCAGATGGTAGAATACTCCCTCCAGGGCTTTCATCATGGCCATTAGACGGAGGTGGGAAGGGAGTGGTTCTCAGAAGCTGTTTTACCTACCGGCTTGGTTTAGTGCTACGGCCATTTAAAATAACTGCATATTGTAAAGTATCGCTGTATCTAAGAGGCAGATTCAAACACAGTTATTTAAACTTTCCGGATCAGCCCATTTAAAGTTCAGACCAGAAGACTGCATGCAACTGGACTGTTTTGAGCTGGCTTTACAAAGTACCGAGTGCTCGGGCTCCTCTCTCGCTACGCGTCAGGAGGGGCACTTGGAGGGCTGCAAGGCCGCGGGGCCGGACCGCGGCAGGAGCGGGGCAGGAGCGCGGCAGGAGCGGGGCAGGAGCGGAGCCGGAGCGCGGCAGGAGCGGAGCCGGAGCGGGGCAGGAGCGGAGCCGGAGCAGGACCGGAGCGGGGCAGAAGCGGGGCCGGAGCGCGGCAGGAGCGCGGCAGGAGCGGGGCCCCCGGGCCGGGCCGGGCCGCGCTCCCCGCCGGGGGCAGCCGGCGCCACGTCAGCAGCGCGGGCCGGCCGCGCGCCCAGACAGGCGGCGCCGCGGCAGCGGGGGCGGGGGGACGCGTGCCCCGGCCCACCTGTTACCGCGGCCGCCATGACGTCACCCCCCCCCCCCGCCGCTCCGCGCCGGTGACGCCACACCGCGCGCCCCAATCAGGGGCGGCCGTTGGGGGTGCGGCGGGCGCTCCGCCGGGCTGCGGGGCCAAGGTGCGGCGGGAGGGGGCGGTGTCCGCGGGGACGCGTCAGCCGCCGCCGCCGCCCTCGCCGCCGCGGGGTCCCTCCCCTCCCTCCGGCCGCCGGGTCCCCGCGGCATGAGGGGATCGTAGCGCCGCGGCCGCCTCCGCCATGAAGCGGAAGAGCTGGGCCGAGGCGCGGCGCCGCGCAGCCCCGCCGCCGCCCGCGCTGAAGAGGACGCGGGGCGCGGCGTCGCGGACGGCGGGGGGCGAGGCGGAGCGGCGGCGGCAGCCGCCCCCCGCCGGTCTGGAGACCTGCCTGAGGATCGCGGGTGAGGGGGGTGTGCCGGGGGCGCGGGGGGCGGGGGTGTCCCGGTGTCCCGGCGCGGTGTCCCGTCCCGCCGGCGGTGGGCAGGAAAACTTGCCGTCGGTGCGATTCCCGGCGGGAGCCCGGGGCGCTCGGCAGGCGCTGCTGTCCGGGCGGTGGGCCGGTCAGTCCCCGAGCCCGGAGCTCTGGCGTGTCACTCAGCCAAGTGTTGTTGGGAACTGCGCCGCTCGTCCAGCGGGATAACTCGTCCTGCCGTGTCCCGGTAGCCCGAGCCGTACCCAGTCCCGATTGCCTCTCGCTGGCATTTTCTGCCTGCCAGAGAGTGAACGGAAAACAACGTTAAACGCGTTTCTAGCCGTTCAACACGTTGTTGGGGTGGAAAAAAGTAGCATGTTTCTCCATGTATTGGGGGAATGTGTATATACGCACGCACGCACAAATATATCTGTATCTAATCTGTCTGTATCTATTATATATAGATACATGTATAGATAGATGCAGATATTTGTTTCTCCTGATGCCGTTATATCGGGCTTGCTGGCTAATGAGTAAAATAGTGGGCGAACGTCGCACCTCCCTTTGACATGCGAGTGCCAACAGCTTGTGCAGGCAGGATTGCTCAGTGTCCTCCCTCCTTTCGTGACTCCAGGCTCCGAGCCGCGCTTTGTGTTGGCACATGAGTCTGCCTCTTTTAAGAAGCCTGTTGGATCACAGCCAGAAAATTCTGTGTTTAGGTTTGAGCTCCCCATCTGAAAGATGGGCTTGGGTTTAGTTTGCCTAAAGGCAAAAACAACAGCAAAAATTACTTTTTAAGTCATATGTCATAATCTCAGAATTTTAGTGTATTTACAACTTCTCATAAAAAGCAAGAACTATCCCTCCCGGCACATCTTTGTGAAGAGTGTGGAAAATATCTGTGGATAGAGCAAGCAAAAATATAAAGAGCAAACATGAAGAAAAGGCACCAATGTACCTTTTATTTCTGTGGTAAAAACATGGTTCCTTATATTAACTAGTGTGTCTCCTACATAAGTGTATGTATAGAAAACCGTAAAATTTTGTTTTGAAAATTTGTCATAGCAACATAGAAAGAATGTAAACTGCCAAAGCGTACCAGATTCTTCTTTTTAAAAAGCTTTAATACTGTCAGCGAGTAAAATCCTAAATATTCCAGCCAAAAAAATCAGCATTTTAGGCCTAATCTACACTGAGAAACATAATGGTGTACTTATCTACAGAACTCTAAAGCTCCAACAACTCCATATGTGTTTTGTTTCTATTGCAGCAACTGTTCCTATAGGACATGATGATAGTATGATTTTAAGGTCAGTTGTGGAAAGCCCCCTTGTAACAGATAATGACTTTTTACTATGAAAGTGATTTTACTGCCAGTATTACCACGCAGCCCTGTCCAGCTCACATCTCCAGCAAACAGATCTCTGTAACCATTCTCATGAAGCTGTTGCTTTGACCTGGTAATGTGTGTCTGGCATCAACAAGCCCATTAAATTACTGTATTTTCTCCTTCAAGAAAGTGTTTACCTTTTTAAATTCAGCAGAGCACCTAGGCTTTGACCTGTGTTTTTTCAGTGGGATTTCACCATGTGCAGCCATACCTAGTGTAGTAAATTTGATTAAAGTGCACTTTAATTAACTTTACTTTGATTAAAGTAAATTTGATTATTATATTTAAGAATACTTCTTTTTTTTTTTGATCTTGCTGTGCACAGTGGCTGCTGTTTATTGTCCAATTTCTAGTTCTGATTCAAATTATAGTCTAATGTTTAGTTTGCTGCTATGTCATACTTGTTTATTTAAAGAGAAATCTTAAAAGAATAAACTAACAGGCTTACCTTTTTGTTCAGCTGTTTTAAAGTTCTGTCAAGGTTTGAAATGGCAGTTTTGCCTTCTCATAATGCAGTTTCGAGAAGCTAATTAATAGCTGTGTACTGGAGACAAAGCATAAGGTCTTATTCTCAAAAATGGACATACTGGTAAATATTTGAACCATTTTAAAGGCTGAGAGGTCTGTGTTAGCTTATCTGCTTAGAGAAACAGTGCCAAACTTATTAAAAACACCTCAGGCTACCCTTATTTTCATCTTTGCAAAAGACAGAAGCAGAACATAAACTGAAATTGCTATAAAGATTTATGGATCTTTTGTTGTGTGATGTTACATTCACAGACGGCAAAGTTTCAAATCCATTCTAGGTATTTTATTCCCACAATAGTTACAGTAATCATTGCACTTCTTTATTTTGTAATTAATTGTATGCATCAGCCATATGTCAGAATAACTATTAATCAGAACTGTCTAAATATTCTTGGTTACTAGTAAGACTAGTTCTGGAAAGCTGTCCTTTTAAAAAGTTGTTCATTTTAGTCTGTTAAGCTGCATGGTAAGCTTTATCATTTTCTCTTTGTCAACTAGTGCATGAGGCTTGCTGGTATGAATCCAATTTGCTGGAACTGAATGCATTTAGTCTGTTTATTAGAAGCATATTCCCATATCCTTCTGATCTCTGAGAGAAGTAATTTATATAATCTAAATAAAATTTAGCAATGCTCTGTGAGACGCTTGGAAGCTGTTCATTTCCTTTCCTCAGCTCCTTTTCTTTCTCATTGCTCTTATTTTATAAAGAGCATTTTAAAGAAGATGTGGAATTATAATGCATAAACTTCAGGCAAAAGGTGTGGGTTTCTCTCTCACCTTTTTTGTGTAGTAAATTCTAAAATTAAATAACTACAATAGCTAGATATGGAATTAAATTTTAAGTTATATAGTGTCATGGATAATTTCTTGGTGTTTGTTCTTCCTGTTGAATGTATACGCATTTTGTTTACAGAATTGAACATCTTAAAGGATGCTCTAAGCTACAGTGTACATACCTATTTTGTTTGTCTTCATTGAGAATAATTTTGCTTATATTGTCATTAGGTGTTGATAATTAAATATTCATTTTAATGTATTCATTGATATGTGGGTTGTTTTATTTGGTTTTGTATTGCAGTTTGTTATTTTTTTCAAACCATTAAGTTGTCTTTTTCCAGGAGTGCTGGTCATTATAAACTTTGTGTACCTAATAGAAAACTATTTTTCTAGAATGCTAATGACACTTCTAATAAGTATCATTAAGCTTCAAATATTTTGACTCTCAACATTTTCAATTCATTTTTATTATGCAGCTGTCTCAGTACAAAAACTGTGTTTACTCTTTTATCAATATGACCTCACTTACTTGTGAGTTTTCTCCAAAGCTAAGATTTTAAATACATGTTTAAGGCTTTTAGTGTCTAATCCAGCACTGAAACTGCCTGAACATGTGCAGTCTTGTGTGTCAGTCAAGAGCAGCAGAGTGGAAGCACTCTATGTAAGTGAAATAATAGTATCGATCAGTCATGACATGGCACTGAAAATAAGGCTTTCATAGTTTTTTGTTTAAAAAAAAGTTCCTTTATCTTTTTAGTATACTTTTATTTTCCTTTTCAGATTCCAGGCTGTTGTTCCAATTGGCAAGTCTATCACTAGCTGAATTTGAAATATCATAGTGATGATCACTTAATGAAATTTTTCAAGGATAGGAAGACTAAAAATCTTAAACAAATATGTTGAAGTTTTTTAAGTCAAACACAACAATATTGTATATACCAACTCTGAATTCAGAAATACACTCCTCTTTGGTTACATTCCTGGTGATCAAAACAGACTAACACTGGGTTTTGTTGTACTGTCAGTCACTGAGTTTCTCATCTAGGACATCTATTTTACAATAGAACTGTGGAATTTCTGTTTGCATTAAGTAATGTTTGCTGATCATATGCAAGCTAGTCCTGCCACTAATGCCTATTTAATATTTAGTTGTCGCTTAAAGTCATAGAATCACTTAGGTTGGAAGAAGCCTCTAAGATGATCAAGGCCAACTGTAATTCTTGAATTAATGAAGTTTCCTTCTTCAGAAGGCCTGTGCAGCACAACATGAGAAGCATCAGGCCTGTTGAGAGTAAAGGAAGGAGATTATTTTTTTCATCTCTAAATTCACATTAATGTGATTTTGAAGTGGTAGCTCTCAATTTTCTACACATCTATTTCCACAGAACGCTGTGGCTCTGATAAACAAGCAGAGTGCTTTTCCTTCTGTAACACTGCAATCAGCTTGGACAGTCTTTTGTGTGCTCACTTTAGTCTCTCTAGCTGAGTTACCAGCAGTAACTCAAATTAAATACCTGCAGTGACATCCATGCTTATGTATTTTAACCGTTCTGTTATATAAGGCTGATAAAATTAAGTGTATTTGAAGTATATCTAAAATGCTGCAGCCATATCTCTTAATTGCAGAGCAGATGCAGCCTGTAAGGCCGTGAGCCCTACTCTGTCGTTCTTCTGAGAGATGATTAGAAAGGTCTGCTCTAGTTTGATAGTTTTAGGATGATTTTTTATCAGAAATTTGCAGAAATTAGGAAGTGCTCAAGTGCACTATATGTAAATGAAATACTAAAGAGCTAAAATTAGCAAAGGAAGTACGAAGATAATGAGAGGGAAGCCTTGCTCCTGGCAGTCCAAACCTTTGTAAAATCCTAGTGAAATCAAATGATCAGTGCTTGAGTGTATTTTATGTATAAACTTTCAATCCTGCAATCAGATCCTTAATGAAGGAATTCTCCTTTCTCTTAATTTCTGTTAAAAAAATCACAACACGCTAATCCTTTATTAAATAGAACTTGGAATGTGTTTGGGAAAAAAAAAACAGGTAAAAACAGACGTGGTGAGTAATACAGCATTTGTCAGATGCTGGACTGGTAAATCAGTAGAAGGGTAAATACACTTACAGGAAATTTCTTCATTCCAAAATCTCCCCATAGGAAACATGTTAAAAAGATGGAGCCTGCTGTTTACATAATAGGGCTTAATTGTTAGCAGTGCATAGGAGTGGACAGCTTGTTAGGATATTGGCATTTGACTCACACTGCTCTTATTGTGAGGTACTTCTGTAAACTCATTAAACTCAAGTTTCTTTCAGGTGTTTTAAGAATAGCAACAATGAGCACAGTTCAGAGATACCAGAGCAGAACCATTGCCAATAGCAGTTCTGAAGGCCACATACACACTGCTTGCTCAAGATAGGAATTCTTATTTTTGCTGGACATTTTTGCAAGCTGCAGAAGCATTTCAGTAACAGTATGAGCACTGAGGATGCACGTGATTCTTTTATTCCAAATCTGGGTTTGGAGCAAAATGCTAAATTATTTTAGGTCTTTGACCTGTGCAAACTATATATATTTTCATTTTTGTCCTTCTTTTGTATTTGAAGATTTTGGATTGCTCTTTGCAAAGTACTTCTATATTTTCAAAAGTGATGTAAAGTTTCTTTGAAGAAGCTGAAGTGCAAAAAGGTAAAAAGGTGGTGTTTGAGTACTACTGCCATTCTTCCCAGACTTTGATGTGGTTATTGTTTGTGTACAATGAAGAGGGAGAGCTCAGTCTAGTCAATAATTAGACTGGCACTTAAGGACAGATGCCATGGAGGGAAAAATTTTGGCTGCATATTCCTGCTCTTAACCCCCAGCAGGCTGGTTCAGTGAACTAACTCAGTGGATTTTTCCTTCTAAGGAACCTGGTGGCAGCTAGCTATTAAATCAGTTTAGAAGTGGTGTGAAATTATAGCTTGGGGCTGCAGTGACATGTGTTTAATCTAGCAACGCCAGTTTAAATACAATCCCTAGATATCACATCCTCTCAGTTCTCCTTTCTGCTTCCTCCTTTGCCCTTCGTTCTCCTGCATACATTAGCTGTCATTCTCAGAGCAGAGGGAAGGAAGTCAGCAAAGCAGCTTTTTACCTTGTTTTCCACTTTTCTTTTTCTTCTTTTTTCTTGCCTTCTTTTTCCTTTTTTTTTTTTCTTTTTTCTCCCCTTCTTTTTTTTTTTTTTTTTTTTTTTTTTTTCTTTTTCCTTTTTTTCCCTTGTTATTTTTTTTTTCTTTTTTTTTTTTTTTTTTTTTTTTTTTTTAGTATTGCCCAGGGCAGGGATACCTGTTACAGTTTCTAATTCATTCAAATCCACCTTGACAGAGCTCAATGATTAACACCGTGATGGGGAGCTACCCTACCCGCAAAAGTCCACCCCAGGACTGCCTCTCTATGAAGCAGTTTTTGTCATAGCATATTTTGCACTCAGCTGAAGTATCAGTGCACTTGCTTCTCCACACATAATGCACTTTGTGGGCAGTTTAGTCACTTCTTAAAAATGCACACATTTATCCTTTGTCTTGCTTTTAGGGAATTATTTGGTAAGTGCTTGGAAGTACAGAGTAGCACATTTAGTACTTGAAGTTGCTCTGCTACTGAATGGGTCTATTAGAAATTAATTAAGCAAGTTGGATGCCTTGCTTCTGCTAGAAAGTAAGGAGGTTGGTGCCTGAGTTGCTTAGGAGGTACTATACATCCCAATGTTGCTCCTGATCTGTACATGTTTAAGCCAAACCACTCACATTGGGCTGCTGTTCTGCTGAAAAAAGCATTAAGAAATTGTACTCTTTTTGGTGGACTTTTCTACCCGAGCCCTTGAGATCCTAGTGTATGTAGGTGAGCACTGAGCATGTGACTGTTGAAATATAGATATGGTAACTCCTTTCAGGGTGTACCTGGATAGGTATTTTCAAGATACAGGTGGTGATTTCTAAGTGGTGGTCATGGATGATGCTTTTTTGAAGCTTGAAGTGATTTTTTTTCCCCCCTCTGCTGTATAAAAACTGACATACAGATTTTCCTCACCACAGATCATGTTTTGGAATAATACACGTGATCTGTTTTGATACTTACATAATATCTGTTCTAGGAACTTAATTTGAAAAAAAAAAAGCTTTCCTTTTAGGTCTGAATTTTAATTCAAATACTTTATGATGATATTTTCTCAGCAGGAGGAAGACAAGTATTGCAGTGGTGCTGCAAGCCTCAATTTTTATTGACCAATTACCCCAAGCACAGCAATTTATAGCAGGAGCACAGTCAGTGTTTAAAGTTCACTGGGACTTCAGCTTCCCCGGCCATAAAAGTAATTTATATCTATGTGAATACCACTGGTATTTTTTTCCCCTCAGTTTAACAAAGGAAGCCACGGCAAGTACAAGATGTCTCCTGCCTGCAGACACACAGGCTTTGAAGGGGCAGCTGGGATGGGGATGAGAATTCAGTTGGAGATGTCCAGGTGGGGCTTGGCTGGTGCTCCCTTGGGCAGCATGTTGGATACCTCCCGAGTCTGTTGCCTGCAGGCTTTAATTTGTATGGCACTACTGTCAAAATCATGGCTTTACAGAAAGGAGTGCCTGTGTTTGGTGTGAGTGTGCTTCACCATTTAGTTTAATGTAGGGAATCAGAGGTGCAGAGGGATTTGTGCTTTAGTCTGAGGGATGGTGTGTGTGCATTGGTATTTGGAGTGGAACCAAACCTGATAAAGGAGGTGTCTGCTGTGTGTGTGGGTGCAAGTCAGGCTCCTGCTATTTTGCAAAATCATCAAACAAGGAACACTTTGGGAAAGAACACTAAAGAGCTGTGGATTATGGGAATGCTGCTGAGCAAAAAGCCTCAATCTTTGTGTGCCTTGTTTGTTTAACACTGGAGAAATAATAATACCTAATTTAATACTTAAAGGAAGCTTTTCTTCACTCTAAACCATTTAATGTTGTCCCATTGACAAGTAATACTTCAGACTTTTAGCAGAAAATCATTATGTTTATAAAAGCTTCCAATTTTCTTGCATTTCAGATCGCCTTTATTTTGCAATTCTCTACCAAAAACCAAAGAGTGGAGCTGCAAATACCCATTATTTCTGCATAGATGATGAACTTGTGTATGAGAAGTAAGTACCAAGTTAGGGTTTTTTTCCTTTTTTGACAGAAATAAATTAGTCAGAACAACAGCAGTGAGGAATTAGTCTCCTTGGAGAATTAATTCCATGAGTTTGGTCTTCTAAGACTTCGTGCCATGATGATTTATAGGCTTTTGAAGGGTTTCTTGCTTTCCCATCAGGATTTCTTAAAAACATCTTCAAAGCAGAAGCTTTCATTGTACCCATTCTTGTTCGAAGACACAGAAACATGAAACAGCCATATAAATTTAGAAGTGCACATTGCCAGACTAAAAGGGGTGTCTTTGGTTCCTCATGTATTAAGTGGAATGTCTGAACTTCCTAGAATCAGACAAGAAAATGGTAAAGTCAATTCAAGCCTTTATGAGCTGACAATGGATATATTATTTCCCCTGTAGTGAGCAGTGTTTGTCTTTTACATGATGTGGAATGTTGCTAATTCTTCAAATAGTTTTGATCAAGGGCATGCTTGCTGGTTTTTAATGCACTAATAAATCTTTATTCTCTGTGTTCACTTTTCTCTAGCACAAGTTGCCTTCTTTTAAAGTAAAGCTTATGAGGTCCTCTTTAAATAGAGTTTAAAAACTTTTGTCATAGAGTGATACAGTAGCGAGAAATAGTTCTTAAAGTCCGGGGCTATTGGTTTCAAATGGTGCTGTGTGTAAAATAAAAAAAATGTAGTCCATGTTTAAGATGACAAAACATTTCCTCCAACAAAACAGTATGTATTTATGTAAGAGAGCATGCTTGTTTTTAGAATGATGTACGTATATCACATGTATACTATTACAACTTTGTGTGTCTTGTTTAAAAAAAAGGTATTTACTGGGGTCATGTACAAGTTTTCTCATTTCTTCTAACAGTTTCTATGCAGACTTTGGACCACTCAATCTGGCAATGGTCTACAGATACTGCTGCAAGCTAAATAGGAAATTAAAGGTAATACTTGGGTTTTGATTCAAAAACCAATTATTACTGGCTTTTTAAAAAGCAAAAACAAATAGGCCAACATTTCTTTTGTTGCTATTGTTCAGTTGCTTTCCTGTTTTCCTAACCCAGCTGAATTCTGAATATGAATGCTATATTTTGGTGAGGTGAATTTAGGGAGGAGGAGGATCAGGGTGGAAAACTCACTTATTTATTCACTCACTCACTTACAGAAGATACACAACTGTGGCAGTAACTATTGTTAAGCTTCTAGAAGATCAGTTGCTGAATTAATACAGCCTCTTATATAGGAAAAGCTTTTTTCCTGGATTTCTGTCCTATTGACAATCTGACAGTATTGAGTGAGCTTGAAGGTGTAGTGCTATGTTTTTATTTGAAATTATTTTTGTTTGACTTGGCCTTCTCTTCTGATGCTGACATTCTTCAATTATGAACAACATTTGATATTTAGTAGCATTGATAGCATTGGCCTGAAGGAGGCTGCTCTGCTTGTACTGCAGATTATTTTCTCTTACAGGAGCTGAGTAATTTTTGGGATTGGGCTCTTGATAAAGCAGAGTGTGTTTAAAACAGATTTCTTAAATTAATTAACACAACTTACTACAAGTTAGTTCACCTTTAGTAGATGCTGGAGTATAAAACCTGTTTGGCAGATAAAAAAGCTTATTTTTGTTAATGTCAATCATGGTTTGCCTCTTCAAAACTACTCAGATCTTTAAACTGCCACTGAACTGTGAGAAGTAGGAAATATACCGCACATAATAGAATAAGAGGGTATTTTTTTTCATTCCTTGATGTCTGTCGCAGATAATAGTTTGTAGAATTCAGACTTGCTTTATTATTCTTCAGGTTGTAGAAGCAATTGACACCCATGGGTGTGATGTTGCTGCTCGGTTCCTACAGGGGCACTAGCAGAATTGTCTCTGGCTAAGCCTGAGATAAACCTGTTTAGTGGTCCGGGCTGGGAGGTGGGAAACTCCCACGTGGGTAACTGTGTTCATTAGAGATGAGATTCTCTGATTTTTGTATATTGGATGCTCTGAAGCAACAAAATAGTTGCTTCTATGTTATAGTCCCTTTCCATGTCTTGTGTCTGACATGTTAGGCTTTCTGAGAACATATTTCTGCTACTGATCTGAGGTTTTGTCTTGAATGCATTTAATCTGGTATCTTGAAGAGGTAACATTGCTATTTAAATGCATAAAATGACATTTTATGATAGCTTAGCAGTTGATCAAAGTGGGCAGTTTCAAGCACATCAGAATTTATTTCAAGGGCTAGTTAGGGGATAACAGCCACCTGATGTGTGTGTCCTTTCTATTGAAAATACCATTCCACCCACATTCTAAGATACATAGAGAAACTGTATGCCAAGCCAAGAAGACACCTAAAAAAAAGTAGTTATGATAAAGTTTAGAAATAATTTCAAAATATTTTAATCTAAGCATGGTTCTGATCCTTAGAAACAAGTACTAGTGGATTTATCTACATTTGAGTTTGAAAAATGAACAAAAAGGTGTAACTCTGATTTTAAAATTTTTACAACTTTAATATACTTGTGTTGCTTCTGAGAATGCCTCTTTCTGTTCTCATAAATGGCTATCTCTTACATAAGGCTTGAAGTAAAAAATGCAAGCTAAAAATATGAATGCATTTAAGAAGAAAAACAAAGTATTTCAGTAATTTCTATCAAAAATTATTTTGGCTGGATACTGGGGAAAATACTGGAAAAATTTAGGTAGGGATGCAATGCAGTTTTCCAAAGCTTCTGAGGGACTACTCCACAGTCTTTTTGGTTCTCTGACTACAGCTGGATGAAAGGAGGTAAACAAACTCTTGCATTTCTCTGATTTTATAAAAGAAGGTATAAAAGGTCTAAAATGAAAAATCATGATCTTGTTCATTTCTTGATACAGTCATTTTCATTGATAAGGAAGAAAATAATTCATTATACTGGCTTTGATCAGAAAAAGCAAGCAAACGCTGCATTCCTCATAGGCTCCTACGCAGTAAGTATTTAAATTTTTACAACAGCTGCTGATTGTGTTAATTTTTTATACTCAATTTTTAGAAGAGCAAGACAAAAACAGTACTTTCCTCTTGAATAATCATCCTACTAATGTAATTATAGTAGTGAAGCATATAATAAGGAAGTTTCTAAGGTCCAGAATATATGTTAGTGAAGTTGTATGATTTCAGTTTTTTTCCTTCCTACTGCCATTTTTGTTCTTAAGAAATAAGAGCATTGCCGGAAAAAAAAAAACAGTTTTAATAATTTCATTTGGAAAAGATCATTGCTTCTTGAAGTTTTGCATCTCCCCAACCACCCAACCTCTTTTCTTTTTTTTATAATAGAAACATAGTATTTTGCTTGAAGTATAATGTATCATTTGCCCAGTGCATGTGTAAATAAACCACTCCTTCCCAGCTGCTTCTTCTCTAGTACAAAGTAATCTCTTCCATTAATCTGGGAGAAGCAGTGAGAATGTATGATAGGTTGAGAGCCTGTCTAAAACCTGGGAAGATACAAAGTGGCTGAGAAGGTACTAAGCCAAGTCTGTGGCGGCAGAGGAGTAAAGGGCTGACTTTATATCACAACTGCATGTGTTTGGTACACAGAAATGTAGTCAAGAAATAAAATGTTGAATTCTTCAGGCTGTAAGCTGTGATACACCATATTCAGGTTCTGTTTTGACTTTTAAAACATCTTGGTTGTAACCATTTCTCTTGTTTACTGAGTAATAAAATGAAATAAGAAGCTGTGCACTTTTTGATGTTGGAGATTTGAGAGATTGGTTCATGTAGCCTTAGGTTGTTCCTATTTATTGGCTGCAAAGGCTACACAGTACTTTCTGTGATGCAGACAGTCTCCTTGCTGCCTCTCTGCATCATGCAGGATGTCCACTTTCTGTTCCCTGGGGTTTCTCTGTTGTCTATATTCTATAGCACTTCTTACAAATTGAGAACTAAATTTCAAAACATGTCACTCTTGGTATTTGAATTGGGAATGTTGTTGTAGTCCTGTGCAATCTTAAACTGCATGGAGACTGGAAATATGAGTAATTAGGCTTGTTTGCTGTTAAGGAATTATGTTGACAAAACAGCTGCAGCTTTTAGGAAATATGTGTTGTAGTAGCACTGTGTGGCAGGGCAGCTGACATTCTGAGCAGAATTTTGGTACAGAAGATTAACTAATGGCAAAACAATCTAATAGGAAAAAAACTGTGGTTCACTATGCAAAAGTATACAGAAAACCTGAAATAAATCTTACTTTTGATCACCTGGTAGCCCTACCATGTCACAATAATAGCATGCAAGTGAAGGTAAGTTCTTCAACAGTCTTGAATAAAAGATTAATATGTATGGTTTATGACAATCCAAAGCACAGTAATTAGAAATGGAGGTTGTTGTACAGATGAATAGGCAGTTTCTGCTTTAGAGAGCTGCAGTGAAGGAAGAGGGAGTTGAGAGTAAAGAAAGGATGCTTGCTCACAGAGAGATGATGACTGCCCAGTCAAGGCATGTGGTAGGGCTAGTTGCAGACACGTGGCATATGGCAAAAAAATATGGCAAAACCACCATTGTTCTCAGAGTCTGGAGAGGTGCTTAAGTTACTGTATTGTACACATTGAGTATTTTGGCAGTTTCCCTGAAAGGCCTATGGGAAAGTGAAGCACAGTACTAGTATCAGTCGTATGTAGGCATGTCTATCTTGCAAATTTGCAAGTCTAAGATTGTGAGCTAGCTCTAGCTAGATGCTGATTTTCTTTCCAGTGCAATACATTTTGACTTTGATACTGCTTTTTCTTTACAGTGGGGTAGAATTTCTTCCCAGTTTTGTGTAGGAGGGATTCCACTGAAGAAAGATCACAGAAGAAAAACTATGCCCCTGAGGCTTTTTTTTCCCCATGG
Source organism: Melospiza melodia melodia (assembly GCF_035770615.1). Classification (NCBI taxonomy): domain Eukaryota; kingdom Metazoa; phylum Chordata; class Aves; order Passeriformes; family Passerellidae; genus Melospiza; species Melospiza melodia. The sequence continues at coordinate 56,625,314 of NC_086226.1, read as the reverse complement.
CCTTCTTTGATGATCTTTCATGAAGAGGCAAGCTTAATTACAGAGCTCATTGCTCAAGTGTTCACACATATTTGTCCCATATTTTTGCTTTCTGTAGGGAGAATTGGATTGTTGTCTGTGGAGCAAGCAATGATATGGGATCTGTTCAGAATGCCTGATAAACATGTCCATCAGCATATTTCATGATTAAAAGGAAATATTGATTACTTCTATATTAAAAACATATGTAGGCTTAAGTGTCTACCTTCTTTAGTTTCAGAATGCTTTGCTTTTTGTTGAAGATCCATCCAGATACTGGTCAAATCTTTTAAGGAGTTTTTCTATAATTTTAGTTAATCAGACTGTGTCGTGTTGGTAATACTCTTTGTTGCTTGAGCTGATTGTCATAATTTATTTTCTGATCTTACAGTGTAAGTTGTAGGTTGATACTGTATTTTGTTTTCTGTGGATTGAATGTGTTTTCTTACTTGATTCTATTTATTTAGCTTCATGATAGGTTCCCATTTCAACAGGGTTGAGGAGCTCTGTGGGTAAGCAATGCCTTACGTTGAGGGAGTTCTGGTTCATTCAGGGAAGAGCAAGGAAGTAGAAAGGGTCTTTTCAGATTTGTGCAGACAAGCACAAAAATAGTGCTTGTCTACTTTGGTTGAAAGTGTTTGATAAGCACAGTTTTGGGATGCTCTGTAGGTGCAGGTGCTACAAGTTACTTGCTAGGAATAACAGCAAGGTTTTCAAGAATAGCAAGGCGCAGTGAGTCTGTGTAATTTCTGGGTTTGTTATCTTTTGGGTTTTTTTGAAGCACAGTTACAGTTAAGCTATAAAACTGTAATGAACTGTATATGACTATCTCTCCTCTGGGACTTCTCTGTCCTGATAAATGTTCAACTTCTGAGCATGTCTTTTCAAAGGCTTGTTGACCTCAAACTTGTATTCTTAAACAGAATATTATAATTTCTACTTAAAGGAATTGCAATATATTAGCATGATTTTTTGTTTGTCATCTTTTGTTCAAATGTATATGTGTGTGTATATATCATGTGGGGATATGCTCCTACTACTAAGGCAATTATGAAAGTCTTCATTAACTGTGATGTGGTAAGGGCAGCTGTTAGTGTTCTTGTTTTCAAGCAAAGTCTGTTCTCAGTCTTTTCTTCACAGTTGATGTGTTTTAATGTTTCCCCCATTCCCGTTCACCTAACTTGTCTTTCTTTCCTCTTCAGTGGAGATAGTTTATGAACTCTCCAGACTACATACTTCTTTCTCCCCCCTCCTGCATCTCCTGCTTCCTTCCAGGTGTATTTTGATGTGACAGCAAAGCCTAACTCAAGCTCTTCAGTATAACATGGCCTTAAGATTGAAGAATTAAGTTTACAATTTCATTATTGTATATGTAGCTTTAGAATAAAATACAATTTTTTTAGAATAAATCTTAACAATTTAGACCTTAATCCCTTTATTGTTCATCTTTCATCTATTTTAAATCTGTATTTCGTTTCTAAATTTTTGCAGACATCATGGGAATAATATTCTTCTATGCAGGTTAGCAAAAATTTGGCACATTCAGCCACACAAAGGGTAGCCAGAATTCAGTGTGTTGGGGTTGAATGTTTACACTTTATTTGGGTGGAGGGGGAAAAGGGAAAGAAGGGGGGTGTGGGGGGAAGCTTTGTTCTTCACCTTTTAAAGAAAAATCTTTTCCTTGAAAGCTATCTGCACTGTTCAGGCCTTACCACAGTACCAAAGCAGCAATGGTCTTCTGAGTTGATATCTACAGTGGCTTCTCTTGATTTTCACCAGGACTTGGCTGTGGGTGAGGAAAGTCTGCTTCTTCCATCATTGCTCCTTCTATATTACGAAAGAAAATGTACCCTCTGTGCCCTGTCCACCCGATTCCCAAACTCCCCCCTCTCCCCTTGGCTACATTAACTTAGTAACAGTGTTTTTTTTCTCAGGCCTGGCACTAATTATGTACTTGGAGGGTGACCCTTCCAGGGTACCGCCCCATGAACTGCTGTAATTCAGGTCACCTTCTCCAGGACTCATCTCTGTACTTTGTCTATTTTCTCATCTTCTTTCTTCAGGGTAAGCAGCGTTTCCTTCATCCGTTCTAATCCATAGTATTGGTTTTTTGCCTTTTCAATTTGTTAGTATCCTTCCTAGTTGTGGGCCTAATGCTGGGTAGAAGCTGGAGGTTGGAGAATCAATTGGCACCCACTGCTGTGATGTTGAACTGTTCTGTTCTTAGTGTGACACTTGCAGAATTATCTCTGGCTAAGCCTGAGATAAACGTTCTAGTGATCCAGGCTGGGTGGTGGTGAATGGATAACTGTGGCAGTGCTCAAATTTAGAGTGGGTTAACCATGTTCACCCTCAGCTATGTTTTGGTGAGAGGTGCTTGATGAGCAAGTGACAGAGACTAGATGGACAAAGTACTGACCTTTCATTTAACCAGAAGTTACCTAGAGTCTTGGCTGTCTCTGAGTTTGTGTCCTCTAAAATGCTACCTTCTCTGAGTTGTATTTGGGAAATCATGATTATCTTCACAGCAGCAGCTTTTCCGGCTGTTGCTACTAGGTTCTAGTCCAGTATGCTCCCACAAAACTGCTTGTCTCCATAGAAGAAGAAAGGTTGTTCTTTTGGAGGTCCCTCACTCTATAGCCTTAGGTTACTTCCTTATCTGGCATAAAATAGTGATGCACCCGATCCAATCAGTTCAGGGTTTTTTATACTTTCCTCTGCTGTTTAAAAGGTAATTGGAGGTTTCTTGCTTTTGTTTATGATGAACAAAGAGAGTTGCCAGAGACAGGCAGTTATTCACTCTCTGTCTCTTTTGTCCACTTAATGACTCTGTTTCTGCTAGTGACGAAACTGTTGGCCACATGCATTTCTTCACTACAATACAAATCCATACAGGAATCTTTTTGTTCTAATAAACTTATATTTTAATTTTGCAACATCTAACATTTTGTCCTAAGGAAATTGCTAGAAATTTAATCTACTAACTGAGTAGTATATCCCATTGAGGTTTTAATGGAATAAAATATTTGACAGTTTAAAGTTATAAAAACTGTATGAGTTTGTGTTTGAGTCTGGTCACACACAGCAGTTATTTGTTCAGAATGGGTTTAATTGTTTGCTGTTTACAGCAGTTCAGGCCATCTTGGAAGAGTGACATTTTTGGAACAAAGTTGTATCACATAAAATTCACTTATAAGCAGTTTAAAATTAATTATCTCATTATTTTCTGGCTTCTAAGTGAGCATGGTTGGTAAAATATATGATTTAGGTAGCAGCCTTAAGCAGATTTCACATTTGCGGGTGAGCAGGTGGATAAACATGATTGTATTGAGCACATCATAGATATGAATTTAAAGTGCTATTTACAGACTTGAGTTGATATAGTTTCTAACAGTAAAGCTTATTTCAATAGCCTATTGAGAAAGCAGCAAGTTATGTCATAGATTATTATTACTAAACATGTTTGGTCTTATATGCAGCATTATTATTTTACTTGGCAGTGCCATGTATTGAAAGTTAAGATGCCTTTTTTAACCAGAGACTCATTTCCCTTTCTACCAGGAATACTTTGCGTCCTATTGTGAATATCATTCCAATGATTATAACTCCAATCTATGAAATGGTTGCTTGAAAAATAAGGCTGGATTGAAAACACTAATGAATCAGATGAAAACATGGCTTGCTAAAAGCTCTCATTCTCTGGTTGATTTTAAATGCTCCTAAATAAAGACTGGGTCATGTAATCCTACAAACCCTTGTATTTCATTGAGTGAACTTGAAGGCAGCTGTTTTGACTGCACAGCACTGTTAGGAGGAGTGCTTGAGAGCACCTTTCTCAGTGTTCAGTGCTTGGATGGTTCTTGACCATTCACAGAGGTGCCTGTAGTTCCTTAATTAGAAATAGATGTCCTAAATGGAAAGGATTATTAGAGCATTGTTAGTAGTTCAACTGCTAATTGCAAATTCCTGGCTATATGTTGAAGTTCAGTGGTATATTTTTTTTGTATGCATAAAAAAACAAATTTGTAAATTTTCTGTATACACATGATTGCAGATTGTGATAAAATGATATGTTTGATTTGAAAGATATCAATTCCTTATAATAACAATTTTCCTGAAAGGTACTTAAGTAGAAGATTTCTAAAAGATTTTAAGGGCTTTTCTGTTTTTATTTTTGTGTGTATAGATAGGTATGTATACTCCTATCTGCACTTGAATATGACTGTAGGAAAATTCTAAAAGCTGAACCTGTAGATGCATGCCGCATTGACTAAGCTTTTTTTGAAAGAAGGCCTTTTTTTGCCTAATATTTCCCTAACTGCAGGAAGGAATCCTCTTGGGAAATAAGTGTAAAATTCTAATAGTCTTTTCTTCATCTGTATATACACAGAAGGATAAAAATTATCCCAGAGAGTGAATGCTTCTACTAAATAACTCCTAATATCATTGCTTTAAATTTAGTTTAATATTTTTATCTTTCTAGTAGTCATTTTTGTTGGTTGCTTTATTAGCATTAACCTAAGAAAACAGCTTTATTTGTGAAGGTTTTCATCATCTTAGAAAGCATAGCAGAAACATAAGTTGTAATCAGCATCTGGACAACTTAGTTTCAGTTGTTGTATATTTTGATTTCTGGAGTTTGTCTTCTCTCATTTCCTCTCCTTCCCCCAGTACATACCTCATTAATTTACAAATATATCTTGTTTTGTTATTCATTAGATCAACATTTCCATTCTCTTCTTTTCTAAAACTTCAGTTTTCAGTTTTTCTAAAACTTTCAGTTTTCTAAAACTTCAGTTCTGCTTGCTGCCTTAGAACGTCCTTCTCTCTTTCAACACTTCTGTCTGCTACAGGTATTTGATCACTACTACTTTCACTTTCCTGTTTATTTGCTTTCTTTAGTACTTTGTTCATTCACATCATTCCAATGAAATTGTTCATCTTTAAGGCTTCCCTGGCCTCCTCCAGGTCAGAAACAGTATTATATTCAGTTTTATATAGATGTAGATGTGTCAGAAATATTTTTTTAACTGAATCTTTCCTTAACTGCTAACTACTGCATTTTGGTTCACTTCATGGAGCAGTGTAGGAGCAATCCCTACAGATAAGGGGCATTCAGTCTGCAGGAACAGACTAAACCCAGCTGTTAAGCTTAAAAGCTGCTGGAAGTTTTATATAGTAAAGATGTCAGATCTGCAATGCTGGCTCTCTGTCTACTGATAGAATTATTTTGGTGCAGACCATTTCCTAATGCAGATGTGTGGCCTCTGCTGCCTTGACATCTGCTTCTCTGAGCTTTGCTACTTCAGTCTTACCTGTTAACCATACATGGAATTTGGTTAACCCCAACTAAAAGCAGGCCCCACCCATGTTTAGCCTTCATCCAGCCTTGGTTACATCCGGGATTTCTAGCTGTGTACTCCCTTAACCTGTGGCAGAAACTGATTATGTCTCCACTTTGATATCACAGCTTCTTGTGTTGTGTTACTGCCAAGATACTTTCCTTGTGAAGTAATTATCTGTTTATGGTCTTTCCCATTATGTGTGAGTGTCATTCTTCCCTTTTGAAGCACTCTATACCATTGCACTCATCTAGCTATTCTCATACTAACCTAATTTTTTTGCAAGCACTTTCAACTGAGAGCACTATCTGACCATTTCATCAACTGCTGTCTCTGCAGCTCTTCACTTGTTGTGTCTTTTGTGTGTGTGGTAGTGTCATAGCTGAGCGTAACAGGATTTCTCTTTGTTTCAGAATAAGTGTTATTCTTCAGTAAATATGCTGCATTTTGCTTCAGTTGAATAATACAAGTTGTATTTTTGCTTTGCAAAATCAGATTGGTTTTTTTTTAAATGTCTTTGTATGGAGGAAGTATTCTTATGCAGCTGTGTTAAAAGTCCATACACATACGGATGGACAGATGGATGGATGTTGTTATGCATGTATGTTGTGTATGTTAAAAAGGTATTTCTAGCAGTTTCACTGGTAATGTAATTTCAGAAGCAGGATCTGTGCTTGAGAGATAAAATAGAACTAACTGACTTATTTTAATACAACACAGTGAAATGAGAAAAAATTCTGTCTTGCAGCTGTTACACTTGTAAACAAATTCTTCTGCATTCTGTCTTGTTTCCTTTAAGAAGCTGGTAGCTCAGAAAGGCCAAGGATTTCTCTCAAACCTCAGCTGAGCTTTTATACAAGCTTACAAAATCACGTAGTATTAGTTGCCTTTCTATTTGCCTGTGGTACGATCAGTACTCTATATACTACACAGTGATAGCACTTAAGTCCAGTTGGACATTAGGAGGAATTTCTTCACAGGAAGGGTGAAGGATTGATTAAACATTGTAATGGCCTGCCCAGGGAGATGGTGGACGAGATGTTTAAGGGAAGACTGGACGTGGCACACAGTGCCATGGTCTAGTTAACATGGTCATGGTTTGGGCAAGGTTGGACTAGAATGATCTCAGAGATCTTTCCCAACCTAATTGATTCTGTGATTCTTTAATCCGTTTTTTTCCAGGTGACTCATTTCTGGCTACAAACCCTGTCTAATTACTGTCTGTTTTTTAATTCCATTTCATGTCTTGGGTTTGTAAGTTTTTCAGGAACAGGGCTCTCTTCCTGATAAACAAGAAGTGCTTGATGTGTATGGTTGCTGGCAATATGTTCACTGTCCTGCAAGATGCAAATTAGCAACGCACACAATTTGAAATTTCTTGAAAGATAACCTTTACATCCAAATCAGGCAATGAATGCCTGTAGAATAAAAAGTGAACTTTGCTGTCAGAGGCTAAGTTATTCAATAATATTTGGGGAGGCTTTTGAAGTATCTTTTCTATTTTGAGTGTATACTTGCAAATATAAATGCAGAAGTCACTTATCCCTCCCCAGTGAAAGCACACACACAAAAAACATGCCGTTTTCATTACTTAGCTATGTCTCAAGAAAGATTTATTTTTCTGTTTTCTTCTGCCAGTTTCAAGGGAAGAATGCTCTGAAAATACTTAACACACTAATTGAATCAGGAAAATCAAAGGGGTCACCTGTTGGCCATGTCTGCTTTAGCTGTCTCTTTGGGTTGTGTTTCAATCTGAGTTTGTTTGTTGGGTTTTTTTTAGCAACATCTGTTCTAACTCTTGTTTTCTGTGTGTGTGTGTGGAGAGAGGATGTTTAAGGTATGTTAAGCCATTTGTTCAAACTGGCCTTTCGGTAGCATCAAAGAAATTTGAAAGGCAATGCCAACATTTTAAAGAAAAAATGTCCAGAGCAGCAGAAAGCAAATACACCATGCCTTGATTTTTGGAAGATATTTAATTAATACTCGTGAGGATTTTTACTTTCAAATATCTCTAAGGGAAAATGTCATTAGTATAAAAGAAATAAATAATTTTACTGAAAATTAGTGAAAAAAAACCACAATTTTCTGTAGAGTATTAAAGCAATTTCAAAGAAAAAATATTAACTTGAAATTACTCAATATTGACCTGTTAATGACAGCTTGTTATTAACAGTTGTTACCTCCTGGCCATGCTGGGGATGGTGTTTAATGGTATTTGAAGAAGAGATATGCAAAAAAGAGGAGTTTTAGGTATTCTTTAAGGAGACCTTAGTGTTAAAGGCTATCCAAGAGGGATCAGACATGTTGTGATGGAAGACCATACGGATATTTCTCGTAAGTTGGTCCTTTGTGAATTCTTTTCTGAGTGTTTTTGACAGTAGAAGGTTCAATTCATTCTGTTCATAGCATTTTGCTTCTGAAGCTACAGATTTCTTTTTTTTGTTGTTGATTTTGGGGAGGGGGGGGTGGGTTGTGTGTTTGTTGGTTTTTTTTGTTTTTTGTTTTCTCTCGATTTATGACATCTGGATTTAGTTACTGGATATTGCCCCAGCAGTGCAAAAGAGGAAGTACAGAATTTGGATTAATGCAAATGTTCTGTAGGAAGATCAAACATAAATAACTGTTTTAGTCCTGTCTCCTGTGTGTATCCACAATTTGTGTACTAGATGATAGCTTTACTGATATCTCTGCAGGTTTTTATGTTTTGATTTACATCTTAAAAGCTTAATTTAAACAAATTTACAAACTGGTGAAGCCGAGTCATAAGATAAATGTAAGAATTCAGTTGAACAGGAGCCTTTTCACTGCAGTCTATAGCTGAACAACTCCTGCACAAATCTATAAAGATTATTTTAAAATATATATTTCTTTAGATTGACAAGATTTTTTATTGTTTATGTTAGTTTTATTGTTGCACACTTGAAACATTTGTTCTTGATTCCACTCTTTTCCAGCACTTTTGCACTCTGTGATAATTAATTATGCCTTCTGTAGTAAACAAATTACTTGAAATTATTGAAGTCTATCTTAAAATAATCTTTTTCCTTTTCTGTCTTTTTCCAAAAATAGATAATATACCTGAGAGAATCCCCAGAAGATGTGTACAGGCTTATATTGTCAGGAAGTGTTTCATATCTTCCTTTCAGGTAAATAACAAGTTGATAGAACTTTCTGTACCTTGATATTTTGAAGACGAATGTAACATTTTTCAGTACTAATTTCTGCTGTGTTGGTTTTCTGGGGTTTTATTTTATTTTGTTTTGTGTTGGGGTGGATTTTTGTTTGTTTGAGGGGGTTTTTTGGTGGATTGTTTTTGGGTGGTTGGTTTTTGGGTTGCATTTTTTTTGGTGTTGAACTTTTCACTTGGGACACACTCCCTGTCCTAACCTTAGGTATTCAGTGAATCAGAGGTGTTACCAGCTGGTAGTGAAGTGTCCCAGCAGAAGGTGAAGGAGCCCCACTGTTTGTATCCACTCATTGAGCTTTTTAATCTTCCTTATTGCTTCTCACTTGGCAGTCTGATTTTGTGCCAGTAGCTGATAGTTAAACATATCAAAATATCTGTCATTCACCACAGAGGGCTTGCAATACTTAATAGCATTCTTTATGCACAAGGCAGTATTTGCAGATTGCTGCACATATTTGGCAAGTGGGAAGTTGTCATCAGTGTATTCCAGGAGCCATTTCTGTTGCCTGTGCCCTACTGTGCTATGCCTCCAAAACATATCAGAGTGGTTGCAGTTCCCTGTGAGGACCACGGCCTAAGAATGTGAGGCTGCTTCTATCTGACTATAGAAGGCTTTGTCTATTTGTTCCATCTCATCAGGTGGTCTAAGAGACACGTGCTACTACGATGTCACCTTTATGTGTCCTTTCTTTGACTTGAGTAACATTCTATTATTTCTGTCTCCTCCTAATTTCTGCCCTTTTTCATACTGATTCATAAGGAAGGAAAGGATAGAAAAAATTCCTAGAGACAGCTATCCAGGTTCTTCAAAATTCTTCTTTATCTCAGCTGAAATTTGAACATGAAATGTTTTCTACTTATTAGAAACATTAGCTGATAAGGGCTGCATGGTCTTAAGGTGTTCTGCCAAGGCATAATGGTTCTCTGGTGTAGATTCAGTTTAATTTATTTATTTACTTCACTATAATATTTCTGTGGAATTCATAATCTGTGGTGCATACTAAGAACATGCAATTCCTGAATCAACAGAATTAAAAAACTTGTCATTGAAAGGAGCTGTTTTAATGAAACTAGTTTCTCCTCTTGTATAAGCATTAACTATTTATGCTTCTTAAGGAAAATATTTTATTATATTTACTAAGGAAAATATTTTTTTATTTTATTATATTTACTATAATTTATTGTATAATTACCATTAGATTTATATATTTACTATATTTACTAAATATTTTAGTATAACAGTCCATGTCAGAAATTGAACATTTTTACTAACAGTTCATGTCAGAAATTGAACATTTCTGCTTTACAAAAACTGTGGCTGGAGTAATCTTGTATCTGTTAATATAACTTATTTTATGTTGTTATTCTTGTAAGATTCAGTGTATGGGAAATGAAGTAATCATTTGGTATAATTATTTCAGTTTAATAATCATTACCTTGAAGTAATTTTAAAAGGTGTTTTACAGAAGTATCTTCAATTGCTTTCACTTGGATTAAAATACAGTAATTATGTTTTGGTCATTGTATCTTATAGGGATGCTTCCTTTGGTACTTGCAGTTTTCATCTAACGTTACTGGACTGTTTTCATGCAATAAACAAGGTCAGTAAATGAATATTTTTTCACATTTCAAAAAAATAGCTAAATGTTGCCCATCAGAAGAAGAAGGCTGAGGAAACTAGGATCCAATTAAAGCTGTGAACTAGCAGATCTGCTGATTGTTGCCTAGTTTACTATGCATTATGCATTGTCACAAAATAGATACAGCATTCTTAGAAGTCTACCAGTACTTTATATAATCAACAAGTGAAGATATTATAGAGGGAATTCTGAGTTTTACTTGTGTAATCTATTGGGACAGTAATTCACCTCTAATCCTAAGAGCTATGTGTTAGGTTTATTGTATGCCCCCTGGTGTTATGTATTAGGCTGAACATAGCCTTTCAAAGGGTTTTGAATGGGTTTGCTATATACTTCTGGCATTTGCAGCACATGGTAATGATTTCAGATTTTGCTTTAGTAATAGAAATAGAACAAATATTAGGAGTCGGTGCTTCTTTTTTTAACTATAAAATTATAAAATCTCGGTTTTATAGCAATATAGCAGTGAAGTAATGCAGCATTAAAGGATAAGAGAATCGAACCACATTATTTTTAGTCCGTATGAATAGTGAAATGGAATTCTGCAGCTCTCCACCGTACTATTGTGTTTTGCATAATGGGTATCTCTGCCAAATAGTGACATTTTTACTGGTTAAGTCATCTTCTTGAAGATTGGTGATTTTTCAGCTTTTCTGGGTATTTTGAAATTGGTTATTTGTATGCCAAGACTGGTGCATTGTTGTTCTTGCAGGTGAACAAGAAGGAAAGCTGCAGAAGATTAGGTAGTAAAAAAGAAAATTGGAATGTAGTATTTTTTATATCTGGAGATATGAGGTTTATCTGTGTATGTCTTCCTGTTTTAACAAGTGGATAAACTATTAGTTACCCAAATGTTTACATTTTTTATACAGTGTTAAGGATTATGGTTGTGGCTAATTATGGGACATCATGGACTCACAGTAATATCTACTTAGGACTTTGTGACTGCAAGCAATTTGAAATCAGTGAAGATATTAGCAAATAAAATTTGTGCACAAAATATATCTCCAGTCCTTGAATGTGGTCTTTAGAATCTACTTAGAGCTTCAACAGATATTTTTTGCTGGTTATTTTTCTTTTTATTTTGTGCAGCTAGCAATAATGAAAAGACTAAATGCTTCAATAATCTGGGGTTTTTATAGTGATTTCGTGAAAACAAAAAAAGTTGATTTACTAACTTCACTTATATTGAAACTTACAAGCCTAGTTTGAAGCAGGACTGAGTTTTTCTGTATTCTTAAGTTTTGTAAAGAAAGAAGGGGAGAGTGTGTATTAAAGGACTTCACATAACCAAAACCAGTAATAAACTGTCCTCATTGAAGAGGCATCTTTGTTAAGAACTGTGTTCTGAATTTTAGGCTTTGCAGTATGGTTTCCTGGATTTTAGTACGTTTGATGTAGATGAATATGAGCATTATGAAGTAAGTGTTCAGTATCAATCTCTTGATTTGTTTGCTGTTACTAATGCTAAAGCAATTGCTTATAATTTCTGCTATTCTTTTGTAGTATTAAGTTCCATTTTTGCTTTGTCTCTTTAAGTTATGATAGTTAAATAAAGGTTCGTGGTCAGACAGAGAATAGTAAAATCCAGATTTAAGCATAATTATGTTCAAACATGGGGAAAAGCAGAAACCAAAATGGAAATAAACGGGAGTCTCCTTTATTAGTAAAACCCTGGATATTCTTGAGCAGTCTTGATGAAAAACTAAAGGGCATACAAGCCCAAGTCTAACTGAATGCTAGAGAACAATCAAAGTATGTGTTTGAGGACAGATGGCAAAAATGTAATAGCACTCTTTGAGGTAAAGAAGAAAACAGGGCGGGGAAACTCCAAGTGCATAAAATTCACTTTGGGTCATAGGAAATTATTGTCACAATGAAATACTGCAACTCCTGACTGTACACAGTCTCAGAAATGCAAAGCTGCCAGATGTCTGTAAAGAGAAAATTAAATGGTTCTAGAGCTGAAAAAATAATTTTATAATTTGTGAATGGTGGTAAGGCCAATTGGTAAGACCAATTTAGGATCCTATAAAAAATAAAAATTTGGAAGTTGCTCTTCATCTCAAGGGCATGAGTTGCGTTGTTCTACACCTCTGATTTAGAAAGACAGGGACACGGGAGAAATGTGAGGTTGAGAGCATCTGTCATCCTCATGATGAAAAAGAAAGCAGCCAACTAACACACCTTCCTTTGACAAAAATTATACATAAATTCTATCTAGCATGTATTTTGAAACAATAAGGAAAAGCCTGAAAATACAGGGATAATGATAAACCAAGCATTTTCTCTTGACAGAGAGCAGAAAATGGAGATTTTAACTGGATAATACCAAACAAATTCATTGCCTTCAGTGGACCTCATTCAAGAAGTAAAATTGAAAATGGTATGCTTAAAAAAGGAGGTGGGGAACACAAGCCCACTACTTTCTTAGTTGATTGTTATCAGTAAGAACAAGCTTTAAAAATTGTTCCTCAAACAGTGTGTTTTTTCCTTGGCTCTTTTCCTTTTATAAGAACTCTGGCAGTAAAATTTTAATGCTTGGTTTAATTGTATCTGACCTAGGTGATTGTATTAAAGTTCCATTTTCAGTTAGTCTTTTTCTTGTCTCTGTTTTGGGAGTATTTTCATATCTTTTTTTAAAAATATTTTTTATTTCTTCAGTTTAAGCCTTACTCTTTTTTTATCTTCTGTTCTCAAATAGGCTATCCCCACCATGCTCCAGAGGCTTATTTCCCATACTTCAAGCAAAAGAAGGTCACCACTATAATACGCCTCAACAAAAAACTGTATGATGCCAAACGATTTACAGATGCTGGATTTGAGCATTTTGATCTCTTCTTTGCTGATGGAAGCACACCTAGTGATACTATAGTTAAAACATTTCTAAATATTTGTGAAAATGCTGAAGGTGTAATAGCTGTCCATTGCAAAGGTATGATGCAAAAATCAGTTTATATCACTAGTGATGTTTATAATTACAGTTCCTGAGCTATTTTGCAGTATAATTCTACTATATCTAGTTATTAACATCTCTGCCAAACTGCAACTGTTCCATTAAAATTATTTCTATGATTCTATTCAGCACTTAATCTTCTAATTTTCTTAAGTACCAGAAAAATCGTCCAAGCCATTCCCAAAATGAGACTGGGGAAAATGAGATTTACGATATTAATAGCTGTTTCTGCTAGAAAGTGTTAGTACTTTCAAAGGATGCTTTGCGCAGGCATTTGAAGTCCTGTCAAGTTTTCTCTGAAAATACAGGTTTAAATATACCAAGTGGTAAACTTTTGGAAACAGTGCTGTATTTTGGGGAGATTTCTCAAAGTGTATGAGTGTTCTTCTGTAGCTACCAACATCTTCATCCCTCAGAAACTATACTAGTTTGGGCACACTCTGAATATCCATTCCTCCAGAGTTAGAAGATTTTAAGAGCCTGGCCAATGCAGCTAGTATAGTTATTGTTTTCGGTTGTTCTAGAGGCAGTATGTTTCCCTTCCCATACCATCTTTAATAGTCTATCAGACATTTCTTCTCCACAACTTTGCATCACTAGTGTATCTGATAATGCTGTGATTGAAGGAGAAGGGCATTTTCTTAACCTGTTTCTTTGGACCTGCAAAGACTGCAGTTCTGATCCTGTATCTGCCATCTGTTTGCTGCATTTAACAGAATTATACTGGAAAGTGAAAGAATTGTTGAAACCAGCATCTTGACTCTGGGAAAACAAGTCCATACTCTTATTCTTCACTGAGGTGATAAATTCAGGCATATCACTTAATTGGTTATGCCAGAATATTGAGTATCAGTGCTACAAGTGCTTTGTTATTATTCAAATTAAGGTGTTCTTTGGTAGATATCAGACTAATGGTGTCTAGGCTGTGCTTACTCTTGAGGAAGTTTAGAATGCTGTAGCCTGTTCCTAAAGCTGTCATGGAAGTCATGGAAAGCTAAAGCAAGTTCCTAAAGCAAGTCATGGAAGCTACTGTGTGGTTGTCTTGGCTGTTGTGTTATACAGAAGATTTTACAGTGGTGTTGATCAGTTAATTGTTAAATGAGCTAAGGTGGTGTGTGATTTGCATGTGCAGCAAGTGATTAAGGAGAGATGCCACTTAGCTGGAGCAGTCCTCTCTCCTTTCTTGCTTCTCATGTTTTTCCAAGTTAAATAGAACTGTTTTGAGGGCCATTTTAAATAAGGTTTCTCACTCTGGAGTACTTCTTTCCTGTGCTAGCTAGTGCCCAGACTTGCTTATTGCAAAATTTGTTTTTTTCTTGGGAATTAAAGAGATTAATTAGAGGGGGGCTGGGAGAACATCTGATTTCAGTGCAATGTATGATTAGTTTGCAAGAAGGTGCTGGGAGAATTCTGAAAAGAAAAATAAGGCCAACTGTTTTATCCCATGCTTATAAACATTCTCATACCTTCATACATATTCATAGATAGATAGGTAAATAAAGGTAGCTGAACTTACAGATCTTTGTAAAGTTGCTGGCTTTGGAGGGTTACCTCACTCAAAGAAAATATGGACAGTGTGTTAGTAACCTTGTATATGATGAAACAGATTAAAGAGTAAGTTTCCCTTACCACATTTGATAAGTAGGGGTTTGTTTTGATAAATTGGGCAGGTAACTACTTGTCCAAGTAACAGTGTCTGTAGTTACAACAGATTCCAGATGAAGATGGATATATAAAAGAAGCCATTCTTTTATATTGCACAGCTGGCCTTGGACGAACTGGCACACTTATTGCCTGTTACATCATGAAGCATTATCGGATGACAGCTGCTGAATCTATTGCCTGGATCAGAATAAATAGACCTGGTTCTGTCATTGGACCACAACAGCATTTCCTGATGGAGTAAGTAGATTGAGTGTAAATTATTGCCAAAAATAAATCTAGATGTCTTTTTCTTCTTCTTCTTCTATTGTACACTTAACAATCCTCAGTGTTAATTTGTTGTGTTTTGGGCCTTTTTTTCCATGTTACGATAGCAAACAGGCAGAACTTTGGACAGAAGGGGATATTTTCCGTGCAAAGTTGAAACGAAACCATAAAATTGCTGTAACAAGAATTCTGTCAGGAGTAGATGATATTTCAATTAATAACACAAGAAACAGGAGAAGCATCCAAAAGGACATTGAACTGGTAACCATCCAAATATTGTGCTCTTGTAAAAGTTGAAACTGTTGAGAATCTCTCAGGTTTTGAAAAAACCTGTGAGTGCACAAAAACTTTGTTAATCAAATTTTTTTTCTGTTCACCCTTTTTGTATAAAAGGATATGGGGGTGGGGGAGGAAACTAGGGATGGCAATTATAAAAAATGGAGTTTAGCACACAGGTGAAGTAGGAGCATCATCATGTTTTACTCTTCTGTAATTAGGTCAACAATAGATAAAACATACATTCTGCAATCAAAAACACTGATTTCATTTTGGATTGTCTGTTGCTTTACTGTATTTAAATGGAGGGGATGAAAGGGTGGGTTATGCTTATCATTTTTACTCATTTTAGTTTCTAAGTAATTGCAACTTCTGTAATACCTTTTGATGGTGCTTTTTGACAAAGACAGTACTGCTGTTTTAAAAAGGCAAGTGAAGAAGGGAAATGCTGTATTTAGTGAAGATCATACTCTACCTAAGCAAAGATTTTATAATATATTGCTTCCAATGCTTTAAAAGGAGACAATATTCCAATGCATGTAAGTCATGACACCACTTAATGGTTTACAGCTTCTAAGGCAGGAAACTGGAAGAAACAGAACTATATTTATGCAAGTGAATTTTCTTTGACTTTATCCTGTTGAGATAATTCTAATTTTAACCTTTAAGATAAAGTTAATTCTTATATGTCAAAGTGCCTATATTTAATTGATTTATCCCTTTCCCCCCTCCACTTATCCAGTACAGTGATGATGATGAAACAAACTGTTTAACACAAGGGGATAAGCTTCGTGCTCTGAAAAGCAAAAGGCAAGCAAAAGCTCCAACTGCATCTCCACTAGCGTAAGTCAGTTTCTGAATATATAAAATGCCAGAAACGCTTTTATCCTTTTCTTCATGCATACTTCCCATTGCCCACAAATTTTTGCTATCAATGCTGTTTTTATTCCCTTAAAACAAACATGAGGTTCACTATTTCTCTGAAGGCTTGGTGAATGCTGAGGAGGCAGGGCAATTTGGTTAAAGAAATGCATGACTGAATTTCTAGTTTTCTGCATAGTTTTTGATGTTGATATTCTGCACTTTACAAGCTCCTATAGCACTTCTGAATGCTTTTCACAAACATTCCCTTGTCTGTCCTGTGGTAGTATAAAATCAAAAGAATATGACTCTATGTGGTTTTGTTTGATTGGCTCAAGTAAGGTACGGCCTGGTGTTTGAAATAAAGTCAGTAAAGTCAGAGTTGAAAGAAGGATTTTTAGCTTCCTTTAATTTTCTCTTCCTTGGAAGAGAACTTTCCCTAAATCCTGTAGGCTTTGTGATAATGTCTGGTGAATCTGGAAGGCAGAGTAGCCACTGTTTCAGTAAACAAATTTAAAGAACTGTATTTCTGTCAGTGAAGTTGGTGGTGTATTTTAGACAAGTCCTGAAACATCACCTGTAAAAGAAAGTTTGCATCTTTTGTAGCTTCTAAGAACTGTAGGTACAAAATACATCTGCCTGCCCTTAAACAAACTGCAAGTGAATGCAACACTTGGAAAACTTTGCAGGATCGCGTTTGATTGCTAGGAAAGCAATGGTGACCCCTGGCTGTCAGACTTTTGGTAATCACATGTTACCAAAGTCACAGGCCACAGTCAACATGACTTTTATTGTGTTGTCCTTCTGTAGGACATGATGCTTCTACCTTGCTGGAATTTTTATTTTCTTTTTCTTCTTTTTCAAGATCACCACTGTAAGCAGACTTTTAGAAAAAGTGAGAAGTATGTAGTAAAAATGTGCTGAAGGTAAAGGAATGTATCTCTGGAAACCTTCACACATTGCTATGTCTGACTTCTGCTTTTGTTTTAAATTACTGTCTTCTGTTCATGCTTATCATTTACACAGGCAGCCATATAAGAAACAACATACTCAGAACAAGGACTGTGCCCAGCTGACTTAAAAAATACCAAAATGCAGCACCTCAGTTACTTCAAATAGCACAGCAAAAAACAACTGCCTTGCAGATTAGTTTCCAAGGCACAGAAGTGCCTTAATTGTCAAGTACTTAATTGCCATACACTCACTGTATGTTCCATATGATGAATGTGGACTGTGTGATAATCTATTCAGAGCCATTGTCCTAATACCTTCTTAATACAAAACCTATCTACTATTAAAATATTATTTGGTCCATGAAACATTCTGCAATATGTCTGCTCTAATTAGTTTGTGCTTGTGTAGAATTAAACTAACTGACCTGGAGCTTATAGCTCATTTTTACATTGTGCATTGCTGCTCAAGGGGCTTCAATTTACTTCTTTCTCTTCCCCTGAGTTATTTTTATGGTTGCAACCTGTACTGAAATAATTCAGTGAAAAATGAATGTGTAAGCTCATACATTCCTTTGTGTTACTGTTGTTTTATTGAAGGAATATTTAGCTGCCTTACAAGAATCAGTTTTTTCTAGTACAAGAGATGACTGTCTCTTTCCTTTTTAGTTAAGTCTGTTAAAATAATTATTCTTGCAGTGAAATTGGTTACTGTTATCTAAACAAACAAACAAACAGAAGCTTCTAAATCTTCCAAGTAGTCCTATTTCAGAGGAAAAAATAAGGGGGGTGAGGGGGGGCAAAGTAAGAGCACCAGAACCTTGGACAGTTAGTCTTTGAAAAATAGAGGCATTATTTACTTTTAAGTCACAAGGGACTTGTATAGTGTTTATTGAGGTTGGCTGTATAAATTCTTTATGTGTTGATGACTGGATATTTTATGTATGTTCTAATAAGCAATATTCTGCACCTGTGGCAAAGGATTATGCATTGGCTTTTGCTTCTTACATGGAAAGGTAATACACCCCATCATCTCGTTTATATAAGTTGCTTGTTTCTGCAAATGTACCTGTCTGTGATGTAATGTTTTAGTATCAGAATGTATGATTGTGAAGTAAAATGTGTGAATACAGGCTGAGCAAACTGCATAAGAGATGGCAGCAAGTGGTCAGAGATGTATTGCTCCTGCACACAATTCTTTCCAAGTGTGATACAGACTGTGTGAAATAGGTGACTTTGGTGTGGATTTCAGAAGATTTGCTTTGATTCCAGCAGCACATGGGTACCAAATTGGCAATTTGTGGCTGTATGGATTGTTAGTCATAGAAAGTAAGAAATGCTTGGCAAAGTTTATAGAGCAGTATCCTTTTGAAGAACTTGAAACAAGCTAAAATGCACCAATAGCTTTTGCTTTGAATTTTTTTTCATCTCTACCTCCCCCTCCAATCCCTTTTTAGATGGCTCCTAGCTATGCTGGTGTCTACACTGTGTAGCATTGTCATCTGGTGGATTGTATGTGGCTCCCTTCTGCCCAGCCTGCTATTCTGTCTAGATGGTTTAAGAACATAGTAACCATCAGGACCCCCTGAGAGAGAGCCACTGTGTAAGTGTCCCATTCCATTTCTCTACAATAGCTCACACCTTCTGTCTAGTATGTCTCTTAAATGCATGTTTTCATGTCATTTTTCTTACTGGCTTTGTTGCAAGAGTGAATTTCACTGCTCTGGCTTTGTTATATTCTTGTGTATATTATTTGGAATAATTGAGTGATTTTTATGGCTGGCTTACAATATACAAAGGCAAACAGCTCTTAAAATTAGAGTAAGTTTTAGTTTTGAAATATTTCTTCTCTGCAGATAAGCAAAACTACATAAGCAAAATTATCTGTAAGAAATAAAAAAGTGCTGCTTTAAAATATGATCCTATCCTTTGCATATTGCAGATGCAAATGTTAGCTTCAGTTTTACTTCGAAGGTCATGAACTTGCAAAGTAGGCTAGTTTCCCAACACATGATTTTATTCCCCTGAAATGCCAAGAATTAGAATTTGTTAGAAATGTCAGTAGGTCTTTGTTTCTATGAAGAGACCAAATATTATATTATATGCCATGTCATAAAACATTATTTCTTTTACCTTTTTGACATTAAAGAAGATGGGGCAAGTTGCAGTGTTAGGTCCAAGCTCACTTCTTTACCCAGCCAGTCTGGTTTCATCATCTTTTGTTCACAGTTATGTTTTCTAGAGCTTTAGGAGACTACTTACATTCCTTTATTCTGTTACTTGGATTCAGCAGCTGAGAAAACATTAATAGCATATCAATTCCTTGAGTACAGTTTTTACTCTTTCTTCACTCCACTTTCATCAGAGTAGCTGCAGTGATTTCTGTGCCTTGCTTCTACTTAAAAGGTGCAATGTTTTCATAAAGTGACAACTTACATATTTTGGTCAAATAAAATTCCAACAGCACACAGAACTGTGAGAAAGTGCAAATGAACTTTTTGCTTGTTTGCTTGTTTCTGAGCCTCCCTGAAGCTCCTCTGTCATCACCACCCTCAAAGCAGAATGATTACTTTGGGTGAATACTTGAAATCTTGGTGCTGTCAGATTAAAAAAATGGTCAGAAAGTCTTTTACTAATTAAGAATAGGCATTCTCTCCTGACAGGCATGAAGGTTGAGATTTTCTGTCATCCATACCTTTGGCCTTGCAACTTTTTGCCTGCACTTTTTTAAAAAGCATGAAACTCTTTCTGCTGACCTAAGTGACTGAATAACTATAGAATGAGAACTGGGAGACTTTGGACAGGTTAGTTATTCAGTTGGCCTTCACTGAGGTCATCTTAATCTGTTCTTTTTGAGAAAGAAATTGTAAAGAAATAAAGATCATTTCAGCTTAATTTTTCCCCCTAACCTTGTCAAATAACTTACTTGAGAGGCATGATTCCAAATAATATGAGAGGTGTGTTTTCAAAATTTTACAGTGAATGAAGCACTCTTTCTTTTCTCAGTGGTCTCTGGAAGTCAGACCTCCGATTTCTGAACACATACTAAAAAGCTAAGCTTAAAACACAGGTTAAAGAGGTGAAACAATCTGTTCTTTGTTTTGCTGTACTGTGCTAAAGATCAATTTCAGTCAACTATCATCCTTTCTTTCTCTTACTGTATCTGTGTTCTGTCTAAAAACTAGAAACACTTATTCCTTGCTAGATGAAAAAAGACTGTTTGATGTTGGTAGATGTGATGCAAGCAATTTTGTTATTCCCATTTGCTGTGAATTTCCAATTACTGGTGCTGCTGCTTGACTTTTAAGATTAACAATGTGGGTTTAAGTATAGGGAGAGAAAACACTTAGGCTTTTCTTAAAAACTTGCCCAACTTTCTCTTCTTTCTGCAGCTAATATCTCATGTTTTAAGAGATCAAATTATCAATAAGGATCATGGATCAATCTGGGCTAGCCTGGCAGTTGTGTTGGCTGGAGCCCTGTATGCTGAGGAGTTATTGGTCATTTGTTGCCTGTCGATGACTTGGAAGAGTAGCAGAGGTCTCAGATCTATTTTCTTAACAATCATGAGGTGATGAAGGAGAAAGCAGTATTGCACTTGACAGACCTTGTAAGACAGGTTGCCCAGATTGGTTGGCAAGACTAAAATGCCTTTTGCAGATAGAGAAGACATGTACCTGTGTAACCTCTTTTTTTCTTCGTCTCTGCTTAGGATTCTGCAATCACATATTTTAAAAAAGCTTGTATGGACTGGTTTCTGTCCAATGTGTATTACACTGGTTGCAATTCAAGTTTTGTGGATTTTGTCCCGGGTTGTGGAGTTTGGGTTTTTGTGTGTTGGTGGTGTGCCTGTGTTCTGCCCTTGCACTGAGTTAAATGGTGAATAAGAGTTGTGAGTTATTTAAAAGTTGCTGCTCCTTAGACAAGCACTGTTCCATTCAAACAGGTCTTTATTTGTTTAAAGGCCAAGGTATTAGCTTGAATAAGAAAGCAGTGTATGAACTTGTCTGCTATTTGTGGTATGTATTTAGGATCAGAACTACCAAGTGATGTTTCTATTACAGATTAAGAGGAGATGAAAAATTCTTAGAATGTAAATGTATGTTTAATAGTGTGACTATTACAACATCCTATAGCCTGCAGGGTTTTGGGAGTTTTTTGATTGATTTTTTTTTTTTGGTTTTTTTTTTTTTTGTTTTTTTTTGTTTTGTTTGTTTTTGGTTTTTTTTGTGGGGCTTTGGTGGTGGTTGGTTGGTTTTTTTCATTTTTTTTTATCATATCCATTGAGTTAGAAAACCTTTGTGTACATCAGATGGGTTTGCTGGTGTTTCTGGAAGTTGTGTGGCATACTATTTTATGTGAACAGCTCCAAAGGAGTAAGGTAGGTGTCCTGAGATCTTACACTTCTCTAATATAGTTTGGGATATGTTTTTCATGCTGACATGTTGACACAATTTTCCTCTACCTCTACTTCTTCATCTCACATCCATTATAAAACCTATCTATTGAACCTCCTGCTATCAAGTGAGGTTGTTAGTGTAATTGTGCTAAACCAAAATTCCATGCATTGGTTTCTTCTCTCACCTTTAACATATATGCAGTAGCATTCTAATAAAAGCTGTGATAGCACTGTTGCTGCTCCTCAGCTGACAGCTGTGAGGCTCAAAGACAGTTTTGGGTGTTTATTTGCAACAAACTGTCAGACAGTGGTGTAAATGAAACCTTGTCTCTTTTCCTTGAGGTGCTATCAGCCTTGGATGTCTAGAATTCTAGTCTGATTTTAAAATGTCTGTGTGATAATTTAGCAAATGTTTTGTTCACAGTGATTTCAATTATTCTTTCCTGTAGAGTAGCCCAGTGAAGTTGTATATATCTGAGATGTAAAAATGACATATCAACTGTAGAGCAGATGATGTTAAAGATTCTACTTTGCTCACAGCTGGCTCTGAGCTGATCCCATACGGCATCTTGTTATCTCCCTTTGGCAAATGCAGCAAACTTACAAGGATGTTTTTGTGATTGTTTTGGTTTCCTAGTGGCTATTTTTATTATAAGTCACATTTCCACTTAGAGCTTCTATTATTATCTTTCTTTGTTTTGAACAGATGAAATTTTTTTGGAAGTAAGGGCTACCTTATGATACTGAAAAGATGAATATTTAAATGTTTGTTCAAAATGCTATCTTGAGAATTCATAATGCTTCACAGAATCACAGAATGCATAAATGTTGAAATAGACCACAGTGGGTCATGTGGTCCAACCTCCCTGCTCATGCAGAGTCATCCCAGACTATATGGCACAGGATTGCATCCAAATGGCTCTTAAATCTCCAGTGCAGGTGACTTGACAACCTCTCTGGACAATCTTCCAGAGCTCAGTCACCTGCACAGTAAAGAAGTTTGGGTTCAGAAGTTCAGAAGTTCTTCACATTCAGGTGGAACTTCCTGTACACCCGTTTGTGCCCAATGCCTCCTGTTGCTCAGCACCACCAAGCAGAGCCTGGCTCTTGACAGCCTGCCTTCAGATACTGACAGACAATGATGAAGTCCCCTCTGTCATCTCTTCTGGAGGCTGAACAGACCCAGCTCCCTGAGGCCTTCCTCAAAAGAGAGCTGTCCAGTCCCTTCATCATCTTCACATCCTTCCACTGGACTCTCCCCAGGACCTCCTTGTCTCTCTTGTGCTGGGCAGCTCAGAACTAGACACAGCACTCCAGATGTGCCTCACCTGGGCTGAGTAAAGGGGCAGGATCACCTCCTCTGACCTGCTGGCAGTGATCTTCCTGATGGTCCCCAGAACACTAGCGGCCTTCTGGGCGACAGGGCACACTGCTGGCTCATATTTCAGTTCCTGTTAGATACGTACATGGGTATAAGCCATGTACATTCATTTTCTGAACTTCTGGCATCTAGAAAACTGGGTGTTTATGAGAGAAAGATTACAAGAATTGCATTCCAATAACTTTTGCTTTCTTTTATATGTACACTGCATGCATTTTATGCAGAGAGACACCAAATGTGTGTATTTACGGAGAAAACATGATTTTTCCATATTTCTGGCTGCATGAGCACTAGTAAAACAGAATGTGCCATGATCTGTTCATGTTTATATTTCAGTGACTGAATGTTACAAGGTTAAGCATAACCTCGTGCTTTTCTGTTCATTCCTAGAAGTTTCTATCAGCACAGATGAATGGTATAATGCAAGTCTTATCTCACCACTGCTGTAGTTTTTAGTGCTTGGTTAAAAGTGTGGTACGACTGAATTTGTTCATTCTATATGACACCTGTGGCACTGAAAAAAGAATTTCAATATTAGGACTTGCAAAAACTGTTTCACAGTCACAGTAGAAACTAAAACATAAGCTTTCAGGTTTTAAATGTTTTCACCTTGGGCATGCAAGGAAAACATTTTCATTAGAAGAATTTGTTTTGTCTAAAGTATGATATGAAGTTGAAGGCATCTGGTGGTGGTTTTTTATGCTTCCTGTAAAAGCAATTCCTTCAACTTTGAATGTCCTGTGTTTACAGGAGAATTTGCATTGCATTTTCATAGTACTTGTCACTGAAACCTTGTATCTTATCTGAGCACCCGGCTGTTTTGTTTGAACATTTGCAAATCAAGTAATAATATTTTGCAAGGCTGAACTATTAAGAGAGATTTTTTCAAGTATAAGTTTAAAGTACTTGAAATTTGTGGGTATGTAGGCATTTGTTTGCTAATCAAGAGGTGTGTAGTAAAAATAATGTTGCTGATCAATTTTACTGCATAAAGAATATATTTCAGAAGAAATTGTGTTATCTCAAATACATGTTCTAATTCTGAAGCCCATATAAAACAATGAAAATATTGGAGGTTTTTTCCATTTCTGTTTTTGGTGAGTATGTTACATGAATATAGAAATGTATATTCTCCCCATATATTCCTGTTCACTTTTGCTCCAAAAGTTAGCATTCAGTATTCATATCTAGGATTCTGTGAAAGTAGTTTCTTCAGAGTATTAACTGACCAGACTGTAACTTGCACTATTTAATGAAGGTTTTGATTGCCAGTCTAATGTAATCTGCTCATATGACTGGACTCGCTGAAGCCACTGAAAATTAGAGTCTAATAATAGCAGGAGAATAAAGAGTAAGAGCTAAGTTACTCCTAGGTCAGAATCTGTAAAACAGTGCATACTTTCACAGCTGGAACCTTGCACAGATGGAATAGAAATCGATATAAAGTTGATACTTGTTAGCTCTATTGTAACACCCTCTTTTCAGTGTTTTTAGGAACTTTCCAATTACATAATCTTTCTTTTTTCCTACTCTTTACAGAGTAACTCTGCAGTCCAGTGTTCAGAAAAATAAAACCTCTGAACCTAGCATTTCTGACAGTACAGACATTACTAAAAGAACTACCAGGTCTGCTGCAAGAAAAAAAAGTTTAAAAAGGTGAGAGTTACCCTCTTTACAGATCCTGTAACCGTTTTCTAGGCAAATACTTTCAGCTGTTCTATCCACTGCTGGCAGGAGCTTTGCCATAGTTCAGCTCCTTCTCATAGCAATGGAAAGTGAGAAACAAATGGTTTGTATCATGTACAGAGAACATCTGGAACCTTACATCTTAAGTAATTTATTTATCTTGCTCAGTCTTCCAAGTTCAAGAATTTTAAATAGTAATTCGTAATGTGAGTGAGAATTACTGAAGACAAGGGATTTTGGTAACATGAAAACCCCTTTGCCTGGAGTGAGAGACGGAAAAATGCCTCACAGCATTAAGTCATATACTAGTCAGTGCATGAATTCAAAACTAGGAAGAATTCAATAGACAACTGAAATGCAGTGGTTATGGAAAGGTGAAGTGTATAAATGCATGTGTATACTGGTATGAGATTTTTTTACTGATAGCATGGCTGATAATGTGAAGTAAACCTGTTTGGTAAAGCTTAATGAAATTCTAAATTCTAGTAGATTTATGGAAGACTGAAAGTGCCTTTTGGCCCAGAAGCGTATGGCCAGACTACTCCTAATTTATCTTTGTGTATGCCTGTGATCACACCCCTCAGTGGCAACTCTCCAGGTCATTATAAAAGATGACTCTGAAGGCATAGTTTAAAACAATACCCATTGCTTACAATTTACTGGAATTTGTTTTAAACTCTTAGTGAAAAATGGGTCTGTCAGGTACTGACTGGAAAGAGTAAAAGATGGCACATAACTACTTCCTATGTTATGTGGCTTGATTCATAAATATCTCTGAAAATTTAAGTTGTTTCGCAGCTTTTTCCTCACAGAGTTGTTTTTTCTCTTTCTTCATCCTGTTACCTTGAAGGTAATAAAGTTAGGAAAAATTTGCTCTGTTAGTCAGTGGAAATAGTCAGTAGAGTGCAGTAAATCCTATTGAGAGACATTTTAGTTGTGACTTGTTTTGATTTATTGAACATATTAAAAAATAAGACCTTTTCTAGGAAACAGGTATTTTACTAAAATCAGTGGTATTTTTCCAGGTTTTCCTTTTGGTTGGTTGGATTTTTTCTCCATTTTACCCAATTTTTATCATGTCAGTTTTGGTTCAAATAGAATTGATGGGATTCTGCCTGCTGTTTTTATTCTTCATGCCTCTCCCAGTTTTAACTTAAACTGTTTGCAACATTTTGTATCTACATTCATGCATGTGTGTAATCTGAAGAGAGATTTTCAGTTCCTGGAAAGCACTTCTCCAAGCTGACATTTGTATTGTGTGATATGTGAATACCTATCCTTAGGGAAAAACAGCATCCCTAAAATACTGCTCACAGAAGATATCATTAATTTTATAAGAAGTCCTGTAAGTGTATTGCCAGATGTATGACTCTGAAGGCCAAGGACCAGGTCAATCTCAAACTTCATAAATTACTTCCTTCATATTTTAATAGACTTTCTAAAACTTCTACCCCAAACACCTCACCATATACTGTTTCTTTTCTTCTAACTTTGGAGGTCAAATAAGTTTCAGTTAATTTCATATTTCCATCCAATAATCAAATTTGTCCTAATTCTAGAAGTCTTAATTGTTTTATAATCTGAGAGGGCTAATTGGGTCTGGTCCCTCTGAAGGGTCTTGTGGTATGGCCATATAATTTAATGGATTTAGAATGCAGTGCCTTGTTGTTAGTCTTGTAAGTGTCCTTTTATTTTCCTGTACCATTTGAAAAAGTATCAGTCTTCTTTTAAGCATAACTTTTCATTTAAGTTTACCTGCTTGAAGTATGAGCAGTTTGCATTACCTCACAGTACTCAGATTCATTGAACTTAATCCAGATCAAGTGGATTGCCGAGTAGAGAATAATTATTTCTACAATATTGTCATCCTGCCCTAACACCATCTGTCTGTCAAGACTTTGTTTATTTCACTGAACTTCACTGACATTACTGTATATCCTTATTCTTTTTCTTTCTGATACATTCCTGTGGAAAAATCTTGCAACATTTTTACATCAGTCTCATTTACTGCATTATGTCACATCAGTCAATTCTTTTTGTATGTGAATCACACTCGGGACCCATCTTAATGCAGTATAATCTGCACAGCTAGGGAATTCATTTGTCATTTCATCCTTCAGACTGTTGGAGACACTACCATGGATTGTCTCCAGAATGATTTTTCAGCAATAAGAGCTATTTACGTCTAAAACATTATTCTGGCTTTTTAAAGAGAACATAGGGAATTTCAATCCTATCTATAACACTCATTGCTTTTCCTTTGTGGAGCATCTTTAGATGTGAGCTGCCTTCTATGAAAGAAAGTACTGATGGACATAACAAATATCTGTGTTTTGAGCTGCAGGAAATCATATTTCTAGCCCATACCCCAGTATTTCTCTGTGGATGCCCTTATTTCTCCAGATAAGACATCTTCCTTGTAAATTTGCCAGTTACTGAGAAGTTCATGTCTGTATTTTAACAAGGTGCATACTTCACATCCAAACCAACTGAGTCTTAAGATACAAGTTAAATGGTCTTTTCCATGTCACCACACAGAACAGAATTTTGATTTGTAGTAAGCAATTGATAAGAAATTAAATCCTAAGTGGTAAAGGCATTTTGATAGGTAAAGGTACTTAAGGGAATGTAGTTGAAGTTATTACAAAAAATTGTAACGGGGAAAAGTATGAAAGCTGTATAGAGGAATATCACAAAAGCTAATGAAGAGGAATACACTTTAAAAATCTCATATGCCTTTGCTTTGCCAGGTATTACAAAGTAGTCTTCTGTACCCTTGTTAAAATACTGTAAACTACCTGCAGCATTTCAGAACTTTTCTATATGTAATCTAAGCCTAGCTTTAAAAAAATATGTTTCTGTCCTGTTCTTCCTACTTTTCCTGCAGTCTGATACTTCAGAGGGAGAAAAAGAAAAGTAATGCTTTACACAAATGTGCCTAATTAAATTATGGTACTCTTGAGTGCCCTTTTGCATTTCTGTATGGAACAGAATTTTCTTCATATTGTCTGTAATCAGACCAGTCTGTGCATTCTTGACAATCAGTATTGCTGTGTTACTAAATGGAGTGACTTTTTGTTTCTTTCTTTGAAGTACTATTTGCTCATTTTACCTTGCCAGAAATGTTTGCTTGAATTACATACTAAGTAATGTTTAACTTTTTCCCTGAAATATGTTTTATTTCAACAGCCAATCCATCACAAGGAATAGAACAGTATTGCGTTGAATTTTGAATAAGCCACCAGTGTTGAAGAGGATATTCAGGAGTGAAGGGGATATAGAGGGGACTTGATGCAATTCAAGGAAGTTCACTTTGGCTCTATTTTTCAGTAAAAAATGAAACAGAACAATCTCTTTTTTATTTGTAGAATAAAATGAACTGTCAACATGCTTGGTAGACTTTTTTCTACCATGCCAATACTTTCTCAAAACCAACATAATCTACGTACATTCAGACTCAGGTGTAAATATTTAAGCTCTCTATTATAAAGAGGGCTTGCTCGTATGTATGATGCATGTGTACGAATTGTGATGGCAATCACTTAGCTGCTGATCACCAGATGGTGGGAGCTTTTAAGTATATAAATCTGTGTTGTGCGTTCAGATCAGGCTGAAGTCTTCACTTGAGTCTGAGAATCAACCACAAAAGCTTTTATTTCTAATAGTATTGGTACTCTCCTGTGTTGATTGGCTGTTCTTTCTTACTTTGTATAAAGTTTTTTATGAAGCTGCAGTACTGAGTACACAATGTAACTGTTGTCCACCAAAGAGTGCTTTATTGTCAAAGGTCGTGTGGTTTATTTAGGAAAAACTAATTGTAAGTGATTAACTTGTTTTTAGTAGTGACAGGTTTTTTAGTTCTTCACAACCAATTGCTCTTTGAACTAGTTAGAACTGCTTTAAACCTGGTATGATTTTAAAGGGGAGGAAAACCACTACCATTTAAAGCAGTGCTGTCTTATTGAATTGTCATTACTGTTTCTTTTCCTATCAAGCTATTTACATGAAACTTTAAATTACCATATATAAAAGGTAGGAATCCCCCCTCAGATTTCATCGGTACCCTTGATAACACATGGACAGTGCTTTGGGACACTTAATGAGTGCAGCACACAAAAAAAAAAGGGAAAATAAGGCTGCCATACGACTGAGGTAGTGGAATTCAGGAGCAGGTAAAAATTTTGACATTTAAGAACTACAATTTACCTCTGGTAGAAAGCAGTGTAATTTTTAGAGGAGTCTACTTGAGACTGAAATTTTTATCCTGCACAGGACTACAGTGGTTTTTTTCCTACTACTTTTCACATTATGACATTTCAAAGCTGATGTACTCTTGTGCACCAGCTAGCTGATGGTTATAACTGTGTATCCCTCAGATGAGGGCTGTTACCACATAGCCTTACTTATGAATCAGTTATCTGTTGATTTAATGACTCTTACAGTACAAAGTGGAAGAAATGGAGAAATCTACAGTGTTAGTAATGGAATAACTGAAGTTTTTAAAGATGCAGATTACCTTGGTGAGAGGGGGAAATTTCAATGAATGTAAGTGTTCAGTGACTAGTTTCAATCTGCATCCTTTT
This sequence comes from Melospiza melodia melodia, assembly GCF_035770615.1. NCBI lineage: Eukaryota > Metazoa > Chordata > Aves > Passeriformes > Passerellidae > Melospiza > Melospiza melodia. The sequence continues at coordinate 56,596,106 of NC_086226.1, read as the reverse complement.
GAATGAAAACTAAGCCTTCTGTTAGGCTGATGATTTTTGAATGCCAATATGAATATTACATAGTGGTTTGAAAACATTTTCTAACAAAAGAATCATGAATTGGAGAGGAAATGGGATGTGAAGTAAGTAAGCTTACAAATAACATCCATGTGCTTAGATAGGCAAAATTTGCAAACATGAATACAAATTAAAAAGAAAGGTTTGATGCAAAATAAAGGACCACTGAAGGCTCAGATTTAAAGTATTTTGTTTTCTTCTTGAACTTCCCTTTTCACACCCTTTTCTTCTAGATAAAAAGCATCTGAAAGAGAGGGACTGATCTCATCCCAATAAGGCAATTAAAATTTCTTGGGCTTTCAATGGGGTTGCTTTGTTTTGCAGAGGTTATTTGGTTTTTCTGGGATAATTTCAGTTTAGGGGGATTTGGGTTTGGTTTGTTTGGTTAGGATTTTTTAGTGGAGGCTGTGTGGTTTGGATTTTTTTTTTTTTGGTTGGGTGGGTTTTTTACTAAGCCATTTTGTGCAAAAGCTTACGTATAGGTAGCCACAATAATAGATCTGTTGTGCAAATATGAGCCTATGCTTCTTTTTGAACAAAAGTCTCATCTTGGAAGGCAAAAGGAATGCAAATAATGAAGTGAAAAGCAGAACAAAGATTTAGTAATATTTACTATGTTTGGCTGAGCTGCTTCTTTTAGCATCTTTTTTTTAACCTAAAAATAATTTGTCTCTTTCTCACCCCTTCCAAATTCCGAATCAGAATTTGCCTCATTTAAAGTAAGCAGCAGAGTAATTAGCACTTCTAGGTTCATCAAAAGTAAATTTGTGTAATGCAAGTGCACAAACAATAGCAATTCTAGCTAAACCAAAACTGCATGTTTAACGTCAATGTCTTTCAGGACACCCCATCCACCACCCACTATCTATCTTAGTGAAAAACACTAAGTGTCAAAGGGATTTTACATCTGAGCTTTCCAAATAGCCTTATATGGAAAATTAACTCATTACCTCATTGTGCCACATATAATTGCATGCTTAGTTTGTAACGAATTTTTGTTACTTTGTCTAACATTTCTAATATACCATACCAAATGTGTCTTAGGTACAAGAATGAAGAGTGGACATGGGTGAGGAAGTTCTTAGTTTCTAAATTTTTTCTGAATTGTGAAGTATTATGTGCCAAAATGGAATGTGTTATGGCAGCTGCATCACCTTTGTATATCTGTACAACAGAGCAGCTGAATGAAGTTACTCCTGCTATCATCAATTAGGAGATTCTTCTTAGAAATCCTTTCCTCTCTCAAATATGTTACATATGGATTCTTCCTCAAATTCTAAACTCAAAAGATACTACATGCTCAAAAGTTGTAATTTCTTGGGTAAAATTGCTGGTTTCGGTCACAGCATCAAAAATTTCAAACACTAACCTAGACCTTGTCTTTTTGCCCTAGTATGACAATAGAGGAAGCACTGCTGATTTAAAACAGTAAGAGATTATAGGAAAAAACCAAAACATAAATGTGATGTTCACCAGTTTGTTGTACTGCATTTTTTATATTAATCGTTTGCAGACTGTCATATGTAAATTCATATACAGGCTATTCAGGTCTAAAATTTCTTGACTAATCAGTACTGTTCATCCTGATTATTTTTAAACTGTATATTTCTAATCATATTTTTTTAACTTGGATTGACAGAAAGTTTATTTTGCTGAAGGTATTTTTAAGATAAAGCTTCATATTATCTTGTAATATTAATTAGTTCAATATGCATTTGTGTGTCACTTGAAAATACTGCAAATTACATTTGATTTTATACAAAATACTGAATAGTGAGAAATGTAAACGTGAACTGTGTAAAATTAAAAATAATCAGAAGGTTTTTTTTCTCTTTTATTTCCAGTATGATTACAAAGCCATCATTTCTGTACCAGACTGACTCACATGTGCACTGAAAAAACACCACACTCAGCTGCCTGAAAATCTTTAATTAAAGCACAGATTCTTAAAACACATTTTTATGTACATATTTAAAAAAATAGAAATATTCTGGCTCTACATTTCCAGGAATTCACACTGGAAAAAAGTATCTGCATTTGAATTGCTGGGATAGAGTTACACAGTGAAAAAAGCACAGTAAAAGAGATCAATGGGATTTTAGTTCTTATTTCTCCTTCCTCTATGATTATATAGTATTAATTTTTAGAAACAGGCATTATCTTAAATACTCTATACTTTTATACTTACCACAACAGTGAAGGCTTCCCAAAAGAATTAAATTTTTAGCGAGCATGGATGATGGCCTAGCTTAGTCTTTTTAAAGAATATCCAACAGCAAAAAATAGCTATCAACTGAAATACTTATCACCTTTACCTTACCTACATTAGAAAATGCAGAATTTGCACACAGCAATTTGAGCCTATTTGACAAGCAAGTAAACTTCTGCTTGCCTCAAAGGTAGAGTTTTATTGTTGGAAAATCTGTGTTCTTTTGTTGTAAGGTGATCCTTTCCAAATTTACATGAATTTAAAGCACCTTTTCCTGACACACAAGCTCCCTGATGAAGAGTGAATGGCAGAGAACACCAATTTATGCATGTGACACAGGAAAACACACTTAAGCCCTTTCACACCATTAGCAATTAAAGGAGCACTGGCACTGGGCAGGGGAGGGCAGAGGACAGAAAGAATTCCACAGAGCAAAACTGAACAGTGGCGCAATTCCATTGAAAAGTCAATGCAAGAATAATCTGTTCACAGTAGTTCTGAGTAATTTGAATTTGGATCTATTTAGCCTCCTTTGCATTGCAATTTCTACACTGCTTATATAGGAGTAGACAAAAACATGATACAGGAAAAGGATGCCCTATTATACATGAAATCTGAGCATAGTTTCAGAGAGAAGCTGTGCTTTAAACCCTACCTCACCAAGGGTTTGTTGAGGAAGAAATGTATTTTTCTTGCACTTCTGGTTCTGGGATTGGTTTCATATGGATGTGACAAGTCCTAAATATGGAATAAGGTCAAGAGAACACAGAAAAAGGTGATGTGCTTTTGAAGCTCAGGAAAAGATGAACCAGAGCAGTTATAAAGATGACTTTATCTCAACTCAGAAGGAACACGGGGTGGGCCTTTGTTTTGGATAAATGGCTATCAAAGTTTAGGTGGATCAACCAGTACTTTTTCAGCAAGAATGAAGACCAGGCCAGTATGGGGAGAATGAATACATAGAAATAAAAGCCAGACAACTGCCATTTCAAAGAGAACAATGGGCTTTAACTGATTAACCCTCCCCATTCCTTCTCGACACCTGAGGACACCTCACATGATGACAGTGAGGATGTATTTCCTAAGGACCAATAAAGGGAGTCATCCTGGTATTGTGAAGGATCTGTGTTCTGCAATTGCTACATTAACCCCAAAGGCTTTGTACCCTGACAGCACAATGGGAACAGACCCCTGGCAGCAGCTATTACTAATGCAAGAAAATCCAAAGCAAGAGTGATGCCAATAGCAGGAGGGTAAATAATGAAACATCACTTCTTACCCTTATGAGCTTGCTTTTGCCTCTGTCAGTGCTTTGATGCCATTCTTTTAAGATAGCAGAATAATTACATTGTTTTCTGCTCAGTGGAAGAGCTCAACCTCTTCATTATCACTCCTCTGAAAACAACTTTTCTCTAGACATTCTTGTACTTCTTCCTGAGTTCATGTTTACTATTACTGGGTTGATCTTTCACCATTCTTCCCAAAATGGCATGCTCACTGGACTGAATCTCTAGTTCAGTACTTAAAACACATTATATTTGTCCTGCTTTCATGCTTCTAGGTGCTTTTTGTCCGTCTCTTCACACCAGCATCATACCTATTTTAAAGAGTTCCATCTCTTCTTCGCACACTCCGGTGGCAGTTTCATTGGGTTTTTCTTTTCCTACAATACCCTCTAAGGTTCCAAGCCTTTGCTAGAGCTAGCAAAAACTCCAGAAAGAAGCACTCAATCCATAAGCAACAGAAATATAATCAAACAACTAACATGTACAGAATTCCTGAATCAGAATGTGTCAGCTTATTATTCTCTTCTGGCATGAGAAAAAATTTTGTACCTTGCTGTTATTTTTATGTTTTAGCAGAATTATCCCACTGATTTAATTCCAGTACACAATTCAGTATCTTTCACTCAAACAATAACTACTGTACAAATCTCAACAGAAGAAATACTATTGCTAAAAGCAAGTAACAGCTTATTGAGTCCTGTTAACTAGCTGTAAAACATTGTAGAGACAACAGAACGCAGATTATGAACAGCCACACTTGTCCGTTTTACTAGTAACTAGTTTAGTTACCTAAACAGGGAGAGCAGAAACTTAATTCAATTTACTTAGCACTGGTTCATCTCCAACAGCTGTTAAATGTGATGCAGTATCTGAGGCTGCGCTGAAGTATCTGCAACACTTGTATCACAAATTCAAAAAGGCATTTGCTGAGAAACAAAAAAAAGAAAAAAGCTGAAGATAAAATGTATTTCAAGTTAAATTCTAAGCAACACAGCCAAAGTGTAACAGTTGTTGCTTCCTCCAAAGACTGAAGGCTACCTCCCTCCAAGCACAAACTGTTCAGTAGTTGCTCAGCATATGCTACTCAAAGAGAAAAAGCTCTGATTTCATGCCAAATATTCAGTGATTGAAATGTATTTTTATGCAAAGAATCATTTTTCACATTCAACTATTGATCCACTGATAATGAGTCAGGATTGTATTACTTCCAACACTGCATGTACATGTATATATGTATTTGTGTGTGTGTGTATATACACACATATATTCAGTTTTTCATATGAATATGTGTGTATGTGCCTGTGACAGCTCTAGGAAAAAAAAGCTCTAGGAATAATACAAGATTAAGAATAATCTTAATGGCATAAGTGTGCTAGAGGTACAGATTCTGAATTTGGGCCCAATACATATTTTTACCCCAAGGCCCATTTTCATACCAAAAAAAAAGTGTAACCAGCTGAAAGCTCATTTCTTATGGGCTCAAATGCCCAGTATTCCTATTCATAAACTCAAGGCTTTTACTTCTTAGTCTCTTAATTAATTCTTTGGTATTCTTATCTTAAGCACAGACATTTCGCTCCACTTTCTTCTAAAGGCACTTTTATATTAATATACACTTGCCAATTCTAAACTGTACTACTGCATATGATTCAACTGAACAACATCATATCAACATTATCATATGTAAATGACAGTAATGAAGAGAGGTGAATTCCTTTCTTTGCAAACTTTCTGCAACTTAACATGAATCTAAAACTTAAACCTGAAATGCAGCGGTTTTTCCTAGGCCACTCACTACATTAACCCAAAGAGTAACTGGTAGCAGTGCATTAAAGAATAACATGACTAAGACCTGCAACACAATTTAATCCCTTCTTAGTATGTATGCCATATTCTACTAGTGTTTGTATATATATTTACACCTGCTGCCAACCGCTTTACATGAAGGAGTAAAGCTACACCAGGAGTGATAGCAGCAAATCTGTGCTTAACAGATACAGCTATTTTGGTACCTTAAATATGACAGATGACTGAGATTTACAGTTCTCACAGCTAGGCAAAGAAATTGCATTCACTGTCATCACTTACAATTAATTTCTTTTCTATACTTGGATATACCATCAATTAGAGAAACTCTTAAGCCATATTCAAGTCTGACAAACTGAAAAATAAAATTGTCATACATACATGCTCTAAATGGTTGAAGCAGTAATCAATTACACTAAATCTCAATTCTCACAAAGTTTTGGATGGGTTTTATTTTTTAGTTTTGGTTGGTTGGTTTGTTCTGTTTTTAATTAAACAGTCTTGTAACCAGCCTTTTCTCCATTTAACCAGGAGTTTACAATCTGCTAACCAAAAGTGACAAGTCCTTTAAAGCATTCCCCAAAGAACCTATTTGTCATTCTGTTTTGAAAGGCAGATCAAAGTTAGAAGAACAGTAACTTTGCAACAGCAGGAAGGAGATTGAAAAATAAACAATTCTCTTGGCTTTCTCAGAGAACAGTCAGAACTAAACTGAATGCATCACAGCAGATTGAGCCCAGTAGCACAGCATAGCAAAGATTTAATTTTTAGTAGAAAAGTTTTCCTTAGTGAAAACAAGTCAGTGGAAGAGAAGGCTATATTCAAAACATGACAGGAAATAGAAGGAAGCCCTGCCAAGAAGCTCTTCTCATCTCTATGCATTCACTCACCCCAGCAAGTAAAAATATAAATAAAAATTCAGACACATTCTTCCTTGTCCAATGGGAAAATAGGAACAAGAAGGGAAGAGCAAGCAAAATATTCCAACTACCCCACAGACAAAATCACTTCTATTCCACATTGATTAAATTGCCATTTTTGTCAGAAACAAACAACACCTGTAAAAAGGGCAGCATCAGGTAAATCTTAAACTGCAATGATTTCAAGTAACACCTTGTGACTACAAAGTGAAGGAGGTGTGCATTGTTTCATCCTGTTCAGTTACTCAAATAGCAGCAGCATGGGTTCCTCTAACACCAAAACTTTGCTTTTGCACCTTTTCCTACTGCAAGTCAGAGCATCTCTATGCCACTACAATGAACTTCTTGCAGAGTAAAAAATCTCATGTTACAGCACATTGTTCTATAAGTAATTTAACAATACAAAAACAAATCCTTTGGGCTTACCTACTCTGTAGACCATCTGTTTGGAGCTTACAGAAAAGAGTCTTTGTAGGATGACTACATCCTATTTGAGTAAAGCCTTATCAGTGAGCAAAGTCTTCAAAGATTGTGAGTACTTTTAGAGCTTACTCCAAAGAAAAACTTTTCTTCTAAGTTTCATCCATTATTTATTTTCAAAGGAGACTGCTTAGTGTTGCTTAGAAGTGAGGCACAGAACTGGAAAAACATGGAAGGTTTACAGTCATCTGCTTTCCCAGAAAATTTTAAGAATGTGTTCAAGTTGAGCAGGCATTTGAAGACTCTTGTGAGGCTGACAGCTACTTCCAAAATGCCCAGTGTGCTTTTCCGCTTATTTCTTTCTGTCATCACCTCTGGCACCATTTTCTTGTTTCTCTGATATCCCCCATAATGGCTCTCAATGTCCCCTTGGACAGGGAACAGAAAATCTGGCTCAAGTATGTTAAAGCTGCAATGAAAGAACATCACACCTCATCCCCAACATCACAAATTTCTTGGTAAGGCATTTAACATTTTAGTTTGTAGTTGCTCTTGCTAAAATTAAAAACTTCTTTAATAATTTAGTTCTGTCTTTAGATTAAAATTCTTATTTTACTTAATCTTCAAAGTAATTGCAGACTATCTTGTTGCTTAAGCAGGACTTAGTTAGGTGTCAATTCAAAGCACCTATGCTGCCTTGATTTTAAAGATCACTTCCATTTAGAGAGATGTTCACTTTTTTTGGTGAGTACAAATTGCTGTTTAGGGTTTGGGTTTTTTCCCCCCCACTTTTTTTCCACAGACTATATCCAAATAGCAAAAGCTTCCACCTACCACTCTGACTTCTTAAAATAATACCTCAAACCCAAACCAATGTGCACTTTTCTTTATTTGTGGAACTCTGAAAAACTGGAACTTTTGATTGTCTGAAATATACACTTCACTCAAAGGAAACAACTTTCAAATATACAGTGAAATTGAGTCCCAATTGGGGATTGTGTTGTACAGTTTATATTTCATCATGGTGTCATGGAGAACTTGATATAATCTCTATATATACATTTTTAAACACTCTTCCCTTTTAACTTCCCTTGAAGCCAAGTAGGGAAGTACTGTAAGCCTTCCCATAGGTTTTCTAAATGGAGGCAGACATTGGAGCCTGTGACAGGATCCCAATCCACCCATATCTCCAGAACACAACTCTATTAGCAGACAGCTGCAATCATTCCACACCAAACACTCAAACAACTTTCCAGAAGGAAACTGGCTTCCTTAATCCACACCAGCATAGAACGGGTCTCTTCACAGTTACAAAGGAACTTTGAGATACCACCATTCACGATGGGTCCTCAAGCTAACGCTGGAAAATCCTCAGGATCATCAGGATTTGGAGCAACAAGCTGCACCTAGAATGGAAGAAAAGAAGTCTTATAAAAATGAATACATTTCAAAAGTATCTGACAGCTATGTATATGTATTTTACCCTCAAAAGGGTTCATTCTTCTACTCAAATGGTATTACTACTAAAGGCTACTTCTACTCAAATTGTATCCCTCACTATCACAAGTCTTTTATCTCAGAACTTCCAACTGCTATAGTTTCTTTTCAGTGTGAATGTTTTTATAATGCTCCCTGGAGAGGACCAGAAGGTCACAAGTTCTGCAGCACTGAATGAAAGAAAATTTAAGCAGTCTCAAGCAGAATACAGCATATTTTTTGAAGTAGCATTACTATATTTTTACATTCTAGAACTACCAAACATATTGGGTTGTCGTTTTAATCTCTCTGATCTGTTACCATAAAGAACCTTTTTCTTACAGATGAAACAAATGCATCAACACTTCCATATTATTCTGAAAGTTCCTGGTCTTAAAGCATTTTAGTCACAGTAAAGTTTCTGTTAGTATGAAGAATAAAGAAGCCATTTTCCAGTGTACAAATGCTTTTTTTTATTCCAAAGGAAAAGGTAAGTGAAATTTTTATATAATGGTTATATTGAATACATAAATTATCCTGTAGGATCACAGATTTACTGATCTCACTGTTAGTAAACAAAGTATCACTGTATCACAGAATTTTTTCAAAGAGATACAAGCCTCTAGTTATTTTAATTACTTCCCAATTTATATCAAAACTAATTGCATACTTTCCTCTAGTTACCATTAGAGCATCAAGTAATCGGACCTTTTGAAATGTATGTGTTAAAAGTTGGGAGCCTGAATCGGTATTTAATTTCAAGTAACATAATATGGGCCAGGAACTCAATATGCATGACAACATACTATGAGACAGGAATTAAAAACAAGTCTATCACTACAGAAATCAAAATTCCACGCAAAAGGGGCAGGACACACACAAACACCATCAACAACAGAAAAAAACCCCAACCAAACAAAAAAACGCCAAATGAACAAAACCACCACCACAAAATCCATTACCATTACTTCTGGTCGAGGTACTGTCTCTTCAGGTCTTCTGCCACGACCACCTCGTGCTCCTCTGATTCCATAGCCAGGGCGAGGAAGACTCCCAAAATTAATATCCAGCTGAGAAGTTATATCATTCACTGGTTTTCGAAAGACATGAGAATTATCTTCAAAGTCTTCTTTTTGCAACTAAAGAGAAGATCTGGTTAAAGTCCACAGTTTTCCATGTATGAGCTTCTCCCCTCCCAGATACATATTCACACTTATATTATTGACTAAGCAGCAGATGAACCAAGATAGCATCTGGAGTAGAAGACAAGCCTTAACTTGTACAGGATTTTAACACAGATGAGGTAATTGCAGCTTCCCAGATGCCTGGGAAATTCATTCTTTGTTGGCTCAGAGATTCCTGGTAACAAAAGCTTCCGTACGAACTCCATAATACTGAAGAGGTTTGTCAGAAATATAAATCTAGGAGGTTTTCAAAGAGACTAGAGCATCAGACCTAAGCTACTTACTCCTACAGTTATGTCCAAGTAATAGATAAAAGGCCATACCAAAGCTACTTAATCGATGTATTCCTCCTACATGCCTGCAGCTATGAGATCACTGTGGTTTTAACTATGTGTTCCTAATAGCTAGTGCATGTCAGACTACTGCCCAGCATAACTAATGAGGACTGTAGTAATGATAAAGTCTATGTTAACTCATCCCTTACAATGATGAGTCACTTATTCAATGTCTAATTCAGGGATTTCACCTGCCTATGTTACATAGTTCCTGTAGCTCCTGTTCTGTGTTCACTTTAACAAGGTCTCTTGATACTACCAGAAGAGAAACTTTACAGGCAAAAGGAACACATACCTGCTCTCTTCAGAGTTTGTGGAAGGTATCTCCCCACCCCTACCACTACCTCTCAGAAAAGAAAGAGGGGATAGTGACAACTCTGACCTAAAAAGTCTCACTAAAAAGAAGGCAGACTCAACAATCTAAAGTGATTAAGCAAGTTTTGAGATTATTATTATAACTAGAGAAGAGATCCATATTCATAAATGCATGTAGACTTCAAGGATCAAAATTCCATCATGCTAGACTGTATGCACATACTTCTGTGACCCCCAAAATCTGAAATCTAAGTAAGCTAGAATCTGAAAGAAGATTCCCCTTCTCTCCTCAGAACTAGTACTTCTCCATGGAATTTCAACCTAAACAACATTATGGAGTGAAATTTAAGAGGAAATTGGGAGGCGTGCACACTACAGCACCACAAGCTCTCCAAGGTTAGTTCTAAGAAGCAGGACCCAAAACAACCACACCCAAAAAATCCAAAATTCGTATTTTCAAGTGCACATTATGATACACACAAGTGCATACGGGCAAGCAAGCTAAGCGGGATTCAAACTGAGGAAAAGAAGTGTATATTAAACTCATAAGCCAAGTTTTTCTAGCAGCATTATTAGAGACCTGTACAGGTGGCAGCAGCTGAGCCATAAGGTAGAACAACTTGATATTTTACATGTTTGCACAGAAAAAAGGGGCGATGATGTCAGACAAAGACAACTGTCACACAATTTAAAGCCAGTTTTGGGGCGCGTGTCATTGCAGTGATAAAGCTTAGATATTGTGCTCTTGCCCATTCAGATTATACTAAAGCTAGTGGAAAAAAAAATAGAGACAGTTTCCCATCCCTGGGCATAAAGGAAGGTTGACAGAATTCCTAAGACAGTGCTTACATCGTCACTATATTTTGACTTGTGAATCACCACTGCTTTGGGAGGAACAGTGGATTCTGGCTTCCGGATATTGAATTCAGGCTTTGGTCGATTCCGTTGCTGAAGACTTTTCCACTCATCTAATGTCATTTCTTGAACCACTTCTTCCATTGGCTCTCCTTCAGCAGCTCTAGAAGTTTACAGTTTTAGAGTAAAAAACTTTAAAAAAAAAAAACAACAAGACAAACAAGAGCACTTACCTCATTTAACTACTAAAGTAAGGATATTAAACAAAACATTTAGAATGTTTCCCACCAAATTGTTAATTTCACTTACTCCTCACAGTAACTTCATGTGATAGTTTCATATTAACGTAACTTGGAGTATATATTTATGTACTCTGAAATTAATCATATGAACAAATGCTGTCTGCAGCTTCCTGTATTAGTACTCATCCAGTCTCATCCTGAATTCAAGCATTTAGATTCTAGACAAATCATTCTTCCTTTTGATCTGGCATATTCTTAACCCTACATTTTAATAGTGGATCTACCCATAGTAAATATAGCCACAGTAAAAAAAAAAAAAAAAAACAAAACACACAGAGCAGTTTTAAAACACACCAATTGCATGGTTTCATTGCCTTGTACTGCACAATGACAATATGAGGTGAATTAATTTTTTAGTGTAGCTTTCAGTCATCAAAAATGTTCACCATATGATGATCACACCATGGGATCTTACAGGTAATTATTAACATTTCCTTTGTTAATTTCACAAGATGCTTCCTTGAATTTTTTTGTCAGATGTAGCAACAGACAGTATTTATCACTTGGCAAAATCATACTAATCCCAGTCAAATTATCATTTGTCACTAAGTACAATAACTATATGTTCTAGAAAACCATACAGAATACATCAGAGGCTGCCTTGCATATTTGTGAACTGTAAAGACAGAAGGTTTTATGTCTGTAATACACAGAGATAAGACAAGTTACATAAGCAAAAAAACTTCCCTTCCACTGAACATGCTTAAGTACTCTACTGCCACTTTTCTGCTGCTGATCAGGACAGGCCTGGCCAGGACACCAGGTTTTAGAATACTACAGGTATACATTTAATGATACCTACAGAAAGCTACCTACCTACTAACCAGCATCACATACAGGGAGAGCACAACTTCCTACACCACCATAACTGTCTGCTGCATAAACAAGTCAAATACCATGACTTGTACAGGAAAGCCCACACTGATTACTCCAAGATGCTTGAGAAACCATTTCTCCTTACATGGAAAACTGTTATGTGTTACAACAGCAGTTGGAGTTGACTAAGTGTTTCCCTAACAATGACTTTTCTAGAAAGCCCCTTCATTAGAACCTGTCTTGTGGGAGAATGATGGATTTGGTTTTCTGCATTCAGTCATAATTCCACAGTACTACCAAAAAATTATAATTTCCCCAATGTAAATATACAGGTTATTAGGTGCAAGTTGGAACTTTTTTATCATGGAAAGATGCAGAGTCAAATGACAATCAGTGACTGTGTGTATTTTGATTTTAAAGTTGTACAAGCAACTCATTGGAATACACACAGTTTTTGGGACTGTACTGTATAGAACTAGCCTATACGGGAACAGGCCTAGTCCTTCTTACCAGATTCTGCACCAAAGCATTCATATTTCTTGCCAAAATTAGACAATATTTTTCTAAACAACCAGCATATGAAAGGGAGAAGCAGAACTGAACACTAAAGCAACCCTTGATTTTAGTTCTAGGATTAACATAAGTTAGTTCTAAATTCACTTCACAGAAGAATAACAAATACAGAAGTCCTGCACTACATGCTTGCCCCTCTGACATGCCTTTATGCCCTGTGTTTTGAAAATTCCAGCTTTATCAACCAGAAATTCAAGGTTAAAAGACTGGTAATCAGTCTGTCACTCACTTCTCATTATGATCTGAAACTTTATTAGAAGGACTGTTAAGGAAAAAAATAGTTTACTGGGTTAAATAAAAAGGATACTGGTGAAAGAAGCAGCTACTTCTGGAAAAACACCAATAGATATTGTTGCATCTGTAAGAGCACTAAGAAAACATAGCCCCAAAACCATTTCAATTTGTTGTCCTCGATCGAGAGTAAGAGGCCAAACAACTTCTGATCAATTATCTGAAGCTTCAGTTTTGGGAATAAGTGTTAGAGGAATTAAAGAGAAACATAACTAATAAAAGTGTCTCTATTAGACTGATTTAATTTTTTCCTAAGCCGTATCTCAGTAAATTGCATGTCTGAATTTTGGAAGTCTTTTTTCCTCCTCTTCCATGAATGTTTCACCACATTAGAGAGACAATGTTTCAGTCTTTCGCAAGAAATGCAGAAAGATGCAGAACTGACAGCAAAAAGTACTCGAGAACTATCTATCAATATTTCAATTTGCAAAAGCAAGCCAAGAATGCAAATGGGAGTTTAACAGTGTAAAATAATATTTACTGCATTTTCTGTGGCACAAAGATTGCCCAAAAGAAGGGCAATAGTGCAAGTATTCAAGAATACTGAACAGCTTCTGATTCAGTGGTATGAGATGCTAAAGTGACCCAGTGATTTGAAAACAAGCAACCAAAACAACAATCACCAGAAAGTCCCAAGAACAACTAGAAATACATACACACAGACAAAAGTATCAGCCACCCAAACATAGAAAGAACCACGAACAAGGCAGAAGTTCTGAAGGAGGGACCTCAACTCCCTGGATTGTGCAGGAGCACTGCACACAAGTATCTGCTCCTTCTTCAACAACACAGTATGTATGATAAGGAGCCACATAAACAGTTTTGTTTGAAACAGCTGTTTGCTGGAACAAAATCTCAACTGAATAATGTCTTCTACATGGGAACAGATGAGAAGTCCACAGCAGTGCAGCAAGACACAAGTCTGAAACACCTGATGCACAATGGGGAATCCTTTAAAGATGTGCAAAGGAAATGTACATAATGCTAAAAAAATTTTGCATATCCATTACATTAAGGCAAGAAATCCAGGAGAAAAAAAAAAAACTAACATAGCAGCTTCTATTTTTTTTAAGTATTAGAAAGACCATCAGGGGACATTGAAATCTCCAGTAGCAGAGTACATTAAAATCAACTGGACATGTTTCAGAAGCAACAATTAAAATTGATCATGCCTTGGGCCCAAAAGACCCCTTTCAGGTCTAAATTGCTATGATCATAAGAAAACACAAGGACATTTGACCACACAGCAACTTGATCTCACAAAAAGCAAAGACAGCTATTCCTTTCAAAAATATACATACAACAAAAACATCCACTTGCCAGTTCCAAAGGAAATACTTGCAGATTTACGCTGCAAATATTTGGTTTTTTCAACTGCAAATTATGGTTTTGGTTTTTACTCCAAAGGATGGTTTTAATTGCTAGGTTATTAGAGTACAAATTTGTTTTAGGATGTCAAGACTCTCAAGGGGAAGCACCTATGAGTGAAGCACACCAACAAAAACCTGCATACCACATTTTGGACAGAAACTTAATTGCAGCAAGTTATTTTGGGCACCAAGCCAGAATGGAAATGCATTCTGTATATTACTTTCTACCTTCTAACATTATACATTTTTAGTAACTGCTTAGTGTGCATTTTCACTTATCAAATTAATAAGCTCCTTGGCACACCAGCAGTCATGCTTACAAAACACTGCCAGACAACTAAGCACAACCTCTGGACATGAACAAACTGAATTTACAATGAAAGTCCTAGCAAATCACTAAATGAGAGCCTTCAGTAATAGTTCCTACTGCTTCAGTGTCTCCAGTGGACAACAATAACCCCTTAACTATGCCTTGATTGCTGTGCATACAAAATACCTTTGCTTTTTGCCAGAAGGAAGGTAAATGGAAAGGAATGCCATTTAGCTCAGCTATTCACCTATTATTTTCATATTAAAAATAATGACAGCAGGTCTCTCTCAGATCAGTTTTTCATCGTTATTCAGCTGCACAAAGCAAATGCTTAGCTTTTATCAAGAAGTCAATGACAAGAAGCTTTCCCACTAAGCATTATTTACAAGAGCATTATCACCAGCTATAGAAAAGTTTAAAGTTAAATAAGGTAAGCCCAAACAATTGTACAAACTTACTGTGGAAGAAAAACACTGAATCAAATACTTATGAAGCTCTGGCCTGATCTAGGAAAAGCTTTCTACCACCAATAAACAACAAAAAACAAACCACAAAACAAATAAACAAATGAGATAAATAGCCAAAACACTGAAGATAAATTGTTAAAGCTTCCTATTAAATAACCAATATGACACATAGCTCCACAAAAAGGAAAACTATCACATGAATAAAAAAGTACGAAAACCCCACAAGATTAAATACAAGCTCTACAAATACCTTTAGGAACAGCAGTTGATTAGCCCATGCATTGTACTGAATGAAACCAAAAAATCTAATTTGAATTGGCCAACACAAGTGTGTTACATTGTTCGAACTGTGAAAAGTTCAACCAAAAGCAGTTGTGAGGAAAGTTTATACTTCTGCACTACCTATTTATTTTATACAGGGTCAAGGTTAGGTTTTGCTTTTGCAGCAAAAAAGCCCCCTATACTAGCATGCGGTTTGGGATGATAACTAGAGATAAAAACTGTTGATACACTCAAGATTTGAGGATATGGGAAGAAACACCTTGACTTACATCACACAAGCATAAAAGAAACTCTTATCCAGCAATACTCTGCAAATAGAAGCTCAGGAATAGCAAACTAGAGTCTTAAAGGGAAGACCCCATAAGTCACAGAAACCCACAGAACCTCTTTTCCAGAGCTGCATGGTAATTAGCCAGCACCACATCAGAAAGCTCCACACCATCTTCATGCAGACAGGTTATTCCCAACTTCCAAGATTACATTTTTTCACTTGTAATTTTAAATGGAAACACTTCAGACTAGAAAGAGAATGAGTGATGAAACAACCCCAAGTCTTCAACCTCTTTCTCAATGCAAGCACACAACTGCAATAAAGCAGTAGAAAATAAATGGTTACCTTGCAGTCACTGCATTTTAGTGTCAAAATGAGAATGACCCTAGCAGCTGCCCAAGCAAACACACAACCCTGTATAACACTGAGGCTGTAGCAAAAGCAGAAGGTAGCCTAATTTGTGTTATCTGGACAGCAGGGGCAACCTAAGCATGTCAGACCTTTAAGTACATCCTGAAGCCTGAACACCATAGCCTACCAGCTTCTGCTTTTAAACATTAAAACAACTACAATTCCATCTTATTAAGGTGTATGCCATACAACCATCCCTAATGACCTAGGCACTATTCACAGAGTATCTCCTCTTTTAAAATACATAGGGTCACCAAGCTGACACCCCCCAAAAATTAAGTGCAGGGAGATTTATGTAACTCATGTTTTGTATATAGATTTGTAAGCCTTCAGGACAGTATTTGTTGCCCTGAAAGGAGTACACAGTGCAGAACTTTGTGCTTGTAGGTTACTTGCTTTTTTGAATAATTTGAATTTCAGTGGACTATGCCTAAATTAATCTTAAAAAAATATATAAACAGGAGTAAAATCTCCAGAAAGGCTCCCAGTCTGACTGAATATCTAGTGAGCTCTAAGAAAGGTGAAAGAGTTAAAGATAACTGGCAAATTCTGCTGGAGGCCTTTTCTACTGTACACACTTCTCATGTCTTAAGCTCTACAATGAACAGATATCAGGACATATCTACAAAGAGCTTGAATTGAAGTAGAAACAAGTACAAGCAGGAAACAAACAAAGCAACCAGCAACTGACAAAATTGAAATTTTAAAAAAGCTGAATAACTGTTATCATATTTAGCTAATACAGTGTATTTTTGCCACTGTACCTACACTGCTCACCTGATTTAAATTAGCCTAGAAACATTTTTTCAGTCATAAGTCATTCAAAGACAGATTTCCCCCTGGATATACAGCTTTACCTACATATTAAAACCTACTCTAAAATTAAAAGAATCAAAGTTATATCAACTGAACATCTGACAGGGAAAACAACCTGAACATATAAAACAGGTTTTGTCATCTAGTTAGCTTTATAATTAATAAATTAACCCATATCACTAATATCTGGAGCCGCTTCATGAAGTAAAAAAGGCTTCACAGCAACAAAAGAGGTCGACATACTGCACTGACCATCTTTCACTCACTAGGAGATATGCACCACATGCTCTTTAATTATTCTTTCAATCTTTTACTTAGACAAGACTGTCCAGTTAGTTTTCTTATGCCAGTGTTCACTTATTTGCTGTGACACTGATTAGAATGAAAGCCACAAGACAACGGGAACATTTCTCTCTCAGTTTCCCTATTCTAAGGCTCATGGCATTTCCAGAAAGTTTTTCCAAGTTCTACCATGGCCTCTCAAGAATTGATGATATCTGCATGATATTAGTGATTGGTGAATACAAACTTAGAGTAGCTCAGCATATTTTAAATGTGTTTGTACAATTGCATGGGCACCTCAAATATCTGTTGTCAGAGAACAAAAAGCATGGTTGTTTCTACAAATTAGAGGAGTGGAAAAGGTAAAACATACTATGTAGCTCCTCCTTAAATCATCACCAAATCTTAGGAAGTTAAGCATCACTGTGCAATTAAATGCAATTTCCAACTGTATAAATCAAGCTTTAGTCAGAATAAGGGACATATTTTCCATACTCACAAATACAAAACAAGCTTTTCTCTTTTTAAATACATGCACTAGCAAAACTTCACAGTTCACATTTCAAGTGTGCCCCTCAATCAAGTACATCAGTAAGAGTTAATTGTTTCCTTTGCATTTAGACAGAAAATATTTGTCTGACTGTACTTGCTCAGAGGCTCTCCTTCAGATGTCCCTCGCTGTTCAGGAGTTTCTGCAGTCTCCTCCATAGATGCAGTCTGCTCCTTCCCACTAAAACAGTAAGCAAACAAACCAAAACAAAACACATACAAAAAAAACCAAAACAAAACTATGGTCTTCATGACTCACACTGGAAAAAAAAAAAAAACAAATCAATACATTACTTCTTTTACCAGAATTCCCTGGTAAGGAGGGAAAAAAAAAAAAGGGAAAACTCTTTGATCATAAGCCGAAAGATATACTAAGTGACTAGTTGAGCCATTAACAAGTATATTTTGGGAATACTGGGAAAAAAATCCTATTTCACTAAAAAAATAAAAGCATGTATGAAGATGAAATAATTCCATTATGAATAATAATCATGATTAGTATTAATTGTCAGTATAACACTGACATTTGGAGTTGCCTTTTTGCTTCTTTTAAAGAATTAAAGTTTGTATTTTCTGTAAAATGGACTTTAACTCACTGTCAAATGACAGCAGGAACTTATTTTCATTCCAGGAGCAGGCATACATATTTTAAATTAACACCTTTTAGCTTCAATGCATGATTACCACAATCAGGACACAGACATGCTTTTAGAATTGTTCAGAGAGCTTTAATTTTATGTCACTTCTACCACATCACAGGAAAACATTGGTAGAAGTTCTGATGCTATTGAACCGAAAAAACCCAAAAAAAACCACCTCAACTATGAAGAAAATATGTAAAGGCCAATAAATACCTTGTAAGTTTATGAAGCCTTCCCTGATATCCTACAGAAGATAGTTTTCTGCCAGGTTGTTTTGCACTATCAGTTCAGAACAATGTTAACCTAGCTGATCCTTTGAAAAGCCAGGATACCTAAACCATCTACT
The DNA here is from genome assembly GCF_035770615.1 of Melospiza melodia melodia. Taxonomy (NCBI): domain Eukaryota; kingdom Metazoa; phylum Chordata; class Aves; order Passeriformes; family Passerellidae; genus Melospiza; species Melospiza melodia. The sequence goes on along the minus strand of NC_086226.1, from coordinate 56,577,516 downwards.
CTTAATATGAAATTCTGTAGGAGGGAGAGAAGTTAATACAACTTTCAGAAGAATTTGGAGTATCAAGACCCAAAAATTATTACACATAAAGGCCATATTTTTCAAACTTTCAGCATGATTGTCTGAATCCACTGACTTTTAAAACTAGATTTTAAAATAAAATTTTATTTTTTAAAACAATTTTGTCAATCAATGTGTATGTGGCCAAATATATTTGCTACAAGTTCAAGGCACTACTTTTTCTCCATCCTTTATCAGCCTTCAATTAAAGAGTTCTAGATGTATATGAGAACAAAAGCTACTGGAAAGAGCAATGTATTGCTAGGTACAAAGAATGGATAAATGCCAACATAATCAGTGAGGTTTCACAAATCTGAACAGAAATCAGTACCCCTAAGAGATATACAGAACTGAATGGAAAAGTCCTGATTTTTTTACCTCAAAGTGGCCATTAATCACATTATGCTACTGATTTTTCTATCACTTTAAAATGTACTTCCATGGTACAGTCAACTGAATATTACCTTCAGAACCACACTGAAATGTACTACCATTTTGCAATTTAGAAATTATCCATAAAACTCCAGAAAAGAGACTAGACTTTAAACCCAGTAACAGAGCTTGAATCTTAAAATTAGCATTTTGGAGCAATTCCATTAAATACCATTTACTTGACTATTGAGAAAAATAATAACTTATTTCCATTAAAAGACAACTCCACTCCAGTCAAAAGATTCTGGCTGTCTTAAGTGAACAAACATCATCATGCCTTTGCTTCAATTTAATCTCACCATCATGAAGGAGCCAAGTTAAAAATGTAGAATTACATTAATTACAACAATAATAGAAAGTGATGCTTATAAAGCTCAAAATGGACAAGAAACTGATGAAAATGATGATCTAACCCAGGCCACAGAAAATTATGATCTATGATGGGCACAAGTATATGACATACCTTATACCATCTGTCATTGTTCTGTAGTTGCGAGGTCCACCTCCACCCTTTTTGTCATCTGCTTTCACACCTCTAGAGAGGAAAACAATTCTATGAGTTAAGGAGGTTTTTGCCTTTTTTATGACCTCAAACTAAAACCAGTATTGACTTTTTGCCAGCCAGCCTGGATATGGAAGGGAACAGAATACCTAAAAGAGAGTACTGCAGTGATGACTATTATTTACTTGTATACCAAGTAGGAAACAGCATACAGAACACTTACGTTTTATCATTCCCACTTTGTCTTTCCGGTTCATGTTTTCTTCTTTGGTCAAACCCATCAAAACTTCCAATTAATCCACCACCTCTTCCTCTACCTCTCATTCTGCCTCTTCCCCCACCACGGCCTCTTATTGGTCTTTCATAGTCTAATCTTTCCACTGGTCTAAGAAGAAGGTAATTAGTGAGACTTTTGTTTTTATAGAACAATTAAGAAGAAGAAAAAATCATATTGTTATGTTTGTGCAGCTATGGGATACATCAGTATATAACAGCTACAGCACAATTTGTAGAGTGAATCTTTGTACAGTACACACTACAGCTGTTTGGGTTTTGTCATTGAAAATGGAAAAACTGAACTCTAGAGGAATTATTACAGCACACAAACAGAACAATCAGCAGTTATTAACACTGAAAACATTACAAAAACTAAAGAAAACATTATAAAACAGTCAAGTCTTCACAACTATATATGCAATAGCTCCATCATCTCAAACCCATATTTATATGCAACTGCTAAAATTTCAGACAACTTGTTAAATATCAACTATTATGGTATAAAGTAAGAACAGCCACATTCTAAAGCATTAAGGGTTAGGTGGAATCTTCTAATATTTATGAAGAAAGAAAAATCAACATGCATTCACTGTCCAAGCAGTAAATTCCAGTTTGCAACCTCCTACATGTTCTGCAAGGCTTGGTATGTGAGCTCAGAAACTAACATTATAAATATGCTGCTGACTAGGGGGTACATTTTCAGATCTTTAAATTTTTCAGTTTTGCCTTATATTGCTAACATTCAACAAAAAATGTACCAATTCAACCCCCAAGGAAGGTGAAACTACAGCTCTTACAGGCATGAAGTAAGTAGTCTTGCAAAAAACCTGCACATTAATATCCTCTGTGAGGGATCTTAGTTCTCTCTGCAGGATACATACCGTTCCACTGAGAATTCCACTTGTCTTTGTGCTCCATAGCGGTATTTCCTGAAAGATGGTCTCCATTCAGTTTTGTCCTGTTTCCCCTCCATGCCTCTGTTACTGAACCCTTGTTGTTCTTCATGCCTGGGAACTCGCTTTGGGCCTACACAAACACACGCAGGGATTACTGACAGCTCAACAGTAACACAATTGCATTTACCAAACTACTGACTGAAGTGAGCTGGCTACACATCCAAACCCAAATCCATTAGAACATTAAAACTCCTTATAGCTAATGTCGCCAGACACCGTTTGCTTGAAAGACACGTACTTATTTTACCTTCTGTGTTGATGAACCTGCAAAATATTATGGGTTTTGAAAGTCAGAGATTTCTAGAAAAGAAAGTCTAAAGAAAAATATCATTTTGCTCACAAGTCACAGAGGAGAAGAACAAAAACTGTTTCTCTCATGTTTTCAAGGATCATGAAAGTGTAGTACAGGATGAGGTGGAGAAGCTTCAATGGAAAAGACCAATTGAAAGACGGCAGCAGAAGCAATGAAGGTGAGGGAAAGAGAATGACCCCTTACAGATAGGTGTTGATTGTGAACCAACACACCTCCTGCCAGATAAGCTCAGTTTAGAAGTCTAAGCCTCCGGGTCCCCTAAGCTCATGGCCACAGTATCAAACAACCAGCACAGGGTCACCTCCTCACACTGCTGTTTTGTACAGGAAAGTACCATTCAGCAACACTAAAGGTCACTGAGTTCAGCTGGCAGAGACCCAAACAGTGAGTAGAAAGACTTCAATACCACTGATTCTAGAACATAAACATATTCCAAGATAAAATATACTTAAGCTTTTTAGAGTTTTATTCAGCCGTTGTTGCAGTTGAGGAGGATCAGGTTGGGCAGAATAAATGAAAAGAAATTGTGAATTATAATAGAAAAAAACTGAAGTTTTACACTCAACCTGTATACATCTAGCAGAAGATTACAGTTCTTTATGTGCCTCCTTTCCCGTTTTCCCAAATTCTGTTCTCCCTCTGGGACCAAGATCTCCAGAAGCAAGCCATTTTGTCTACTAGGCCTCTATATTTAAACCAACACCTTTCTAAGCCAACAGTGTAAGTCAATCAAATAAGGAACAGGAGGATTGGTCTCAGATCTAAGCTACTGTTTCCACAGGAAGTATTGAACGACCCTGGAATGCTGAGCAGATTACTGAACTCAGGTTAGTGGACAAGTGACAGTCCTGGCTACCTCTGTTGCTACAACATAGAGAGAAAAAAGGCCATTTTATGTCACAATATTAATATGCAAATTAACTCATAGCCCCAGAGAAATGCCCACATCAGAAGATTTTTGATCAAAGCTTAGGTGGTGAGGATGAAATCTAACACAATTTGTAAAGAGAAAGCTTCAAAGAACTATCCACTTGGTGAATGTAGTAAATAAAGCTTTTTGTTATGCAGTAAGAACAGTCATATTTGTACAGAGAAGATAGTGTTATACATGGTACAGAAGCAACTGCAGCTCTGCTTTTCTTTAAACTACAAACCACCTGACATAATACATTCCAGTAATTCTCTCTTCTCAGGTTTGAAGTTACTTGACCCTCAGAGCACTGAGCATATTTGCATTACCCGAATTACAATGTAATCTCTGCATAAAGGACAACTTTTGAAATCAGTTTCTGAGTAAGCTTTTCAAATCAGGACAGTTTAATACAAAGCAAAATTACAGATGATACAGAACAGTACATGCTGTTGGGAAACATCTACTCTACACACATCTCAACTACACTACCAGCTATGTAAAGGTTAATTCTAAATTGGACTCTTGCTTGGGAAAATTACTACTAATTTCTGGTGTCATTTTAGTTATTTTGTTTGGATCTGAATGCACAAAAATGCATAGAAGACTATGATGTTATTTATTTTTGATCCTCTCTCATTGGCTATCTGAAGCATCAATTATTCTAAAAGGACTCCATTGGCAAGAATGCAGTAGTCAGAATCCCTACATATTTAGTATTAACCTCAATTTCACCTTGAGATTCAAAGAGCTCCTTCAAACTAGCAAAACAATGCTAAAAAAAGAAGATGCAGAAGTAATTTTAAAAAGATAGCGTCTCATTTTATCACCCAGTACTGCTTATAAGTACTTCAAAACAACTTCAAAACAAGTCTCCTTGTCAGACATGTCAGTATATTACATGTCAGCAGCACTGAGCATACTGGATGGAACTGTGTGTTCTACTCCAATTTGAGTGCCAGGCTCTCTCACTTTGATTTTAACAGGTGGCTTCATTTACTGCAGATGTATTTTAAACACTAGAAAGTCTTTTACACAGGTAGTAAGTGCCACAAAAACATCTTTAATTGGTTTGACAGACATGAAGTAGTGGATTAAGGCAGTATGCAACACCTGTCTCTCTCTAGTAGGACAAGTCACCCTTGGGGCAAAAGTCCATGTAACCTGCTTGTGAATCAGTTCAAAAAGACAGCCCAACTTTCAGCTCTGCATGTAAATAAAACCAGACTGGAGCTTGGCAGCAGTGATAGCATAAGCTCTACAATTTTAATCCTCTGCTATGTCCTAACACAGACTCAGTTTAATTCACAGAGCCCAAGGGCCATCTATCCTTTGGGGGACAATAAAACAAGGCATCAAAATCAAGACAAAGCATGAGCCATCTTGTATATCACTGACAAAGGACTGGGGTACATTTTGAATGCTTGCTTAATAACTACCTCTCCAAACAGACGCAAATTTTGTCTGCTTGCTTGTCTATATAATCTGATATGCAGGTTTTCTTCAAAACCACACAAAAGAAAAAAGCTTTAGAGTTCTGTGGATCATCTACTTGAGGCCTTACAAACACAATTCTGAAAACTGAAGATCACTCTTTCCTAGTTACCTAGTTTAGCCTCTCTTTAAAGTGGTTTTTCTGTGTCTTAAAATTACATCTGTAATCTGTATTCACCTGAATATGTGTCCCACCGTTCCCTACTTCACCACAGCTTTCCTGGACTGTTACTGCATCAGCCCAGTCTGTTGGCTAAGCTGCCTATCACTGTACTTTCTAAACTGAGGAATCAGAACAGAGATCTGTGTTTCAACAGACTTAGCTTTTTTTTCCCCCCCAGAAGAAGCAACTGAACTATTATTAGCAGGAAAGAATCTGTAAATACTAAAATTACCAGGTACTAGAACTAGACAGTGCTAAAGAGAAAAGCTCAGTTGTATGAGAGATATTGTTAAAACTCTAAATCATACAGAGCAAACATACTTAAGTAGTTTTCACTTTCCCCACAATAATACTTCACTTTTAGAATTACTTTTGCTAACACTGCAGCACTTAGATAAAAAGACTTTCTAGAGAACTGTTTTTAATAAGTACATACACAGAACTGGCTACTGGAAAAGCAGAAGTTATACTTTTATAACTTGCATTGTTTAGTTTCCCAGAAACTGGATATCTATGTATTAACAGATGGATATAAAATAATGTAGCAAAATCTAGCTGCCTTTCCAGTGTTGCTGTCTAGCTCTCACCAAGTTTCTCCATCTATATAATCCATCCTCAAAAACTGAGACTTTTGCTTGGAAAGAGGTATCTCTAGGTTTTGTGGTTCTTCACTAGCCTGTACTGAGAGAGTGTGCTTTCACTTTTTTTAAATTTTTCATTTTACACATTTTTTTTGTAGAAAGCCTTGACTTCAGACAAACACCACAAGGAGCCCAGCTTGCAACTGCTGAGGGACTATACACTAAAGCAGAAGCCTTGCTGTTTCTCCCACTTCCTAATGTGACAGTGGTAGCTGGCATGCAATTCACAAGCTGAGAGAGGTAACTGCTTACAAAGAACAAATTGGGAAAAGAGTGTTTGTGGAAGGCTCACATTGACAGAAGACTCCCCAGCATAAAAAGAGACCTCTTACAGACCTGAGATACAGAATTACATTTGTTACCTGAATGGATAGATCTAATCTTTATGGGAAGGAGTGTGATCACCAAAAACATACAAAAGGAGCTAAAAATACCAGAATTGTTGAAAACCACAGTCACAAAGCTATGGAAAAAAATCAGCATTAATGCAGAACTGATGCTTGGGCTTAATCTATAAATAAAACAAAAAACAAATAAACAAATAGCAAAACCCACCAAAAAAAAAATCAGAACACCACAAAAAACCAACTAAACCAACTACCAACACCCGCCACCAAAAAAAAAAAAAAAAAAGGAGGAAACCCCTTTCAGCTTTGAAAGAAGACTATCCTTCTTCCCAGTATACCTCAAAAGGACAAAGTAGACCCAAAATAGGTCCAAGCCTATGGTAGAAATATCTTGACCAAACAAAGAAAACAACTGTGAGGAATTTTTTAGGCACAGTAGGGTACTGAAGAACCTAACTACCAGGGCTAAGGCAGTTAAGTTATCAAGGCAAAGAAAGTGGAATTGGAATTTGGAGAAAGAAAGGATATTCCAAGTTGTAAAAGGAATAGTAGTTATAGATCACATAACTGTGCAACAAAAGTAGAACTGATGCTTAAACAATATTATATACAAACATTGTCCCCTCAAAAAATGAACTGTTATGAATTTTAAATCATTAATTTAATTATTACTACTTTAAAAGGATGCTGAATTCAGCAGCTCTATTTGTTCTTTCCAACAGTGAGCTGTATCATGATTGCCATGAGGTGTTTCACTCCAGCCACTTATGGACAGATCTGTAAAATCAGCCTCTACACCTTAGATCTGATACTGTTGACCAATGGATCTCCATACTATGCAAATGGAAAACAACACAGAGGCTATGCATTAGTGAGAAACTTTGAGGCACTTGAAACTGAACTTCTACAACCCTTGCTGATGACCCAAGAGGCCAGACTAATTGCATTAGCAAAAGCAGCCTTGTGGTGACATGATCAGCAAGTGCCACTATTTATATTGAGTCTAAGTAAGCCTTTGGAGTGTGTCATGCAATGGGTAAGCTATGGAAAAATGAGAGTCCCTTGCTTCAGCAGAAAATAATATTTCTGCAGATAATATTCCTGTAGTATACTCCTGAGCTCATACAAAAGGCTCCAACAAAACAAAAAAAAAAAAAAAATCAAGTAACTCAAACTTGTAGTCAGATAGGTTTATAATGGCCTGAAGCTTAGGAGCAGTATACTTTGGGATATTATGCAATGTTGGGAAACAGCTTTTCCCAACATCTAAGGTTGACATCAACAGGATTAGTGTTTGGCAAACAATTACACCTAGGATGAACCTCTTGGAGATCAGTGGTTGACTCATTATGCTAAATCAATGCAAAAAAGCTTTGAGAAAAAAAAAAAAAAGTATGCCCAATGATATTACTGAAGTATTAATTAAGGTATTTTCACAGAAATCCAAATTAGAACCTAAAAGGAAGTGGTCACATACCACCCTACCATGTACTTACTTTGCTGTTAAAGCTTTAGGATATTATGCCTGTTACTTGTAATAACATCAGTCAAATGCTTTGAAAAACTTCATGAGTTCTTCCTGATAATAGTGGGAAAGCTTAATAAAAACAAAGGGAGGACTGTTATATACTGAGCTTAGTTAGCTGAATTTTTTTATCTAAGTAGTTTTGCTTAGCACAAGCAAAGTGCTGAAGTTTTAGGCCACAAGCTGCAAACTTTTACCTTGAAATGCTGAATGAGTCTTCTACTATTGTTCAGCTGCAATGAAAGGAGGCTCTGAGACGAGTGCAAACTAAAAGATTAAGAAGTCATGGCTATCATCAGAACCTGCAACCCATCCAGATAAAGACAGCTGCAGAAGAAGAATGTGATATGAACAAGACTCCAAAACAAAAATCACCATTGGAGTAAGATGTGCATGCAAGGTGTGAAGTGTGCAAAGAATAGGAGCATTGGTTGTAAGAATAAAGAAATACCTGGGATTCTGTACCCTAAATCCTGCTGGTGAGGCACCTAGCTTGAGCTGCACCTGTTGCAATACCACAAAATTATTAATGTTTTTTCTCCCGAAACTGGATGCTAGCTGCGGGAAGCCTAGGGTGAATAAACTTCTTTAACAACTTATACACAGGCAGCTAATCTTTCTTTACAAGAAAACTTCATTACTGGTAATAGTAAAAGGAAATTTATTTTCACTCAAACATTTATTTTGCTATATTTTAGAGAGTAAAAGAATTAATACTCCAAAACCAATTTCACTTTCTCCCCTTTAAATGTGTGTGATTCTAATACCAAACTTCAAACAATAGCTTCAGCTATTGCAAGCAACACACCAAAGAGACATATGGAGTTAGACTCCATCCAGTGCCATTTTGTTTTCATGCATGCCAGTACTTGCTGAATTACAGAATTGCCTACCATAGCTTTCCTTTAGACAATCCTTATGGCACTGTAGTTGAAAGAATGTTATCAGGATAAACTATTAAAAAATAAGAAAATCACAGTCAAAGATAAAACTCCATAGAAAATTCCGCGCCATTTTAAAACCACAGCTAAAAGCTCAAAAGCACAGTATTTAGGAACTATATATAAATGTTACCAGAGTCATCATTTGTATAGGAAAGAAGAAAACCTTTTAGAAGTATTAGCAACAAAGGTTTAGAGATTTCAAAAGAACAGAGAGTATTACTGCAGGATCAACAAATTTAATTTTCCTGGACTGGTAAAGAATGCTAGCTCTGCAACTCGGCCTTTTGCATAAAGAGCTGGCAAATGCAGTTTGGTCACTGTGGTAAGAATGAACTGAGTTAACATCGAGTGGTGCAGTTACAAGAGCTGCAACACCTACAACCAGCCTTTACCCAAATCCTCAGCTAATACAGTCTAAAAATCACAAAACAACAGTCCAGAGAAGAGAAAAAATATACCTTTAAGGTCAAAAGTATAAGTTTTGGTAGACGGTTGTTGGGAATTTAGACTAGAGACTGGAAAAGTACAAGGCCGTGGCTAATTCCAAGTCCTGCACCTGCGAGATAGCGTGTCCTTGGGCCTAGCTGAGTATGATAACAACAGTGGACAAGAGACGTGGGAAAGAGGGAATGTAGGCCCAAAGGAATGAGGAAGAGTTGATGGCATAGTTTAACCAATAGATCTAAGCTTATTACTTGCTGTATAAGTGTCTGATGCTCTCTTCAATAAATGGAACTTGCTTATCACTCATATTGACTGTCCGAGTCTCCCCTCACCGACAAATGGCTCATCCCAGACAAACAGACCATTCTGCAACAGACAGTGAAATAGAAACCCATTTTCTCCATAAAAAACAAAGCTTAAAAAGTCATCTCCTTAGAGTTGTGCCATTTCATAATAAATAGTTTGGATTCTAGAGTTCAAAGTATTGCATTCTCTGGCAAAGTCCTCTCAGGAGGTTTGCTTCAAATTGAAAATATCTCCAGAAATTTACTAAAACCTGCTTTGAAAAATTCAGTGAAGAATTACATTTGAAAAAAACAAAACAATAAACCTACCTTACAGAACTTTGTGACTAAACCTTCCACTCAAACACTAAAACATAACACCACAAAAAAATCTCTGACTATGGTAAAACTCCTTATATTGCAAGATAGAAGCCTAGATGTGCTTTGAGTCTTAAGAAAGACCCTTTTTCACAGATTAAATATGCTTAAGAAATAATACTAGAATAAAACAAAAATCATGAAACTTAACAAGACTTTTTGTAGTACAAACAAGCAAATACCCTAGCAACTACATAAAACAGTCTGGAAGGGTCCAAAGTAGGGTTACAAAGATGATCAGGCTGCAGAATATCCAAAAGAAGGCTGTGAAGGTTATGAAAAAGTTGGTGAGTCTGCCTAATGAGAAAAGACTATCTTCTTCCCAGGACAAGGCTTCATATGAGCCACATCACAGTACCCCGGTATTAGAAAGGCTACAATGATGAAGGCTCCTTTCACAAGGAGTCCCATGAAAGTGAGCGGCTACAGTGGGGACAAGCTGCACAAGAAGAGATTTCATCTGTGTTAAGAATTTCTTTCTGGTGCTACCTTATGTTGAAACAACCTTTTCAGAGTTAAACCCCCATCACAGAAGGCTTTCAAAATGCAACTCAACAAGGTAGCAGATGAGGTCTTCAAGGCTGCCTTTCCTAGGAAAGGTTGGACCAGACCATCCTTCCAACAGAGCCTCTCAACCCTATTCTGTGATGATTCCAAAAACACTAGTATGAGACAGTGAATTCCATCATTTCAACTGTAATACTAGATTCTGATTCTGCTACTCTGATAGATCTAGATGCTATTTTTTGGTGTTTTAATTGCTAATAAGTAGAATGAAGTTAGGGGTAGTTATGCCCAAAATCAGGGGGAAAAAAATCACTAAGAAAGTCTAGAAACAAAGTCTTAAGATTGGTATGTTTTTCTTTTTTTAATTAAAAGTTTAGCAATTAGTTTAACAATTTAGTAATTTTAATCAATATTATTTATTTCCCCAAACAGAGGTGCACTCTTCTAACAATCCATCTGTTATTAGAAGCTTTATGCCAAACTGTGGGAGTGCAAGGAGGTTGGTCATTCTCAACTGTCAAGTTGATAGCGCCCTGAATCTTATATAAAATATAGAAGTTTTGAACCCTACATAACAAACCAACTTTGTATGGCACCCATAAAGAGCTGACCCACTCCCATCCAAAAAACCTCAAGATTTTTTACTCAACATGACACTTGCTTAACATTTGTCAGCTACATCATCATTTATGTATTCACCCTAACTCTGAGGGTTCTCTGCCATTCAGAGCAGACTCACTAACACAGCACATTCAAATGAGGAACACAGTCAAGACCAAGTCATGACTATCCGCACTGGTTTAGCATCTTAAGCACTGTACTTTTATAGGCCTTACTTCCTAACGAGCCCAAGACAAACACACAAAACCCCAAACAGATGCTATGTTTAAAGAACAAAGTGTGTTTTTAAATATAGAAGAGAAATAACTCTTCCTAAAATAGATCTTAATGCCCTTTCGCTAAGGGTACTATAGTCAGCAGTCCTTTCTCCATTTTAAATCAGCAGGAAATTGAAACAAGGTGCACATGCTTGTTGTCTCTGTATGAGAAAAGAGATTTCTTAACAATAAATTTCTGCATTAACAAGAAATTTCTGCAACCAAGGTTGCAGAGAATAGTCAAAGACAAGCCACAGAGCCACTGTGTATTACCAGGAATGGTGACACCTATGGGCAAGCGCGAGGCAAAGGATTGTCTTCACGCACTACTATGGTAAGTTACTGCTAACCACCAGATCTTGTTCAAGAACTCTTTCATCAAAACTTGAGACTCTGATGTTCACTGAGCAGACTCCTGCAACTTCTGTTGACAGCCACAGTAAAGTAACTTTTAAATAAAATAAGCTGTTATAGTCTGAGTACTGGTCTTACGAGACTAACTCACATAATAGAGAAATCTCAAAAAGACTAGTTTCATATAACTGCCCATAAAGACAGCGAAAACTTATCTTCCTCTACAAAGGTGCTCATTATCCAGCACATATTTAGCATTAAAGATTCTCTGCTCCACAAACTGCTAAAAATACGTCTACTAACTGCTGTTGGGAAGCGTGTAGGACTGTAAGCCTAAGCAATAGAATTGGCAACACTGGCAACAACTTGATGGAGCAACAACCTAATTCAAAAGCCTTTTCCTAGGGCATTAAAACACACAGTACCATTACCGTGAGTTTAACAGGAGCTTTTACTACAGGAAGAAAATATCTTAATAATAGATTATGTGTTAGGCTTCATTGCTTCCTGTAGGAGAACGGGAATTTACAACTCAAGAGACCAGAATCTTCCGTGCAAAGATTCTCAATATTTAGAAACAATCCACCAGTTCTCAGATACTTTAGATACTGAATCCAGCAACCAGAAGCTCAATACCGGGTAAGTAGTAACAATCAGACTCACTAAGACCAGCAATCAGCTCCAAATGCAAGAAGCTATAGCCCACAGAGCCTCCAGCTGCAAAGAGGACTGTGAGGGACATTCTAGTACAAAACCCAACTGACTCCCTCTTTCCCCAAGCAGTACAACGCATCAAAACCTAGCAGATGACCACTCCCGAACATCGGCTGAAGAGTTACGCCAGGAAATAAGGTTTTATAAAAAGGCCGGCTTACCAATGCAAGCTCAAGGCAAAATAAGCACAGATCTCTGGAGACGACAGAACTCTGAAGACACCAAAAGGCCAGAAAAACTCACAGGTACCGAGAAATCAAGCCTGGAAACTTCAGACACTGAAGGATACTGTCCAGGGTGACAAGCAATGAAACGCAGCAGCAGGACTACTAAACCACCATGAAAGCGGTAGATGCCACAGCGTAGGAGTTGTGCTCTTGCACTTGTCTCTTGGGGATATTGCTGAAGTTTTCATTTACATATTCCAAGGCCTTCTCGGCTGAGAGTGCTCGGCAACATCGTGCCGTGACCGTGCCAAGCGTCACTGCTTGCTCTGAGGGGACTTTCAGGTGCATTCACCACGACGACCCCATCGGGAACCAGGATTTTTCAGCCCCGCCACGACAGCGCTACCCCCGCCCCGCCACGGCTACCGAGAGGCCGGCGGAGCCCGCAGCCACCCACGCCGCGCCGCGGGGCCCGCACCGGGCACCGCAGCGCCGGGAACCGCCTTCCCAAACCGGCCGCCGGTCCGGCCCGCGCCCGCCCCCGCCCCGCCGGGGTGCTGCCCGCGTACCTGGCTGCGGCGGCGCCGCAGGGTAGGGCGCAGGGGAGCTCTCCGGCTGCCTGCGCTCCTTCTGGGTCTCCCTCTTGCCGCTGCCCGCCCGGCCGCCGGGCACGGCTCTCTTGGCGACGGCCGCCGCCTCATCGCGCCTCTTCCTCTGCTGCTGGCGTCGCTCGGCCTCGCGCAGGACATCGAACGGGTCCGACTCGTCGTCCAGGAGCTGGCAGAAGCGATTGGCGACGGAGCACCCGAAGTTCTCCTGCATGACGGCACCCACCGGGCTGCCCGCCAGCCCCGCCATCATCCGCGCGGCCGCCTCACCTCCCCGACCGCCCCCTGCACGCACCCCGGCGGCCGCTGCCCCCACCCCAAGGAGGCTGCCACCGCTGCGCGGGGCCGAAGCAAGGCACACGCCGGGCGACAGCGGCGGCGGCGGCAGCCCGGCTCACGCGCCGCCCCAGCGCCCGCGGCCCGCCGCACCTTCTGCAGCCCCGCCCCGGCCGGGCCGCAGCAGCCAATGGAACCCCACAGCACACCCACCGCCGCCGCCGTCGCCGCCGCTTATAAGCACGGCCGGGCCCGCCCACCGCCTGCACGCGCGACCGGCGAGTAACAGAGCAGCCAATCCCGGCGCCAGGCTCCGCCCCGCCCCCGGTGCCCAGCTGCGGCCAATACCGTGCAGGATCAGAACTGTCAATCACGCCCGTTAACCCAATGCGGTGCTCCGCTCTATTATTCTTCAGGCGTGTGCTCCGCCAGCGCTACAGCCCCGCCCCGTGTGGGGACGGTCTCCGGCGCAGCGCTTCGAAGGTGGCGCCGTCACACAACGGTGTCGCCGCGGGTCTTTGGGTACAACCTACGTCCTGCAACAAGTGACACTGTGAAAAACGCCAATCACTTGGTTTTTTTAAATTATAAAAGTTTAATAGGAATAAAATGGTTATAAAATAGTAATACAATTAGAGTAATCATAATTTGGACAATTTGAATTAGCACAATATGAGACAATAGAAACAAGGAGTTACGGACGTCCGGGTACCTTTTTCTGGGCAGCATAAACCCGGTAAAGGACAACTGTTAACAGGATTAACGTTTAAAAACAATAGCCTGTTGCATATTTATACACCTCATACATGACACATAAATTCCATTCACATACAGGATTCTCTCGAGGTCATCGTCAACTTCTTCCCCTGAATCTTAACGGCGCCTTCAAGCCTGAGCAAGGAGGGAAAAAGTTAGTTTCTTTTGATAAGAGGGCAATCAATTCTTTGTTTCTGCAAGATTTCGGTGTCCTGCGGTGCTATCTTGCTGCGAGTCCTTTCTTTTAGAAAAGCACCTTACTTAGCATAGTTTCATATTTCTACATTTTGTTATAACCTAAAACTATATTTAGCACACTACCTAAGAGAATTAATACAGCGTAACTTTCTAACACATATAATATCCATTTCGATATTTGCGAAAAGCCAATCACAAAACACGCATTTCCCGCAGCACCAAGGGAAGAGGCGCCCCTCACACGGGGCGTTCCCCGGGGCAGCTCTGCGGTCGGCACGCCGGGATGAGGCGGCGAGCGCGGTGTCAGCGCGGGCTGTCCGAGCGGAGCGGCGCGGCGCGGCCTGTGCCTGCAGCGAGCCCCTCAGCGGCACCGCCACCCCCCGCCCGCCCGCCCGCAGCGCGGCTCTCGCAGCTCGGCTCGGCTCCGGGCAGCCACAGCCAGGACGGGGCTCCCCGGCCGCCGCCTAACCCCCGCGGTGACAGATTGTGGTGCAGCCACGCACCTGTAGAGGCCTACACGCCTGTAGAGGCCTTAGCTGGACTCAGCTGCGAGTGCTTTTGCTGTCTCAATAAATGTGAGCAATAGTGACATGCCGGGAAACTCATCAAGGCTTTTTTCCTCAGGGGACCGGCACCTGGGAGAGCAAAATATCAGTGCCTCTTTTATCAGCCATAGTAACAACAAAATCTTAGCCCTTCAGCCACAATTGCCCAAAGAAGGGTGATTGCAGTCTTGATTTCTGTGATGAGGCTGTCTTTACTCCATGAAACTAGCACTTCCTCTGTGATGATAACTTCACTGCATATACCACCTGCTTTTGAAATTAATTTTATCTTTATTACAGTCACTTGAAACAGTATCAGAAATCATGCTGTGCTTCAAAAGGCAGGATTAAAGACAGCCCTGTTCTCTCTTCATTTTGGGATGCTGATAAGCCTGTGGACACCACTGTAAAGCAAAATGATGTGTATCCTCTACAGATTATTCCAAGCCTTGAACATAGTCATTGCATCTCTCCTGCCTGTCATGTAGACCCACTTTTGCATGATCAGGGCATGCAGAATTAGAAAACTAATTTAATTTGGCTTAGTGCCCTTTCAAGTTTCAACTTCATTCAAGAGAACGCAAACTGTTTTGCATGGAATTAATGACAGAAACTTCAGGCAATTATCTGCTTGCAAAAGAGCTTTACAAAATCCTGCTTGTTGAGTCAAATCTCTCAGGCTCTGAAATAATTCAAATTAAAAGCTGAAAAATATAAGTCAACAAAAGAAAAATATCATTATTTCTGCACAGTTCTTATGTTGTAGAATGTAGCTAGCCATAATTAACAAAAGTTCATGACGAAATTTTCAATATTATGAAAAAGGAATAAAATACTTTATAAGAAATGTTCGCTTAGATCAACTGTCCTTTCCTCTGAATTGTTGGTTTATTTTGTCAGAAGATGAAACCTCATGTGTTTTCAGTGCAAAGAAGGAACTGGAAAGGAATGTTGTCCTGTACTAATCTGGAGAAAGACATTAACAACATCACATTACTACAGCACATCAAAAATCTTGCCAAATATTTGCAGATCTTTTTGGAGCCTTTTGGTATCAATTGCAGCATCTACACTAGATTTCCTCAGCACACATTGTATCCAGAATTTCTTTTAGAAATTTTAGAAATATTTTTATTTCAATATTCTACAAGTTTGAATGAAGGTTATGCTTCATTCATTCATATGCTTCATTCAACTTGAAGGTATATGAAAGATGACAGACTATCATTGGTCAGTGTCATCACTGACTGTAATGTCTTTACAGCTTTAATAGGTACTTTGAAGGTCACAGTATCTTTGGAGAGGGATGAATATGAGAAATTCAGATATATTTCAGCAGTAAGATTAGAGATTTGGGGCTCCATGGGATTTTCTTTTTTTTTTTTTTCTTGAAGCCTCAAAAGAAAAAAAAATCTGACTGCTCAGAGAGATTCCACAATGACAGCCAAAACCAGTGTTTGCTACAAATATATCTTGTCTTTATCTGTACAATTCTGTTTCCTAAAATTAATGCAAAGACTTAGAAAAATCCTTAGTTTTCTGATGCTCTGCACTGTCAATCAAAACAAAATTTCTGTAAGAGATTCCAACCTCCAAACTGATTAAAAGTCTTGCATGACAAATGAAATTAATTTGCAATCTCTTTTTTCCTTGCAGCTGTCAGGAAAATTAATCCAAAATGCCAGAGGTTTTTATGTCCAAAAAAGAGACAGAATGGAGTCCCATAAAAAGAGTGGAGTGGAGTCCCATAGCTTTATTCATGAATAAAAGGAGAGGTCATGGGGAAATTTCCCATGGGATCTCTCAAATTGCTGGGGGATGCATCCTCCTTTTTATCCTAATTTCTCAGCCCCATTTCCTTTTCTCTTTTCCCATTGTTTTAGGTACTTGAGAAGTAGAGACTTCCCAAATCGCCTAATACAGATCCTCTTCCAATGTGCATCCTCCCCCACTTGCTTTTTCTTTGTGTCTCGTGTTGTTTTTCTCTAACTGCAGGAATTTAGTGCGGCCTTGAGTGAGTAACAGTCTGTGTCAATTAGTGGAATTCCTCTGGAATTTATGGTTCCTATTGCTTCTTTCTCCTATCAGTATCTGGCTGTATCTACCAGCAGGCCCACAGTTTGTTTGTAAAAACACCTCCCTCTCATTCCTTTCACAGCTTTTCACTATGCGCAGTCAGTGTGTGATTGGCGAGTTACTTACACAAACAATGGAGACAGACAAGGAAAACTTGAATTTTACATTTTAACCAAATGCTCTGTCTGGAATTTTATACCAAAAAGTAATAGCAATGGCTTTGGCACGATTACACATTTACATGCAAAGCCTGAATCTCCTAGTTGTAATACAAGGCACAGGTGCCTAACCTTTCTGACAACAGGTAACTCTTGTTAAGTGAAGAGGAGGGCTGCCTGCCTAATTGGCTGTCCCGTCCACATTCTCTCCACAAGTGGATTTTTCACACGCACAGAACAGCACCCTACACAAGGTTGCCTAGCAGGTGTAGATATGGAATATGGCATCTTTACCAAAACAGCCCTTGCTTTTTTTTTTTTTTTTTTTTTTTTTTGTTTTGTTTTGTTTTTTTGTTTTTTTGTTTTTTTTGTTTAAGGTGCAAAAGTGCCTAATTACAAAAGACAGAATTGAGAACACTGACTGGTGTTTCTCTGTGTTTGCAGCTAAGTACCTAATCAGCAGCAAGGGTCATCCTGTCCTTGACCCTTCATACAGACACTTTCCCATCCCTGTCATACAGACACTTTCTCATCCTTTTCTCATCCTTTCATTTTCTATGCCCACATCTCTCCTGCCTGAGGGAGACACATCCTGAACACATCACATGGCTCAAGGTGCCGTTCTAGGGCAGGGTAGAGGGTAACACTGTGTCACTTAGAGGATCTAGCTATCTCATACATTTTCCAGCAACACAATTCTACCAAGCAAAATTGACTACATGAAGTCTTAAGCCAAAAAGAGAGCTGCATCATGGAAGATGGACATGCTTATAGAGGAGCACCCTAATGCTGACAGCTTTCTGTGCAAGCTGGACGTTGTGCCCTGGCTGGCAGAAAATGGTTGGAGCCCCATCAAATGAGCCAGAAACAGGCACTGACCTTCTGCTGACAAAGGGCATGGGGACCTTGGTGCTAGCTGCAAGGGGTGGGGGTGCCCAGTCACCTAGAGACTGTGCAGGACCCAGTGAACAAGGAGAGGACCTCAGCCAAAACATCACCTTTGGACCCAGAGGCAAGTGCAAGAGGCATGAAGGGTGGGCACATAGATTGTAAGGGTGTAAAAGCCCAGGAATTCCTTAGAAACAGCGTGTGCTGCTACTGAGTTGCCCCATCAGGATCAAAATACTTCCAGGAACCCAGCATCTGGGACACTGCTATGGGAAATGCGGGGTCAAGGTGGCCAAGGAAGCTTGTCTGGCAGTGTGAGTATGGTGAGTGTACAGATTCAAACAGGGCACCTGTCAGGTGGCTGGAGCCATCCTCTGCAAAGGGATCTCGGTCCCAGCAGTGAAAGTCTCACGAGTTGGGAATGTGATTCCTAGAGTGGAATCTGAATGCTCAGACAGGAGATCTGGAAACTTTAAAAATATAATAACAAAGACTTGGATAAAAAATATTATTACCATACATTTTCCTGCTTTCTCTTGAATCCTTGCTCCCTATCCTTTTACAATTCCAGTCTTATGTCATGTGTGATAAAAGGTGTGCTTTGTTGTAATAAGCAGGATTTGATCTGACTGTAAAATGTTTCATTATTTTGGTCCTTTAACTTGCATAGAGAACTTTTTCTTGTTTCTACACTAAAATATTAATGCTTTAATGCATTGAATTGGGTTTGCAAGGGCAAGCTTTGCAGGGGGGAGGCTACAGAGATGGCTTCTGTGAGAAGCTGCTGGAAGTTTCCTCCATGTCCAGCAGAGCCAATCCCTGGTGACTCAATGACAGATGTGTCACTGGCCTAGGCTGGGCCAGTCAGAAATGGTGATAACACTGCTGTGATAACAGATTTCAGATGAAAGGAAAAAAGATATTGCACATATGTAGTTGCAGTCAGAGAAGAGTAGGGTGAGAACACGTGAGAGGAACAACTCTGCAGACCCCAGGGTCAGAGGAGGAGGAGGTGCTCCAGGCACCAGAGCTGAGGTTCTGCTGCGGCCCCTGGTGCAGCCCATGGCGAGGCAGCTGTGCCCTGCGGCCCATGGAGGTCCATGGGCATGCAGAGATCCACCTGCAGCTGGTGGGGGAGACCCACACTGGAGCCGGTGATGCACAAAGGAGTCTGTGAGCCCAAGGGAGGCCCCATGCTGGAGCAGCTTGTGTTTGAAGGACTGCACCCTGTAAAAGAGTGACCCAGGCTGCAGCAGTTTTGGGAGGCCTGTGTGTCCATGGGAGGGAGTCACACTGCAGCAGGTCACTGAGAGCTGCTGCTCATGAGATGGACCCATGCTGGAGAAGCTCATGGAGAACTGTCTGCAATGGGAGGGACTCCATGGTGCAGCAGGGGAATGACTCTTGTTCCTGAGCAGTGGGAGAAGCCTGGGGTGATGAACTGGCCATAACCCCCATTCCCTGTCTCCCTGTGCTGCTGGGGTAGGAGCACAGCTGGAAAGAAGGAGGGGTGGCAGGAAGATGTTTTCAAGGGTTATTTTACTTCTCATTATCCTGCTCTGATTTTGTCAGTAATAAATTCCCTTCATATATCTAAGTTGAGCCTCTTTTGCCCATGATGGTATTTGGTGAGCGATCTCTCCCAGTCCTTATCTCAACCCATTAACCTTTTGTTAAAATTTCTTTCCTCTGTCCAGCTGCAGAGAGAAGTTATAGAGACTCTGGAATCTAGCCACAGTCAAACTACAACACACATTAAGCTAGTAGCATTGCATCAAAATACTATGAAAAGGAAACATATTTAATATTGCTAAGACACTTCAGTTCAGATGATTACTTTAGAACAGGTTTTACATGTAACATGAACTATTTTAATAATACATCATAATACCTATGGCTGTGTATTACAGCACCTTGATGAAGGTCTCTAGGGTGAGAGAAGGATGAGAATCTTGTTTGATGATCAGAAGGTTAGATTTATTGATATATGATATATAATACATTATAACTATACTAAAAAGAATAAGGAGAGAAGTTGGAGAGGCTGCTAAGCTAAGAATAGCATAGAAAAGAATGAACAACAAAGTTCTGTGTCCAGCAGAAAGCAAGGACAAACTCTCTTGTAAGTGATTAGCAAATCTAAACACTCACAGAAGCTTAATCACTGCTGCACTTGTTACATTCTACACTAGCTGATAACAATTGTTTACATTCTTCTTCTGGGGCTTCAGCTTTCCAGAAGATGAACAAATCTCAAAGAAAAGATTTCTATGAAAAAATATCTGCGACAGCTGTGTACTGAAAAGCAGTGTGTTTTAAGCCCTCTAGGCCAGGTACATTCTATATGCCCATATTCTCTTCCAGTGGCAGGATCTGGAGAAAAAGTTCAGTTCTCTTTGGTTATGGCTATTACAACATAAAACACTACTGTTCAGAACAGTTAAAATATCAGATGTGGCATCAACTAACTTCTCCCTTCTCTTGTGTTGCCTCTATTAACAAAATTCAATAAGTTGGCATTAGAAAAATTTACAAGACCCACATAAAAAAGTTAATCTGCTGCCAGGCCCTTGAAAGCCATCACAAAACATAACGTGTACATTGGGGCAGCATAGGTTAAATATGGAGATATTCTGTTGCTCACAATGCACTGCACCATTCCCAGTATCTACAGTTCTGTATACCAGCTCACGATGTTAATTCCATCCATCACTGGAGTTCTTTAGCAGCTACATGTACTACCTGAAGCATTAGGCATGTAGTTTTGGGAAGTTATGAAGAATATTTGCAGCTTGGTTTTGGGGTGCAATTATTTTAACATGAATCTTTTTTTCCTTTTTTTTTTTTTTTAATTTTAAAGTAGATTTTAACATATTTTTTTGTATGACTATTCCTCTACAACACCATTATATTACCAGAAGTATTTACCATGGGCTATTTTCAGGGCCAAAGGTTTTAAGGGGATCAGATCCAAGCATGTGGAAACCTATTTGCTCATTTTGGAAACAAATGTTACAAGCTGCAGCATTTTCTTTCTGGCCTGGTAAGGAAGGCCTGACCCGGCATAGTAATGGTAGGACTTTGACATGTTACACTGACGTGGAGAAGCTGGGATGGCATAGCAATGGACAAGAATTTGCCTAAGTAAACACTTGAGGATTTTCAGTTAGTTTAAAAGAGCAGTTGAAGCAAACTCAACTATAATTCAGAATGAAAGGGCTGCTGATCTCAGGATGGGTAAGGAATGCTGACGCCCCGTATTACAGCCTCTGTATTGGAAGAATTGGTAGGCTTTTCCCATTATCCAAAAGGGCGTTATTTAGTAGTCATACACTGCAAACCTGCTCTTCCCTGCATTTTCCTGTTCCTGTCAGTCATGAAGTTTGCCAACACTCTTACAAGGCAGCAGTCAGCAGTATATGAACTGTGAACAAAATAGATCTTGGGAAAAAAAAACTCACAATTTTTGGAGCTCTGTGGCATCTCTGCTCTTGATACTGGCCTCAAAATTTAACTACTAATGTAATAAATGTAAGCTATGTTCTCTGGAGCAGCCCCGTGCTGAAGGGAAACTTATGTTTTAGTTCTCTACCACACTCAAAGTAAAGAAGCTGTCACTCATGTTGAAGTGAAGCTTCTTATGTCTCAGTTTAGAGCCACTGCTCCTCGTCCTGCCGCTGGGAACCACTGAATAAAGTCTGGCACCATCCTCTTAAAATAACACCTGCCTTAAGAACCTCCTAAAATTCCCGAGTCGACGGCCGAGAGAACGTCTTCTACACACTTCTCACAGCCCCGGGACCGGTGCACGTAGCTATACAGCCACAAGTGCCCTATTGCCACGGCACCGCTGCTAGACGGGGCGTCTCCCTGGGCGGCCCCGCCAGAGCCATAACGGCCGCGCCGGCCCGACCCCGCCCGCCCTGCGATCCCCGCGGAGGCAGCGTACTGGGGTACTCTCCCAGCCCGTAAGATCGGTCCCAGCTCTGTCCGCAGCTGAGGGCAGGGCTCCAGCAGAGGAAAGGAAAGCGCTTCCCCCGCCCCAGGGAGGGGAAGCCACGACCCGCTGTCCCACCGCCAGGCGACCCCTTTAAGCCGCCGGGCGCGCCAACTCCGCTGCGCCGCCAAGGGATTGGCCCGCGCAGCCCGCCCACAGCCGAAGCGCGCCAAACCTGCCCGGGCGCACCGCCCCTGCCTCCCCTCGCCCCCGCCCCGGCGGACCAATCTGCGCCTCCGGCGGGGCCGTGAGCCCGGCTTCTGCCCAATAGAATGGCAGCAACAGCCCGGCCTCGCCCTCAGGCCCCGCCCCTGGAGGCGTGGCCGCCGACTTTCCCGCCCAGCGGTTGGCCGGCGGGAACAGACTCCCCGTGACACCGGCGCCGGGCCGGGTGATTGGCTGCGCTCGGGCGCGAAACGTAACGCGGGAAAACCTGGGGCTCGGCCCGGGCTGCGAGCGCGGAGGTATCGCGGCGGCGGCGGCGGCTCCTCCTCGGGAATCGCCGGGAC
This sequence comes from Melospiza melodia melodia, assembly GCF_035770615.1. NCBI lineage: Eukaryota > Metazoa > Chordata > Aves > Passeriformes > Passerellidae > Melospiza > Melospiza melodia. The sequence continues at coordinate 56,555,216 of NC_086226.1, read as the reverse complement.
CGGGGCTGCCAGCGGGGCCGGCTTCGCTTCGGAAAGGTGCGGGGACGCTGTGACTGCTTCGCTCCGGCCGCTGCCATGGCCGGGGGCCGCCGCTGACTTGGCGGACCCTCTCGGGGGTGGCCGCGGAGGCGGAGGGGTGCGGAGGGCAAGCCGCCGAGACCATAGGGAGCCGCCGTCCTCAGTGATGAGCGGCTGAGGCGAGCCCAGGCGGCGACAGGTGGCGACGGCCGCGGGACCTCCGTGTAGCTGCACGGCCCATTCCGGTACACGGGCGCGGACTGCGGGGCCGTGCCGCCGCGGAGCGCCCTCCTTTCGCTCTCTTTCCCACCCTTCGTCGCTGCCCGCGAGGGTTCGGCGATGGCGGAGCGGCTCCCGCCGGGCGCTCCCCCGGTGATTTTTTGCCAGGACTCCCCGAAGCGCGTCCTGGTCTCCGTTATCAAAACCACGCCGATCAAGCCCTCCTCGGCGGGGAGCGGGGCCGAGGAGCCGATGCCCGTCCCGCCCGTCCCCACCAGCCCCGGCTTCAGCGACTTCATGGTCTACCCCTGGCGCTGGGGCGAGAACGCGCACAACGTGACCCTCAGCCCCGGCGGCGGCGACAGCACCGCCGGCCCGTCAGCCCTGCCGCCGCCCCGCGGGGGAGCGGGCAGAGTCCCCGGCGGGGACGACGAGAAGCCGGGGAGCCCGGGGAGCGGCGGGCGGCACCGGCACCTGAAGGTGAGTGCGCGGCGGGCGGGGGCGGGCGGGCCGCGCGCCTGCAGGGTGACTCCGCCGCGCGCGCCCCTCCCGCGCTTCCGCCCGGGCATTTAAAGTGAAGTCACTTCCGGCTACGGCGCGCGCGCCGCGGGGGAGAGCGGGGAGCGGGGCGGCTGCTTGTCCTCCCTCCTTCAAAAAGTAAAAAAATAACCATAAAAAAAGCCATCCTCGCCGCCGAAAAAAACTCTTGTCTTCTCTCTCCTCGCGTCTGGAGCGGTCTGTCCCGTTCTGGGCTCCTCAGTACGAGAGAGGCATGGAGCTCCTGGAGTGCGTCCAGTATAGAACAACAAAGATTATTTAGGGACAGGAGCATATATTTTATGAGGAAAGGCTGAGGGAGCTGTACCTGTTCAGCCTCAAGAAGAGACGATTAGGATGATTTTAATAATGGATATGAATATCTTACAAGGGTGCCAAGAGGATGGAGGTAGGATTTGCTTGTAACAAGCTGGAGGAAAAAAAGGCAGTAGGCAATAACTGTTACACAGGAAGTTCCACCTCAATATGAGGAGGAATTTTTTTATGTGTTGGTGACCAAGCATAGCACGGGTTGCCCAGAGAGGTTTTGGAGTCTCTGTCCCTGGAGATACTCAAGAGCTGCCTAGACACAATCCTGTGCCATGTGCTCTAGAATGACTGTTTGAGCAGGGAGGTTGGAGCAGATGACCCGCTGTGGTCCCTGTCAGCCTGACCCATTCTGTCATCCTGTTCTCAGTTTCCCCTGTGCTCCTGAGCTCATGGTGGTGCCTGTTATCTCCCCTCCTGCACCGGGCCCTTAGGAATGGGCTGGGCACAGTCTGGTGTGGCTCTGTGCTGTCACAGCACCACCCTTGGTCACGCCTTCGCTCCAGGGGATGCTGTGCCAGTTGGCCAAACTGCAGGGGGGAGGAAGTGCCCGAGTTTAGTTGCCTCGTTATTTGCACCCAGGATGGAATAAGACGTGGCCGTCCAAGAGCAGACACCGTCCGAGACCTGATCAGTGAAGGAGAGCACTCTTCCAGCAGGATACGCTGCAATATTTGCAACAGGGTCTTTCCACGAGAGAAGTCACTGCAAGCCCATAAACGAACTCACACTGGTGAGTAAAAGGAAGGTGTGAATAGCTGGGGAGAGCCACTTAGGAAGCACAAATGAAGGAATTAAATCCCCCCAGACAAACATAAAGGAACCTCAAAGAACTTGACCTGTTAGGATTTTATTGTAACTGCTAAATTAACCACACTTCGCTCTCAGTGCTTGTTAGTCAAAGTCTTTGTAACCATATTTGTAGAGGGGAAGTGTAGCAGCAATTTAGGCTATAATAGTATAGCCAAATTGTGTAAACATTTTATCTGTCACAGACTCACTTTTTAAGAAAGACTGTAGTCTTGGGCTTGGTACTCTGTATTTGAGCCTGGTAGCACTTTGTATCCTGATTGCATCTTTGCGCTTTGTTTCCTCCTTGCTGATGTATTTTTCACATCACAATTGAAGTTTTGCTCTAAGAGGTTAGAGTAACTTAAAAAGTGGCAGCTTCAGGATTGTCACATCCTAGGAAGTAAGCTTAAATATTGAGAGAAGAGTCTACAGCTTAAAATCACCACCCAGTTGTTTTTTCCCACCACCTAAAATTAATTTTCTGGGGTGGAGGAGATCAGGCTAATTTACTGAACTGTATTTAGAAGGTGATTTGCAGTTAAGTTTAAAGGTATGATGAACTCACTCAATACTCAGCTGAGCTTAAACTGAAGATGCTGTTTGGGTTTTTTTAAACCAAGCAAATACATTTTATTTCTTCAACAGAACACTGTTTGCCATAAAACATGAAAATTGTAGTTCACAATACAGATACAACCACCAGCACTCCCCTCAAACCAACCAAAAAAAATCCCACAAAAGCCCTGGCTGTCACCATCTCCTTCTGACTCAGGTCACTATGACTAATCTAAATAATGATATTAAACACCAGCATTCCTCATTTTTTGCTCAAAATAAATTATTTCATTCGGTCCTGCAATGTGTTGAACTTGTAAGAACTGCTTAACTGAGTAGAGCTTACCCTGTCATTCCTTTGAATTAGTGAGCCAGACTCACCCTCATTTTGTTGCCTTCCTGAGGGCGGTGGCATGGCATACCTTTGTGTAGTCTGTGCAGTCAGGTCCACTTGAAGAAGGGGACACCTGCTACCTTTGTTCTCCTGGTTGCAGTTTGCATGGAGAACTCTTCCTCGATGACTGATTTAAGAAAACTTGAATCTGGAATAAGTTTCTCATGCAGCCTTCATCATTATAACTTTTCTTGAACATGAGCTATTTCTCCTAATGAGATATTTCTATAACCTTGTGGTGATGTGGACCTCAGGATATTTTACCCTAGTTCAGTCTATGGTAAGGATAAAATGTTTCTAGTTACAACTTGTATTACATTACTTGTCCAATTACTTGTCCATATTTCTTGCTTTGTATCTGCACAGTTTCACAAAACTTATGTAGTGCTATCTAGGAGTCTTAAATCAGGAAATGTGACAAGGAAAAGTACAATTTTTTTTTTTTAGGAAGTAAGTGTATTGTTCAGTAGCAGAGAGCATGCGCTTCTAAGTAAACCACGATTTTTTAAGTAGATGCAAGTTTCTGAAACCAGGGACCACTGCTGGGTGCTATGACACTTCTAGTCATCTTTCATAAATCTCTTCTGTTACTACTTTTAGGTGAAAGGCCTTACTTATGTGATTACCCAGATTGTGGGAAAGCCTTTGTACAGAGTGGGCAGCTCAAAACTCACCAGCGTCTCCACACAGGAGAGAAGCCTTTTGTCTGCTCAGAGAATGGTAAGTCATCAGAGAACGATTTGCAGCTTTCCGGGGTCAGACTGATATTGGGAATGTATGTGTGTTCACATGTCAAAAGCTTTGGAGTTTAAATTTGCTGGAACTTTTAGGGAAGGGAAGAGCCCTGCAGAATCTGCCTAATTCTGCAAGAATGTATCTAAGGATTGCATACATTCTGTGTCAGTGGATACTAGTGTATAAAATAATGGGGCGTGTTATGGACCTGGAGCCTTTGGTTTTCAACAAAACCTAGGGTATTTGTGAATGGGGAAGGGTGTATTCAGTGGCATTTCCATCCCACAGACGCTACACTTTCTTTGGTTGGCTGCTTTCTGTAACACTTCTTCATTGTCACTCTGTGTTTTTTTAAGGCTGTTTAAGCAGATTCACACATGCAAACCGTCACTGTCCCAAACATCCCTATGCCCGACTGAAGAGGGAAGAGCTCACAGACAGGCTGAGTAAGAAGGAGACAGCTGACAATAAAGCTGTGGCTGAGTGGCTAGCGAAGTAAGTTTCCTCATCTTTGTCAAAATACTTAAAAGAGTAGTGTAACATAGCATTATTCTTTGGGATAGATAAACCTCAAGAAAGCAAAACTAGATGTTTTTCCAGTACACATCAGCACAGCCTTGCCTCTCCTTAAAGAATTATGAACTCCTGGTCAAGACAAAGTTCTTGAGACTTTTTTCTTACAGTTTTGTTTTGTTTTGTGTTTGCTCTCTGCTTCAATCCTTTTTTTTTGCTTGATCAACACCTGCTAATACTTTATTAGCTAGTGCTACAGTTTTGCTGAATTTGCATTTGTATGAGGTGTACTGTATGTCTGGAAGAAGTGCCTGCTGAGAACACCATGGAGACAAGAAGTCTGTCACAGATGTTCACTTGGGCACTTCACATTTAAAATACTGAGTAAAGAAGTTTTCTGACAGCTTAAATGCTACCATATAAGGGCTGAAAGGTAAAGCCAAGTGCAATGGATGCAAGCTAGTACTTGGGAGGTTTTTGCCCATTTTGAATTGTTGGTGTGTGAGTCAATTGTTGTGTGTATTTTACAAACATTCCTCACCTTTGATGTTATAGATACTGGGAGACTAGAGAGCAGCGTGCTCCTGCTTTGAAGACCAAAGCAATCCAGAAAACAGATCAGGAACAGCAGGACCCAATGGAGTATCTTCAGTCTGATGAAGAGGACGATGAAGAGAAAAACAGTGCTCATTCAGCTGCCCGCCACCGTCGCCTCCAGGAGCAGCGTGAACGCATGCATGGCGCGCTGGCACTCATTGAGCTGGCAAACTTAGCTGTGGCACCCCTGCGACAGTAGATAGAAGGAGCAGTCTCTGCCCATGAAAAATGTGCTTTCTGGTGTTACTTAACCAGTTAGATCCCAAGCATAAGCTAAGCACCTTATTTGCTTATAATAGGCTGCTATTCTGTAGAATTTATGAAGAATGTTGTTGCCCCATAACATGGGGTGAGAGAATTGCACTTTTGTTAGGATAGAAGACAGATGTAAAATTTCTAAGTATTTTGTAAATATGGGACTGCATAAGGCAGGGTTGATAAATTTATGTGTCATGGGAAGCTAGATTTTGCAAGGTTAACTCATTTATCCGAAGCAGATTTCACAGGAAACACTTTCTGAACAAAGTGTTCACAATTAGCAGGATGGTACATGTGGCCAAAGAAGGCTAACAAAAAAGTATTTATCTGACTATCTAGCAAAGTGATGAGTCTGGGGATATTGTTAAACAGCAATGAAACCATGTTTTTCTAATGTCAGTATATCTATACCTAGCATCTCCAAGGCGAAGGGCAGAGTTTAGTTATCTCAACTTGTACAGGGAAAGAAAATGCTTCATGCAGGGAATATCTTCACTGTGACTGCCCAAGGTATGAGGCTTGACTTTGCTGCTTCACATTTTTTTTGATTTGATTTCAGCAGAATCTCTTGGTAGCACTTGTTATTCCTAACATGTGTAGTTGGGAAGTTTTGCACATTGCTTTATCTGAAAATGATTAGTCTTGCAAAGTCTAGAAAAAGTTAAAGAACTGGTAATATTTTTTCAGGTTTTTGGGCCCTGTAGTGATTTGGCACTTGATTTTGTTATTAAAGGGGTTATTTACAGGGTGGTTTGAGTTTGTAGTAAACTATTCTAGGTCTTCTATTAGCAAACACTAAGATTTAAAACATTGCTTTTATAATGATTAGCAAATAGAAGCCTCCATACTTACTGTGCATAAAGCCACCTTACTGCTTTACTCCAGCATAACATGCCAATTTTTTGTTCACTAACCATAGCACAGCTATAAAGTAAACACTGCAGAAAAGTATTCACTATACAAATAGAAAATAGGCTTCCAAAGGTAGTTACAAGTGTGTTAACAGTGTGATTTCATATATTTCCCAAATAAATGAAGTTGCAGAATGCTGCCTAGTACTCAGATGCTGATATAAAATGTTTAACAGGGTATCTTGTCACTTTGTGAATGTTATGTACTTTCAGTAGCATTGCCTCATGGTGATCTTTTACCATATTTTGCTTTGAAGGCAGCCAGAGATTCCTAAGTCTAACAAAACTTTGTTTTCAGATTGGACTTTTTGTGTGTGGTTTTGTTGTTGGTTGTTGTTGTTAAGCTACTGCTTAAGGGGATATTAATAATTTGTATTTACTGACCTGCTTGCTTTAACTTCTTCCTCTCGTTAGAAGTCAGGAAATTCAGATGAGAAGGGAAGTCTCTTTTCCTCTCGCTTGAACTGAAAAGGAATAAAACATTTTGTCAATCACTTGATGCAGGCTGACCAGATGCATACAGCTGTTCCAGGAAAGTAGAGTGGTTTTATATCAGAAACTGCAGCTGTTGAAGTATGTTCTCTATAACCTTCTGTGGTTGAAAATCTCATTAATCCAGTTTGTTTAAATCCTGTGTTGATGCACTTAACTAAAAAGAAATTGAATAATTTAAAAAAAGAAAATGTCTTTCATTGATTGTAAATAATTTTGCACCAGTGATACGGTTTAACTTCTGCTTCAGCTTCTGAAAAAAATAGCAAGCACTAGTCATACAAGGCTTCTTTGCCTATGTAAAACTAGTAATTCATTAATGTATGTAAGTTTTGGGTTTCTAAAAAATATTAAGTGCTTCTGACTGTTCATCTGACTTCATGTGAATAGTCTGATCCCAAAATGAGCCCTGAACATACATCTGTTGTAATTCTGAATCATAACTCAGAATTGCTACCAAGTAGTGTTTCACAGGGCAGAAGAATGTAATTACCAGCCACTTGCAGACTGGAATATTACTTCATCAGGATTGGCTGTGGATTTTTTGGTGGGGTTTTTTGTTGTTGTTGTTGTTGGGTTTGAGGTTTTTCAAGTTCTTTTTTCAGTCAGCCAGAATATTTCCTCAGGTCTTTGAAGTATGACAAGTACACTGGATTGTACTTTGCCATAGATAAAATTCAGACAGCTGAAGCAGTTTTCGATCATGACAAGTTTAAGGTAAAATACCAAGTTAAAAAAGCAAAGATGGGTTGTGGAAGACTGCTTTTTGTTTTATTAAGTGATTACATACAAGAAATTGTTTGGTTCTTTGAAAGATTTAAGTTGTAGTTTGGTGTGAGTTAAAAGCAGAAGAGTTGATGTGCTGTCATTCTAATAGATGCTTTGAATAAAAACTTGATTTAATTTTCACGTTTAATGTGTGCTGTTTGGTAATTATTAAATACTCTGCCTCCTCCTCGTTTCTGACAGCCCGGCTTGTTGTAGAGAAGGCTTAAGGTGTTTATTTTCCCTGTCCCTTGAAATTTGACACAAGTTGAACCACCCAAGGCAAATTGTTTTTTAGTTTCAGGAACTTGTGAGAATCCGTCCCTCCGCGCGAAGCCCAGGCCGAGCTCTGGGGGTGCTGAGGGCTAGCTGCGGCAGCGCCCCCGCGGGGTTCGGCCCTCTCCCTTCCGCAGGCCGGCCCCAGAGGCCGCGCTTTGCCGCCGGCCTGGTTTAACAGCACGGCCGGGCGCTCTGGGGGCCGGGCTGCCGCGGCCCCGGCCCGCCGGAGGCCCCGCGCGGTGCCCGCCCCGCCGCCGCCGAGCCCCGCGGGCCGCTCTGGCGGGGCGCCCCGGCCCTGGCGGCGGCAGCGCCCCCGGCAGGCGAGGCGAGGCGCGGCGCCGCTCCAGACCCGCCCGCGGGGCCGCCGCGCCCGGACCCGGGGCCGCCGCCGCCGTCTGGGGACGGGCCGGGGAGCAGGAGGAGGAGCGGCGTCCCCACGGCCACCCTGGTGCAAGCCCGCGGTGCGGCCCTGCTCGCCGCCGCTCGTCGCCGCCATGAGCGCCGGGCAGGCCGCGGGGGAGGAGGCGGACGCCGCCGCCGCCGCTTCCCCAACACTTCCCAGGGTGCTCTCGGCGCTCTTCTACGGGACGTGCTCTTTCCTCACCGTGCTGGTCAACAAGGCGCTCCTCAGCGCCTACAGGTGAGCGCCGGGGCGGAGCGGGCGGCCCCCAGCAGCCGGTGCCGGTACGGCCGGTGCCGGGCCATGCCAGGCTCCGACCTTGCTCAGCGGAGAAGCCTTCCTCTCCTGTTCCTTTTCCCGGTGGCGTGACCCTCGGGCGTCCGTGCAGCTCGGGATCCCAAGCAGCCAGCTAGTGGGTAATGTGCTGGAAGCAGGGCCGGTTTCTCCAATCTGAGACCCCACCCGTGCCCAGTATGTACCGGTTCTGCTGCACCGCCCGACGGCAGGCACAGTTCCGACTACGCCCGTCTTTTCCTGCGGGACGTTTCGCTATTCCCAGAGGATCGCACTACCTGAGACACCCGTGAGGGAAACAGCGTATCCTCTAACTGTTCCTGCCGAACAGTATCTTCCTTCCAGCATCTTTGTTTTCTGAGGTAGCCAAAAACGAAAAGTGAACCTCGTAAAATGGCTTGATCATAAAAAACACTGAGAGATTCCGTCCTTGACTTGATGGCGCTAATTCCCATATGGAATCCAGGTGATATTTAGATTCTTCTACCACTGTGTAAAGCAACAGCATTAACTGCACACCTCTTACACTGCATTTTACTCTTAGTCTTGTAGCTGAGGGAAGTAGGAACTTGGGCATTCATCTCCAACTCTTTTCCCATCTAGATGTGTATACTTGTTACACTTCGATCATCCTTCTGGGTCCCTTCTGACTCAGGATATTCTATGATTCTATATTGTCCTGTGACTGCCATTTTTGTCACCAGTAACATGTTTTACTTAAAATCTTTGCTCTGTTTTTGCTGTGGTTTAGCTCATCTTGAATCAAAATAAGAAAAAGAAAAACCAAAATGAGAAGAAAGTTAAAAAGTCAAATGTAGTTTTCTAATGTTCAGTGCTATTTGAACATATAGCAGCTGTATTTAATATGTCTCATAAATGGTACATGGTGCAAGTTGAGATTTTATTTTATAGTGCTTTTTATCCTATGGACTGCAGCTCCCTGGAAGTCCTTGGCATACATCTAGCATGTCTGCATGAGATAATCGAGTATGTCCGTCAGTAAACCTAAGTTTTGTATTAAGACCTTACAGCATTGCTGGAAATATTTAGGCCTCTGCAAATCACAAATGTCTGCAGAAATCTGTGTAGTACAGTTGGACAAACTCTCCATCTTTATATGGGGGAGCTGTAAATATTAAACAAAAGACAGTTTAAGTGTCACATGATTATAAATGGAAGTCCTGCTATTTTTTATGTTTTTCCTGCCCCCAATACTTCTGTTTCCCTGATCTCTTTTGCTATCAATTGCTCCTAACTCTGTGTTAGGACAATAGTGCTCTTATGGCCTTTTTGCTGTGAGTCAGCGTGTTTGTTTCTTTTGTCAATGCTTTGTTCCCATCTCAGTTATATTAATATTAGATGTACATTTCTCACTGCACTAAGTAGGAGAACTGCAGCTTCTGCAAATGTCATGAAGTTCAACAAGGCCAAGTACAAGGTCCTGCACCTGGATTGAGGCAATCCTAGGGACAAATATAGTGTGCATGGAGAATGGGTCAAGACTAGCCCAGGGGAGAAGGACTTGGGGGTGTTTGTGGTAAAAAGCTGAATATGAACCAGCACCATGTGTTTGAAGCTCAGAAACCCAACACCTGGGCTGCATCAGAAGAGGTGAGGCCAGCAGGGGGAGGAAGGGGATTCTGTGCCTCTGTTCTGGTGAGACCCTACCTGTAATAATGCATCCAGGTCTTGGAGTCCCCCAGCTCAAAGAAGACACGGACCTGCTGGAACTAGTCCAGAGGAGGCCACTAAACACAGTGGCTCTGATCGCAGGATGGCAGCACCTCTCCTGTGAAGTCAGGTTGAGAGAGACAGGATAGTTCAGCCTGGAGAAGATTCCAGGAAGACCTTACTGTGGCTTTCCAGTACCTAAAGGGAAGAGCTCAAGAAGGACTTTTGAGAAGGCCATGTAGTGATAGGACAAAGGGAAATTAAGCTGGACTTAAGCTGAAAGAGAGGAGGTCTAGATTGATACTAGGAAGAAATTCTTTACTGTGAAAGTGGTGAGGCACTGGAGTAAGTTGTCCAGAGAGGCTGTGGGCTCCTCGTCCCTAGAGATGACCAGTCATCAAGACCAGTCTGGATGGGGCTTTGAGCAACATGGAGTAGTGGAAAGTGTCCCTGCCCATGGCAGAAGGTTTGGAGCTAGATGATCTTTAAGGTCCCCTCCAACCTAAACCTTTCTGTGACTCTATCCATGCTTTCAGCTAAGGCCAACTGAAGGGTTATAGTAGGAATGTAGCTGGTTTAGTAGACAATAGATGTTTCTACAACATTTACTTAAGAACTTGATTTTGACAAAAACATATTGCTAGTATGTTTGGATTGTAGAGATAAGCTTCCAAGTTAGAGCAAGTGCAAGATGTTTTAGTTACTATCCCCTCTTAGGATTTAAAATGTATGTGTGAAGCTACTCAAGAAATGATGCATTAAGAGTTCTCTAAGTGTGTTACCTTCACTTATGAGTATTCCCCAAACAACTAGCAGTTCAGAACTGATCAACTGTACATGGGCTGTATCATTTGGGCTTCAGAAATAAAATATTTCTACTGCATTAAGTGTAGTCCTGAACTCTTCTTAAACACAGGCCAGACATCCTCATGTTTAATTGAATTTGGTTTTAAAATTTAACTTTTTTATTTTTCCTAATTATTTATTTCCATTCCTCAGTACTAAATATCTGTTCATGCTTTTCAGCTTCCCATCACCAATGTTTCTTGGAATTGGACAGGTATGTTCACAAGTAAAGCATACTAAAAGTATTCACTATTTTTTTAAGTTAAACTAATGGTAATAGAGGTAGATTTTAGGGGGCAAAATCACAGTTACAGTGAACTGCTTCTCTTCTGGATTAGATACACTTTAAGGAACTATAATTTGTTTCATTGAAAACAGGCAACTTCGAGCTTTAGTCAAAATTACTGCCTGGAAAGAGTCATGTGAAAGACTGGAATGCTATTTAATTCTCCTTGTAAAGTTCAGTAATTAAGGAATCTGGCCTTCAAAACTGTCCAGCTTTGTTCTAGCAAGTGCATACATTCTGTATATATACATTCTGTGAGGGTCCTTGAGCCTTTGTGGACTGCATGCAGAGATATTGCTCCTGTTTGTAGCCAAACCATTAATTTCCTCATAAATTTCTCCCCATTTTCCAGCAGTTTTCCAGTAGGACCAGTGCAAAATTTTGATTCTTTCTTGCTTTATTTACCCATGGGTAAGTTGGAGTATGGCAGCAGAAATGTTTGTTGTTAGGAGACATTGCAATAAAACCAAAGTTCAAATGCTTGTGGACTGGGTCCATAAAGAAGAATGTATCACTGCAGAGGGATCACTGATAAAGACTGAGCCTTGAAGCAAGTATTATTTAGGCAAATACATTTTATAGGGAATTTGCTTTCTGCCAAGGCTGCACAGCAGGGGCTAGTGAGGGAGTATTGAAAACAGGGTACCACAGGTCTGACATCTCTGCTGTTAGGTGCTAGAGAGAGTAAAATGTCTTGTAAAGACTTTGAGATGTGATAGAGAGTTTTACATACCCGGACTGCTCGAGGAACCATAGACCTTGTTTCAGTGAAAGGCTTGAAAATGTGGCAATAATTCATGTCTTGATGCAGCTTTTTTCTTTGTAGAAAAAAGAAAAAGAATCTTTGCAGAATCAAAGACTTAATGGCATTTCCATTCTTTTGTTGACAGATCCTTCCAAGATTTTCCTGAACACTATATAAAGTACATATGATATGGTATAATGCTTTAGTCTGCAGAACATGACTCCACCTCATCCTCTAGATAGTTGATTGCTGTATTTTCATATTAGGAAAATTTGACTCTTTGTTTTGAGTCCTTGGGGCAACATTAACACCTGTGATGTATGATTGCTCAGATACTCTTCTTCTGCATCTTATTCTGTCTGCATATTTACTATTTCTTCCTCATGTTATCAACAGATTGATCAATGCCCAACTTCCATGTTGCATTGCCAAAAAAATGTTTTGGGAGTGGTTCTGCAGACTAAACTATTCTCTGAGTAAAAATTACATGGTTTATCTGGGATTGTGTCTTATTTTATTTTCTCAACTCCTTCTCAGCATGCATTGTTTCACAGAATGCCACTAATTTTCTTCAGGATAGTAAAGTATATTTGCGTATTTTACTTTCAAATAAATACCTGGCGAAATTGTTTCAATAAGAGAAAAATTACTTCAATTTGTTAATTTCATTCTGTGCTGTTCTTTTAAAGAAATACATAAAACCTAGCATTTGTCAAATTCATATAAAGATTTTATCTTTGAAGCAGTTTTTTCTTTCACACATTATAATTTTGCTCTTGCATGACTTCTCATTTTTTCTTTTTGTTTAGATGGCAGCCACTATACTTATCTTGTATGTGTCAAAACTAAATAAGATTGTTCACTTCCCTGATTTTGACAAAAGTATACCTGTGAAGGTAAGGATCACATATGTCATGGTATTAACAGGAAAGAGTTACTTCTTATAGTAGCATTCTTTCTTATGGAGACAAGAAAAACATTTGCATTTCTGTTTCAAATGGGATTCTTTGCATCATTGTTTCATTTCAAAATTGATTTGATAATTTTAATTTCTCTGTAATATTCTAGTTTGGGCAATAGATATAAACTCTGTTTGCAGAGAAATCTGGTGCCATTTAGTTATGCAGCACATAGGAAGAGTGCTTTACCTTTATACAGCAGGATGAAATCTTCCACATTTCTGAAGGTTTTTTGTGGATATAGCTCTCTGTGGGATCAATGGGAGATAGGTGTTTGTGAAAGACTTTTAAACACGGCATAAAGAGAGAAAGGCTGCTTGGAAATATGAATGAAGCATGTGATAGTAGAAAAAATAGTAGAAAAGTAATGTGGCAGATAGGAAACCAGAACAACAGCTGACTCCCAGTATAACATTTATGTTCCATAGGGGGGGCTAAAATAATGCCAACTGAAAATACTGTTGGTGGTGACTAGCTGCATTATACAGTCTAAAGAGGCAGGATAGAACAAATGTGACAGGATCTCCTCTTACCTCAGTTTGGGAACTAGGATATGAAATTACTACAGCAACAATCCTCAAAGAGTTTTGCATCTATGCAATGTTGCTGGAATGTTTCTTTGATGCATTAGCCTGTGTGTTTATGTCTTGTTGCAGGTTATCAGTTGTGTTTGCTCCAGGACACAGGGAATGTTCCCAGCCCTGCTGAGGGATCAGATAGCATAGCTTTTCAAGCCCACATCTTTACTGCAGAATGTCTTGTCTTCCTGTCAGTGTGAGGTTTACAGTGGATGTCTCACAGATATGTTCATTCTTAATGCATGTTGAAATCATTGGCATTTCTACATGTACAAGTCTTGGAGGAGAATCTATGGTATTATTCATAAAATGGACAATCCTTCTTTATTATTCCAGAATAAGAAAGAAGGTTTCCCAGTGGGTAGCTTTGAGTTCCATGTATAAACAACTTATTGAGACCTTGAGAAGTTTTTCCCCTCCATCCCCACAAGTCCTGCTGTGGTCCCTCTGCTGTTGTCTTTGCTTTAACTTATATACAAAGGCATTAAAAAATACAGCATGTATTTTCTTTATCCTAATAATATCTGTTGTTTGGAAGACTTTGCTGGATAGGCTGGAAGCAGTCAACATTTTAGCTTCCAGGACCTGTACACTGTTTGTGGTGTGGATTTGACTAGTCATAGTGAATGAGCTGAATTGCTCATTGTTGATTTCTCTACTTTTTAAGGAACCCTTAGTCCAACTCCTTATCCTTTTGTCAGCTTTTGCTATGACACTAAGATAATCATTACTTTTCACTCCTCAACTGGTAAATGTCTTCAGTGCATACAGCTAGAGTTTTAAAGTAATGAAATGCTTATTTTAGTGACGAAACTTTGAAATTCCTGACCCCTTTTAAGTAAATGATTCACTGATCTCTGCTGTTATGCTGGATGTTGTAATTTTGTCTTTACAATGGAATGAATTTCAGAGGAAAGATAATATAATGTCTACTCTGTTTTCAGCCTATAAATTAGATGAACCAAAATGTTCTAAATAAAAGTCTGCAGATGAGACTGTGCTTTACAAAATTTTTGCAAACTTAGGTCAACAGGCTGAATATTTATTGTTACTCATACTCCTGCTTTCTTTATACTCCTGTTTACTTTTACTGTGACTTTCACTTAAAAGTTAACTTCAGTTGACTATCAGTTAACTTTTACTTCACTTTTTTCTCTCTTGCTGTGTAAGAAACACACCATTTTTAACATAGATTAAATACACCCTACTCCTCTGTATGCTTTTCCAGCAAGGTTTAAAAATGAATAGCCTTTGACTTTAGTGTCCTCCAACATCTCCCTGTTTAGAAACAAGAGCAACTATTACACATTAGGATAAAGGATCTGTTATGTCTTTCTGCCATCTCAGCCCCTCTTGACTGATAGTCAATGGGACCAAATGTACACACTGCCTTTGTCTTCATTGATTACCTTGGTTGGTTTAAATCTTCTGCAAATTCCAACCTTATCCATTCTGTGATAATGTAATTTTTTCTGTAAAAGGAAAATTAATGGCTTTGAATTGCAGCTGATAATTGTAGGGATTAATGTATTCTTGTACATTTTTTTAAGGCTCATAAGTTCCATTATTGTTTCTCTATATTGTGTTTTGGACTATAGATTTCTGTGCAAGTCAGTCTCTTTGCTGGAATCAAAGTTTAATTTACTCATAATTACTTAACTTTCCTTTCTAGTATCTTACAAAGCAAATTTTTTGGGTTGATCTAAAATGTTTCAACTTCCAGCTATATTAATAAATGTGGAATATGTAGAAGAGCACAGCATACTTATAGTTTATTAACTTTTTTTATTCCACCTCTTCACTTGATTATTTAGATACTGTTATTATTATTACCTTTATATCTAAAATTAAATGTTAAAATGGATATTTATCTGAGGATTATAGTAATTAGAATAAGAGTGATTAACATTTACTCTAAATGGATTCTAAGTCTCATTAGTGGTAAATTGCAACTCTTCTAATGACATCAGTGAAGCTGTGGTCATGACCCGTCACATAAATAGGAGCTGCAGATGAGCTTGCGGCATAGTTACCTTTTTTCCTGTTGAAAAACCCCTCTTTCTTCACAAAAGTACATCTGATATGACGAGTATCAAATTCTATCAAGTAAAGTGCCTCAACACTACTTCTAAACAAAATAATCTGAGTTATGCTTTTAATTTTATCACAGTTATTTCCTCTGCCTCTGATTTATGTTGGAAACCACTTAAGTGGATTATCAAGTACCAGCAAACTCAGGTACAGTAAGTAGAAGTTATAAGTAGACTGTTTGGATTTTACCCTTTTTTCTTGTGGGGTAAAAAAGAAACACTGAAGAAGAGCATTGTCTGGAGTCTTAAATCTATGTGGTGTCTGTCTGTCTGTCTGTCTAAACCCCTGGTACTGTTACGAAATTTTTACACAAACATTTGATCAGTTTACAAATTGTCTACTTCCTTTAAGGGGAGCTTAGCAGTCCTGTGCTGACATAAAATCACAATACTCCTATGTAACCATGAAAATGCTTACACTTTTGCCTCACACCCAAGCATCTAGCTTTTCCTGGGTGTCTTAACCAGAGAGTTGGAAAACTGTTTCTGAAGGAAGCAGCATAAGGAAAATGTTTGTACCATGGTGTCATGGCAGATATTTAGGAATCACCAAGAGATGAAAAACTACTGTGTAGTGGAGTAGTGGTGGTGCTTGGGGAGGTGGTGGTTGTCCGGGAGCGCTGCTGAAGAGTGCCTTGACTCCCATGTGCCTGTAAGCTAAGACCCATGAGAGCTGCTTCCATGCTAGTGCTAAAAAGGTGTAAGCAATGCAGATGGAATGAATGTCTGTATTTTCTGTGGAAGACAAGCACAGAAGCATGATGGCTGCACCAGGACTGGAGGATACAGCTAGAGGATACAGCAGGATACACCACTACCATGTGGTGTTGCAGGCTCCTGAAGTTTTGGTACTAAGCTAAACCAAAACAAAATTTTGTAGGTTTGTATGCAATTCAGAACTATTATACAGATGCTAGGAAAGAAAGTAGAACCACAGAATCATAGAATCATCAAGGTTGGAAAAGACCTGTAAGATCATCCAGTGCAACTGTAAACACAGCTTTATTACCACTGTAACCCTGGACTAGTAATCTTATCACCCAATGCCAGATCCAAGCACCCTCAGGGATGGTGACTCCACCACCTCCCTGGGCAACCCATTCTAATGCCTGATCACCCTAACAGTGACAATTTTTTTCTAATATCTGGTCTGAATCTCCCCTGCCTCATCTGAAGGCCATATGTTCTGGTGCTCTCACTGTAGGCACAGTGGAAGAGACCTGCCCTCACTTCACTGCACCCTTCTTGCCGGGAGTTGTAGAGAGTGATGAGGTCCCCCAGTGTATTACTTTTAATTTGTTTGCATTTCTGTGGTGTTGTTCGCAGGGGTCTCAGGACGAGGGAAGGGACAAGAATTTTGATTCTATGTTTCAGAAGGCTGATTTATTATTTTATGATATATATTATATTAAAAGAAAATTATATATTAAAACTATACTAAAATAATAGAAGAAAGGATTTAATCAGAAGGCTAGCGAGGAAAGGAAGGATAATAAAATCTTGTGACTGACCAGAGAGTCCGAGACAGCTGGACTGTGATTGGCCATTGATTAAAAACAACGACATGAGACCAATCAAACATGCACCTGTTGCATTCCACAGCAGCAAATAATTATGGTTTACATTTCATTTCTGAGGCCTCTCAGCTTCTCAGGAGAAAAAATCCTAGCAAAAGGATTTTTCATAAAATATGTCTGTGACACATTTCTTTTTATTTATAGAATTAATATTCTCTAGCTATGAACACTAGATGCCTGGTTCTGCAACTCCTTGTTGAATGTGTTCACGAGCTGTTCCACTGAAACAGACATTAAGACTTAGGCAGTACTGTGCCTGGTAGCACTTCAGCCATTGTGAATATGGAAGAAGTTTCAAAGCTGTAAAAGTTGGGTTTTTCTTTCCCTTTTCTCTGATTGTAAGTTTAAATGCTTAGTAGGGTATGTAAGTGCACATTCTCCCTCTTCTGTGGCTGGTATACCTATTTTAGATTTGCTAGTTTTAACCAATTTTTATAACAGAAACTTTAAAATGCCTGCAGTGTTCCTACCATTAATATTTTGTTACATTGTATTTTGGTACAATATATGATACTGTTTACATCATTGAATTCTCCACCTTGTTTAGGTTGTCTGGAAGGTGCAGGCGATCCCATGCAAAAATTCAAAATATCTGTTGTAAAGTTTTTAAACATTGTGTAAGGAATTGTATGATTGACTAATGCAATTGTTAATAATTATCTTTAGCAGGGGATTAATTGGTCTATATGGCCATGCTGTTATATTTACAGTGTCAGATGCAAGTGTTTTCTCACCCAGAAAGGTTTCCAACTGCATTACTTCATGCAGATCAACAACATCTTGCTAAAAATAGAAGTTTGTTTCGTAGCTGTGGCCCCACCTTTTATGTTTCTTGTATTTCCTCTAATTCTTTGGTCATGGATTTATTTTACTTTTTCAAAGTACAGCTTGTTTACTAAGCATGTTTTCTTTGTAATTTATTTCTGTTACATGTTTTCAGAGAAAGGTTTAGTGTCTCTTCTCTTAAGTTTTGATAGAAATAGTTTTTATTTAACTATACCTATGAATTTTGCAGGAAGAATTATTTTATAAGGGTTACGCTAGGTAAAAAATACCTACTATATTCCAGTTCAGTAATGCAGAGTGACCTTCAAACATAGCCAGTTGCACAAATTTACTCACTGGCAAAGCTTGCTATCTTTCAATTATTTGATTGTCTAATGTGCATTTCAGACTGACATTCATATAAATGTACTAAATTATTTGCTATTTGGTTTGGTTTCTTATTCCTGGATTAATTGTTCCATCCCCTGGGTTAGTAAAATAAGAGTTAGAATATAAGAGTGCTATTAATCTAATACTATGCTTGGATTTTTATTTTGTTTTTTTTGACAGTTTGCCGATGTTTACAGTGCTCAGGAAGTTTACCATTCCACTTACTTTACTGCTGGAAATCATCATACTTGGGTGATCCTTTTTGTTTGTTTTTGGGGTTGTGTTTTTGTTGGTTTTTTTTTTTTTTTTCTCATTTAAGATTCCTTTACTTTAGATCACATCAAATGGATGACTTGTGTCATCTCACCAGAAAATTGCATGAGTGATTTTTACTTACAAATAGACAAAAGCAAAGAAAGTGATTTATGTAGCTTTTTTGAAGGCATAGATTAGACATTTTAGTGAAGAGAGGGAAAAAAATCAACTTGTCTCCATTTTCATATCTCATTCTCTAGACCGTTACATGGGTTTCAGGTCAGCAGACACAACTCAGTCACTTTCAGTGGTTATGTTTGTGTCTTGTCTTGGAAGCTTCTGAACTTGAAGCTTCAAACAGACAGATCCTTATGTCTCCAAAGAGTGCTGATAGCATGGCAGTCTGCTTATGTAGAGTAACTGTCTGGGTCAAGTCTGAAAACATACCAGGTTAATAAGCAAAATGGTATTTACCAGTGCTTAGATCACAGAATTCCTTACTTATTTTTCATGAGAAATTAAGAAGGATATGCTAGCTGCTCAGGATCTCTAATTTCAGTAGTACTGAGTTGGAGGAACAGGAGTAGAAATATATCATACTTTGTCCAGAATTCCACAGTTCTATCCACATGACTGATGCTGAGCTCACCAGATGAATTCACGAGGAAAAAACCAGCTTGCTGAATCTGAACCCAGGCAGTGTGAGAGTGATGATCAGGGGAAAGCTATAACTGCAAAAAGCCCCCAACTAAACTGTCATCTGCTTTTGTCTGACACAGCAGTTAATTGATCAATGTGATTAATATTGGGAGATGCTCTGGAATTCTTTTGTAGTTTTAACTTCTCCCAGGGAAAGCAAAACTTGCTGTCTTCTGTTGGCCTGAAGACTCCCACAAGCAAGTGAAAAAAAATGTGAGTCAGTGAGATGCACATAAATGCTCAGCTGGAGAACAGCAATGTGGCCTGTGAGTGCAAGCAACATCCTAACCAGTGGAAAGCCTGGGAGACTATCTATAGTCTGCTCAGCACTTTATTCTTGGGACAGTGGTCCACAGGTGTAGTCCTTTAAAAACAGGATTTCTCCAAGAGTATTTCTTCAAAGAGAATTGTACATTTTGTTTCGAGGATCTTCTCTCTCAGTCTTGACAGAATAAGGACTAGGGGAATATCTGTAAGGCATGTTGCAGTACAATGCAAAAATGAGTGCTTAAGATATTTCCAAATAAAGTGGTGTAGATATAAAAACCTTTTAATAGGTTTACAGTATGCTTTTTACTCCTCTGTGGCAGCACTGATGTGGTGGTGAAGAAAGTTATAAGCTCCATGTTTTCCCTTTCAAGTAAAAAGTTTCAGTTTGAGTTCAAAATAAGTATCTATTTGAAAATAATCCAGACAGTGTGCTGTATAGCAGCTTCCTCAACAGAGGTGGTATGAAAAACTGCCTTAGAGATGTACTGGACTGCTGGACGACACTGAAATATGTCTATTATGAATATCAATACACATTAAATTTGTTTGGTTCAGTGCTGTTACTTTGAACCTTTAATCTTTACTTTTATAATTGTCTAGTAAGAGAGTGCTCAGAGTGCTTTTTCAATCTCCGTTCTCAGGGCCAAGGTCTGACAGCATGGCATATGAGCAATCACATTGTTTCTGTAAGGTTGTCAAGACTTTGCCCTCCTATTAAGTGTTCTGTGATTGTTAATTGCTTTGAAACTTTTCAGGCAGACAGCCATTTAATCTCTGCTTCAAATAATGAAAATGTGAACTGTTTCAATTTTTGCCTGCAGGAAACGGTACCCACTGAATATTATAGTCAGCGTATTTGCCATCATTCTTGGGGCTTTCATAGCCGCTGGGTAAGGTTTTAATTTCTCATACAAAGCCATATTATGAGGGGAGGGACAGCAGGAGAACTTTTTCCTTGTTTAATTCTGAGTAAACCTAAGTGGAGATAAGTTACTCTGGATAAAGTTTTGATTTGGAAAATCTCTCTAGTGACATCACTGGGAGCTGCAGTTATACAAAGGAAAAAATCTAATTCCTGCTGACAGTCTTTGGGTGTGTCTTTTTCCACCTCTAAATTTTCCATGTTTGCAGGATCTTAAGTGAAGCAAGTTAAAACTGTGTGAAGAATCTTGATTTTATTTCATGGTATCATTGTATTTTAATAATCTTGGAAAAGTATATTCTTGTTCTGGATAGAAAGAATGATATTTTGGTTGTCAAATATGGAGTTACACATTGTATATTTTTTTAATCATAACCCCCTCCCCCTTTTTTTTTTTTTTAAGTTCCATTGTGAGATAATTGCTACAATGCACACATATGCTGTTGTTCTCTGTTTTCTGTTTGAACATGCCTTTACCTATCTGCAAAGTTAGTGTTTTCCTTGTTTGTTTCCTGGCTTTGCTATGAACAAGGGTAAATAATTTCCATGTGATGTGACAGAGATAGAGCCATGTCCTGTCAAATTAATTACCTTGTATTGATGAAGTAACTAGTCAAAAAAAAAAAAAAAAGGATGGCAATATGTCTGAAAAACATACAAACCAGTTGGATTTTATTCCCTAGCTGCTTTCTTTCTAGTAAAAGAAATAGGTAAGTAAATTCAGTTATAATTTGACTGGTTGTCAGGGTTGAGATGGGTGGAATTTTTCTCTGAATGGAAACTGAACATTTTCTGCGACTTTCACACTGAACATTAGGAACTCTGATGTTTCATTTGTGGTGGTCCTGTGACTGGAGAAATGTAAAGTACTTTGACTTACAAAGAATGCTTGGAGCAAAACCTGTGACTGGCTGGAGTTCATGGAGTTTGCATATCCTCATTCACAATATTTTTCTTGGTAAACAAGGTAATGCAATGCATTTCATATTTTTTGCTTATTTACAATATAGTATTTCTTTCTTTCTTTCTTTCCCAGGTCTGATCTGTCTTTCAATCTGGAGGGCTATATCTTTGTGTTGCTAAATGATATCTTCACAGCAGCAAATGGAGTTTATACAAAGCAGAAAATTGATCCAAAGGTAACTTGGGGTGATTGGTTTGAATTTAGCAGTGAGCTACTGTCTTGGTTTAGGGTAAATTTAGGGAGGGGTCCCTCTACAAAGCAAATTCAAGTGGCTCTTCTCCCTACCTGATTGGGAGATAAACTTCCTTGGAGAAAAGTGGAAAAAACGATTTATTTAACAAGCAAGGTACTCACAAACATGAAAAAAAAAAAAAAAAAAAAAAAGAAAAAGAATAATATTAAGCATTGCAACCTCACACTGTTCTGAAGAGATGGCAAACTCAGAGAGAGAGAGTTCTTGTCAGGGAGTGTAGCTCGGCTTGCTCAGTCTCTTATCAATCCCTCTGGTGCTAGAAAATGCCGTGTCCTGGGCCCTGGTGGGGCACAGGCATGAGCTCCTGATGTTTTCCTGGGTTTTCAGTCCAGAGCAGGTTTGAATAGTTCCAAGAAAAAGACAAATTACAGTCCAGGGAACTTCTCTGCCTCAGCTAGCTAAAAAAACTAACTAAAAGCAAAGGGGAACTCTCTCCCACTGTCCGTGCTGCAGACAACACACATCGAGAGAGAGAGCTGAAGCTCTTATCTCTATGTTCTTGAATACAGCTGCCTCAGGCATTCCACCACTTCTCCTTTTCCCTCTCTTCACTCTTGGATCTAGTTTTAAAGGCACAAAACTTATTTCTAGGCTAAACAGACAAATGGGGATAAAATTCAGCCTCATAAAGTCACCCCATTAGTCACCCCAGGACACCTACTTATTGTATGACTTTTATGTACGTACCATTATGAACTCATAAATAACTTCATTTACTTTCACATTCCAGTTGATATATGCATTCTTAATAGAGAACAGCCTAGAAAAAGTTGTTATTTCTATCTCTGGCTAGACTTTGGTAAGCTAACTGTATTTTCTTTTCTCCCAAGGCTTTTAAGCAGAGTTTGTAGTTATTTAAAAAAAATCAAACCATAAGCAAACAGTTTACCTCTAATTTTGATATGTATATATATAAGGATGATGACTTTTTGACTAGAAACACGTGTTATGTGAGGTTTATGTAAAATAAACAGAGAACTGTCCAGCCTAAGTCATAACCACAGTAACTGTAGTCTTTTTCAGTTATCTAAAAGCAAGTCTTCAGCAAAAGCAGGTGTGATAAGGTATTAGGTGATGTCTTGATATACATTACTCATGTAAATATGTATCAAGGCTGCTCTTCAAATGCAGTGCCATGAAACATACTAAGCCATAGCAAAGAGCAATCTTGGATAGAGGTTTGGTTTCTGATTTCTGTGCTTCACTCTGTATAGCAGAAATATATATCTTTGAATAATCTCAGACATCTTTGTCGATTCCAGATTCCTTTTTTATTTATAAGCAGCACTTAACAGCCTCACAATTTTCTGCAAAACACAGGAGAAGAGATAGGCTGCAGAGATTTTCTAAGCAGCATGGCTGAATCTGTAGGAAGGGAAGGGTATTTTTTCATTCTCCTAATTTCCTGCCTTTGTGCCAAGAAAGTTAACCCACAGGTTATGTGGCAATCCTTAAGTCGCATAAAGTTACATCAATTACCAGTGATTACAGAGCTCTATCTATGAGTCAAACTTCATTAATTTTCCCGTTATATGTTTTTGTGGTTGATTTGTAGCAGAATGAGTAGGTGATTCCTTGGCCAGGGAGAGACTAGGGTGAAGTCAACACAAAGCACTTCTGGACCAGTGCTTTTGAAAGTTCCTAGGTATGGGAAGTGTCCAAGGTATAACAGAGCAGTAACACTCTGCTGAGTGCACAGAGTGAGTGAAGAGGAATTTCAGCTTAGTATGAAACACTGAATAAAAGGATGGCAAGTTTGTATTTTAAATTGAGATGAATTCTGTCTACTCGCTGACAATAGTGTCAGAAGAATTACCAGAGAAATATGCAGTATTTTGCTCCCAAGTGGCTTTTAATGCCAAATGCCATGTTTGTTTTTCACAGGAGTTGGGAAAATATGGTGTCCTGTTTTATAATGCTTGTTTCATGGTGATTCCAACAGTTATTATTAGCTTTTCTACTGGAGATTTTCAGCAGGTAAGTAGCAATATTGCATATCTCAGACTGATAATGTTATTTTGTTCAGATTTCATTTGAGGAGTGAAAGGGAGGGGCTTTTTGGGAAATGAGAGGGGCTTTTTGTTTGTGTCTGAAGAGGTAATTCTCCCTTAATGTTAGTTTGATTAGTATGAAAAGTGTGAGTTAGACTTGTCCTTCACAGGTAAGAACTTTAGTGTATTTCCTTAAGGAGAAGCTAATTTGTGTGATAGTCCTTATTTGAGTCTTTGTCTTGGAACTAAGGTATGTTCAGGTACACCCAGCTTGAACAACAGGTTGAGAATCCAGCTGCACTGTGTGATTTGCCACATGCTTTAAAACAAGATTGCAACTATACAGACAATTTTCAATCTTTCTCTTTGAGTCTTTCTGTCATTCTGATGTCCAGGGCAGATTTCTGTTTAGTCTGTCTAGTTTAGTAACCTATATTGTGCATTCTCATAGAATGAGAGCAAGACTCTCCCCAGGTAATCCTAGTACAGTATCTGTAGGCAGTATGTCCTGATACGTAAAGTATCAGACCAGAAGGTTTTCCTGGCTCCTACATTTGCCACAGAAAATTCTTTGGAGGATGTAATAAATCATTGTAATGTTCTTTGTTGTATGTTGTTGTGCCCTGAACTCACACGATTTTGTCACTGTGTTCTTAGAATTCTGCTTAAGCAGAAAAATTATGATTCCCTGAAAGTGCTAGAATTAGGTCTGCAGTGAATGTGAAATTTCTTTATGTCATCAGTCCAACATGACCTTTTGCCAGTTTAGGACAAACTTATCCAAGGACAAGATGTTTACTTGTTATTAAAAAACAACCTGAGAACTTCTGCTGTTTACATAAACGTGTATGAGAACTTTTGTTGTTTACAGAAACAGGCTGTGAGAATTTGCTCCTCACAGCTGCCTTTTACTTTTCTATCAGCTGTATATGATTATGGCATGTCTGAACAAAACTCTATAAGCCATTTCTGAGCAAAATTCTCCAACACTAGTGTCAGTGTGACACACAGAAATCAAATTGCAGAGAAAACAGAGAAAATGGAAAGATGCTGATGATATGCAAATGATTGCAAATAACCATTTTACTGAGCAGATTTTCAGAGCAGTTTTTACCCTGGCAGAACTTCTTGCCTTGACCCGTCACAGCATACGTCTTCTGCTGTGAAGTCAAAGCAACAGTGCCATGTCTGTCCCTACCCCTGAGTGGTAGGGACATGCTTCTACTCCTCTAGCTAGTTCTGTAATCTTGGAGAGATTGCAGTTTTTAAATGAATGCCCAAGTTACTAATTTCTCCTCTGCTAGATGGCTCACTGTAAGAACAGGAAAGCATGATGCAATGTAAGAGGAAGGAAGCCCCAGAATGGCTCTCTGTTATACTTGGCAGCTTGTGGTTGCACACCAGCAAAATTCTAGTAGGGCAGAGCTGCTCAAGAGCCTTTTTACCTATTACCTCACATGGTAGAGGCTCAGCTGGCTGTTAGCATGGACTAACGGCCTTTATTCTGTTTCTCAGGGATGTGTTCAGCCTTAGCTGAATTTGTTGTTTATGTAGCAAGTGTAAACTAACCAGATTAAAATGAGGCATATCCAGGAGTTGCTAGAAATGGAAAAGAATCTCTGACATGTTTCTTAGTGGCTGGTTGGCACTGTGTGTTTGTTTGCTGCACTTCACTAGGGAGGATACTTCAAAGCAATTGAGCCTTTTCATCAATATTCGTTATTGAGAGACCTTAGTAATGCTCAAAAACACAGGCTTGGGCCCTGAAAGTTGTTCATGAATGAATCTGTGGTGTGGAAGAGATTTAGAGGAAATTATTTATGTATTTGCTGTTTCTGTCCATCTCACATCAACACTTTATTATGTGTTATTATTCACAGTGTTAGTATCTGTCAGTAAATAGCAAAACATAATTTTCGGTATTGTGTTCATGTTTACTGCTTACAGTGTGCACTTGTGTACCTGCACTGCTCTACATGTTACAAGTACTTGTCCACGTATCACGGATGCTGTCATCCTGCTGTCTGTCAAGTTAGATGCATTAAATTGTTTCCAGAAGTAATATAAGTGGTTCATAATTTTGGTATGAATGAAATGTATTTTGTGAATTTACATATTTTCATATTAAGTACATTTTATATGTGTTTACAGTTGATTATATAGCACATAATTCTCTCTCTCTCTTTTTAATAGGCAACACATTTCCAGCACTGGACAAATTTTTTATTTGTCTTTCAATTTATTCTTTCCTGCTTGTTGGGGTAAGGATATGGGGGAATAAAGCAGGTTGTTTTCATGTCAGTGTTTCAAATTGCAAATCTCAAATGTAAGACTCACTAATAAGTTACATTAAAGTTCAGAGAAAATGGGTTTTCCCCCAGGGTTATGTCTTGACTTTTAATTATTTCTAATGGTGTAAATAACTGTTCAGTGCTATCTGGATTTTTGACCTCACAGTACAGTGCTGAGCAATATGACATTTAGCGTTGTATTTTCTGTACGGTCTCGTCTGTCTGTCTTTTCCAATAATCTAACTTTGTAGTTAATAGCATGTAAGTCCTCGAGTATAAGAGCTGTTTCAGTGTGTTTGTTCTTCAAAGCAGCTGGAAAAGTGTGGGAGACTTAAAAGTATTGAAACAATGCTTTGTTCCTGTTGAAACTGCAGAGTCAAAGGAAGGAGTTGCATCCTGTTCTTCTCTTACACGTCATAACCAAGGGGTCAAACTAACTTCAAACACTGACATATAAACAGCACAGAGAAAAGAGCTGACTCTGCTAGAGCTCAAGTAGCATAATTTAACATGTATTTTGAATATTCTCTATGTGCGCATCATTAACTGAAATTAGAGATTCACAGAAATTCTTTTACAAGGGTTTGAAACAGGTGGGATTATAGATTCCAGAAAAATACTGATCCAGATAATGTTGAATATCTTGAAGTAATGTTAAACTTCTTAGCTCCCTGGGAGGAATTTATAAAATTTTCTCCTTTGTTTAGGTTTCTCTTGATGTATTCTACTGTCCTGTGCAGTCATTACAATTCTGCACTCACAACAACAGTAGTTGGTGCAATCAAGGTGAGTTATGGACCAGAAGAGGGAAATAAAAATGCTCAAATAGACAGGAAAGAGCATTGGCGCTGCAGTGATCTTGATTCTGCTTTGAGATGGAAACTCAAAATGAGGGCTAATACTGAGACACTGCTTGTGCCAAGCAAGGTCTCACCGCAAAGTGACCCTGTTCTCTTGCCTTCAAAGTCAGGTATGCTCCAGAAAACATTGTTAGTATTGATCTATTTTTATTTCTTCTACAAGAGAAACTGGAGCAATTTTAATTAAAAGGTGTACATTTAGTCACATTTCATCAGGGAGTATCCTGTGCCTCTGTTGTTTATTAAGTTATTGTGTGTTAGTCAAGATGCCCTCATGCAAATCCAGGTGAACTTTTACTTTGGGCTAAACTAATTTCCTTTGCAGCTGATATGTAAGGCTTTTGTAGATAGAGAATAATGACTAAGGTGAAGTACGGAGTGTGCTTTATGGTTAAGTGCCTCAGCCTCTGTGTGAGAACCTGTGTTCTAGCTGAATGGACTATTTAATTTTGGTTTGTACAAATTCTGGTCAATTTAATGAACACCAAAACATGCACATCTTAAAAATTGAACCTGGTGTCCTTAGAGTCTGTTTTCTTTAACTCAGTTTAACTTAAAAAACTGTGCATCTTGCTTTGTATTGATGAGGACAGCATGTGTAGGAGCATCCCTGACTGCCCATGCTTTTTTAGTAGGCCAGTTTGGAGAGAAACATAGAATTATAAAGCTGAAAGAGAAAAGACAAAACTTATGCAGCTGTGGGCAAAAGATTTTCAGAATTCAACTTAGCTTAACAGGAATAACAGTACCGAAAGTGCTCCCTTCCATGACTAAGGAAAACAAACAATTCACCATAACAAAATCTGCAAAAGGAGGGCAGTACTTCTCTTTCTACATCCTTTTTCTTTTTTGAAAGCTGCGAGATTAATCTAGTAGTTTTCATTCTGTGGCCCTGAAAACATTATTTTAAATTTTATATGTCTGCATCAAACCATTAAGTCAGGGCAAGACTATTTCTATTTTCTTAGCTGTAATAGTCTTTGACACTCTTTGAACAGTGTTAAAGTTGAGAAGCAGGTTATGACACAGCAGTCTCCATTAGAGACTTGTAGAGACAGATGTCATTATGCAGACTAGCTGCTAAAGCATTTAAAAGCCACAAAATGTTGGTAAAATGATCACACACTTCTACATTTTGCCTTCTGTCTTTAGGGATCTATTCTTCCAAAACTTGAAGCAGGTGGGTGAGAGGTAGAATTTTTAAAATTAAGCTGTGCCTGTCTTGAACCTGTACCAAGTGATTTCAGAGCATATTTAGTTGGAAAAGTAAGCAGATAACCCTCTTAAGGTAATAACGAAGAACTTTTACTGTGACTTTAAGGCATCATTTTTATGCTGGAGAATCCAAACCCCACTTTTAAGAAATGAGACTTGAATTCCAAAGATAATAAAGAAATAGATATCAAAAGGTGACCTTAGGTCCATTTTGCCTAATATCAAATGGCCCTTTTTTCCCCTAGAAAGTTACTGTGCATTGTATACATTTAGAAAACATACTGATTTTATTATTCTTTTCGTTGCTACATTATCCATAAGGCTGACATCCATGAAATTAGTTTAAAGGCTGATTTTAGAGTGGTCAGCAACACAGTATAACCATTTCCTTAGAAAAGTGAATTAGTTTATATTGTTTGTATTCATGGGGGAGAAATCTGACTTAAATAAATGCATGATTTTTGTTTCCTTTCAGAATATATCCATTGCTTACATCGGAATGTTGATTGGTGGAGATTACATATTCTCCATGTTAAACTTTTTAGGGCTAAATATTTGGTAAGTGAAACTTGAATAGCCTTTATTTATTGAAGCTGAAGATTTCTCAGTGAGTTCTAGTTTTATATTTTGTTTGATTGGACTCATTTGGTGATGCAGTTTTGAAACTACTGGCCTGACAAAGCACTGCCCCAGGATGTAAAGGTCATTACAGTTAGTTATGTCTTTTCGTGTCTGTTTTCAGACATTAAATATTGCTGTGGTAAGGCCTAATTGTGGAAATATGCCTGCAGTTTTACTGTGTGGAATTATTTATTTTTTTATGAGCAGCAGTTCTGAGTTGTGAGGCTTCCAAGTAAAAGTCAGGTGGGAAGTGAGAACACTGACTGAATGAGTTGTGCCCATTGAATATAAGCTCTAACTTGTGAGTGGTTACTTTCTGTGCTTGGATCATGCCCTCTGTGTGTGAATCTGTGTGAGCAACTGGTAATTGATCTTTGTCTGCTTGGGGCTGCTTTTTCAGATGGGTTACATAGCTCTTAGGCACTCCTAGTTTACAATAGCTAGTGCTCTTTAGCTCTTCAGGAGGAAAGTTATGTACCTATGAAATGACATCTGTAACATCAGATATCTTTGACACCACTGTTCATTCTCTTTTGTTTAGCATGGCAGGAGGACTGAGATACTCATTTTTAACATTAAGAGGAAACAGCAAGCCTGCACAACCTGGGGATGAAGAGAATGCACTTACAGTGTCAAAGACTTAGACAAAATGCCTGCCTTGAAAGAGACTGAAGATACAAGTTTAGCATTGCCAACACCTTAAATAAGTATATGCTGGAACATATTTGGAGCAACAACAACAAAAAAATCTACCTCAGTTGTCACAGATGCACACAATTCACTGGCTCAGAAATATTCTTGCACACCATTTTTTTTACATGCAAGCTAGTTTGATTTTAGCTTTTTCTTCTTAATCTGAAAGCCATTTTGTAGGAAGGAATGCTATGAGCCAATCTTAATTGTAAATTTCTGCATTTACCTGTACTTGGTGCTATTTCAACAAGATCTTTGAGCTGTGTTTCAGTGACTGCCTGTAGTCTCTTGAGGCAAAATTCCCTGTAAAGATCATGAGGCTTGATTCACCATTGCCTTATGCCGTGTGCAAACCTAGGTATCACTGGGGAGATGAAAGATCCTAGTGGTTCAGATTGATTTTACACATGCATGTGCTCTTGGGTAAGTGATATAGAAAGTACGGAGCAAAGAGGGTATTTGCCCCCAGATTGTTCCCTGTGTAAGTGTCAACTAAAAAATTCAGGCTATGTCCATGTATGTACATTGTGTAGGCATTCTCCCTTTGTGTTTTTCTCATCCTCAATCACACTATGGTGTTCTGCAGAAATTGTCACTGTTGTTATAAATGAACCCTCATAGCTTTGCAGCAGATCAAGGAGAGTAGGGAAATGATAGGAGATATTTTAATATTTGAAGATTTTGTGTGTGTGTGTGTCTGTGAGCCAGTACTGACAAATCTATTTTTGTTAAGGTACATTTTTCTTTTTATATCACATTCCCCTCCTCTCACCTTTAATCTGCAACCTCCTTGCTGCCGAGAAGTGGTGCTACTATGTACAAACATAGTAGGAAAGAGAAACATACAAATGTGGAAGACTGATTTGTGTTTAAATAAGGAGAAATGCTAGTGTCCTGTTATGTCTTATATATACAGTAAAAGCTTATCTGGTACTCATTTATGCTTTCAGTTCTAAGCAAGAAATCATAATGAGCCTGGGGATGACTACAGTAGGCTCAGTTGGTACAGTGGTTAAGAGGCCCAGACTGATGGTCTGAGTGATCATCTGGGACAATAACACCCTTATCTATATTTCAATAACACCTGTATCTGTATTTCCTTCTTTGAAAATACTTGACAATGCTTACCTGTTTCTCTGAGGATAAACTGTTAACCTTTGAAAATGTGATAGGCACATTGAAGTGCTGGAAGACAGCAGAGAAATTAATCTTGTTGAAGTTCTCAATTCCCTGTGAGCATGAGCCAAAATTTTTGAAAATAATCAAATCAAAAGAAGATTTGGAAAGATTTTGACATGGAACCAGGGTGGTCTAATGACTTGTTTGATCACTTCAATTAAAATACAGCTAATCTGAAAATACAGAAAATCAGAAAACATTACTCTGTGTGTAGCACATCAGTGACCAGTCTGAATTAGATCTAAGAAACATGTGGGTAACACCAGAAAATTCAGGGAGTGACTGCCTGCATGGATTTGAATGGCAAGAGGAGCAGTGACTGCAGATACTAGAAGTGGCATTTAAAAAGACATGGTCAAAGTGAAAAGAGAAACCTGAGCTATCAATTTTCTCACAGCTGGCGAAGAATGTGACTTTCATTTTCTATCTGTTGAAGACCTGTGGAGGGAAAGCATTGCTGGAAATATTTTTCCGTGATCATCTGTTTTTAAAAATTTCCTTTATGCTTAAGAACCTTCAATATTTTTGAGTGTATTCTTTCATAAGGCTCCTCTTTCTTCATAACATCTCTACCTCCACAATTTCAATTACTGAACCTTAACTCTCTTCCATGAGACGAGGTATTGGAAAGTTTTCATTTATTGTGAAATTAGTATGAGTGCCATTTGATTGCAATATTGAAGAACACACAAAGGCATCTGCTAAATAAGATGTAGTTCCCACAAAGGAACACTTAACATTTGCATATAATTAATTAATATTTTGCTCTGCCTTTTATAAATAAAATTATACAGATTACAGTTTTAACAGGTATTTTGTTTGGCTTACTTTTTTTTTGTCAATGGACACATTCAATTGTACCGAGCACATGAACAACACTACCATTTGCTTTTTATATGATTAACTCTTCTAGTGTACTTCAAGTAGTTTCTTTAGCTCGTTCTGTACCATAGTGAAGTGATTTTAATTTCTTGTTCATAGAATGTTTTTGAAGTGCTTCAGACTTAGATTTTTCACCTGAAATACAGACCTGATAATGGTAGTCTTTATGACAATGTTACTCGGAATAATTTAAAAAATAAATCTAGGAATAACAAGAAATAGATACTATCTAGAAGTACTTGCAATTGCTTGTATACTTTCACAAAGAAATTCAGCTTCAGTCACTTTCTGTTTTCCTCTATGTCTGAGATACTGTTGATTTCAGTAAATTTGCTGATTAAAATTCTGGCAATATGGGCTCAACCAGACACAACTATCATATTAGAATTTAGGAAATTGTATGGCTGTTTCATCCAGAACATCAATAATTGTGTCTTACTAAGATAGAAACCTAAAACTGATTTTTTAGGATACAGCTGCTTACTTTTCTACAGATTTCATATTAATGAACTTAAGGTTTTAAATATGGCATTCATACCATTACAGGTGCCAGGGTATATTTACAAGGAAACATACAAAGAAAAATCTTTACTGGACCAGAAAAAAAAGTTGTCCTGTGCATTGATCTGTTCATGCTCTAAATTTTGTGGGGCTTTTTTTAGCACTGTAGTGAAGTGAGATTAATGAAGAAATGTGATCACCCAAGCGGCTTCCTACCTATTGACTGTGTAAATTTTTTGCAGTGATTCCTGTGGAAGTCAGAGAGGCAAAAAAGAACTTACCTCAGAAAAAAAACACTTAGACTGAACAATTCTTCACATACTTAAGAATTTATTAATTTTCTTCTCATTATCTTGACCTAATTTACTTATATTGGGCCCGTGACTCTGTAGACCTATCTGAGACTCATTACCAACCACAGGAAAAGAAAATGGAAACATGGAAGTCCAGAATAGAAGACTGACAGCTGTGGAAGATTGTGTTTTGATTCCATCATTAAATAGAAGGAATTATTTTAAATTTTGGGGGCATTATTTTAAAAGAGGTATTCAGCATTATTTTTACATGTAGAAAATAGTGATGCCTCTTCAAATTTAAAGTCTTCCTTGAACAGTGAGTGATTTTTTGGGTTATTCGTGATTGATTGTAAATACTTTTCTAAATGTAATATTCAAACCTTTTTTATTTGTTTGGTCTGGCTTACTTATGAGGTTAGCCCTGAGAGGAAAATTAAGACCGCTTTAGTGTGAGGAAACTGGTTTGTTGTTAAGCTAAGACAGTAATGATTTTTTATCTTCTTGTTACAGATAAGCTAGTATTACCTTCCTTGTGATTCAGGCATTATCTTGAAAAGCAGCTGCACAATTATGGGTTTCTATCTGAAGGTGTCAGTAATGTAACATGATAAATCTTTTTTTCTGGTTCCAGTGTGACTTTGTCCTGAAAACCTCTAGGCCACAATTTAACTCTTCACTGTAAGAAGTAGTGTTGATCTCTATTTGGGGTATTCTTTTTTAAGGGTTTGGTTTAGATACATCTCTGGTCTCTATAAATGGTAAACGATGGCAATAAAATTAGTTTTTTTGGTTTATGTAGTTTCCAGAAAAGAAGTGAAACCTTTCCCCTGAGGCCAACATCAGAAATCATTGTTTAGTTTGGATTTTCTCAATAGTTTACAAAAGTGGGTATAATGTAGTGATGTTATGCTAATCTATATCCTGGACATTTCCTGGAAAATGAAATCCTGTGACTTGATTCATCCTCTAAATTCTCTTCCAAGGCTCAGAGACTAACAGTGGGCTGGAAGGAGGCATTTTCCATGTAGAGAGTGTCTTATTCATACAAGCTTACTACCTTCTCTCACCATGGAAGTGTTCCAGCATCAGCTACTCAGTCTTGTTGGGGCTCTGATCTGTTTCTGTACTCTGATAAAATGCATCAGATTCATGAGAGACTTTTCCATATGTCTGAAGTTCTTTGCCTTAGATTTTCTTTCAGTCAATGGGAGAATGGGCAGGTAAAGGAAATTGCTTCACTTTCTGCTTGTAATTGGGTGGTGGATAGTTACATAACTAATCAGGAATGGTTTTCCTTGTATTTTTTCTACCCTGTTCCTTCAGAATGAAACACAGTTTCTGATATATATGGTTTGCTTGGTTCCTTTTTCTTTTCTCCTAAAGCTTTGGGTTTATGAACTTGAAGATTTTGTGTGCTTGGGGAGAATAGAAAACTGGTCAGACTGGTAACAGTTCACACCCTGGTGAGTAGCTGTGAATTCTTTCCTTGTTGCTACTTCTGCTGTTTTCTCTCTACTGCAAATGCTTTTATTTTAGTGGCATTGCCCAGATCCTCAGTTTTCTGGTCTGTGAAGCTGCTAGTTTATGTCTAGCATATGTGCTCCAATCTTCAAAGCAACTTCTCTTGTTCCTGCTGATGTCATTCTAGTGTGTTCTTTTCCAAATTGCTGACCTATCCTTAATGATACCATTAATGAACTAAATTTACTTTAGTCTAAAATCTTCAAAAGCTGCAAGTTGGCAGTGTTTTCTAAGATAGTATGCATTCTTGTAGAATTACACAGAGTTTAACAAGCATCTGCTTCTTCCTGTTGATTATTCATGTGTTTCTTAAGCTCATTGGATGATAAGTATAAAGCAGGGATGAACAGCTCCTGAGTTCCTTGGCTGCCAGTGTTGCTGATGGCAGCTTGTTGTTAAGAAATTACCTGAACAGTAGACTTGTATTTGATTCCTTCTTCCTGCATTAGAATTGATGGGACAAAATATACAAAATTATAAATACATAAAATACATCAATTAAATATATAATTAACTATTAAATATATGTTTAACTACCACATCTTCTAGTGGATTAATAAAATAAATCCATTCCTGTAGAAGACCTGCCTGAATACCACACACTTCTAAGGCAGTGCATAGGGCTCATTTTAACTTAAGTGAGGCAAAGACCTCCCTTCTGTGTATGAGATGAGGAACAGCATGTGGAACTTGCTGTGTAGAATCTTTCTTTTCACTTCAGGTTGGAAGACTTGTTTCTTTCAATGAACCTTTATGCTGTGTTTCTATAAACAAAGTCTTCTGGCCCCAGTAAAATTCATAAGGCTCAGATAATTTGTGTTATCATGTGGCACATGAGATTCTGAAAATCATGAAAATTAAAGTTGGCATGTTGACCGCCCTGGCTGTTCGTCTCTGCATGGTCATGCGTAGGATGGCCTTGGGACAGCCCGTGCTTCAAAGGACAAGTCTGGACTCTTCAGATTTTCAGTTTTCGAATTGTTTATTATTTCTTACCTACAAAATTTTCTTTCAGCCCAACAGAGGTCTGACCAGCAAGGCAGCCAAGGGCACTCTGCCCTCCTGCTGGGCGGTTGTCTATTTTTATACTAAAGACTACATACATCATATTTACCTTTATTTCCCAATACCTTTCATTCATATTAGCAAGTGACCAAGGACCAATCCCAAAGTGCCAACATCACCACAGAAAATGGATGACAAGAAGAGGAAAGAAGAAGGACAAGACACACCCTGATTCCTCCATCTTGTTTCCATAACCCCCCTGTACCAAAATCCCAAAATCTATATTTTCACCCTGTAAATACTTCATTCTTACACCATTCATTCCCAAGTGACTCTCTTGTCCTCAAACAGGTGGCACATCCCTTGCAGGGTCAAAGTCCAACCACCAGGCGCTTCTGGCAACATTCCAGGGTTTCCGAGCCCCCCAAGGGTTGTCTCGGTAACTCTGGACATCCAGAGTGATATGCTGAGTTGCCACAGCATGTGGAAGCTTGTTTCTCAACAGACTCTTCACTTTTCATCTACAGATCTGTTAGGAAACTTAATACCCACCGCTCCTTTATTGGGATCTCATTTCCCTGTGAAATCAGAGAAATCAGAGAATAAATGTTCTTCTGTTGGCAACACCTAACCATTCAAAACCACTTTGCTTTCTATATCTCTGTCGACACAAAAGTCCTTAATCCACATTTTTTTTATATTGACTAGTTTTTCATTTGCTCTAAAACTTACCAGGTTTACCTTGGAACTGCTTTGGTTATTTCTTCTCTATTTCTAAGGTGTTAAGAATTTTTATTTTTGTAGTTCCTCTTTTTATTTATATGCATAGTGTTTAAAGTTCAGGGTACTTTACAAATGCCAGGATTTGTTTATTTTCATAGTAAGACTAAATCCAAAAGTAAACAGAATAGTACAGCTCTGAAGAAAGAGCATTTTATAGGT
The DNA here is from genome assembly GCF_035770615.1 of Melospiza melodia melodia. Classification (NCBI taxonomy): domain Eukaryota; kingdom Metazoa; phylum Chordata; class Aves; order Passeriformes; family Passerellidae; genus Melospiza; species Melospiza melodia. The sequence goes on along the minus strand of NC_086226.1, from coordinate 56,519,863 downwards.
GGTGGCAAGTTTGATGTGATCTTTCCTTACAGACAGAAGTCTTGTGTGAGAAATTGTTGTATCAGTTTCAGGTGGTCTTTATCTCCTACCATTCTGCCACCAGCATATAAATTCAAAGCTTGCAAAACAGAACTTGTGAAAATACATACATGGAAGAAAATTCTGCCGGCTCTTCAGCAATTGACTTGTTGCTTATGGACATCACTGAAAATGAGAGTAATAGCTACCTCCTGTAGCTATTACTACCTTGTATGGACTACCTTGTATGGACTACCTTGGGGAGAGATTTGCTTTAATGACAAAAAGTACTGAATGAAATAAGAGATGCATTGGTCACAAGGAAAAATATTAGGAGACTGGTTCTATTCTTCAATTGAGACATTTAGGTTGTATAATTCAGGAAATGCAGATGATGAAGATTGAACAATTCAGAAATTCAGAGATCCAAATGTAATCTGTATCGTTTTTGCTTTCTCCAGTTGTCACAGGAGCATGAGATGGGATTGGAAAAGCATATTCCTTCGGGTAAAATAGATTGCCTACCTTTTGTTTTACCTTAACAAAATGACAATTGCTATCCCTTCATCAGTGTCTTCAAATTAGTAAAATTATTCTAGAATTCAAAGTTACTGTGACAAACATGGTCCTAATCTTTCTCTCATGTAGAACCAGAATAGCTTTAATCAGATTCTGAAAGGAAACCAGTGGTGCATTTCAGAGGAAGGTCATTTGCGGCTCAGTGGTCTCATCAAATCAGGGAACTAAAATGGGTGATTCAAAAGAGGGCCTATTGTCTGTCCAGAGAAGGAGGTCTCCTAAATTGTCCCTTTTCTACCAGTTTCACAGCTAATCTGCAATGAGCTGGTCCAGTATTAACACACAAAATGTAATTTTGTAGCCTTTACACTTGCAAACACATACTGAAAGTTTTATCTGAAATAACCAATAAGGGAGAAACTTGTAAAAATTAATATAAACTACAAGTTATGGAAAGTATAAGTAATCCAAATGGTTTAATTTAGAATCAGGAGCTCTAGGAGGCTGCAGGAGGAAGAGGGTCTTTGTGCTGTCCCTGTAGCTGCTGCTGTGCAGAGTCACTGCAGCAGTACTTTGCATTAACCCATGATGGTCAGCGCTGAGGGCAGGCTGGCCTTGTATTGTGTTGTACCAGCCCTGCTATTATTGATTGTGACTGAGCAGTATATTTTCTCCTTGGTGTCTTCTTTCTAAAGTGCCTCCCTTTCTAGAAGCTAAACAGCAATGAATCAAGAGTTGCTGTCTTCAGGGTTGAGGTGACTGGGTGGCAAAGAACATCCTGTAACATGCAAGAGCTTAGATGCGATGCCTTCTGCTCATAGATTATAAAATGTATTTCACAGGAAAAGAAAAAAAATTTGAATTGATTTAGAAGGTTTCTGCACTAGTATTTTCATTATGCATTGTTTAAACACCTAGACTGCCATTATGACTGCCATTGTTGGGAATGGCCATACAATAACTACTTTTGAAAGAACATTGAATGTAGAACACTCAAAGACAAATACCAGGTATTAGAGACAAATACCAGGTATTAGAGTTTAACGTTTGGCATAGTTGTGAAAAAAACCCATGTGAGAGAAGGGAAAATGCTATTTCCTGTCTACTCACTAAGTTGCAGTATTAATTAGTAAATGGGATGGGTCTGATGAATATATAGGTCAAGGGAAATGAGATGGGATCAATACAGGGGGAGCAGGTATCAAACATTTTTATCATGTCTCTGGGTGAAGTCCTCTGTTTATGAAGCGGAACTAATTTTCTGTGTGATATTTTATCCATGCGAAGGCCGCAAGAACCTGTAAATGTCTAGATTGGAGCTTGTCATTGTTCTGCTTTGTCTGGGCTGTATGGGTTACGCAAGAATAAATCCCATTAAATGGCCAGCTATAACATGCGAATGGCTGCATTATGCCATAAGAAAAAGTAAACCCACTGCTGTCCTTCTTTTAAACTTGGCTAGAGCCGGATAGATTCTGTGGAACATTTGTTCATTATTTTTGGCGTTTGTGGGATGACTGAAAGTCACCTTTCTCCATGCTGAGATGTACCATCCTCTCCAGGTGGTCCCTTTGATTGAAGCTGCGCTCAGCTACTGCTCTGTGGGATAGATCCCAAGCCCACACGACACGAACTCATAGTTTGGCGCATCATCTTGCTGGCTGAAGTACAAGCACACACTTGTGTGTGGCTTGTAGATAAATAAATCTGATCCTGCTGTTTTAATATTTGTATGTCTTCAGAGGCTCTGGCTCAGCACTGCTGTCTTGCTGCTCTGATGTCAGGATGCAAAATTTTCTGATATTCTTCTGGTGTAGGTTCCTCTGGCATTATGTGCTGGTGTGAAGGCAAGCCTTGTATGATGGACACAGTCTTATAGAGTTTGAGTTCTGATGTCAAGTGATGAATTTCTTTCTGATGCCCTCAGCTCAGGCATGGGACACAACTAATTTAAGGACTCCACACTTTGTAGCATATGCTACAAGATTCTTAGGAGAGCTGGTTTTGTGTTTTGGAAGGCTGGTGGAATGAGGTTTCCTGTGTTTAGTTTTATGTAGAGATCCCAGTGAGTGGTTCATTGGATAAAACTCAGCAGGCAGAGGTCCAGAGACAGATTACAGTATCTACAGGTTCCATACTCCTATTTCCAGGGTTTATGCCTAGATACAGGACTCCACAAAGTCTCTTAAGCTCAAAAGCTGCCTGGGTCTGTATGAAGAACCTGGCAGCCGTGAGGTCTCAGAACACTACATCGTTGATGCCAGGACTCAGACCTTTTGTTTCACAACCTTGTTTGAGAGGCAAATGTGGAACTCAAGTTTATCCTCTTCTGAATGATTATCCAGGCTTCCCTGAAGGCTCTACATGTATTTTGAGTAGATCAGTTGTTTTGAATGACTGACCTTGAAAATGAAGACCCTGACCTTTTAACAGATTGCTGTGATGTCAGAGTACTGGAATTTTGGATCTAGTTTGCTGTATGTACTTGAAAAGCCAGGCTTCTGTTACACTTGGTCCATGAGTTCTTGGGCTTGTAGGGTTTAAACTCACCAGACTTCCAAGAAGAAAGAAAAGTAAGTCATCTGTGAGTCTGCTGCTAGTCTGTCACATCTCTACTCAAGAACTAGCATTTCAGGTACTGATGTAGTATTGTTTGTTCTGCTTTTGTGGTGTAGTAACTACAGATGTGCTTTACCACCTGTTACTGACATAGCACCTCAGACATACTGGGTTTATAGACAAGGCCGTGGCATACTCTGAGATTTGTGGCTTGGCCTCTTCACACTTCTCATGTGATGTCAGGGCATAAGCAGGGTGTGTTTTGGCTCATGTGGTCACCATTCTTGCTACTGTTAATAGTTCATCATTCTCTTATAAGTTAGGCCAGTGCTTGTGTTCAGTCAGTGCTTCAGCAGACCATTTTGAGACAGACCACATTCATTTAAAATTAATACATTTCCTAATTTAACAGCTCCTTAAATCTTAAATATTTGTTTCTTGTCCTGAAATTCTGGGTAGTATTACCAGCAGTATAATATCTGTTAAATATGATCTTAATTTTCCTGTCCTGGTTGCAAAGTATTCTATTTTCTCCACTTGATCTTGGATTTATTCCTGGAAATACTGCTATTGTCCTTGCATTGCACAGATCATGCAGAGCTAGCCAGAAAATTGCTAGATCATCCTGCTCTGTCATCTCAGAGCATTCTGGTCTGCTGGAACAAAACCAGGGTTGAAATATTTGAATCAGAATGAATGACTTTTTGATTTGTAGGGACCCTACAGTTCTGAATCCCAGTTAAAGAAAGACAAAAGGTGAAACATGGATCGTATCAGTACAGTCCTAGGGAAGAGTCTCTTCTCTAGGAAGTTGAAGATTACTGTAGGCAGCTACAGATTCCACAAAGCATTAATAAGAATTTCAAATTATTACATCTAATAACCCGTGTAGAATATAAGGAATTTCTCAAGGTAAATGTAGCAGTCACATGCAGAAGCAGTCATGGTTTGAATTTAAACCTATCTCGCCTTTCACAAAACTTTATTGTTTAAAAAATCAATTCAGACTGAGCTGTAAACACATGCTAGAAAATGCAGAGGGATGTAATACTTGTTTAATGTAGGTTTGAACTTTCAATCATGCACTTTTGAGATCCCAGTGTGCTTGAATTTTCTTTATCATTAGCCCTATTTCTAAATGCTTAGTTGTCATGATTCTTAGTGGCTGATGTTGTTAATAATTTTCTTACATTTAGGCAGACTGAGTCTCAGAAGCATTTTAGTCCTTTGCCACTGGGAGTCAGGATTTCCTAACATATGCAGCTTCCCATTACACACTGGCTGGGAGCCAGTGCTAATTCTTTACTGAGAAGGGAAGCACCATTCTTTAACGTCAAAGCCTTTGTATATTAGGAAAATTCTTTGTGCTAAAGACATCAACACTAAAAGTTACCATCATTTGAAATATTAAGCCAGGTTTAACCTTTCCTGCAAATGGCCAGGGAATTCTAAGCAAAATTGGTTTGTTTGCTCGAGGGTCTGTTTGTATCTCATGGTAATTACAATGTTCTACAAAACCTGTTTCTGGAAAGGATACACATTTTCTATGTGGATGAGGAAGCAAAAGAGACTAGTCAGAGACTAATCAAAAGAGACTAGAGACTTCCTTTGCCTTGACTTCTGGTTAGCCTGGTGCACAGCAACAAGAGAGGTTCCTCTCACTGATAGGTAACACTTTTATAAGGTTGCTCTAAATATGTGCTTTTAGGTGAAATACAATGCAACCTTAGCAGTAAGAATAATTTTATAGTTAGGTTTTAGGAGGGGTTTTTTTATCAAATGACATACAGTGAAAAATGTATGATACTGAGAAACCCAGTGAAGCAGAACTTTTTTTTATTTTGTGTATTACATGGCTGGCAATTTGTCTTGGGTCTGATGATGCAAAAGTCTAAACAATCCCTGTGCAAACACCCCCAAATGACAGAAAGGAGCAACTGGAAGGACCCTGGAAACAGAGACCATATCTCTGACTGAAAATGCCTTGAGTCAAATTCCTTACAGACAATGGAAAATCTACCAGTGTGTAGGCAATTATAGTTCTCTACTTGAGAGCTTCAAGTGGAGTACTTAAAGCAGACTTCTGAAAACCCAAAGCACCCCAGTCTGTGCAGGTGCCCTTGGAGCCCTGATCAATTATGTTAGAGGATCTACGCAATACAGAATTGTGAGAAAGGCTGAAAATGCAAATGGTTGTGGCTGATGCCTTTAGCAGGGCGATATCCCCTTGTATTCTTGATGGAGAAAATTTTTGAGCAAAGGTCCTTATTTCTTAACATTCTCTGCATTGCCTCATGAGAACCCAACAGGACAAACTGTTTCCTCAAATAATTTAAGAAGAAAGTGTTGCAGTGAGTCAGCTATAGAAATGAATAGACCTTCAGTGGGTGGTCTTTGGCAGTCATTTCTTCTTCTAAGCAAATCAGAAAGTTCTTTCAGATGATACAAACTTTATGTTTTGAGATGGCTAATTTAGCTCTTTTTCTCCTTTCTTTCGCAGGCATTTTTCTAGTTTTAGTTTTATCTTTCTTTATAAACTCAGCTCAGCTGACAATTGTTAATAACTTCATTTCAAAAAATGGGGCCATGGCCCTTTCTCTGACTTTGCCTAAAAATCTGATGGGAATGGGGGGGCCTCAGAAAATCAGGAGAAAACCATTCTATGTTTGTTCTGCACATGGTTACATGAAACTGACCATAAATGGATCGTTACATTAAATAGTGTTTACAGCTATAGAATTCCAGCTATTGCAAAAGTCTTTGTGCATGTACATTTTTGTGACTCTATTTTGACTGTTTATGTCTATAATTCACCTTTTTTTCCTTTGATTTTTTAATATTTAGTTCTTTTAAATTTGCATCTAATTAAAAAATAAGAAAAAAACAGTTAAAATTTATCCATCAAACCTGCATCAGATCTAATTTATATTCAGTGAAAATTATTAAAGTCCAAATCTTTTCTAGCTGTTGGGCCTTCAATTCAATAGGCTTAATGTACTTCCTCAGGAAAAAAAATGATGCTGGAAGGTGATGCTACAAAATGACTGGAAAGCCAGCAGCATGACTAGGCTCCGAAATAGAAATAAAACTAAAACTAAAACTAAAACTGTGTTTCTGAGAAATTCCATGTGATTTTCACTCCCTGCAGGCTTTCATTTATTTGAATTTGGCTCAAATTATTTTTATTTTTTCATATTATTGGGATTTGATTGTTGTCCAGTATATTTTTTTGTAAAGGTCCAAAATTATGCAGTGAAGGAAATATTCTGGAAGTCTCTAGAAGACTGATTATTTTTTGGCCTGATTTTAACTTCTATTGTTTATCCATTAGGCAAGTGACAGGTGAATGAAAACAATTTAAAAATTCATTATTACTGTTTTTGCAAAACTGTAAAAAATTGAAAGATCCTTGTTGTCTTACTATTTCTTAACAATTTTATATTCCTCTTTTGTACCTGGCAAGAGGTGAATTAACTATAGTGATGATAAGGAGAACTTTTGAAAAAATGAATTTGGTAAGCATTTGTCTCAAAATTATCCTCCCATTTACCAGGCTGGCTTTACAGGGAACTGCAAATCTTTTCCCTTGTTATCTAGCACAGCAGGCTGCTGGATATTGCTACAGCTGTACCTCCAAGTATTTCTCCAATACTAAGAACATCTTTATATTACTCTGTCCCTTGAGTTCTTCTAGACATGGATCACTCTAAAATATATACTTACTTTTGAAGAGTGTAATGGGCTAAAAAAAAAGAATGTGTGTTCTTTACTGCCTTTAACTGCCCTCAAAAATCTGTAAATACAGATAAATAGGTTACCTTTAAAGTAGTTCTTGGAACAGAGCAGAGGAGGACTAAAAACAAAATCAAAGTACCAGGTTTGTTTTTTGGTTGGTTGGTGGGTTGGTTGGTTGGTTTTTTAAGGCTTTCAAATTACATTTGGCTCTTGATGAAACAGTTAAATAGAGTGCTTTTAGAATTAATGTTCCCTTTCTTTTCTTCAAAGGAAATTAACCATTAATCCTGGTGAATGTCTTGTATAAATACTTTAAGATTGACAGTTAGAATTTATTTAGGAGTCAAATGAGTTTTTATCCTCCATTAACTTTACAGATTGCTAGAATGAAAATCATTCTTTCCACTGTCTCTTTTTCTATACATGGTTTCTATCCAGCAGACTCCTTGATTTACATGTTTAAAAGTATGTGTCAACCCAAGACTATATCTATACAAGTTGGAAAGACTTTCCCTTAAGAAGGCTTAGCAGCTGAGTCCAGCAGAGTATCATCAGGTCCAGGGAAGTTAACTAAGAGAGCAGCACATCTGTATGGGACGTGGCAGACTTGTGTGAAAAAGTCTGCAGATTTTCAACCTGCAGCTACCAAAATCAAGGAATGGACTCAGAAATTTTCTATCCAATGTGCCTCTCTTTTTTTTTTTTTTTTTTTTTTTTTTGGTGGGGCTGGATAGGCTTGTTTTCCTTTGGAAAGAAAGGGGTATTTGACGAGGACAGCTGTAAATTCTTCCACACTTTGACTGAGTACAAGGCCACCCACTGGACACTTTCCTGACTGAGGCCATACTGCTCTGCACTGTGTAGCAGCATGCAATGAAGGACTTGCCTGTCCTGCAAACACTCCTACACCTTCTGCACACATCCATGGCCTTTCAATTGCTCAGTGACAGCTCCAAGCTTCACTGACAGCAGCAGTGTTATCCATGTAATCCAAGGTGTGGGGAGATGTGTTGTGTGACCCCAGAAGTCAGGCTACACTGATGAGATTTAGACAGTGTTCCACCTGGTTGTGGTCATAGCCTTTCCCGCAACTTGCTGAAATAGGTGACAAATCCCAGTGAAGTGTTTCAATTGTTTTCAGCAGGTTTTAGCTGAAGTCCAGAGTGAGTCATTTGTTATTTATTGTGTCAGGTTGGAAATTATAATAATAACAGATAGATGGCATGAACAAAAGGAAAGAGAGCAAAATACAGTGACTTGCTCCATTTTCAAACTGACTGTATTATTTGCCTAATTATACTGCCACATCTGTTTGGATACTGAGTGCTATAAATTAAAGGAGTCTAAACTGTGGGTAATTAAAGACATCTCAATGTTTGGCTTTCCAAGTTCTGTCAGCCACAGGTGTGCCTGAGAACAGCACTCAGAGCTGGAGCCGGCAGAAATCCACAGTAAGAAAAACATTTCTCCAAAGACACACTGGAATTGAAAACCAGATTTCCATTAATTCAGACTGGAAAGCTCTTTTAAAATTAGATAAAAAATACCAAAGTAGGTGTTACAGAGGGCAGACAGAATCATTAGCACAGGTATACTGCTCATTTAACACATTCAGTACTGTGGCTGTGAAACATTGATCAAGCCACAATACCAGGGGATGAGAAATTATGGAATGCTACTAATTGCAGTCCTGTTTCATTTCTTCTGCTTACATTTCCTGAGCAAGCTGTACAGGCAGAGCTAGGTCCTGTTTGCAAAATACTCCCTTAGGATCCATTTATATGTTAAGGATCTGTACCATACTGTTGTTAAAGTCAAATAAACAAACAAACAAACAAAAAAATCCACTTCTGCAAGATACAAAATTCCTCAGCACAAGTGTGGTTGGGGTTTGTAGGGTTTGATTTTATTTTTTTATTTGTTCTGATTGGTTGTTTTGGGGTTGGTTTGTGGTTTTTTTTTTTTTTTTTTTTTGGTGGTGGTTTTTTGTTTGTTTGTTTTTGTGTTTTTTTAGTAGAAACAAGTATTTTTTAAATGAAAAATAAGGTATGTCATCCTCAGATACAATAAAAATACAGCTGTAGCACTTTAGATTAGCAGAGAACACAGTTAATGAATTTGGATTTGGTGATGCAGGAAACTATACAGAAATTATGTCGGCTACTATAGAATTAAGTAGTGAATAAAAAAGGAACCCACACAGCCCAGGACAAAATATACCTTACTCCCACAAAGACCTGTGAAGATGCTAATTCATTCAGCTGTCCTCCCTGCTATAGGCTGAGTTTCCAATCTGCTCTGCTGTGTCCTCTGCCTCTTGTCCTGCCTGCTCCAAGAAATAAGCAGGTAACATAGTGAGTTCACTGACTAGCATAAAACAACTCATCTCACAAGCCTTTCTGCAACCTAAAAGGACATTTAAAACTGTCTGTTGTGTCTTGCTGGTCCCTTAAGGTAAACTCCTCAATTTACTCTCCTATCTGTAAATTTCCACTGAATATGAACACTGCCTAAGATTTAGTGCTTCTCTCTTTATATTCAAATGTTGCTGTAGTACTTCAAGAAGGCCTTTCAAGATCAGTTCTTGGGCATTCATTTTGCTACATTGATTTTCAGAACATTTTTGTAACTCTCTAAACTATCTAAATAGGAGGGGAGTGATTCTGGAATGCTGTATATACTAAACAACTTCATACTTCATTCTGATTTATTATCTTTTCGGTAAATTTCAAAAAGCAGCACATTATCCTATCTGACAGCAGATTCCCAAGTGGTCTAAGGCCAGAAGAAGTTAGATGTAAAAGTCTAAGAAATACATCTTATAACACATTGAACTAACCAAGTTGGTTCCACTTTTAATTTTCCTTAAATTAGTTTTTACTCCATGATTCAAAATAAAATAGAATAAAAAATTTTAAAGAAGAAAAAAGACAATAAACTGTCCTGGTGTTTGAAAAGCTAGGCTTTTTACTCTAGGACACTTAGGACTTTTAAACAGAGATGTAATGGCTTGAATCTTCAAAGACTATCATAAATCTGTCATAGGGAGGGAGAGACATAAGAAACGTTGGAAATTGTTTTTTGGCTCTCTCCTTTGCAGAATTGCTATAATTTTCTGAAGAGCTATCCCTGGGTAATTCATTTGTCAGCATGAGAGTTTTATTGTTTTTTAATATATTGGTTTATTCTTATAAGAGATGGAGGAAAGCCATCTGGAGTACTTGTTTGTTGGCTGACAGTGCTGGTTGCAGCCATACAGTTCTGTACAGACAAGGAGTTGCAGAGAAAGTCCAAATGGCTTGTTTGATCCTCATTTTTATGTTACTCTAGTTTTGGCTGCCCTTCTGATTGCCCACGAGAAGGATGGCCACAACATCACTATACTTTTTAAGACCATCTCGTTTTGTTTATAGAGCTCTTCAAACAGAAGGTCACTGTAGGTGTCTGCTCCAGCTGTTGCTCTGTTCTTTCCCACTCACTGCATTTACACTCACAATGTCCTTTTATTTATAGTTTCACCATTCGCCCAGCCTGGGACCATGACGGGGTCATTTGCCACTAGAGTTGCTTTTATAGGTTGAAGGTTCAAAGGATGTTTTGTCCCTTTCATACACAGAACTGCAGCTTAGAAAGAGGGCAAGAAAAAGGGCAGTCCTTCCTCCTTTCTTCTGTCATGGAGACAGATGTCCTCTAAAACTGCACACAAGATGCAGCACAGATTTCAGATCTGCAGTCAGTGTGCTTGCTGTTTCCTTAGACTTCATTACTTGAGTATTGTAAGGTGTTCAAAACTTGCAGTTTGCGAAGAGCTTTGAGGGGCAAAGAGGAACAACTGGAAGGGAGCAAGTTTATCTCATCCTCCACTCAAACAGAGGTTCTGATTTGTTGCAAATTGATCTGCTGGACCCAAAGCCAGCTTTCTGCATCCTTGCTCTCCCACAGGAGCTGGCACAGGGCCTCTTCTTAGTGAATGAGCACCAATGGATGAAACAAAATTTCTGGGTAATAATTGAGCAAGTCTGATTCCGATTCAAGGCAATGCTCTCTGTCTTCTGTATGATAAAATCAGAATACAGGCCAGCAAGAGACATTTTGCCAAAAGCCATGCACAATTTTTGCCATGAGTATGCACCTGAATTCCTGCCACTTGCAGAGAGCCTGCAATCTGATACTCTATTGACATTTTCAAGCTTTGCCTGTCACTTTTTCAGCAAACTTCATCTGGATTTCAGGTTGCCCATAAAACTTGAAAGCAGGTTTAGTAGCAAAAATTTACAATGTGAACATCTTGTTAGAGGAGACCTTATTGAGCCCTTTTAAAGGAGAGCCTTGCCTTTAAAAATGAGTAAATAAGAGTTTCTACTTCTTTTCCTCATGAAACTACATTGAAAATATGAACAGCAATAAACCAACTCCTGAAAAAAATGGCAATGTACAGCTGGGCTCCCTTCCTGCATAGAAATGACATTGGAAAAATCACACACATTTCCCTTTCCCTTCTAATTGACCTTGTAAAATTTAAGCTATAGCCTCCCTAAAATGCCTTTCAGTGCTGCAAAATCCCAAGAAAGGTTCAGACTATGAGAGGACAAATGTTAAAATAGGCAAGGAATTTTTCAAAAATAATACAAAAAGTGCTGCATCCCATCCATCCTTGTGTACCCCTCCTCTTGTGTAAAAAGATAAGTTCCACTTGTTAAAATGCTTATCTTATCCATCAAAATTATTTCAAACTGTTCTGCAAAGCTGTGCTTGTGTAGGGGATCTGGCATCCACATTCATTTGTTTAATGTATGCTGACAGTGTTCATCTATAAATATTATGATAACAAGGGGAAAAAGTCCTGTGTGTCTTATTTCTGAATTTGTTTTGCTTTACCTTACTGAAGGACTAAAGGTCTTCTTACAAGACCTAATGTTGTTTAGGTCATGTAAGAAAAATTCCATTGATTGAATCCTTCCTATATTTGCCAGGCCATTTTCCTGAAAACAGCTGGGTAGAGTGGGAGTGTTATGCTTGTGTTGTATTATTTCTTAGAGTAAGAATGTTGAAAAAATTGCTTGATGTATGATGGACATTACTTAGCAAGACATCTGGTTGTTTCTCCCATTAATTATTACAGCTCCCCCTCTTTCTCTGTAGATGCAAACTGAGGTTTTCTTGGCTGGTTGGTCTTTGGTTTTGGGTTTTTCTTTAGTTACAGAGCTGGCCACAGATCAAAAGGTGAAGGTTATACAAGCTGATTTCACTAAAAATTCAGTATACAAGAACATTGAAAAAGATCTGAAGGACTTGGATACTGCTGTTCTGGGTCAGTCATTAAGGTCTGTTAATTGACAAGTATTTTATAGCTGTGGTGTATTTAACAGACCATTGTATAAATGATGTGTTGTAACAACTTGTTAGCCAATGCTTAAAATAAAATATACATAATGAGTCTGTGGCTCATTATCTGGTATGACTCATGAAGCAACAGTGAAAAGATGGGGTTTTGGAAGGTTAAGGAAGAACGTCATCCTTTTAATAGTGAAAGAAATGAAACAACAGCAATACACAAACAGCTTTAGCAACGGTCTGTTTTTCTGTTCCCTCAGTATCAGTGACCTCAGTGAAAACAAAACTTAATGCTAAACAGTGTTTCTCCTCACATGTAGCTCACGATCTTGTGAGTCTTGAAGAGAAGCACTTTGTTTAATTAGATGAACTATGCACTTTGTCTAGATTTGATTCTTAACATTGTATTTTCCCTGACTAGTTAGCAATGTTGGAATGCTTCACAATCCTATTCCATGCCATTTCCTTAATGGACCAAACATAGAAGAATTAGGATTATTCTGTAGATTTCATCTTCAAATGTAACAATGAGGAATGGTAATTCATTGAACAAGGCACAGATTTTGCCCCTGCTACAAGCAAGTGTTAACTGTTCAGTTGGGTTGGAAACGAGCTGGGCCTGAAAAAGCATATTTTGATTTGGGTTTAATGCTTGGAAGAGCTTGAAAGAGAAGAAGAATGGTAGTTTTCAACTAAATTGCAGGAAGCATCCAGTGATAGAGGGGAGAGTGCAGCTGGCCTTGTTGGAACAGGGATTAGCAGACCCCCTGACTCCCTGCTGGTTTGTAGTGTAATGGAGTCCAGTCCATTCACAGCCACAGCTGAAAATATTGGGTTCTTGTTAGTGTTATTAAAACTTAGCTTCTTTGAGACATATTGCTTAGGTATATGGAAACAAACAAACAAACAAACAAATTAAAAAAAAAAAGAAAAGAAAGAAAAAAGAGAGAAAAAAGAAACCTCATTTAAGTGCTGTTTACTTTGTGGAGGAATTAATTTACAGTGGTTGAATTGAGTGACAGGATTAAGGATGTGATCAAGTACTCCATTGCCTTATTGTTATTTGCCTTTATATCACTTGCAATGAAAAGGCCAGAATTTCTAAGTGTGTATCTTCCTAGCACCTCTCTCAGGATTCATTCAGTTTTTGTGTCATCTTCTCTTCCAAATCACAGAATCTCAGGCAGGCTGCTTCTGTCAAACTCTTGTTTTAGGATGAGTTTACTGTTTTGTTGCTTCCTGCTGGACCTTGTCAACTGCAAATTATTTCTGTTCCAGGTAGATATGTGACAACTTCCTATCTGTTCTGGGGCTGTAATGTAATTCATTAAAAAGTGCATTACTAGCTTTTCTATGTATTATAATTTAATTCATCGGCAGACAGTGATTTTCAGCAGGACTGTCAGTGTTAATTTAAGGAACCCACCTGTTTCTATTACCTGTGAAATATTTTGATCAGAACTGACTGGAAAATTCTTAACACAATTTCTCAGTTGAAACAGATCCTTGCACTACAGCTGAAACACTTAAAACATTTCACAAATCATTTTTGTTTTGGTATGCAGGGAGATTTCCATCAGAATTAACATTTTCAAGACAGGTAAATCTGCAGTTTGAATTTTAGCACCGTACATTTTTTTTGGTCACAATTCTCTTTTGCCAACATATTTTTGTTTCAATGCAGGACAGAAACTCCAGAATCAGTCTCCTGATTCAGTATTGTTACCCCTTAGTGCTAATTTTGGTCAGCTCCTTCCCCTCCAAGAACATTTAGTATTTCATGCTTTTCAACTCTGATTAAGATTTGTATTGCTCTGCTGTTTGCAAGCAGCATGTTAACATGAACATGAGCAGAAGATCTCAACCTTGACTTTCATGCCTTTCATGTCTTTCTAAAAATGACATGAAAATTAACAGCAGATGTTTGTCCCTCTCTGGCTTTCAAAATTTACATCCCAAATTTGTACTGCTGCTTAATGACTTAAGATAATAAATCATGTAATACCAGTCAGTGGAAGCAAATTCTGTAAGTAGCTTTGTGACATTTCTGCTCACAGGATATAGTATCTATTCTATTTCTGTATCAAAAGAACAGAAATATCTGCAATATCTGAATGCTATATATATATGCCATTCTGTACCCTCTTGATCTGGATACAGGAGGTTTTTCTTTTTGTCATTTCCCACGTTACCTATATTTCAAAATCAACCTCTTTTGTTTTTGCAGTGCCTGGGCATTGCTTACCCCACTGCTGCAACCACATCCTTTTCAGTGTTCCACGAATATTCACTTTTCTCCAAATTACAGAGAAGAAAGTATTCTCCTAACCAGCATTCCTCATGGTTAGGTTCAAATAATCTTTAAATCTTTTTGGATTTCCTTTCCCCTCCCTGTCTGGATTCCTGCTAGATCCCGTTCACCATTTCTTGCAGTGTAATGCCTGAGGTCCAGGTATCCTGGCTCCCACAGATGTCAGTGGGATTTTCAGCACTGCAAAAGAAAGACCTTTTCCCGTGTTTATTTGGAAATTCCTCTTCATCCAAGCTGATGCGACTGACTGTGTTTTCAGCCTTGTCAACCCCACACTGCTCCTACTATCCTCTTGAGCACAATAACACTACTGAAAAAAATATCAGGAAATAACAAGTATTCTATTAAACTGTGCCATTAATTTGCACTACTTTTCACTTCTGCCCTTTTCAAGTTAGGTCACACTGCTGTCCTGACACAATTCATAGTGTTAGTATAACTTCTTCCTGGTACTTGGGCTTCCTATCAATAATACCCTTCAAAAGCGCGAAGAAAAGCTGATTTCTTATCTGAAAAATGAATCTAATTTCACTTTAAAAATCAGATTCATGGTTAAGTCTATTGCTAAAATAAGAATGAAAAAATAATAAAATAATTAGCACTAAAAAAGATCCTAAAGCTCTTTCTGGTTGCAGGAAAAAAATTATATATTTTCCTGATTTTCTGCAATTTCTGATCCAGCCAGAGGCAGAAGTGAAAATGCAAAAAGAACATGGAGTTGACTTTCTCCTTGCAGTTATGATTCCATGTTGAAGAATTATGAAATTCAGAAACTGTTTAGCTTTCGATAAACCTAAGACTCTCTCACTGCTTAGAAGGATAACCTTTGGAGTTTTTCAATAACTCAGATGATTTTCAGGCCACAAGCATTTCTAAAATATTTTCCAAAATGTGGAATGTGCCATATTTTAGCTATTTGAGCTGTATATATATGGCTTGATCAAGTGAAAAAACTTGTTATTAAAATAAAATCAGTTCAAAAATGCTGTCAGGAAGATGAGGAATTGAAAGAATTCTTAAAATACTTGTCATATAGTTGACAAAAATTGTTTTGAAACAGATGCAAGCAAGGTATTTTTTCTATAACTTTGAACTGTGTTAAGCTTCTACCTTCAACGCCTTTAGTGGTCGTTAGGATTTTTCATTAACTTCATTAACAGTCTATCAATCAGTAAGATATCTTCTACTTCTGTTATTGCTTTATGATTATATGTATAGGAACTCCCACAAATTGTCAGTCAATTGTAGAACAGAGAAGAAAACAAAATATGTATCTGTCCCCAGTTAAAAATGTGTGGCAGAAATAGAATAGGATGTGATGGGCCTAACAAAGCAAGAAACAGCATTTGAATATATTATCTATTCTTCTAAGAGTGGTAGTTTGGCTTGGAATAATGCTTTTCAAGCTCTGGAAATACCCATATTACTAATCAGAGACATTAATTCAGCTGTGCAATTAAGGATCTCTGTCCTCTTTTTGTACTATGTGTATTTTAGACATGGGGTCCTTAAACTAGAAGTTTGGCTTTTTGGGTGGATTTTCTAGAAAATATTGTTAAATACTGCATTTTAGAGGCCAGTACATGCTTTTAGTTTTGGCAAAAAAAAAAATTCTTATTGTTTAATTTTCATTTTGTTTTGTTTTGTTTTTCCTTGTTGTTGCTAAATGCATTGGGTTTCAGTGATGTGTACAGGGAGTTGTGAATGGGGAAGCTAAACCAACAGATCCATGGAGCAGTTAAAAGAATGTGCTGGCTAAAGAGCAAAGGGGATCTGCCAATTATTTAGGAGAATAAAAACTTTCCTCTGATGACAGACTTTTTTGTCTGTACAATTGCATGTACAATGTCCCCATGGTTCTGATTGCAGCAGGCATTCAATTTTCACTTATGACATTACTCCTGTCTGGTTTAGACCAAACTAAACGGTAAAAAGGGGGTCTTTTGAAGGCACATTTGACAGTATAATAGGAGACCTATGCCTTCTGGGGAAAAAATTGTTTTCTGCTCATACAGAAATATACTACTATACTTTTACTATAATTCTGTAAAGTGTAAACAGAATGTAACTGTTTAAATTAAATTTCAGTCAGAAAGTTCTAATTCTGAATCTGTCCTCTGGTCTGAGTACTTTCCCTTGTCCATTATATACAACGTACTCAGCTACTAAGGTAAATCTTTCACATTGCTTTATGAAGAAATCCCCATTAAGTGTTTATCAAAGCATTGTATCAGTATAACAAATGGTCAGATTATAAATAGCATTGCTCCATTGAAATAATGAAGTAATGTAAATTAGCAATACCTGACAACCAAAAATGAGTGAAACACTGTAAATGAAGTCAGCTCAGGGTATGTCTGATCCTTGGAATGATTTTGCCTTTGATTAAATAGTATTATACCTGTGCTCACAATTTGTCTTCATTCTGGAAAGTTATGAATTTTACTAGGCTCATTTATGTAGTTTATTTAAAACTGTAGATGCACAAAAGTGCTAGGTTTTGCTTATGGAACCAAGGATAAAATTTCTGGTAGGTGACTGGTGAGTTGCCTAACTTCATAGATTTCACCTAAATTTTTGCTCTGGATTTGAATCCATGAACTCACAAAAGTGAGGAATGAATGATTTTGAGTAAAACTCCAAAAGTAACTTGATCAGCTCAGGTTTCCTTCAAATGAAAAATTCTAATGATATTTTCTTAAATGTAGCTAAAGTTTAGATTGGCAAAAAAAAAAAAAAAAAAAAAAAAGAGCTATTCTTGGTAAGAATATATAGTTTTCTATTTCCTTTTTCTCCTTTTATATAAATCCCTCATTGCTCCAAATTTGAACTTCATTAAAACCAGACAATTTTAGTTCCTTAAAAATGTTTACTTAACATTATTTCCAAATAATATAGTACATTAGTAGGGTTATGTTGTCTACTTGTCTTTTTACATTCTCAGGTATCTTTTGACTTTGATGTTTCTTTTGTTTTGGCTTGGTGTTTGTTTTTGTTAGTTCATTTGTAATATTTTTTTAGTCCTCTGGAGGGAAATTATTTTACTTGTCAACATTATATCATGCAATATCATGACAGTGTTGACATTACAGTTTTAAGACTATCAAATGATGGGTTTGGAAAACAGTCTCTTTTTTTTTCTTTACTTTTATATTTTTCATTACAGAGGAGCAATTCAACCTCATCAGGTGTCTGACTATTTCTCAAAGATCTAACTCCTAAAATCTCTCTTGAAAGAATCTCAACATTTGCACAAAATTAGTATGTGCATACTCTTCATGGTGTGGAGAAAAAAATAAATCTAAAAGATTGAAGCTAAAACTTTCCTTCAAATTCAGAAATACTTTGAAACATTTATCTGTAGGTTATGCTACTAGCTAAATACTGAAGGCACGAGTTTCATTTTGCTCCACTTTTCATTGCAAAAGAAACAACAAGTGCAAGTGTCCGACTGGCACAGTAGGGATCATCCAGAGCACAGAGCCACATGAAACAATAGCTAGAATAAGTGGGACTCTACTTTTTCATTAAAGTGCCGAAGCTTCCAGTGCAGTCTACAGTAACACTTGTTGCATGTCCAGCTCAGGACAGTGCCAGGTTCCATCTTTCCTGGTGCAGAGAAAGAGTCAGCCTCGCCCAGGTGTACCAGCAGAAACTGTATCTTGAAAACTTCATTTCTGTGCTTCCCACCAATGCCCTGGGCTTTAGATTGTACAATGCTAGGCCATTTGTGCCAAGGACATGTTCACACTTATTTCTGAGGATAGTGAAAGCACTGAGCTTCCTATGCTAATGTTTTGTTTTGTTTTGTTTGGTTATATTCTGTCTAGGCTTTTATAAGCACTTCTACAACCACTGCAAGCAGAGTATAAGGCAAAGGGAAATATCATACAGGTGTTGCTGCATCTTGCCATATTAGCCTTCATTTTAGCAAATTCTTCAAGAATGTTTGAGATGTCTAAATCTGTGTTGTGTAGCTGTCCTCAGTGAACTGCTGGGTGACTCTACAATATTTTTGTCTCCCTCTATATGCAGCTTGTTTCCTTATTTCACCATAGTACTATCACTGATTCCATATAGTGCCCTAATCCATTGCAAACATCAGTTAGAATATGTCAGATCCTGTGGGATTCTGCAGAGTGCCTTATGTAAGTATTAGATGGCATTACACTGTTGTTATAATTTTTTTTTTTTATTTTAGATACTGATTCCTTATGGTGTTTCTGCTCCAATGTACCAAAACCCTTTTGTTATTACAAAGACAGCAAAAGAGTTTCTTAGTGAATCACTGGAGTATATCACCTTTGGAGATGAGATTTTTGGATGTTTCACCCGTGAAATTTTGATTGAATTTGGGTGTGTGTAAATGTCTTCCAAAGACTCCAGCCAAGTCTGTCTGGGCTCAGCCTGCTCTTTTCACTTTTTTGTAGACCTTGGATATTAAATGAGAAAGAGACAATCGGTTGTTGGAGCTAATATGGCACCAGTAAAATATGAAGAGAGGAATACATAAGTAAAACGTAGTGGTTACAGCACAGTATGGTTTTCTCTGCTCATGAGCCTTGAGTGAGCTTAGTTTCATGTCTGGTTAGTCTTTGTCCTCCCTCCAGCTGCCTGTTTTCATGACCTTGCTAAGGAATTTTCCAAGACCTCTACTCCTTCAGAAAAATTGGCCAGCAATTTCAAAAGTTTTTAGTGGGGGAGAGGAAGGACATAAAACCTGAATGTACTATCACAAAGACATCATTTCCTTGGATACCATGCTAACAAAATAGAGTAAATATTTATACACAGCAGCTGTTAATGATGAGCATTAAATGAAATTGTAAGAAAGGCGACAGATTTGCTGAAAGCACAGGAATTAACATTTTCCTCCAAGAGAAACGTGGTTACTTAAAGCCTGAAGTAAAAGCTTTTGTGGGCCTCATATAGGCTCTAAGAAATTTATATTACCATTTTGACATAATCTTAAAGTTCACCAATAATTATACTTATTAATAAAATTATAATTTGCTTTATTTCCATCTTGTTCACAGTGTATTTTCATGCTTTCAGTGAGTGTTTTGTGTCTTTGGTTTCTTTGGAAATTTGCAAGAAGATAAAAAGAAATCTCAGAATGTAAAGTACACACTGGGCTTTAGGAAGCCTGCAATGATAAAAAAAATTCTTTCTTTCCAGAGCCTGTGAGCAGCTCTGCAATATCCAATATGGCATGTAAGAGGCAGCAACAGGGAAAAGGATGCACAGTAATTCTACACTGCTGAATTAATCCAGAGGACAAGTGTTTTGACTGGATGGCTGTCAAATCAAACTGAGTGCTATTAAAAGTTATTTCAAGGACAATGCAATCACCAGGCATAGTCATTGTGGGATTATAAAAGGAAAGTCCTGCCTAATTAATTTGATACCCATCTAGAATAGGGTTACTTGCCTAGTGGATGAAAGGAATGTGGTGGGTAAGGCTTTTCTTGAATTTAGTAATATTTAGTATGATTTTGGTAAGATTTTTGATGCTGTCTCTCAAAGTGTTCTTCTGGACAAGCTGTTTTGATGATCAGGTTCACAGTGGATGGAAAACCAGCTGAATGTCAGAACTTCAGGGGTTTTAGTTTGTGGGGCTACATCTGCCCCGTGAGCAATCACCAGTGGTATTCCTCAGGAATTCACTGTAGGACCAGTTCTGGTCAACAACTTTATCCATGATCTGGATGCAGGACTTGAAAGCACCATTAGCAAGTGTGCCAATCATACCAAACTGAGAGGTGCTGCTGACTCTCTCAAGGCACAAGAGCCTTGCAGAGGGATCTGAAATAGATTGGAGCATTGGGTAATTATCAGTGGCATGAAATTAAACAAGAACAAATCCAGATTCTGCCCCTGGCATGCAGTAAGGCTGGGCACGAGTATAAGCTGGGAGAGGAGTGTGTGTGGAGCAGCCTGCCAAAGGGCTCTGGGGGTGCTGGTGGGCAGCAGCTCAGGGTGAGCCAGCAGTGTGTGCCCGGGCAGCCAGGAGGGCAAACCCCATCCCGGGGGGCAGCAGACACAGCATCACCAGCTGGGATTGGGATCATCCTGCTGGATTCAGCCCTGCTGCCCTCACCCTGAGTCCTGTGTGCAGGGCTGGGCCCCACGCTCTGAGAAGGGTGGGAAGGAGGTCCTGGAATGGTCCGGAGGAGGACAGCAGAGCTGGTGGAAGGCTGGAAGGCACATGCTGTGAGGAGGGGCTGCGGGCTCTGGGTCTGTCTGGGCTGGAGAGAAGGAGGCTCAGGGGTGACCTCATTGCTCTGTACAGCTCCCTGGGCAGGGGACATGGAGAGGGAGGCACTGATCTCTCTGCTCTGGACATCAGGAAGCACCTTCCTATTGAGAGAATGGTGAAACACTGTCACAGTCTTCCCAGAAATGTGGTGGATGTTCTGTGCCTGTCAATGCACCTGGACAGTGCCATTCACATTGGGCTTTAACTGCTAGTCGGCCCTGAAGTGGTCAGGCAGCTAAACTACACAATCTCTTTAAGTCCTTTCCAACTATTTTATCCTGGGCTAGGTTTGTTTCTGCTATTTAATCAGATATATTTCTGCTAATTAAAAATCTGTAACTTTCAAATGTCTTTCAATTTTGCATGTTTATTTAACTTCTGCATTTCAAAAAGTATTTGTAAAACACTTGTATGAAGATAGCAAGGACTCTATTAATAAATGAGATTTTTTGCCAAATGTGAGGGACAGTCTCTGTAATCTTTGCCATGTAGATGGAAGAGAAATCACAAAATGTATCCTGCTGGGTCCAGAAATTCCTGTCTGCTGCATTGAAGTTAATGACATCTATGGACAACACATCATAGACATATATTATAGCACCATTTAGGTCCCAGCTTTCTGCAAATCTCCTAAATTTGTTGTTATAAATCTCAAAAACAACCAAAAACAACTCAGGACTGAGCTGAGATATCTGAACTGAAATAATGAAAATTGCAATACACAAAATGATATGTATCTTTCCTGCAGTATAATCAGATTTAGCCCAGAGCTGCAAACAGTTGTAAAAAAATCACTTCACTCACATGGGCTCCTATCAGTTGGTTCTGCCACTGAATTCAGTGAGTGCTGATACACTTATGTTCTTTCATGTCAGAATTGGAAATAAAACTATTACTTGAATATTATCACCCGATGTAGAAAACATCTGGAAATGAGACATCTATGCTGGACATTTCAGCATTGCTGGTTTGAAAAGCAAGGAATAGAAACTCTTTGTTCATCACTCCATAAAGACTATGTTCTCAAGTGATTAAACTGTATTCTTTGAAGTGTTATATTTGTGCAGCTGTGCAGCAAATAAGTACAGAATACAAGATATGTTACATATTGCATGTACACCAAAAGCTGTTGAAGTTCCTGGGGGAAGTGTGCATTGAATAGGAGGCCCAAGTGTGGAATGTAGGGTTTGTGTTTGTAGAAGTGCCTATTTCTGTACGTATGTATGTGTCCAGTCAATGCATCCTCAGGTACTGCATGGATGCAGTGCGTGTGTCTTTCCCAGTTCATCCACTCTGAGCACATCCAGAGGCCCTGTCCCCAGGCAGCTCTCTGCAGGTTTGATTTGCATGCATTGGTAGGTCCTGCAGGGTGAAACAACTCCTAAGGAGCGGGGACTGCTCCTGCTCTGACTGAGGCAGTGGCGGTCACTCCGGGATTCAGTCACAGCAGCAACAAACCTGAGCACTCCCATGCCTGCAGCTCGTCATGATCCCAACAGTATAGCTACAAATCCCTTTATTTTCCCTCTGACTTTCACACCATTTACCCAACTCCTGTTAAAGAATACACTTTCACCCTTCCTACAATGACAATGTTTTGTTGCTGGATACAAATGTTTATCCGACATACAGGGACCCTGGTAACACAGAGGTACCATTGGTACAGGCATGGGTTAGTGAGTAAGAGACTTGGTTTCCAAGGTTTGCAAGTCCTGTCATCCGTGACAAATGACAATTCCATGTTTCTTGTCTCACACCAGTTTATGGTTGTGCATTCTGTGTGAGTCTTGCAGGCGGTTGAATAGAGAGCCGAGCAACCAGCTCAGTGTTGATTTGTTTCTCTTGATGAACATAAGGATACTGTTACTTGCTGCTCCTGCATGGTCAGTCTGTGGAGCATCCTTGTTTGACCTTCCAGCTCAGGCAGATGCTGTGATTCATGGGGTGTCCTGAGCAGGGCCAGGAGTTGGACTGGATAATCCTCATCAGTTCTGTCCAACTCAGCATACTCGAGGATTCTATTATTTTGTTTTTCTATTTGCACAATATTAGGCCGGATCCTGCTGACTTCCAATCTTCTAATGACAAAGTAGAAATACTTTCTCTAATGATAAATTACCTAAGTCTGCAAAAAGAGGTTTCTCTTCCTTTGACGTCTCAGAGAGGTTAATGAGTGGATCAGACACCAATGTGTAAGCTTGGAGGAGAAGCAATCATACCTTCCTCTTCATTTTGTACACCACGTATTCTCTCTGAGCACTGAACAAACAACACAAAAGTTATAGTATCTGCTCTTGCTCTGAGTTACATTATCTGCCCTTGCTCTGGGGCGTGGTTCATGGGGAAATGGAAACAGAAGGGAAAAATGGCAATTCTTCCCAGTACTCCCCACCTATGGAGAAGGTGAAGGAGCAGACCAGCAAGTCAGGCCTCCTGCTTCTCCCACAGAACCCATAGCATGGAATTTCCTCTTTTGTGATAAAACATTGGTAGTAACCACAAAATTGCACGCTGGAGCAGTGGCTTGTCACGGAAGGATTCAGTATTATCCCTGTTTATGGAGTGGAAAGAAGTATGGAGAGTTGAAGCCCCTGCCCAAGCCACCTGGAGGAAGGAGGATCCCCTCAAGACAAACACTGTTCACCTCTCCTTGGCTTCATCCTCCAAGGAGCCTTTGACTTCTAAGGAGATTCACAGCTCAGAAAGTCAAATGCCTCAAAATTAGGAGAAAAAAACAATGGCTATCCATGTAGAGCCAAACTCTGCTGGGCTTATGTGCTTATATCCTGACCCCACCAAACCTGGGAGTTTGGTGAAAAGTTGCCATCCATGCCTTAATGGGGGGTTATGCCTCCTTTTCCCAGGGTCCCTGGAACAGGGAATTACAGAATTGTTTACATTGGGAAAAAACTTCAAAGATCATCTACTCCAAAACCTCTGCCACGGGCAGAGGCACCTTCAGGAAACTCAGCCTGTTTTT
Organism: Melospiza melodia melodia; assembly: GCF_035770615.1. Lineage (NCBI taxonomy): Eukaryota > Metazoa > Chordata > Aves > Passeriformes > Passerellidae > Melospiza > Melospiza melodia. Next base: position 56,496,148 of record NC_086226.1, on the reverse strand, counting down.
CTGAGCAGTGACAGAATAGAAAAGAGATAGAAGAGCACTGGACCTGTGGAAAAAAGAAATTGGGTCAGAAATACAGTGTAGTGCACAAAGCAAAATATTTCAAGGCCCTCTCCTTTCTTCACACATTCACACTGGTTACATTCCCCAACTTTTCCCTGGGAGCATGCATGTGCATAGTCACATATGTGTGATGCCATAGTGTTGGTGGCCTGAGTTACCTTGAAGTTGGTCTTCAATAAGGGCCACAAAAAAATAAAAAAAAAATTGGAGAAAGTCAGACCTTTTTGTCCTTGAGGCTCCTTTCAGGTATAAAAGTGCAAATGTTCATTCGGGGTTTTGAATACATAGTGTGCAGGCCAATATAGAGTTGAGTGAGGGTTTTGCTGATTTGTTAGGTTTTTTGTTTAGTTGGTTTTTTGGTCTTCTGGGGCTGTAGGGGTTTTGTTTGTTTGTTTTGTTTTTTTGTTTTGGTTTTGTGTTTTGGTTTTTGGTGTTTTTTGTTTGTGGTTTTGTTCTTTCAGTTTTGGTTCGGTTTGGGGGTTTTGAGGTTTTTTTTTAATTTTTTCAGTTTGGCTTGGTTTGGTTTTCTTGTTGTTTTGTTGGGTTTTTTGTTTTTTTGTTTTTTACTTTTGACTACTTTTCTGTTGGTTTCATTGTGTTTATTTCCCCCAAAATACCTCTTTTTGGAGTAAAGATAAAACAATTTACAGCTGTGGGATGCAAACTTCAAATCTTTGACTCACATAGATTTTAGTTATTACATTAGTCACATGCTCAGGCAAAGCATAAAATCACTCCAGGAAAAAAATCTCTCCAGTTAGCTCAAGACGACTAGATTAAGGAAAAGAGGAACTATGCAGTGCAGGATTGCTTTTAAAAATATGTTGTATTCAATCAGGGAATTACATCAGCACTTGAGTCAAAGCCGTACTTTCATGAAGATTGGAGCTTCAAGTTTGTCTAGACAAGTAATTTACAGCAAGGGGAAAAATCTAAACCATTGAATCCTAATGTTGTAAACAGTCTGTTATCAAGACTGGTAATACAGACAGAGCTCTGCTTTTCTCAAGGACCACCCACAAGAGAAAGAATTTGATATGGCAACTTGCCTGAAAAATTTATTTATGATACCCCAGTATGTGGTAGCTGCATGAAAGAGCTGTACGAGTGGGGAGTGCTTTGCTGAGGGAGCAGCTGATGGGATTGGCCTTGACAGTGACTGCAGCATGCACTTCAGAAATGCCAGTCCTCCTAAAACACAGAATAAAGACAGGGAGTCTTCAAAGAGCCACTTGACTATTCTGCTCTGTCCTTTGGTCTTTCCGGCATTATGGCATTTCAAGAATCCCAAATTAATCATAACATGTGTAAAGGGACAGTTGTCTTTCCTCCAGCCCCCTTTCCTTTTAAAGAGCCTTCTTGATTAAGAGCCTACTTGCAGACCTTCTGCATGGTCTTTGAGCCACAGTAGCACATATCCTGGTGCATATGGGTTTCTGAAGGTGAGGGCAGAGCTCAGCATTACAACCCAGAGTTTTCCAAAGTGAGACACACCATCAGTCACTGTCGGCGGCTGCAGCAGGAGCATGGCAGACATCTGGTATAAACTGCCCCTTGACAGCCCCTAGCATCTCCTGAGACCACTGTAGGACAATGAGAGCTTTCTAAATCCCCTTTTCAGTCTTAGATATTAGAGCTGGATACCAGCATCCACACTCACACATTTTAGAACAGTCTGTGTGATCTACATTGAAATTGCTGTCCAGCTTACTGAGAGAATTGAGAGAGAGATAGCAAAATACACTTCTAACTGAAGTCCCCTACATTGATTTTGGTGTATTTTAACATTTCAGAAATTATTAGAATCAAGAGTGACTGAAATGTTACATAAAGCATATTTTGAACTAAAGCTATCTAAACTTTTCCAATGTTTCAAATCTAGCTGAATCTGGGCATTTGTCATGAAAAACTGAGGCAGACACACCGAAAAGGAGACGACCTGTAAAACAGTTCTCTCCTCTCCACAATGTTTTGGGGTTTTGATTTTAGTGGGTTTGGCTGGGTTTGGGTTTTTTTTGCTTTGGTTTGGGTTTTTTTCCACTTTGTTTTGGCTTTGAGTGTTTTTTAAGGGGTTGACTGGTTGTGAGTTTTTGCTGTTGTTGTTGCTGCCAAAAAGAAAGGTACATGAAAAAACAAAAGGGTGATTAGCGTTCCTGGCTACTTGTTTGGTGAAGAAATACACAAAAAAGGAAGCTGGCCCAAGAGGGTTATTACATTCTTCTCTTCCCTTCTCTTTCCTCTACTGCTCTACAAAGTTCCAAGTTGAATGGTTCAGGAGTGAGTGGGGAGCAAGGTCAAACACATCTTTACACAATGAAATCACATCTTGATAGCTTTGCTAGCTCAAGGGGAGAGTATAAAATCTACTGGAGGATGACCTGTTGCATTTTGCAATGCCCTGAATTATCCAGGCAGCTAGGATTGTTACTCCCTAGGAACAAATTTAAAATATTTAGGGTATTCCCAAGGAACTTTTTGGAAAATCTGTGTGGCAAAACAATTGTTGCTACCGTTCAAAATGCTAAAGGCCTGAGGCCTGTTTCAATACAACAAGAGACTTTGTTGAAACTGTGACCTGGGAGGTGATGTCCTCCCGCCAGCAGGCTTTGCTATGTTGTGAGCACAGTGTGAGTCTGTGCTGGTGAAATACCTTCACTGAACAGGTCCATGAAAATTATATTGAGATCAAAGTTCTTTTCACCGTCTTCAAATAGACATTCAACTAAAATTTGCTGTAGAAGTAAATAGTGGGAAGAAACAATGACAAAAATGTGTTTGTGCAGAAATATTTGGAAAAGGAAAGGAAGAAGTCAAAAGCAGCTATTTTGACGTAGATTAAAGCCTATTTTGGGTGCAGGAGAGAGGAGGTTGTGTCTGGCCCCAGTGCCTGACCTGGATCAATAGAAGGGGAGTGATCTAGGCTGAGGACTGATGCAGGTACAGGGCTCAGTAGGGAGTCTGTGATTATTAAGACCTCTGGATCAAAGTGTCTCTCCATGAAGATATGAACATTTGTCCCACATCAAAGACACTAAGATGTGAAGCCACCTTTTTGGAAGACTTATTGCAGACATAGGGAGGCTGGTTAGTATTACTGCTGTTTAATGGCTTAGAATATGATAATACTGTGAGTATTGGGAAACGCAGTTCTTTCCCTACAGATTGGACAGCCTAAATGGCTTCTGGAAGAAAATAGATGCAGCCTATATAAGGATTATAGCTGCTTCCTGTCCAGGGTAGGCTAACTTCTACAAGTGTGCTTCAGAAAGTACTGATCTGTCAGCACAGAAAGTAAGCAGGAGAAAGGCTTCCAGTGACCTCAGTGGGCTTCGGCTCAATCCCTATTGAGAAAGAATGAACCTGCAGAAAGCAAGACATCTTCTGCTGAAAGCAGATATTGTGTTTCAAGGAAAACTATAGTATTGTAATCTGTCTACATTCAGTTCTAACAGGTTTTTTACACAGCACGAATGAATCTCTTGCAGGGAAGTGACCCAACTGAGTTAATCAGACCAACTGACAATTCTTACTGAATATTGAAGTGCTATTATTGAAACTATGAGAGCAAAATACCAGATTTTAAACGCTTATGTAGGATGGGCGAGCCAGTGCCTGGGAATGAGGTGTAGCAAGGCCTCACTCCTGGAACAGGCATAGCAAGGACGTGCTCTGCAGGGAAGCGAGCAGGTTTGTGCTGCTGACATGAGGAACCATCCATCTTATGCCATACTGGAAAACAGCAGCACTGCCTGGCACCTGAAACTGTCTGCTGGGAAGCAGCAACCCAAGAGTTGGCCTCACCCCTGAGACATGCTGCAAGAGCGTGCAACCAAAACACAGTCAGCAGTGCAACCCCAGCTTGTGCGTGGGGAACAGCAATGGTGCCTCGCCAGGAGCACTCCAAATTGCATGAAAAGCAGAACAACTCAGGGCTGAGAGAACAAATTAGACCTGTAGGTTTTATGCACACTGCTGTTTAAATAAAGTTCTCAAGTTCGAGGCAGCCATGCAGCTATCTGGGCAGGTGCCTCTGGGGGGCACTATGACCACAAAATGAAACCCTGGAAAATTTGGCTGCTGTTTTATTCCCCTGGTTTTTTTTTCGTCTAATGGCATTGCATTCATTCGTACACTCGTACACTCATTCAGCTGCTCTCTCCAAGATATATACTGAGGGTTTTTTGTTTGCATGGGTCTTTTTTAGGAGAAATGAAAGAAAAATTAAATGCTGATTTCGAGGGAGTTTTTCTTGAGACAGAGCACAGTGAAACCCAGATAAAGGCATCAGTGATCTCTGTTCTGCCTCAGCCATACACAGACCACAGCATGTTTCAGCTCCACTCTTAGGTCTGACTATCCAGCAGAAAGTCCTGCCTTCTGTACACCTCTCAACAGCATGCCATCCACATTAATAACTTCCGAAACACCTGACTAGGCATGCTCGCACCAAAAGCCCACTGATGTCAGCACAGAATTGAAGAAGGATCAACACTACAGGAGATCAGCCCATGGGGCACACCTGGTTCTGGTTTATGTCTGCTCTGCTTGCAAAGTTTGGTCTAAATCCCCTGTGTTGTTCCGTTCCTACCCACAGGCTAACATATGGCTGGGAGTCAGATCATCTGACTGCTTTATGGGCTCTTATCTTTCACTGTGCTGCACACAAGAAGAAATACTTCTGGATCTTGCTCTGGTAGAGCAAACAATTATATAAGTGACATTAGGTAAATAAAACATCTTTTTGCCTTTGAAGAACACAAAAGAGTGTTATATATCTTGCTGATCAAAGGTTTTATATTGCCCTTTTTGTTACACACACTGATTGTTGTATTTGTCTAATGTTTACAGCATGTACAGCTGCTTTAATCTGTCACTCAGATTTCATAGTTTGTCTGCCTTTGGTTTTATCTCAGCTTTGAACAATAAGGCTTAGTGAGAAAGTATAACTGGATATTTATGCCCCCTTTTTATTCCAGCTTAGGTTTTCACCTGCATCTTCTTTCTAATCCATTCCACCCCCTACTTTCCAGCCTGTGCTGAGCAGCACTGATGATTTAAGATTATAGTAAACAGGATGGAAATATTTCAGATATCATCGGAATGGTATTCTCCCTCACACACAGTGACAGAGGAACTTGAGTGTGCATGCAAGAGTGGGAGAAAAAAAAAGAAGGCTGTAAAAGGAACTGAATTTAGGCATTGGCAGCCAGACAGTGGTGTTTTCTGGCAGACTGGCAGCTGCAAGTTGCCTGGAGGCTTTTTGGGCATGGTCAGGAACCACAGAGGCCGTGGAGCCAGTTTCATGACATCCTCAAGAGCACAGCCAGACAGTCACACACAGACTTCACAGAACCATTTTAAAGCATTCTTAAATCTAAATCACCTTGAATTGTAGAGTCCAGAGCTGACTTTCTAAAAATGTAAATGAAGTTCTGAGCCTATGTGAAAGTTGTGAGACAAGTATAACTTGTAACTTCAGCTTTTTCAATTCATCTGAATGCATATCTGTTTTAAACAAATAAGTATTGATTCCCTGATATTTTAGAGTGGAGAACCCAACTCAGCTTAAACAAATAAAGGAGCTCATCTCAGTGGGCTCCTCCAGGGCTTGCTGCAGCTTGGCCTGTGTCGGATTCTTTCACTGATCTCTGGTACCTAGACAGGTCAGGCAGTGAATTTGTTTCTTGACTTCTTTAATTTGTTTTCTTCCTTAGATGGGACCAATACCTGTGAAAACTAAAGCCTCTTTAAGATGAAAATTAATGAAACCAGTTTTGCTAACAAGAGTTGAATACTTTGTGACTTTAATCAAGGGCCATTCTTTACCTTGTTTGTCTCTACTGTATTTTACAGAGGCAGAATATCTGGGTCACCTGGAGAGAAAACCTTTTGATGAATAAAGATGTGCATGCTAGGAAGTGGAGAAGAAAGAAACCTAGAGAGGAGCTGTCTAGGGAAAGGGATGTGAGATTTACAGGAGAAGTGTCCCTGGTGGCAAAAGAAGCTTGGAGAAATGTCTGCAAGGTGTGGGTTCTGGACATAGCCTCCAGTGAGACAACCAAAGGAGGACAGCTGCAGACTGAAAGACTAGGAATATGTCACAGCTGAGGTACTAGAACAAAGACCAAGGAGAGCAAAAGATGTCCATGAAGATGGAAATCAGCTTGTGAGGCAAATGTCTAATTCCCAAAGCCAAGTGGAAAGAGTTTCTGTAGAGGGGAAATTGAGAAAGCAGCAACAGGTAAGTAATTTCATTTTGCTTTCAGTGCTATAAAAGCAGTGAAAATCTTTAAACCTTTCCAATATGACTGATTCTGCCTGTCCCATTGCTTCTCCACAAGTCTGCAGGCTTGTGGAGTCGTTCTAGCAGCTCACTCTTATTCCTAAGGGTCCTAAAACTCCTTGCTGCTACCTGGCTTGAAATGTGTGCCCATCAGGGGGCAAAACCAACACCAATTCCATTTTTCTCCCTCCTTCTCTATAATTTTGGACTGTGAAGTGAATATGAGTTCAGTCACCTAATGGGAATGAGCTGAGGGTCGTGTGGCCCCTGCTGCACCTGAATTTTAAATTTATTTATTTCAGTTTATCTTCTGAGGCTATTTTCCTGCAAGATAATGTAGTACAGCACACAGCCCACAGTTTTAATTAAAGCCTGAGAATGTTTTTTAAGGAAGTTCTACAGACTGCAAAAAGACCAAACGCTTCTGAGGATGTTGTATGTATATCACACTTAACCACATGCACCCAATGTGAGTTGCTCAGAATGGATAAGCAAAGCACACTCTGCCCTTTTCTTCAGTGCAGGAATAATTTTGAAAACAAGAATGTTTAAGGATTAATTCCCTACCAAAAGAAAAACCAAACCAGCAGAAGCTCTCGGTGTCTGAGACAAATGCTTGCAGAACATTGTCTAACCATCTACACATGCTGATTTTATAGACCCAGGCTTTAAAAGGCAGCTTTCTTCTCCCAGAGCTCCACCCACATCATAAATCAATAAATAGATCAATAAATAAAGTAACAAAATATCTCTGCTGCTGGTGCACAGTAGATGCCAGTTTCTCTTCCTGTTCTGTTTGGCTTCCAATGGATCGTGTTCCAATGAATGGCACAGAGTGGGTGGCCCATACATTGATAATCACCTTAATTTTCAGAGTTGCCTCCATTACTGAACTGTGTCACTGATCCCGTCTGGATTACAGAAACCAATTTTACTGATGAAATCACAGAGAATTTCAGTAAAAGTTGAATAATATTCTTTCAATATTGAATAACTGTGTGGGTCTGGCTGTGCTTGCAACATAGGCATATGGCAAGCACATGAACAACATGCTGTACTCTGAACCTATTGTTTTAGTTTGTTTCTAGCAGTTTCAGTCCAGAAAAATCCATTGCTAGTAAATTACTTGTGATGGTTTGTTAGGAGAAAAAGATGTCACAGCAGAAGAATATCCTCTCTCCTTAATGCCCTCCCTTCCCCCTGCCTGTTGAGAGAGTATTGATGTTGCACACAAACAACTTTTTCATTTTCTTTTCCCTAAGTATAAGCAAGTCTGGCAAAAAGAAAGTAAACTTCATGATTTAATAAGAGTAAATCAAGATTTGTCAGGAAAGATAGTCCTTTGTTAGATTGAGTTTCATACTTGGATAAAACAGGAAATCTTACAGACACATATGCCCTCCTCCAGATTCTAATGTAATAAAAAATATTGCCTCTCCTCAAAAACACTGTCCACTTTTATCCTTGTACATTGCATCACAGCTATGTCAACACAACATTCATATCCTTGTGAGCAACAATCACAGATACTTGTTTCTTATTTGAAAATTTCAGATGTTGCTTTTGGAGTTTTTGAGGACACACTCGCAGCCATCTCACCTTCTTTTACATTCTGTAATGGCTTTGGGCATTAGACATTTGCCTCACAAGCTGATTTCCATCTTCATGGACATCTTTTGCTGTCCTAGGTCTTTGTAACAGACTTCACAGTAAAACTGAAAATCAGTGTATTTTTTAAATTTTGTTTTAACTTTTAGATATAATACTTTTATATATTCTCTAATCTAGTTGCAAACTTCTGCTTAATGTCAGCAACAAGTTCTCTTTTCTTAACAGCTGCTTAACAACTCTATAGAGACAGCCTCTGGCTCCCCAGGTGCCATGTAATTCCAGCAGTGGGCATATTCCAAATCCCACTTAAATGTGGAGTAATTTTCTACTTTTTCCACAAGAGAAGGGCCACCCAGCACAGTCTGATACATCTGATATGTTGGAAGTGCTCACAAACACAGCAAGAAAGTAACTATTGCTTTTTCAGTACATTTTCGCACCCTATTTGATGCTGTAGCACATCCAGATAGTGCATCCATGTCTATGCTGGAGATGGCAATTTCCTGCTTTAAAGCTGTTCCTCCACATGCATTTGGCCTTCTCATTTTTCTTCATCAACCATCTCCTCATGAAATCTTAATTTCTGTTGTAGGGTGTTTATTACCTCCCCAGCGAAGCGGTGCGGACGGAGCACAGCCTCTTAAAGGATTTGAGATTCTTCCCTTGATCTGGGCATGGCTGCCTGCCTCTCCCTGGGAACAGCCGCTGTGTGGAGCATCACTCATCCTCTTCCTTACAGGACTGCTCTTTGTCCCTGCTACTCAAAAGCTGTGCTGCTGAACCTGGCCTTGAGCAATGTGAAAGTGTGCCACGTAATCTGATGTGAGGTGACACATCAGGTCAGCTCCTCTGGGGATGAGGTGTTGCCCCCAGTTCCACCAATCATCAGGTTATCTAGCAGCCAGCTACCTGGCCAAAGAAGCACAGCCCGTGTACACAAAAGTGGAATTCAGCTAATTTCACCTCCAGAAGCTACTTTCTATGTTGAATGTGGCAACATAATTCAGGAGGCAAGCAGAGTTCCTCTAGGGGCTGGTAAGCTGCCTTTGCCCTGCTAGGGTGACTTCCCAATGTTCCAGCAGCACCCTGTGGAGCATCCACGTAGGGAAAGCTACACCTAAGCTTGGAGGTAGAGTTACACTGGGATGACCCCAAGCACTCTCAGGGCCATATTAGTCCTTTTCCTCTTCTGGAGGCGCTGGACATTTTAGCGTTCGTGTAAATAAAGTATGTGTGAAACGTGTTGTATCTTTCCACACAGACACACATGCATGACACAAATGCTCTGAGGCTATCGGGTCATTTATAATGCTCTTTGGTTTTTATTACCAAGTAGACACAATATTTTTCATGTACACAACTTGCATATTCACTATTATTTTCAGCTGTTTTAAAGTAATAAATATTCTCATGCACCTGGACATAGTGGTGCTGCAATTCTTATACATTTGCCTCTCTCCCATCACTTATTTTAAAAGTTCAGTATTGGTCTTTTTCTTATATTTCCTATGGTGTTACTCTAAATACATGTATGATCTTAAAAAAAAAAAAAAAAGAAAAAAGAAAAAAGAAAAAAAAAAGCCAATGGAGCTGCCATTTCTCTGCAATCTTGTCGAGACAAGACTCTGCATGGTGCTTCCAAACAGAATAATGGCATTTATCCCAAGGTGTGTTTCTAGCTGTGCTCCCCCTATCCCCAGCAGTCTGTGTGGTGCACTGACATAAATTTGTACTTGTGAGAGTGCACTACCACATAGGGAGCAATAGCTGCCTTTCAAAATGCATCTTTTTTCTTTTGAGAGCTTTTGCTATCAAGTCCAAACACTGGAAAAAATGGGAAGAATAAATCCTCCAATCACACAATTTACAAAGTGTGAAGCTTTAGGATATTAAAATATTATTAAAAGAGTCTTCACTTTGTTGGGTTCACTCACGTCCTCTGCATTGAACTTGACTTGCTCTAGTTAATATGATGTTTCCTTAAGTCAGAGAAAAAACCAAAGGAACAGAGTGAAGCATAAAGGACATATAATCAGGCCAAGACCTCTGGTATCAGGAAAGGACTAAGAACAATCAGTGACACTGGAACACAGATGCACTTATGCCTATAGAAGCATAATAGCTTTGTTCTCAATTCAGATATATTTTGAAGGTATAATAAAATGTTACACTGCAGTTTCTCATGATATGATGTCCTGGGTGGATCCTGACATACATCAGCATTTTAGAAATGACATCTAACATCTAGCAAGAAATGAAACATAATTCTCCAGGTTTACAAGAACGAGTAATAAAGACCATGAGTGATGGTCTGGCAGAAAAGTCCTGGCAAGGAGGATTACAGTGGATTTTAATATGACTTTGGAATGTCATGTAAGGGTAGTTTTGAAGTCTACATATTTTGGAATCTGCTTCTCTCTCCATGTACCCCAGCTTTAGCACGGCTGCATCAGAAAAACTGAATGAGTGGCATTATGCACGTGGTATTGTGCAGATTTAACTGCTGGATTGTCCCCTGGGAGCCAGCCACTGAAGAAAGCCCTGCCACAGATTGTAACCTTTCTTCAGCAGAGGGGTGAGTCACAAGAACACATGCACACGTGTGACAATGTGTTTTTATAGGCCACACCTTCTCCCCTTTTTTGTTCCTGGTGGAAGACCCTTCACCTCTGAACAACTGAGTGCTTTAGGTGGCATGGCAGTCACTAGCTGCTCCTTCCATGCTGCTATTGGAATGACACTCACGTAAAGGGAAACTTCTTGATGGCAAAAGTTGTGGCCAATAGGGAGGGCATTCCTGATAATGTAATTATTAGCCAAAGGAGAAACTCTGGTCACCTCCAGCAGGCTTCTCTAAAATCCATCACAGCATTAACAGTAGAATTGTTGACAATTCTTGCTCCTCCTTCTTGGTGGGTGAAGTTCATTCTTAATGAGGGGCTTCTACTGCTAAACCGAGGCCATGCTTTCTGATTTTTTCAGTAGATGAAAAATGAGAGAGCTCCTAAGAACAGAGCTTAATCTGTGAAGAAATGGGGAACTCAGCATACTCACTTCATAAAGAAACCTCTAAGGAAATTTGGTCTGTTAAATTTCTCTAGTTTAATAGCTGTGAAGTCATAAAATTTAACAGAACAATGGTTTTCCATATAAAGGTCTCTTCAGTCAATAGTTCCTCTCTAAGCTGTTCCAAATCATCTTGGCTCCAATAAGATCAGATGCTCAAACAGCCAGTGCAGGAAACAGTGTGACTTCTATAGGTTTAGCAGCTGTTCAATACGTTCTGTTCTGGTGTACAATTCTGTCACATTTTTCACAGGCTTCTGTTATTGTGTCTATTAGACAGGACACATAAGAGATATTTTTTTAAAGCAGTTTGTGGAGGGAGGCATTGCCTTTTACAGTATTTTTTAATTGAGATGTAAACAGAAGTCCAACTTATTTAACCTGCAAATGGTTTTGTGGTAAATTAGCAATATAAAAGGGGACTATCTGAGCTTCCAGAGTCTGACAGGTGTTTTGCAGTCCCAGGTGGTGATTAATGTCAGTGATATTTATTTATCTCATGAACACTATGACAAATTAAAACACAGCCTATTGAATTTCTTGTGCTTGTTTCACCAGAAAATAAAAACAATATAAATTCTTTTAGTCCCAATTCTGTTCTCCTTATCTACAGGTCAATAAATCAGAAATACAGTGGAGACTGAACACATTTACTCGTCATGTAGCTCAAGTTCGTCAGTTGCCTTGCTTTCTCCAGCTGGAAGGGCATCTGCCCTGGGCTGGGTACCACGGGCTCTTGTCTCTTGCCAAGAGTGCTGTTGGAGGTTCACTGTCATCCTGCTGTGCCTTGCACTCATCACTGCTGCAGTGCTGTGGAAGGACGTGTCCCTGAGAACAAATTTCAGATTTCATTAAAAAACTGCGCCTCCCTAAACTTTACAGGGAGGATCAGTTGCATTTTCAACCACAGACAAACCAGGGAGTTGTAAAACAGTTGTTGGAGGGAATGCATGAGGCATTTTATTTAACCTACAATGCAGAGTTTCATTCAGAGATTTTTCTGTCTTGTAAAATACAGACGGACACATTTCTAAACAGCATGTCACTTCAAAATGTGAAACCAAAATTCTCAATTTTTTATTTAGGATGTCAATTAAAACTTTTGCTTTTCTCTGTAGGATTAAAACAACTCAACGTGTTCAACGTGAATTCCAGCTCACTTTTACAAAGGAAATATTGTCAAAACTAAGTCCAAACTGATAAAGCACAATTACTCTCTCTCTAACTGCATTTATTTCTAGATTATTTAGATTTAATGTTTTTTAGGCTTTGGTAGTATATTATTACAATTAATTTATTGCTTTGATGCAATAATTCCCTGGGGAAAAAAAATCCGGCATCGCTTACAATACTGTGGTCCCCTGTTTGGAGAGTTTTCATATGTGTGATAATTGGTCTGAGAATTACAGTGAAGCCAATGATAGCCAGTGTCTGCCCAAAACTTGCAATCCAGATGTAAAATCAATAGAAGTGGTACATCTCTCAGCAGAAAACTGCCCCCTTCTCTTCTGGCAGATAGTTGGTATGAGTGGATTGTATCTCTAACTTTGAGAGTCTGATTTGATAACGCTGTAAATCCATAATAGAGATAGTCCAAACACAGGATTCTGGTAATGTCAGATGAGTCGGCTTTTGCATAAACAAATTTCAGATTATCCACATGTCAGACACATCCTTCAGTACTGAAACTCAGGGACTACATGAATTTATTTGAAGTCACAAATCTTGGACTGTCCTGGAGCTACTTGGATGACTGGAATGTATCTGCATTCCACAAAGATTCCAGCAGACTTCCCACCACACTAAAATATTCAGAATGGGAGCTGGTGGGTCATAATTACATTCATATATTCGCATGCTTGAGTGACAGTTTGTATATATTATTATCATGTTTCTTCATTTTCTTCTATATATTTTAGGATTAAGGTATTAGGAGTATCCTTACTATGTGGGGGAGCTGTTCATCATTTATGTCTGTACCTACTCTACTGTTTTGAAGTCAAGATTTTCCATGCTAGCTCCAAAACACGTCATGTGGTTTAGGTAATTTGGGCTGATAATAATAATATTTAGGTAAAATATTATCTCACAAACTGAGATGAAACAGAGGTCCACTGTGGACCTGTACCAAAAAACTCTCAGAGAAACTTTGGAGACAAATGCTAGTTCACAAAACATTTTCCATAAAGCTCTGTCTTGGTGTGGGCAGAAGGCAGATGTTTAATGAACTGTAAACAAATTTTGAGTGTCAGAACTATAGAGTCTTTTCCATGGTTGGAAGAAACCTCCAAGATCACCAAGTCCAGCCTTTGAACAAGCACCCATGCCCACTAACTCACACAGGCTTCCTCCCTCTTTCCTCCTGGAGGACAGGTGCTGGTGGAAGATCAGCACTCTTGGCACAACAAAAGCTTGTGCCACTGCTGGCATGAGCTTAGAGGTTTTCTGTTCACTTGGAGCTTGTAAGAAAAAGTGATTCCTGCTGGTCACTTTGAAATGAGCCATAATTTGTTAATTGATACATATGCCCAAAGGTAATTGTTCAGTTTTGGTCATTATGGGACTGTTTCTTCTCCCTTGGGTGCAGTACAGTACAGTAGAAAGGTCTGTTTAAAAACCTGGACTAGCCTCTTCTTCTTCCTTTTTCAGGGACAGTGTGATTCTCCAATTAAAATTACACCAGGGATTGGCTGTGCTACAGTTTATTGACAAAACACTGAAGCACATATTTACGGAAATCCAGGTTCAAGCATAGCCATCGAGCATTCAAGCATGACCATTAAGCATATGACTGTCTGCATGGTGTAATGGCAGGGCAAATGTTTTCAGAGACCCCAAACAATGTAGCAATGTTTATAAATGCTCTTGCCCTTTTATTCAAACTGCATTTAGCAATAACTTGGTGCTTCAGTGGTGCTGTGTGAGACTGTATCCACACACAGCAAACAGCAACAGAGGAAGCACAAACTCAAAATTGTCTATTAGTTGAGGCTGCATCTCTCAATACACAGGGGTGTGTGTAGGGAGGAATGCAGGGTTACCCCTCTTAGGCAGATAGTTTTGCTATGCATATGATCATGCAAACAGTAAATGGTAAATGGTAAATGATTAATGGTAAAACCAGGCGTGAGCTATGAGCTCTAGCACAGGTAACAATCTATGAAATGGTGTTTAGTGACGTGGCCAAGTGAGATTCTGTCTGCTGACAAACCTCAGTTTTACCATAAGAGACCTTGTATGGCTCACAGGGAAAGGAAGGACAATTTTGAACTGTCTTCGGGAAGAGCTAGATGGAGGAAGCGGAATAGTTTTTTGACCAGTTTCATTCAGCCAGAGACTTCTGTGGATGTGATAGGCACCATGTGGTTTCACAAATTATCATTTGCTTATGTGATTTGATGGCCTCATCAGAGTGCAGAAAATCAGCTCTGTCTGTGCCTAGCTCTAGAGATTAACTTTCCTATTTATTTAAATAATTTAATCTAACTTGTTCAGAGTTGTCCTTCTCGTAAGGACACAGGTCCACAACTGCAGGTGTGCATAGTCACAGAAATCTGGCCAAATGCATCATTCTTCCACCATTAAACTGTGAGTGTTGCATGAATTATCTGTGAAGTTTGTTGCAAATGTACCAAGTATTTACAAGCTTGCTATGGTGTTTTGTGGGAAAAGCAGGGAGAGAAGTGCTTCTCAGAGAAGTCAGTGAGGTGTACTCTTAGGCTACTTTAGAACATGATTTCACAAGTTGCCTAAAAAGGTGAAGTGCAAATGGGTGCTGCTTCTGTGTAAATTTTGAGGATGAGCTTTAGTTTTTTAGAAGGGGATGTCTGCATATGATTTTGTATAATGCTAATGGTAGCCAGGCAAGAGTGGAGGAGATAAACTGTAATTTAGGACAGGAAAGTCCAAATCCAAAAAGCCATCTAGATGCCATGTGGGTAGAGCTAACCACTGTTATTGATCCCAGCCTAAGAGTTGTGGATGAAAAGAACTCAGTGCTAGTAAGAAGTCATAAACAGTTTGGGAAGGAATATGCATTACAGAATTGTAATTTTAGTTAAAGGGAATGAAAAAACCCCAGTTTTGATGTGACCACCATCTGACATTTACCCATGTAAGCGTGTTTAGGTAACTGAGTTTCAGATGCATATGAGTATTCGCTGACTTTCTCTAATCAGTGAAGAGGAAGAGAAGTTCTAAAGTATGGGTCCTTTAATCCCATGGCAGTGTCTAGAGAGCTAAAAAATCCTCATCACTGACTGCTGATGAAGTCCAGTCTAATAGTTCATATTAACTGAAGCCTAGGTGCAGGAGAAGTGGTAAGTACTCATTAATTAGATAATAAATATTGAAATAAAATTTTAAGCACCTGAATTAAGATGAAATTAATTTTATTCCCTTTAACTGAAGTAAGGAACTTCTCAAATGCCATCAAAACTGAAGGAAAATAGTGAAGTACCAGTGCCCAGGTATTTTAAAAACCCTATAACAGGGTTTCTGAGCTGGCATTTAGAAGATGAAGGATGAAATCTTGGGATTTTCCCTGGTGGTCTTTCAAGGGAACATTAGACTTTTGACAAGAGCCAGAGGAAATTACTTGCTCTGATGCAAACCTTTCACATGAGAATATTTTGGAATGCGTATGGAAGAGTTTATGCCATCCACAAGTCATCCTTAAAGAGAAACCTGTCTCATAGCTCTCTTTTAAACACAGCATCTGGGGCCCCTCTGTTGGTCACAGCTTTCAGAGAGAGAAAATCTAGTAGGGAAGTCCAAAGCCATCAAGGGCTTTGTAGGTCAAAGTCAACACCTTTGCCTCAATCTGGAAAAGCAGCAGGAGAGCAGCAGTGATCACAGAGCACTGGTGTCACATATTGCCATGCTGAGGAGTTGTCAGCAAAAATCCAACTCCAGGACTGCTAGAAAAAACAACAGATAGCAAAAGGTTTGTTTTGCTTCATTTCAGCTGAGTTCTGAGGTTACCAAGCTTTATGGAATGACAGCAACCATGTACATTTTTATAGTCCAGCAGAGTTCAGAGCCCTGGTAAGAAAGCAAATCACTGCTTGGTCAGCTCCTCACATGCACAACAGTTCAAGGGTTCGTGTTTTTTCTCTCTCAGCTAAGCTGTTTTCCCAAGAACATCTTCGTTACTTTTTGCCATAAAACAAAAGGTCAGGTTTGATGTTGCTCCTAGAAATGTTCTTGTTGTTCTGTTTGTTTATATAACCCCCTTCTCTGTCCATCTGATGGAGAATGTGCTCTGCTGCTAAATGCCAGCTGCATGCAGGATGATGATAAGAATGACAGCCCCAAAAAGAGGGCCAGGGGAGGGCTATGCAGAGCTGTGAAGGAAATAAAGGGAAAATAAGCAGAGTTTTGCCTCTGGTCATTTTCAGACAGCTTGTGAGATCCTCACATCACACACATTGCTGGGTTGCCTGTGACGTTTCTGAACACACAAGCTGTTATTTCCTCACAAGGAGACAGCACTGCTAAACCCTTTCAGGCAACGTGGGTGGGCGCTTTAGAAGACATACTGTCTCATCCCATTCAGGAACTGCCCTCTGTCACTGCTCTCCTGGCATGCTGGATGTTTGTTGTTTAAGTAAATAAACTGGCTTGTGTCTCAGGCTAGCTGTGAATGCTCTGTCCTCCCACCACCACCCTTTCCCGGCCACTCCAGGGGACAGGAGGAAAAAAAAAAAAAGAAAGAAGAACAGAAAAAAAGAAGAAAACAGCCAAAAGCAACAAGAAGATGAAAAAGTTCACAAAGAGCTCAGTGCCACCCACTAAGCCCCAACCTACAAATAATCAGTGACCAAATGGTGTCATTAGAGGCCCCAACATCCTGTCAGCACTCAGCCTTTCGATGGAAATCCATGATGGAGGTGATTTCAAAACCATGTTTCCTTTCTCTTTCAGAAAAGTTTCAGAAAAATGGCTATCACAGGAAACTTTGGTTTTCCTTGTTTCTTTCAAATGTACATTTCAACTTCCAAGTCAGTGGTCACATCCTGCAAAATTAAAATAATTTTTGAAGTCCCATTGTCAGCTTGCCTCCTTCCTAGGCTATGGAATGTATGTGCTGTAGAAGGGAGATGCAAGATCATGAATCTGCCTCTGTTTCGTCCAAGATGCTCAAGCATGATTGCAAACAAGCTTAATTTGTGTTTTACTGCATCTCCGCTGCCCCTTTTTTCAATCTTGATGTTAAGCTACAATAGGGAAAAGAGATGTCTGTTACAATACAGATTGTCTTTAGGGTTAATAGGAACTTTTCATATTGGCTGAAGCAGCATGCAGTTTTTCATATTCTTCTTTTACTGGGTATTCACATTAGCCAAACGCAGAAACTTCATTAAATAATCTGGCCTTCCACTCTTAATTCCACAGGCAGTCAATGAGAAAAAAACCCAGGTCAAATCAGAATAATTCTAGTAACTTGTCTTTGAAATCAACCTTTGCATGATTTTCTTCTGTCTTCCTCTTCTGCACTGCCTCTCTGGTACTGCTCTACCGAATGCAAGCAATTGAATAAATGAAATAATTTCTTCACACATTGGTAATTGTGCCTATATGCTTCCTGGGAACAGAGTTGTCACTAAATATTGCTTCTGGAGAAACTGCTTGCAAAAAAAAGTTAATTAAGTGAGACATACAGAATGGTGACAGATCCTAAGAATTTGCTCTAATGGTTCTGCTTTCCTCTACAAACGTCTTCACCTATTTTCAGACTGGATTGATGATATCAACCATATGAAAAGTTAAGGCACAGAAGAACCTCAGCACTAGAAGCACCCTGCAAATGCAGAATGGCTAAACTGAACATTTTTGTAGGGTGCCTAGTAAAACTGGCTTTCAGAAGTGTTTCGTTCAGTGAAAATGTCAGAGAGAGTGAGTCATGTGGTGGTCACCCTTGATTTCCCTATTCTCTTAATACACTTCTTCATAAATAATTTTAAAAGATATTTTTCACAGTTATTAGCACCTCTCCATTAGACAAGTGGGGCAACACAGCCACACCCATGGGCTGGGAGGTTCAGCCTCTGAAATTTCTCAGGAGAGGCACCACTGAGCACAGGCAGGGAAATCTATCTGAACCCACAGCAAATCACACTGTGTTCCATCATACTGCTTGTGTCTCCTGTTCCCATAAGGACAAAGATCCAAAACTTAAAGGAATATTTCTATATCTGAGTTTCTCATGATTCAGCAGTGCTTGCCACCACATGAACTCCATCAATTTGTATCTGAAACTCATACAAAATTCAAAAAAACTTCATCCCCAAACCCCAGCCCTTAGAAGCAAGATTAATTTCTAGTCTTCCATTCAACCTCTTTATTTTCATACAGTCCTCAACAGGGGATCTTGTCACCAAGGAGGTGGTTTTTACTTCTACAAATAGGCAATATAAAAGAAAACTGGTCTAATGTCAAATTTAGGGCATACTGTGAGTAAACACAGAAAGTGACAGCAGAGTCATAGTACTTGATACATCACATTTAGCAGTTTGTGGGGGCCTGCCTCCAACTTTGGAAAATCTTAGCTGCATGTTCTATTTGGAGACCAAATAGAACATCCTTTCTTTGAAAAAAAATTCTTCAAATTTTAGGCAAGCTTTGAAATCATAGGAGAAATATTGCCTTGCTTTCACAGAGAAATAAAGTGGTTACATGCGATCTCATTTCTCCTGCCTTCTTTTCTCCAAGTCAAAGTTTAATTTTTCAGTTACATTCATTTGAACTGAAATAAGCAAACAAAACAAAACCAACCAAAAAGAAACCAAAAAAAAAAACAACCAAAAGAGATCCTCTAGGAAAAAAAAAAAGAGTTCATTTAATTCAGAACTTCAAAGCTGTAATAATAGGCCCAAAGAAAATCTTAGTGGTCAGATTCTGTCATGCAAGAAAACATCACCAGGTGATAGATTAAGCCACTACGGCATAATTAAAAGAGAGTAAATAATGAAACATACCAAATAATATAATCTAAAGCATTTTAAAGCTTTCGAAATCATAATGGCTGCAGTAGTCATGCTTCCACAACCATGATTACAGATAACTGGATTCAACATATTTTCCAGACATCTTTTTTTCCTGCAGCAGGCAGTGAGCCTGGGAGTAGCAGGGTACAGCTGGTGGTTCCCACCCATTGCTCAGCCCCTTCAGAGCAGGAAGACACTGCTGCTCCCAGAAGCCAGGTCCTTACTGTGGAAATGGCAAATGCTCACAATCCCTGCTCTTGGCCCTTGCATTCATGGCACAGGGGACTTTCTCTCCTGATTAAGCATGGGGACATCCCTTCTCCACCTGATTTGGAGACTCAGCAAGGGGCAGAAGCCGCTGTGCCTTCCCACAGGCCAGGTCCTCCAGCTTTAGTGACAAGCGGACAATGTCTCCAGAGCTCCTCTCTCTGACCTGCTGTGTGAGCCTCAGCTTTTGTTGCGAACACTTCAGAGCAGTAAAAGTCCTGTGATGATACATAGTACTCCTCCTCCTTCTTTTTCAGTAACTATATGTTTGGGGGCTTTTTAACCAGGTTCAGCTCTGCTTTGGAAAATGACTTAACAATGGAAATGAACTTATTGTGCATCTCCCAGGTTGAAGTCAAATGTGCTTCGTGTATCTCTTGGCCTTGCAAGAAACAGACTGGTAGCAAAGAACAAGGCAGAAAATCTGTTCTGTGTGTGTATCACTGAACTGACTTGATACAGATTGACCCAGAAATGCAGAGGCTGTAAAATGCTTTGTTCACATGGGCATTTTATACGAGAAGCTGCAATTGAGAGTTGTAGTGGTGATGCTGAATACAAATGAGATAACACGTAATTTAGGTTCAGTTGCCATTTGGAGCTATTGTTCATAGGAATCACACATTTTAAATTAGCTAAACCCCAAAGTGAACTGACATTGTAAGTATCTTATTTTCCCCCTTCTACAATTTCTTGTGAAAAATCAAGGCCAAAATATGATTACTATGAGAACTATAGCAATACTCTGCAAATTGTCTTTCTGTGATTTGCACCACGCACACAGAGAAGATTGGAGTGTTAAGTAACTGTGCTTAAATTGTCACATGCACAACAAAAGGACTGTCTTTCCCTCCTGTCCCTGAAACAAAGTTTTAGAGAAAAACAAACCAGCACTGAAAATATGCTTGCGAATCCATTTTAACTTAATTAACACTATGCTAGTTACAAATGCAAACAGGTTTCCAAGCACGAAGTTTGGCTGTTCCTCCACTGTGAATTCAAATTTGACTCCTTGCTTTGTTCTAACAAACAAAGAGAGCAAAGAACAATGTGGCCCTGACCCTTCTTTACCCCCTCACATACAAATGATCCCTTTAAATATTCAGACGCCCTGAGACATGAAGAGGTCCCATAAGAACAAACACCTGCCATTCCTCCAGACAGCACTTTGACTAGACATTGCCTATCTACTTTTTGAACAACTTTTACATTCCTGGGGGTGTTTTATAAAGAAGATGGCAACACTTGTGTGCTTCTCAGGACATAGCCTGTATTTCTCTGCAGAAGCACACAGTGAGTCCCTTCCTACCACATAAACACACTCCACTTGCAACCTCTCAGCAATTTTCTTGCCTAGGGACCCAATGCCATAGGCTTGGAGTCAGGGTTAGTCCAACAGTCCAGCTGCAAAGTTCCTTTGAGCATGTTTGTGTACACATGCTTGGACTGAGACAGGAATCTGCAGTCTCCACACACTCTTCCTCTCAGGAGTGAGTCCAGACCCAACATGAGAGGAGGATGTTAGGAAGCTGTGGGCACTGTCTAGACTGAAAGTACGTTTTTATTCCTTAAGTGCACAAAATACATGCCTTACTGTTAAGACAGGGCCATTGCTGGCTCTGGACCCAGTGAGAACTCAGCAGTGGTGCTGTGAACACACATGGGCAGTGCAGGGGGCAGATCCCTGGGCCCTCTGCACAAACTGCAGCAGTCTGGCTTCTGGGTCTGCTCCTGCAGCACTGGGAGCTGGGCTCTGAAGATGCTGGAAGGGTTTGAGGCTGGCAGGATTTGTTGTTTTCTGGTGATTAGAGATTACTCATCCTCCCTCAAAGGCCCTGGATCCTTCCTTGCATGGTTACTCAGACCACTTGGCTTATTTCTGAAAAGCTCACTAATAAGAGGAGATGGCTGGTAGGACTCACATAACTAACAAAATTATATTATTCCTCACTGGCCTTAGACAAACTCCTTTTTAAAACCCTTCAGGGCTGGGAATTTCCACCACCACCCCACACAACAATCCATGCCAGTGCATCACCAACTACACCATTGCAAATGTTTTCTTAAAATCAGGAGCAAATCTCTATTGCAATGATTTGTACCCACTTGTGTCCCATCTGTGATGGACACAAAAAACTGATTATTTAGAAGAATGATGTCACACTGAATGGAAACCTTGTCCTACTAAATGCTATGATGATGAATCTGATCTAAAACTGCTACATTCAGTGGTCACCAAGATGTTTTTCACCACTTTGGAGTGCAGAGTAAGGGTTGGCCTTACCTTCAGACTCTTCTCCAAAAAAGGATCTGTGCTGCTGTAATTTTTAATGACAGAAGGAAAGCAAAATGGGATAAAAAAATAGAAGAAAGGAAAGCTTAAATCAGCTGATACTGGCCTTTGAACTTGATGTTTTCTGAACAGGATGGTTTCCTCCATGATTCTCATCTATCTAATAAAAAGCAAAAGCACAGGCTAAACATAAAAAATCAACAAAGGCATGTGACCTGCTGTTTCCTCTGGAAAGCAATGGGAACTAGGCCCTGACATATCACTGAGACTTCTCAGTCATTTTCAACTTTTGATTTTTACTAAAGTTGCAGAAATACTTCCAGCTACTTCTGGTAGGCAGCAGCAAGAATACCCAAACCAAAAACTACAAGAAATATGGGCCAAGCCCTCAAAAAAAAAAAAAAAAAACCAACAAAACACCAAAAAACAAAAACCAGAAGTCCAATTTCCACAGGAAACAGTCATATCATTGAAGTTAATGGAAGTTTGGTACTAAGCACTTACAAGTAGCTGAGCACCACCAGTTAATATGCTTCCCAACCACAATCTGTGAGAAGGTTTTGACTTTGTTTTTGTACTTGAAGCATTAAATTTTTGACATTTTTCCCACTGCTTCCCAGAAAGAGATGCAGACATTTTCAGCCTAGGTAATATGGCAACCAACCATTTATCATTGCGCAAACTGAGCCAGAGCTTTTATTTTCAAGTAAATGAATATATTTGAGAATATTTAGACACAGCTCCCTGCTTGTCCTCATATATGAAACGAGCTCTTGCCCATGGTCTAACACTGAACAAGATTGCTGCTATGGTTTAAAGCAACAGCTTCGTTGTTTTTCCCAGGGTTAAGGGACACATTCCTGGCACCCCTTGGGCTAGCTGGGACTCTGCTGCATCGTGAGGTGTCCAGCCACATCTGTGAGTGAACGTGATCAAACATCCATCTGAGCGCTGTACACACACAACTGCATAAGAAATGTGTGGGCAAGGGAGCTCGCTTGGGGGTGGAGGTGACTGCTCTTGACCAGCTCCCTTCCATGCCTGTTCCCAGAGCCGAAAATTTGTGGTGTTTGATGAGCCTAATGTTCCTTTAATATTTATTTTATATTTATTTCTGTCTCTGCTTGCTATTTTCTGATAACTTTCCCAGGAAAGATGAAACCATAGAGAGGAAAGCTTCTTCTTTTGCTTCATACCAAGCCCTCTAGGCCTTGATCAGAGACCTGCAATGAGGGAAAATCAGTGGAATTGCTTGTTATATCTTCAAGGGCTGAGCTTCTCATGCTGAGTAGAGGTGTGTCTGCTACACAGAGATGTGCAAAATCACAATGTGCAAAAATACAGCTCCCTAGCTGGTTTCTGACCTCATGATTCACCATCAAATGTCACAAAGTGAAGTATAACATAGCTGTGGGAGAGGATAAGTAAGAACTAGGAGTCTGTGGTTTTCATTCTCCATGATTCAAATAATTTGGATTAAGACCTTTCAAGAGATTTGAACAGAGGTTGAGACCTGACAGTCTTTTCTCCTTGGAGAGAGGTGGTGCTTCGAGCAGGTTTCAAGGAACATGATAGGAACATAAAGACACCTGAGATACTCCTGGCCTGTGTTCTCAAATGTCCACTAAAAATGGCTGAGAGACATTTTTTGTTCCTGGGGATAATGGGCAACAGATCCTGAGTGGTGGTAAGAGCAATGTATGCATTCCATCAGAAATCTAAAACATAACAGACAGACAGAAATTGTCAGAGGGATGTGAGAAACTCACAAATTAACAACAAAGGCAGGAAAAGGAAGTCCAGGACAAACACATCAATGTTTTTTCACAACCACGGAGGAGAGTAATCCACTGGTTTATAAAACATTTGGTACAGTAAACATTTGCTGGGTAACAGTCTGAGAGATACATGGCACTGGTCCATGGAAATATGAACACAAGGCATTTGTTTCATTGTGTTTCTTTTTATTTAAATATTTACATTCTGTGTTTTTCCAGGATATAGTTTTTTATCCCATATGCCTAACAAGCTACCTTTCCAAAGGCTGACTTGGGAGGCACATTCAGGGTCACTGGTTTGGCTTCAGTGGCTCTTTGTTGAGATTTAGTATATTGCATGAGGGAAAAGTAGGTATATACAACTTTTCTCTCCCATTCCTAAGCCCCCCATGCCCCACCACTGTATTTGATAGCCTTTTTGGCAAAGATTCTTGGGAATAAATGCTGAAGGGGTTTGCAAAACAACAGCTTCTTTTTCCTCCTCTTTTTCATGGGCTGAAACATCTAGAAAACAGACATGCCTGCAGAGATAGGGAAAGGAGACGCAAATCTTTTTCTCACTTTGTTGTAGTACAGTCCCTTAGGCCTTGGAGGCAGTTTGAGTCGTGCTCAGCCCTGTGAATTTTCATGGTATGGAACAAAACACAGACACTGGAAAAGGCACCTTTATGAGTATGCTCATTTTCAGGGTTGGCACACACTGTAACTTGTAATTTCTGAGCTGTGTATTTTCAATGCCATGCACTAGATTGGCATCTGCCTGTTTGCAGGTGTCACTCATGGTTCTGGATATGTCATGACCCATGTGATTTGAAGGCCAACTGAAAGAAGTATGAGAGGTGGCAATCCTACCTATACAATCAGGAATCCACACAAGATAGTCCTTTGTAGCCTTGAGGCTCCATAGATTCTGTTGCACCTTCACTTTCCTGAAATGCTTCATGCTAGGAGGAATGCACCACTTGGCATTTGCAGGCCTACTCTATCTTTCCCCTTCTATCCTCCCAAAAGGAGAGATTGAGAGGAATTGTGAACAGGTCAGGTTTTCATCAAAATGTAACCATTTTACTATTATTACTCTTTCTTTGAGATTGATATGTGCTATACCAGAAAATTAGTTTGAACATGATGACACAAACCTGAAGCAGGTTTACACCAGCCAGCTCTGATAGTGCTGACAGTGCAACACCATCACAACCATGTCCAGTGACGATGAATTATTTCAGCAGAAAACTGATAGGGCCTGAGACACGGACCAGATTCTTGACTGCATTTCCATAGCTTGACATGAAAAAATGTGCTTCTGCAGATACTGGGTCTGCAAAAGCATAAAATTTGAGATATGCTGTGAATGTCTGTAAAAATAATGGGCAATTTAATGACATTTCTAAAGGCTCCTCGATGTCACAGAGGGCAAGAGTAGATGTTGGAAATAGTGAAAGGAAGAACATTCATTCTAACTGTAAAATGATTCCCTATATATCGACAAATCTTCAATTAGCACACGGTTCCATGGGGCTAGTTGATATTTTTCACTGCAATAAAAATGTCTTTTGCATATGGTTTTTTCCCCCTTTTTTTACTTTCAAGAAGAATCAAACATCACTTGACAAATGTAGATTTTACTCAGTTAGTTGAGCAATGGAACACTGCTTATGCTGAGACTTGAAAATAAATGAATGACAAATAAACTTATGAGAAGCATAATTGTTAATGTAAATTCCAACATTCCTTATCCATCTCATATCTTGCAGAGGGTAAAAAGCTAGTTACAAGAAAGGACTACAAACATACTTAAGTCCACAGAGGGGATTTCTTCTTCTTTGTTCTCCATTTCATATGCATCCCATAAAAGTCTCACTATCTAGTCCTTTCTTCTATTAAGTTTATGGAAAATTCCAGAAGGCATAGCAGAACTGATTTGGCTGATTGAAAGCTGATCACCGTAATCTTCAGAGCAGGTGGAAATGTTTGCTGGCAGCAACCATGAATATTCAACAACTCAATTTTTCTGATTCATCCCCCTTTTGGTTCTTTTCTTGATTTGCAAAGGATGTTTTTATAAAAAAATGTCTGTGACAGGAAGAACAAAATGACATCTTAACATTTTTATTTGAATTTGCATTTGAGATAGTAAAATATTCTGACTTTACTTAAAACATTCTTGGTATGAACAATTAAAAAGAAAAAGCAGCCATATCTCCCTTATTTATATGTAGCTATTATCTTGCTTCTCACCAGGATACCTGCCATGGTGTAAATCTGAGACATGATGTAAGAATATGTCTGTTCTGTGCCAGCCCTTGTGCTGCTGTGATCTCTGTTTGGCAGGATCTGTTGCCATCCCAGGTGGACACCCCAAAATTGTGGTAGGCACACTGAATATGGAGAGAGGCAAGTGAATCTCTCATAGTCAGGCCTTCAGAGGAGGGCCAAGGTATATGGTCTGATGTGAATTATTGGGTCACTATCCAAATTCACAGTTTGATCATTTGCTGAAACACTGTTTCATAACAGATAAACCCCTCATACTGTAGTTTCTAGAAAAAATAAGAAGTTTGGCATTTCAGTGTCTAGGCCCACCATATATTGTCCTGTTGACAAATACCAAAACTTTTCATTGTTCTATGACTCCAAACCTATAACGTTCAAAACACACAGTAGAAAACTAGGTTGAAGAAAGATTGAAACATAAGTTAGAATTTGACTATCACTTGGGAAGAACATAAGAAAAGAAATATTTCTAAATTCTCTTTTCTCAAGAAGTGTGAACTCACAGCTTATTTTGAGCTACATACTGAGCATATGTTAAAACATCTTTGTAGGACTAATAGAATCTTTATTCAAACATCTATGGAAGTTGGAACTGTAAATCCAACCCAAAACTCCACTTTAGTTTGTGCGCAAATGATGCAAGTTTTAGCGTAAATTGAATGACAACTTTTTTACTTCATATGCTGCTGTATTCAGACCATATGTAGGGATCCTACAGCATTCTAAATATAAACCTTATAGACAAGGGTTTGACAAGGGGAAGGAATGTGCCAATAGGCATGAGAAGACAAATCACTGTCAGGAGGACCAGGAAAAGCTACAGAACCAGACTCCTCTACTTTTTCCCATAGTAAATTGAGTCAATCTCCCAGGCTGCCATGCCCTTCTTCCATTTGTCTCCATGGGAAATTGTCTCTGGGAAAAAGGATTTTTCTAAACGCAAATTATAAAAGCAATCAAGAAAATAATTTCACTCTTAGCCACCACTGACAGGCAGTTGCTTTTCTGGGGGCAGTTCATGCAGCATTTGTAGGTGCTGTTTGCATGCTGGTGTTGCCAAACCATCTGCATTCTGATACAGGCAGCTTGTGAATGTCAAGCTAATTAGCCAAGGCTAATGTCTGGTTTCCTGTAGAGAGCTTTTGTGGAGTAATTGCTGTCCTTGAGGTCAAACCGGTGTAATTACAGGTCTTTAATTAATCGAGATAAACAGCCTTTGAATCTTTGCAGTGAGTCAGCCAATCACTCTAATGGACTTTTATCTTAAACTACAACAATATAGGGTATTATGACAGGTGATAGAAAGGCTTTTATTTGTATGGGATCTAAACAGTAAGAGTTTTCACTAAAGCCATAAAAATTATTAACATCTATTAAAATCCCTGCCTAGACTTAAGAACAAATTCATTGTTACATGCTTCTCAGGCCAGACATTCATTTCTAAATAGGGCAGAAGGTAGGTGTTTTCACTGAAGTAAATGAGTAAGAAGAGAAAGAAGACAGTATTCTCACGGTAATTTCTCACTCTGTGTAAAGATCAAATTGTTCTTTAAAGCATAGTATTGAGGCCATTTAAAAATAACAACCTTCCAAACAGCCTGTTTCTCCTGCTTAAGTGTTTTCCTTCCTCTGTGTCACCTTTGCTCCTCACACCTCTCCTTGAGGCTCAGATATTTTGGTCTACTATGGGAATGTTGGCAAATGTTTCTCCACCTAACTTCATTATTTCTAAGGTCAATTCTCTGTAGGATTTCCTCCTCAGAAACTGTTGTTTGCTTTATTGCCTTTCCTTGTGCACTTTGGTTAATAAAATGTCTAAAATAATACCCCATTTTATCAAAAATAACCGCTCTACTTCTACTGCGTTGAGGGTCTACTCTGATGAAGAAAATTAAATGGAGTGTGGAAGGAAATTATTGGAGGCTTGACCACTATTATCTTCTGTAGACTTCATCTTAGCTTTGGAGCGCATAACAAGTTTAGGTACCATATTTCCCTAATTTAAGTAATCACTGTAGTAATACATTACTAGAAACACATGTAAGTTTAGTGTGTTTTTCTGCAACAGATCAAAACCAGTATTTGGAAACAACCTTCACAGCAGTCCAATCTGGCAGTCAAATTATCAACACCTAAAAAAATAATATCCATAGCACTGCTGTCACTGAATTGATTTTTTTTATTTTTTTATAACTAATCAATTGAATTTGCACATTCCTGCTTGGGGCTCTTTGGGGGCGGGGGATGATTTTTCCTGTTTTGTTTTAAATTGATGCTTTTGTTTGGTTGGTGGTTATTTTTGTTTGTGTTTTTTTTTTTTTTTTTTAATAAACTAGGAGTATAACATAATTAGAGCTTTAAGGTGAATTAACAAGCACATAAAATACAGCATGATGAACTCTAGAATGGTAACTCATGATCAAACAATTTCCGGTGTCAGACAGCATTATGTTTCACATAAGGAAATAGTTTAGCAGGAAATCAGTAGTCATGTATGTAAAGTGAAAAGAAACAGCTCTGTAGTTTTATTAATTTTGCATGTATGACACACAGTGTGAGTCTGCTCTTCTTGCTTTTTGCGACCCTTGACTCACACGGGTCCACATGATATCATGTAGCACTATCACTGTGCTACCTATCCCAGGTAATGACAGCAAAAAGGACTATTAAGAGTTAAATGAGTCCTTATAAACCAAGTGCCTACACATTTACATCCTTATTTCCAAACTCAGAACAAAACTCTGAATTTTTGTCTACATATCTGTAGATGCATGTGTGTGTATGTGTTTGTGAGTGTATGTGTGTTATATAACATATTTTTCTCATTCAATATCTGGTACTGGAGTATCTGCTCATGAAGACCTATGGGAAGGCCAGCTCAAAGATCTCAAGAAATCAAGCAATACAAATACTACTTGCTATGCTGTCACCTAAGGCTCTCTCCACAAAAAGACTCAGGAAGATTGGGCGGTATGTGAAGCAATACTGGAAGATGTCCTTGAAGTGCTAAGTTGTTTTGGGTGGGATTGTATCTGTACAACTACAGTCAGGTAAAGCTTATAATGTAGATAACTCTAGGATCCAGTCACTCCAGTCTTTTTATAGCCAATTGCCATCAAGTCAGTGGCCTAATATTGCCTACAGAGGGCTGATTTACCTCCCTTATCTGAAAAAGGACTGAAGTGACAATTTTGACATAAATCGGGGAACCCTACCCCACCTGTACTTGCAATAACAAAGCATCTTCTACGATGTCTTTCCACAGCTTCTTTATTCTGTGAGAGACTGGGAATTTCTCTGCACTTACTGTTTGGCAGTACTTCTCATTGCAGTACTCTGGCAGAGTTATGCAGCCTCATGCTGGCGACGTATTATATCCACATTACTTTAAAGCTGCCTAAAGTTGCCAGCACAGCCTCTGTGTCTTTCTAAATGTGCATTGTTCTGCAGCAGCCATTCTGTTCCAGCCTTTCACAAGCTATGTAATGTGACTCATCTGCTCTCTTTCCCCTTCCCACCCTGTATAAGCTTTCAATCACTGACAATATATTCAAAAAAAAAGTATCCAAGAAATTAAAACCAGAATGAAATCCTCTAGGCCAGTATTCAGAACCCAGTTGTAAATGAAATGTCTAGTTGCCTTTATACAATTTAAGTGGTGTAATGGTAAATAAGATTTCTCCTTTAAGGGGAGACTCATATGCCGGGGCACACTGGAAGGCACACGCAAACTGACCCAATCTGAGTGGGGTGCAAAGTGCTTAAATGCAGTCTTAGACATGTGCAGGAGTTTGGGCCCCAGAGACCGGTTAGCTGGGACTTTTAAAGGCACAGGGATCTGAGGCAGTTGGCAGAGAGAGAAAACAGCACAGCAGCATCAATGATTATGGATACCCGCCAAGAGGGAAATTTTTGCACATGATGAATCTGATGCATCCATGGCAGAAATCTTCTCTTGTCCTTCAGTGACAGAGGATGAAACACTGACCATAGTTAGTGCAATTGTAAAAGCAAAATTAATTCCAGCATTTTCCGGTTTAAAGTCAAACTCCAGGATTATTCCTTCCAGAAGCAGCCACAAAGCTCATACAGTGACAGAATAGAGTCTTTGCTTTTTTACCCATTTGCCTGCTGGGAAAACCAAGAACCTCACCAACTGTATAGACACATGAATATTACACAGTTTCAGGGTGTCATCTTTTAACCTGTGTATGCCAATCCAAAGAAAAACTGAATCTCTGGTTCTCTGGAGAACTCTGAGAAAACACAGAAAGTAGATCCATGTGCTGGCAGGTAACTCTTCACTGACTTACTGTTATAAATATAATGAGGGTAAGGTTTAATTGTTACAGCAACACATTAGCAGAGGGATGAACTGGAATTGATTCCTCACATCTGCTTTGGCTTTTACATCACTGGGAACCTAACACATTCTCTCATCCTCACTTCACACATTCCAGTCTCCCAAAGGCATAGGGAGAGTTACCTCACTCCTGGAAATTTAGTGGAAGGTGTTCTATGTGCAAAGTAATATTTATAGAAGAAAAAATGTGGTGATTCATTTACTGGAAGCCAAAGTCCTTTTTTATGACATTGAAACATTGTCAGGGCAAGGCATTTATAGGCTGATAGACATTCTTAGTCATAACTCACAGTAGAAGAAAACACTAGAAAAATTTTCTAGTATAGGGACATTGAAACTGAGTTCCATTCAAATGATGTGCATATTTATTTGACCTTCCTGTTTAGACAGTGCATTTGAAATTGTCAAATTGAGTCACATTTGTATATATCTTTGTAGTGTATTAAATACTTTTCTTGTATCAACAATACGTTACATATATATCAACCTCTCATATCACAAGGATATGAACAATACATATAAGGATATAAAACTGCTTCCCTTCCAGACTGGGATTCTTTAGAAGCATTTGAATGTAGGGTTTTTTACTTCTCAGAGAAAAGACAGCTCTATCACAAGCCTCTTCATGCTGATAAGCTAGTCCTTGAACACGTTTTGAGTGAACGGGACACTTTTCTGCATACTAGACTAAAATTTTACTTTGAATATATGGTGAGGGTTGGGAGGTTTAGGGAGAATGGAGTGGTTGGTGGTGGGTTTGAGGGTTTTTTTCTGTTTGGTTTGTTAGTTTGGGGTTTTTGTTTTTATTGGTTTGTTGTTGTTGTTGTTGCACTTCCCTTTTTTGGTTTGTTTTTGTTTTTTTTTTTTTTTTGGTTGGTTGGTTGGTTGATTCTTTGTATTTTTAATTGTTTTTGTAATTTTTTAAAGCCACTGACTAAAAACATATATTCGCAGTTTTGGTTGTGAAACATGCATTTGTTGGCAGAAGTATTAACTTTTTTAACATAATGATCAGTGCTTAATCAACTGTAGGATTCTCAGCATTTTTCATTAATATCTCTAAGTTCTGAGACAATTTGCTTTGCTCAAAGGTAGTGAGTTGTGAAAATTGTACTAGTTGTCTTCCTGGAGTTAGTATTTATTTGGGGAGCTAACACTTAATTTGCGTTTAGTCACACCTGCCAGAATGACCCTGTGAAACTCACACCACCCCAGAACAGTGTGTTTGAAAGCCTTCCAGAGTTTGGCCAAGGACTCCATCAATCATGGGAATGACAGTGTGTTTGGATAAGAGAGCTGTCAGGCTCGCTTAGCCCTTCTGGTACTCCCTTCCCTTCTCTCATCTTAAACCAAAGTCTTTGAAAATGCACCAGCTGTTACTGGGGAGAGAGACCTGAAAAGTATTTTCCGACTGTTGTTTTGAGAATGGGTTAGAGATTGGAACAGCACCATCAGTAACAAAACACATGGAACATAGCCCCGTTTCATAATCAAAAAAGCAGAAAAGAAGCCAGCTATTGAGAAT
This sequence comes from Melospiza melodia melodia, assembly GCF_035770615.1. NCBI lineage: Eukaryota > Metazoa > Chordata > Aves > Passeriformes > Passerellidae > Melospiza > Melospiza melodia. Next base: position 56,464,640 of record NC_086226.1, on the reverse strand, counting down.
GCTGCAATTAAAAACAAAAGCTGAAACAATAGCTTTGGGCAAATGTGATGTTGTCAGTGAACATCCTGCTTTTCCAGCAGTCCACATGGAGTGGGACAGTAATGAAAGATCTCAAATCAGAAACAGTGCTGAGCAAAAGGTGCTGCTCCTGCAGGGATAGTCCAGGTCTGCCTCCAGTGGGCAGGCTGGAGCAGAGATGGGAGGGAGAAGCAGTGTTGACACAGAGCTCTTACCATAGCATTTTCACAGTAGCTTGCCATAGGGAAGTGCAAGACAGCTTCCAAGAAATATCTCACTTCTGGGTGGGCCAGCCTAACACCACACATAAGTTTATTGCATGGGGCTGCAAAGTTCAAAGGAATCTCTGGGAAAGGGGAACTGTGGCTCACAGGGCTGAGCCCAATCTGCTACACCACACATGGCTAAAGTACACACTATCAGCAATCAAGGGAAGGACCTCCCTGAAGCACAAATGGCAGTGGGGGTACCCTTCTATAAATATCCTGAGAAACAGCAGAGTTTCCCTTTCCAGTTGCCTGAGTGACTCCACCTCCTCTGATAGCTTGCAAATGTTCCCTAGGTTTTAGTAGTTACCACTGTCGCGTATGTTGTAGATCAAAAACAAGTGCATGGGAAAAGGCAGCTAAACACAATAGGCATGGGTTGAATTGCACGCAGTAGGAACTGTTTTAGAGTTGTGGTTCTCTCCCTTCCCTTTTTTCCATCCTTCTAATCCCTTTCCTCTTTCAGTTACATTCTGAGTTCTTGTACTCAGAGTAACCTAATGCCAGCCACAGTTCTCAGCCCTGAGGAATTAAAACCATACCCACAAACTGGTAAAGGACAGATCCTGCCTGGCCCTTTTATCCTGCTGCAAACAGCACAGAAGTAGAATCTGAGAAGAGCTTCCAAGCCAACTCAATACCACCCAAAAACCATGTTGGCATTTAAGCAATCTTTGTAGGTCTGCATATTCAGTTCTGAGGTCTGGGTATGGTTGACGGTGATCACAGTCAAATTTGCCCTGATACCTTTCCACTAATCATTGGAAAATCTGATGTAGACTTCACAGAGTTCTGTAAACTCAGATCCACTTAAAATTATGCAGAGGACCAATAAAGCATGAAAAATACACACTTGGGTTCCTAAGAAGAATAAACAATTTCCCCTGGAAAATAGCAATTTTGTTCCATAAAAAGATACAGGGAAATTCAGTAACTGTATTGCCTCTACATCATCAAATTTAAATCACAGCTTATGTGCTAAAGATCAAAAGAATGGAAAGAAAACTTCTTCTTTTTCTGTGCCTTCACACAGTGAAGGTTCACTGATGGATAAAACTTATAAATAGGTGTGGGAACTGGCCTGTTGCGTAGAATACAGCATGAATACTGGCAACTCCTTTATCGGTGTGACTACCTGGAATTTAACATGAAAGCAGCAGCACTAGAAGTAGTGTTCAAGCCTTACACTTTCCTAAGAGCTGCCATTTACCCGAATGAAAAAGGGACTCACCTGTTGTTGTAAGTGGCACTAGTCATCTCTGATGAGGATTTAAACCTTTTTAAAGCCCTGTGATGACTATGAGAAAAGCTTTCATTTTGGGAAGGGCTGGATATTTCCTCCAGGTTTAAAAAAAGGTACCATATACCATGCATGTCATGTAGTTCATCCAGTTCATTTTTAATGGTTTGATGGATGGACTCAATTTGAAATCACACTGCATTTCTGTCAGGGAAAAGAGGAAAGAAAACACATCTTCATCTAAAGTCCCACAAAATGCAACAGAGGCTTTTCTGGATTAACCTGCAGTAATAGGAAATAATATTCTTGTTACAAAATAGGAAGAGGCAGGAGTCTTTGAAGGCTATTATTGCTTTCCTTGCAATCTTATCACATTACTACAGAACCAAGGTCATACTCAGCACAACAAATCATTTCTGTCACGAGGATTAGGTGAAAGAATTGGGTGATTTCTCAGAGCAGGAGCTCCTCCACAGGTTTGGAGAACATGTGAAATCTGGAAGTGCTTCTTCTTCTGAATAGAGCAAAAATGCAAGGAAAATTTCCTGAAGATACCTTTACTTCTGAAATTTTGAAGACAAGCAGCAAACAGACACAAGCACAACAGCTAGCAAGTGAAATTTTATTATTAGTGGCAAAAACAGTCCTCTAATGCCTTTTACCTACCATGCCAATGTGAAATCTTACAAGAGCAGAAAAGGTGATTTCAGGCTGACCTTGAGACTCCCTCCAAACGGAAGCTCCAATTTTGCCTAAAATGTAGTCCTGTACCGACTCCAAGTCTGTTTATTTTCTGCCCATGTGCCCATATCCACATGATATGCACATGTGGTAGATCATTAGGCAGATACAATGATAAAAACAGACCTGTTAAATATCCCTTTCATTTGGTACATCCCACTGAACAATCACAGAGACATATTAAAATTATTACAGAGACATCATATGCTTGGAGAATAAATGGTACTTACCAAAATTTTAAGTTAAATACTTGTTCTCATTATTCTTTGAGCAAGATTTCCAACAAAACCATCCACAAACCCTTTTGTATTTAGCTGAAAAAAGTTAGTGGCAGATGCCAGAGATCTCTTCCTAGGAAAACAGCTCACCTTGGCTGTTTTTACCCCCAACTATAGAATTAGATGCACATTTACAAATTCTGTCCATTGCCATACTTTATCCATGCCAGAATTATCTATGCTAATACCATAATTTAATCAGGGTTATATGGTTGCCAAAAGGTAATTTTTCAAATACATTCAGAAAACAGCTTTGATAATATGAACATTAACTGCTCAAGTGTTTCCTCTACCTAGTTCACAAAATCTGCAGGATAACAATAAATTCATCATGAAACTTTAGTTCCTGCCATACAAGAATGTGATTCTCCTCATAATAGAGTACACCTTATACACACATTTCACTCAGGTGTCCAAGGTACAAATTCATTATTCTCCATTATAGAAATTAACAAAACTTTTAGGCAGGTTTCCCAAAGCATGAGCTTCTCTGTGTATACAAAAAATATGATCTACTGAATAGAGCTGAATAGAGATAAAAAATATCTTTAAATACTGAACAGTGTTTAAAATTATGCAATCTATTAGGCTTGTTGAACTTGATGGGAGACTCCCAAAATCAGATGGTGTATAAATGTTTGTTGGATAAGAAACTTACACTTCATACTTAAAATAATGGGTCTCCAAAACTTCCCAAGCTTTGGTTGCACTTAAACTTTTCAAATAAATTTGACCAGGGTTATTTCTGTTGTATTTTTACTTGACCCATGGCCTTTGAAATAAATACTGTAAAGGAATTGAAATTCTATAATCATTTCCCCCTGCTTTTATGTCACTTCAGTACTTAAAAAGATAGAGTTGATAAAAACATCAAGACCTTCTAAGGTTTCTTGCAGACATATTTTCCAGGTTTGATCATCATGTATTTTTCAGGTACAGTTACTCATTCCCTCAATGACTCTGATGTTATCTTTATTCTGTTGTGGACCCTTATCTCTGAGGGATGAAATATCAGTTGATCTACTTGCAGGAATTACATGCTCTGTCTTTCCATTTAGTGAACCTGATTAAGGCTTCTACTTTGTGAATGACCTTCTAACATGGAAACAGCATAAGGGAAGCAAACTGAATAAAAAGATTTATCTTCAGTTAATGCTAATAAAAGAAAAATACTCCGATCACTTTAGTCAACCTGCCTTAAGTGTAACTTTACCAATCTAGCATGCCTTCTTTTGAAGAAGTCATAGTAGTTAGAAAAAATGTAGTTTACCTTTGAACAAAAGCATAAATTTATAGAGAAGATATTAACTAAGCAACAAAATCTAGATCAAGAAGAATCAAACTTCAGAAAACCTGTTTGGGTATTGGTGTTCTGTTATGATGGTACTACTCAGACTTCAGTGTGGATTTCATCAAAATTGAGAAAAAGAAAAATTAGCTACAAGGCAAATTTTTAAAATTCTTTTCATTTCTGCAATGTATTATATGTTTAGATATTCAAAATGAATATATTCTGCTTTATTTCACCCATGAAACTCCTCTATCTGTTAAAAGATTGTAATTTTCTTCAAACCCTAACAAGAGCACTCCAGAACAGCAATGAGCACTCTAGTTAAAGTGTATTAACACTGGCATTTCAAATGGACAGTATAAAACCAGTAGATGAAGATGCTGGTTTGATTTGTGGCAGGACACAGGAGTCATATATGGAGTTCAGATATTTCTGGGACAAATGCAGAGGGAACAACCCAGTTCATTCTGTTATTTTGGGGTCAGATCACTTCCTTTTGCCCATATGCAATCTCAGTCCTAGTTCATCTCCTCCCTCATGCTTTCAGCTTATTTTGTCGTTCACTAGATGACAGTGCTTTAACATGTTTGTGTTTTAGTAAAATAAAATATTATTAAGTAAAGAGGTGTAATGTCCTTTGCTTCCTACAGTCTCAAAAAGTAATGTCTCTCTTAGAGTCAGTCCAAGCACCAGCCTCAGCAAAGGGAGCAACTTTTGGGAATTGCCTGGTCTGTGACAGCCTGTCCTTTAGCAGTGTCTTATGATTTTAAAAAACCTGAGGTTTTCCATTAAAAGAGGAATGGTGCCTTTTTATCACTTTAATGGGTGTAAGAGACATATGTCTCTCTTGCAGTCCCTCAGGACCCCTGGGAATGCCAAGATGAGGACTGCTAAATAAGCAGTAATCACTCTTGCTATGACAGCCATACATCTCTGTGGTCTCTGTAGTGATAAATGTCTTCTCTGAAACTCCTTCTCAGTAGGGTGCTCATGGAAAATCTTTACTCTTGTCACAGCATTTTAAAATGCATATAGATTTCTCCCTTGGCACATCACCTGCAACTGGGTAATGTGCACATGATGACTCCAGACACACTGTTTTTTCTGTATGTTTCACGTACATGTTCCCAAGTACACAACTGCCATAGTCGAGCTCAGCACTTCTGAGTCATCAAAAAGTAATCTCTGAAAACAAAGAAAACCAGCCTCAAGCATGTTCACATGAACTTGGTTTAATTTGTATCATCAATGGTTGTTGTTGGGGTTTTATTATTGTTGTTGTTGTTGTTGCTGCCATTATCATCATCGTTGTCGTCATCATTATTACAGTAATTTTTTGTATATTCAGACAGTGATGAGACGGACGATTTTTTTGCGTGCCATCTAGACCATTGTTGCAGCCTATCCCCTTGGGCTGCAATTATCTGAGACTTAAAAAACAAACAGCCTGAGGTTGCTCAGCACATAGTCCTTCATGAAATAATACTACACAGTTGTGCTTGGGAGGTGATTATCCACTTCATTCTTTTCTTTCTTTCTGCATAACTTTAGGATAATTTCCTGCCAGAGGTCCTGGTTTTCTTTATAATAAGTCATAAGCTGCTTGTTTGACTGCGTGCTAAAATTAAATGTCTCTTTGTACTTGGGGCAAGAGCTGGGTATGCTCTCTAGGTCAAATTACAGTTTGAAAAATTACATCCTACTTTCTGAAATGCCAGCCATAGATTCAGCTGGATATTAGTACTTACCACTTTTCAGCTTAAAATGCAACAACATTGGGGGTTTCTAAGCAGCTGCTGCTCTCCACTCTCCCTCCCCTCCAGGTGGCTGCACTTTACTGATGGGTGAAGTGATTTTTGTTTAGAGAAAAAGCAGCTTTTATAGTTTGTAAATGGTTTTGGGGTCCTTTGGGAGGAAAAGCATGGCGCAGGAATGTAAGCTATTCTGATTTTTGTTAAGAGAGGGGTACAAAACCCCGTGGGAATTAGACTAAAACGAAACTCCTGTAAAAATCTCCAGGTGTGCAATCTTGCAGAGTGGGAACACTGGGCCAACAAAATGACCGGTTGTGGATTTAACTGAAAGCTCTGAAGAAAAGGAAAAAAGTTGTTAACAACATTTGCATCATGGAGGGGGAATGGCAGAGAAAATGGCTGATACATAAAAGGTCCCTCTCTCAAATGTGTTTACAAAATCAGGAAACTTGTATGAAGTGCTGATGATATGACAAGAAACAATCCCACTTCACTGTCAGAAGCCAGTTTTCCGTGAGCTCAAGTGGACTGCACTATGCCTGTGACCCAGAACGGATCCATTAAATTCTGATCCACAGGGATTTGTTGTGCTAGGGATGTTAATCGATGTCTGATTAACTATGCATGCAAACACAGACAGCCCCCACGGCTTCTGGCTTTAAAGCCCAAGCTTTAAACTCAGCCCAGCAGCACTGGTGAGCTTTAAATCCTGTCAGCAGCACTCTGAAGAGTCTCTCTGAAATAGAGCCAAGATGCATGCAGTGCACTGGGAACATTAACAAGTGGGAACTAGACTGTCCCTTCAGTACAAAATGTTTTCTTCAACTGAAAAGAAAAAAAAAAGTAGTAAAAGAAGTGATCTGAAATTTGAATAAACTTCTTAGATTTTAATCTGCGAGCTCATGTAATTTTTTCCATGCTTTCCTTAGAGAGAAGAATTCCACAATTTAAATAAAAAAGTTCCATTTTCTTATAGAAAAATTGACATTGACAACACAACCCAGAATCCCTCCCCTCTGGCTGCCCTGTGGCTGGCTCACAGGCATTGCTGTGGCCGGGGCCTGGCAGCACCGGGGGCAGGGGGACACTGGCTGCACGGAGGCACACCAGACTCCAGCCTGCTGCCGCGGGACGGGAACAGCACGGCCGGGAGCCCTGCCCTGCCACCCCAAGGCCCACACAGTGGGTCACATTTTGCACATCTTCAGCAGGGCCACGGTGCAGAGATGATGAGAGGGTCAGATTTAACAGGGAAACTGACTGGTGGGATTTGGAAAGGATTTAAATTACTGCTGTACAGCTACCGGGCCATTTTCAACATTGAATGCACACGATGTTTTTTCTGATACACTTGTCTCGGTCTGCTGGAAGCACATTGGCACGCTGCCCCTTAAAGGCATCTGCCTCAAGCCTATATGGGAATTAGCTCTGGTTAATGCTCCAGTCTGCAGGTTATTACGCCTGCAGCTGAGATGGTCGGCATGATCTGACCTGCTTCTCCAGCCACCAGCACTCACAGTCCAGCTGTCCATGCTCACTGCAATAAGCTCTTCAGCTGGGTTTGCGGGGACACAGGGGGATGTGAACCACAGTGGCTGACACTGCTCACTCTGCTCTGCTGCAGCACGAACTGCAGCAGGCAGGTGAGACACGTCCTGCCACTGCAAAATCAGGCAAGGGACTGTCACCAGGACACAGCAGGGATTGGCAGGGCTGTCTCAAAGGCAGTCCCTGATCAGTGCAATAACACACTTATGAGCAGCTCAAACCAGAAATGTCAATGCTAAAAAGAGAACTGACAAGATCAATCCCACTCTAGTGGGATCACATGTGTGATTGAATGTGCCTTCAAGGCAATTTTCAGGCAGCTCAGTGGAGTTGAAAGGAATCATTTGAGAGTAGTTTAGGGGGCAAGTGCAGCTAGCAAGAAATTTGGCAAATTTGCAAGGAGATATGCATAGTAGAAGAGCAAATGCTGTTCATCAGTATGTATGACGTATAGAAGTATTATTCATTAACTGTACAAGGCCAGGTTAAGGGTGGGAAAAGAAAGCTAATTACCTGTTTTGACTTAGTCCTAGCAAGGCTTGTATCAGGCTGCAGACCCTCTGTTTTGTTACTGCTCCAGGTAGCCTGCTGGGTCCCACACCAGCCAGGTACTGCTGGAGTATGCCCTTGTGCTACAGTAATATTGACCCATCCCCTAAAGGCCCCTTGTGTCAGAGGATGCATGAAAGAAGGAAATGAAACTTAAACAACCTTCACATCTGCAGGGGATTTCCACACCATCTAGATTCCTGGGAAAGCTCTTGACAAAGCCTGCCACTATCTGAGCAGTGGAAGCAGTACCCTGACTTTGTGCTGGGCAGATGCTCTCAGAATTTGGATTGAAGAAAACTCAACTGGGATGGAAAGGGGAAAGGGGAAAGGGGAAAGGGGAAAGGGGAAAGGGGAAAGGGGAAAGGGGAAAGGGGAAAGGGGAAAGGGGAGGGTGAGGCAGAGGGAGAGGGAGAGGGAGAGGGAGAGGGAGAGGGAGAGGGAGAGGGAGAGGGAGAGGGAGAGGGAGAGGGAGAGGGAGAGGGGAGGGGAGGGGAGGGGAAGGGAGGGGAGTTTATCAAAATTTGTTCTTGGCAATGGTGCTGTTCTTATGTCCTCAACAGAGACTGGGTCTGATTTGTTACGAGGACACAAAGCTAATCAGGATCATATTAGCCAGGAACTAAGCCTAGGTGGCAATTATTCTGGGCAAGAGTTCTTTTTCCTACACACATCTTTGGGTTGACAACTCATTGGTCTAAGCTAAACTTGTTAAACAGTGAAATGAAGAGAATAATGAGAAATCCTACACACACAGAAGCACTGGTTCTGAGTTCCTGAAAGCAATTTCTTTTTTTTTTTTTTTTTTTTTTTTAAGAGGCATTTTATCACAAAATACATCTAGTTTTAAAGGAAGTAAAGGTGTTGTGAAAGTATTTGTAGAGCAGTGGTAGCACAGCCTTGCCCAGGCATTACAGCTGAACTCTTTAAATGCTCAGAGCTGTTTGCAGCATCCTGGGTTCCCTCTGGCATGTAGAACATCACTAGGAGAGGAACCCTTATGCTGTCTGGGATGGGAACAAAGCAGAATTGACAGCAAAGGGCAAACGCTAGCCTTTGCCCCTCTCTGCCCAAAATGACTGTCAAGCAGGGACAGTAGTATTTCCCTATAATGTAGAAGTCTTGCAGGTGTAAGTGAACAAATTTTTCAGAAGGACCCATGAGGGTATTAGAAAAACACTGCCAGTGTTATGAAATGTCACGTGCCTTTCCAGCCAGGGCAGACTTGCAGGAAGCCAGGGGGGCTGCAAGCCCTCCTGCCAGCCACTGCTCCATCTGATGCAAACGCTCCCGCTCCCAGTCAGGTGGCATGGCCACCCTGTCCTCCCCTGCTGCGTGTGGTGGCCACATCCTCCTTGTTTACGCTGGTATGTAAACAACGAATAATGGTATAGGTGGGTTGGTTATAAATTAAGCAAGTTACATTAAAATTGATTTTGGATTGTGGGGGTAAAGTAAGTTACGAGGTGTTACATTTGCAAACATTTTGGTTTATATGTTACTTCCAAGAAGAAAAATATTATGCTAAATGAAAAAGAGGTGTCAACTAATCGGCTCTCGTGATGCCTGTCCCTTCCTCCAGCAGTAATAGTCCCATCGTGCTGTTTTACAAGGCAGTAAGCCAGTCACCAAGTGGAGGAACTACCAGAATAAAGTTCTCCTGGTTTATGCCAGGGAGGGAACCAAATTATGGCCTTGTAAAACAGTGTGATAGTGCTATTATTGTGCAAGTGTTACAAACTGCTTAAAATAGTGTTTTGAAGAAGTTTTTCAAAATATTCTCAGGAGCTGCTCAGGAGAGAGACTATGTGATGCCAAGTCATGAAAAGCAAGCAGGAGACCTCGGAGCATGTATGTCTGCTCAGGAAAAGCATTCATGAGCCAGGACCCAGTGCAATGCTGCATTCCTTGTTGAAGGCCGGACCAGGTTCAGGCTGGGGCTTGCTGACATTTCCTGTGGGATTTTCAGTGCTTTCTCGTCCCTTGGCATAACAGACATTTTACAAGAATAATTGTTATCTCAATTTTTTAAAAAATGAACTAGGGTGTCAAGAGTAAGGGCCTTTTAACTGTTTTTGTTCACTGATGCAAAATGTCCCACCTTGCCTTTTGTAGGCTGCCCAGGCCTCCCTGCAACATTAATGCTCAAAGGAAACATTTTCCTGAAGCCTACTAAGATGCAAACAATGATAAAAGCAAACAGAAGCTCCCTAGCCCAGAGATAAAAAAAGGTAGTTGAGCACAAACCTCAAGAGAAACATCTAAAACTAACTAGGTGGGGGAGTAGAGCAGTGATAGCTCACAGGACTTCTAATCAAAGCCTTCTTGGAGGAAAAATGAAGTCTCAACCAAAAAAAAAGTCTGCTTGCGACAGAAAATGTTGAATTTCCATTAGAAATAATGTAAATATCTGCCTGACAAACCAAAACATGTGGGTGAACAGGAAGTATTCCCATTTTGGTAATGCTGTTGGCAGCATGAGCTCTGAATGGCAGTTGTCTCATGGCTCATGAGGCAGGATCGTGCTGTGTTCAGTCCCCTGTGACACACCACCACCAGGGAGATTTTCAGGGCTCACACTGTGTCTTGGAAGAGAAGGCTGGGATGCAGGAGAGAAAGCACAGCTCACAGAGAGAGCCCGTGGTCAGGAAAAAAATTCTTGCTAGCATTAGCAGATCAGTGGAAAATGCAGAGCATAAGCATGGCAGCTCACCAAACCTCAGGCAGAGACCTGCAAATGGCACTCAGGTACTCCCTGAAATGCAGCAAACACACACATTTCTCCAAAGCCTGGAGGCTGGGAACCAGACTGAATCTCTTTAGTTTATAAGTCAGCACCAACTTATTTCTTTAATCTTTGAAAGATGTGGCTTGCAAAGGTACTAAAACACATTAAAAAACAAATATCAATCCTTAAACATGGAATATACATTTGCATCCACGACATATGCATTTTTAGGCCAGAAAAACAGAGCAGGATGGTACTGAAGCAGAGAAGAAGGCAAGGATAACTTGTTTAATATTTGTAAATATACCAGAGAGGAAATCTCATTGATTTAATTCTAGGCTTTGCTTGTTTGTTGCCTCTAGTAAATTAAATTCCCAGATAAAATTACCAATGGGCATATCTGAGACTTTTAAAAATAACTTCAGTACATAAGGAATCTGGGAGACCTACAAATAAAACAAACAATACACAAGGAAACCTATTCATTTTAGTAGCATCTACAGATGATGATAGGCAGAGCAATGCTCTGACGCTTAAAAGCTCAGCAATATTGTTCAGAAAGAAGGCATAAACGAGAACTACTCACATTGTCCAAAAAAGGGTAAGAATGAAATAAGAAGAAGGATTTTGTTCAAGGCTTCAGTGTAATTATATATTTTACATCTCTTTCAACGCAACACTTTGTTTAAGTATGGGAATGTTCTAGCAGACTTACAACAATATTTCCATACTCTACATTTATTGTAGCTGCTCATTAAGTCAAATTGCTAGCACATGAAGTCATGTGGAAAAAAAGAGGGATTTAAGACATAACATTTGCAGGACGCAAACATGAGAAGTGAAGATTTTTTCATCAAACTCTGGTTCACAGTCAAAGCAAAATTCCAATGAGCATGCAGAGGCAAGCTAAAGGGAGGGAGACTGCTATCAATTTGAATATGATTTTACATTCAATTAGCAAAGTGCAGCTCTTGCCAGGCTGGTTGCAGTATATTTATGTGGCGCTATTCATACAAAAAAAATACCCCAAAACATAATAGGTAGCAAAACTCTAAAAGTCTTAAAAAATAGCAAGCAAAAAAAGCATTACTGCAACCAATCTAAGTAATTAACAAAGTGATGTTATTCTCACACTAACAATAATCCATGTAGAGACTCCATATTAAAGGTCTCTGCAAAAAATTGTAAACCACAATGTAATTAAGCAACAACAAAAAATATTTGGGGTGTTTTGGTGGTGTGTTTTTCTCTTGATTTGTTGGAAGTTGTGCTACATTTGCATTGCCGCTGCTGAATTTTGGTTCTCAGTGTTTCCTTAGTGTTCATTGCACACAGCTGTATTTCACAAGTTAACTAGACATGAAAGCTGTGCTGCTCATTGTCCTCCTTCTCCTAAGCAGCTTCCATCTCCCCTTTGCAGAGGAACTGGAGCTCAAGTCCAGTGAGGAGGGCAGCACAACCAGTTTACCCAGCGTAAGAATGGCAGCTTGTCCCCAGGCCAGCCAGAAATCTGCCCTCTGCAAATGCCATTGCTAAGCTGGGGACCAACAAAACAAGCTTCAGCCAGGTAAAGCACCACAGGATTTGAGGAGGGGCAGGAAGAAAGACAAACTGTGGGAACTATATAATTATGTGTGTATATACACTAATGTATATTTTACAGAGGAAGTATGACCTGTGCAACAGATGGAGTTAAAAACTGGCAACATAGCCCTGTTGGGGAAAAACAGTAGTCAGACATTTCTCCTGTTCATCTCATTACAGTGTGGCCAAAATATGCAGTTGTAAGAAGGCCCTTTCTTCTCTCTAGTGCTTATTATCTGTTGTTCAGTACAGCAGAAGGAGGAGGTAATGACAACTGCAGGAACAATAGTTATGTGCCAAGGTGAAACAGAACTTCTGAGAGGTGAGTCCCTATCTCTAGATATCCTACACTGGGTCAACATAAATGAATATAGGAGTAAAAAACAGGGGCAAACAGGAGTTAGGCACAGAAAGGAGGCCACGCTACCAAGACATCAGTTAAAAAGAAATTGGAGACTCCCCATCACTTCCATACTCCTGGTCTGTAGGACAGCAGCTACTGAGATCCCTGAGCCGTGCCATCTGCAAATCTCAAGCAAGGCACACAAAAAATAAACAAGAAATAAAAGGCTACCTGCCTTCCTCTGATCCAAGCAGCATCCCACAATTTGTCACCTGCCTACTCTGGGCAGCATAGCAAGCAGTACACAGGCATGCTCTAGAACCACTGGTGTTTTCAGGTCACTATTCCAGAAAGTGGACCTTAGTGTCCTGCCTTCCTCTATTTCAGTATGCCTCTTCCTCTTCTACCCCTAGCCTGCAAAGTTTATTTACCGTTGTAGCAAGAGTTTCACACCAGAAGATCATGTGTTATCTCAGAAGTTCAATCACATTTTTCTTGAAAAGTAAATAATTTGTGTTTTTTTCCACTACATGATCAGTGGATTCACTGAGAAGAGGGGTGCAGATTATATGCTTATGGACATGACAGGCTCAGGACACTTGGATTCAATCTTGTATTTTTCATTAGCCTACCACTGCCAGTCTTAGAAACCCAAACACAAATCAACACCCAGATGCTAAGGTGTTGCTTCCTGTTCAACTCTTTGTGCAACAAAACAGATTTGAACACATAAACCAGCCTGGTAACTGTGTGCATTGCTGGGCACACTTCCTTGCTGCTCTGAAAGGAGGTTTGTGCTCAGTGACATTCACCAAGACTGTGCTGCAATCATTTGTCCTTTTAATCCCTGGAATATATAAGCACAATTAATTGAAAATTTTAAAAATCCCAAAGAGTAATTTTATTAGCTGCTGAAATACATTAGGATTCCTGGACTTTGAGCTAAGAAAAATTATAATAAGCCTTTCCCGAGAGTGGAAATTTTTTTTCTGATGTTAGATTAAATTATGTTTGTACTGCTTCAGCTTTGGTGGTACATAAATAGTTCTTTCTTAGTCTGCATTTATGTGAAAGGACAGTAAATAAAGCTCTCTTTTTGATTTAAGTTATTATACAGTGATGTTTAGCCAGACGATGTCTGTTGTTGGGCAAACACACAAAAGAATCCAAGTCTGTGACCTTTCCTCTCATTAAAGAAGCCTAATTTTTTATGGTTGCTGTTATACCTGGAAGGCCTGGAAGGAATCACAGAGAGAGGGAGAGAAGTGGAGTTGAAGGAATCCCTGATGACTTTGTCTATGCTTCTTGGTTCTTCCAGCACTCTGTGTAAAGCCTTTGTGGACAGAGCTGTGGTCTGGGCTCACCCAGCCCTGGTGTCTCTGCACAGGCATTTACAGGGAGCGAGGTGATGGCAATGTTGGGCAGGTCTTCACTCACACACCTTTCTATGCTCAACATCAAGACACTGAATGCCCTTGACTTCTGTTGACTATGAAGCAACTCTGAGACTTTTTAAACAGAATTGAAGTTATACGTAATCACTGTTCCCAACACTAATCAAAATTAGTGAATTAGGGATTAGCAGGAAGATATACTGGTGTAATATCAGACCATGGTGTTTGGAAAGCTAAAGAAACTTCTGGTGGTCACTAGACCATGATTAAATATTCCTAGCTCTTACAGAAACTTTGATCACATCCACTGGATTTTATCATAGGTTTGCTGTGATTTGGAGTTCAGAAATTTAGAATTTTCAAGACCAGGAGCTAAACATCGGTTTCATGAGCTTCCTTCTCATGACAACTGGTGGGAAGAAAATGGTGCACTTACATGAGACTGGAATATGTGTGGGTAGCTGCATCTGAAACAGCCTGGACACTCCGGCCAGTATTTGTCCTGCCAGCTAGTCAAGTAAAAAAATCTTGCACATAGGCAATAGGCAGATACTGGTAATCCACAAACGGAGCAGTGCTTAGATAAGTGAGTGGGGTCTTAGTCCATCTGACAGTGGCAGAGAACTGCCTGTCTTGGTGTAAACTCAGGAACGTCCTCAAGCATATGAAGAAGGTTTAACACCTGCTTAGTCCCAAGAAAGCTGAAGGAACCATTTGGGAGATTAAGGTATGCACAGAACTCTGCCATTAATCAGTGAGAGTGGAATTTATAGGATAAAACCCTGTCACTGGACCTTTATCATGCAGAACTGAATGCTGGAGGTTCACATTCATATCTATTTCGCATTATTTTATTTTTCAGTCATGTATTGTTGCTGAATCTTCATTGATATAAATCTAGCTGACACTTATTTTCAGCCTTAAATGATATTGTTTTTCAGTTGGAGATGTATTTCACATGCCTTTATTTGGTACCTAGGGTTTGAAGGCAAATATACTAAATCCTTCAAATATTTACTCTCCCCCTGAATAAAGCATGGTGAAAGGCTTTCTTCTAAATGGTGTCAGATCTGAAACAAGAGCTCACTTCTCTAGCTCAACATCACCTGTTAATTAGTTGTAGGATGAATAAGAATAGGAAAAACATACACAGGAATTATCCTAAGCACCCTGTATTTCCCTCAGTTTCTGCGACTTTCCTGTCTGTGCCCTTGCCTTCTCATCTTCCTTGTTGAAGATTTTATTGAAAGCTGTTCTGAGGGAAATCCATCTCCTATTGTTCCAACGATTCCATAAGGTGCTGAAACACACATAAAGACTGGTAAGAACAGAAACTTTGTCCTTTTTTAAAGATAATTATATGAAGACTGCATGACTTTTACCTAATGAATTAGATTACTGATGTATTTTCAGGTTTTTCATTTTAAAGCTTGCTTTTTTATCTTTTTAGAGTTGTTGATTGCATTATTGATTGTTGCAATATTTTATCCAGATCCTCAGTATATATGGAACCTCTTTCTTAAAGCCTTGAGAAGCTAAGTTTCTTAATCAACTGATATGACTTGTGCCTCGACTACTTAAATAAGACTTTGAAAATTGAGGTGCAGCTACAAATCTTAAAGAAAGAAAAAGAAAAATAATGCAACTTTCATTTTTATATAATTTCAAATTGTTAATTCATGGCAGTTTCGAAAGGCACAATCCATTATAATTTGATTTTTGGAACTGTCAAAACCCATAATTTGTTCCTTAAACTGCTCTTGTCTAGTCCTCAGAAATATTAGTCTTAAGTACACCCTAACTAATCATTCTAAAAAAAACATCAAATAGAGACTTTTTTGCTAATATTAAGCATTTGTTCTCAAGGAAGCTTTCAAGCTGGGTACTGAATGCCACCTCCTACCTCTGTCAAGGGAGCAATAGAAGCTATAAGGGAAAAGGTGGTGTCTTAATGCACATGCATAGCTGAATTAACCAGTGTTACACAATGTAGTGAGCGTTTGCAAAAGAAAAATAAAGCAACAAAACAACCAAAACCCCAAACAAAACAAAACAAAACAAAACCTCCTTAAACAAACAACAACAATGAAATCTAACCCAAAACAAAAACTCCAAACAAACCCCCCCAGTAATTTGCATTAGCCAACCATTTTATGTTGAAGTGCTGTAAAGGAGAAATGTTATCATGACACTCCAAGTGCCACTATCTCTCAAGGTCATACATGGAATGCAAAGGTTAAGGGTGGATGGTGACAGGTTACAGAACTACTAATTTGGTTTATTAAACCACCACAGATAATCCATACAGGATATTCAGGGGACAACAGAATCTAGTACCTAATTACAGCATGGATTTCTGCTGCTTGCACCAGTATATATTCATTTATCAGCCATGTATCACGGCCACATAATTTTCTCAGTAACAGATTAAGAAATTGTTATGTTCTCATCTCCCTTACAAGAATTCACCAGAGAAGTAGATGTAGAATGAGAACGCGTCTTTATGGTTCAGTGCGCGAGGGCATACGAGGCCCTAAATCTGGCTAGCACAGAGGGAGAATGGCCGACACCCTCCTTGCATCAGAAGCCAGCCCCCCTCGGCATCCTGGCCTCGGGCTGGGCTGGATGGCGGAGCTGGATATCGCGCAGGAGAGATGAAGAGAAGAGGCGACCACTTGCTGGGGTTAACAGTCGGTTTATTGATGGTCCAGGGGAACCAACAGAGGCAAAGAGAACCAGCAGCAAACACTTCCGAGTAGGGGGAGAACCAAGGTTTTAAAGCAGAGGGGGTGGAGGAGGGAGGGAAGCCCAGCTATCCAATAAGGGAACATTATGGGAGGTACAAAGCATAACTGACATACAAAGATAACCAATGAATGTAAAGTAAGGAAGGGGCCCCAGGACCTCAGCCAACCACAACCCCCAGGCAGAAGAAGGTTCTAGATGGCTGGGAGGAGTGGGGAGTGATTGACTGGGCCCAGGGAGGAGAGAAAACTTACTTATAAGGTAGGGTAGGGGAGGGGAAGTTACATAACTTAAGTGACAGGCTGCTGTAGGGGAAGGGGTAACCGTAGCAACGTAACTGTAAAAAAGCTCTGAGGCGGGAAAACTGGAGAGGAGGGAACCATTTATAAAGAACAGTAGGGGGAACATACATAAAATGGGGGAGCAAACTAAGAAACTTAAAAACACACTACAACAGTTCAGCCAGTAATAAGTTACATATGTGGAAAGAGAAACTGCTTTTATTTTCATGACTATGATTAAAATAATGTGATGCTCAAAAGAGACATTTAATAAACTAATATTCTAGTCTATGGCTGTGACAGTGAGACTTTAAGTCTACCAGTCTTTCCAGAAGGCTCAGCACATTTTTGCCTCCATCTGCATGGCTGCTGGAAAGGGTGTCTGTTTAACCTGCCTTGCAGAACTCCAGAAGAAAATGATCTGTCTACAGCTGTGCTTCCAGTGTCGGTGCAGGAGTGAGCCAAGCTCCCAGCACCCAACCTCAGCTATCTCACCAGGTGGCCCAGAGAACCTTGCATGAACACATTCCAATGCTTAAAGGGACATTTCTTTCTCATAATGAAGCTATACATTGTTTTGCAGAGAAAAGAAGAAAACCCCATAACTTTGTAAAAGTTGTAAAGCTGGTATGTTTATTACAGCGCTAGATGCATGCGGAGATTGCTCTCCTCAAACAAGGCATGCGTACCTCTGAGAACTTCAGGTCTCTTTTTATCTCTCTCTCAAATACATATACATACAGTTTCACAATAGGTTCATCCATATTCATTTTTATGGGTTTTGTGTGACTTTTACCACTAGTTCCTTTTTATCAGAAAGAATTCTGAGGTCAGGTTGACTTGGCCTTACAGCAGTCCCTGTCTCTATCATCTTCTGTCTCCTCCCCTTTATCTTTGTCTTTCACTGAAGTAACTTCACTGAGCTTAGGCCTTGCAGTCTGGCTAAATAACTAAGCTTTCTAACCAGAGACTCAACTCAAAAATGTACATTTCACCTAAATTAAAATGGATTTCTATCCTGGAAAATTTTCATTTTGCTTCAACATAGCCTCAATGTCCATCCTGAGCCCAGGACTGCACTTAGGACAGTCTCACAGAGGCAAAACTAGAGGGAAACTGTCAGTGAGCTGAGCACATTAACTCTGAGACTTCACACACTGTCATAGCAGGTAACTCAAGATCCTCTGGAGCAACAGCAAGGCAGTCTAACCTTTCCACACTCTCAAACCTGTTAAGTAGATTTCAGAGCAATGGGTATAAAATGCACATAGAACAGAGGAAGGAGACAAGTGAACTGAGAACAAGAGATTAACTGATTAGAAAAATATCAGAAGCAGAGGGTCACATGTGAATTGCAAAAGGAATTGAATATTTTTTGAAAAAAGATCTTGTTAAGGGATAATTTTTTATAAATGGAAAATGCTTCAAGTTCAAACCACGCTGAAAAGCACAACCATATGGGATGAGAGAGCAACAGCAGCACTCAAACATTTTCTTAAGAAATGGACATTCATACTCACTCTGTGCTATATCAAAATAACATTTCTGTATATCAGATTAGTTCACAAGTGCTTTTGAAAGGGGATCATTGTTTGTCCTTTCCAAAGCCATTTTTAGCTGGAACCATCATTGCTGACTCTGCCTGGTGACACATAGTACACTGGATCCTCATAAGCAGAGTATAATATCCCTTTTCTGGCAATGAAGGGGATATTGGCCCCTCAATATTGCCTGAAGAAGGAGAAAGTAAGGACTATGTCCTGTACACATAACTTCAATATTTATCCATCCTTGAATTAAACATTCAAGTATGACATGTTAGAAACTAAATGTTCAAGATCTGGCTCATAAATACTTTATTTATGGCTTTGAAAATATAAGTTGGAATTTCAAACTGAAATATGTCCTGCATTTGCAATCATAAATTATAGAGCACCATAAATTTACTGGGCATTTTACAAATACAGGTATTTTCCCTGCCCCAAAAAATTTAGGTCTAAATCAGGCATGAGAAACAGAAGGCATGGCAGAGGACAACCTTCCAAGACAGATGTGGTGAGAAAAGGGTAAACATTGTCTGAAGCGATGGGTATAAAGGGACTAGAGAGAGAACATGAAGTAAAGGTCTCCTTTTAGGTGCAGGAGAGTTTTAATTCCCAATGAAGGGCAAAATGCTTCTCTGGGAGTCTTCATTTACATGCTCACTGATAAGTTCTCTCGCAGTGTTTTGAAAGTTTGATTAAAGCTTGTTTATGTTTTGATGGTTAATAGATTATTCTTCTAAGTAGACTTACAGAAGGACTCTGAATTTACAAGTGACAGCTTTTGGGGTAGTAACAAAGTTAAAAAGCTCACCCAGGGGTGGCAGAGGGCTTTGCTTTGTTTTGCTTTGCTTCTCAACAGGGAGAGCCTGTGCCAAGCACTGAGAGGAGTCATGACCACGGTGCAGAGCTGATTTCACAGGAAGTATGGAGAGAGTCAACAGCGTGTGTACAAATGTGGCTACACAGGAAGCTGGCTGGTGGCAGCCTCCCAGATCTGATTCATGGCAATTTCCGGCTAGCAGAAAATCAGGGCTGATAGCACTGGGCAGTGTGGGTGTGCTGTAGGCTGGGACCTAGCCCTGCAGACATCAATGGATCTACAGAGGGCTGCCACTTCCATGGGCCCCTTCTCCGCCAAAGAGTAGAGGGGGCTTTCAGTGAGGCAGCAGATTAAGTTGCAGTGGGATTAAGCACTCTGGACCTCAGAAAGGTGAACAACAAATACTTGAAGCTCAAAGCTGAACAAACTTCATGTGAAACGTTTTGAAGTAATTTCTTCCCAAAATATCAGCTAAAAGCACAAGGAACTATATGACTTGTCTTTGTTGGTCTTTTCACCCTGTGCAATTTCCTCTTAGTAGCTTGGAACTGGTAAAAAGTCAGAGCTATCCATAGCACAGTAGCAGTGTTTTATCAAGGTACCTCATGGGAGACATCAACCAACAGCAGCACCAACTGCAGTTGCATCGAGGTGGGAGGCTACTGTGGGCGCCTGAAACCCTCATGCAGTGCTTATGGGAGCTCTGTAGCCCTCAAAGACCACAGCTGATGGTTAGGCATGGTTCACCATACCACAGGAAATTACTCTAGACATCCATATTTGAGCAGCTGAATTTCTCATACAGTCAGACAAAAGAAAAAGAAGATTTAAACAAAAAAAACCCCCAACACTATAACCCAAGGAACTGGAATGATACTATACTTCAGCCATTGCTCCTGACTACAATGAAGCAGTTACAAATCTAGAGGAATTTGCAAGGTACAAAATGCCCTGTGTATCTTCTAGCTGCTAAAGATAGTGAACCTCTTGAAAAGGTCTCTTGTGCCATTATCCCTACCTCAGCTTTAGCCTCATTTTGTTGGTCATTGGCAATATATTGAGTAGTTGAGTGATGAGAGAGATAGAAAGTCTGACCCTTGGTGGTCTGATGTGTCTCAAAGGTGCTGGACAGACATGGAGCAGGACACATGATAAATATGGTGTAAAGCACTCTGGCAGTTGATACAATTTGTTAATAGAGAAATCTTTGCCTCTTCTGTTGGACTGCATTTCATAGGCTGCCAGTTAGGTCAAAGCTCCCCAGCATGGCTTCCTCTTCCCAGGAGGACAGCTGTTCACTGCTGTCAGTATGTATGGTGGGGTCAGGTGTGCTTGTGCTAGGGGAAACACTTGCCCTTCCGGATGGCAAGGCACAGCCTTTGCTCCTGCTGACCTGATAAAATGTCCCAGGTTGAAATATGCATGTGAAGAGTTCTATGCTTGTTGGTGGATATATACAAATGAAAACAGTTTACTTCTATGGATAAAGACACGTTGGACAATTTTTTCAGATGCACAGGTTTCAATGATACCTTTTATGTGGGATCACAGCCACTTTTAGCATATACCCCTGTCTTGGTTTAGAAAGACAGGAGTCTGCTAAGGAAGGCAGGAGCCTCCCCTGAAATGGAGAATGTAAACCCTCCCCCCTCCTCTGAATTGCTATAAATTTTAAATTAAGGAGCTCTCAGGCAAAAATGTGGGAAATAACAGTTCTTTATTAGGGAAAAGGAAAAAAAAAGGATAAAATAAACAATGTGGTACACTAGAACAACCCTGACAGAGTCAGAACCCAACCTGACACCCTGTGGGGTGTTGGTGGCAGTCCAATTGGAAATGTGGCTGCAGTCCTCCTGAAGTGTCAGGTGTGTTTCTGTTGGAGCAGGGGGTTCTGTAGAGAAGGATGTATTCTTCCTCTGAAGATCCAGTGGAAGAAGAAGCAGCTGCCGTTCCTCTGAGGAATCCAGCAGAGAAAGCCGGGCTGGTGTCTCGAAAACCTCTGGATTATATCTGGGTAGGAATGCTTGGCTCCTCCCACTGGGCGCAGCATCTCAGAATGGGATGTTATAATTCTTATAAGCCATGCAGGGACATTCAATAGCCTGTTATCAGCAGATGTCCCCTCCCGAGGGAGGTGTGAATGTGGTCACTCAGAGAGAGAGATAAGGCAAACTGCTCACTTGACAAAAGACAATCTGCCATACAGATGGTAATTGAAAACAACTTGCATTGCAATCTTCAACAACCCCCTCAAAAAAAGACATCAAGTTTGCAATTACCAGCACAAATATGAGCTTTGACTGCAGATCCAGACTACCTTTCCTTTTCTTCATCAACATGTGGTTGATAAAATCACTGTAGTTCCCCCATTATCCAAGAGGAGGCAGTCATAGAACTACTGAAATGCTTGGATGTTCATAAATCTATGGGACCAGACGGGATCCACCCCAGGGTAATGAGAGAGCTGGCAAACGAGCTTGCAAAGCCACTCTCCATCATTTACCAACAGTCATGGCTCACTGGTGAGGTTCCAGATGACTGGAAGCTGGCCAATGTGATACCCATTCACAAAAAAGGTGCAAAGGAAGATCCTGGTAAATATAGACCAGTCAGCCTGACCTCAGTACCTGGCAAAATAATGGAACAGTTTATATTAAGTGCCATCACGCAAAATTTACAAGATGGCCAGGGTATCAGACCCAGCCAGCATGGATTTAGGAGGGGTAAGTCATGTTTGACCAACCTGGTCACCTTTTATGACCAGGTAACCCGCCTAGTGGATGCAGGGAAGGCTGTAGATGTTGTTTACTTGGATTTCAGCAAGGCCTTTGACACTGTCTCCCATAGCATACTCCTAGACAAACTCGCAGGCCGTGGCTTGGACAGGAGCACTCTTTGCTGGGTTCAGAACTGGCTGGATGGCCGGGCCCAGAGAGTGATGGTGAATGGTGCTGCATCCAGCTGGCGACCAGTCACCAGGGGTGTCCCTCAGGGGTCTGTGCTGGGGCCAGTTCTGTTTAATATTTTTATTGATGACATGGATGAGGGCTTAGAGTCCTTTATTAGCAAATTTGCAGATGACACTAAGCTGGGAACGTGTGTTGATCTGTTAGAGGGACAGAGGGCTTTGCAGAGGGACTTGGAACAGTTGGATGGATGGGCAGAATCTAATGGGATGAAGTTCAATAAGTCCAAGTGCCGAGTCCTGCACTTCGGCCACAATAACCCCCTGCAACGATATAAGCTGGGGATGGTGTGGCTGGACAGTGCTCAGGTGGAAAGGGACCTGGGGGTGCTGGTTGACAGTCGATTGAATATGAGCCAGCAGTGTGCCCAGGTGGCCAAGAAGGCCAATGGCATCCTGGCCAGTATCAGGAACGGTGTGGCCAGCAGGAACAGAGAGGTCATTCTTCCCCTGTACTCAGCACTGGTGAGGCCTCACCTGGAGTATTGCATCCAGTTCTGGGCCCCTCACTTTAGGAGGGACGTTGAGATGCTTGAGCGTGTCCAAAGGAGAGCAACAAGACTAATAAGGGGCTTGGAGCACAAGCCATATGAAGAACGACTGAGGGAGCTGGCGTTGTTCAGCCTGGAGAAAAGGAGACTCAGGGGTGACCTCATCACTCTCTACAACTTCCTGAAGGGTGGCTGTGGTGAGCTGGGGGTCAGTCTCTTTCTCCGGGCAACAACAGACAGAACAAGAGGACACAGTCTCAAGCTGCGCCAAGGGAGATACAGGCTAGAATTAAGGAGGAAGTATTTTACAAAAAGAGTGGTCAAATACTGGAATCATCTACCAAGGGAGGTGGTGGAGTCACCATCCCTCGAAGAGTTTAAAAAAAGACTGGATGTGGCACTTGGTGCCATGATCTAGTTGAGGTGTTAGAACATGGGTTGGACTTGATGATCTTAAAGGTCTCTTCCAACCTAGAATTTCTGTGATTCTGTGATTTACTATCTTAATTTGTAACAGAGACTAAGCTAAAAGCCATTTCAATTGTTTATCCCCAACTCTGCCCTTTCTGTTTAGTTCTAACCAAAAGTTAAGACAGATGCATTGATCTCTCACTACTGCCTATAGGAGTGCAAAATATATGATTTGCTAAAAGTCAGGAAGCCAGAGCATCATGGCCCCACAAATAAGAGTTTGCACAGTTTTCTAATTGGTGGATCCACGTGCTGGTTTCCAAAGAGATGCAACAAGGTGCCCCATAGCAAATCAAGAAAGAACTATGCTTTACAGGAAATTCTCATCATGAATTGTACAATAAAATTTGCTATTCCAGAAACTTTTCAAAATTTAACAGCTACAATACAGCTTTGTTTTACCTGAGACAATGTTGGTCCTACCTACAACAAGTCTAATACTAGTTGTATGGAGGAACAGGCAGAATAGAAAAGACCCCCACTCCCTGATGTGATGAAGGTCTGAAGCAGATGTCTGATCAGCCAGCAATACCACAGAAACTGCCTAGGACTCATGACTTTGGTTTTGCAAACTGAAGAAAGAAATTAATACAAAACCTGCTAATATTCTAAATCCTGATGTATATATTTGAATATCTGGACTTAGCACAGCAGTGATGGATGAGGCAGTTGGAACAGCTCTTGACCTCCTACAGATAGGAGCAAAGGAACTGATTCCATCAGGTCACAACTGTAGCATAACTGCTGATGTGCCCACTTTTAGAAGACTTTAAAATATCCAGTTTGTCGGTATGAGAAAGTTTACAGGAACAGGTTGGCCTCCACAAATCCATCAGGAAGCGTTTGAAATACACAGCTTTTCTCCACTTTGGTTAAGATTTAGCTGCTCAAACTGTGACAAAGTTTATGTAACACTGTAATCTACATAGACAAAATGCTAAATAGTTACATACTATGAACATTATGTATAATATCAGCAAATTTAATTTTCAGAATTCCACAGAACTACAACAGTAATATTGAAACAATTTTTAAATACTACCACAGTAATCAAACCCTGTCAGGCTTTTGTTTAATGGGAACATGCTAGCATTTTATTCTGTTTTGGAATAAGCTTTGTCTGAGACCATTGGAATTTCCTTTAGAACAGAAATCCTAGTTACCAACCATTTTTGTTCCCATTGTTCCAGCATCCCAGATCCCAGCACCCAGAGGCTAAACTTCTTTTCCAGTGTATGTCCTTGTTCCACCTCCCCATGATCACAACTCCTGCTATGTAGGGTCTCACAGGCTCTCTGAGAAACAGCTTCTGCAGACAGCATGGGCCCATGGCCCACTCTTTGGAGAGCATTTGTATTGTGTTAGGTTCCTCTGCCTAGGGCTTTTTTCAAATAATCTCTTGCACCACAAACATTAACCATCTAGAACCATTTATCCCAAGGAGAGTCCTTGTGGACTACATTACCCAGAATCCAGGACAGGGGAGTTGATGAGTAGGTTAATGAGGGAAAAATAAATCACGCTCAATCCCTGTGTTCCTCAGGATCTTTTTCTTGCATAAAAAACTACTGGCCAGGTGCACACAGTGAGTGTTAATGACACTAGAGAAAAATGTAAACCAGAAATAGTTGCACTTAAATTCATCTCAATAACAAGTGACAAATTCAGACCCAGTCTTTCTGTTCACATCCATGTCCACAGGCACAATGTGAAAAACTTACTTTTGCTCTGTTCTGATACAAATTAAAAAAAAAAAAGCAATAACTGTATTTGAGTAAATTGTATTTGAGTAAAATGGTTCTGTAAACAAAACACCCAAGGAGATTAATCAAAGTTAGCCTCACTAGGATAATAGAGGTCAGTGGCTAAAGACAGATGGCTCTACAGATGCTGTAGCAAGACACCCATATTGATTCCATTACAAGCACAGGTGGAAAAATGCCAACTTCCTCACTGCAGCTGGAACAGATGATGGAAAATCTCTGGTTCCTCCCTAGGCAGCTGCAGCACTGACCAGCAGCTTGGCATTTGCACCCCCTGCTACCAGTTTTCTCAGATCACAGTGCTACTGCTTTCACTGTTGACAGCAGGCATCCAGTTTCAGAGAGGGATCACTACAATGTAAAAAAGTTTCCTTCGAGTTTACAACGGTGGAGACATCACCAAACATTTGGCTTTTGATGTGAAGCAGTGTAAATGCTGTAATCATATTTACAGGACATGATTGATAACATGCTGCACATGAACTCCTTCCTTTAAACTTTCCCCATAAAACACATTCATCTGCCATTTCCCAATCTCAACTACCAAAGTATTGAAGTGAAAGAAGAAAAATGAAATAGGTTCAAGCCAGGCAAACAGCCATCCAAATGACAGAAGATGAAAGTTCAGCTCCAAATTTCAGTTTGATGAATTATTATATTATTTTTTTAAAAGTCTGTGTAAAATTGAGGTTTTGGAGGGACTTTTTCTTTGTTAGTTTCACTGAACAAATAAGACTCACACCCATATAAGATTAACATGAGATTACAATGAATACTAAGTCCAAGGGCAAGCGTTCACTTGCTTACCAGTTCAATTAATTCTGTTTTTTCGCACTGTGATCTCATTGATACAGAAAACTACTGCTGAGCTCCATTGCTGTGCAGAGATCTATGGGAGACGCTGTGGAGAAGGCTATAGACTTCTTGAGCTGCTTTGCTTCCTGACAAGACTCTCCTATTAGTTGCAAATTACAGAAAATCACCCACAGTCACTGCTAGGTTACAGCCAGCTCTTCACATCAATAGCTTCTGCCAACAGGAGAACTCTGTTACTGTTCTGTCTCTGGGGCTGGGAGGTAATAATCACAGGCTAATCACAATGGCAGCAGGGAGTAGCCCTAATAGATACTAAACATTTCCACCGCAGCAGTAGGCACCGAAGTCTTGGTCCAGGGAAGGAGCATTTTAAACAAAGTCAACCAGTTGTGCTCACTTATCTTCTTTGAAATTCCCCTTCAACACAATATAGGCAAAGTCTGACTCTTGTAGAAGACATGAATTTCACCAGGTCACACAACAGAAAACACATTAAAATTATTGTAACTGGAGTGTGATGGAAAAATTAAAACAACAGTAAAAATGCAAATGTATCATAGTGAAGGAAGAACATGGTAAATAAACTCAGATGGAACATATTTGTGTTGCATTAGAATTTCACAGGATTCTGAGATTAAGGCAACCAAGTAGCACATATTAGAAAAATCCAGGCGGAAAAGAAACAAATTCAATTTTTGTGACATAGAGAGATGTATTATTTTGCTATAGCATGTTTGAATCTACAGCCAAGAACATATAAAATATGCTGTAAACCTTTGGGCAAATGGCAGATAAGGCTGAAGCAAAATCATCCTCTCAAAATCTGGCATGTGGTAGTTGTGCTGCATTCATTTAAGATTACTTTGTGTAGCAGATGGACATCCCATCGTGCAGATGTTCAGACAACAAATGTTTTTTTTCAAACCACTTTGAAGATGGGGCACATAAATACAAGGCTTCATTATTAGATATTAGGAAGACAAATAAAAATAAATACAGTTTGTACTAAAGAACATCTGAAGGCTTTTTTACGAGACACGACATAGAGGTCTTTTCAAAGCAGTGATTTATTTTTTCACATTACTTCTTTTCATTAGCAGAGTTCACAAATTAAATTGAAAATTTCTGTTTCATTCAATCTAGCAACCGTCATATATTTCTGCCAAAAAAAGACACAACTACTCAGACAGTGTAAAGAAGCTTATAAAAAACCAGTAGATGGAGAAGTTCATTCAATGACTCGCAGCACTGACTGGATCCAGAGCCCCAATAAAAATGGATTGCCAATATACACCAATATATCTTAAACCATCTCAAATACCACACAAAGGAAGGGAGACAAAGGAGCAATAGTGCGTAATGTAGAAAAACAAAATGAAAGCCATACACTCAACATCTCGGTTTCGAACAGTTGTGTAAAAACATCTGGAAGCTGCAAATCCTGAAGAGCCCAGCAGCGTTCTGGTCTAATGTTTCACCCAAGGACACCATATTTGGTTTCTATTAACTAGATAAAGAACAGGTACAAAATAAAGCTTAGAATGTCAAATACAGCACATGCATGAGCAAGATATTTGTTGGATAACTAATCTATTTTCTATGTAGTCAATGAGAAATGTCCTAATGACTTGGGTTGTGAGAGCAGCACACTGCAAAATTCCTTTGTTTTATGGAGAGATGTTTGGAAGAGGATCTCACACCCTGAGGCTTACATGCTTAAGCGAGGCTTACATGCTTTCAGCCACGTCCCTACAGTTACTGTAAATGCATATTGTATTTGACAGCCTCTTATTTTTTGCCATGATGATTATATGTAACTAAAATTTTAACAGATATATCTTCAAGAAGGGAAATTCCAATAAGGTCATAATGATATCTTTGAAGCAAGAAATATACTGAAAGATAACCTTTAAAATTTTATGAGGTTTCCTTTACTGGTAGAGGACAAAGACCTGTAGTATTTGATAGACCTAAAGTGAGACACAAGGCAAATTTAAAGTACCACATACATGAAAAAAAATGAGAATGCAAGTCACACTGGATTAGGGAATGAATGTACTGTCCTGCACTTTGTATGAGGGAATTTTTGTGAATACTAATATTATCAGAGAAGTATCTTCACTGAAAATCCAGATAGGACATCCTCAGAAAGAAGGATAGTGCAGGGAGAACGGAAGTGGAACCAAAGCAGGTGTCAAATAATTGTCAGCTGGATGGTAGAATAAACTGCATTGGAGGGGACTCACAAGGATCACTGAGTCCAACCCCTGGCTCTGCACAGCACCATCCCAAGGGTCACCATGTGCATGACAGTACTGTCCAAACTCTTCTTGAGCTCTGTCAGGCTGATGGCCTCACTTCTCTGGGGAGCCTGTTCCAGTGCCCAACACCCTCTGGTTGAAAAGCCATATTCCATAAAGGCTTACAGAAGTGAGAACCAGAGCAGGTAAGGACAGGATAATACTATGGGATGCAAAGACCTAGATTTTCTTTTTGATTCTGGAGGGAGGGTGAGTGTGTTGTTGGCAAACAAATACTCGTTCCTCTGATTTAGACAATAAAAGATGTCATGATGTAAAAAAAAAAAAACCAAACACAAGCAGTTTTCTAGTAACAGAGAAGTATAGAAATATAAGGAATATTTTAAAAATCTCAGATTAGAGTTAGGATTACAAAGATGATGAAAAGACAAGCTATTAGGGATGCATTATTTTGTAGGGCTAAAAATCCACAATGAAGTCATGGATTCAATTCTTTAAAATAAAGAATACCAGAATATGGGGTCACTTGTGTATGTGCCTTAAGATACGGCGAGGGCTGCTAGTCACCACTATGTCCAATTCCCAATGTTCAGCATGTGTCTTCTGCATAATTCAGAGACAACTTTGAAGACATAAGCACTGGGTTTCTTGCATGTCTCTGTTTTCCTTCTCATTATAATACTAGGGTGCTTCATAGACTGCATTTATACCAAACCTATGAAGAGAAGGACTACTATAATAACATGGAAATTGAAGAACAGCAGATTAATGTCCAAGAGGATCAGGATCTAAAGTGGGTGCCTAAAGTGAGGTTCTTAGATTGTTTTTTTTCAATTTTTTGGAATCAGCAGGAATTTCCAGATGACCCTTCCATTGACTTTCACAGCTCTTGTGAGCGCTCTGCAGTTCTACAGAAAGCAATAAGCTGCTAAATTCTTGACATGATGACCTTTTATGATGCACATAAAAGGTGTTAAGAGAGAGAGAATTCAGTTGTCAGTGACAGAATTTAATCATCTGACTCTCCCCGAGTCAGTAAACATCTTCCAGTTTCCCCAAAGGGCTAAAAAAACCCTCCAGACAACAAAGTACTCTGTGAATGACTCCAGCCCGTTGTGCATTGCATTCAGTGTGCTGAACTGGCCCACTCAGATGGTTGCCAGAAAGAGTCTCCAATGCAAACTGAAAGTAGCAGTTTTCCCCTAATATTCCAACAAGATCCTTCACTTGAAAAATTTCTAAAATCTCACAGAGGAAAAAGTATCCAGTCATTAAAGGTGTACTCTGTGTTAGAGTTCCCATTGGAAATGCTATTTGGCAATTTCAAACCCAAGCAAGGCAGTGGTATGGAGTTTGGAAAATACAAATCCATCATGGATTCCTCTACTCCTGTTTCCCAAAACCAAAATAACTAAAAATTTACTGATTTGCTGGAAGTCAGGTTTTTTTGGTTTTGACACTGCAGACTGATGAATAAAAATGACTAATGGGATGGCTCTACACATATCTTCTTGATTCAGCAAAATAACGTGGAAATATTGGTTGGGTTTCAAATACTAAGATTTGCTGATAATAATGAACATCTGAAGGCTACTTATGCACATATTGTTCTGGCTGACCTTCATACACACTATATAGTTATACACTGTATAAAGCACAATGAAGGTTGTTTAACATATCTGTAACTGTAGTATGCTTAATGACCAAATTAAGAACAAATTAAATTAAATGGTTGTGAACAAAGTTAATAGTCCCTTCTGGTTTTAAACTCTTATGAATCTATAAGAAGATACTAGAAAGTTACAGGGGTATTTTCCCTCCTAGTTGTATATAAGAATCTGGTTACATCTGTCAGAGAGTTCTGATTCAGCAGCTTCCCAAGAACCTGATGCTATTTGAAGCATAGAAGACCCACAATTCATGGCAACAACCACCTGAAAAAACAAATTAACTACTCTAACTTGCTTACAACTAAAGAATGCTACAAGTAGTTTTTCCAGTATTTGAGTCAATCCTTTTGCCGTAACTGTTTAGACATTGTGGGACTGTATTAGATCTTACCCCATCATATCAGACTATGACACAAAATAATTGTTGCCAGTTCCTTGTCACCACTGCTACTTCCTTCTTCCACTGGCGAACAACCAACTTGTAACTTGACTGATAGCTTGAAATTGCTATCCTAATAGTTGGTACCATAAATTACCATATTCTGTCATTCTCGTAAGACCTTCACATGTACTCCTAGAGCAAGGTTTAGAAACTGGTTATTAGCAATACAAGAAAATAATTTCCTACCCAGCAGCCATTAATAACCACTAAGTTTCTCTGTCAAGCACTGTGACATTCTGCTGATGTGGAAGACTGAAATGAAAGGAGTGGAGGGACCTTCCTGCACATGGTATGAATTTAATCCATGTAGATAAACCTACAATGGGCTTCTCAGACTTCCCAGAAGTTTTGATCCAACACTGACACAAATGAAACTGAAGCTCCATTTTTATTTAGGCAGGAATAATTTTTCCCCCCTCCTTCTTTCTGTGTCCTCAGGCACTTTGGCCATATCCACTAACACTACATGCCTGCTACAGCCTACAAATTCAGGAGCATAATGAGTCATTCAGACCAAAGCTTGAGTGAAGGAAGGTGGTAAGATTCAGTACATAATACAGGTTTCATTGTAAGCTGCCTGGATATTCTGCACTTCTGCAGATCAGATTAATTTCTTTTGCTGCTCTCTGCCAAAGAACTCAACACTCCTGTACTTCACAAGACAGACTTTTAGTGTCAGCTTTTTACAACTACATGAGAACTTCACTGTAATAACACCCAAGAGAAAATGAGGGATTTCTTCTGTTTAAGTTGCTCATAGCATCTAAATTTTTTGCATATTCACTCCTTTAGGTCATCCTTCAGAGTCTTGCTGTGAAGCTGGAGGAAGCATGGAGGTTATATCAAGCTCTGTTTTAACTCTCGTTTAACATGTTGATTATTGTTATGTCACACAGCAGCTGCAGAATTGCAACATTTTCAACAAGTTCTGTATTGTTATCTGTAATCTCACAAATCCAGAACACCATGGCATTTTATTTCTGAAAGGCTCATACAAACCAGTGTATTTTTTGAATATGTTTAAATTTCCAGCATTTTCTTCAAGGTCTGTTCAAACCAATAAGCATTTGCATTTGAGGCTGTTTCCCACAACAAAAGGACAGAGTTTCTGAATGTGGTCTTTGTGCTTTCTCTTTGACCCATTATTTGCTGCAGAGATGAAATGTCATTGTTGCAGCTCCCTGCCTGTAGTTACCATCACCACTAATCCAGTAATTTCTAGTATAACATTTTAGGGCTACGTCAGCCAATGGTTGCCTTCTTTCCTATACCACACATTAACCAAGAGTACAAAACATTGAAACTCTGCAGTTCTACACAGCTCTTGACATTCTTAATTGGATCAAACAGCCAGAATTTCCTTTGTTTCTTTTGTTCTCCATTTGGAAACACATTTTTACTAATAGCACATGTGAACTACTCATAACTCAGATTCACCATAAACTGTGACAGTAATTATTACTCAATACAAAGCCATATGAAGATCAGATTTATAATGACTAACTAGTCTCAGCTGGCTTCTCAAGTGGCACACAGCAACCATCAGTACTCATTCAGATAATTTTACAACTTTACACCAAACATTTACCTGTCACTCCAGTACACTGCAGTCTTCTGACGTCTCAGCTTCCTGTATACATTGAAGAATATATGTAAATTATTATAACTAACTCAGTTTGTTGAACTTTGATGAAATAGCTGCAGAGCAACAACTCCAGGAAGGAATTAGAAGAAATCTTGCTAGAGAGGACAGGTACACCGGTGTACAATCTTTTCTTTTTTCACATAAGACTGGAAGGCAAAATCAGTTTTGTTGTACATTACAGCCATAGATCTTGGGTATTACAGCATTTTGCTTCCTTCACTATTTTATTCTAATACGGCAAGCAGAAAATCCCATGACAGATATGTATCCTACCAGAGTAAGGCCAAAAGGCGTTACGCAACATTTTACTGCCAGTAATATTTGCCATACATGTTTAAATGGTGCAAAGGACTTTGTCAGGGAAATTGGTGAATGCCTATGTTAGCCTAACATTAAAATGGCTTTTGACAACAGGATGATCTCTAGACAAGGTTCTACACTGAAAGTTTCTGATAGTCACCTCAAAGACAAAAGGAGAAGTTAACAGAAATATATCCTTCAATTGTAATATCACTAGGCACAGATGAGTTTAAAAAATTACTTTGCATTGGGGTCCAGCAAGTCAACCTCACTCCAAGTGGACAACTGCCAATAAGCTGGTAATGGGAACATCCTGAGGAGACAAGAAACACTTCAGCTGGGTGAGAGTGGCCACAGCGACTGGAGGCAAAGGGCCAGGACAGAGCTGAGGACCTGAAGGATGTATGCTGTTGGATAAAGCGTATAAATGACTTTGAAACAGTAGCTCAGGCCTTCACATAGATGCACCTCGATGCCTATTGTCCTCTGAAGTTACAGAGAGGTACACTTTAAACATAAAGAATATATGAACTAATGTTAAGAACATTTCCTGAAGCAGTTACTGCTTACAGACCATTATTTGCTCTCTGTAGTAAATTGTCACCTTTTCTGTTTAATGTTTTTTTCAGATTTAATACACATATCCTGAAAAACATGAAGATATAGTCTGGGAATGAGTTGGAGAATACAGAAAATCCTTACAGAGTGTAAAGAAGAAAGCAGAAAAAGCCAAGAAAGACCTACTGGCTTTTGGGAATTTCAGACTCATAATCTTATTTTTTTTACAATGCAGTCATTACTTTCAGTAAATATGACAGGATTCATGAGAAAAATTCTTAGCATTTAAGAGATTTTAAATTATGGATAAATCTTAAGCACAAAACGCTGTTTTGGCTTTTCTGCATTTTTCTCTCTCACTTGCCTTTGGCATGTTTTCCTCAGAGCTTCTCACTTCAGTGGTTGAGCGGTGTTTATTACCAGGACCTTCTACCCTTATTTATTCAAGCAGAAAAAACATACCTTACATGTATTGCCCAGAGAGAAGGAAAATCATGGAGGTTAAAAGAGAAAGTGTTTCCAAAGAGCTACAAAGCCTCATTACTTAAAGGCCTTGCCAAATAGGAAAGAACTACCTGGCAAGATTGAAGAGCAGGCAGTCTTGCTTAAAATCCTGTGGTTACTGCTTCAGCCTGTATAAATTATCCCTCTAGAGGCCAGCAGAGTATCAAAAACCAATTACCATGAACTAGACCATAATACTACTGTAGACCCAAATCTTGCCCAAACCATTAAGATTTCAAAGTTCTTCCAGCTGCCCAAGGGCTGCCTTTTGCAATGAGACTGAACTGTCCCGCAATTACAGTAGCAATGGAAAAAGCATTTCATAGCATTACCTCTTCCACAGATCTAGATTCCTTAATGTGGTGTCAGGGATGTTAGAGAGTGCTCATGAAAGCAGATCTATTGCCTTCACTTATGTAAGGAAGATCTCAGTTTAAGCAGTGTGTTTGAGATTAGAGCATACTTAGGAGAAGCACTGTTTATTGTGGTCAGAGACAGGAATGGGACTCTAACATACTCCAGTACTGATTTGCTGTTTCTGAACTTTCTGTCTTAGTTTTACCATCTGTAAAACAGACACTGTAACACATAAAATACAAAGCTGACCTGGGAGCAACTCCTTCCGCCTCACAAAAGTAAGCAATGGGAACATTAATTACTGCAATCAATTACATGGAAAAGCCTCAATGAAAAGTGCTATGGGAACACAAAGAAGCGAGAGATTTGCCAAATGAAACAGGTTTATGCATGTCTTAGTACTTTGCTCTAATGAGTGCACTGATCTAATGCTTTCACTTAGAATGGGTCTTACTCTAAGACCTGTTCCTGCAGCCCTCACACAGTCACATTGCCACAGAAGTTTGCTTGAGGAAAGCCTCAAGATTTGACTTAGTTTGTTTTCTCTTGTGCCAGGAAATACTATCCTTTTAATTAGAAGGTCCATTTCCTTGATAACTGTTTAAGTGGCTTCACTGCAATTCCATCTCTTTAGTCATCATCCAGCACCTGGGAGGTAAGGAAAAAGCAAACAAGGACTGAATTTTTCCATCATTTCTGCTGAGGGATATTTCTGAGACACTGTACTTTTGTGGGTGGGCAGATGGATGAATAGACAGACGGAAAAGGGAGTTTCCTTTATGGGATTCCAATAATTGGTATGTGGTTTACATTCCATTCATCTGAAGGACTCTTATTTTAATCAGAAACAGGCTTAGGCTAAAAACTACCTCCAGTGTTCAAAACATATCCATGCTTTCAGCTGGCAACTTTCCTCACATGCATCTTTTCCTCGACACCCAGAGGCCCCAAAGAGTAATGTGGTCATTTACCACCAAGAACTTAGCGTCAGGTCCTATAACAGGGGTTGGTTCAGAGCCCTTTTCCAGACAGAGAGAGGTTTCCTGATTGCTAGCTTCAGAAGCAGAAGCTCTTTAAAGTGTGGTATTTGAAACTGGCAAAGATTTCTCTAAGCTGGTTTTGGGTTTGTTGGGTTTATTTCCTAGGCTCATCCAACTCTGGGAAAGCCTTGTCTGGACAGTGTTGCTGAAGTCTGGCAGGACAGCTTGGTCTTAGTAGCCAGACACTAATGTAGACAACTGCTAAGAAAAGCCCTATATTCCGCAGCTGGACACACTGGTGTGCTTTAAGCACAAAGGAATGAAAGACTAACACCTTGTCCAGAACAAGTCAGACTAAATAAACAACAATACAACGATCTTCAGCTTTGGAGCTGGTGAAAATGTGAAAATATTCAGCATAAATTGCTGTCATTCAAGGACATGGCTTGCAGTAAATTAGTATTTTATTATTCAAATCTCTCTGAACCTTTTGTGATATCTTTTGTTATAGATCCCTAGTATACCCTAAAAATTTCTTCAAATGCCATCTTTCCCCATCAGCTAACTTGTTTCACTGTCCAGATTTGTTTACCCTTAACTTTCATTACGGATGCCCTAAAAAATTTATTCATGGTCTATATTGTCTCCAACCCAACCAGAGAGTAACTGCACATGCTTTAGGGATTTTCATGGCATTCATCCTTGAATGTGGTCTATGCCACAACTCTCTTCAGTGCCTACTGTTCATCAGATCTGTCAAGCAGTACAGCAGGAAATCTCCTGCAGGCAGATCACACATTACACAATCTAAGAAAGGAAGAACAGTTTCACAGGTAAGGTCTCTATGTCAACCTGGGTGTCCATCACAGAGTTTTTGCATATGCAGTTTGCTTGCCTTGTGCTTCATTTTCGCTGTGGGGAGGGGGAAACGAGGCACAGAGGCAAATATGCCATCAAAGGGAAGGGTAAACCTGCCCCTTATTTCCCACACTGAAGATGTGATGGAGACAACCTGTGGCAGTAGCCTGTGAACACAGACAAGAGCTACACAGTCACCAGTTCTTTCTGGATCCATGCATCCTGAAAAGACAACACGCAACATGGCTTGGCAATTCATCTGTCTTTGGCCCACACTAGGCAAGTAAGAGTTGCTAATGTCACAAAAGAAACAAAACCATCAAATACCTCTAGCCTCTTCCCTACAATTCAACAGGCTCTTGGCAACATTCATTTCTCAACTGTTTATTCAGAGCATGAGACCCTTGGTTCTTAATTTAACATTGGTACTGGGAGGTGAGAAGTATTTGAAGTTGCATTCTGGGTTGCAAAGGTTTCAGCAAAACCCCCTATCCACAACCTGATGATTTCCTCTCTCATGCCACAAAGAAGCAGGAACCTCAATCCTTCGACAAAGGCCTCTAGCCATGCACCCTGCTAGACCTCGGAGAGGTGTGGACCCAGGCTGTGCTACCCAAGGTAAGGAGACCATTGTTGCATATCTGTCACAGGATGCTTTCATCAAATTATGTTACCACATTTTACCCTGCCTAGGTTTTCACAGATCCTGATCTCTCAGGATACAAGACTTCTGTCTTTAAAAGACTTCTGTCTTTAATCTCTTTAAAAGAGATTCTTTTGTTTCAATTTAGTTCAGAGCTATAATGTAGTTAATCTTTAAATACATGGATCTGGCAATTGCAGAGCTAGCTAACTGCTTGTTTGGAGTCAATGTATCAAGATTAGAGATATTCTGATTATTGAATACTGGATGGAAAATAGGATTTGGAGTACTCAACCACATTCTGGCCAAACAATTTCAAATTTAATGAACAGTAATATTTAGTTTGTTTGCTGTATTTTCTTTCTGCCACGAAATGAGCCATCATTTATTTTGGATACTGAGATTTATTACAGAGCTAAAATTTGCTACAATAATGCTTTGTTGCTAGACATTTTTAGTATTCCAGGGTAGAGCCATTTATGTATTTTGGACAGCAAATCAGCTTGATACGAGGATTCTTTAGATTGATCTTTCTGGGGCTTACAATAATAATTTTACACAACTTTTGATTAAAGGAAGGTGAAATGCTGAATAAACTGCGACCAGCAGACCACTGGGGACTGTTAGAAGCACAGGCAGTTCATTTAATCATTCCCTAGTGTTCTTCCTGGACTGATCAGACAGCACCTTCACACACCAGGAACTATAATGCAGCCTTTAATGTTAATTAATGTATGACTGCTTAAACTTGTGTGTTTTTTTCTCTTCCTTCTCTTCCCTTGGCTGGCCACAACTGTTCAAGTGTTGCTATCAGTTATTCTGCTTAAGTATTAAAAAATGCTTAACTAAATAGGCTAGCTTATTTGCTTTCGCTGATAGTAGCAGTCCACCCATGGAGCCCTTTCAAATCTCTTCAGTGTTTTGGAAACTGGACAAGGGACTCATTCAGTGACGTGCAAGTTTGTCTGAGCCAGGAATGAAGCATGCACTTCATGAAATGAGAAATAACCTCAGACCACACACAGAGTGTAATTTCTGAGCTCCAGCTTGGGCTCTCTTCCCCTCATCCCTGCACACACATACACACACCCCTGCTAAAAAACCAGATGATGACTGACATCCCTAAATCCTTTAAGCATTCTTTTACAGCTAAGAGCAGAGGGAGGTTTTCAGAGCTTAGGTGGCTCATTATTAGTAACACACTGATGAAAAAAATGGATTACTACAGTATGTGCATACCATGCCAAAGAGAAATAGCAAAAAGCTTGTGCCATCTACATACTTTCAAGAGGAGAAACTGCTGATGCAAACATATTAAAGCTATTTTTACTGCACAGGGAGATGAGAAGTCCTTCCCACAATTTTCCTAGAGACTAATGTTGGTTCTGTCACCGCTTGTTTAGTTAAGCTAAAATCACTGAGTGTTTCAAATATTATTTTACATTATAATTATAAAAAGAAGTAAACCAAGAAGATAAGTTTATTGCATATTAAAAACTCACATTCTTTCCTCTCCTAAGCAGAGGACCTATACTGTATGGCTGTTGGGAACAAACTACACACAGAAAAGGCAAAGGGAAAACTCTTCCACAGCTGTTAGTCCACAGCTTCAATACCTGCTCCTAAGCTTAATTCTTCACAGCCTTGCACCAAATGATTTCTTAAACAACGAGACACTTAAACAATGAAATAGCAGGCAGACTCCTGCTCAGCAGCTCCTCTCCTTAAATATTTCCTTTATGCTAGACTAAAAGAAGTAGCTTTGCTGTCTTCAACATTTTAAAAACTCCCAGCACTATAAACAGCTTTTCTCATTACTAAAGAGGATTATTTAATTAATAAATATTAAATTCTTATTTTAACTTTTTCATTACATAAGCAATAGGAAGTCCAATTGTTACTTTTAAGCTTCATTTTCTTTTAGTGAAATGGAATTTACAAAGAAAATTCCTTAATTTATCCAGAAATTTTTCAAGAGAAAT
The DNA here is from genome assembly GCF_035770615.1 of Melospiza melodia melodia. Classification (NCBI taxonomy): domain Eukaryota; kingdom Metazoa; phylum Chordata; class Aves; order Passeriformes; family Passerellidae; genus Melospiza; species Melospiza melodia. The sequence goes on along the minus strand of NC_086226.1, from coordinate 56,426,810 downwards.
ACCACAGTTTAGTCCAACCTAAAAATAGACTGCGCAGTCTAAGTACAAAGTAAGAAACTGCACATTCTCTTCTGTGCAGTTTACAAAGAATCAGAGAGATGAATGGCACTGAATTCAGGGATTTCTGATGTTACCACTTCTCATTTGTTTCTCATCAGTCTAAAGGTTTGACATAGAAGACCATCAGATGGCAAATTACCCAGTTACAATTTGATAGAACCACAAAATTCTAAACCACAAAATTTTTCTGTGTTCCCAAGGATCAAACAGCAGTATGTCAAATATTAAGATAAAATACCTAATATTTCTCTTGCCTCAGGCATAAAATACTTATTTCATAATCATAATTTCTTGAACTGTATGCTAGAAGTTGATTATATTGCATAATTCTAATTTATATATACATAGGTATGCATCATATATAATATAAAGACAGTACATGAGTAAGTACATATATATTAAATATAAATTATCTTACTCTAATGATTAGGGCACATAGCAATGTATAGGAAATGTCCGTTAGAAGGAACACAGGTTCTCTTTTTTCTAAATAGTGCAGAGTGACGCATCAGAAGCAGAACAGGACCTCAATATTTTACTAGGAGATATTCCTCAGTACTCCAAGTATGTGACTCTTAAATTAGAATTAGCGTATTGTAATTACAGCCATATATATAACCACAACTACAAATCAGTGAGGGCAGAAAGGCAAGATGAGCATAAATGCCTCTAGTTATGCTGTTACTGTATAAATATATTGAGGGACCAATCTCTGAGTTTGCTGTGGAGGTGAAGAGACAAAAGCACAAAAGAGATATTTTAAGGAATCAGCTTTCTCAGAGGTAATTAAATTACATTTCCAATCAGACCACAGTATGAATGTTTTCCTTGCTGCAGAATTATAAACTAGAACAAGCAGAAACTGTCACAGATGTTCCATCATAGTCCAAATCATGGAGAGGTAAGGGCTGATGACAGTTGCGTGCACTTACCTCAAACAATATAAACAGACAATACTATTTGTTTCTAAAGTAAGTAGCATAGCATAGAATGAATTTCAGGATGATACAGTAGATCACGTTTACATGAACATATACATGATGGAAACAACTCAATACAAACAAAGGGAAATAAAACCCCTCTAGTACAGTTCTGTTGAAGGAAAAACAGATTCACTCTGAGGCTAGGTGATACTTGTTTAGCATCCCAGCTATCTCCACTGATAAGCCATTGTCTTCACCAGCTACAGTGTTAGGGACTGAGAATGCTGCTACTAAATATACAAATAACATTCAGCCATTGTGATATGTTACAACAGACCAATGCAAATTTTAATGTAATTAAACTGTCTCTGCATATTTTCAGAAAACAATGCTTTAGTGAGTGGGCCTGCTTATGCTCCAGCTTGTGCAAGTTGTGTATACAGTCTCAATTCAGTCATACTGTGTTGACACAGACACTGGGTCAGGTTCTGACCACTCAAATGCATCCTCTTAGCTCATGCAAACCTCTGAGAACAACTGAAACAATCTGTCTTCAAGTGTCATGCATATACATCATGCTTACATTCAATTACATCTTTTGTTTCAGAGCACAGTCTTCACATGATCTTTGAAAAGGAGATTCAGCTTTCTGATGCCAACTAAACAAAGGTTAGGATGCCCAGCAAACAATTCTGAAGACCTCCAATCATCTGTTTAGATGTACTCTCTTCCTCTTTCAGAATTAGCTGACACTGCTATGATTCACACATGATTTACAGGACAAAAGGCATATCTCTTAAATGCTCTGAATCACTCCTACCTCTCTCATCTGCAATCTAGACATCCACTTTCGACAGCAGAAATTGCATCTCCTTAATCATCCCTAGCCAATTATCTACTTTTCAGGTACTCTCAAAAGGAAGGTAGATTCTGACATGATGTCAACTTAAGTGGTGATTACTCTTTTTTTATAGAATGGACCAAGTCAAGATGTACTGAACTGGGGAATGCGCAAACACAAGGAGAGAGTATTTGTACCAATATTACACCATTTGTTGCATAAGCTGGAAGGTATGCAGTGAAAAAGATATGCAGGACACTGCAGGAATAGAAAAATACGTAGCAGCAAAGGCACTTAAATGCTTTCTTGGAAGAACAAAATCCTCTCCTTCTTCTGCAGTTAAGATATCTAAGGAAGTAACTTAAGTAATCATTTTCTTACATAGTAACTGTATTATCACCTTTGAATTATCCAGTGATACTCTGATTATGTTATGCTGGTTTTTACACCCTGTACTGAAGCCATGGCACTGGCATCAGTCTGCTTTCTGGTGCTCAAAGCACATGTATCCTTTCAAACTGTCTTGATGTGTTGACAAATGTTTGCATTCACACCCTGACTTTCTCAAACACATTCATTACCTGAAATTACTCAGTCTCCCTCTCCCAGATCAAATATGTAATCTGTGTAGCACTCAGCTACTGCCAAACAGTTCTAAGAATAGCCCCAGTTTGCAAAACAACTTATGATGTAAAATTCACTGCAAATCAGACTCAGAACACACAGAGTCTTTACCTAGGTCTTGTAAGGTTGTGATTGGGATAGCTGCATTTGTTAGCATAGACAGGGCAAATTTTTTTACTATTTCATGGGAAACCTGGTTTTTTTCCAGTCAAAGAATTTCTATTGAAGGCAATAATGGAAATACTGGTACCACCTGCAAGGTCAGGGACCCACAGCCAGACCTATAGGAACAGCAATGAGTAAAAAAACAAGGGAGTTGCCATCAAGAATAGTAAAACCTACCAAGCAATTTCCATGTGAAAGCAATGACACTACATCTCCTGGATGATTTCTATTCCGATCAGGTGACAACTATCATGAAGCTATTTCCTTATGCCAGGAGGTTATTATGGTTTTCCTGCAGTTCATGCCTTCCTGCATGGAACCTGTACATGGAAGTATGAATTTCACACCATAATTTTTGTTTTTAAAGCCAAACAAAATGATAACCACAGATTTCTAAGAAGACAGAATTGATCTCTTTAGTTCTAATCTTTGAAGACTATGTCCTCAAATACAGGTAAAATTCTTCTTTTATAAATTTGTGTAGATTTATTTTTTTTAATTATACAGATGTCTTGACAGCCAAAATATTTTATGGACAGATTCCTAGGGCACTAAGTTTCAATATTTATGGCTTAGGTGATATTTCTTCGTAAAATATATTAAATTTGCAGGAAGCTACAGAGTGATGTAAATCTTACTTCAAGACATGTTCCCATAGCTCAATTCAATTGCATATAACAAAGAGATTTCCACAAATATACTGTCAGTATTTGGCATAAAACATGCACATCTATGGAAGCTTTGATTTATGCATACCATCACCTCATAAGAGAAACATAACTTCCTGATTACTTCAAGAAAATGATGACAGCTTTGTACTTGGTCATCAATAGAAGTCTTACCTATCCCAATCAGATTTCACTCTGTCTAGCACCAACTGATTCACACCATGACTGACAAACATGGTGCTAAGGTGAAGCCTTCCTTCAGTACACCAATATCAGCTGAAATTAAACAAGGTTATCCAGCCCCTTCTACCCCTTAGGCAGAGGTTATCAGTCCCTCCTTCTGGCCTAAAATAAGGACAGTTTCATCCATGCAACTTTCAGCAGGCACCTTTCTCTCTTATTTTTGATTATGTCAAATACTGGCACACTACAGGGTTTCTTTATTATCTAACTTCAGTTATCTTTGGTGCAATTTAAGCCACTTAACTCCTCTTTTTGCTGACATAAGGGGGTTATTCCCTTCCTCTTTTTTAATGTATTTGATGACCAGAGTTTTTATTCCATCAAATTTTCTCTTTCTTACCCAAGAAGCAGTTTGCGTCTCTAAGCATAAGGACACTAACCTGTAAAGAAAATCAATACTGATGAAATGAACAAAAGGCCTTAATTTATCTCACATTTATTAACATCAATGAGGGTGTAGATATTACCTAGCTTAGGCTGACTTCATTTAGCTGTATGTAATTCCAAGGTACCAAGGAGTAAGAGCTTACAGCTTCCTCTTCTACTTTCTTAGTTCATACTTCTTCTTGAAAAGCTGTTCCAACTGACCAATATACCATTTGGTATAGTAAAGTGGTAACAGCATAGAGTAAGAAAAAGTTAGGGAATACATTAATCTTACTTATGTTAGCTACCTGTAAAACCCAAAGCTTTTATTCCTTCACATTTACGTTAAATACTCAGCTCCCTGTTTCAGGTAGTTAAGTCAGATTTCACAGTCAGGATTTCAGATGGTTTCCACTTATAATATGTGCACAATGGCTACCACAGAGACAGAGTGTAGTCTACAACAGCTTCCCATGACCTAAAATAGAAGCTGCACCAGATCAAATTTAAGCTTATTTTCCAGTGGGCAGTCTTCCAGACCACAAAAACTACCACCATTCACAGACTGCTGCTGTGCAGGTTCAATGTCCAGGGTTTTAAAATTTCGTAACATTTACCCTTCACATAAAACAATTTATACAGTATACTGAATGAAAACCTATATATATGTATATGTATACTAATGCTTACAAAAATCAAAAATCAGGGTCAAGGTTTCCAGAGCAACATGAAGCCCTGGTCTGTTCTAGTTACAAGGTACTCTTCACATGGTCCCATAGCACTGAAAAATGTGACAGACTATTTGGCAAATGAGATATGACACTGAGTATCTTACACCCTTCCAATCTGTGAAGTATAGTTTTCATCTGGAAGTTTTATTACATCCAGAATTCAAGATTATAACCTGTCAAGATGTTGAAATTCCTTACCACATACACACTGTACTGCATATTTTCAACACATACTGTGCTGCATATTCCCTGACAAAGACATGACAGAAATTTATAGAAAAAGGGAGATGAAAATGTAGATGAGATTAAATTTGACACCCAATGTAACTTAATGAGAAAGATCAAATAAAAAAACTTGGTTCTTCACATCAACCAAGCTGAGAAACTCACCATTACAAGTGAAGATTTCAAAGGTCCACAGCTTCAGAGACTGAGCAAAATCATGGAAGATGGGAATCCATCAAAAGCTACTAGACACAAAGACATCATCTTTGTCTCAGGAAGTCCTCCAGTCTCTAGCACCTCAGAAAATATACGCAGTATCATTGTCAAATCCTGTTATCCCTAAATTGTGTTGAGATGACTGCTGGTGTCCAAATTGAAGTAAAGGGAAAAAATTACTTAGTACTTCTGTTGAGCTGAGGAATATAATCAGAATTAAAGAAAGTATAGTACATTCAGAAAATTCGAAAAAAATTTAATATAAAATCATTATATATCATAGGTTACAACATACAGTACATAGGCATGACTATGCACATATGTACTATACACTACATGTGTAATTGCATACATATTCACTTATAAATAATTACTTGTAAAATGTAATTCTGTATCACTATAAATATGAATTCATAATTTTACCTTTAAATTCATGGAATTACCATATTTTGTGGCATAATGCTGTCAAAGTTCAAATAAAATAGTTATAGTGCAACTTACATAGAAAATTTTCATTTTACTACACTACAAGATTTAGCAGTGGATGGTTCATCTCAATCATCTGCACTGTATTTTTTCCACAAAAAAGTTTCATTTCTTTTCCAAAGAGAACTTTCACACACTTCTCTCTCTTCTGTCACTGTGGAATGAGGGGCTCTTTCACAAAGCTTCTCAATGACTGCTATATCTGTGAGCTTTTTGAGGCTGTCCTCATTCTGTTCATTCAGCATATCCCAGAAATCTTTTGGTCTCCCATTTGATTTTTCTGCTTGTCCTGAAGAATATGTCCTTGGTGATCCTGTAGACCCATTTCCATCATTTCTGAAGATTTCACTGAGAATAGAGGTATCTCCAAGTAAGTCCACTAAAGAATTTTTCTTGCAAATCTGAGCTTTTCTTTCTCCATTTTCTGACTGAGACACGGATCTTTCCTTTGGCAGCTGTGTTTCTTCTGAGTCTTGCTGTCCTTCACAACTTTTTACAGACAGCACCTCAATTATTTCTGATTTACTGCTTCGTGAGCCAGATGCCATAAAATCCTTGAATGCCTGACTGTTTCTTCTTTGGATATGTTGAGTAGCAATAGTGGGTGATTGTTTATATTTTGCATCAACAAGCATACCTTGCAAGTAGGAGTCCCTGTGAAGCTGTTTTGCTTCTCCCTTGTGGACCTCCTGGGTCTGTGTTTCTCTAGTTCCACTCAGAAGCAGTCCTTTAGGTGATGAAGGTCTAGACTTGGATCTTCCAAAATTAACAATGGATTTTCTTTTTCTGAAGCGTGTTGTACCCAGTTCACTTTCCTCACAGTTATGTGAAGCTTCTGCTGGTTTTTCAAGTGAGAAGAAAGACTCCATCTCTGGATGCTTGGAAACATAGAATTCCTTCAACATTTTCTGCCTGGTTTCTGATGTAGCTTTTGCAATGTGTTCTGCAAGGTCCTTCACTGATCCCATATTAAAGTGAGATACCATTTCCTCAAATTGTCTCCTGTAATTATCAAGAAGGAAAAATGTGTTATGCTGACACCCTTAACAAGGGGGTGGGGGAAATGGGGAGGAAATAATTGTTCCAAGTCCTTTTAAAAAAGACTTGCTAAACAAAAATTGGATAAATGCATGCACAGGAGACATTGTCTGCATCATCCTACCTCAGTGAATTATGGAATATTTGTTTCTGCTAAAAAGCCAACCTCTAATTAAAACAGATCACTCTAGTTGAGTGATCAACAATCACCCGTTGGAGAAAAGATATGAAATATGTTGCCTTTCCGGTTATGAAGGCTCCAAAAGGCACTGAGATTTAACCCTGTTTGCCTCAAATACCACTTGACTGGGTAGCTCCAATCATTTGAGTGTGGTGACTGCAAACAGCTCCCCACTCTGCCCTCCAATTACAACAAACTGAGACATGTAATCACCCTCATTCACTCCATGGCACATACACATGTACTACAAAGTCTAGCTGCATGCCAGGTGCTAACAAACAATCTGCTCAATGCTCAAGAGTGAATTGTTTTCAGCTTTTTGCTAGATATGGCTTTAAATCTTGGAATAACAGCCTAAGTCACTTCACCATCTTTGAAAATTTTACCGCAATAGATTTTTTCATAACTAATTAAGATTTTGAATGTTTTTAGAATTAAGAGTTCTCCTTTACCTGCATAATAAATATTTATAATTTTCAGTGTCTATAATAGTAAAAAAACCGAACAATTATTGGCACTTTGACAATAACAGTAGGGATAACTGAAGCCAGTTAGTGGATATGACAGCTTCTGAATGCTTACAGGCATTACCTAGATACCAACTTTCATATAGTAATTTACTTGTCTCAAGGCAAATTGAGTATAGGTATTTACCAAATACCTATTCTGTAGATTTGACTATGCAGCTACAGCTTTCCACTTTCTATTTCCACAAACCATCAGGCTATTTTTATTGAATTTCTATCTGCATAACAATGGAAATCAATATTCGTATTAATAACATCAATCATTTGGGAAGACAGAAAACAAGGAAACAAAAAATTATTATCCCTCCAAAAATAACAGAGGGAAAAAAGCATTAAAAGAAATATTGAAAAATACTGAGCCCCATGCTAAAAAAGAAACATGAAGCCCTTTTTTTTTAACAGCCATTCAACGCAAGTGATGAGATCTGGGCAAAATCAGTAGGCAGTCAGAAGCTAATGTTATAAACTGCCTCCTTTCTATACAGTTTAAACACTGTTTTGTAGTAGCCCATGATGCACATAATACAAACACTCATGGTGATGACATTTATAGAGTTACGTAATATATGACCATCGAATCAACACGTTCAAGTAATTTGTGGATTCAATTAATTTTATTAATCAATTACAGTACTCAGAGTAGTGTGAGTCTAAGTTTCCCACTAATTCCACTCTTGCCATAGAAAATAACAGTATTGCCTCAGCAGGGTTGAAACAAAGACAAATGCAACTACTCAAAAGGAAATTTGTTTCAACCTTAGAGTTTTACTTCCAAGTCACCAAAGCAGTCTCACCTGCGTATTCCTTTGGGTGTCCTTCCAATCAAGAAGGTGGTTGAACCTACTCTATGTACTTTTTTGCTTCTCTGGGTCACAGGATGTGTAACATATAGATGCTGTTGCTTACTGTTCTTCAACATTTCTTGCCTTTCCTTAACAGCTTTCTTCTCTGAAGTATTGTCTTCTGGAACTTCATAATTTTTCTAGTAAAAGCAGACATGGAAGTCATTAGAACAGCTGTGCCTCTGATGTAACAATGCAACCAACTGCACCCGATTCTGTCCCTTGTAACTAGCATTACTAGACTGAACACTAGGATTGGGATTTGGAGTTGAAATGCACACTCCCTGCTCAGTCACAAAATTCCAGGGACATTGAAGGGAAGTCTTGGTTCTCTGACATCTTGCACAAAAATATGATCCTATTTAAACCTGAATTATTTTTCTTAAACTCTCACAAATTCTCACCAAAATTTCCCCTTTGCCAAAATATAGCTGCTTAGTGATATCCTCAGTCTCCCTACAGACTCTACTTTAGAGAGTAAATCACAAATTGCATTCACACCTTGTCATTTGCTGTTCAAAATCTGGTTTCAAATCTACACTGTTTCTTCCCAACGTTTTTCTACTTGATCCATGTCCATTTCCTTTATTTTCATGGGCTGCTCACAATGTTCTTGAGCCTTAGGATCTCACATGTTTCTCACTCCACTACTTTGGTAAGTAACCTCGAACTAGCATACAGAGAAAGATGTTAATATTACAGAACCTAGACACATAAATTTTCACTGTAAGACAAATGTACAGCTCCAAAGACCAAAATTTTACTTCAACATTATGTTACTCTAAACTACACTGAAAGCCCATCCCAATTAAGATAAAAACCCTATTCTCCCAATAATAGTATAATACTAGTAACAAAATTAAGACTGAATTAGTAGATGTTATCTACAGGATAAATATTCTACAGTTCTCTTGCTGGTTCTATATATATTTGTTAATTTTTTACTTGGAAAATGTATTTTCAAAGAAGAAAGAAACCATGGTCTTAAAAAATATTTATTTTTATGGATTTTTTCCATGAAAAATACTTACAGTATTCTTATCTCACTATGATATGACAGACTATTTTTCACTCTGTTAGGAAATTAGGGCTGTATAATTTAATTCAAGAAAATATAACTTGACTAGAATACAAGGCAAACCATGTAAATGTCTGTGTTAAAGTTATGTTAAACCCCCATAAATGTACATCAATCTACCTCTCATTAAACAAGACCAAAGTATATAAGGCAGTAATACTTTGGTTTACACATCTGTTCAAACAAAGAAGAGTTTTAATATCTTTGGGAAAAAAGCCAAATGTTTTAAACACACTGAAAGTCATAAAATTGCTTGTCTTTGCAAAGAACCACATTTAATGTCAGAAGTATTATTAACTGCATATAAATGTACAAAGGCAATACTGAGTTCTGGAAGCATAAAATTTTAGGTACACTGCACCACCCAAAAGAACAACATAAAAATACCACCAAATATATACAAAGAGCACGTCTTCTTCTACTTAAATAAGTTGTTTAAAGGTGGGGGTTTTTTAACTCATGGCAGAAATAGTTACTGTAAAAAAAATTATTGCAAGAACTGCAGGAGCAAATTCCAGTGAAAGTCTGCAGCCATTGTGAGTTACTCCTGAAAAACTTCCCAGCTCCCCAGAGCAAAGGCAATTGGTTACAGGATACTCAGTAAGGCTGAAACACAACCACTGACTCTGCTGAACAGGCAAACATTTTAGGAAGCCCAATACCCAGCTCCTAAACCCAGGAACTTAATTTTGTTTTTAAATAAACATTTTGTTTTAATAAACCTAAAACACTTCAGTTTTTTTAGATGGCTTCATGTTTGTTAAAGGTCAAATCTGATGTTTATTACTCTGAATGACACAATGTGTGACAGGGTCTATGTATAAGTAAGACTTGAAAAATGAGATGAAAATATTCTAACTTTCTATTAGCATTACTATCAAAAACTGATATTCAGTCAATATTCCAGTGCTGTCAATATTCTACACTATTTTGCTTTCTTTTGAATCTGACTTCGTGTATGGCCCTCCTAAATTCATGCATCTCATGGACAGTATATTTTCAATTATCTTTCAATATCTGCCCTCTGAATCACTGATCTCATAATGAAAATTTCTTTTCAACAGCTTTCTGTATTTTTCTGTTCCCCAAGCCTTTTCACTGACAAATTACTGTGTCCACATTCCTCGCTTCTACGTGAAACGCCGTGTATAGTGCTGGTCATGCTTACACGAATTATCACACTTATCACACACATAAGACAATCTCACGAAGCAAGAGTGAAATCAAGACAACTTGATTCAGCTAGAAGCCTCTGACTCTTGTTCTGCTACAGACACTAGCATATTTAATCTGCTTGTACTACTGAATGTCACACTCTGTATGACATTCAATATGTCATACTTGGGTATAGTATGATGGAATAATAGAGGAAACAGAACTCCTTCTGTATGCTGTATGTTAAAAGAATACTGACAGACAGAAATGACAACAATCAGGAAAGTCTTTACTAAATATTTAAATGCACTAAACGCAATATGCCTTTGCAGTGCATGTTATAAAAGTTCTATGGATCAAAGTGGAAAATTTCACTTAAACTGAACCAATACTTTTTTGTCATCTGAAAAATTATATTTGTCTATATTGAATTATCTGTAACACCATTATACATTTCTGTTTTCACAAATGTGAGGGGGAGGGGCACGAGGTGCAGCAAAATAATTACACTGACATCAAAGATAAAAAATTTTGATTGAATTACTGAATGCAGCATCTTTACTACTTTATTAAACTTTGTCCACTTCCATTTTGTCAAGAAAACCTTCACAGCAAGTTCAAAAGAAATGCTTTTAATTTACTTTCAAAGGCATATATATAAGACAAAGACCATGCAAGCAGTTTAGCAGAAGGCAGTGTTTTTTAACTGAAAAAATGAAATGAGAAAAAGTTACACTCCAGAAATATCCAACTAAATGCAAAGAAAAAGTTAATAAAAGTACAATAAAGTGAAATTATTAAGTGCTATTGTGAACTACGGAAAAACCCACAAAACTGTAGTCAGTCCTTTCTGTCTTATCCTTGTTCTCTTCTCCTATTCCCCCTTGATCTACTACACTTAAGACATTTTTTATATATTGCAATGGAAAGAAGACTAAGTAGTTGTTCCGAAAATGGTTTCCAAAGTATTCAGAAGACTCAGGGATTATTACTACAATGGAAAAATACTCCAAAGAAAGTATATAATGACCCCTTTCACGTTCCATTTAGTCTACGATGGTTTTGATCCCTTCTTTTGTTATGCAATTCCCTTACTCTTGAAAGTATATATTGAGTTTTGCATACCAATAATGAGTTTTGATTCCTTTGAATTATACATTACATAATGCAGCAATCAAGAGTGTAGCAAAAATGCTAGACTATCTGCACATTAAGTGTCACAGAACCCATTTAAGGGTAACACTCTTCAAGAAGAATGGCAGCAGTAATACCTACTTCAAGTTTCCATCTTGAATCTACAACTCTTGGACCTGTTAGCTCTGTATGGCAACCTGTCTCCTGATGCCTAGTTACAGCAGTTATTTAAAAACAGTATAAACCTACCAAATCAAACTTTGGTCTATCTTTGACAGTACAAGACTTCAGTATCTGTCCTTGCAACACACATAAAGAGGCAGCTCTATACTCTGGAACAATGAATGCTAGTCCACGCATATGCATCATCTGACATGACTGAGATGATTGGACACCTTAAGCCAGTAAATTCCTTTTCTTTAGTCCCTTCAAGCAAGGCAAAGTACAACAATGTTTCACTTTTTTAAATACAGCAAGATGAAAAGCCAAGGGAGAGTAAGTGGGCAGAAGCTGGGAGTAAGATTAAGTAGAGAAACAGAGACACTTGTTTTTTAAACTGTCTAATGTCTGTGCCAGTTTGTTAGGAAATCAGACTTGGAGGAAAATGAACGTCCTTCAGAAACCTGAAGCTGAAATGTTTGCATAATTATTCTTCAGCCATAGTTGCACCATGTTCAAGCACCTTCCTCTCTTTTAACACTTCATTACCCAAAGTATCCCTGCAGTAACTAATTTGCCAAATACTGACTTCCAGTCATCAATAAACCCTCTGACTTGCCCCCAGTGTTATAAGACTTTTCTCCTTAGGAGTGCATGAAACCACTGCTGTCAGATATCCAAGATATTTATCATTGCACAGTTTCATTATTTACATTTCTATAATAAACAAGAATAGCCTTCTAAAATGTCTAGGTGCCTTGCAGTCACCCAAAAAACAGAAAAGAAAGAAACAGTAAATTCAGTATGACTAACCTCTTGAAATACTTCTTACAACAAATAACAAACCATTACGCCATATCTTGATTTATATTTTCCCACTTCCCTCAAAACTTGAGAAAACACATGACTTTCCCAATACACTGAGAGTTGAAGTTGGTTTTGGATTATTGTTATTAATTTGATGATTTGATACTGCATTCTAGTGTCTTTATCTACAATTCTAAATTATTTCAACTAATCTTTTTCCCCTTTGCAGTTTTTCCTTGTGGTTTTTTGGTCTGGTTTGGAGGTTTTTGTTGGTTTGGGTTTTTTTTCCCCTAGCAATTTTTCCAGTTATACATATTAGTTATTATGACCCTTCTATATGCTTTTCTTGAACATATGCTATTGCTACATATTATTTTAATTTACCAATGTTTCTTTGCTGTCAGGATGTACACAAAGTACCAAGAAATGTTTGAGAGGAGATACTCAGCCTGTCCCAGAATTCAAAGCTTAAGGTAATTGCTTATTCCAGCAGAAGCTGTGGACTTGCAGCCATCATCCTTCCATCAAAGAGTAGTAAAACCAAAGGTGATGCACATACATCATAATGAAACCTCCACTACAAGCTTCAAAGAATGCCACATTTTAACTCACTACATTATAAAAACACAACCAAAAGCAGAATAGTGGAATAATTCCATTGCAAACTGAACCAGTAAACTCAATAAAGCAGCATTACAGGCCAACCATTTCGGAACAATTACTTTAAAGCTGAGTATTTCCCCATCCCAGAAGAGCAAGGACAAAGGCATGTTATCTCCCAAAAGCCTACTCTTCGTAAACAACTATCTAAACTTGTTGAATCTGAAAGCTGTGCAAACACATTGCAATCAGAGTTCCTACAACTGATAGAAAGTCTTTGTTTAAATAATCTACAAAATGTCAGTGTAATACAAATAAGATAAAGTAGAGTTCTTAATGACACAACTTTTGTATTTACAGTATTCTCAACAGTGCTTAAATCTGCATTGGAGATACAAAGGGCATGTTTTTTCCTAGGCTGACAGCATGCTTAGTTTTCTCATTTACACCACATTGCAATAACATAAAGAGGGGTTTACCATTAATCCAGGTTTTACTACAAAGCATCTCGTTATTTCTCTGTCAAACACTGGCAATAGTGCCAAATGTCTGTCATCCAATTCAGGGGATTAAGTCTTCCTTTATAGTGCAATTCTTGTACAAATTTATAAAAATACAGATAAAGTTTCTTAGAGCTGGTCACAGTCTATATTTTGGCCTGAATTCATGCTGCAGAGGTTGAATATGACAGCTGGCAGGAAGCTGAGGGGAGAATACATCCTCCCCCTTTTCAGTCACCACATTTCTGTTGCCATAGTGATTAATCCTCAATTGAATGGCTGTCTTTGTACATTTCTTTTCAGTAAAACTTTAAGTAAATTTAAGTTGAAAACATGCAGTCGACAGAAAAAAGACTTAACATATTCAACAGGTATAGTACAAGTTCTTGTGACTAATACTTTTCCATATATTAATAAGTGCAACTTGCTCTAACATGGAACATCATCAGCTTTTCAAATTAGTTAGTATGTCCTGTTCCCATCTTCTGTCTTTCTTTGTGAAACCTCCAAGCCTTCTCCAAAGACTTCCCCATGCTCACACAGCCCCGCCGTCCTGCCCCTCCACACCCTGGACTCCTACTGAAGAAATACTACACAAATTCAGCTGTATAAGAACTAGAGAAAGCCTATCCCAGACTTTCATACTGTGCAAAACATTTAACGTAAGCTGTTTTAGAAATTCATTAGGAAATTCATTAGGAAATGCAGTCATTTAATTCAGAATAGACTAGAAACATTAGAATATATTTAAATCTTGCCTCTGGGAGTTTTCTCTTTCTTATGGCTGCTAAGAAAAAGTTTCATAAGCAGAAGTTTCAGTGCAAGTTACCAAAAACCCAAATATGTAAAAAGCTTCTGCACTGAAATCAGGTTGCTCTGGAACCTGGAGCCCACCAATAAAATAAAACCTCTAAAAATACTCAGTAGATGACTAAGGCCTTACAGAGTTTGTTAACACTTCCTTTCCTCGAAATTAATGTCAGAATAATTCTGAGCAAAGTATCACCTTAATTACTCAAGACTGTTATTTCTCTCTGAAAGGCTGAAGTAAATGTACGTCTGCCCTGAAAATTACAGTCTGCGTTTGCAAGTCCACCATGTACAATCTACAAATTCATTACACACATTTGCTTTAAGAAGCTTTTGTTTTCCATACAACTCTTTCTGTGGTTACACAAGATAGTTATTTCTGGTTTTCATCTTAACATATGTTCTTAACATATAGTGACGTGATAATAGACAGCAATCTTCGTTTAATGAGAACACATTGTTTAAAAAATTTATTAGCACAAGACTTGAATTTCAACTCAAGTGCAGAACACAGAGTGCTCAATGTCATCAAATCAGGCAAAACCAAACAAAATAATCCCAGAAAAAAACCGAGATATTTATTCCAGTAGATTAATTTGCAATATAATCTTTCTCCTTCACCCTTGTATATAACAGAGTAGAAAACCCTTCCTATGAATAATCTTCAGTGAAGCAGCACATAAAGTATGTTTTGTTTCATATAACAGCTCTCAGTAATCTTTACTGGAGTGGCCATGTGCCATAATTAATGACACGCATTTTCTACCTCAAGGTCTTTACTATAGCCTCATGTGATTCTCCCTGCATCATGGCATCACAAACAGAAATGAAACTCACACTTTAACACTCATGACTTCTTAGCAAAGATTATGAGTAGCATGAGATCTCAAACTGCACAGAGACACACCTGTCTACTTTCTGTGACACTTAGGTTCTGGGACATGCAAGTAAAGTTTATAACTATAAAGGAAGATGAGATGTACTATTAACCTATTATACAGTATAATCCATATCTCCAAAATTTCTTCAGAAACAGCTGCCTACCACACTTTTGCATTGAAGAGAAATCCCTGGCTTTGTTTTGATTACTGAGGCTCTAAACACCTCCAAGTATTGACACATCAGTCCCTTCTGCATAAGCAGCACTATCAGAAACATCATCTCTTTGAGAGAAGATTGTCATACTGTTCTGTGCTTCATCAAAAGAAGTGTGGCCACTGGTCAAGGCAGGTGATTCTTAGTGCAGAAAAAAGCCACAAATATGAGTGGAGGGATGGAACCAGGAAAGGCTGAGAGACTTCGAGTTATTTAGCCTGGAGAAGAGAAGACTCAGGAGAGAACTTCCTTTGTATGTCCTTCAGTACTTAACAGGAGTCTGTAAGAAAGATGGAAAAATACTTTCCATCAGGGCCTGGTTTTGACCTAGACAAGACATAAGGAAGAAGGCTTTTTGACAGTAAAGATTGTAAAATACTGCAAGGTGGTTGTTCAGAGAGGTAGTGGATGCCCCATCTCTGGAAACATTCAAGGTCAGGTTGGATATGGCTCTAAGCAACCTGATCTAGTTGGAGATGTCTCTGCTGATTGCAGGAGGGAGTTTGAACTAGATGAACTTAAAGGGTCATACTCTATAGATCTTACGTATTTTTTTCTCAAAATCTACAGCAATCCTATACTGACAGTGGTGAGTCATGGTCAGAATACAGATAATCTTCAAACAAAGGATAATAACATTCAATACAGGAACTATTAGTATTACAATACTTTTATTCTAATTCTAAGCATTTTAATTCTAAGCATTTAAGAGCTATCATGCCACATCTGTCAAAATACTCCAGTTAATCTTACTCTTTTCACTCATCATACTTGCAAAATAAACTATAAATGAATATCCACTGCTGTAGATGATTATTTATGAAAATTCATTCTGTAACAACTTGATAATGTCTTTCTTCACTGAGAATGCTACTTCAACTCACCTAACACCTAGAGCATCTTCTTCTATTTTTATGCAATCCCATGGACTTCTGTGATAAAAGAAACATGTTCCACAATGGATCATGTGATAAAACACCTTTCCACATATGCTTGCTGCTACTATTGTCATACACAGACTTTCTTTTATTCAGGTGCTGGACAGGATTTATTTTGGGTAATGATACTAAATCAAATGATGGTTTATTCTCTTGATTGTACAATTAATGCATAGTTTACACTGTTACATTTATTACTTCTGGATTTTATCTCACCTTTCACAGCTGCGAAGTTGTGAGAGAGGTATCATGATGTCTTGTTTATGTTTCTTGATGGCATACTTTATATTCTGGTTGCTGCTACCAAACTGTGCCTTTCAGAGTCATACAGTACTTATAGAAATACTGACCAAACAAGCACTCGGTAGTATAAATGTGAACATTGTAGCTAAACTAGTCAGTTGGCAAAATTCATTTAAAAACCTTATATAGACAATGTGACTACACTCCCTGTCAGCTCTGGGGAAAGAAATGTAAAAGGCTCTGCAGTCTTGAATCCAGGATTGTTATGGAACCTGGAGAACAAAGAAAGCAAGAAAAAAAATAGTAGTAAGATCTATTTCTCATAAAAAGAATCAAAGTTTTGTCTCCTTAACCCTTTAGAGGTACAAGGCAAGAGCAGATTAAAATAATATGTTCTACCTGGTCAGAGAAAAGGTAGCTAGGATGTACAAATATTAGGCCAGGTAAAATTAAGGATGGATTGATAATAGACATATCACTGGATAAAAAAATAAGCTTAATTGAAACTTACAGTTTAAAAGGTTAATCAGAGATAACCAGAGCATTGTGTAGTAAGAATAAAAAATATGAAAGATGTACCTGAATTTATTCCAGATTTGTGTGTATTCCAAATGCAATTAAACAAGCTACAGACCTACACTGAGAACTACACTAGTGCCAACTGTGCACATTTAATACTGGCCTTCTAAACTCAAGGAAAGAAAATATTACCAAGGTGAAATTTGATGTAAAAAAAAGGTGTTCAAGTCTTACATTTTTATTTAATAACCAATTTAAATACAAACCTGTTAGTTACTTATGTTCTTAGGATGTTCTACATACCTTCAGTTATTTTCTGAGGAGCAAGACTTGCTGCCTCCCATCCCTTCTAAGTTGGCTCTCAAGGATCTTCTTGCCATGCAACCACTCTCACTTTCAAAGAGACCTCACAGGTTTTGCAATCTGCTCCAGATTTAACCAGTTACTACAATTTAAGCTACCACATTAGTCTCCATGACTCAACAATAAATGAAGCACTATTAAACCTAACTGATACTTTCAGGTACTACAGGTAGACAATCAGGAAGAAGACATTGTTTTATAGTGTTTTCTAGCAACTTATTTTCTCTGTTACTCATACTCACATAATTTCCATAAATTGGCTACTGAAACTAAAGACCTTAACCTCGGTTTTAAAAGTTCAAAAGAAGTAGTGAATCCAAAATGAGATTAGATGGCTAGTTAATAGCAAGGAGTCAACATGTCAATGTTCTTGTAAGGGGTATTCACTATTATTTGCTTTAGCTTATTATAATATTGCTTATTATCCCTGTCATTCCAGATTTCTATGTAAGCATGAAACAAAAACGTCACTCTCCTACCAGGATTTGTAGGATTTTGTATTTCCCAATTTTCAACTCAACCAATTCAACAGAATACTTATAGTTTTTCAAAATTCTTGAACCCCTTTCACAGAGATATAGGTCATTGCTTGGAAAATGCTTTTAAAATGTATTACATCAGAGAAGTATTATTACAGACTGCTCACTGAGTGAAATTGGAAAGCAGGAAGACAGAGTTGCCACAGGTAAAATGAACGGACAGGGCACAAATGAGCAGAAATGACATTATACTTTTTGTCCTGAGCAGACCTGTCTGTGAAATGAAAATAACCTTTCTTGATTGCTTCTACTTAGAAATAAAACAATTTGATTAGCTGTTCTAAGAATAATAAATATTATCAGAGTATAAATATTATTCAGATGCCTTCATGATAGTATCACATAAAGCTTCAGCCTAAATATACTGTAAAAAAAGCTTCCAATTAAG
This sequence comes from Melospiza melodia melodia, assembly GCF_035770615.1. NCBI lineage: Eukaryota > Metazoa > Chordata > Aves > Passeriformes > Passerellidae > Melospiza > Melospiza melodia. The sequence goes on along the minus strand of NC_086226.1, from coordinate 56,408,346 downwards.
AATCTAATATAATTGATACCCAAAATCAACAGAAAGAGCTACACAAGTTTCTGAGAAACTATTAGACCAATGACACTTGAAATCTACATTAATAAGGAATTTCAAAATTTCTCACAAAACTTTGTATTTTCTTCAGTAACTGTCAGTTTCCAATTAACATTCCAACATTCAAAAGTGTACTTTTATTTACTTAAAACAATTATGGAAATTTAAATGACTCAGCTGTATGTTTAATATTACACATGATGCTACTTTAATCTACTGAAAAACATTTTTATTAAGCAGTATTATTTAAGATAAAACAGGCAGATGCTGAGACAGTGAATGTCCTAACTTCATTTGATGGCAAATAAGTGAAAATTGACCAGCAAAGCCTGATGGCCAGAAGCACAACAGTGACCATGTTTTTTTCACAAAATGTCTTCTAAGGAAATACAAAGTAATGAAGAAAGAAAAACAGTATCAATAAAATTCTAAGTAGAGAACCTTTCAAAATTGTCTGAGAAGCTCTCTTTTAAGCAGACCACAAAAATGACACATCTAAGAATAGGCAGTCATCTATCTTTTATTTCTATACTAGTGCCTTTATGTAAATGAATAACAGGTAGTGAAAAAAAGAGAGGCAGCCTTGTCCGTACTTTTTGATGTTCTTCTTCCTACTTAGATCTACAGGAGAAATGATACTACTGTTGCTTCTGAGTGAAAAGTGCATACCTTAAAAAACCTGACGAGTTAATCAAGGTAAGTTAATTTGCAATACTTGCAGTCACATAACTCCACATAATAAGCTCTAAGTTACATGAACATCACAAACTAGTTTTCAACAGAGGTGGATCACAGACATTGACTCAAAATACTCTCTTCAAAGTTTTCTTTCATTTTTATTTGGTTTTAATAATGTTGTCAGCCATTGCCAATTAATAAGTACCTTCCTACTGTACTCTTGAGTACTTTTGACCAACTTTTCTGCTAATGAGGAACATTCTAATGCAAATGTGTTAAAATTGAAAAGGTCTTACTTTTACTGGTTTGCCTAGTTTGATCTTCCCAGTATAAAAATTCTTGGCAACTCTGCTAATGGCTTAATTAAATACAGTAAAACAACAGCACTGGAAGAAACTCTTCTAGCCAGTGTGGATGTTCAACACCCCAGAACAACACAGTCGTATGTCTACAATTTCTGTAAGGATAGCTAACGTGTCTGTAAAGACTAAGCTGCACATTCATCAATGACTTATTCTGTGCTTGTGGTTTATCTTAAAAATCAGTCTAGGAAATTGCAAATGTTTATAACCAGATAATCAGAGCATTGTGTAGTAAGAATAAAAAATATGAAAGATGTACCTGAATTTATTCCAGATTTGTGTGTATTCCAAATGCAATTAAACAAGCTACAGAGCCAACAAAAACCATTAAAAATAACCATTGCTGCAAATAAGAACTCCCAGTAAACTCTACTTCTATGTTTAAAACATTAAACATAGACAGTTTGACTTAACTATAGCAACTGCATATGCTCACCTCCCCAAGCGAGTCTGCAAACTCATGTATGTTCAAATTCCTATGCTACAGGGTGTTCAGAACGTATTGTGGCAACTGGACGTTTGTTAACTGGATCCAGGACAAACTGAAGATTTTTCAAGGCTCAAATCAGAAAAACACGGCACAGAATTTGATTTCAAAACTCTATTCTTAACATTTCTCCCACAGAAAAATCCACAGAGGGTGCTGTGCTGTTTAATTACCAGCTCTTTCAAAGCTGGCTAATGTAAAAGCCACCCCAAAACAACAAAGTAATTTATTAGACTTCCAACTGAGCATTCTCTTCCTCCCATCCTCAGTGTCTTTGATCATTCATGGTGGCCAGTAACAGAAAAACAAGTCTTTTAGAGCTTTTTAAGATGAAAAATGAGGACAAAGAAAAGTTAAAATGACATTTCCAAAAATATCTCTTTACCTTGGCACTACAGACAGCTACATTAGCAGGCAGCTGGGAAAACTGCTTCAACTCAAACACGTCGTGCACCGCCCATCGGCTCAAGTGATTTTCAGCCTTGCTGGATCCAACCACATTCTGATTTGAATGAATATATGCCACTTCTTGAACGCCATCTGATACATCATGAGAAAAATACAAGGATGTTATTCCAAAACACTGAAGATACACATCTGCACAGAAGGATACTATAATTTAAAAAAAAATTACACTGAAGTTGTAAAATTTGTTACTATTTCACTCAGCACCAAGTTACTCAGTTATATGAAATTAACAACAATCATTAGACTTGTTTGTATTTATCCAGACAGTTTATTACTACTTCAGTTTTAGTGTGGTTATTTTCAGATGGACAAAGACATTCCAAAGCATCTATGACTTAACAGCTGCATCATCAGTGGTTAAAATTAAGTTTAGGAATCAAGTCTTCCACATGGTGTTTAAAACTCCCAAACTACATTTTTTTCTGTGCACTTTATTTAATAGGCCTGTCAAGACTTGTAAGATTTTACAAATATTTAGTTTGTGAATTTTTAATAAATCTTCAATCTCAGCATATTTCAAGAGATTGTAAGAGTTTAACCAAGAATTACAAAGCAGCCTATCACCCTGTAAGACAAAAAAGTAAGACTAATAAAGAGAAAGATACACAAAGATATTTCTGAAAAACAACTTAGCAGAGCATTTACTACATCTTATAAAAAAAAATGTACAGCAACAAGAACTTAAAATCTGCTGACAATGGTAAATTAGACATATGTTATTACTTTAGCTGAAATAAAATTGAACAAATTAACTTAATAGTTACCTAAATATTTGTCCATTGATTCCATTCTTTTTTCTTGATGCTCAAATACAGTTTTACTTGTGCAAGTGCTATGCACAGCATAATTGCCTGACTTCATTTGCGCAACAGACATGTCTTGAATAGGACACAGCATTTTAGACCCAAACTGAATTCTGCTACTCTGTTTACTCCTATAGCTTTTCTTCCTGGCATGAATTTTCTCAACTGGAAAGTTATCTTCAGAGGATGAGAATTCATCTATATTCTGGGAATCACTTTCCCTTCCTTTTCTACAGGGCTTCTTTGCTTGTGGTAGAGATTTCTTCCACTTGGGAAAACTCAGAGTTCCTGGCTTTCTTGATTCAGAATTATGGGGAAGTTCAATATCATCAGACTCATCGCTTATGTCGCTCGTTCCTTTCAAATCTATGTCATTCTTGACATCTTCAAAAGACATGGTGAAGTTTGACTCAGTACTGTGGAATCCAAATTGTCTACTATTTCCCTTAAATACAAACCCAGCTTTTTCTTTTGCTAACTCTTCACAATTTTCAGATGTTGACCTATGTATTTCAATTTCTTTAGTAAGCACTGGTTGCTGACATACTTGAACTTGGGTAGGAAAGATGACATCATCATCTGCTTCAGAACTACTTTCAGTTTCCATGACTATGTCACATTGCTTTAAAATGCTTTGATTCTCATTTTTTATGTTGCCTTCCTCCTCAGAGCCTGATAAACCAAGCCACTCTGTACTATGCATACTTTCTTTATCACTTCCATTTGGAGAGAGAATAGCTTTCCCATGCTCCAAAACAGGCACACTGGTTTGACATTTCTGAAAACCACCATGCTTGCTATTTGCATTTTTTCTTATAGTGTGAGCATCAGAACTTGAATGATTAGATTCATAATTGTGATCCCCTTCTCTGGTAGTCTCAATTTCTCTCTGCAACAACTTAGAGAATCCACACTGCATTAAGGAAAGCTGTCCTTTTGTTACATTTTCATTGCATGGCTTCCTTCTGTCAGATTTTTTCACAGAACTCTCCAGAATATCATCATCACTCAAATCATCCCAAAAATCAGTTTCTTCTCTTTTTAAGTGTGCCTGAATGCTTTGGGGATATCCATCTTCTTGACAGTCTGGTTGTTCATACTAAAAAAAAAAAACAAAAACAAAAAAACATCTGCAAAGTTTTATATTTAATAAAGTGTACTTAATATTTATAGTACACTCAACATGCCTAATTTCAAAGCAGTGTAAAACAGTGGATTTTCATTGTTACTCAAGTAAAAAATACACAAAGTAGTATTATAAAATGCAAAGTAATTCATAATGATAAATTATTGAAGTCTTATTTTTAGCAGAAAAACGGTGAAAATAACCAAAGTTTATGTACTTGAGACAATATATGCTCTACACTGCTAAAACAACTTATGCCTTCCCAATCCACATCCATATTTTTTAAGTTTATACTAATCTCATTGCTAATCTCATTTATACTAATCTCATTTTTGTCTTTCAAGGGTGCTTTGGAAGGTGACTTCATGATTCGAGTTTTAATATTGTGTGTAATGACATTCATAATAAAAATAATTCTAAGGTAGTGGTTTACTTCCTTGTATACGAATGCTAGCATTCCACTCTAAAATTCATCAAGGCCTACCCTAGTCAAACAAAATTATGCCCAGGCAATCTTAAAATGTTTTTAAGATAAAAGTCCAGAACACCGCTCCAGAACTGCATACTACTGAGGTAAGAATTATGACAGCCTGTAAACTGAAGTCAGAACCATAAATACCAAAATTCTGTACTCAGAGACATTTTAAAATTAATATTTTAATCCTGATATAATTCTGCTCATCAAAAAGCATTTAATATAAGCTTAAAAAGTTGCTGTTTGTCAGCAAGCCACATGTGAGATCATGACCATCCAGTTATGTATTATGAATATGAGACTGAGATTAATGTAAGGGCACATTAAATACTGACATATACTCACAGAAATCTCCAACAGGCATAAGAGACAGTGGCTAATTTGTAATATAATTCAGTGCAATCTAATCTAATGATACCTTTACTCAAAGTATCTGAACATGGCACTCAGCCAAAACATTCCGACAAATGCAATGCTCCTATTAAAACTGGCCTTTGTTGAAAAAAAATTAAAAAAAAAAATCTTATTCCAGAAAGAAACCATTAGATAATTACATACATTAAAAAAAAAAAACAAACCAAAACAAAAAAAAGACAGTATTGAACAGACCACTGGTTTGGTGGGAATCACTCTGATTGTCTGATTACAATAACTAAATAGCCAAGGTCTTCAAGAGTTCCACAAAACCTGAAGCTTTCAATCATCTAAACCCCTAGTACTTCTTTCCACAACTCCCTAAACAAAATCTTCTTAACAACACAGTAAAAGTATCATCAGCCTAATGATACATTGCCCACATTTGCCACTGCCATGTTGGGAACTGGAGGCCTGTCATGCTCTGGTATACAGTCCACAAAGACATCTCACCTTTTCTGAGCTGCATGAATGATTCTCTTCCTTCAGCCAGGTAGTTGCTGTCATGACTCCTGCTTCTACCCGCCCTTCCCTCTAAGACAATCAAACAGTTAACATAAACAGATTCAGTTTTTATTACACACAAAGACAAGCACAGGAAAAAGAAGTTTCCTTTGCTTTCCAGAAGTGTAAGTACCAGAAGTAAAATCAGCATGGTCCAGACTAAATTCTTAGCAGAGGAATAATAACAAAATAAAGGGAAGCATGGAAAGAAAAAGGAACATGGAATGAAGCTGCAGTAAATTTGAAGATGTAAGCTAGCTGCAGCAAACTTTTTTTAACAGTTATTGACATCTCAAAAAGTACTCTAAAGAGGTTAATGTGGTCATAAAAAATATTTCTATGATACAAATTCGGCTTAAAAGTTCAATATGAGTTTCTGATGAATAAGAGGTATCTGTGCACAAAGCTGCATGAAAGGATCAAAAAATAAGTTATGTAGTTTTTAATGCAAAAAATATATATAGTAGGAAATTTATAAAAATTATAAACCAAGTTTTACCATTCTTGGATTTAGAGAAATTTATCTGGTCCATATCAGAACAAGAAATTAGCATTTCTATTTCATTTAAGTCATTGCCCGGATAAGTATTGGTTAAATATCATAATTCTGTTTTATAGTGTTTCCATTCAAAACAATGACCAAGAAGTCTCACAAGAAAGGAAAAATGTAAAAGTAATATCCAAAAGTAAAAGGGACTTCATACCTCCAGTATGTCTTTGGTAAGACAGGACCCATGAGTCCTAAGTTTGAAAAGGTTATGAATACCAAAAAGCTCTCCTTGATGTTCCTTCGATCCTTGCACTGCCTCAAAATACCGCCTGGCATTTTCAGTTCCAATCACTGCACAGTGAAGTTGCTAAAACAGAACAACACAAGAGATTTCAGAAGGGTTTGCTACAACAACACGTCAAAATTTCCAGGCACCCACATTATATACACAGCTTTAGCTGGAACAAGCAGAAATTCCTAAGCAAGGTTATTTTAATTTCCCTGGCAGAGGTTGGTATAATAGATTGTGGTATAATATGAACCTGCTTGGCGTTACCGAATTAAAAAAAAAAATAGAACATTTGAAGACTTTTACTGCATTGTTGCCTATTATCAGACACCTACTATACATGTTACTGTCACTCCTCTGTATCTTGACAGCTCAGCTTCCACTATACTAAATTATTAGCAATCTTTTCACCTTCCCTTGCACTGTATATTCACTTGCTAAGGGAAAGCAATCCAAGTATAGCTGACAAAAACCCAACCCCTCAGACTTATAATTACTCTTGTTTATTACTGCATATTCAACTTGAAAAATACAAGTCAATTTGAAAAACAAAGAAAAAGAAAAATATTTATACATCCTTTGAAGACTTATACATGCTTTTTGGAAATCCAAACAGACAATATCCAGGTCTTCTTTTTCTACGAGATCATCAACTTTTCTTCTATAGCATCAGCAAGACTTCTCCTTTCCTTTCTCCAGACTTTCATGAGAAAAAGCTGTGTGAATCAGATTGCTGCAGATACTTACTATAACTATCACAGTTGTACTTCATAAACCTTCAAATAAAAACAGTTCTCTATATAACCTGAATAATGTACATTGCATAATTAAACTGTGAATAGTTAAAGAAAAACACTTGAATAGAAATGTTCTTCTGTTCCACTCTTTAACAGCTACTAAGCTTGGCTTAGTATGTTAAGGTAACATCACATACCATAAACACAAAGTAAACTACAGGCTAGATTAGCTTTCAGTCCCTTAAAAAAGATTAGTTTTCAATCCCCGAAACTGCTAGGAAGAACTCCCAATTTAAACAGTTTGTGAGCTTTACCTGCTTATAAACTTGTCGCAAGTACATCATCTCTTCCACAGTTCCCAAGGATATCAATCTAAACACTTTAACAGCTCTGTGTTGGCCAATTCTATAAGCTCTGCAAGGACATGGCACATTAAAAACATTTGAAGAAGTGAGAGCTCTTAGGGGCAGCAATAAACAGTAAACAAACTAAACATATAAAAGCATTCTAATAAAACAGTACTATTCAAAATCATGTATATGTTGATTGGGCTGTTTTCCTTACCTTTCCGAATTTTCCACAGTAATTGATTTCCTTTTCCTTTACCTTTAATATTTCATATTTCTCCCAGGCCTACCCAGTTTAAAAAGCCTTCTCCTCATTTTATATCACAAGAACTGTCTCCCACCTCTCCACAAAACACATCCACTCTGTTTATCTAGGGTTTGCTGGGGTTTTTTTTCCCCTTTGTGTCTCCACCAATTTTTGCTCAAAGTATTCTCCTATTTCCATTATACAGAATTAATTCATAGATTACTTGGAGCAGTCAGTTCTTTCTTAACTTCATAAATTACTTTACAAGATACAACATCATAAAAACAGCTAATGAACTGGCACTGTGTTCTATTCAAATGGTAAATACTGAGACGTCTAATAGACTATATTCCACAAAATTCACAGGAGGCTAAAACAATTCATAGTAGTAATGTGATCTTGCAAAGATTCTTTAAAGATAGTCCCCAATACATGTTTCTGATATATTTCTCGAGAACAGGTGCACATAAACACATCCCAATAATCAGAAAGACACTTAAAACCAGATTACATAATTGCATGAGATAACAGAAATAAGTGTATTTCTGCTCATGAAAATATATAAATCTACTGAATTGTTAATATTCTTTTATAGGTTTTTAGTACTCTTTACTTCAGATACTAAAAGGTCTGCCTTGAACTCCTAGGGAAATACCAAGAGTCAACAAGCCTGGAAAGAAAAATCTGCATCACTGTAAATACTCCAACACCATAATATCAGAGATAGATATAAGGGCTAAAAAGACACTAATCTCCACAACTGTGAAGCAGAAGAGAACATAAGGAGCCCCTGTCTTTTATGGTTTGGGAATTCAAAACACCATTTAAACTGGGGTCAACTGCAATGTATTCTTCAAGAAAAATGTCATCTACACACACATATATATTCTAGGGATCACAAAATAGTTATAATAACCACAAGGAGTTTTTTGTTGAGTTTTTGTTTGGCCTACTGCTGCAAAAAAAAAAAAAAAGAAGAAATAAAGGAAAATATATTGTAAAATTTAGGTTAAAATAATCACATCAGAGTTAAAAACTAATTTAGTAGGACTTTTCCTATTGTCTTGTAGATTAATCAGACAAAGTAAAAATTTCTTACTTGAGAAAAAAATTTAGTTGGACAATCATGTTACAGAATCAATGGAAGAGTGCAACATGGATCAAGTTCTGTATTTTGAGAGTGTACCTGTCAATTGCTTGAAGATCATTTGCTGGATTCCATGTAGGATCAAACAGTATAACAACATTGGCACCAACAAAATTAAGACCCAGTCCACCAGCCCTGAAAACATTAAAACAAAAAACCAAAACTCTATGATAGTAAGAAAAAAACGTGCAACTAGATTATTCTGTATTAGGTCCATACTTGCCTACTCTTCCCCAACTTAAAAAAAAGAACACATGAAAGATACTGAAAAAAGTTCAGTACAGCTTTGTGTTACTCTTGTACTAACAACCGCCAAGTAACTCAAATAACCACTGCCATTAATTGCCCATTAAGTCCTACACAGGGCAACACCCCCTAATATTATAATGAAATTCACAACCAGTTTAATGCCAGTTAATATTATGGAAGCAGGAAAATTACAGGTGAAATTTTACTTCAGCTAATCCCAGTACATAGTTTTTGACAATAATGCTGCGCAACTTTCACTAAAGTGGTCACAATCTCAGGTAAGCCATACCTGTAAGCATTAACAACTAACACAAGTGTATTTGTACAATAAGTTACTCAGCTGTTAAAAACACAGTTGGCCACACTGCATATGAGCAACATTCATAACAGTCATTAAAGCGAAAAAGTCACAGTGAGAAATTTATCTGCTCTGTGGCTTAGAAGTCACAGAGGTACCATCTGCATCATCTCAGAACACTCAACAGCTAAAGAGTGTTTTCACTTGGAAGCCGAGAAGAAATTGAGCATACATCTAACCTGATGCAGCTAACTCCTGAACCCTGCAAAACTGCTCAGTTACTCAGAGTTTAGCATGTGCTTAGATGAATGATTTGATAGAAGCAAAAGTGAGGAAAATACCACTTCTCATCCAGTTGCAAAGCAAGCAAATACAGAATTTTTTTTTGACTGGCTCAACCAACTATGATACAAAAGACATAAGTTCCTACACAAGCACAAGTTAAATACTATCATTAAATAAACTATTAATTATTCACATTAGCATAGGCATCACTAATTCCAAGTGCGCTATTTTTCTAAAACAGGTACTGCAAAATTGAAAAAATCCCATTAACTTATCAAGCACCTAGTTTAACAGATTACTTTAAATTTTGCTTGCTTGAAGCAGATAAGAAATACAAGAGAGGTAAAGTTTTCTGGTGTAAGAGTGAATGGAGACAGAAACCAAAAACTTATGGAGCCCCACCACCCTCTGGTTTTCATGGAATCCATGTCACTGTAAATGCAACTGCAGCCTTTACTTTCTAAGTATGGTGTAGCTTTGGGTTAGTTGTATCTGGAAAGGGAGGGGATATAGAAACTTGCCAATATTAATGGATGTTTCCAGAGAACTCACATTCTCAAACTGTGAATTACTGAATAACAATATTTGGCTGGGTTTTTCTTTCAGAATACATGACGGTGTTTTTCAAATTTAGTGTGCTTCTTTTTAATGAAAAAACTCTTTTTTCATTAAAACTCTTTTTTCATTAATAAGACTTCAGCCTTTCCTGTTTCCAAACCAACCCTGCAGTTGGACTGAAACATAAGTGAAGATGTAAAACCAACTGTCCACAAAAATTAACAAAACAGGATATCTAGATTTATACTAATTTTACCTTTCAGTGTTTTTAAGTATGACCCAAAAATTCAGTTAGTCCAAAACAGAAAAGAATGGCTCTTATATCCTTCATAGACAGAACAAATGCAGAAGTTTGTGCATTACAAGTTATGTACTCCATTTTACCTCTCATTTTAACTAGCAGCTAGTCATTACTGCAATTTGGTCCATGCAAATTAGTATGATATGGCTTAAATAAAGAGTTTTACTAAAAAGAACAGTTTTCAGAAGATGATCTTACTTAAATCTGCACAACTCAATACCTCAAAAGGTACAGAACAATACTACATTAGGAAAGGTTTTATAAAAGTTTTGATTATGTAATTCTGTTTACCAAGCTGGGTTTTCTAGGGTTTCTATGCTCTTTGTTGCAGAGAGATTTTTGTGGCTGAAAGTTCTTTGGATGTCATCACAGGCACACTGAAAGTTGTTCAAAACATTGCTGTGAAAAAATTAAAGCTAAATGTAAAAGTAAAAAGTAACTAACAGCAGTCCAGTAATGGACAGTAATAGATAATGCCGCAGGTAGAATGGAAGTGGATATGTAACCTTACATGATAAAAACTACCTACAAATTTTTCTAGACACTTTTTACATAAAAAGAAAGCTGAGAAGCAGAAATGGATTTTCATTAACAGTTAATTCTGACAGAATCAATCTAGAGAACGACTAGCACCAAAAAATCCAGAAACAGTGACTTAAAGGCAGACATAGTCACTGCTTTTATTTATTCCAGAAAACTATGATGGAACAGAACTGTGCTGACTTTAGTACTGTACATATTCAGTTTCCCTTCTTTTGGCTAAGCAGCACCACTGGAACTGAAAGCCTTGACATTCTCCTATCAAGTTACAGCAACTCCAGAAACTATTTTAATGTTTCTAAGCATGCCTAAAAATCCTCTTTTCTAAATAATCACATATTTTCCCAGCAACACCAGTGCAAGACTGAAGTATTCTCACGAAGTATTACTTCATGAGACTTAGAAGTTCCAACAGGTATATACCTATTTTTCCCTAGTGCTCAATCTGAAATTCATGATCTAATGGCTTGATGAAATGTACAAGTTCTGAAGAAAACAATTACACTTCCTCTCTACACCTATAAAATATATTTATCCATAAAGCTGTATTAGTCACAGCTGTCAATAAAAGCATTAGGGATAGCCATGTGACTATGCTTGGTACCAATATTAACTTCAAGATCTGAGGTCAAATCTACAGATGGACAAATGTTTATTTTTTATTCTTTATTATTTTATTTTCTTTTTTAAGATCCCATTTCTCAAAAAATTTCAGTGATCAATTAAAACCAGGATTTTCAAAGCTCTATGGGCTATATTATATATGATTTCAGGCAGAAACAGCATTTGAAAGAAAAGGAATATAAAATACAAACACCACAAATGTAATAGTGAAATCATCAGTGATGCATTGTAATTCTCTGATTGGTGTTTTATGTTTTGTAAGTTGCATATTAATTGTGCCAGTGAACACAATGGCAGTCTCAACATTACTATGTAGAGAATTCATCTGTTGCAGAAAGCACTTACGCACCCAAAAGACCATGCAAGTATTTTCAGTGAAAATCAACATTTGGTTCTCTGAGCAATGAGACCTCCAGAACACACATATATTGACTACACAGACCAGTCAGCCAGAAACTTTGCAAGAAAGTACAGAGAGAAGAGTATGAACCAATTCTGTCAATGTACTCTACAATGAAAAATATAGAATAATATAGAATATACTCTAAATTTACTCTATTTTATTACTTTATATGTGCCTGAAATCTGAGTAAGAGGAAAGATCAATCTCTCGTACAGCAGAAATAGGATAAATCACTTTCTAATTTCCAAAGCATTACAAATGTAAAGATGCTTCCATTACTGTGCATCAAGCAAGGAAAAATATCACTTCCTGTTATCTGTAATAAACTAGGCAAAAAATTACACCCTCTGTTTTGTTTGTAACATACTAGCTAAACTGACTGTAATTATGGTTTGTTCTTTCCAGTTGTCTCATAAGATAAGTAAAACTACAAACAGAATCAAGCCTTTTCTCCAGCACCTTCAGCAGGCAGAGTCTCTACACACAAGCTCTCAAAACAGAGAGGAGAAAGCCCATCTCTGTTTAGTTAACCTTCCTTCTTATTTTGATTTAAATTAATGAAAGAGAACTAACAGCTCCATGATTACAGTACCAACTGAAGCAAAAATTAGTCCTTCATGATGCTACAGCTTCTGAAATTTCCCTCTGTCTTCAGGGACAAGGGCTATGGACTCACAAAGGTCTTAGAGAAGCTCATGTCCGATTTCACAGTTGACAGAGATTACAAGCCAATGGACACGACCAGTATCACAAATCTCTTCAATGACCAGTATCACAAATCTCTTCACAACGCTATACATAAGCACCAGAGTATTTGAAAATTGCTCGGACATCCACTTGCAACAGCCTTTAAGATGATGTCTGCTCTAGTTATATTGAGGTATTTCAGATCCTCCTAACTCCAACATACCCACTTCCAATAAAAACGACAGTGAACAGATACTCATATTTCATTAAGTTTCACTGAGTTTTTCCCTCTGGATAGGAGACAAAAGGAGCAAAGCTTTTCTTTGCTCCTTTTCTGCCCTTCCCCAGTAAAAAATTTCATTCAAGATGAAGCAAGGAAGTAACCTGAATAAAACAAATAAATAGTCATTGTTCAACTTTAGTTGAACAAAACAATCTATTTCAAAACAATTTGCTATTCATCATAAATTGATAAGCAAATCTGATAGGTACATTGCAAAAAGACAAAAGATCTTGCTGAAACATTTTAAATAGACATGCTAGCTAATTAACATGGTTAATAAATTGCAGTAATAGTGAATTTTTCAGCTCAATATGGCATTTCATGTTCATACTCACTTGTTAGTTCTACTAGTGTAAAACAAGAAAATTAGTCTGTTTACAATAAAATTAAAAGCCTTTTGTAGATAATGACATAATAATAATTTTTTTAATAATAGTGTATAAAACTGTTTCTTCAATCCTGCAACAACTTTAAACTAGGATCCGGAAGACCCACTTCCTTCTGATCTTAAAAATCCTCATGAAGCGGGAGGCAGGGAGGGAGGGAGGGGTCTAAATATTTTAAGAAGCTTCCGACCAAAGCAGCAAGTCTATACTTACTCTCATCTTCTCAGAAAGTAATCCCTCACAAGCTCAGCAAGAGAAATGCAGAGTAACTGATTTACTAACACTAGACAGACATATTGAAACAAGCTACAAGTTAAATTTTCTTACATTGTAGATACAAGACATAAGTTAATTTCCTGAAGGCTGTTGAACTCTCTCACAATTTTGATCCTATCTTCTGATTTTGTATTTCCATCAAGTCTTCGGTAATCTAGCCCAGATGCCATGCAGTACTGTTCTAGCACATCAAGCAACTGAGTGGAAAAATGACAAAAAAAGGAAAATAAAAAGTTAAGTACTTAATAGTATATTTTAAATTAAACATGATCACAGGAACCATGTTTATAAAATATATTTTTAGTACACCACCCATTGCTAATTACAGTAAATCTCTGACACTTTGGTATCAACATTCCTGATTCTCTTTAGCCGTGATTCCACAGCACTCAAGGTGATTAATATTGGTGTGCTGTGGTCTGACTCCATCATCCCACTCTAGCTGCCGGTTTCATCCTGTCACTCAATCCAACCCAGTCAGCAGGCAGTCCATTTAAGCAGCTTCCTCCCATCTCAGCAAGCTGCAATTACTTGAAATACAGTAAATGAGCATTACAGAGGCACAGAGAGCACAGTCAGAGTTCAGGGGTATGGAGTGAAAGACACTGCAATAACCAGCAGTCAGACTGGTACTGGACACCATAACACATAACCTAAGAGATACATGAGTAATCTACTGCTGCATCTAAACATTAAACTTGCATTCTTTCTTAAAGTCAAAAAAAAAAAAAAAGGTATTTAAGACTCCTGAACTACCATTCAAATTACTATGCTTTAAAATACTTTTTAGTGCTATCATTACAAATATTTAAATAAAAGCCCCAATACAACAGAGTGAGCTATTTCAGGAAAGACATTACTCCCTAATAAAGAAACCAAGGAGCAAGTACCTTAAAAGTAAAATGTACATATAAGTCTCACTCCAATTAGAGAGTTTTAACTTCAAATCAACTAGTGCAGCAATAATTTGAGTTTCATTGCTGATGATGAAAAGTCAGCAGAATGAGCAAACTTAACTTTCAGTGCTAACACAAAGGTTTTATGATATGGCAGTCATACTGAGCTATGACAGTGCTGTAACTCAAGACATACCAGCTGAACTCAGCTATCTGCATCTGAAGTAATACAACCATTTCAAAAAGGTCTAGGGACAGCAGAAGAGCTACACCTGTTTTGCTGTCACCATTTTTATCATGAGGTAACATAAGGTTTCAATATGCTTGTGGAGTATGCCACACTGTCCTCGTAATTACTCCAAACAGTAGAAGCAATAAGGAAATGTGGTTGACAAGTTGTCAACTTTCAAATTCACCCTTCAGAACTTACTGCTGCAGTTGATTGATAAAAATCACATGGAGCTCACCTTTGTGGAAAAGGAGAAAAGAAGAACTTTATCCTTATTTTTTTGGAAGTGATTTAAAAGCTGCTGAAGGACCTGTAAATGAAGCACAGCAGAAAAATGAAGACATTTTTATCTAAAATCTAAATTTTTATCAGGTCATCTTAACTCATGTTTTCAACCTCCAAACAGACTACACTGAACTTAATTATTTGCAAAGCCAGCAGAGCCATAACAAAAATCATTACTAACATAATAAATGTTACCTCCGTAACAAAGGTAACGGAGATGCTGGAACTTTGCATTTTTCAATGATGTATATGGAAATCCTACTGTGACAAGGTCATCAGACCACTAAGAGGTAGATTCAGAAGCTACTTGTGTCAGTGCATAGACTGCAACAAAAAAGTTACTTATGTCACACACTAGCTCAGATTCAGAGTTTTTTCATTTAAAAAATGCACACATTTATCCTGAAAACTCCAAGGTCTGCTTAAACTTTCTGTCCTACATCTGAGTTCAGAGCTTCTTGGAACTTGTCTTCTTAAAATAATCAGTGAGATGTATGCCCCTCCCCGCTCCCTCTCTCATCTGTTGCTCTGTTTACAGTAGGATCCAGCTTCCCAGACTCTGTGCAGACCTTGAAATGCCAATAATCCGCCCACACACAACGTTCTTCTGGTGGGGAAGCAAATAATCCAGAGCCTTGTGTATAATAGTGATATTGTTATTTTCAAAAGAACTATGTCCACATCTGACAATGGCAGATCCAGAGCACTGTGCTGAAGCCATACACAATGGGAAAAGAGGAATTTTCTGCACCGTGACTGTAGCTTTTTTCCACTGGACAATAAATATTTTTGAAATTGTATTTATTCAGTGATAAATAGATAAACTGTTAATCAAGAATTATTTCAATACAAGCCTAAGAAATCTTTGACAATCAAATAAAGATTAATGTTTGTATTAATGTTACAATTTTGGACAATATCTACAATATAAAATGGTAATAATATATCACTCCTGAGCTCCTTACTAAACGTTAGCCATCTTGTTACAACTGAAAACAGGGTACAAATGACAGATTTTTTGGCCTCATTTCATTGTACATGAACATATAAACCAGGATTTATTTTACTAGGGAAAAAAATACTCAACAGGCCATTTAGCAGAGCTATACTATACAAATTTGCATTTTATTTGGCCACATTAAGAAAAGAAACAGAAGCGACATTCTTTTAAACTAGAAGGAATTGGCTTCTATGTTATTGTTGTTATTATTAAAGTACAGGTCAAATAGTGAATTTCCTATAGGAGAATACAAAAATAAATCCACACAATTCGCTTAAATGAAATGGATCAATTTCATCCCATTGGGAATTTAGGTATTCTGGAGTAAGAAAGAACTCCAACAGCGAAAAGTAATGAATGGTTTTGCACCAAAGAGAAGTAAATTCTACACTTGCTCACCAGAATATTATCCTGTATGTTTTTAGCCCAAAACAGAAACACTCGATCATACTCAAGCAGAAGTCACATGTTCTTTGTAAGAGTCCCCATGGATTTAAACATACATCTCCCCATTGCTACACATTGTGAGTCATTTGTATGTGATGAAATTTTACCTCTTGCTTTTGAGAACTTTTTTCAATAGAGATGTTCAAGCTAGCCTACAGTATTTTTTAAACCTTCAAAGCCAGCCCTGTCTGGATCAGAGTTATGTTTAATGGTAGAGATTACCATTTCTTGCAAAGTACTCCAATAGACTTCCATTTTCTTACTGAATGATAATATCCCAAGCAAAAATAACTAAATCAATACAACAGTTATTCCTAAGATATTTGTATTAAGAACAGTATTCTGAAATGCCACAAATAACTCTCTGTGGAAATGTATGCAGTTAAAAAATAAATCTTTCAAAAAATATTTCAACTGCCCAGACTTTAATAACCCTTTACACCTAGAAAGCTCATAGCATCTCTCTGACACAATTTTAACAAAACTGTAGAAATAATCAGACAAGGTAGTCTGAATGAGAATTACTGCAGGATTGTAAATCTATCCTCACTCATCTTCTTCCAACCAGTCCCCAATACTTCCGTGTAGACAATCTGAAATCATTGCATTTCAAAAGCAATGAACCACTAGCCCTTAAACTTTGCAGGCCCCCACTATTTTACAACATCATGATAGAAAAACAGTGGTTTCCAAACAAAGCAGAACACTCCTTTCACTCAGTTCTCATGTACTCAACTACTTCTATTTTAAAATCTAAGCATGAAATTTACCATGTAATAAAATATGTCAGCAAAGCTTGCAAACTGTACAATCTGCAGTACAAGTGAAAAGGAGGGGATAATTTCACAAAAAAAGCTGAAGCTTTTAATCACTGCATATTACCCACCTCCCACTGTAACACAGATACATTAGTGTCCTTGTTATACTGGATTAGGTACACCATCAATGACTATACAAGTTGTACATTTGGACTGTAGGAATTGTTTTTTCCAGGGTCTTGGTGTAATTACAAATTCAGAACAGAAAACCTGGGGTGGCATGTTAATGTTACAGTTTGCAAAACACAGAGAGATGACTCACAACAACAGGTAGGACACAAACACTACATACAGGCCATTCTTTACCCATTGCATACAAGCAGATCTAGTTTTACTGGTGGAAGTAATTCATATCCCATAACAGAATGTCTTCCAATGTGTTTTATCTCTGGCTGGAGAACAAATAGACTGAGTAATGGAACCTTTCCAACTCTGCAAAACAGTTACAGCTGCTTAGCTAATAAACTTCATTAAAAAAAAAAAAATCACAGCCTTTCCTCCTTCCCTGAATAAATTTTTTAAAAATGCCACAAACAAATCCTTTGCAACTACGCTTATCTACAAAAGAATAATCACCTGTACCAAAACTTCTCTGCAGTCTGTAGTGAATTTTAAGTTAAAAGATAAAGTAATGCTTATTCAGTCTACATTACCAGATGAAAGTTACAAAAGAATGTCACTTAGTTTGTAGAATTCATTTATGAAACTAATTATGAATTTATTTATTTAGGAAATGCAAACTACTACAGTGCAACAAGGTTACTAAAAACATTTTACTATCATTTGTCTCAGTTATTTCCAAATAAACACGTTAAAAATTCATAAAGCCATTTCCAAGCTTTAATACTAGTTGACTCCTCTGTGATTATTTTCTTATGTTATAACAACTTTCTACATTACATACTTCCTTAATGATTTTGCTTTCACAGTCTAAAATGCAAAATCATCACAAATAGCTTCCATTCTATAATTTAGGAAAAAAAAAGAAGCAAGTCACCACACCAAAAAGGTATGAACCAGTTTTTGGCACCATGAAGTCAGAATTAATGGACCCAAAAGCCAGCTTATTTTCAATAATAGCTATATAACCCATTATCTTCTTTCCGGGCACAAAGATTATCAAATCATACAACAGTTTGGGTTAAAGATCATTTTGTTTCAAACCATGCCACCATGGGTAGGGATGCCACCTACTAGATTCAAAGTTCCATCCTAACTGGCCTTGAACACTTCCAGGGACAGGGCATACACAGCTTCTACAGGCAACCTGCTCCAGTGCCTCGCTACTCTCACAGTGAAGACTTTCGTCCTATAATCCAATCTAAACTTACTCTCTTTCATTTTGAAGCCATTATCCCTTTTCCTATCACTGTAAAAAGTCCCCCGCCAGATTTCTTTAGATTTCCCTCATTAGTGAAAGGCAGCAATAAGATTCCTCAAGAGCCTTCTCCAGATTCAGCAACCTCAATTCCCTCAGCCTTTCCTCAGAGAAGAGGTGTTCCACCCATGTAATAATCTTCATGGCCCCTCTGGACTTGTTCCAAAATATATTTTTTGTGCTGAGAAAGCTGGATACAGTACACTGCATGAGTGGAGCAGAAGAGGAAAATCACCTCCCTTGCCCTGCTGGCCACACCTCCTTCGATGCATTCCAGGACACCTTTGGCTTTCTGGGCTGTACAGAATAATCCTTCAGCCATGCCTGCACCACTTCAGGCAGCCACTGGACAAAATAAACTCTGGCCAGAATCAGGACCGCATCTTACCACAACATCATTTCAGGTAGTTGTACAGAGTAATGAGGAGGCCCAGGGGAGACCTTTTTTGCAGGCTAAACAAAGCCCAGCTCTCTCAGCTGCTCATCATAAACCTGACACTCCAAACTCTTCACCAGCTCCTTCGCCCTTCTCTGAACACGCTCCAGCAGCATCTCAGTGTCCTTCTTGCCAGAGGGGCCCAGAATTGGATACAGCACTCAAGGTGTGGCCTCACTAATGCCAAGCACAGGGGAAGAATCACTTCCCTGATCCTGCTGGACACAAAATTTGATACAAGCCAAGATGCCACTGGTCTTCCTCCTGTCTGGGCAAATTGCTGTCTCACATCCAGCCACTGCTGACCAGCACCTCCATGTCCTTTTTCACCTGGCAGCTTTCCGGCCACTCTGCCCCAGCCTGTAGTACTGCAGGGTGTTGATGTGGCCAAATGCAGGACCTGGCACTGGGTCTTGCTGAACCTTATATCATTGGTCTCAGCCCACTGATCCCTCTGCAGAGCCTTCTTAACCTCCAGCAGACCAACAATCCCACCTATCTTAAGTTTACAAACCTACTGAGAATGCACTTGATCCCCTCATCCAGATCATCAGTAAAGATGCTGAACAGGACTGGCCTCAAAACTGAACCCTGGGAGATATCATGGTGACTGGATGTCAACTGGATGTGGCACCATCCAGCACCACTCTCTGGGCTCAGCTACCCAGCCAGTTTTTAATCTGGCAAAGGGAAGCCATGGCTGCCAGCTTTTCTAGGAGAATGCAATGGAAAAAAATTGAATATAATAAAAGAATAACAAAAATGTAAAACAGGAACGTGAATAATGTCATGGTAAAATAATCAGTAACAGAACTGCTTCATAAGTAATTCTTCAGCTCCTGAAGATGACAGATTTGGTTTTTAAAGCTATGTATTAATTCAACAGCTAAATTCACCTTATCAAAATAATCAAGTGTATACAACAAAGTTAATACGCAGGTATTTCATACATATCTATTATTAACAATAAAGAACGTTGTTGCTTACATGGTAACAAATCAGTAAAGTGATAACAGCCATTCCGGCTACAGCAATATAATCTTCCCACTGCCACTAATCCCAAGTAGAAAATGTTAATATTCAGGTTTACAGAGAGCCAAAATTCTGCATAGCTTCTAACCCTCCCAGTCACTCTCAGCTCCAGAGTACTACTAAAACTAGTATGGTTTTCTTTTTAATTAGTTATACTAGACATCTTTTTCATCTACATTAAGCAACATCATAATAATTTACACTATATGTCATCACGTCATCTTTTGCTCCTCTCTGAAACCAGAGAAAGACAGTTTCTGACATGAGAGGTTTCACAGATTCATACTAGACACATTTATTTTGGTCATCTTCAGCACAACTACTATTATTTTCATTTAATGTCCAAAGGGTTCAAGAAATCAGTAAGCACTTAGTACATTTTCACCAGTTCCATGCTATTCCATGATTGTGTAGGTCCCACTCACATTTACCCTAAGTCATTCCTTACAGTCTGGAGGGTCCCAGCCTACTTGGCTGCTTCTGACACAGTTACTAATCACGCTTGTGGCCCTTCTCTGAACAGTCCTCTGAACCTTTTCGAAGTCTAACATCTCCTTTTTGAGAGGAGAGACTGGAACTTCACACAAAATTGAAGCCGTGCACAAATCATTAAGCCCATAATGATTTTGTTTTGCTTCCTCTTCTTTGCCAAGTATTTCTGACTGTCACCAGAATCCATGGTTTCATGCAACAATAATCCTGTTAACTACAAGGGTCATTTCCATGCCCACCATCAAACACGTGAAGCTAAAGTCTCAGAAAATTTTAGCATCACAGATTATTCTTATCCAGTCTTTACCCAGATAAATACTGATCCGTGACCAAAGATTCCTGCTGTTGTATGATGAACAATAAACAGAATAATTAAAACCCCCAAAACTATTAGGTGTATATTTTCTTATATCCATATAATACAGGCCAAATCTATTACTATTAATAAAATTTATTTTTCTTCTAAGGAAGGGGTTTACCTTCATTTTTCCACTATATTTTGGATCTGAAATAGTTTCAAAGGCTGCATCTTTGCTTAACTGCACAAAATCTGGAAAACTGGAAAATACCTGGCTGCAAACTCGTTTGATATGCGCTTCCTGGAAGAAAAGCAGAAAGATTGAACAGATGTTAAAAATCAGAGCTATGTTAAGCCATGCAAAGAGTTAAACAGGTTGAAACATGATCTGCCAAAGTATCTCAAGCAGACTGATGTAGTTTTTAATTTAGTTCACTACAAAAGTGCTGGATAAAACATTTCCTGTGTGTTTTGCTTTGTTTCATTAAAAAAAAAAAAAAAAAAAAAGAGATTCCTAATCTGAAATCATAGATTGTATTCAGAATGTCTTCTCCTGGCCACAATTGTCAGTTTCAAAAGATCCTCTTGCCTTGACATTTGCACTACCCAAGGGTTCTGCACCAACATTTCTCTTGACTCTTTCAGGCAAGCCAGTATGGGAATTATACATTGTTCCACTACAAAAACTGTACAGGAAATGGACTTAAGGTGTTTTAAAGCCACATAAAGCTCCCTTGCTAAATTTAGCTCTGAACTTAAACACAATCTCACATTTTAAGTCCACTTTTACAGAGAGAAATAAAAGATTACATCTCTCACCTAAGAATAACACACGTAAGGGCCTTCAATACTCAAGGTAAGTGCAGTATCCGTGGTAAGAAAAACTACTAAGTATTAGTTTCTTAGTAGATGTTGGTAAAACTAATAATTATGCATGATGCAGAAGACTGTAAGTCACAAAATACTGGCATTCCATTATTTCAGTGGTTATTTAAATATCAGATGTTATTACAACAAAAACTACATTGCAATACACAAAAAAGCCCACTAAAAACATCTGGCTAAATGCTGTGTGTAGTGTGCTGGACACTAAAAGTAACATTTATAAAAAAGCAAAACTGCTTTAATGGAACAAACTCACAAAATTAACTAGGACATTCCAATATCTCTTCCTTGATAGATTCTAAGAAAAAGTGATAATGCCCCTAAATCCCTTTCCTCATTCCTGGATCTTAAGGCTCACAAACAAGCATTTCTGAAACTGCTGTTTGTGGGTCTAGTTGCTTGCCATAGTAACAAGATAAGCTGATACTGATCTTTCATTGAGCAATTTTTTTCTAAAACATGTTTCTCATTATTTAAAGAAACTCAGCTCTTAACATAAAATACTAGACGAAAAAACCCATTCTAATTATCTATTATTTGTTTATTTGCATAAAGACATTTCTCTTATAGGCACTCCATAAATGTAACAAAAATTTATGTTTTTGTTACATTTATGAAACCCTATTAGAAATCATGAAAAATTACTCTCTCTCCTAACTTCTTCGATGTTTTATAACCCTTACTTTCAGATATGAAACAACTAAATGAACATGTTGTTTTGTATAACATCTTTATAAGGTATGCATTCTGTATGACGGAATGGAAAAGGAATCTTACAAAATATCTTAATTGCAGTTAGTTAAGGCTTATAAGGCGGCCAGCAGCAATTTTCATTCAAGAGTTTTCATCCCATTTATCTTCCAAAAGTCCATTTTTTAGATACTTCTGAAACTAACCTGCAGTTTGCTAGTGTTGTCTGTCTGCAGCAGTGCAGCATGGTTTGCAACCTTCTGTAGGATCATTAGGTAACTGAAGCGTAATGACTTAATCGTTTCACCATGTGCATTTACCTACAAAAAAACCCAGTTTATTCAAACAAATACTACTGAAAATAAGTAATAATCTCAAATAAATGCTATTATTACCAGGTTTAATGCATTAACAATACTATAACTGATCCCCATGAGATGAATACTGTATTTCTGCTAAAAATGAACCAAGTTTTGTTTTTTCTTCAGCTTTGTCACCCTATTAATAGAAACATCTTAGTAACTTCTACAGACATCCCATGGAGATAACCAAGAATTCTTTAGTAAACAAGAAGATGGTAACTTTGTAACTAATTAAATCAAGCAAGACCAGTTTGAATGACTTCTTACCTTTCAACTGCTAACTTTATTTTTCTTTCCAGCAAAAGCTTTACAAGCATCTCAGCAAAATTCAAGCTTCAGATATTCTACAGTGCAACAGCAACAGTGCAACAGCATCATCTATCTTCCTAGTTATGGCTGGCTGGGTTGATCAATATTTGTTTTCCTTTCCCTTCTCCAGTTAATAAATTTGACAGTTAACTTTGGAATAAAACAGTCCATAAGAGCACTCAACTATCTGCAGTCCTGCCTACTGCCCTTTTGTGAATCAAGTCCACCAGCATTCCTTTTTTTCTACAAAACACCACTAGAAACAAAAGTCTGCAAAGAGGGCTAATATCCATGGAATATTAAAAAAAACTAATGAGGGGATTGCTCATAAATAAAGATGCAGGAGACTAAAGAAGCTACATCATTTGGAAAAAAACTCAAAACACTACACAAGAATCAGAGCAGGCCAGAGAGATAAAAGGGAGAAACAAGCATGTGACACATGCTTCTAAATGTTTAAAAGATGTGCTTAATCTGAGCCTACTGAGTGAGGTAAGCAAAACAAATACAAAGCTAGACTGATCAAGGTTTAAAGAAGTCTGGAGAAGATTAAAGAAATATGCAAAGCTGTTACTCATGGATGAAATTCGACTAGTGCTCTTCGCTGTTAGATTTCTCCCCTCATGAAGCAAGAGAAAGTGAATGTTTAATGGCACAGAAAGGCATGACTGCAGTTAGAACACACCTAACTACCCAGGCAAGCCTGCTGAGCTCATAGTGCCTCCCATTCGCAGGTCCTGCACAAACTGCCTGAGGCACCTGGAAGCAGCATGCCTGACACATACTGAACATCTCAATGCAGTGCTCTTGCCAGGATCAACTAAATCACAGGTGCATCTATTGATACAAAAGATCCAGAATTTACTGCATAGGGAACAATCACCTGCTCAGGGCGTGCAAAGCAGCTTTGCAGTAACCTCAAAGTGCTTAACTCTATCATGTTGGTGATACAGCTCCCCGTGTTTCCAGCTGGGATGTCCCAAACAGATGAGCTACAACTAGGCAAATATTTCAATCAGCTCTTCATCCGCAGAGAGTCTCTTGAGAAATTCAGAAGACTATGCGCTAAAATCCAAACAGTGCCAAGTTCTTACTTTGTAACAACAGTTCTTCCTCTTACGGCCACTGTTGCAGCTACAGGGCTCTCCTGCTCTTAACACCAAGGTTACATCATCTGTCTCTAGCACAGCTTGGTACACAGCCCTCTGGAATTCAGTGAGAGAACAAAACACCATCTGCCAAAGAGGAAACACAAGAAACACTATCATGTGCATCGTACAATGAAAGGCAAAAAACCACTGCATCATAAAAAACAAATCACAGATCACTGAAAATAAAGTAGAAATAAATTTTAGACTTGCTCAAATAGTTAAACAGGAAATTATTCTATCACCAAATAGAATCCAAAAAAAAAAGTGGATCTTTACACCAAAATAGCATGAAACTGTAGCAAAAATGTATGCACACTTATTTTATTCCACCCCAAAATTCTACAAAGAATATCAATATCATTCTACAAGAACCTGCTGTAATTTTGCTCAAAACCTTTAAACATGGCTTTTGTGAAGGAATAGGATGAGGAAGGAACAGTGAGAGAAGTAAATGCATAATGTTAATTAGAGATTTCTCTCTGTTTTGAAAGGTGTTTAATTTGCCCTTTCTTTCCCCTTTTTAGGCATTAGCTGTTGTAGGGCACTACCGAAAGCCACAAGCGGGACAAACAGAATAAACAATGAGAAGGCATGGATCTACAAAGTGCTATGGCGAAAACTGATCCCTCTTCTGAAAGACTATGGGTGGCATCTCCATGACATCTTTAGTCTTAAGCAGCAGGAGACAGAAATCCCAAGATCATTCCTTAACCTACGCTATCCACATAGCAGCAGCACCATGCTGAGCTACAATAATACAGCAGTAACTTGAACATATACTCACATTAACAAGATAATGAAAAGAATAAAACCTGCTAGATTCAGAAAGGAGACTGACTGATGTTTGTGTTAATCTTTCCTTCAGAAGACTGCCTAGATGACATTATTATAAACTAAGGATGAAGAAAAAACACCAAATTTTGAAAATAAAACCAGATGCAAACTTACATATTTGTCAACTCAGAAGAAAATATTTAGCAGAACTCTTATCTATATCAATAAAGTATTATCATTTCATGTAATATTTACAATTGCATCAGATGAACAGGATTACAGGCCTATCACAGAATCATTTTGCCTGAGATTTTTTTTTTTATTTCAGGATTGAAAATGAAGGAGTTAAAAGCATACTGTTCCATACACAAAGTTTCAAGATGCAAATTCAGAAGTTCTGCATAGAATTTCAAGACATACATTTACATACATTGCTTTGGGCTTGCAGAGATAAGGACAAAAACATACATAAAACAGATGTGTAAATCACTAGACAAAAGACTGGCTGAGCATTTTCATGCTTGATTAACTCCATTTCAATGTGCAATCATAGTAATTATGTGAACAAAGCACACTACTTCAAGTGCACTTTTTCCAAGGCTATGAAGTCTTCCCAAGTTAAAAAGATGAAGAGAGAACCATAAACTACAGACACGATGCAAGAGAAAAAATACAACAAGAAAACTAAAGAAGAGATACATTCATTAGCATTGTATTCAAAATGTGCAGGCACTCTTACTCTGTCTTCCTTTTTCGGCAACTGATCACTGATAAGCGCTTTGGTACGTCTCAGAAACCAGCCAGACATTATTCTTGCTAGCTTCACCATGGCCTTACGACCTGTTGCTAGCTCTCTTTTAGTTGCAGTGTGCCTCTGGCCATGCTCCACTGGATCAGAATATTTCTTCTTGAAATGTACTCTGCTACCTAAAAGTCCTGGTACAGCCCTATTAAAAAACAAAAGGGGATGGGGGATTGATTCACTGATTTAAAGCATACCATAAACTTTTTTTTCTGACTAACAGCAAGCTATCTTAAAGTAGCAGTCACTAGAGAAACCACTAAGAATTTTAAGTACAAATAGAAACAGATACTATTTTAAGACATGACACTTTTCCTTTGTTTTCTGT
The DNA here is from genome assembly GCF_035770615.1 of Melospiza melodia melodia. NCBI lineage: Eukaryota > Metazoa > Chordata > Aves > Passeriformes > Passerellidae > Melospiza > Melospiza melodia. The sequence goes on along the minus strand of NC_086226.1, from coordinate 56,382,225 downwards.
GATTCTCAAATGCTAAGACACACCCCTCAGGAAAAGGGTTCCAATCTCAAGAAAAGAAAAAGTTTAGCAGAACAACAGAAATCACAATTATATAGAAGCTCTAAACTACAAGGCTGCTAGTGTTGAGGAGCCTAAACTGGAAGCTAAACAATCATGTTTTCAATATTTGCTGGTTTTATGAAATCAGAATATACAGATATTACAATTAACTGAATAAAATCTTGAGAAACCCAATGGTAGAAAGAATTTAGTAACTGTTGGCAGCATTACACATTGGAACAATTTACTAAGCTTAGAATATTCTTCCTGCTATTTCTGTTCTGTATATCCTTATATTTAAAATATATTTGCTTTGTTTCTCCTCTGCAAAGCATTCCCAGAAGATTTAAATTTGTATCTATGGTGAGTTGCACCTCTCCTTGACCATTAAAAGTTTTTCTGGACAAGACTGTTACTTTTCAAATAGGTGTACTTGTACATTTTGGAAAAAAAAAAGCAAAATATTATTATTTTCATCCTCCAAGTAGGTCTCAGACTGACCTGCACATACTGGACAGAGCAAAGGCACTATGTTGGTCAAGGCTGTGTAATGATTTCCTATCTACTGGGCGAAAGACAGAAGAAAAAAAAGAGTGTCCCTATGAAAAAAAAAAAGGAAGAAACAAAAAAGGGTAATATGGGAGGCGGAGGAAGAATAATTCTAACTACTTCCCAAATTCCCCAAAGAAGCCAGCTGGGATGAACTCCAAATGTATGAAACAACTGTAAAATACCAGGAGCTTACCTCCCCAGTAAGTTATATTCTCAAAAAAAGCAGGTGTTTTGAGGTTGAGGGCTGTATTTTGTTTTTGTTTTTTCATAACACAGATGGGTCCATACCATCCAGTCCTGCCCCAGCCCCACTGCACAGTCAACACACAGAGATGTTTAAACATAAAAGAAAATATTTACCAGTCCATAACACACCAAAGTTCCTTCATATTGTTTTGAAGAATGGTTCCAGTAAGACCTATGCGAACACGGCATTTTAATGACTTCATGGTTTGAGTTATTTGAGCCTTTGGATTCTTGATTCTGTGTGCTTCGTCCACTATCACAGCAGACCACTCTATACTGCAGATCAAAAAAAGATTTCATTAATTGACACTACTGGTCCCATCATCACACATACATACAAAAAGTGAAGCCAGCCACAAAAACAGCTGTGATTATAACACATTATTACTTTCTGATTTCTCTGTTTTGCTACATAATATCACTCCATTTCCTTATATTGTTTGTTTAGTAAATTAAATTAACATAGTTGAACATAATGGCTAAACTACATCATCAAATAAATAACGTCCTGTTTCCTGTATCGAATGCTTTCTGTGAACAAAGAAGCTTTCAATCTGTGCACCAATAATCCAGCATATCTCACTAAAATTAACTCCACTCATAATTAAATAAGTAAGTCTCTGTAGGTAAACTACTGAAATATACTTAACATGGGTATACTTCATTTTACCAACAAAAATTATCCAAGGCAAATACCAGTGAACTGAAAACATTTCAATCTGCATGGTTTCCTACATGTAAAGTATCACTCAAGAAAACATATACAATACCAATATAGCAGAGGAATTTTAATATTTTGGGATTGTGATGACAAGGAACTTAGCTATAAGCAGTAACCAAAAGATATTTTGCAGCCAATTCAAGAATAAAATTTAGGGGTAGAATGACCTGTATACTGAGATAATAATAAAGAAAGACTTCAAGTCCTTAGGAAGAGATTTAGTAACTTTATTAATTTATATATATGAATATTTCAGAACACAACCATATCCAGATTGATATGCTGCAAAAAGCTGAAGCAGACATGTTTAGAGATGTTTAGCAGAAAACATCTCCTGAGCAAGCTGTATTTAGTTCACTAATGAAGGCTGATCTTGCGGCATTTTTGCTAATCACTAAATACATTCATTCATGTTCAAGTTCCTACATTCCCAAAATATGCTAAAAATTGGAGTTTCTGAAAAGCCTAATGGATGTTCATATCCTAGCTCCTTCCACTTAAATCTCTCATACTGATTTACATGCATAACTGAGCATATATATCCTTATTCCTGACAGCTAATTACTTAAGAGCAGCTTTTGAGGCCAATCCATCACTGTATTGAAGCAAGACGCAAAGCTTCTCCTGGTGTCGAGATCACAGGCCCATCCAGTCACGTCCTACGCAGAAACAGTTTGATAATCTGCATGTTGAAGAAATGTATTTGCAGTCACACATTAGATCTCCTCCACACATGCACCTATTTCCTGACCACAGTCCATTCCATGATCAAGCATGAGGAGTTCTTCAGAAAGAACAAAAATCGTTGATAACAAAACAACTTTATTCTTCTATCTGTACTTCTCTATTCTCTGTACTTCAGACCTGAGCATAGAAATGAAGATCTGATTGTTTTGATGATGGATCTCCAGACAACTAAGGTACCCTATGGGGCCTGGACCTTTCCCAACACCTGAAATGCCAAGATCTGCAGATCCACTTATATCAGCTGCTGAGGGCAAGGTGCTACCACCAGCCACTGACACAATTCGTACCCTACTTTCAAGATGACATAGGGGAAAAGGACGTTTAGGATTGGATAAGAAATGTGTGGGTTTAAATCTCAAAGCTTTTAGGGTTCAATAATCTCATCAAGCTGGTGAAAAGAGCAAATAACAAGGAAAATACCTTTTTGAGCATTTGCTAAAAATTCCAGGTGATTGCTCTCCTTATACTGACAGACAGAAATACTTTCTAAGTATCTTTTAACAGTCATTAGGTTCCAGGCAGGCAAGTCCAGCATCTTTCAGAGAACATTTCGTGTGTTACCAGCAAAGACTGGTTTCATTCAAACACTTAGTGCTACAAGTGTCCCATTACAAAGACAGTTGCATTGAGCCTGACTGAGATGGAGTTGATTTTCCCACAGCAGCTCTGACTGGTCTCACTGGTGGGTAGCTGGAAAGGTGTTGTTAACACACCAGTGCTCTGGCTACTGCTGAGCAGTGCTGGCACAGCATCAGCGCTGTCTCTCAACAATCCCCCCATATCAGCAGACTGGGAATGGGTAAGATCCTGGGAGGGGACAAAACTTGGCCCACTGACCCAAACTGACCAAAGGGATAACTCATCCCATATGGTATCAGCTCAGATACAAAAGCTAGAAAAGGAGGAGGAATGGGGCATTTGTTATTTATGATGTTTACTTTTCAGGGCAACTGCTACATGTGCAGAAGCACCATTTCCCAGGAAGTGGCTTAACACTGCTAGCTTACGGGAAACAGAAAACAAACCTCTTCTTCCCCTCTTTGTTTGTGCATGTGTAAACTTTTGCTTTAGTAAACTGCCTTATCTCAACTGAAGAGCTGGTTTTTATCTTAATTTCTCTTCCCTGTCCAGCTGGGAAGAGATTGATAGAGTGGATTGGTGAGCACCTGGTGTCCAGTCAAGGTCAACCCACCAGAACTCTACAGGTTAAACTCAGAAGTACAGGATAAATTCAGTAGTACAGGAATTCTTCTCTGCCGCACAGTGAGTCAATGTATTTAACAGCAAATATGTTGTACGGAAAAAAGTCCTTGAAAAGAACAATGCACGATTAGACAGCTAAAATTCAGTGTGTACAAAAACATATTAAAACTAGTACCTGTTAAATTCATCCAAATATAGGCGCAGTATCTCATATGTTGTAAGAGCAACTTCAAATTTCCCTTGCTTGATGCGACTCAGGTCATCATCTTTTTTACTGCCATGTAAGACAGAGACTTTAAAGTATCCCCAAGTGTCTAACTCATCCTTCCAGTTGTACAGCACTGAAAGAGGGGCCACTATGAGGAAAGTCTGAAAACAAATATATATTACAGTATCACCAGAAAAAATACAACATAGCAATTTCTCAATAACGGAAGTCAAGATCTTAACTATTCTACTGCTCCGAGCAGTCTGACTGTTTAATTCTGCCATTTCAAAGGATTTAAGGAAAATATCTAAAGTTAATATAAATTCAAAAGTAATCAGTTTACACTGAGTAAGTATACAATGCATCATAAAAATACTGTCATACTAAAATTAAATACTAAAAAACACAATTAAATTATATGCTTAACAAATGCAGTAAGATATGAAACACTATCATTTTGTGTTGTCATAGCATCTGTGTGTATATATATATATATATTTGTAAAATGTTTTACAAATGGAGAAAATAAAAGGATGAAGAGGGTAAGCAGCTTCCTCAAATCCGTAAGTCTAGTCATCATGTGACTTGAAAATAGATAGTCCTGAAAAGAGTTTAAAAAATTAGGACAGCTCATACAATTCACTTAGTATCACAGGATAATAAAATGAAAGAGGTAGGAAGTGACCTTGGGACATTTTCAGTCCAACTTTATAGTCAAAGCAGTGGCAACACTGACTTCAAACCCAAGCTTAGCCAACTGAGGTCTTCAAAATCCCATAAGGATGGATGGGGTCTACAACCTCTCTGTGACCTCATTCAACATTAAATGTCCTCAAAGTGACATTCTTTCCTCACATACAATCAAGAGTCAGAATCATTCCTACTTCTTTGCACATGAAGTGCTATCCCTTTACCCCTTCCTCTCAGCCTGTATTTCCTGAGGAAATGTATCCATTACTCACAGAGCTAAGTCACATAATCCATTATGCCAGTCAAATTCTCTAACAAATGCAGCAAAATAACAATGGAAAATAGAAATCACATGGTTTCAGTAATGGGTAAAATTAAAATGATCTTCAGATGTGTCTTATTCACATAGAACTTTTACATGTATCTTTTATTTGCTGTCACTGTATTTCATTACCTAGATTATCAGCCAGACTTACTTCCAACATTATGACAGCCAATCAAGAAAACACAAAACATCACAAGGCTATAAGCATTACACTTTCCAAAAATATGGATTTGTCTTAATTCAATACCCTGTTATTTAGACACACTTTTTTTTACTTTAAAAATATCATCACAAAACACTAATTTTCTACTCACTGGGTTTTTCAATGTACTCCAGCTACAAATCTAACCCAGACACCTCCAAATGTTTTCCATTTGTGCAGGTGAACAGTAGTAATAGATTACACAATAACAACTAGAGAGAGAGAGGGGCACTATGGCAGTCTGGAAAACGGAAGGCTTCTCAAACACTACTAGGACAGGCATGAAATCCTACTTCAGCAGCTGAATTTTAAAAATTAATGTACATAAACTCCTAGACCAAACAAACAAACAAAAAAACCCAAACAAATCCAAGTATTGCCTTTCATCAAAATCCTTAAGTTAGTATCTCTAAAAGTTGTACCTTCTTGGGGTTACAATCTGAGCTCTTTTTCATTGTCCGCAGCAAAAACTCCGGCATATTATTTTCAATATCCTCACGTGTTCCCTTTTTGTGCAATACTGCAGCCAAAAATGAAATGACCTTGAGAAAGAAAACAATTCTCAGCAACTATGTATAATAAGAAATTGAATGAATTCCACAAAAAATAAACATTTAGGACAAAATCCTGGACAGGACTCTGGAAGGTGGTTTGGTTTAGCGGGGGCGAATATTTTTTTCTGGGGGGTGCAGCAGGGGGTGTTTGTTGGCTATAAATAAAAGGGGACCCCTCCCTCCTCTGGATTCCCAAGAACTCCTTGAACTAATGATAGGAGCAATTAATTGCTCTATCTCAGTCTTTTATTCTTTAAGTGGAAATGTCACAAAAATACACAAGAGACAGAGTATGAATGAGCCAGGAAAAAACAGAGATGAGGTTTGTCTTGCAACTCTTCTCCTTTTCAGGGTACTTGAATTTCAGATCAGAAAACAGAAGGAACAGATATCCTCTAACTATCCTCTCAACTTTATTTCTGCAAAAGGAAGAAGAGGCTTATCCTACAGGTTTGTTTTTTACTAATACACCTTTTTCTGTATGTTTCATTCTTTCGAATTCCTGTTCTTGACATCAAAACCATTTTCCTCCATTTGTGTCACATTCTCCCATCTGATTCAAACCAGTCAAGGTGATTATGAGAACACATTTATTACAATATACCACAGCAAGGACAAACATCCCAGCACAGGCTATTCCAAACTACTCCTATCATGTTCCAAAACAGGAAGAAGGTAGAGGAAGATCTGGCCAGAAAATGCAAATTAAAAATTCACTTGGGATAAACAGTATCCATGGACTAAGTAGCAGCAAGGACCAGGTGCATCATCAGAGAGGTGCCCTTCTTTTGAAATCTCAACAGGCCCCTTTTATTCAGAGCAGCCAGCTCCAGCCACTTCCTTTTTGCAGCTGCTACACAGCTGCTCATAGCAGGCTAGAGGTAAAGCTACCAACTGTTGATGTCCAAAAAAAGAACTTTCTCCCTCTAATGATGGGGAGAAAGAGCTAGTCAGGAGAGCAGAGTGCAGAAAAAACACCTCTCTGAAAAGAGTAGTTGGATGGACAGAAGAGAGAAAAAATCCATCCTAGGTATGGCCACAGAGTAAAAGAAAGCTATGTAGAATAAAAGTAACCCAAGCATTTTCATAAATAATATCTCACAAACTGAGGTTGAGATGACCTGCCAGTTTGCACATATTGTTTAACTAATGGGTTTTACTTTTAAATCCTTTGAGAATTAGAATCAAATTCAACTGAACAATAAATCTCCATGTCTTTTCTACCTTCTCCATTCTTGGTAGAATTTACCCCACATATTTCTAAGAGTAACAAAGGCAGTGAAATAGCAACTCATTATCAAAAATCTTTGGCTCTTCTAGATAAAGCAATCTAAATGCCTAGTTTACTGTAATCACTAAGAAACAACATTATTCTATTGTTAGGTGAAGTATTCTATTGTTAGGTGAAGTTTAGGCCTTCACCTAAACTTCAGCTTGATATGTATGAACCATATAGCCAGGACATTTAAAGCAAAAATCAGTTCAGAAATACAAAGAACATTAACATTCAAAGGATCTCTATAAAAGTTTCTCTCGTGAACCATCCTATAATTCAGAAACACTAAGCTTCCAAACTGACAATCATAAGACAACTTTTCTAGAAGACTGTTCCAGTTATTCAATGAAGTTTAAATTTATTTTTTCATATGTACTAACCTTTTCTAAACAAGCGAATTCTACAATTTTACTTCATATCCACTGAACTGACTTTCCCATGCTGAAATTTGAACACATTGAACACAAACACTGTGTTTAACAAAAAATACACAAGACCACAGAATCATAAAATGGTAAGGGTTGGAAGGAACTTTAAAGATCACTTAGTTCCAATCCCTGCCATGGGCAAGGATGCCATTCACTAGACCAGATTGCTCAGGCCCCCATCCAACCTGAACACAAAGGTTACTGGAAGGCCGCAATGAGGTCCTCCAAGAACCTTCTCTTCTCCAGGCAGAACTGCCCCAAATCTCTCCACCTCTCTTCATAGGAGAGGTGCAGATCCCTCAGAACGCCTCATGGCTTCCTCTGGAGTTACTCTAACAGGCCCACATCCCTCCTGTGCTGGGGACCCCAGGCTTGGATGCAGTGCTCCAGGTGGGGTCTCAGAAGAGTAGAGCAGAGGGGAAGAACCACGTCTCTTGACCTCCTGGACATACTGCTTCGGACGCGTCCCTAGGCTGCAAGCACACATTGCTGGCTCATATCCAGCTCTCCACCCACAAGAATCCCCCAGTCCCCCTTCTCAGTGCTGCTCTCTACAACTCCCAGTTTGTGTTCATGTCTGGGAGTGTCCTAGCCCAGGTGCAGCACCTTGCAGTTGGACTTACTGAACTTCATAAGGTTGTCATGGGCCCAATTCTCAAGTTTCTCCAGGTCCCTTTGGATGGCATCCCATCTTTCTGTTGTGCCAACTGCACTGCTCAGATTAGTGTCATTTGCAAACTTGCTGAGATTGCACTCGATCCCACCGTCTGTGTCATTGAGGCAAACATTGCAGAGCAGTGTTCTCAAAACAGAGCCTGAGGACATCACTCATCACCAGCCTCCACCTCAACACAGAGGCATTGACCACAACTCCCTGGCTGCAGCCAGTCAGCTCTTTATCCATTGAACTGTCCATCCATCAAATCCACCCATCTCCAGTTTGGAGATAAGGATGTCACGTGCAACCATATCAAAGGCCCTACAAGAACCAGAGACATCTGTCCATCTTCCCACATTGACCATTATCATAATTTCATCATGTAAGGTCATCAGCCTGATCAGGCACAAGTTTGCCATTGCCTCAGATCAGTCTCCTCAACCTTTCTCTTCTGTACCTACAGAATCCTTTCTTGTTATTCTTCACATATGATACTCTTCACATAAAATATTCTTTGAAATCTCTACCTTTCTTCTGAAAACTTGACACAGATTAAAAGAAATAGCCATCAGATGTGAATTCCACACAGGAACACACTGTCACTCTGTTCCTATGTGGAATTGTGATAAATGTGCCTAGAGAATCAGCTCTGAGATTCAAAAATGCAAGATGCAATCACGACAAATCAATTTAGTTTTTGCCCCCGAAGCTTACTATTATCTTTCACATATATATATAGACAGATAGACAGATAAATATATAGACATGTCTTACTATATGAAATCAGATTATTTGCAGCTCTGAGCAGGAACAGTCTTCCGTAACTATTGAGCTCTTCAACCACCACAGACAAGAAACATGGCCCTTCTTAAAATGAAGCATCAGCTAACAGATGATACAAATCTTTATACAAATCCATGATACACCTCTAAATACTCTATGCAGAGTTTTGACAGTTTAGTTTACCCACTCCTCTTGTTAAGTTTACTACAGGACAACACTTTTGTTGTGCTGAAAGACATCTATCAACATTCTCCTAAATGGAAAGACAATAGGTACCACAACCAATAACTGTGAGCGAAGAAATGAGCTTGCACTGGACACATGGAGCAGGACAAAAAGTATCTCCCACAGAACTCAAACCACTCACTTTAAATCAGACAGACTGTGGAGAATTTCCACACATAAAATCACCTTAATTATAGCAAAGCAAGTAAAGAGCAAGTAAAGAGCAAGTAAAGAAAAAATGAGTAATTTAGGTTGGATGCAAATTCCAGATTCAAAACATAATGAAAAAAATCCAGCTACACTTTATCCTCTCATCAATCGAGCTGCATTATTAAAAAAGTGATGGAAGTAGCATGGAACACCAAAGCACTATTTCCAGAGATGGGAGTGAAAGTGTCAGTTCTTTTGTATTCCCAGAACAGTGAAACTGTTTGTTTTCAGGAAAAAAGGAAAAAGGTATTTTAAAAGCAAGAGTCACATAAGGGTCTCAAGTTCTTTTAGTGTACTCCAGTGCAAATTGCTTTCATGACAGGCAGGTAGCAATCCTCAAAGTAAATTCAACACACTAACATTTTAACTACCATAATCACTCGTGCTTATACTAAAAGGAGTCACATCCCAGTTTTATGGCCTGTGAGGAGTGAGTCTTAAATCAGCCACGCACTCCTGGCTCTGAGCGCTGTCCTGGGCATCATGTCCTGCCTCATTCATCTCAGCAACAGCAGAGGGAGGTCTAAATTTCATAAAAACGATGCTTTTTTAAAAAAGATTTACAGATCCCAGAAAATACTACCTCCTCCCTCAGTAACAAACAAAAAGAATACCTGTATTGTCTTTCCAAGGCCCATATCATCTCCAAGAATACACCCTCTTTTATTAGCATAGTGTCTATACAGAAACTGGGCTCCTTCCCTTTGATAATCACGCAGGTATCTGTTAATTGTATACGGGATAAAATCGCCATTGTCAGATAATTTAAAAGCAACTCCAGGAGATGGAAGATTTTGGTCAGGAAAATATGGCTTTTCCAGATCACCTTCATCAAATATTAAGCCTTTCCAGGGTCCTCTACTGTCTTTGACTTTACAAAGTTTTGTTATTAGTATTTTCCTTTCTTCAGACTCCAAGAATGATACAACAGCAAATGATTTTCCATTCTTGTCCTTTTCAAGAGAAGTTATTGTTCCTTCATGAAGTTTTCCATTTTCAAAACAAGGGGCAAGGCATTTCTCCCCAATACGCCAATGATCTATAAAAAAACCAAACACACATAGTGACAAACTGGCCTGATGTACAAAGTATTTAATTTCTTCACTATTAAAACAATGGATATAAATTTAGTTTACAAAATTCATACAACTCTCTACAAGCACTTTATTGAAGGCAGCACTGGAATCAAAACAGCAATTACTGTTTACAGCTAGACATAAAATTACAGTTTGCTCTAACACTGCTATTTTAGAAATAACAGAATGTGTATAGGAAAAAAAGCAAAATCCAGGTTCCGATCCATTAAGTTAACACAGTGGCTTCACACAGGCAAACACACAAAGTGGAAGGACCTCACATTGCACTGGCAATGAAAAATAATACAAGATACCTCTACTAAGAAAAACAATATCTTCACTCTTCACAGTAAAAAGATCTCACAAATAAGGGCTCCACACAAAGTTTTCCAAATCTCAACTGATAGAAAAAAGGATGTTCTTTTGAGTTTGCAGAAACAATTTCTTATCTTCCCCTGCTCAGTCATACTAAAACAAAGGGATGATTTGATTAATTTCAGAACTTTTATTGTTTCTTATCTATTTGCTGGAGTGAGTTTTGATACTTACACGAAAGTAATTATCAATTACCACGAGATGCACCTTATTTATAGGAAGGAGTGAGCCAGGGAGATCTTCCACCAGAGCAAGTATTCATCATTCTATGACCAGTGGTGGTATATATTCCTGGACACATCAACCCAGACATTTTTCACAGGTAAGGAAAAAAGTTCTGAAGGCAAGAAACTCCACCTTAGCCTCTTTTAATGTCTCTGTGTAAAAACTGCAAGAAGACTCACCAAGTTCTGAGCACCTAGAAGCATACACTTACAGGATAATGCCCACAATGTATTAGTTAAATCAATGATAACCATTAGTCATTTACTAAATTTATTTAATTATATACTCTTAGAAAAAACAAAAGCCTCCATATAGCCAAGCCCACTATTCTGCAGCCAGCATTAGCCCTAAGCTGACGTGCAGGTAACAACAAAAATAGTACAAGCCTACAGAACACCCTTATTCCAAAATTCTTTGGCCTCTAAAATATTATTTTAGTTACAGAGATTTCATGGGCCACAGGTAGTTTGTCTGGTTAGCAAATACCAGCAGACTCACTCTTTCAAGTAGCTCCATTCCCCTTTCAACACATGCAGATTCCTAGAATTTCGTGACTTCTGACTAAAAATATTGTGGGTCTGCTCTGGATACATGTCACACTTTTTCCTGATATGAACTTCGATCCAAAGACCTAACTTGATGGCCCACCAGTTCTTACACTAACAAGACCATAAACCAAAGTCTCTCCCTTCAACTCACTATTTTGCAGATCTCCTTAATAATGGCCCCATCATCCCTTTTTGGAGTTCAGCCCCACACCTTGGACCTGCTACGTAAGCTGCTCCAAGACCCCCAGCCATTCCCTCAGATCTTCTCAAAGACTTGAAGCTCAAATGTAACTTTCTGAGGCAAAGGGTGTGTACAGGCTGTGTACTCAACAAATTATACATAATTAATCCCTAAAGTTCATGGTATTTGTACACATCTCTCATCTCAATGTAAAAAAGACGAGTACATTAACTTCTTCCAGCAGCATCTAATTCTTTCTGCAATTTCATGAGAACAGGAACCAAAACTGAAAAACTGAAACCGGCTATGTTCAGCACCCTGCTATATATGCAAATCAAAGCGCTACAGAGCACTTCTGTAGTTCCTTTTTTTTACAGCAGTGAAGGGACACGCAACACGTTCAGAAACTCTCAAGTTAAAGCCATTATTTAAGACGACAGAGATTTTGTTTTTAACAAAGCTTTTACTTGAGGCTAAAGAGTTGCATATGGATCCTCACAACTACAGTTCAGGTGCAAAGTGGAATAAATTACACTGGGCAATAGTACTAGTGTTACTAAACTCCAAACTTAGTGAGAAGCAGAGAACAGAATGAGAAAAAGGCTGAGACATGAAATGGTATTAAGAACACCATTGCTGCAGAAGGTCAGAAAATAATGCTGTTAAAGCCAAAGCATGAACTGCTTAGTTTAACTAGCCTGATTCACCAAGTTCTTGGCTTCTGAATTAGAACCATAATTTTTGTGGATCGGTTTTTAAAAATAAAGACAATTATCTCACATGGCTTCCTAGCATGGGTACAATACATTTGCCACCAACGATGAAAGCTGGTATTTAAGATGCTTACCTGTACTTACGCCTTTTACTACAGGTGGAAAAAATGTGCCACTGTCAACTTTGACTGTACTAAATCATGGTGGTAAAGGCCTCCTGTCACACACTAGTTCCTTTCAACCACTCCTCCTCTATGAAACTATGTCGAATGCCTTCTAACTAGTGAGGGCTGACAACTTAATTTAAAATGCAAGGTTTCGTTTTCCTTTCGTTTAAATTTTTTTTGTTTATACACTCTAATAAATGACTGTATAAACAGAATTCGAAGATATTGTAGAGCAAGACACATGGAAGACGCTTACCTGGGACACCATCACCACACATTTTAACTTTTGGCCGTGCAAAGCCCGACGGGGGCCGCGGGCGGAGGCACCGGGGGCGGAGGGGCACGGGCGCGCTGGGGACCCACTGCCGCCCCTCCGCCGGGGGGGTCACGGCGGTGCAGGCGCCGAGGGAGCGGCCGGGGCGCCTCGGGCGCCGTGGCTGTCCCCGCTGCCCGCCCCGCGGCCGGCCCCGAGCGCCGCAGCCGCGCAGAGCCGAGCCCGCGGCCGGGGCCGCACGTCCGCCGCGCACCGCTCCGCCCCGCCCCGCCTGGCGCCGTCAGCGCCGCGCGGATATCGCGAGAAGTGCGTTACCATGGTGCTCGGGACTCAGGGGCGCCGGCGGGAAATATCGCGAGATGTTTCTGCGGGGCGGCGCCTGGGTTCGCGCTGCCCCGTGGAGCTGTGTCCAGTTCTGTCCTCGTCAGGGGAAGAGAGGGTTGGCGCTCTTGGAGTGGATCCAGCGCAAGGCTAGGAAGCTGATTAGGGGATTTGGGAGGATTTCTTTTGTGAGGACAGGCTGAGGGAGCTGGCCTGTTCAATGTTGAGAAGAGATGGCTGAGGGGACCATATCAATGTGTATAAATACCTGAAGGGAAGGTGTCAGAGGGTGGAACCGGGTTCTTCTCAGTGGTACCTAGCAATAGGACAAGAGGCAACGGGCACAAACTGATGCACAGAAGTTCCACCTTAACATGAGGAAGAACTTCTTTACTGTGGGCAGGTGACCATGCACTGGAACAGGTTGTCCAGAGAAGTTGTGGGGTCTCCTTCACTGGAGATATTCAAGAACTGACTGGACACAATCCTGTGGAATATGCTCAAGGATAACCCTGCTTGAGCAGGGAAGTTAGACTAGATGATCCCCTGTGGTCCCGTCTAGGTTTAACCGTTCTGTGATTCTGGGCAGCAGGAGTAAAGAGATCTAAAGTTACTCTCTGGAAAAGAAAATAATTGGAGAGGTGAGGAAGCAGGACAAAGAGTTGATGCAATGGAAGGCAGAGCTGGCACAGTGCAGAGCAGCCAGCTGAGTGGAGATGATGGGTGCCGAGAGCCAAGGATCTGATATTTGGGAAGAATCAAAATCGAGAAAGACCTGCTTGTTTACAGCCGTTCCACCTCCATCCATGAAAACCGCTCTGCTTTCAGGGGAGCTGAACTGGACACAGTTAGATTTTGCAGATTGTGAAGGCAGTGAGTAGCAATTACCCGGTTCTTTCTGGAAGAAAAAATGGGTCCCACCAAGAAATCTATTCAGATTGACTCATATCTCTGTAGCAATGCAATGGAGTATTACATGAACAGTATGGCTTCCCAGATCCTTGCTATTATTTTGACAAAGCACCTTCACATGCATTTAATTGCACTATACTAATTTCTCTTCTGAAAGTTAAATGCTTATGTGTAAGGAGCATGTATGATCTGTTTTTAAATCAGCTTTGATTTTAATGCAGAAGACAAGGTATTTTGGATGATTTCTCCATTCCTTTTAATTATCTTTCAGTTTATATAATTTTGGTGAATTTATAGAAGGGATTGAACATCAGCAGTAAAACACCTATATTCTTTCGGCATATGCCACAAAATTCTGTACAATTAAGATGGATAATTAGACTACCTAATCAAAGTTCTTCATCCTACAGTATTTTCAGAAGCAGGACAAGGCAGGAGATACAGGTCTCCATGCTGTTTCTGCTTGCAGCAAACATGCAAAAGGCTGCCTTGCCTTGTTTGCTCTAGGAGTAATACAGACTTGTGCAGCCTAGGGCAGCATCAATTTGCTTCTTTGTCTGCTATTAGCCAGAATTTTGTTCCAAAAGAGGTTAATGAAAGATGGGTGATGGTTGCTCAGCCACTTAAAGTAATAGGAAAATAGCAAGCGTGAAGGCACTATGTTAGTGCTATGTTAGAAAGTTCCACTATGAACTACGTGAGCATTGAGCACCCCATACATTACAGGAGGCTGCTCAGCAATAGAGAATAATATAGTACCAATGCTACATTATTTTTAAAAAGTGTGTAGTCATGCATTCATTCCAAAGGAAGATGAAGGGAACTATGCCAACCACAAAAATATCCCAAAACTGAAAGGAGTGGCATGCCAGATTTTAAAATTCTCACTGAAGAAACATGTGTAAACTGTACAAGACTTCAGGTACATAACAGACTTTGATCCTGAGAGCATCTTTAAAAAAGGAGCAAGAATATAGGTTCTGATTCTAAGGAAGCTTTAAAAATGTATTGTGTTTGAAGATAAATATGTGTTTATTCTACAAGGTTGCATTTGGTTCTTATGAAGCTGTTTGTGCTTAATAAGGACTCTGATGCAGGCTTGAGCTGCTGTTTTACAGTGACAAATTTGGTATTCTGCCTTCATGATATAAAACATAAGAAAAGTTAAATTCTTTCTTAAGCACTGCAATTTCTCTGATAAAAAAGGCAGAAAAATTCTACATACAGTTCAAGGATCCATTGTGCTTCTATGTCAGTGATAAGACCTTGATGGCTTAGCTGGAAACAGAATTTCACCTGAAAATCCTGATGAAGTCATTAGGATGAGTCTTCCTTACATTTAGGGACACACTTGAAGCTTTTCCATTCAGGAGAGAGAACAAAGGGAGAAAAGCACCCTTAACAGTAGCAGCAGGGTGGCTGTATGTCAACAGGTAGTTTTCTTTTTACCTTTAATGTTTCTCTTGCCAGCTACAAGCAGTTTCTGTATCTTTACTTCACTTTGAAGAAGAAGCTAGAAATCAAGCTGACTCACTGAGATTAGGACTTCTTTAATGCTATACCATGTTTGGATAATGAAAATGTATCCCAAGGCCAGAGAATATTTAGCTCTGTCACGTATCTTTAAAAGTTTTTGGAAAATGTAAGTCCTTTCAGGAATCTTTCTAGCACAAGATAGAAGTTATTTTCTGGGATGTCAAAAAATAACTCACATCATGTTTCCTCGGGAAAAGATTTGTAAAAGATTTCATTTTGAAAAGCTGTTGCCATTACTGAAAAGTTGAATATATCCAAACTCTATATTAAAATTTGAACTCTCTTCATATCTGACTTAGTTTAGATTTCGTAAGAGAAGTGTTAGGCTAAGATAACAACCAAAGCGAATACCATAATGGGGATAAGCACTTTTTAAATATGTGCTATATCCCTGAAAGCATTTCACATGTAACATTGTGGCCTTCCTGTTCACTCTTCTTTGGCAGAGAGAGGAGACGAATTAACTGATGTGCATCTGAAAAGGGCAGCTTGGTTACAGCATCCTCCACATCAGTATGTCTGAAAACACAGCAAGACTGATTCTCAGATACACTCAGCATTTGAAAGCCTAACCAAAACCCACAGAAAGTACAGGCACCTAGAATTCTTTTACATGTCGGTTGTTCAATCCTATATTAGAATATATAGGAGAACAAAGAGGTGGTTCAATTAATTGGCATTAACTAAGCATGATAGTATTGAAAGTGCCACAAAGAGGAACTTCACAATGTGATATTCACCAGATTAAGATATTGGAAAGCCTTTTGCACCTTCAACAGTTTATTAGCCACAGTGTTTTAAACATTACCCATCAACAGTATTTAAGAAGCTCTCAGAGTTCTTCATGAAAATGAGCATGACTGGATGTTCTGAATCATATCCATACCAAACAGAGAGAAGGCATTAGAGCCCTGGCGTGCAGCTGCAGGGCCACAGTTCCTCCTTGTGATCAAGAGATGTGGAGGGATAGCTCACAGAGCTGAATGCCACAGTGGGCTGATGTGGGCAGGATTTAGAAAGGACAGGTCAGGACAGTAGGAGCAGATTTGGCCTTTTATCTCAGACAGCAGCAGGATATGTGGAGCTCTACCTGGTGGTCTGTAGAGACCACGAGATGTTGGAGTCCAGGGTCTTGAGAGAAGGGAACAAGGCAAATCTAGTAGTAGGATCATGACCCTGAACTTTAGGAGTTTGCTGGCTTAGGCATTAGGGGAAAGCAGTATATATTGTTCATCTTGATTTCAGCAATGCCTTCATTCTTTTCTCCTGGAGCATCCTCAATATACAGGCTGATGAAAAATGGACTATGTAAATGAGCAGTGAGGTGGTTGAAAGCAGGCTGATCTTGTGGACTTAAACGAGTGTCATCAGCAGCACAAAGTCCAGCTGCACTCCCATTACTAGTGTATTATTTTGGGGTATGATTCTGAGGCTGGTACCGGCCATTAATGACTTGGATGGTGGGACAGAGTGCATCCTCAGCAAGCTAACAGATGACACTCAGTCGGGAAGAGTGGCTAACAGACCAAATACTCGTGGTCCCATGCAAGGTGGGGAGTGACATGCTGGAAAATGGGTAGGTAGTAATCTCATGAAGTTCAACAAAGTCTCATGCCAGCAGTCAAATAACCCTGCACTATAGACTGGAGGTTGACTAGTTGGAAACCAGCTTTGCAGAAAAAAGCTTAAGGGTCCTGGTGGACATCAAATTGTCCATGAACCAGCGGTGCATTCAACAGCATGGAAGGCCAACAGTGTCTTGGGCTTTGTCAGGAAGAGCACTGCTCAGCAGCCCAAGGGTAGCTCATATCTCTCCACAACAAGAAAAACTTGAAGATAGTGGAGAAAATCAAGGCCATGAAGTTTAAGAGATTGTAGTTGGAATTGTGTAGGCTTGAGAAAAGTTTTGGGAGGTCTTGTCTGTGCACAAACATTTGATGAGAGGGTAGTAAAAGGATACTTTGCTCAATGGTTCCCACAGCAAGAGGCAGCAGGTGCAAACTGAAACAGGAAATTCCATTTAGAGATAAGGAAAAGCTTTTCAGCTGTGGGAGTGACCAAACACTGCCACAGTTTGCTGAGAGAGGTAGAATCCACATCCTTGAAGAGAGTCAAAACTCATCTGTACACAAGCCTGAGCAACCTGCTTGAGGTGATCCTACTTGGAGTAGGCATAGTTGGGCTAGATGTACTCTAGGGCCTTCCACCCTTGGTCATTCTGTGAGTGAGGAATCGTGTGGGTTAAACTGAGTTCTGGTTAACTGCTTGTGCTACTATTTAAAAATTAAGAGCTGTAGATAGCAGGCAGGTTGCTTAGACAGAATCCAGCTTGTCCTGTTGCACAGTCCTGTTAAGATATGGCACCATTTCTAATCTATGTATATTTCTCATCTTATCTTCTGGTTATTCTTAATAACTTTAAGATATTCAAATCATTCCTCTTTTTTGTACCCTCAATTGTAAAATAAAAGCCTGAAAATGATAACTACAGATGTTTGGAAATGCTGCACAGTTAAACATGGGCACAACCCATAAAATAGATAACACCTTGGGAGTTTAACTTAGTGAGTCAGATATTCCTTGTATTGTTAACTCATTTTCTCTCAAATTATTCTCTGGCTAGTCCTAAATCTGACTAACCCTTAGAAGCCAGGGTAGTATAATTCTTATAACTGCTGTGAAGTTGTCCTTTAAAGTTTGTCTGCCAGATGATGTGTTACTCAGCTTGAATAAACCTGAGAGACTGCTTCCACAAGTGTTACGAAGTATTGATTCATTTCCTTTGAGTGTCTGGCTAAAGGGTGACTTGAGGAAAATGTCAAGTTTTGTTCTTAAATAAATATTGTATATAAATGGATCATGTCAGCAACACTCCAATTTCATGATTGCCTGGAGTGGGAACTGTGTAATGAGCCTTGTCAGCTCCACTGGATTTTTAGCAGGTATTTGTATAGAGCAGTTTTGAATGTTTCAGAAAAGTCTGTGAACATTTGGACCAGTCTTAGTTACACTCTGGGTATGGTTAAATGAAATCAGCATAATTGTTCTTCAGAGAATCTTTTATTACGTGTTACAGATTTCACTTTACAAATAGAAATTATTTTAGAAAGGGAACAGATCTTTCCATTAGGACTAGTAGTTATAGAAATACTTTATGCTTAATTACAATTGTGTTTGGTTCCTGTAATCTCTTTTTTCCTTGAGGAAAAAATAGAAAGTACTTGCTTCCTCAGGTTTAATTTCACTATTTTTTGAAATCTGATTGACAGCAAAACATGAGGGGAATGATTTAAAAGCAGTGCACACAAAAAGAAAGCAAAAAAGACTAGATGGTAGGGGTCAGGTATGGTAACATGGCAAATTATTCTCAAGAGATAAGAAAATCTTGTTTTAAACCTCCTAAGAAGATGAGATGAAAATGTGGCCTGGTGTGGGAGATTTGAATATCTTTCATAACTAAATTTGTAAAACCTGTAATACACAGCCCTTGTAAGCAGCTATCTGACTCAATCATAAAGTCATACCTAGCCAAAATATCTCTAACCAAATGAAAGTATAGGAAATATGAATGCCCACTGTAAATTGTTAGGCTGCTGTGAGGATCCACAAATAAAGAAAAACTGTATAGTGATTTTCTTAAAGATAAATCTTGGTTTTGTTTCTTACCTGTTTTAAGCAATTTACATCATTAATTTTGTGAACACCTGATAACCTGATGGGTTATACTTTTGAGGAAACGAGCAAGAGACATACATACAATACACACCAAAAAAGCATATTAGGAAGCAACTCTGGAGCTCCATTAAGTATAGGTCTCCCATTTAAACACAAAAAAATTATATTCCAATACTGTGAGTAGAATACAGTGCTTTTTACAAGTTATTTCCTATGTTTCTTCTTTGTGCTATCTATATGTCTAACAAAGTAGGGTAGCTTGATGAAGTGGCAGTTTTTAGGGGAATATTATAGCTGTGTACAAATATGCTAGAGATGTAAACTAGAGACAGGCTAAACTGGGGTCTTGTCAAACAATTCACCAGTCAGCTCCCCTAAAGCATGTAAGAATGCTGGGGTTTTTTGTGGAAGGCAGGGATATTTTTGCTATATCCCTGAGGGTATTTTTCTCTTACTCTGAAGTCATTTAACCTCTTTTAGTAGGGGAATCAGACTGCTGGTGGTGCCAGAAACCACAAACGTCTGGGACCAGTATGTCAGAGATTATTTCTGCTGAATCAGCTCTCAATATAACAAATGTATTGTCAGTAACCCAAGCACATTTTATAATACAATGGTACCTACACTGTAAAGTATATCTTTGATTTAGACAAATTTGCAGCCTCTGTTCAATGATTTACAAAAGTAAATGTGTTACAAAAGTATGAAACCTTTTGTGACACTGGCAATAGATTATAATATGAGTAAAACTGTGGTAGATTTTGTTCAAGTTTTTGCTTATAAATAAAACGGAAGATAAAGTAGGAGAAATATCATGATATGATTTCTAAAACATCAAAGGACTTAGCAAGCCAGCTACCATAAAAGTTACTTTAACTGATATGAATCAAGAGAAATACATTCTATAATAAAAATTAAGTTGCCATACATACATTTTAATGTATAGATGTAACTTAAAATTGTTGCTAGGTATCTGATCATTTTAATTGATAATATCTCTGTTGGGACTATTCAAAGCAATCTCTTGACCTGTACATATATGTGCTTATGCAGATTGTGTGTTCCTGGCCCAAAACCAGACTGAAACCCTTTCCTAGTTGGAAATTAAGGCTGTTCAAATGCAAGTATCTGTAATTAAAACATAATAAAACCACAAAATAGCACACTTTACCCCTATGCCATAATAGCTAAGTCATAATGTCCAAACCAAAGAAATGTAGCCAGAAAAAAAAGACTAAAATATACAGCATTCTATTGCTTCTGCCTTCTGCACCGGCCCACCAGGGACTTCCCACAACACTCGAGATTATTGCCAATCCAGACCATACCAGCCTTTCTTCAAATCCAGCTGTCTGTTGTGGTTGAACCTGGGGGCTGGTTCTCTCCATGTGGGTCTTTGGGTAGAATGAACTAGTAACTGACTACCTAGGATAAATGTAAAAGGAAGTCCACTGACTTTGACCAAAAAAGGATGTGGTAAAACTCCAGACCTGCAGTCACAGGTTTAATGAACTGGAAAAAATAGCAGAACAAAATGTTCCCAACAACCAGTCACTCATTGCATGTTTTTTTTCTTCTTTTTCTTAAAGATATTAACCTAGCTTTGTATCTGGGAATAATTCTGGTTTAAGACAAATTTGTTGTTATTATGACTTCTTTGATATTTATCATCTAACTACTACAATTATGGAGGCATAAAAATAAATGGAGTAGAAGTTGTCACCATAGATACTGCGGCAAAGAAGTCACCTTCTCAACCAGATAGTTCAGGTTACATTTCATCTACATGATATAAAAAAAATTAGTTACATTCATGTAAATATTTTTTTAGAATACTTTAGGTAAACGGTAGGAAGATTAAAATGTCTCAATTAGTATGTGGCTGTGTTCGTTACACATAGTGTGCATATAAGGTTTATGTAACTAGTACAAACTATCACAATCAAGTAAGTCTTCTACAGAGTCTGGGGTGTTCATTCACAGCACCAAATTTGTATAAATATACCGAAGGAAAAAAGTGTTCAAACTTTTGCTTGATGCAAATTTTTGGATCACTACCATCCTTTCACAACAAAGACGGAACATCAGATTCTTTTAGCTGAGTGATGCTCCAATTATTTTCTAAACAGAATGAGATTAGTCAGTACTTAGTTGTAGAACAAATGAGACCCTCAGTTTATTATGCCATCTCAGAAAAAGAAAGCAGAATCCAGAAAGAATTTCACCTTTTTTCTAAGAAGCCATGTAATCTTGATTGCTTAAAAAAAAAAGAAGGCAAGCTACTATTAACTCTTGTAGGGTAATAGGTTGTTTTGACAATGATGTCATTGTGCAGATTTATGGACATATCTTTCAGCTTCACTCAAGATCTATTTGCGTCTATAACTCCCAAGGCTTGAGAATTCAAAAGCTGCTGGAGCCCTTCATGAATTGCCCCTTATCCTCAAGGATATTACAGCAATTACAAAGTAACTTCCAAACACATTGATTTAAACAGCATATCCCACCTTGGAAAGAATAAGCTACAACATTTACACATTTACATATACACACAGAACCTTTAAATATGCAACAGATGTTTCATTTTTTGAAGAGCTCTTGAATTCATTGACAGGCCTTTGGCTAAACTGGTGAATTAATTTGTTCAGGGCGGATTTCATAAGTCCTCTAATAATTCATACCCTTACACATCTTGACTTGATTTCTGAGGTCTACAGCATGTGTTTTAAATGTTTTAACCTTTACTACTTTAATCAGGTAACATTAATTTCAGGGCTGGATGATGATCAGTCATTGAAAGATACAGTTGACTCAGAAATAAAATTCAATTTGTCAGTTAAACAAACCTCCACATCTGAAATAAGAAATAATCATTCTGTATTACTGGATCTCTGAAATGCTGAGTGGTTTTGATGTCACTCTCCCTTTCAAGAATGTGTAGTGGTGGATTGCTAAGTACAGCTGGATGCAATGCTCATATACAGAGACCACAGTTGCCATGGTTATTTATAACCAATTTCTCAGGGTGATTTTAATGTAAGCCTTTAGCTCTGAAATGAGAATTTATTTCTATAATTTTAAGATATTTTTCTTTAATACTTAGAGGCTAGATACCAATTGAAACAACAACGAAATCAGTCTGGAAAACAAATTTTGCCTAAGCTATTTGCTTTGCAGACATTTTCAACTTTGTTGCTCGGTTGCCTCTGATGTAATGTACAAAATTATGTAAAATTGGGAGGGTTTTTATTGATATGTCTGATCAAGTGCAATAAAATTTTCAAGTAAAACTGTATAAAAAAGGCTTTTCTCTTCCATTGCAAGACAACTGACATAACAGCCACCCACACACTAAAATACATATTTTCTTACTACACTGGGTCATTAAAAGGTCCAGAAGTCTAAAATCACTCGGTTATTATAAGAATATATTATATTTAGAACGTTTTTATTTCAGATGGAAACCACAAACAGTACAAATGGCCGTTTTTTGCCATTCATCTTCCATGATATTGACTCATAAATTGTGGTTTTGAATATTGAAGTCTGAGTACATCTGTGTTGACTGTGTATTTCTAGTCCCCATCTGTAGGAATGTGCAGAATTATGAGTACTAGAACCTTATTTGAGACACTGATATTCATTCAGTAATGTTTGATACTTTTTTATTCTTACAGATTTCTAAAAAACTTATGTTACATCAAGTACATTCTTGGACTTGTGAAAGAAACTCAGGATTAGATAGTACATAACAGACCTGCCAATCTTTCAGCCAATTCTTTCAATTCTTTCAGCCTTCTAAAACAAACTGAATGCTGCTTAAAATGCATCTAAGTGGTTTACATTTATTTGAAACAGGTTTGCAAATAAGATTTCTTAATCTGGGCTAGTTATGTATATTTGCTTTTTACAGCTCTATTGTAAAATGCTGTCCAGGAAGTGGAACTACATTACATAGGTGACAAAAATAGTTGAAAAATTAAAATTCTGCTTACCATCATGTGTTTGTTAATTTTCCAATATATTCTGAAAACAGGAGAGTAAACAAAGTTTATTTTTTACCCTTGATGTGTTCACTAGTTTCCTTCTTGATAGTTTCTGTGTGCCATAAGAACCTCAGCCATGAGCTAAAAAGTTAACTAGAGAAAGTCAAGCAAAATGTGTATTGTCTTCTATGTGCCTTTTCTTTGACAATGACACTTTTACTGGCCACTCTATCGAGAAGATAGGTTTTATTAAATTTTAGAAATGTAATATAACAAGAGATTTTTTTGAGGAAATGGATAATAACTTTTTTAGAAACTTTTAAAACTTGACTGGACAAAATGCCAAGCTTCTAACCTGAAATTAGGCTTCTAGCTTGAAATTGGGTTTCAAGCTTGAAATAAGATTTTGAGCTTGAAGTTCTTCAAACTTCTCTGCTGAAATTTTAATGTGAAATTAGTCCTGTTTTTAGCAAGAGGGTGAAGGTATAATCACCAAAAAGTTCTTCTCACAAGACTTGTCAAAGATTCTCCTCCTATTCATTGAAATTGGCTCAAAAATTGAAGAATTACAAGAGGAAACTAGTAGATAATATAATCACATCTGGTTTGCTGAATTACTTGGAAGATTGCAATATATATGATCCAATATCCAATAAAAGATCCAAAGTACAGAGTGCGCATAGCTGAATAACAACTCATCCAGTGAACCACCATGCAGCTCTCATTGAATATTTCAGAATTTATTGTTATCAGAATTCTTTAAATTATACATTCTGTAGAAGACTGTCAAAATCTCCTGGTTTACAAATTGTTAAATACATCACATTTGACAATCTGATCACACTTCAGACATTGTGAAAAATTATTATATCTGAGAAATTAGTTGCTTTCATCTTGTTCACTAGATGGAGTTTTCTGCAGGATAAATGTAGATTACTGTATTCTCAGGGATCAGGATTGATATTTATCAGGATTGATATTCAGATTGCAGTCAGAAAGCAAACGTCTTCTGCCTTTGAGTTGTTCATTACAAACAAACCAAGCCTGTGGGGAAGAGGCTAGAAGCATTTTCAGATTGTTGTCAGACGCTGTAGCTTGCAAGTGCAAAACAAACTACAATGTGTAATAGAAACAACTGTGTGATAACATGCTAGTGGAAAACAGGTGACAGGATAAACCTGCATCTGAAGAACAAATATACCATAAACTGTGTGAAGCTGTTGCTAATTAATTTTCTTCAAATATTTTACTTAACAGTAACAATACCTTCTGCCACAACATCTCTGCTACCTAATCAGTAACATATTGCAGCATATACAGAGGACAGCAAAGTATTTCACAGCTAAGCAATCAAAGTGAGGAGGTTGAGTGAAAGACTTGCCACAAAGCAAAAAAGAATTCTTACAGTATTCAGGGAAAAACTGCCCCTTGATTTTTAGTTTCTCATTTCTACACTATAGATCTGCACTGCTAAACTAAAATTCTGAGGTCAACTTTTACTGGTACTATGTTGTTTTCTACTTTGAAAAAGAGCAGAAAAGTCACCTCCAGATTTAGCTGCAAAAATACAAAATATACAAATCTGCAGTGAAACAGCATTGTTCATGCCAAGGAAACAATCTTATATAAACACAGAAGTAATTCTTGTACATCAACTAAAGTGGGTGACGCCATTTTCTCAGAGTAGCAAGAAAATACTGCCTGGCTCCATACTTGACTTCACACTCTTTACTGAAGTCCAAGCAGACAGGGCCCAAAGTCCTTCTCATGCACCAAGAGGGCCACCTTGTCTTAGAAGGAGATCACGTTGGTCAAGCAGGACCTGCCTCTCATAAACCCTTGCTGTCTAGGCCTGGTACCTTTGCTGTCCTGCATGTGCCATGTGATAGCACTCCAGAAAATCTGCTCCATGACCTTCCCCAGCAGCAAGCTGACCGGCATGCAGTGCCCTGCATGCTTCTCCCAATGCTTCTTGTAGTTGGGCTAATTTCAAATGAAATTCAAATGCTTAAGGTACAGAAACTAAACTTTGAAAAGTGTTTTCCAATCACATAGCAAACCAGTATCTTACAAAAGTTTTTTCTAACCTTTGAGTAATATAAACCACTTCAGTGAATTTGGATGAAGACAGAGGTTATGATTTTACTTTGGGGTTTGTTTGGTTTTTTTTTTTACCTTACCTTCCCTTTCACTTGTTTTCCTTCTGAAACAAGAAACACAAGAAATCGCTTTCTGGTACTAGAAACCACAAGGCTGATAGAAATATACCTATGTATATTTAATGACTCATAAAATTATTTATGTCCAAACATCCTACAGATGGAGCTATAATGCAGTTTGTAAGGGCCTGATTACCTTTACAGAAAGGAAAGGGATGGCATCTTTACGAATGGGCTTCTTGTTTAGACACCTTATATTGTGTTTCAAATTTACTAGTCTTTTCTAGAGTATTTTTCAGAAAAGGTTCATTTAAAAGATACTGATCTGCTAGGTTGGGTTTTATACAAAAAACCCCCAAACTTCTGAGATTAAAGAACTTCATTTTCTAACTATTTAATGCTAACAGATTTAGCTTATTCCATCTTTAAATCCTTTCTTCAACATGACAGTTAATATAGAAGAGAAAAATCATGAAAAGGATATTTGAAGAAAACAATGTTTCAATGTTTTCTTGTTGTATCATTCTACTCTCGTTGCACGCTTTTTGCCACTTTGCCTTTGCTGTTATCTACTGCAATGTAGACTTTTGGAACCAAAGCTACTTTCTCCATCTGTGGGGTTACATGGAGGAAGGTTACAAGGTTCTTCACCATTTGTTTTAGAAAAAAGATGAATTGCTGCAATTTGATTTTTCATGCGTTCATCCAGGGAGTTAGAGAGGCATTTTAAACTGTGTCTTTTAGACTATTCAGACACTTTCTCTCAAAGTACTCTTGTTTTCGGATCTTCCATTGTGCCACTTAAGTAGCAGATAGAGAGTAAGAAAGAGCTTTGTCTGGCACCATGGACAGAGGCCCCCTATGAAATGGCTGGAGTAGTGGACAGTATATTCCTGACAAACTTTTGTCATGTGTGTAACTAAAATATTTAAAATATTTCATTAGGTTAATAGAATTAACTGCATTAGCAGATTTTGAGTGTGGATAATTCTTCACTCAAAACTGGACAGAACCAACAATACCTTTTCTCTGAAATATCTGCAGTTTGAGGGAGTTTGGAAACGAAGGGAGGCTGAAAGATTTGACAGTTGTATTCCATTCCCTATAGTCTGAGGCTAATATCGATGGTCTAATCTTATAGCATACACTGACAGGCTGCTCTTTAGTAGCGGTCTTTTGCGCTCCAAAATTAATTTTTTCTCCCTGCAGTGTTTTCCTTTGCTTGTATCTAAGAAATACGTGAAACTCTAGCCCTACAAGAACACAATCCAGCCACAAGAACTGTGGCATGTGTAGGGTTCTGTTTCTATTTTCATAATGAGAAATAGATTGAAGATAGAAGATTTTTTTCTGTCTGCAAAGGGTATTTTACTTCAAACATAGCTTTTGGAATTTCAGCACTGCATTCTGATTAGCTATTCTGACTAATCAGAAAAACAAGAATGAGGCTGTGTGGTGTGTGTGTCCTAGAATTATTCTTGATGTTTGTTTAGTGTTCAAGAGTTTGCCACACATTTATAGCTCCAGGCTCCTTGCTGATATACTGGGACTTCTTGATCTTGTTCAGTCCTACATCTGCCACACCTGAAGACTTAGCAAGTGGATTCTCAAGACTAGGTTGAGATGAGGTGCTCCTCAGGCCTCAATCAAAGCACTCCATCCTGACACAGTGCTGTATGCCAAACCTTTTTGCCTAAGATACTAGTCTCCTTTTTCTTAGTGTTGGCTTTTATTAGCATGTAGCCTTTTTTTTGTTTATTCGTCATATGCAAAGCACAAGCTGAAAAATCCTCTGCCAGAGGCCCTGGGAGTCCATTTTGGGAGACTGATAATTTTGCCTAAAACATAAGGGCTGAGGACAGATATAGGATTGGAGAGGAGATTCTTACTGGTTAAGAATATAAGCAAAGGGCCTTCAGAATACCAGGGAGAATAATTTCTGCTGGAGTTTATGGTCCATAGTCATGGTAATGTTAGGCTGCAGTCCCTATATTTGTTTTATGGTTAATGCTTGTCTTGCTGCAGAAGATGATCTATTTATGACCCATATCTATTCATCTGGCACCCTTCAAAGAATGGAAATGGTCCTTGTCTGGTGAGGTAGGCCTCTAAAGTGTCCAGTGTGACTAAAAGTAACAAAAGTGATTCTTAGTGGGTCATATATGAACCAGTTACATGTATTGGCCTATTAGTTTTCTGCTCATGGAGCTAAACTCAGAAATGTTATGGAATGTGGAAATTATTTTCTTTGCAAAATAAGCTCTTCAAGAAGTGTATCTTAAAAATCTGAATCCCAAGTCATCATTGATTGAGAGATTCAAGTCATAGTTATTACTTTGTATAATGATGACTTTGGAAAACCTCTAGTACTAAGAAGAAAAACCCTGTTTTGTATATTCCATTCTATGCATCATGAGTTTAGCCAGTTTTTCTTTTGAGAATACTCTTGTGGCCAGCACCAGTGAGATTTCTCTGACAGATATTATCAGAAGTATGAATCAAAGACAATTTTATGATAAGAAAAAAATGAAATTTTGCTTCTTGAAAGGCAAATTGTGTCAAAAATGCACCCTTTTCAATTTAAATGATGCTAATATTTTATCCTCCAGTGACATCCTCCTAATGTAAAACTGAGGACACTTTCAAAAATTGATCTCCCAGCTAAACTGAAAACTACCCTGAAAAGGTTTGTGATGCAACTGAGATGCTGTCTTTAGAGTTCCATGTATTTAAGGAATTAAGGAATACTCTTTTTTTTTTTCTGTTACAGAAAGTATTGCATATGATGAAGGAAACACACTGTCTGCCTTTCCTTCCCCTGACTGCCCGAGGCATTGTCATTTATCATTTCAGAGTTGTACTCTTCAAGCTCATAGGAAGGCTCCACAGTTCATATCTGAATACCTGCAGGAAATGCATTAGCGACTGTAAGCAGTCATTAGCAGCAGATTACATGTGGCTTCTGTGTATTTTGTGTCCTTCCTCCTGCTTTGTTTGGGGACAAGGGCTGCAGCCCTCATAAGGATCCAGACAGTCCTATATACTCCTTGAAAGTATAAACTAAATGGAAAGGTGAGTGCTCTGTAAAAGCACTCTGCCACAAAAGCAAAGTCAGAATACAGAGCAGGATGTGCTGTGCCATATTCAGCTCCAAAGATTAATTAGGTCCCTGCTTGCTGACCCCTCTAAAACCTAGAACATCCTTTGTCCCAGCAATCTACTGAAGAATTTGTTCACTCTTTAGCTAGACAGATCACTAAAATCACTTCTATGGTAATTTATCTATTTTACTACAGTCTAACTATTACTTTAGTAAATTCTAACCAATGTAGTTTTTTGTGTCTCTGTTTGCTTCTTGTTCCTTAAAGTATTATGGTATAACAACCTCATCTCTATGCATATGTGTCCTGGACTAGAAGGCTTGAAGTTGGTCTGTGGTATTAAAATACAAAATTAAAAGCAGCCTGAGAAAGTCTGGTAATTGATAACATTTGTTATCAACATTGTTCCTCTTCCTTACAGTTTCCTTAGTAACTGAGAAGGATTTTTATCTGAAGTTTATTGGAAGGCCTAAGGCTGTGTTCTACTGATCTCAGTTAGGCATATTTCCTTGTCAGACCCTAGATCTGAAATTTATACACAGTCCTGCCTTGGCTATAGAAGTTTATAAAGGTATGCATTCAAGAATTACAAATCAAGATTTGTTTTCAGATTTAAAGTTCAGTCATACAGTTTATTTCTGAATCAGATAACCCATCTTTCATATTGAGTCCCACATAGCCTCCAGAACAATCCAACTCATCAGCCAAAAGAAATCACTCTACACTTGCTTGATATTCAACACCAACATCTGGGAGGACAGCCTAGGTGTTGAGTGAGAGGAAATGGCAACACCCCATTTAGCCAGACTTCACCATCTGATCTTATGTCTCTTGTCTGCTACTTGTCAAGCAAGTTCCTCATTTTGATTTGAAATATGTCCTCCTGTTCATTAATAAACTACTCTCACTTGTAAGGTGGAATGCTGAAGCACAAGCCTAGGTTCAGGAAGAAAGCCTTCCTGTCCTCAGTGTGTCAACACGGAGAGCATCCAAGTACAGGAAGATAAGGAGAAAAGGCTTGAAAGCAGTTTCTCAATGGATCCATAACACATTAGTCTTGTAAAGATACTAGATGATAAATAAAACATGAAAATGGGCAGAAAGGAAAAGTGGGAGCTAAAACTTTATAAAAAACTTTATAAAAAACTTTATCTGGAACAGAAGATACATGCAGTGAAAGGTGGAGAGTTTGCTCAGACATGAATATTCCCTCTATGTTATTCTGCTTTTAAGTCTGATAAAGAAATAAAAGAAAGATATTTTTGTATTAACCTTATTTTAATCCAGCAACCTGCAAAGGCAGGGGGAAAAAAAGTTCATACTTGTATAACTCAAGTCTGGTATCCTTTTAAAATTTTTTTAGCTAAAACTCCTGCTCTTGGCAGGGCTATATTTTAATTTCACCATGTTCTTCTGATATTTTCTTCAGGAAAATCTTGCACATTTAAAATATTTACTGTTTTCAGACTGTCATCAAAAACTTTGGCGATTCTTGTAATAGTAACTGAACGTGCTGAAATATAGTCTCCTTGAAAAGATGTGGGGTTTTTTACTCTGAAAAAATGACACAAAACTTTAATAATGATGGAATAAAATCGCTGAATTATTTTTACACAAATATTTTGTGAACACATTTATTATCTATGGAAACAAAATTTACATTGATTTTATATAACCTATGTTAAACATACATACAAACTTACCTACACCTTGATATATATTTATGAATGATGCTCTTAAATTAGGATAACATTGTCAAAAGCACTGCTGTGGACTCCAAAGACTATATCTAAAATGCCATTTGTATTTAACTCCAGTTCAAATAGTTTTAAAACATCATTTTTGATCCATACTTACCCATTAATTCTGGAGAAGAGCAGAATTTGATTCAGTTACATTATACTCATTTGTGGTATAATCCTATTACATATATGCTGCAAAGATGGTACTGTTAGCCACAGAAAGCTTAGGAGGCTGAAGACAGGATCTGCTTCCAGGAAGGATTCACAAGGGATGAAAAGAAAGCATAAACTTGGGTTATTTTGACATACCAGTTTTCAGGACCTTCCCTTGAAACAGAGAAGATAGAAACTTCATCTGAGAATTCCCTTCCATGCAATCTATGAATATCAGATCACAGAAAGCAGATTTCATATGTCTGTCTTTCCTTGGTTGTGCTTAGAACTTTGCTTCCAAAATTCTATTGATCAAGAAGTCCGTATTGCATCCAGCTGATTAAATTGAGTAAAATATTCAGAAATTGTGAGATAACGATCCTCTTGACTGGATTTTGGTCAGAAAACCATAGTAGCCATGACAGTTCTTGCAAAAATAAAAATTAAATATGATAGGTCCTTTACTGTAGCTGGTCTTAGTCTCCTGTGTCAGTCTCATTTGAAAAGTGGTGTCTGCAGTGGCACAATACTAGCAGTATAGACACGGGATGTTGTCAATATTAATGTAATAGGAAATTATTCAAGTACTGGCAAGGAGCTGCTTTAATCTGTTCAAAACCATTCTTTGGCTAAGAATACCCCAAACATATAATTAATTTTAAAACTCTGTTTGGATTTTTTAATAATTATTATTTTTAATATGGATTCACAGAATACTTTAAAAAAAAAAGCTATTCTGTAATCAAGACTGATTTGTGATGCACTGTGATTCACAATTACATTACATATAAGGAGCAGCCAACCAGAACTACAGGGTCATTATTTAAACCCCTGTCCATGTTCTGTATTATTTGAAAAATGTGCGTGTTTTGTGGAAGTAGGGTAACTGGCAAAAATGTTGAATAGTAATGTTTTTGAATTCTCAGATCTTGCTCTGACAATTTCAGTACTTCTTGGTACTGTACCTATCATCACTGAGTTGTCCACCAATCAGAACAAGCATGCGAGGCATTCAGCTGCATTTAAGAATCAACATAATCATAATCATAATTATGTCATAACCAGTGACATAGTAATATGATCTGCTATGGAAACGGCACATCCAATGTATAGTAAGTCTTTCATCAAGCAGCAAAATAAACAAACAAAAGATCTATACAATGGAGTGGGTGGTTTTTTCTTTTTCTTTTTCCCAACATACATATTAAATTGGATATGCAGTACTGACAACCTAAAGCAGTGCTCTACGCAATAAATATTTATAGTAAAACTTGAGCTTTTAGGGCAAATCAGCACTGTGGTGTTGACAAATGCCAACAAATGGACCTTACTGCGCAGTGGAACTGATGTATGAAATTTTATTCTGCCAGAGTCTGGCATATAGATACAGTTT
Source organism: Melospiza melodia melodia (assembly GCF_035770615.1). Classification (NCBI taxonomy): domain Eukaryota; kingdom Metazoa; phylum Chordata; class Aves; order Passeriformes; family Passerellidae; genus Melospiza; species Melospiza melodia. Next base: position 56,350,621 of record NC_086226.1, on the reverse strand, counting down.
CCTTCACCACTTTTTTTTTGTTAGTTCTAATTTATGGTAGGATTGAAACAGCAATCACAGTATCAGGAAAATCTTACTAGACTGTTGCCTTGGAACCCATCCTCTTAGCTGTTAGAGCATTCCTGTCTGTATCTCAGTTAACACCAGGATGACACCTGTTTGGTCTAATTATTGCCACAGATTCTTCTTTTTCCTTTCCTTGGTAAAATGAAATATTTGGAATGCCTATACCTCCAGCCTTTTTTGCACAGTCTTCCAATATATTTATATATATGATAGATATAGACAATTATTTGCTTCAAAATGCGTGGAGACATATGATTACACAGTCTTCATTTTAATCTCTGGTAGAAACATCTTTGTCTTGTAGAAAAAATGGTATTTGATCTTAATTTTTCTTGAGTTGGACATTACAAATTTCAGACAAGTCTAGCAGGATTTGTCAGAATTACATGAGGCATATGGCCATAATTGACATTGGACCAGCTTAAACCAATAGTGAGCTTCTTCAGAAATTCAAAGGGAGAAGCCTAGCACTGGGGTTTGGTTTTGCTTGTTTTCAGGTTTTTTTGCTTTGAGAATGAGAGGAAGTCTTTCCTATCTATTAAAAACAATAGTAAATACAAAGATAGTTTTTCAAAACTTCACAGTAGTAAAATTCTCTGCTGTTAACTCAATATACAGTGGAAATATTTACCCTTTATAGTGGTCAAGAATGATGACTTGTCCTGAGCTTTCTGTTTAATTTTTAAGTGTTTATTAAGTGTAGCATTTCAGTAATATTCCGAGTGGATAATGCTATAATATATTGCCAACACAGTCCTTCTCCTCATGGTAGATGTCCTGCCACTATGTGAGTTCTATATTTCACCTGCGTTGGTGAGTAATGTTACTGGATTGAATTTGCTACCATTATGCTTCTTCTGCCTTTCTCCAAGGCAGTGGTGCCTGTTCCCTGCTGTGGGGAAGTGGACAACTGTCTCTAAGTGCTCAACACTTCAAGAAGGTTATATTGCCTAATAACCCCTTATGTCCCCACAGGAGGAGAACTAAGGTTTTGAGAGTAAAGGACATTTAAAACTAAGCTTCAATTTCAAAAATGTTAAGGTGAGGCAATGGAAAATCTTGTGGGCACCCCATATTTGGACGTGTTTAAGGCCAGGTTGAATGGAGCTCTGAGCAACCTAGTCTAGTGGAAGGTGTCCCTGTCTGTGACAGGGGGAATGGCGACTGTATAATCTTATCTTTAAGATTCCTTCCAACTCAAGCCATTGTATGATTCTATGCTCTGACACAGACAAGGATTGCAATTTGATTCACTTTGCATAGAAAAGTGGCAGGGAAGTCAATCTTAGTCACGTAGTTTACATTTGAAGTAAAGCCAAAAGCATATCTAAAAAATGTAAATGCACGGGTAATGACATCTAAAAATAAGATACATTTTGGGTGGTAATTTAGACTCCCAGCATGATGTCTTATGATTATTTTTAGTATTTATACAAAAATTAGTTGGCCATCTTGAACAAGTTTTAATAATGTCAGGAACATAAACCATGCCTAATGAAAAATGAGGAAGATATGTGCTAAAAAAATATTAAGATCTGGTAAGACGCAAAGCATATTATGTACTGTATATAAAATTTAGTGTGTGTTTTAAATAGCAAAGAAAATACAACTTATATTTTTAAACTAAAGATTCTTGTCCTTTTTCTGTGACTAGTATTTACTTTGTTTGCAGAGTGGATATGAAAGACAGAAGAAAGGAATATTATAATGACCATGCATACATGAAGTATGTGCATCTTAAAAGTTGAATCTTTAATTATAAGAAGTATGATCTAGATTTTTAAGAAGGAGAGGATAAAATGTTTTATATTTTGACTTTGCTGCTAAGTAGTGATAAGACTATAGTAAAATGAATGTTTATGTGAGTCTATTGGAGACAACATGAACTATTTAGTACTGCCAGGAATTTTGTAAATAATTTTTCTCAATCCTGGATACAAATTCCCTAGGAGGTAATGGGAATAACGTGAATGTAGACTAAATTATTGTCTGAGGTTCATGTCTTTATATTAGATACTGATCTAAATATTTGATAACACTAAATGAGGCAGTCAAGCCTTCCTTTTCATATCAACAATGGGTTCTTAGTTCCAAATTATATGCCTAAACTGAAATTATCTGGTAATGTCTGTAAGAAAAGGTCATATTTATTTTGTTCAGTTTATCTGCCTCCAAAGGGAGTCAATTTTACTGATCTGCACTATCACTGTAAAACTAAAATATTACAAGTAGATTTTTTGTACTTCTAAAGTGGGCTGAAGTCTTTTAACATAAGATATTATTATTATTCTATTAAAATCATACCTAGTCATCTTCAGTTTATACAAACAAAATTTTTAACCTTGAAATCAATTCCCCACTTGCTTTCATTAACATGGAAGGTTTTTACAGAGTTCCAAACTACTGGACATGTGTTCCTCTATTGCTGAAGAGGGAGAGCTTATAACTGATGGCAGTACAAATTGCAAGGATTTAAAATAAATCTGACATTGGTTTTTGCTATGGTGAGAGGTTTTTCTGTCACAGACAATGTAAAGGTCACATTAGGCTTTCTTTATTAGCAAAATAGCTCCTTTTGTGTTGAACATTGTTAAAAAAAAAAAATCAAGGTTAACTGTAATTTCATAGAAAAGAAATTAAGCCATGTTTGAAAACCTCTAACACTGAACATCCAATTCTATTTTGAAGAGATTTTCCACATTACAAGTGAAATGGAGCTAGACCTATTCTATCAAATATTCAACACATCATTAAAATATTGGAATGTTACATGAGAAATACAAAATTTTTGGTTAGTTGAGACATGAATAGATATTACAGGATGTGGTCATGTCTACAATAGATAGATTTTTTTAATCACCTCATTTTTGCATGATAAAAGATGAAAGGAGAAAGGAGGAATCTGTGATAAACACCATGAAAACATAAAAGAAGATGATTCAAGGAATACACTTGAGATTATTGCAGACATGTATGATTGAAAGGATAAATGCACATGATTTTATATTTGTGACATGGAGTCATGTTTCTAATGCTGAGGAATTTTATCCTCCCCCCTTTTTGATGTGTGGAAAAGCTGCAAACTGCTGGTTCAATACAAATAACATCAGTATGGAGACTATACCCAGGCTGCTGAAGGAGCAGCCTAAGGAGTGGGTAGGACTGTCAAGAAAAAGGGTGTGACTAGAATGTCTAACAGTGGAGTTGACTTCAACTCTACTGCCAGCAGAGCTCTTACAAAACAGTCACAACCCCTTCCCAGTGATGAATTACCCCCTCCGGCACAGGAGGAGTGGCTAATATCTGGAAGTGCAAATCACATCTCCCTGTGGTAGCTTGTCTAAATCTGAACCTTTAATTGTAATTAAATGATGAATACATTCCCTTCATTTTTGTTTTGCTGAATTCAGCTCTGATAAAAGTAGCAGGTTAATTGCACTGTGGAATTAAGTAATTGATGATCATAGAATCATAGGACGATTTGGGTTGGAAGGGACCCTACTGATCATCTGGTTCCAATCCTCCCCGCCATGGGACTCCTGTCACTGAACCAAGTTGCTCAGAGCACCATTCAGCCTGGGCTTGAGCACTTCCAGAGATCCAAAAGGCATTTATTTAACCTTTTTTATCCGTGTTTTATCCAAAAACTGTTTCAGCTATCTCTAAAGGGCACAGTTTAGTAACAGCAGAAGAGTCTTTCCCTTCTAACTGCATTCAGCTATCTGTGCCACACCTTGAAGGGCTGGTTGCTTGTGTAATACAGCTGGATGGAAGCCACTTGTTTGTGTCTGTTCTCCCTAGGACAAGCATTTCAGAACAGTCAGTCAGACGTTCACATTAATATCTCCCTCGAAGATTCACAGGATTTTCCTGTTCTTAAAAAGAGAGATAAAAATCTCAGATTGTTTACAAAAATGAATTGAAATTACTAGTAAGTATTGTTGAGGACACAGGTAACTGAGCTTGCAAGCCGCAGAAGGTGCAGATGTAAATGCAGATTGACATCTCAGTAGTAGCCCAAACAAGAGGCCGAGGTGAAGTGCCAACATTTGGGACAACAAAGGGCACGAGTGACACCAGCCAGGTGAATGGACACTGAAGACACAGACAGAGCCTGGCATTGCTGACCTTTAGCATAACAAAGGAGATGAAGCCCGGTGACGCCAGCCAGTGAGGTGGATAGAGAGGAGGACAGGAGCCCATGTGGCAGAAGAGTGAGACTTGAGCTTGGTGGGACTGAGAATACAGAGGCCCGGGGATTCCTTTCCTGTGGGCTGTCCTCAGAGGCACCAGCTGGAACTGTCTCTGAATTACTGCACTGTGGATAAATGGCTTTGTGGAATGAGACATCTGTGACTGTGCCATGGGAAACCTGGTCAGATTTTGTGAGAGTGGAGTGTGCATGGAGTCATGTGGGGCTCCTGTGGGTTCACTGGAGCTGCTGGCTCTGAAGGGGCTGCAATCTCAGCAGTGACAGTCTGTGGTGGTGGCACTGCGACTGCCAGAGTGGCTTCTGGATGGTCAGGAAATTTCTTTAATATATACCCATGTTGGTAGGACTTTACTTGTACCAATAGTTGTAAATGGTATGGCAGAAAAATAATTTCTACAGCCTGTGGTAGTTTAAGTTGCATTCCTGCAAAAGCTTGAGAAAGGTCTGGCAAAAACCTGGTGGCTTCCTCCAGGGCCCATCAGAAATCATTCAAGCCCCCAACGTTGGGAGGAATGATGCATCTGACTCCATGATACCAGAAGGTAAATTATTTACTTTATTATACTATATTATTCTATACTATATTACATTATATTACACTACATCTAAACTCAAACTGCACAAGCACTCAACAAAATCCTGTGGCTGTCTCCTGACCTACAATCTGGAGACATGCTTGGCCCTGATAGGCCAAGGAAACAAAACAATATCACTTTGGGTAAACAATCTCCATATAGCATTGTATTTGGCACAACACAGGAGTAGCAAACGAGATAAGAATTGTTTTGATACTTCTTTTCTCTGCTTCTCTCACTGCTTCCCTCAGGTTCAGAGGATGTGAATCCCACAAGGGCCCTCTCTGGAGCAAGAATCCTGCATGCAGGCCGGATGCTGCTTCCATTTGCTCATTGAAGATCACGAAAGGAAACTGCCATAGTTTAATTGCTAGACTTTAACTTCTTATTGCACCTTTTGAGGGTTTCTCTGCTGCATAAACTAAGTAGAGCAGGAGACTAAGGACATGCAAGTGGATAAATCATTATCCAGAAATTGTTGCAGAGCCTCCTCTGGTCTACTAGCATTACTCTGCAGAGTTTGTCTGTAACAAGGAGAGCACTTTTACATGCTAGGACAAACAAGAAAACATCTAGCAAATTCTACCAGGGCTGATAAATAAAGTGATAGCTGATTATATGTGCCCATTTTATTGCATGTGTGTAATGTGAAGAGGCAACTTTCTGCAACGAGGTCAGGATCTTGGTCACAGAAATGTAATGTTGCTACCAAGCTAATGCTTTGTATAATACAGAGTTCTAGCTCACCACCCAAAGTTTAGAGAAGCGACAAAGGATCAAATCTTTTACAACCAGACATTTCTGCTGATGTGTACTTTCCATCTTATCTACTCAATTTTTTTAAGCAAGTTGTTTTTATTGGACTAGGAGTAGCAAATTCCTACAATTTTATAGCCATGTGACATTGTTATCATTGCTTTTAGCACAGGAAATGGTACATCTGTTAGTATAGAGACCAAAAGTACTCTCCCATGAGTCACTAAAAATCATCTGCCAAAACTAATTAAACTGATGCCAAATACGACAAGTCAGTTTAAGACCAATAACAATTTATAGTACACTGACTTTGCAGGAAAAGGTAGAATGTGGGGATGAATTTAATGGGAGCTACGGGTAAAGATCTGAAGAGGTAAAGGTCTCTTATCTGATTTTTTTTCCAATAATTCACCTATCTATGTTGAACTAGTTCAAAACCCTTTTTCAGGTCCTCTGTTTTGCAGTTTCATTCATTTACCATTAAATTACAGTTAACAAGAGAACTGTTCAGACTATTTGAACTCCCATTTTAAATTTCTCAATGAAATTTTAAGTAGTGTTCTAAGATGAGAATAGGTTTAAAAGAAAATTTAATATATACTTGTATGGAAAGTTTGCTAGAATTTCATGGAACTATCATGAGAATCTCCTAGAGAGATGTTTTGATCTTGATTTTCTAAGGGAAATTCAGAATGAAATGCAAGACCTTTTAAGTGTTAACCTAAATAATAAATTAAGAAGAGCAATGTAAGTTTTGACTATAAAGACTGTAGAAATGGTCTTTATGCATTAGGCATTTTTACCCACAGCATTACATGTCTAGCTAAGGCCTGTGGTCTAATTTTAACTTTAGAAGTGCAGATATACAATGTATCGAAAAAGCTGAAATATCAATGATGATCAATCTAATTGATTGAGCCCTATATAATACTTAGAAGAATTAGTTCTTTTGAACTAGTTAAGTAGTTTGTTTATTGTATATATAGTTTGTATACATAGTTTGTTTATTGGATACATAGACTTTCTGGGGTTTTTTTTTCATTTCTGTAGGAAATATAATTATTACAGTGCAGATGTAAGAAAACAGTAAAATTATTTCATCTAGGTGAGCCATTGACTTTGTTTTTATTTTAAAATGTATTATTGTATGGTTGCAGGGTTTGGACTATAATGCAGACAACAAGGGACACAAGGAGTAGCGATGGCTTAACTAGAGAAAAGACCAAGGCCCTATCACCTTTGACATTTTTTGTTGACAAAGACCTTCCAATGAATCTAGATTGCTTCATCTGCTACCCTGTCTTGTATAAATAGAGCGTGGAGAATTGAGCTCCTGCTTTTGTCTTATAACGCATTTGTCTCTAATGTTTGTCTTATCTGCCAAAATTTCTGTTGACAGTGCTATGAACATGCTATGATATGCTTTCCTTTCTCATTCTCCTGTGACAAACATATTAATTTTAGTAATATTTTTATCTCAATTCAGCCCAGTGGTCTACTACAAACAATCGGAAATCTCTTTACTACTAAGCACGTTGCTTCACTGTTTTGACATTTCAGTGATTCCCGATCTGTATTCCAGAATAACTGTATGTCCTCAGCCTTCTTGTTCACTCTGATTTGTCTGCCAAGTTCACTTGAGTGGGTCCAAACAGTTCCTATGAAGCAGTTTCTTCCATCTTTCCAGATTAAAACTAGTGTAGTAGGTCTTCCTGGTTTCATATCTGTGAGCTTGTACTTTTCACTCAAATGAGGATTTTGTGATATCCAAAAAAGCTATTTTCAGAAAAAAATATTCCCTCTCATCACCACTGCTGTGAGCTTTTGAACCATCTTCATGATAAATTTCTGGCAGAAGTAGTTGTCATTTGCATGTGTGTCTCCAGCAACTTGTTTAACACTGAGTTTTCTGTAAATTTTCACCCTGTTGCAGAACTGTCCTCCACACAGATTTCCTGTTTATAAAGTGAACATCTTCTGATAATTTAGCATATTTAGGGTTCCTGAATTAATATCTAATCCCATTATGTGGGAGGAAGTATGTCATACAACTAAATTGAAACATCTGTGGCCCAAAGTTCCCTGGCATGGACTTAATGATCAAAATCTCCATAATCCTTTTGGTGGTTCATGATTTTTCTCTGATAGAAGCCCCTGGTCCTAACATCTCCTGTATGGATTACTACAGTTGTTTTAACCAGGAATAAATTATGACATTCATTTAAGAGATACAGTGAGCTCAAAATAAAGAAATTTTTCCATGACATCAAGTTACTCAGAAGTCCACAGGAATAATGCTGTAGACATAAGTGTTCACATTCACATTAAGTTTGCCATATGAAGATTAGAAATTCTAGTTTCTAGCATTAGTTTCTGAAGTTATTCTTGTTCCTTTTTCTAATGTCATAACTTGAAAATGCATTATACCTTGTTCCTAAAGGTATTCTAAGCATACTGATTTTTAGGACTGTGGTATACAGATCATTCACTCCCTGAATTTCTCCTGAAAGGTGTGATAAATAAGTTTGGCTTTTATAGCAATGGGAGTCTCTCTCATAGGGAAAGTATAATCTTGCCTACTGCATTTTACCTTTAAATAAAATAACCTATAGGGAAAGAGAATAGGGAAGATAACTACAGATGCCGAAGCTCTGATACCCTGTTGCAAAAATAATATTTTTTGTTCAAGGATAAAAATCTGCTGTAGTAACAGACAAAGTTATGTAAATAAGGAAATGCAATATTTTAAGCATAAATAAAAGCTTTTGTACTCTGAGAGGAAATGGAGAGTAAGTATTATTCTAGTCTGACATTGACAGCTCTTGATTTATGTTTTTCATATAAATAGAAGAGAACCACAAGACTCCCTTAGAATTCTATGTAACATGTTGATAGCAGATTGACTGTAGAAGACTGTCATATCAACCACACCATATTTATAGCCTGTACAAAGTCAAAAGTCATGGCAGTCAGGCAAATTCCCAATGACTGGAATTTGGTTTTTTTAACATTGGAAACATCTTATTTATTTTTAAAAAGGGAAGAAAGGAGGACCCTGGGAGTTACTGTCCAGTCATCCTTGCCTCAGTGCCCAGTGGTACATAAAATGAAGCAGATCCTCCTGGAAGTTTTGTCAAGGCATATGGATGAAAGGGGAAGGGGTGGAAGAGACAAGTAACATGGGTTCATGCCTGACTGATCCAATCATGCCCTATTAGGATGGAATAACTACATTGGGGGGTAAGGGAAAAGCCATGGATTTTATTTTGACTTCTCTGTAAAAACTACACAACACTGTCACTAAGTTGGAGAGGTCTGAGTTTGATGAAGGGACTATTAAATGGCTAAGGAACTGGCTGGCCATATCTGAAGAGTTGTGATCAATGGCTCAATGCCCATACAGAGATCAGTAACAAGTGGTATCCCCCAGAGGTCACTATTTGGCTCCTCAATATCTTTATTTATGACATAGGCAGTGGAATTAAGAGCACTCTCAGCAAGTTTAGAAATGACAGCAAGTTGTGTGGTGCAGTTCTGCACATGAGTGAAGGTTTGCTGTCCAGAGGGACCTTGACAGGCTTGAAGGTTGTGCCAAAGTTAACATTATGAAGTTCAAGAAGGCAAACCCCTGCTATTGATAAAGACTGAGAGCAGACCTGTGGAGAAGTTAAGGTGTTGGTAGATGAAAAATTGTGTATGACCCGGCAATGTGTGCTTGTAGCCCAGAAAGCCAAATGTGTCCTGAGCTGAATCCAAAGCAGTGTGGGCAGCAGGGGATTCTGCCCCTCTGCTCTGCTCTGGTGTGGTGAGAGCCCACCTGGAGCACTGCAGTCAGTCTCCAACCATGGAGTCTCCAGGTGCAGGAAGACGTGGACAGGTTGGAGTGCACCCAGAGGAAGATTGTGAGAGGGGTGGAGCATGTCTGCTATTCAGACAGGCTGAGAGAGTTGGAGGTTATTCCGCCTGGGGAAAAGAAGGCTCCAGGGAGACCTTACTGTGGCTTCATATACATAAAGGGGTTTATAAGAAAGACGAGGGACGTGTAGTGATAGAACAAGGGGCAATGGGTTCACACTGAAAGAGGATAGATTTAGATTGGACACAAAAAAGAAATTCTTTACTGTAAGAGTGGGGAGACAGATTGCTCAGAGAACTGGTGGTTGCTCCACCCCTGGCAATATTCAACATCAGTTTGGATCTGACTCTGAGCAGCCTGGCCTGGTGGAAGGTGTCCCTGCCCATGTAGGGGTGTTGGAACTACACGAGCTTTGAAGGTCCCTTCCAACTCAAACCATTCTGTGACTCTATGTTTCTAAACAGAAGCATAGCATAATACAGCAGGCAATTTTATGTGTTAAAGACTCAGTTAAGAAATGAATGCTTTGCTAGTGATTTTGCACAATATTAGGCAGAAATCAATTAGTAATCAAAAAACTGGTGTAGTATTAGATACGTGATGGTTTTTAGAGGTGAGATTTTTATTAAGGAGGAAAATAGTACATAATGGAATGATGGACAGCCTAGATGATTTTCTAAATATATGAAAGGCCTTTTAAACAGTTTTGTCAAAACCATAACCTTTTCAACACAAGAATTATAAACTAAAAACTCCAACATAAATCAGGACTAGAGTCAGAGGAAAAACGAACAGTTTCTTTGAAGGGCTAGACGCTTCTATTTGTAAATCTTCACTAGGCGCAAATCAAGATTTACTCATTACACCTAGATAAAGCTTTATGGGGCATATATACATTAACACTTCAAATACATACTCCATGTTATGGAACATAAATCCACATGGATATAGCTTAGCCTGTTATACCTGCACAATCAGAGAAATTTCACTGAAGTTTTTTGGTACTACGTCTCACATATGTAAATGTAGGCTTTGGCTAGTTTGAATGTATTTTTCAAATTAAAAACTAATTCTATCTGATTTAGAAGCCATGGAGGCTTGTGTATAATCCTTTTCTCTTTCTTTCAAAACCTGCTAAATAAAATACTATAAAAATACTTAGAATTAAAAAATAAAATTATTTTAAAAAGCAGAAGCTCTTTTCTCACTATCTGCTTTCCAAAAAACTCCCCAAAGAATATTCTGAAATGAATTAAATCTCCAGTGAATGTTCTGCTTTGTTATAAGAAGAAAACAAAAAAATTACAAAACACTTACCCACTTTTAAAATAAGATTATAATTTAGCAGAACAAAACCAAAGCTTTTGGCATTGTATTTCTTTATTTGCTTTGGCGCTGGCATAATTTTTCAGTTGTGTGTCAAATACTCAGTTTTGACCAATCTATATTTCTTGCTTGTTCAGTTGTGTTTGTAAAACAAGAAATATCTTGAAAACAGGCTTTGGATGAAGTTTACTAATAAATACAACTGTCTGTGAAAACCAGCTATCAGACAGACATTAATCTGATCTGTTTGCAGTTCCACGACATGCTTGAAATAAAGACAAAAACACGGAAGTTCAGGGCCTTTTTGCTCCAGTTGCTCTGTTTCCTCTATTCCAGCAGAGTTTAAAGATTCTGAAGTCCTTTATTATGAGAAAAAACAGCACTCAAAAGAAATAGGAAAAGTGTAGGGGCTTCTACAACTGTGATGTTACTGTGTCCTGAAGAGAGAGGTTTAATTCTACATCTTGTTCCATAAAAATATATTTAATTCACCAAATGAAAAGACTGAAGTTCCTGAGACCCTTGTAAATAGACCTTCTGACTGACATTTTCCTTGAACTTTTTTTTCAGTTATGCTTAAATGTTAAACCTCTTGTGCTTTCCTTGGCAGGGGTAATGAAGGGGTGTAGATTCATAAATGGAAAATACAGGCTTACTGGAGTTTTCTTCGCAGTTTTCTTTGTGGGATCAGAGAAATCAGCCGTACATCTAACATGCTTGTTAAATTTTGCAGTGCATCATGCTTACACATCTCTGAAATGCTTAAATGTTGCCTTGTCTTTGTTGCTGTGATTATGGGGAGAGGATCTTTTATACTGCGGGAGACATTCAGACTCCCCATTCTGGGGAGGAAAAGCATTTTCAAGGTACAATCATGTAGGCTGCGTCACCAGCTAGACAGGAGCAAAAGCCACACACATGTTCTTTTAAGAGCTGTTTTCTCCTTACAGAATCTTTTTGTTTTTAACAATAAAACAAAGAAAATAAAATCTCAATTGAACACAGAAGTCAGAAGCCTCCGTGCTCTGACCAGCCAGAGGAGGGAAGGGAGAAAAATACATCCATTCTCCAAAGATCACTACCTCAATTTTCTAATAAAAGCTCAGCTACAGAAGAGCCAGATTGCAGCCTTTCCCATGCCATGTTTTGTTCTCTGATGTGATGCCAATTGATAAGCCATTACGTAATTTAAAAAGCTCTGGTGGGTTAGAAACCACTAGAAAAAGAGATGAGGAACACCTAGATCTGATTGTTTTTTGAGGAGTGAGCAGGGCTGAAGATTAGCCAGTGGATTACTCAATGAATATTTCACATTCTGCCTCATTTGGTGACACATTTCTGAGGTAGTCTCTTGTGGGAGGCTTGAAACCCTACTATTGTGCCTGGGTCTAAGCTGCAGTACAAATGCAGGTCTGTGAGAGGAAAAATCTAATTCTAAAGAGGCTGCAGTTTCAGACAGCAGGCACTTCCCACAAGACACAGAAAGAGGTTTGGATAATCAAAGCCATGAGAAGATGCAGACATGTTCTGGAAGTCAAGGAAGAGAATAAATTAAAGCATGCAAAACACTAAAAACTGAGGGAGCTTGAGGGTTACACTGAAAGTTACTGGTGTTTGGGGTTTCTATAATGAAATATTTTGCACAGTAACCTGGCTGTCCATATATTGCTATAAAGTACCTTGTTAATGTGCTGGTATGTTAGTGTTAGAATTTGCCAAGAAAATCTGTCTCTATGTTTCATTACTTTGGAACCCAATGGGGTATATTTTCCAAGTCCACTATTTCAGCAATACAGTTGCAAAGATCTATCTAATACTAGGGTTGTGACACCCAAAAATAGGTCTTGCTTCTCCTACAAGCTTAGAACAACATCATGTAAAACATTCAGTAAATGTTTCCAGGAGAAAAAACTCTGATGCTACTAGAGAATACTTAGTAGATACTACTGGTGATACTGCTAGTGATATTACTAGTAGAATACTTACTGCAGCATTTTATCACTTGTTGCTGTGCTTCTGCCTGTAAACTTGCTGAGCATGGTAAATACAGAGTCAAGAACACAAAAGAGCAAAAGCAGAACTGAGATGTACCAGGGAGCTGGGATTATTCAAGGAAGAGAGATTTGCCAAAGATTTTGAGTTGAGATTTTCTAATGCAACAGATTTCTTTAAGCCCCATTGTGATGAAGAATTATTGAAATAAAGATGAATACTTTTAAAATTGCCCTCCATTTTGCTCTGCCTGTAAAATGCAGTGAGATAGATGTAAACATATCCAGTTGAAAGCAAAACTGTTTTCTTCTAGTTCACAGCATTATTTAGGATTATAAATCATAGGAAGTCTTCTATAATCCTCAGTTCAGAAAACAAATTAATTTTCTCATTCTGTGGTGTTTATTAAAGCAAATCTAAATTTGGAATCCTAATGTTTAATTATACTGTCTGAAAACAATACATTAGCCCACTTAAAATGTATCATGCAACAGTTCAAATCCTAAATTCCAACCCAGAAACTAGAAGAAATCCAGTGTTTTGAGAAAGTTTTGAAATTGAGATATAAACAATAATTAAGATATAAACTATATAGACACTATAAGTGAAAACACACTACATTATGAGCCTGAAGACCTGAAAGCTGAGCCGGCATTCTAGAAAAGGGCTCTAATGATGTATTGAAACTTGCAAAATCGCCTTCTTGCATAAGCACAAACCAACCAGCATGTTTTTGTTTAGCACGCTGGATTTTACCTACTTGAAAGCAAAGTAAGAAGATATTTGATAACCAAAACAGTACAATTTTGAAGGACAATCAAAACAGGATTCATTCATATAATACTGAGTGTGCAGAAATATGACAAAGCTCAAAGAGGAGATTACAAATTAAGATTAACGAGGCCAGTGACAGACATTTGACATCAGAGCCAGTATCAAATGTATCAGGAAGCCTGCTTCCCATGAAACAGTGATGCTGAGACAACTGATGACAAAAATAATTTTTTTCCTCAAATGATGATGTTGGAAAGTGTTGGCCTGATTGGGGCACTCCTCTTTGTTCTGTACTGGGATGGAAACATTGAAGATGCATTTAAAACTGAACTATGGCTCATTATATAGTGACCTCATACAGAGAAGACCTTTTGTTTAGCTCCAGAGACAAAGTGAGCATGCCAGCCAGGGAGTGTCACTGCCTCTGTCCGTCTGTGTATGAACGACTATTGAGTCTCCTCTGGCTACAGCTGAGATACAGCCACGTGTGAAATCCACCAAATCTCGTGTGGAATACCCCCAATGAGAGTGAATATTCCACACTAGGTTCTGCTAAGCTCAGGTATGCTATGCTCAGTTTATTCTTAAGTCACACTGAAATAAAAATGCTCAGGAAATATTTATTTCAAAACACTCCTTCCGCCTTGTTCTCTCCCCTGCTTTCTCTTCTCTTTTCTCAGTTTTTTGATTCATGGGAAGCATAGGAGAGGGGAACTGTAATGATTATGGTACCTGAGTTATATTAATAAACACAGGAACATCTCATTAAAAAATCAGTATTTTTCAAATCTTACTGCAGAACAGATACTAGACGTTCTGTTATTCCAAAAAATGAACTCTTGGGAGAGAGAAAATTCTTATTAACAGAAGTTAAATGCGTGACTTCACATTTTTCACTGTTGAGTTCATGCCATGGCTCCCATCCTCAAACTCTCCTAATTCCTGTGTCATGTTTGGGTTGTCCTCTGGATGAGTGTCATCTTCCTCCACTCTCTAGGTCAACAGCAAATGCTTTTACCTCTATGCATATTAATGAGCTTTTAATCAGCTAAAACAAATAATGAATTTTATCCCCAGAACGGATTTCCTGAAATAATTACTTTCCACTGAAAGGCTTTATTTTAGTCAAGAATTTTCCCTTTAAGCCTAACTCACTGTGTTTTCCTATTTAGTTAATGTTTTCCACATCTTCCAGCTCTGCTAACCATATATAACTCAATTTCTGATACCCCAGCATAAAAAATGTCTTCTTCCATGAGTCCATGAATCTGGATTAATTAAATCTACCAGCTTTTGTACATTGCATATAATGTTTTTCTCATTAAGAAATAAATACTGAGTTAATGTGGCATGGACTAGGTAGAAACTAATTCTAGTTAAGCTGGATAGTTCTAAATGCAAACAACTGGGTCTGCTTGCTAGTTTGTAAAGCATCTCTCTTCTGCAGTGCTTACATGTAGATTGAACAGCAAAAGTGGCTTCACAGATGACAGGGTTGCTAAATACTTGTGGTGAAAATAAAGTATGTACGCAGGTTCTCGCCAGTATCACAACCAAAATCATGTGGATTGAACTTCAATATGTGGACATTGACCCTGACCAAAAAAAAAAAAAAAGACACAACAAACCTGCTAAACAAGCAGAGACAAATCTGTTTAAATGGCAAGTGAGAACATGAAGAACATGAGAGGCCTATAGAACAATTTGAAGTGTTAAAAGTGAAATATATCTAAGTTTGGCTTAGGCCAAAAACACTTATTTTTGAAAATAGTTATTTTTGTTGCGTAGTATGGTGAACAGAATGCTCAGTAAGGCCCCTCTCCCACTGGCTCCCCTAAAAGCTGAACCAGAATGCTCACTTCAATAAAATTTCTTACCGGTTTTATGAATTTGGCTCGCCTGTGCAAATTTTTATGTCCATTCTAGGTTCTGCTTCTGTTAATTTTCTTAACCAAATTTATAGTCTCTGAAATTGCAAGCTCTAAAAAAATTTTCAGTGCCTTGCTACTGAAAATCAGGCATATCTGGCATAGGTCTATTACCAGCTTTTTCCCAAGACACCTGTTCTGTGATAGTAATTATTAATTTCAATAATTAATCAAGTTTCAGAACATTTTAATAGATTTGTTTACAACAGAAGTATAACATGTATATAGACTTGCTGCTAAAGGTTAATATTTTTCTCAGGGATACCATTGTCCTGACTGCTAAGAGATACTAGTCCAGTCATTAGAACCTTGGCATTTACCTCCACTGTGCAGAAATGACACAAATCTCCTAAAGGTGTAAGATGTGCTGTAGAAAGGGTCTTCAGAAAAGCTGGAAGGTAAAATGTTTTTCAGTTCACTGGCTTCTCTACCTACGTTTAGCCAGCAGTTACAGCTAGCTTTCTGAGTACCCTGCTTCCCATGGCTTAGTTTTCTTGTCTTTTGGCGACATCTGACATCCATTTATATAAAACAAGCCAATTTCCTATGTCACTTAAGTAGAAATTGCAGCAAGAAATACAACCTCTTGCTGAATTTCCTCCTGATTTCTTTGAAATTAACTGCTGTACAAGTTGAATCTTAATAAATGAGGCAATTACTTCACCTTTGATGCTGGTGCTGTTCCAAGCATACTCCAAGAGAACTCCTCTTGGGTTCTAACAAACATGCTATATGGGCATAAGATTTATGAAGAAAGGAGAGCATATTCCTGTGCCATGAGTGTCTGTCTATTCTCAGAGAAAGCAAAGAAGGGTAAAAAGAAACACAAGTTTTTCTTTCTGAAGATATTTCTCTTGGAAATGGCAGTGCCTTTTTACTCTGGGAAATCAAAATATTAACATTTGGATAAGCAAACAGAAAATTCTCTTCTCAGAACTGTCTCTTTCTGCATATGTTTCTCTATACACTCTCAGCAAGAGGATCAGAGACAACAGAATTCTAAACTTGTTTTTTTACCAGGTTTTGAAGCTTTCATTAATAATTCAGCTAATTCTGCTACAAGTATTAGTTGGCTTTGTCTAAATTACAACACTACCAAATAAGTACTTGTCTTTGACTTTCTGCTACAAGAGGCTCGATATCTTTAAAGTTACAGTATATCTTTGAAATGTTTTGCTAAATGCTAGTTTTGTAGTATTAAAATCAGTCACCATTTTTGTTTTCAAATAATGTGTAATATTGGTTAATCCAGGCAAAAATTTATAAAATAATAACAGTATGAAAGAAAAGCCAAAATACATATTAAGAATTATTTTAAAGTTTTGGTGAGTACTTTAATTATCTAGAAAAACAACAGATCTTCTGTCATTTTCTGATATCTAATGTGGCTGCTTTGAAGAACACAGATCAGATTAGCTGTGTTTGTAGTTGTGCCTGTGGGAAAGAGCATGTGGGGAAGAAAAAAGCGCTTCTGAAAAAGTTTCTGAGCTCTTCAGTTAAAAATAGAGAAGAAACGAGAGATGTCTGGAGTATTAGTAGCAATAGCAATTAGGTGAACTGTCGGAGTCCAAGCATGATGTTTCTTTCCTTAACAAATCAGATCTGCAGTAATACTTGGAGTAAAGATCCCTTGGAATAGTAATCATTCTCCGAAAAGTTTTGAGGAGAACACAAGTTCCATAATATATATAATATTATATAATGTGCTGATTCAAGACAAATTAGCATGACATGAGCTCTGGTAATTCAGAGCTCTCTAAAGTATGTTGCTGCTATCTGATAGATTAAATAATACTTACATTTTTTCTATTAGGTAACTGCAGTGGTGTTTTTATCAATTACCAATTCTAGATTCACCAAAACCAGGACCTCCTATTACATGTCTCTGCTAGCTGGAAGAGTTAATTTTTTAATTTAAATAAATGCATTCTGGGGCCATTTGAACCCAGTTAGCAGCTAAGGTAAACTGAACTAAGATAAAGCTAAACTAAGCTAAACTAAATTAGGCTAAACTAAGCCAAGCTAAGTAAATCTGAGGTTTGGTTAGTTTTGGTCAGCTCTCCAGATTCCACCCCATTTCCACTTCTTGACCCTTGGCCTGTGGCTGGGAGGAAGGACAGAAAGGGACTTCCATTTCAGTTTGTCTGGTGATAATACAAATAGAGAGTGAGCTGTAGGGAGAAATCTGCTGCCCATGCAATGCTGTCAATTGTCTCATATTGCTTGGCTTAAATGGCAAAGATAAGCCTTTATTATGATTATAAATCTGTACTATAAATACAGGTGACTTTTATCTGCTCAATCATCAGCACCACTTTTACACATTATAAAAACTATAGGTTAATCTGAGAGATTATTCTATACTTTCCTTTGCACAAGACTACATTTTTCTACTCAAATACACAAATGGGGTTCTGAGAGATGTATTTATCTTGTCTTTTAAAAATGCTGAGTTAGTTTTTTGTGTACTTTCAGGTATAAAAAGATGTAGAACTTGAACTAAGTGCAGTAAAATTTCAGATGGCAGCACCACTATGTCAGCTAGATTTTCATTATTACATTGTTTACATCAGTGACTGAGAAGTAATTACCTGGGTGCATTTCTATCACAATTTCCCAAACAGTAAGCAATATTTGACTTGCCAAAGACAAGATTTAAATACCAGTTAGTCCCAGCCTGCTTCTTCATATGCCTGTGAGAAACATTCCTCTCACAGGCATTCTTCAGTGATTCTCTGTGATAAAATTTTCTTGATCTTTTTAAGTGGAAAACGATTGTCGTGCTAAGTGTCAAGAGTCTGAAGGTACACAGGCACAGACCAATATAAATGTAGAAGATTAAGTTAAAAAATAAAGAGAAAAGGGGAAGTTTGGGATCCATTGAGGCATACAGTGAAAAGACCTAGGCTTCCACCAAAAGCACAGATGCGATTTCATCATCAGTTATTGTTGTCTCCTATATATCTACGTTGTATCTGCAGGTGAAATGCTGGTATCAGTTTCCTGGACTGTTGTGCATTGTCACTCTTTCAAACCCTTTTTTCCTCACTCACAAAAATTAAGTGCTTTGTGCAGAGCTTGACATAGTCATAAAATATGACGAGCACCCAGCTGTGGAAGGGGGAAGAACTTGTGGTTCCCGGCCATGTGCTTAATCATCTCAAAGCAGCTTTGAGGTGGGGAACATAAATACATTAAAAGAATCTGAGCAATCTGCCTTCCTAAAATGGAAGCAAGCAATATAGGCTAGTGGAAAGCCATTAGACCAGCAAGATTTCAAATCCTTGTGAAAGTCATTTATCTTCCCTCTACCACAGTTTCTCTAACATAAAAATGGGGACAAAACACTCCCATTTTTTTAAAATAATGAAATTAAAAGAAAAACAGTGTTTGAATATTAAGCATTGTGCTCTGCACCAAACAGGACTTAGTTTTTTGGACTAATCACAATAAAGTGAATAGCAATTATCTCAGATTTCAAGACAGAAAAATCTAATTTTCAGCATGTTAGCAGTGAAGTGGAATCATTACTTTGCCAATGAACTTCATATGCAAGCAACATTTTTATTAAATTTTTAAAAATTAGAGTATTTGCCCAAGGCTTTACAATGAGGTATAAAACTGCTTGAGCTGATAGTTAAACGATCTCAGTATATTCCTAGCAGCAATCATGCATGAGAAAGAAAGTAACTAAACAAATCATTTCCAAAGTTCTATAGTAATCAAGTCATGAGGGTGGCTATTAGTTTGTTATGGTTTTATTCCATGCCTTTCTTAGTTGTTTAGAAAAAATAGTTTAACAGGATAGAAAAATACAAGTGTTTTCATGGCCCTTGAAGCAGAGCTCCTATGTCACTCTCCAAGAAGTTCAAGCATGAAGCCTCTGAGGAGTGAGAGGCTTAAATCAATTGCAGTGCTGGAAAAGCATAGCACAAGAGAGGGAGATGAAGTAGATGGAATTGCAACAAGAATGCAAGCAGGAGGAACATGCCTGGAAAAGCAGCTTTCTGTGAGCCTTGGTGCAGCAGGGAGGGAGTTTGAAGCAGTTGCTCTACAAGACAAAGAGCAGTAGTGAATGTGCTTCCAGTGTCTTGTTCCTCCCTTCTCAGCTCTGCCTTATCTGCATGGATAACATGAGGGGATGTCCAGCTGCTGCTCAGGCTGCATGTACATAAAAGAAAAGATGGGCAAATAACTATTTTAATTCTGCTTCATTGCAGCAGGGAGATGTTTTCTACACAGGCAGAGGGTGGCTTAGAGAGTCTTAAGAGTAAATGGCACTTGGTATTCACACAGGCCACACACATGGATCATGCACGCATATGCTCACAAACACTTGCAAAAACAAATCCTTTGCACAGGCTGTCTTGGCAAACATCCTGAAAATCTGCACTTCACCCACAGAGCCAGAAAAAGCCTTAGGATTAGGGCCTTTATGATTGTTGTTCAGGCAGCTCTGCAGACATCAAAAAGCTTGTCATGGAAAACTGAGAAAGAGATGGAACAAAATGGAGAGGACAAGCTTTACATTAGAAATAAACATACAATATGCCTGCTGAATATGTGAAATGTTCCTAGGACATGTGGATTTCCAGGCTCAAGACGAGGGGGGATATATCTCTGCCTATTTCAATTTTTCCATGCAGATGTAATAATGATGTGTGTCATCATTAACTCTGTCTTGCAGGCCTTAGGCTCAGCATGCCTTTGTCCGTGCATGTGTGTGTGTGTGCGTGTGCTGTAACTAGATAAATTAAGTAAAGAGAACAGCCTATAGTTATGTCACTAGTGTATGAGGCAAGTAAAATCAATGGGAAAGGCACTCAGTATTTCAAGGGCTTGTGTGAGAGCCCAATCACTTTTTATCCATATAATTATATTTTGCTTTTGGCACTTGCGATCAAATGCTTTACCAGAGTTTCCTGAAATAAAGGACACAAGAAAGCAGTAACCTGCTCTCCTCATTCAATCTTGAAGTCAGTACCAGTGGATAGACTGGGGAACAGGTTCTGTTTATCTTCTGCATGTACCTCTCTGTCTGCCATGTCTTTGCTCTCTTGCAGTTTTGAGCCTTTTACTGCATCCTCCCAAGTCAGCTAAGAGAAAAACAGTAAGGAATTTGTCAAAAAATGCATCTTTTTATTTTTCAGGGTGTTCTTCTGGAGAGACCACACGCAACCTCAGCATGTGAGGAATTCCATGCCTGAAGCAGAGAGCCTTTCTGAACTCAGCAGCCCACAGCACCACTGGAGACCACAGTGTCAGAACACTTGGCGCGGTGACATCAGCCTGGCTTTCCCACCTTCCAAAGGTGGAAAAGCACTATTGGTTATTCAAGATGGGTTTGTTGCAACCAATAAGCAGGGGATATTAGTAACAGCAGGATTTTAATCTTGTTTCCATATCTCAGTTCAATGCCACGACTTTTCCAGGATGAGGTCACTATTTTACCCCTAATTGTTATTTAATTTAGAACAAATCCATATCACACTTTAAACAAAAATTTTATTGTAGAAGTTCTTCCAAGGCGAGAAATTTCAGGATGTTACTATCTTATTTCAGTGATTTTTTTGCTGATGATGCTACAGAATGAATTGAAAACCATATTGCAAGGTGGTCTTCAAGTTAGGGTTCCCTTCCCAACTCTCATGCCCTTGATCAGCTGGGTATTAATGATGTTTCCTGCCTCCGGGGGCTGGGGAGCCTTCTAATGTTGGGAAAGGGATCAGCAGTTTAAAACAGAGCCTAGGAGAGCAAAGAGTAAGTAATGCTGGACCTGCTTGGGGAAATGGTTGAATTCAGAGTAAGTCTCCAGGTCTGAGTGTCTCCTGATGAAGGAAAAAACACCACAAACAGTGGGGGAGGCTATAGTTTAGATGGATGGTTGCACTAAGTGGATAGGATACAACTTCTGTTCAAGATGAAGAAACTATAAAAATGAACAATGAGGAACTCAAAAACTATTCACAATCAATTCACAGCTATATTCTGGCTATCAAAAGCAAAATATATTTTCTCTATTTCTGCCCTCTGCTGCAGGTAAAGGAAGAATCAGGCCTACAAAAAAGCATTGATAATATATTTCATATGTAAATAGATGTGCCATTGCTCAAATAATACACATCTAGAAAAGTAAAAGAAAAATCAATCAAATTAAAATTCCTGAAAGTAGTAATAGAAAAGTATGTACTCAGCGCACATATGATATATATACAGAACAATTTTTGCCTCATGATAGAGAGAGACAAGCCTTTTAAAATTATTATCAACACAGAATTAGCATTAGAGACAAGACAAGAGAACATTAGAGACCACACTGTGTAACAAATGTCATTATTCCTCATCTGGAGCCAGTCACTTGCTTTTAGAGCAGCAATTCGTAATGCCCATTCTGAAAGGCCATGGAGACCTGTCTGCTCAGCCATGCTGAGTAATGTATTAACAGTAACAACCAGGGTTCTGCCTGGTTAGATGACCAGAGAACTTTGATCTTGAAATTAGGTTCTGTATGTTGTTCCCAACCACCTAAAGAAAAAAGGAAAACATATAAATAGTTCACTTTCCTTAAAGCTCATGATGTCTGTGTTCTTTCCAAACAAAATTAATACCCTGAGGATACTAAGGCATTATGCATTTATAAGGCATGGTCCATTATTTGGTATCCCTTCTGACTGAATCCAGTGGGGTCACCTCTTGAACTGAACTCACATGAGAGTTAAGTAATGGGATATGAGTAGAGATTGGATACATGCCAATAGTTTCCAAATTATATCTTTCTTTAAATTAGAAGGTCTTGATGTTTCCTTTGTTTCATAAGTGATAAATTGCAGGTAATAGCAGTGCAAGTCTTTCCACCTAGCTTTCGCTTAGCTGAGATGCATCCTAGGAAGCACTGAGAGAAGAAATGTGTCATAGTATTCATGCTCCGCAATAAAATCCACATAGTTTTGAATAATGGAAAGCTTCCTGTTTTAACCCCTCTTTAACCAAATACACAATTGTTCCCATGACATAATGGTCTTCAATGATAGCTATCCTCGCCTGAATTTGAGCTGAGGTTATGCATCTGTCTATTTCCAGTAGAGATAGAGGTTCAGTGTTGGAAGCCAGGGCACAGGGAATGTTTCTCTGCCTGTCCTGGGAAGTCCTGATCCCCAGAAGAACACTGCTTTTAACCTTTGTCCATGGAGAAAGCTTCCAAGACTTTGAGATTAATCAGAATCTATGAGTGTGTGAAATAGATAGTAGTGTAGTTTATCACAGTGTGGAAAATTTAGAGTTTTGGAGTTTCAGCATGGAGCTAAATAGAAGACAAGATGGAGGATTTTGGGCGTTGTCTGATCTCCTTCATCTACTCATTTGCTGCAGCGTTGATAACACAGAGTGATTTGTGAGAAAGAACCGCAATGCAGATGTTCTGTGGGCAGACAAATAATTAGTTAGAAAGATAGAAATAAAATACATTCTAAGAGTTAATTGGATGAAATAGCTTTAAAAGACCTTGAACCTGTGTGTCTTGTGACTTTTGGTGCCTTCTCTTTGTACACTAAGTCTGGTATGTAGACAGCATGCTGAACTGTTGATAAGAGAAAAAATAAACAGCATCCTGAAAACAGAAAAAACCAAAAGTTCTCTCAATCCTAGCACAGAACGTTTTAGAGGTCTCCCCATGAGGGGATCCTCAGGAGGGGTTTTCACAATTCATTTTGTTATCAATTCTTATTATAGCTCCATGCTCAAGAACACAGATTTGCATCCAGGTTTGTGTATAAAAAATTCTGGCCATCCAAGATATATTTGTCCTGTTTTGGACTTGGGTTGGGCTTTTCCACCTTGCTTTAGCTGTTACTGCACATTCTAATAAGAAATTAAGCTGTTTGAGAAGACTCTGCCTGACTGCTTAACAAAAAAGTGCAGAACTTTGCTTTCATTTCAGAAACTTAATTTGGTTTCCAAGCTCTCTTCCATGTGATTCTTGTCAGGTTAAACTGAAATCTATGTGGGTTCAGCTCCTGCTGCTTGAGTGCTCTTGAAGCAGAATTCCCAAGATTCATGAAAGCCTCAGGGGATACATTCACTTTAAATGTTTGATAGCTAATATCCAGGGTTATTGCAATAAATCAGGGGTAGTAAGAAGCAGGAGAAGCTCCTTCCCTAGCATTTGACAGGGAAGCAGATGACTAGGGTAGTATGATGGAAAAAGCTTCTTTTTTAGTAAATTATATAGTAAATACCAAATTTGTTGATTATTTAGAAATGACCTAATGATGCATTGCATTCTGGAAATTACAGAATTCATGACCAAATTAGATAAACAGTTCAGAACACAGTCATCCATTAGAGAAAGTATAAAATATCCTCCTTAGTAAGAGCCTAGTTTCAGCCAGGACAGAGTTAATTTTTTAGAGTAGCTAGGAAGATGCATGGCCAGGCACTAGCGGGGTGCATGTTAGAATACTAGCTCATGTGGTAGAAAGGGAATCTTAGTGGGAGTAAGGGACTTAGTTGGTGGGTACTATATCACCAACTAAATTATACTACTATAATTTCCATGTAAATTATTTCTTTGCCTTATACCTTTTGCTATTTTTCCTAACATTGTTGCTCTTACTGTTGCTGTTCCTTATCTCATTGCTTCTCCAGTAAATTGTTCTTATCTCAACCTGTAATTTTCACCTTTGTGCCTCCAAAAGAAGAGGGGCAGGAAGAGATGGGGATTGAGCAAGGGTGTCTAGTTGGTAGAAGGAGATAGGGACACTCTATTGGGAGGCACTGTCCCTAAACCACGACAGTAAGGGTCGTGGGTCATGAGATTGAGGTCATGGGAACAAGCGGAAAGAGGAGAGAGACAGTGGATAGAAGAAGACAGAATAACGCTCCAAGTTCAGGTAGAGCCTGAACTTGAGTAAGAATAAAAACTTGAAAAACTGTTGTTTTTAAAGTTCTCCCTTTGAGGTTCCAATATTTTCAGGTTTCCTCAAATTGCATTGTCTGGTGCAACTAAATCTGTTCTGTTAGAAACATAGGAAATATTTGCAATAAAAGTAACAGTTTTCGGCAATTTTCACACTTCATTTCAAACTTGTAAATGAGCCTATCTTGCCAAAAACATTGTTTTATTTTGTCTGCGTTTTAAAAAGAGGTTTTGCTAATGGAAAAATGCATCCGTTCCAGGAAAACTATAGTTCATCTGAACACAAAGTACTGCTGAAATTAAAAAGGTTAGCATAGCACAAGAGCTTTAGCTGGGAGAATTAGTTAGAGCCTCCTGTAATCTCTGCAGGCACAAAGTCTCAAACTTTCCTTCTTCAGCTAATTAGCACAAAAAAGAAGCTTTCCATGCTGAAAAGCAGTATTACCACCCTTGCAAAACAATATAACTTACAGAATTGCTGCAATGGATTTGATCCAAGTCTACCTAGCCCTACAGACAGTCTAGAAAAGCATCTGGTACATTTATGGTGAGAATAGCATGACTTCCTATCATGTATTACCCAGCCTCCAGTACCCAGTGTTTGAGATATTTATATCTCAAGCATCTAACTTCCAGAACTTGAGATGTGGAGAAAGTCAGCACTTCTTAGTAGGTCTGTGTATGATAGTTTTTTGTATGTCACCATTACTCATGTCATTAAATCCCTCTTCACATCTCTTCACTACAGTAATAATGTCATCAACATCTGTGATTCTTTTCCCCTATCTTCATCCTACTCCATTCCTCACGTTGCAAACTGAAGAACCATTTTTACTCATCTTTTCCAGTGTGAGCCTAATTTCCTGATTCTTTTTAGTGTTCTTCCTTTGTCACCATTCTCTGCTTTTCTTTTTCCTTTTTCTGCAATAGTTTTTTTAAGAGAGTAGTACCAAAACTGCCCAAAATTGTCAAATCTGGATACAGAATATTCCATTGCACAAGACTTCTTATATCATGTGGATAATGATCTGAGAGCAAACCTTGAGAATTTAATTTTTAATTGAATTGCCAAGCAATCATCCCAAATAAGTGCATTGTTCAAAGACTGCAGTGCTCTAGCAGTGACTGACTCACTGGTAAAAATTAAAACCAATACTCATGTTCTGCCTAGTGAATGAAAAATAAGTCATCATAAGTGATAACCCAGAACAGTAAGGAATACTTTTGGTACTAACTTAAGCTTAGTCTGGATGTCCACAGAGTTATACAGCTACAAATAAATGATTTTACAAGATTTCAGTGTAAGAATATAAGAATAGTTTTATCACATGTAGGGATATTCCAAAAACAATGCAGTAAGTAATTTATGAACAATTTTTCAACAGTCTTTTTACCAGTTGTAATTGTAAGGCTTTATATATATAACATATTAGGTTTTCTTTATTTTTTAAAATATACACTTATAATATTAATAATACATAATTATTAATATTAATGAATAATATTATATAATAATAATAATATTTAATAATATTAATGAAAATCCATTACAGGCAAGGATTCACGACCCTGGTAATTTAGACCCAAATCAATTAATAGCCAGCGCATATGAATCCAATTTCAATAATAAGGCACCCGAGACCAAACTAAAATTCTGTCAGATTTTTCTTGAATGAGACATGTAAAACTAACTGGGTCAACTTAAAACTGGGTATGAAAATATTTCATTTCTCGTCTGTCTTGGAAATCAGTCAGTTCTGACCTTTGGGCTTAAGTAACATATAGGAATGGATTTAAGACAGGGGAAAAAAGGCTGAAATTCACAATATATTCAACATATTCCTAATGAATGCTTCATTTCCATCATATATCATACCAAATATCTAGTTATAGAAGACAATTTTTGTACAAGTCAGCAGTGACAGAGGACCTACAATTAAAATAATTTCCAAAGCAAGTGCCCTTAAAGAACCGTATAAGAAATGTATAGCTGTACTTAGATCTGGACATAGTGTCCTCTTTATAATCACCTGGGTCATATATAGAATATATTTTCCACTCAGATTTAATCTATTTAAACTAAGAGTGAGGCAAAGGTTACCTTTGTTAAAAGATTAACTTTACTGACTCCAATAGGGATAGAGATACCAGCGTTTCCATACTAACTCAACACCTCTATGAAGGCTATGAAATGACTGAACATGGTAGGCATTCTTTTTTTTTCTAAATGAAACCAAGCTTTCACACTTCAGCAGCAGACAGGGGTAAAGATGAAGCAGAAAGGCAAGGGAAAGATAACCTTATCTTTGACAGGATCAGTTAAACAAGAAATATCACCTCTTTGATCCTCCCAACACACATATCTCCTACCCCAAAACAGCAACTGTGACATCCTGTAACTTGAAACCGACACTTTAAAGAAGTTTAGTGCCATTTAAATTATAGTCTGCTACACAAATAACTTGCAGTGAAATGTTTATCAGCTCTCTGACGTAGCTGCTTCCATTTATAGCTCATAAACTGTTTTTTACTGGTTCCTTCACATCTGATAACGTGGCTTCAGAACAGGTGGTGAAAATGTTAGGCAATTATGAGAGCCTCTGTTTGTGTGTGTGTGGTCTCCTGCAAAGCCACTGACCACATACGAAGGCATTGTAAAATCACAGAGTTTCATTATCAGCCTCTGTAGCTGAGAACCGCCCTAGATGGACTCTCTTTGCTGGGGGGTCTTTCTGGACTGTAAATAGTTTTGCTGAAGGGTTAAAAGTTCAGAGTTATCAAAATCTACGTTTATGAACAAATTTCATTCAATGTAGCTCACAAAATAGTTTTAAGTCTCTCTTGCGGAACCAATGTGACTGAGTAACTGTCCAGTGATACAGTGTAAAACTGTTTTCTTATCAAGGCTCTGAAAGCAACCAGTTGGCCAAGGCAGGAATTGCATTTTACCATTGCACCTTTAGAGGTTTTGCAGCAAATCTGGCTGGCATAAGTTGGCTTTTCAGAGATATGTCAGCATAAGTTGTTTAATTTTCGTTGCAAGGAGGGGTAAAACCCTTCTGTAGTTTCATCATAGAAATATTCTAGAGAATACCTATTACTAAAATTCTAGTAATAGATATTCTCTAGAACAGAGAATTCTAGGTATTATAGAATTACCTATTACTCAGTTAAAAATATCCACCTTTAGAGACATAGCACTGTCTGACTCTGGATTCAGATTTTTATTTTAGCAAAACAAGAATAAAGTGTTTTGATTATGAATCCAGTCAAGAAAGAATTAAACTAATGGTAAAACCTTGCAAATTATTTCTGACATGTATAAAGATTTTTAGTCTAAATAAAGGGGTTTTCTAATTTGAAATAATTTCAAAGTTCAACGCTGTTGTTAGTAATGACTTCTTTGCCTTGGACAGTGTAAGGGCTGTCAGGCTGTTTCTCTCTAGTGAAGATAGTCTAGCTCAGAGTGTTTTCCACTTTTTCACTTTTTTTTTTTTTTTTTTTTCATTTGCATTTGGATGTGACGGGTGCCATCCGCTGTCATACAGAAACAAAAGAATGCACATCTTGCATTTCATCAGCCATTAAAATATCCCTTGCAGAATTGAAAGGAGCAAAGTAATAGAGAGGATATTCTACAGATGGTGCCGTCTGGTGTTACCCCTTCCATCACTATACTCCCTCTCAACACAGCTGTATTTATCCAGGTCCCCTTCCCAATTACTGTTCAAGAAAAAGAGCATGCACTGTAGTAAAAGATTTTAAGCACCATGTGCTGTCATCCATCTACAGTGCATATACTTCCAAGAGTTCAACAGCAGATATATGCATTTTATTTTATCAAAATGTTTTCAGTATTACTGACCGAGATGGGCAAAGAAGAGTAAATCTGTACAGAAAAAGTGAATGAAGCATAATAATTTTGAAAGAGGCATGTATCAGAAAGGTTGGCTATACAGCCTTTGTGGAATTCCTTTGTGCTTCAGTAAAATACAGTGTACTTTAAAGTCATCATGTACAAATTCCTAAGGACCAGTTTTCCTTTTGGCATTTTTCTTTCTTGCAATTTTTGTTTCAAATAGTTCTGAAAGTTAGCCAGTGTAGGGCAATAAATGTGGCTTTGTGTTCCTGTTGATAATTTCTAAAATTCCAGGCAAGAAATGATGCCTGCTGCTCACACTTAAATATTATAGAATTATTGCCAATATCAGTTTCTTGCTGTTTGGCCATGAAATCATTTTTGACAAGCTAACTCTTTCTGCAAAATCAGTTTTTCTACATCTGCATGTCAGTTTTAACTTACCACGTTCTTCTATTTGCCTGAGTTTATGAAAACATCAGTCCAAATAAAGAGACAGCTTTTAATGGACTATGGTTGTGTAATGCACAAAACATTTTAGCATTTATACTGTTCTTACAGTTCCAGTATGAGCTTATATTAGAATTCTAGCTTGCCCTTTCAAAAACATTTTTTCATTTTTGTGTTGTTACTGACATAAATATGTTATTCTTTTTTCATGACCACGTCAGAAGAACGTATCAAAAATAGTATGAAATTGTAAAATCCCATGTCCAGAAATTAGTAACCGGCAGAATTTAAGTGGTCTGACAAGTATTCACTTTGGGACTCTTTTGAAAAGTTTTTTATGGAAACATTCATTTATTTTTCCACTAGATCATCAACTTTGGCAGTGTGCACAACAGCTATTATTCAGGGAATGCAACACCTAGTGATTTCAGATGTGTACTTTTCATTTCTATTTTCCCTTATTTGCATGCTGGAAAAGTTTTATGTTTTTTAATTAAAGCTTTTGTTGAGAAATTGCGGTCTGCCTTGAATACCAGAATGGAGAAATTCAGTTGACATGATTAGTTTATCAATGTCTGGAAATGACCGACTATAGAGAATTATGACAGAAGAGTTAGGCTGCTTCCACTGACTGTGCTGTTATTACAGCAGGAATAGTGTGTTCTTAAAGGATCAAATTAATTAATACAATACAAGATAACTGACACAATGGACTGTGGTGACTTTGCAGTGCAGGTTGCACTTGTGGAGTATCCCCATGACAATGGGCACTGAGAACTTGTACTTGCTTGGGAAAATAGGGGGAAAAAGTAGAGACAAATGTGGTCTGATTTGAGTGGCCTTTCTTCCCTGCTGCTGGATTATGTGTGCCGTAGGCTCCAGATACTTGTATTAAACAAGGAAGGGAAAACAGATTTTCAAAGGCTTGAGTGTGCCTACCTAGGGGTTACTGGCAGTAGGACTGAAGGTGGTACATGGAAACACTACCACTAGTCCTCCCAGTAACTTTCCTCATAGCTTTCTTGTTTACTTTGACACCCAGCTCAGGAGAAATAGAAATATGTACCAGCAGTGTTTATATTGACATATACTCTTAACTACTCTGATTTCATTTTTGAAATTTTCATGACTGCTGTTCTACAGAACTTGTGAAGTCAATGGTATAAAGTAATTATTAACCTCTTATTAAACATAAATTTTCTGCAGACATCTTAGCTAATACTGAAGCCTAGCCAAGTAAGATGGTCCCTAAATACAAATTAAAACAAATAAGAGATAGTACTTCCAGCAAAGTTACAGCATTAACATAGGAAGAAATTTTTTTTGAGATCTTTTGCTTGCTTTTTACCTTTCATTCATTTTACCTTATATTTCAGCTAAGTTTTCAAGTGTTCTTTGAGATTATGGGCAGTATAATTTATAAATGAAGCAGTGGATCATCACATATTTGTAAGGGATTTGTGACAAAAAAAGCACCATCCTTTACAGTGAATCTTGCAGCACAGTACTAATGTTCTTCAAGCTCAGCTGTTACTCCTCACATTGTAGCTGTATGGTTGTAAAAATTGCTTCCAAATCTCCATGACTGTGCATGTGTTTGAGAACTAAGAACTGCTGAAGTACATATGGAAAACAAACAAATTGAGATGTGTTTGATCTAGAACAGGTTTTAGGGGTACCAGTGAGGGCATTATAGTTTGAACTTTCCTAAAAAAGAGGCTTCTTTGGTGAGAGAAACAGGACTAAACCAAAGAACTGAAAAACCACAACTCTTTCCTGCAGTAAAGAAACTGAACTCTGCTTTCCTTTTCCATCCAAGGGGCCAAAGGGCCTCAGTCATGGGATGGGCAGTAGTGTGTTAGATGCATCGTACTGCATAATTAGTGAGGTTTGTCCTAAAATCTGTATTGGTATTAGTTGCCCTTTGTAGAAAATGGTGGTGTGGAACTGGTTCCTGTGGAGATTCCCACTTGCATCAGAAGATTAGTATAAAAATGATGTGTGGAGTTCAGAAAATGGCAGTGGTCTGTAAGAGGAAGAAGGAGGTTGTTGGGTATTTAAGAGGTTTTTTCCCCCTTTTTTTCTTTTTGAGCTAATTCTAATGTCTGCTTCAGAACTTGCTTGGGAAACAAAGTCTAGCCATAGTTTACATAGCTCTATAAATAATGCCAGCTGCAGAACCATTCACACAACATTGACAGCAATGGATAAAAATACATAAAAACTCAATTTCTCAAACATTGCCTTTTAAGTACAGTAAATCAATGAGCATAAGTCCTCTGAAACATCAACTGAGTTGAAATATAAATGTTTATAAAATATGAGGCTCCCAAGCAAGGGCTGCTTGGTAGTTTGCATGTAAAAGTAAAAATTTCTCAAGTGACCACTGTTTGAAATCCTTTTATATTTAACTTGTAAACTGCCAATAGAGCAACCAGGGTTGGTAGAACTAATAACCTATCACTACTTTACATGAACTTAGTGGGAACTGCAAGGCTCATGAAGTTATGAAAACCAGTTATGAAAACCAAAATCAAATGCCATGCATTAAATTGCCCAGAAATATTTAAGAATTTAATTTCTTTTGCCTTAGTGTAGTAGAGTTATCACTGACAATCAATTTGTTAAACTTCATTTTCTATTCCATTAACATCAAGGGAAAAAAGACAGCAGTCCTTCTGAAATTTGAACTGCTCATACACTGACAGCAAGCAATGACTGGAGAACGTTTGCATTCTTGATTATTCATGTGTAGTTTAAAGTCATGTGCTCCTATGAAAAATTACGCATGTAAAGTATATTTTCATTGTTTGGTGGTGTTTCCCCCCAGCACAGTCCACTGTTTTCTAAGGACTGTAAGGTGGAATTCATGCTACTTTAGAGGAAAATCCATGTGTCCAGCTAGCTGGCAGTCTTGTCTGCTCTGCTACATCTTTACAGTGGAACAGAGTTTGCCAGTATGGCAGTGCTGATTCTGTTGCTCTCCACTAAAATGCTTTGGAGTCAATCAGCAATGTAAAAATAGAAATTAGTCAACAAGATGCATTTAGAGAATTTACACATCATCAGGCTCAAAAAACCAGAATTCTCTTTCGCATAGCAGCTTGGGATTCTGTCAGACTTTACTGGAGGACTGGCATATGTTAAAGGATCAAGCATTTGATCTTTGTCCCTCATGTCATTAAAGACAAAAAAAATCAGAATAGATTTTTTTTGATTCAGAACAAACTGAATTCACAACAGAATTCAGTTTGAGAGTATATTTCATCAAAATAAATATTTTATGCCCAGTTTTGCAACACATTCCTTCAGCCTTACTAGGGTCTTCTATTCATAACATACTCTTCTAACAGATGGATAAAATTAAACTTAAATCTTATAGATTTTTAAACCTTTATTTAGATTTTTTTTTCAAAAAGCAGAGAAAATGGTAAGTAATTGGTGAAACTAAGAGTTCTACTCTTCAACAAAGTATCTCTCATTGCACAGGTTGTGATAAATAAAACAGTTAAACATTTTGCCTTCTAATTTGACATCTTATTTACATAAGGCTGATTTTCTCAAATATTTATCCTTTGCTGATATAACTGATTATTACAAAAGGGATGCCACCATGAAAGGTGTGTATCACAGTGTAAGGACTGTTCAAGATATAGTTTCTGCAGTTTTAGGAAATAAAAACTGTATGGTCATCCCCATTCTCTGCATTATTTCAGTCCTACCTTCCTGACCACCTAAACACTCATCAGAAATGCAAGTGAAGCAGCTTTTTTTTTGCAATTAATGCCAATTTCATTTGCATGAATTTGCAGAAGTTTTATGTTTAGTCTGCTACTGGATAGGATTATGGAGGTTTTTTTTTAATTTTTGGTCATTCCAAAAGATTACATATGTGGACAGTTTTTTCTATTTTTTTTTTTACCAATCCAATATGGTTCATGCCTGTGTAAGGTACATTTTTTTAATATAGAGATAGTTACAAAACAAACAGCAACTAAAATCTTGCTTAAAGATCTGTTTCCATTTTTATGGTTTGGGACTCCATAGTTTATAGGAAACTGAATGCTAAGTCGTTCCTGCACACTAAATGAGTCTTATAACCAATAGCTCAGCAGGGGATAATATCAGAGTTGGATGAGAAACTGTGTCCTCCCATTTCCCAAATTTAAAAAAGGAAAAAGTCTCACATCACAGTTGGAAAAAAAGATTGTGTAGTTTTTCACAGGAATTTTAGATGTTTTCCTCAAAAATTAAGTGAATCAAAGCAGATATTTTTACACAACATTTGCTTAGCCTGGAAGGCTTAGATAGAGCCAAGGTTTAAGCTCTCCATCTGAATCCGGCATGTTTTCTGCACTGTAGATGGATATCCTGAATATTTTTCTCCAGTAATATAATGTGTTACTCTGTGTGACTTGAAATACTTTTTTCCCCTACACGTTTGAAAGTTTCATTTTCTGTAGTTTTTTAAAGTCTAAACAGACCACCTGAAAACCTCTGACTGGTTCTAATGAATGCATTTTTTCTCTGAAGTTTTCAATCTGTTGATTCATGTCCAGTAATCTCAATATTGTTAATGTTCTTTCACTAGGTATCCTGTTCATATTAAAGGATCCTGTGGATAAGTTACAAAACTTTACCCCTGTGCTCCAATCATTTCAACTGGCTTTTAGTCAAATTGAAAACATAGTTTTAGTCAGCATTAAAATTGCTGTGTCTAATTTAGCTTAAGGCTGTATATGAACAAGTCCTCTCATAGCAAGCACAAAGGTACTGTTTCACCAATCTTCTGTTTTATCCTAAAATTGGTTTTAACACACTTTTCAGAACTGTGGAAGTACTAAAGGGTTATTAGGCATTTGAATTAAGGGGTCTTATCATTCAATTCATTAACTTCTGGAGAGGGAGGCTGTATCTTCTGTTTATATTCAAGGAAATGAATGTCAAAGATTGCCATGTGTGTGGTGTAAATAAGAAAGGCCACCAGTGTAGAGCTTCCATTTTGTGATGAGAACATAAAAGTCAGTTGCTTCTGTTCCAGAGGTGATATTTTACTTAGACATCTGCTCTGTTTGCAGAAAGAAGGCAAAACATCTTTTGTTACTGATTTGCAGACTGAGAGGGTTTGGACATCAATTAAATGTAAGCCTTTTGAAAGTCCTTATATAAACCTTCATGTTTTACTGATAGACTGAGCAGCTCTTTGTTAAAATAAAATTTACGTGAGAGACAGAGGAAGCAAAGCAAATAGAGGGTGTGAGTTATCATGAAAATAATTGCATTACATCCCTGGAGCACTTTGCTGCTCATCATTAATTTTCTTAGACTGTAATTTTACTATGAAAACTTTGCCATGGGGAATTAAAACATGCTCTCTAAAGTATTAACCATAGAAGAAAGCAATTTTTGTATACGTTCACTGAGGGAAAAAAATATTATGAGTCTGGCTGTTCAGAGTAGCCAAGGGTGACAGAATTTTATAGGAAATAATTTAGGGATTTTGCATGATCCATTCTTCTTGATGTCTTCAAAACAAGGTCCTTTTTCTTTGCAACCACTTTTGAATTAATAAAAGTAAGGCAAGCGTTGAATATTGGGATTTTTATTACAATTCTGTGGCTTAAAAACTGGCAATAAAGACAAACACATTATACTTAGTTATTATATATTTACCCTACACCATCATCATGCAAATAACCTATAGAGTAAAGATTCTTTATGTAAAATTTACTTTAATCTCTGGACTTATAATTAGGGGCCAAATTGTCATGATTTACAAGGAAGTGGTGGATGTTCGTGTTCATTTGAACACAGACTTTGTAAAAGTCCAAAAATGATCGGTCATTCAATACATGCAAGAAACAGTTTGCAAGAATACTTGGATTTCAGCTCTTTGCTGCACCAGTCATCACGAGAATAAAAGCAACAGTTCAGATATTTTTTTTCTATGCTGCAAGAATACTCTCTGCAACTGTACTTAACTCCACTGTCAGTATCAAGACCACAAGTAACTTTATTAACAATTGTTTAATCAGTATGTTCTCCATGTCCCTGTTATTAAGTCTGTTTGTAAAACTGAGATCAGCCTGGCTCTTTCTTTCCTTGAATCTTTGAACATGTGATGTTCTAAGGTACTATGAAAATACAATTTTTATTCTAGTATCACCATTAAAATTGAAAGGATGCAACATAATCCAGACTCAAGCTCTTTAAAATTTCCCTCTTTGCATTTAGTGCAATTCTTTATGTTGTTATGATACACAAAAAATCTATTATGCTACAGAAAATACAGGTAGATGAAATTATTTGTAAAAGATTTTTTAAGTCCTGGATATTTTATTCTACTCGTATCTCCTAATTTAAACCATTCAGTTGAGGAAGGAAATACTAAATACAGAGAGAAGGTCCCCCCCAAAAAAGACACATTTGACTTTGCAAAAGGAGAATGTGCTAGAATAAAAAAAGTAAATTGAAGGCCCTGGAACAATGACTTCTGATGCCTTAATGTGTGGCCCATTTGGTATTTTTAATGCAGATCAATAAAAAATTGAAACAAGTATAGTTTTATGCTGTGATGAACCTGTAGCAATACAATCATAAGAGGTAATTAGTAATACTTACTGGTTGGCAATCTGACCTAAACAAGACAGCTATAAATGGCCTGCTGCAGTAAACTCACAACTGTATGTTTAAAATAGATGATGTGTTTGTCATCTTTAAAAGTGATGAATATTACTCAATAAAAACAAAAAAGCTCAGCATGTCATGCTCAACAAGCATATGGAAAACACTTGCATTGTCCTTTTGAGGCATTTTGTAAATGTTCTGCAAAAAGGAGAGCAGCAGACAAATATTTTTGTTTTCTTTAAAGAATAAAATTAATTTTGTTTTCTATCGAGAAAGATAGAAACAATAAATAATTATTACATGGATAAAATTAATATTCTTGTGTTAATAAAGCTATCATACACACTTCCCCTTGAGAAAGTCTCATATATGGGAAAACAAAGTTACCTGAATTTTTTCTGCAAAACAGCGAGCAAACTGAAGTGTTTTCATTACCCATAAAATAGATGGTAAACTTAAGTGGATTTCCAGAAATTCTCAAGAATTTTACCGCTCTGTTCTACAATCCTATACAATATATGTAAGTGGATAAATAGCCCTTTTTTCCCTATGCAACAATGACATGTTAATTAAGGTCTAAGTACATATAGAGAACATTAATATTAATGACAGTGCAAGTGGCAGAATATTCCATTGTGAAGTTGTTTTTCAACGTTGCAAATAGGAATAAATAATTTAATTTGTGATCTAAGTTTAATATGGAAATAACTGAGAAAGAATTGGCAGATAATGCCTTAAGACATTTTGCATATTTTCCTTTTTTCTCCTTTTCCACTTGAAAGTGTTCAACTGAGTCTGAATTTAAGCTTTAAACGTCAAAGTGGTTTCATAGTAGATGGTGCAATGAATGGGCAGTTCATGAGCTAGTTTTGTAAAGCTTTAACACTGGATCTTAATTTCTTGAACCAAACCAAAAAAGATTAAATGTTGTGTTTCTATTTCCAGCTTTTTTAAGTGGGTTAGGGGCCTTCTCCTTTGGAGCCGTTTCTCGTTACTCTCTGTTATTACTGCAACACGAATACTGCTGAGGATTGGGTTCAACTGGCATTCAAGTTCACAGTCCACATTGTGGTTGCTTGAAACTCTTTCTTTCCTTCAAGGATTATTTTTATTTAATTGCTAAAAGCCCACAAACTAACCATTTCAAAGGGGGAGATCTTTCTAATACAGAACAGTAAATTCCCCCATAAAAATGGAGTAAAAACAGTCTTATGTGTCCATAAGAACCTGAGAACAGTTTAGGACCAAAGTAACTCACAGGCTTCACACTGCACTGTTTTGCTTTCTTCATGCAGAGGAAAGGAAAAAAGGTGCCATGGAAAAGAATTACAGAGTTACTGTGTCTCTATACACTTGCAAAGTGGAGGGAAAGGCAATTTACCTAGAAAGACCCAGAAATGTCTAGAATTAAAGCACAACAGATCCTGGACACACCTAATACAGTATGACTTTATGTTTTACTCAAGAGTGAGCTGTGTCTTACTCAGTCAGCTAGAGAAAATTAAATTAGTTAGTACCTGATGGAAAAAAAGCATTAGAGACTGTCTTTCAGGCTCAGCAGTGTCTACAGAGAGGGCAAAGTTCCCCCATCTGAATTATTTTGAATCCAGACAGTGAAGTGTTGTTTTACCAGCAAGACTGGTTTGCTGGGAACACAAGGACCGACATGCTACCAGCAGCAAAATCACCAGCTGTTTGTTTCAGTGTTTAAAAGCTTGGGGAAGCTTTCAGAAAACTGAGTCCTGCCTTTCTACTCTGGCCTCAGGGAATCTAGTGGCAAACCTGCTTGCTTTACAGAATGTCGTCCATGGGATAAGATGACTGAATCCTATGTTGACATACATGGGCTAAAATGAACATAATTGTGGCAATTAATATTTTCTTTTAAATTTAAGTGAATGTTTTTGTTATGATGCTCTTTTCCAAAGCAATAAACAAGAAACTGTTGGAATATATGGAGAGTTGATTCTGACATTAGCGTTCACACAGGTAAAAAAATTTGTATGTGCATTCTGTAAAAAAGTAGTTATAGATCATCATTACCTCTCATTGGACAGCATGTCTCACTCTTTTTGAAACTTTTGATTGAGACCAGCATTTATATATGTCTCACTATGACTAACTTGTGCTTAGCCAGGCAGAACATTTTAAGAACTCCAGTTCCCAAATCACCCAAGAAATATCATGAAAAAGAGGAGAAAATTAAAAGCATGAGCTGCAAGGTAGGAGTTTCCATATATTCTCTTTGTGAATGTACATCGATCTCAAATATTGATGTCAGAGATGTTCCTTCCATCTCTAATGCTGAAACTAAGAGTCCTGTGAACTGAAAAATGAGGGTTCAGAGGAAAAATGTTAAACAGCTCTCAATGGACGGGGATGGCTGCTTTTAATTCCATGGGGGTAGGAGAGAATATTAATGATGTCTGTATTGAAATAATTAAAAGATGTTATTATAGTTGGTCTTAAATGCAGAATTCTAGCTCGAGTCTGCATTATTTCTGCAAGGCGCTGTAGTTGGAGTCCTGCCACTGGGAAATCTCCCAGCAGTTCGTATGGCTACTGTTTTACTTTGCTTGGCTCAAAAGAAAGGAAAAAAAGCTGTGTGGAAAAATCACGGATCATAGGAGGAATTGCAGTGCCTCTGCAAACTCATGAAGTGCAGGGCCAGGTAATTATCTAGAAAGGCTGAGAAACATCAGCCAGTAAAGCAGAGCAGCTGCTGACATGCCCATGCAGGAGCCGTGCTGTACACACCACCACAACACGCAGTGGGTGACTGTCACCTGGGGAATAGGACACTTAGTTTCATGTCTACAGAGTGGCACAAGAGCCT
Source organism: Melospiza melodia melodia (assembly GCF_035770615.1). NCBI lineage: Eukaryota > Metazoa > Chordata > Aves > Passeriformes > Passerellidae > Melospiza > Melospiza melodia. The sequence goes on along the minus strand of NC_086226.1, from coordinate 56,312,449 downwards.
CTGATCGCTGGTGGTTACCACCTGCAATAGAAGTCACAAAGTCACTTGCTATGTGCAAGGTTTTCCAGACACTCCAGATCTATAGGGTAACACACATCTGAGTACGTGAGTGACTTTGTATGGGCTTGTATGTGTTTGGTTTAACAGCTCCCTGATCAGAGGACCTGTGGTAGTTAAATGCCACAAAGTGGATGACTTCTTATCATGAAACTGAAAGAGGGGGAGGTAGACATTTGAAACCAAAGCTTCAAAGCAGTTTAATTGTGACAGTCACATTTTTCTCATACTTTAAGACCATTTTAGTAACAAGTCCTATTCAGATAAACATCCTTACCTCATAGTCAGGTTTAAATGCTTTCATACTTACTGTTCTTTTCATAGTAAAACTATTAAAATGACTTAATAGTCAGCTAAATTTCAGTAGTTTCCGTTTGAATTGGTTATCAAAGACCACAGCTAGATTTATGTTTCTGTGGTGTCTAAGGTTTTAGAACCCTTCTTTATTGTAATCTGTAGCTACTACTGTGTATTTCAGTTTTCTTGAAGGGTAATTTCAGTGTGCATTTTTAAGGTGTATGGCCAGATGTTACAGACATAGTCATGGACCTCATATACAGACACAAGGAGCCTGCAATTCCAGTGTACATTATTTAGTTTTCAAAACAAGATTAAGATTTTATATAAATGCAGGAGTAGATGGAGGAATATAAATGAGAAACATTTCCCATATCCCTTTTAGTAAACCTCTATAGAGAGCACCACATGTTTATAGTATAATTCAAGTGTTGGGTATCTGCTTTCAGCAGAACATGTTGAAAATGTGTCTCATCCTTATTAGGAAAATTAGTTTATTTCAGAAAAAGTGCACTTATAAACTGTCACTCTCTAGCAGAGATGTCAGTGATTTCAGACATCACCCAAAAGCTCAAATCAACCTTCTTCCCAAAAACATGTCAGCAGAAGAAGGGAGATTTTGTTTTCCACATTAGCACCATATAACACCTGCTGACCTGATCAGCTTTCCAAAATGGGAAATCCTTATTGGCCAGCAGTACCCAAAAGGAATTAAGAGCTGATGAACATGGGTTTACCATACATAGGAAGTAGTGTCAGCAAAAGCCTGCGCTACTGGCGTAATGCTCCTTCAATTTCAAGAAGACCACCACAGAAGGATTATGTGTTTGCAGGAAACATGCTGTCCTATGAGAAGACAAGGAAGGGAATTTCACACCACTCTCTTCTTTTTCTTTGCCCAAATAGACTTTGTTTCTACAGAGACGAGATTAAATAGTATATTTTCTTCTGTTTTTCTTTTTGATTGCTTTTACTATATTTTCAAAGACTATGAAAAATATTACTTGTACATATTTAAATCTTCAAAAAAAAAGAATTTTCATAGCAAACAATTTCTGAGACACCAACTTTTTTTCCCCCTTTCAAAATGCTTGCATGAAAAAAACAAAGCAAAAGCAACCCACAAATTGCTCAGCACTCTTACAAATCTTCTTAGTACAGCAGATCTCCCACCAGATTCAGCGGGATGTCATTGTGTAGCTTGCTTTGGATTAATTTAAAAGGGATAGCGCAGGCAAATCATTACCAAAACAGATTTCCAAAGAGCGTCTTGCTTCATGTAGTCAAAATTCATCATAGTTGTGCATGCAGCAGAATGCACAACAGTTTTGCCAGCCTGTGGGAAGAGTGAACAACTTCTTACACTGAGGTTTGTAGCAGTGTCAGATACTTAATATGTCAGCGCATTAACCACTGCAGTGCCCAATTTTTAAATACCTTAAATACCTGCTCTGGAGCGTACTGTCCTAGCTTTGGGCGTCTGGGTTTCCTGAAGCCATGCCTAAAATAAGAGAGAAGGATGTCTAATCATTGAACCAGCAATAGCCACCATGCTGTACAGAGAAAGAGACCTCACATGGCATTCTGCTAAGGATGCTCCAGTGTCAGGTAGGACAATTTAACAAGACTTGAAGCCAAGGATGGACCAAACAGAATTTCTCTGTCTTCCTGTAGCATAGGAGATGTATTGTTATGCCATTCCAAACTGCAAAGTTTCTCTAACCCAGGGACCAAGGGTGATGGAGATAAATGCAGGAAACCATCCAGAGGTATAACACCAGCACGCCTGTCCTCTGTAAAACAGTTTGTGTCATACAAACTGTTCACTTCAGCTAAGTCTTGACTGAAATGAGACTGTCACATACACTGAAGAAAAAGTTATAAAGGAAAAATATCTGCAAAGTAATAAAATATATCTGTGACTTCATAAAACATAAAATCTTGTTTTCCCTCTAAATTTTTAGAATCTTAAGTGAAGGAAGAGGTACTGAAATTGATATAGATGCTGATGGAGACCTGAAGATACTAAGATGCCCTTTTTCTGAAAAGTCCATGAGAAATTTATTGGAAAACAACCTGTTGACTTGTACAAAGCCAACTCAAAAAATATTAAATTCTTGTCTCACTAATGCTGATTCCTGCAATGATATCTAATGGTATATAAAGAGCAAGAATTTGACCCATTACCTTTTGATTTTAGAGGGAAGAGAGATCTCTTTAGGACTCAATAATACCATAAATATTGTCTCACATGTACCCAGAATCTACAACAGAACTTTGCTCATATTAATGGTCAAAACTCCAAGCATCTCAGGTGGTTTTTAGTGTAAGGGAACTAATTTCTCAGAAAGCTTAAGCATAACCAATGAGAAGTTAAAAATCCCATGCAATAGGAGAGAATTTGTATATGAATGAAAGTAATGGGTAAGATCTGTGTACAGGTAGTAAAGAGAAATTAGTTTGCGCTTGACAGCAGCTACTGGATTCGTTTTCAGTGATCAGTGCTTACAACTCTAGATAAGATGTATTGTAATAACTCATTTGACTCTCTTTTTACTAGTAGGCATTTATGAACCTCAGTCATCACAGCTTTGAAAACAGAAGTTTTTTCCCCTCTTTGGGTTTTCTTCCCTCCAGTCAGCTGTAGAAAGGCGACCCATTTGCTGGTTCCTTTCTTCAGTGTTGTCTAGTTTGCTTCTGTGTTTACCATGCCCACAGGGAGCAGCTGCTGTGGTCTGCACCGTGAGATATTGTGAAAACCTACAATGTCCTTTCAAAGAGCAAAATTTGCATGAATTTTTTTCTAAAATTTGGTGATCTTGTAATTGTGAATTTGTTTTCTTAGGATTATCAAAATAAGACTTTTTTGTCTCAGATCCTTAGAAGAGGCTCTTTCATTTGAAGACTTCATGTTGTTAGTCTCAGCCATGTTGTAGAACAAAGTTTGCTAGATAGAAGGCATGCAGTTGATTCATGTCCATTAAGACCAAGGGACCTGAAAAAACCTTGAATTAAGAGGGCTGTGGCACTTGAGTTGAAAGATTATCAAAGTTGAGTAGTTTTGAATAAATCATGGTTTCGGTAGTGATATTTAGAATAATGTTAATGAGATAATTAAAAACATATCAATAAAAGGATAATGTTTGTCATGTATATTTAGATCATACTCTCATGCCTTTGAACACATGCAGGTCACATATTCAGATGAAAAATTCTGAGGAAATTGTTAGGTTTTTCTTGTATATAACTCCCTGTGCAGCTATTTGTGCATTCTTGAATATTTCCATACTTTTTGAATAATTTTTGCTTCATTGCATAAGATTGTTTGTTTACACAAAATAAACTACATTTCTAAGCTGTTTCTTTCTAAGCTGATGCTTCTTAAGTAGCCAGAGCCTTGGAAAAATGTAAAGAGCAGATCTGGAAGTGTTTGCCTTAAGTCTGGGAATCAACTAATAAAGTGCATAATTCTTACTGGCAACAACGTTTACTGTCTTGTGACTAATGGTAGCTACCTCAATATGCCTTTATTCAGCCTGTAAAGGGATATGTTTCTTTTTCCTACAGTATTGCTTGTTACCCAGCACCTCTTGTGCCTCCTCCTGATGAAGTTGCTTGAATATCTTTTCTGAATATAATTCTTCTACTGAAAACATCACATTTTGGTATCGCCTATGCATAGCTCCCAAAGACTATGACGAGTTTGTTCAGACTGGTGTATTTCCATGGAGGTTGAACATTTGTTAATTTACTATACTTATGCAGACTTAATTGTTGTCAGATGTTTTTCCTAAAATACTAAATACGAAATACTAAAAGTTGTTTCTCGGTTCACAAATTTAACGAGGAAGACAAAAGTGGTTTAACATTGCCTAATTATTTTAGCCTTCATTTCTTAGTCTGTATTGTCCAGTCCACTACCAGTCTCTTCTGTCCAAATTTTGCCCAAATGTTTCCACTGATTTTTAAGAAGGCTGGGGCAAGACATACATGTACTACCACATGATAGAAATCCTTCCTTCCTTCCTTCCTTCCTTCCTTCCTTCCTTCCTTCCTTCCTTCCTTCCTTCCTTCCTTCCTTCCTTCCTTCCTTCCTTCCTTCCTTCCTTCCTTCCTTCCTTCCTTCCTTCCTTCCTTCCTTCCTTCCTTCCTTCCTTCCTTCCTTCCTTCCTTCCTTCCTTCCTTCCTTCCTTCCTTCCTTCCTTCCTTCCTTCCTTCCTTCCTTCCTTCCTTCCTTCCTTCCTTCCGACACTTCCTTCCGACACTTCCTTCCGACACTTCCTTCCGACACTTCCTTCCGACACTTCCTTCCGACACTTCCTTCCGACACTTCCTTCCTTCCTTCCTTCCTTCCTTCCTTCCTTCCTTCCTTCCTTCCTTCCTTCCTTCCTTCCTTCCTTCCTTCCTTCCTTCCTTCCTTCCTTCCTTCCTTCCTTCCTTCCTTCCTTCCTTCCTTCCTTCCTTCCTTCCTTCCTTCCTTCCTTCCTTCCTTCCTTCCTTCCTTCCTTCCTTCCTTCCGACACTTCCTTCCTTCCTTCCGACACTTCCTTCCTTCCGACACTTCCTTCCTTCCGACACTTCCTTCCTTCCGACACTTCCTTCCGACACTTCCTTCCTTCCTTCCGACACTTCCTTCCTTCCGACACTTCCTTCCTTCCGACACTTCCTTCCTTCCGACACTTCCTTCCTTCCTTCCTTCCGACACTTCCTTCCGACACTTCCTTCCAACACTTCCTTCCGACACTTCCTTCCGACACTTCCTTCCGACACTTCCTTCCTTCCGACACTTCCTTCCTTCCGACACTTCCTTCCTTCCTTCCTTCCGACACTTCCTTCCGACACTTCCTTCCGACACTTCCTTCCAACACTTCCTTCCTTCCTTCCTTCCGACACTTCCTTCCAACACTTCCTTCCAACACTTCCTTCCGACACTTCCTTCCGTCTACTCCCTTTTTGTCCAGTTCCTTTGGTCTCTCATTATGTACATCATATTAGAATACCTCTCCATAAAAGTAATATACCAACATCCTCAGTCAGCTCTTGAAGTGTCCACTTTCATGATGATAAGAACCAGGACAGGCAGAGAAGCCCTGATCTTTTATAGTCGGCTGTTTAAAGTACAGAATGTCTTCATGTCTCTGTTGTGTGACAAACATAAAACAGTAATAGGCCTCACTTCTGAAAGCAATGTTAATTAAAAAAGTATTTGTACCATTATTTTGTTTGCTAATAAAAAGCTATGTGGAAAACTTTGAAACACTTCTGTATAAAAATAAACCTTGAGAGTAGATCTAAACCTTCTCACTAATATAAGAATTTAATTTATTTACTTCAAACATTTTTAAAAAGGATCTTCATGATAATCTCAAAAAACAAACAAACAAACAAACTTATGCCAGCAGGATTTCTCTGAAATAACTAAGTGGTCAAAAAGTAATCTTTAACTGAAAATATTCTTCTAAGGTGGGGGGTTTTTCTCATAAATATTATAAATCTCATTCTTTGAAAACAAATACTCACGTACCACAAGTAAAACATAGTCAGAGATGGGTTTGAATAGGAAACAGTGAAGTTCTAAATCTGAAGGAAGGTAAAAAAAAAGCCAAAAAACAGACAGAATGTATCTACTCAAAAGTTATACTCAAGAAATTCCATTTTTCAGAAAAGCTGTGTTTTCATGAGGCTAAAAAAGATGTGTATACAAGTAGTATTCCAATTTTTCAGAAAAGCTGTGTTTTCATGAGGGCTAAAAAAGATTTGTATGGAAGTAGTATTCTAGTACAACTGCTCATTATAGCAGTAAGAGGCAACTTTACAATACAGATTAAGTTTCTCTGACTTTATGGCTTAAACTTTCTTTCAAGTTTAGCATCTCCATTACTTGTAATAACATAATCCAAATTTAAATGAAAAAAATAAGAATCTTCAGACACGGGGTTTTTTTAAGAAAGGACCTTTAAGATGATCTAGCTCCAACACCTCTGCCATGGGCAGGGACACTTTATACCAGATTACTCAGAGCCACATCCAGCCTAGTCTTGAACATCCCAGGAATGGAGACTCCATAACCTCTCTGGACGATCTGTTCCAGTGACTCACCACACTCACAGTAAAGAATTTCTTCCTAATAGCCAATCTAAACTGGCCATCTTTCCTTTTGAAGCCATTACCCCTTTCTCTATCACTACATGCCTTTGTGAAAAGTCTCTCCCCAGCCTTCTTGCAGACCACTTTTTGGTACTGAAAGGCCAAAATAAGATTATTCTCTGAGTTGAATAACCTAGTCTTATGACTTCATAAGTCCTCTGATCACCCTTGTGTCCTTCCTATGGAATTGGTCCCACAGGTCAAAAGCTTTCCTGTTCTGGGGACCCTGGAGCTGGATACAGTACTCCAAATAGAATGGAGAACATCAGGGGAGAATGGAGGGGGAGAATCACTTCCCTTGACCTGCTGGCCACTCCTTTTGATGCAGCTCAGGATGCAGTTGTCCTTCTGAGCTGCAAGAGTACATTGCCGGGTCATGTCAGCTTTCTTTCTCAACACGGCTGAGTCTTTCTCTGCATAGCTGCTGTCAATTCATTTGCTGTCCAGCCTGTATTTGTGCTTGGGATTGCACGGGTACAAAGCCTGCACTTGGCTTTGTTGAACTTCATGAGATTTACACAGGCCCACCTCTCAAGTCTACCAAGGTCCCTCTGGATGGCATCGCTTCCCTGCAGTGTGACTGTATCACACACCTTGATGCTGTCAGTGACCTTGCGAAGGGTGCACCCGGTCCCATCACCTGTGTCACTGATAAATACTAAAGAGTACCAGTACTGACCCTTGAGGAGACCACTCATTACTGCTCTCCGCTCTCTAGTTTTGGAGTAAGACCATCCAAGTCCTTATCCATCAAGTGGCACATCCATCAATTCCATGTCTTTCCCTTTTAGAGATGAGGATGTCATGTGGGACAATGCCCAGTGCTTTGCTCAAGGCCAGACAAATTGTATTTGTTTCTCTTCCCTACTCACTTAATGTGTAACAGCATCATAGGCAGCCACCAAATTTGTCAGGCATGATTTGCCCTTAGTGCAGCCATGTTGGTTGTCACCACTCGCCTCTTTATTTCACATGCGTCTTCACATGGTTTCCAGAGGGAGCTGTTCCATAATCTTGCTGGACCTTGAAGTGAAATCGCCCAGCCTGTAGCTCCACATGGCTTCAACTGTTCCCTTTTAAAAATTGGTCTCAGGTTTCCTCTTTTTCAGTCAGTGAGAAGTTCACTACAGTGTCATGACTTCTCAAATATGATGGGTAGTGGCGTAGCCACTTATTTGGCCAGCTCCTTCAAGACCCTCAGAAATATCTCATCAGGTTCTCTCAAACTGTGAAGCTTCAGGTTCCTTAGATGTTTTTTAACCCAATCTTCTCCTAGAGCAGGCTTCATTGTCCTAGTTCCTAGCTTTTCTTTCTGTAACTTGAACAATGTGACTGGTTTACTTGCCTGTGAATCCTGAGGCAAAACAGTAATTGAGTACATCAGCCTTCTCAATATCATGAGTAACCAAGTCTCCTATTTCCTTCTGGAGAGGGCACACATTTTCCCCAGTCTACATTTTATCACCAACATGCCTATAAAATCTTTATTTGTTCCTCTTGACATCCCTGGCCACATTTACTTCTATCAGGGTTTAAGTTTTCCTAACCTGATTCTTGTCTGGAATTGTTCTGGACAGTTTCTATGCATTCTTTCCATTGTCTGTAGGCTTCCTTTCTGTATTTGATTTTGTCCAGGAGCTCTTTATTCATCCACACAGGCCTTCTAGTATTTTTACCTGACTTCCTCTTTGAAGTTGCATGTTGGAGAGCATTGCTCTTGAGCTTGGAGGAAATGATCATTAAATATCATCCATCTCCCTTGGATGATATTTATCTCAAGTCTCAATCCCAATGGCACTCTATCAAGGAAGTCCTTCAGGAGGCCAAAGCCTCTGTTGAGGCCATCTCTGTTCAAATCCAGCACAGTGAGCTCCCTCTCTGCTCTCCTCATTTCCCTAAGGATCTTGAACTCCACTGCTTCACAGTCACGGCAGCCCAGCCTGCCCTTCAGATTCTCATTCCCCACCAGGCCCTCCTTGTTAGTGAGAATGAGGTCCAGCTTAGTGCCTCTCCTCCTTGGCTCCTCTATCACTTGGAGAAGGAAATTGCCATCAGTGCATTCCAAGAACCTCCTGGATTGCTTATGCTCTGCTGTGTTTCCCTCCAACAGGGGTTTGAAGGCTCCTGAAGTCCCCCATGAGGATCAGGGCTTGTGAGCATGAGGCTGCTCATACACCTCTGTAGCAGGCCTCATCAGCTCTGTCTCCCTGGTCAGGCAGCCTGTAGTACATCCCCACAATAAAATCCTCTGTCCCTGTCCCCCTTGAGTACTAATCCAGAAGCTCTCAGTCACTTTATCCTCCATTCCCAAGACGGAGCTGCAAGCACATCCACATCCATCCAGTGGATGACGCTTCCTCCTCATCTTCCTGGACAAGCCTACCAAGAGCAGACAGTCTGTCAGAGACCAACAGGACTGCACCAATCCATATGGGAAGGAAAACCCAGAATTCAGAGCTACAGCAAGGCGGGTAGGGTGGAAGATTTTTAGGTAAGGGGCCAGAACAAGGAGAGTAGAGGACTCTGATTCTGGAAACCACATCAGCAATGTGATCCCTGAGCAAGTTGACAGTGACAAAGTAGAAGTCAAACCCTGGAACAGCAAAGTACCTGGCTGAGCACTGGCACAGCTGCCATGGAGTTCAATTATCAACTGCCTGAACTTTTCTGCAGCTCCCAAGCAAAGCAGGAAGCCCCTGTGCTGCTTTTCACCACTCAGTCACACAACTTTTTTACATCAGCCTCATCCCAGGCTACACAGAAAGGATGTCAGAACCAGCCTTGTACAGAGGCAGCCAAATATGTAACAGGAATTAAAAAACTAGGATACCAGGCCTCAGTAAAGCTTTTGAAGGTTCACTGGACTCCCATTGGGAAAGTCTCTCTTTTCACTTCACAACTTTTCACTTCACAAACTTTGTAACTTGTTCAGAGGAGCCTATTCATCCATATCTCCCACTTTGTCACTTTACAGCAACGTAGTATAAACATACCTAAGGACAAGCAACCACCTAAAAGAGTGATTTGAGGTTCAGAACTGGAAAAGAGCAGAACTGACTGCAGAGCTGTTCTGGTTCAGTAAGTTTTCAGTGGCTAACTTGGTTGTTTGAAGTGCAGTATGTTCAGGTTTTATTGATCAGAACCAAGAGAAACAAACACAATATCACTGGTTAGAAGGGATCGGCTGCTGCAGTGGGAAGGGAATTTATTTCTGGAATCATCACAGGGACACGAGAAAGGAAAGGCTTCTTTTCTACCACTTACAATATCTACTTATTCCTGCTTTTTGGCAAAACCTCATTAGGTAGGAAGAAGGAAAATAGTCACAGAAAAAAGCCTGTGGCAGGTTGCCCTGAGGTAGGACAGCAATCCCCATCTCTGAAGAAAAAGAACGTATTTCATATTTTCATTAGAGAGCAATCCTCAGGCTTCTCTCTTCTCTCAGCAGGCACAGCTTAGGGAAAAAATGCCCTAAAAGAATGCCCAAAATGGCCTCAAAAATGCCAAAAATGCCCTGCTAAATGGCAGGCACTCCTGCCATTTTCTGAAGCTGCAGCATAGGTAGACAAAGGTGGGATAAACCACACACAGTTGTGTCTGCCACCGCAGTGTTTAAGATACCTAATTTTCAACCTTGCAACTAAGCCAATAGAAAACATGTGAGCTGGACATCCTTTTCAAAGTGATGAGGAGCAAGTTCTGAGAATGTGTAACATTTCTCAGGATTGTTGTTTTGAAAACCTGTAGAGAAATTCAGCGATGAAGAAGTCAGAAGTCCGTCAAAATTCAAGCTCAATTATTTTAATTTTTTTTCTTGAATAATAACATTATTGAATTGCTGAAAATGTTAAAAACTTGCTCAGTATATTATATGTCATCAGAGACAAAGGAAACAAGATAGATACAAGTGTTGGGGTAATGGTACTTCAGTAGTTCTACTGCCTCGATGTGGGCTACCTTATGCAAATATAAACTAGTCCAGGGTATGTAATTCTCTCCTTTGAAATGTCATTTAAGTCTTTATTTCTCTATGGTGTATGAACATATAGTTTCATTCAGACAATAGGAGGCAGATAGATGATCTGCAATCGATAGAAGCAAAAATTAGAAAAATTACTTGGCTATAATGTAAAAGTCAAGTTCATCTGTCCCAACACTTTGATGACCAAAAGATTCTGAATATCTTATAAGCATGGATAAGCAGCCAGCAACGTCCTCCTGTCCCTATCAATTTCTGTAATATAATGACCCTACACTAACACTTTGCTGAGAAAAAATTCAAATAGCCAGTTCAGCAAACCAGGTGCAGTCATGGGATGTGACTTTTCTTTGTTAGACACATTTCAAGAATAGTTTTTAAACCAGCCAATGAGACTGGAAACAGACCTGGATGCATAAAATGAAAAATTCAAAGCTGAGCCTATAAACAGCTCTGTGTTTTTTATTTAGCTAATTTAATTACATGAACTTAAAACAGACTAAACAGCAACATTCTTCTATAACTTGATGTATTTTAGATGCTGTGAGTGTTTTCTTGTGGGAGAGAGAAGAGAAGCACACAGAGCTCTCTCTGAAAGCAATTTAATACTAATAACAGAGAGTGACATCATGCTGCATGACTTCTTCAATTAGAACACCAAGCCGTTTCTGACTTAATCATTCCCACTTGTTAATTTGTTCTCTAGAAGTCTTAGCAGACCTGCTTCTTGTCCCTGTTTATAAGAGGATTTCTGATTCTGGCACCTTTAAAACAGAATTTCGGTTAGATGCAGACTTCTATTAAAACAGAATCTTGTATTTTTTCCTACAGCAGAACAGGACATTGATAACTCACATGAAAAAATTAATAAAAAGCAAATAAATTTCCAGGCATGCTTTCATTTGCTGTTTAGCAAGACTGGGGACTGAATCCTCCTTCTACTGAGACTAATAACAAGTTTTGCCATTGACTGCAGCAGAAAGCAAATTTAGCCCAGTTTATGTAAATTATTGTACACCTTCCCAAGGGCTCACCATACAATTAATAAGAAAACTGAGATTTTACATCTAATCAAGTAAATTAAGTACTTGGGGGAAAAAGGTTAATTTGTAACACCAAATATTTAAAGGGTACTACCACAGTAGGAATAACTAGGGATATTCCTATTAATTATAAGACAGTATGTGATTTGAGTCTTGCTATGCATAATTATTTTGGGTTCTCTAACCTGAAGATATTTCGCATTCTGTGTTCATATTTATGAATATCAACATGTTGTTTAAGGCTTCTATTTTTCAGTCTTTTGTGTTCTAAATCTAAATGACTGACATTTCAATTACCTGCTTCAAAGTAGTACAGCAACAAGTTACCACGTTTCCTTAAAAGTCATTAATAACTTTAGAAAGATAACTTGAGAACAAACTCTTGCTTTCCATCCTCAGAGCAGGTTTGACTCGTAGGAGGTAATTTTCCATTGACATCATTGATTCCAAAATCCTTTCTATTGATTCCAAAATACTTTCTAATAATCAACCAGCCTCTCTAATAGTTATTACAGCTCCTTGTCTTGCATATGATTTTGACTGAATTGACAGTGTTTGTCAAGGTAATTGTTTGCAAGGCTGTCAGAGCTATAACTGGGCCTGTGAGGTGTACTGAGGCTTGTCCGAGCTGACCGTATCCTGGACAGTGTAACTGAAGACAAAAATTATAAATATTATTACTTTTTTGCAAAAAATGTTCAAAGAGACGAAATAAAGAAGAAAAGAGAAAAAATATATGTGGTGAGTAAACAACAAATATCAACAAGAGATAAAAAACATCCAAGATCTGCCACAGTTTTGGAGGGAATAAAATATATCATTGCATTGGAAAGGGATAATACCATTTTTAAATATCTTTTTTCATCAAATTTTATGAGCTCAATATCTTTGAAATTAAATTCAGATAAACGCAAGTAAATACTAGAATTTCAAGACCTCACATGAGCTGAAGCTTCTATCTAGTTTTTAAGGACATATTAATTTCTTTTCTCGGTGGAATACTTTAGAAACGTAAGCCAATAAGCCCTCCATAAGGCCCTGGAAAATATATAATATCCCTGTTTTACACCTGAAGGAAGACTAAGTAACTTGGATTAGGCCACAAGAAAATTATGCTTCAGAGCCAAATTAGAGATTTATAGTTTCTAGTTCTGTGCTCCAGCCGTTAAATCACATCTCTCTGTCCACCCACGACTACTAACAAACTGCCTTCCAAATTAACAATGAAACACAATCTTGCAGTCCTTCTGCAGTATCCCTCTTCCCGCTTCTTCCTTTTCAGCAGAGTGCTCACAGACCTTATTTCCTAATGAGAGTGAAATACTGGGACCTACTCGGGGCATGATATTAATGCGGAAAAGTCCCTGTGTGACAAAAGTGATGCAGAGCTTTCTGCAGCGCAGAAGGTCGTGCATCTGGCATCTGCACCTGGTGAAAAGCTATTCAAAAGAAAACAGTGGAGTCATTTTCCAACACGTGTGCCTCCCACAGAGAGCTGCAGCTTCTGGCTCAGGATATGGACAGGAACTCGGTTATCACTCTGTACTTTTTCAACAAGAGAAACTCATAAATGTATAACAATTTAGGTGCCTCTTTGTTACTAAGTATATTGGTCTCTTAGCCTGCTGTATGTCACCTTTTTCCCAGTAAAAAATCTCTAGTAATCATCTTCATTTATTATCTTTCATTTCACAACAGAATGTAGGCATAGAAATGAAAACATTCCAGTTAGATCAACTAATGCTGAATTTTTCAGATTCCTAAAACCTAATAATTTAATGAGCAGCTTCTAAGATTTCACTAGATATTTGTTTCTTTCTTCTATTTTTCTCTGTCTTATCACTTATTTTTGTGTAGCCATTTTATTTCCATTTGACCAATGTGGGAGAAATCCTCATCCCCTTGCGGTCAAAGGCAACAGTGAATATCTCCCTTTGCATCAAGGTTTTACCACACGTATGTGATACATGTGCAATGCTCAGTATTAAAGCTTCTTGCTATTTTAGAATATTCCAAATACACTATCTTTCTCTTTGAGAGACACATATCTGATATATGCTTCACAGCAATAAATTTTCTAGGACAGATGGAGAAATTAATGTTTGAATAATTCCAGTGGACTAATTAAGGTGACAACAGGACACAGCATTTTTTCAGGGTCCGAGAGCCACCTTGCCAGGATGTGAAGATATGAAGATTTTACCACAGAAAGAAAACTAACTTATTTGACTCCTTTCCTAGGCTTACCATATCCTACAAGGACTACCGTTGGTGGATCATAACTGAATATTATAATTTAGAAAAAAAAGTACAGTCTCACTGAGCAGAGATATACAAGGTTCTGTAATGTGAAAAAATACAAATACAAATACAAATACAAATACAAATACAAATACAAATACAAATACAAATACAAATCCTGACTCAGAAAAGCTTAGAATATAAGAAGGAAGAGAAGGAGGGAGGTGTATAGACACAATGATAGGCAGATAGATTGGTTATAATAACAAATTACGTCAGGGCCATAATTTTGAAAGACTTTCTGTGAAACAAAAGTTGTTCTAACAAGTAGATGTCCTTGCAGGACATGGAGAAATTTTTTCTGAACAAATATTACAGTCTGTTGGGCAGACTGAGGTGAAGCCTACCTTCAAGCCTTGAGGTCTGGATTTTCTCCCACTTACCACAGCTGCTGCTGGACTGAGGAGAAAGACAGGCCCAGATATTTAATTCCTGTTAATATAGCACATTAGCAAAATTGCATCCAGCTTTGCTGCCAAGGCAGAGCCACAAAAAGTTTGCCATTTGTGCCAAGAGGTATCAGTCCCATCCTTCTCCTCCTTCATTAAGTTACAAGACAGTTAGTAAGATCAGAGGACTGGGTTTGAAAATGATATTGGAAAAGCCTGAGTCCCTCAGCTTTGCCTGAGTTTGAAGTGCAGGTGCTGCAGTCATGTTGAGTGCTGCTGGGTGACACAGTTCAGCTGACTTACCAGATGATGCTATGGCACTCTTTCTCAGCCTAGCAGCGCACAGTGATGGAGTGTGTATGCATATTTGCCTTGTTGAGATTACCCTTCACTTACCCTTTGACGTGACAAAATTTGAGAATCTAGAGTAGAGAGGGGGAGCTGCTTTCAGAATCACCCAGGTGCTGGTGTCATCAGAAGACTTTCTGCCAAGAGCTGTGGGCTGTATTCTTATGTAATTTAAAAGAAAATTATGATCTCTGAATTTCATCATATGCTTATCTGTGTTTTTTCTTCTGCTTTTGCACCTGAGATGCTGCACCAAAGTAGAGGCAGCAAAACATGACATCTCTGAGAGCTTTGTGGGTTCTTCTGAACCCACGAAATTAGGGAAATTTTGTGGACAAACCTTTCAAGCTGGAAGGCATAAATACGTTGGCCTAACCAAAAAGATTTTCAAGAGAACCCAACAGCAGCCAGACTACTGAGGCTTTTGTGGTTCCCTGAGTGACACAGAGAATGAGCAAACCATGATAGGGGAGGAAGGATAAGCTCTGCTGCCCTTACTTGACTAGATAACTATTTTATTCACAGGCATGTAAGTTGCCAGTTGCAAGTTAAGAATTAGAGAACTTATGAGTTGCAAACGTCATTAATGAAGCAACGAATGAGTGAATTAATATAGTAGACTAGTCTACAAAGGGGATAGAGCCCTTATTTAACATATTTGTATGTTTCTTTCCTAGAAAAAATTTCTAATTTATGGAATATCTTTGTATCTAAATTTGAGATACAAATGGAATGTGACAGCTGTTATGATTTTCTAGAACTGTTTCTATAACTGTTCTATATGTCTGTGAAAGTATTTCCTGAAGTATTTAGAATCATAGAACCATACCACATCTCAAGTTCTAAGGAATCCATAAGTACCATCAAGTCCAACACCCTGCTCCTCACACCACTACCTAACAGTAAAATTGTACTACAAAGAGTGTTGTCTAGACTCTCCTTGAACTCTGACAGGCTTGGTGCCATGACCTCTTCCCTGTGCAGCCTGTTCCTGCCTCTTCTTCAGGCAAAGAATCTCTCCCTAATGTCCAGTCTAAACTTCCCCTGAGTCATATTTGTTCCATTTTCTCTTGACATTGCTGGTGGCTACAGAGAGGAAATCACCACCTCTCACTCCACCGCCCCTCTGAGGAAGCTGTGGACTGCAATGGGATCACTCCTCAGCCATCTCTTCAAGCTGAACGATGCAAGTGACCTCAGCTGCTCCTCATAAGTCTTGCCTCTAGACCTTTGCAGCCCCTCAGTCACCCTCCTCTGGACATAGTTTTATTTCTTTATATTGTGACACTCACAGTTGCCCCCAACACTCCAGGTTAGGCCACCCCAATGCAGAGCAGAGCAGGACAATTCCCTCCCTTGCCCAGCTGTGATGCTGTGCCTGATGCACCCCAGGACAGGGTTGGCCCTCCTGGCTGACCCATGTTCAACTTGTCATTAACCCAGGATCTCTTTCCCTGGGGCTGCCCTTTAGCCTCTGAGTTTGTATTTCCAAAATGTAATGAGGATTCCTCCACCCCAGGTGGAGGATCCAACACTTGTTAAATTGCATTCAGTTAATGATTACACAGATCTTTTTTCTATCCAATTCTCTCCACCCTCAATGGAGTCTATAGATCTTCCTAAATTAGTATCACTGGCAACCTTACTTAATGTACATTCAATTCTGGTCATTTATAGAAACACTGGGGAGCACTGCCCCTAAACTCGAGGTCTGAGGAACTCCAGTGATGACTTCACCACAAGCCCATTGAAACTTCCTTCACTAAAACATTTTGGACCAGACCTGTTCACCAATTGTTCAACCATTCTGTTATAGACTTGTCTGGTTTATGTGCTTTGTGAGACAGTATCAAAAGCTTTGCTAAAATCCCAAACTACCAATCTACTGGCTTCCCTTGGCCAGCTAGATGGGTGGCCTAGTCACAAGGAAATTATGTTGGTTCAGTAAGACTTTCCCTTTGTCAGCCTGTGCTGTCTATGACCACTGAAGACTGCATTGTCTCTCAAATGTATATCTATAAATCTCAGGAAAACCTTCTCCCTAATTTTGCCATGCAATAAAGTGAAACGGGCAGGATTGTATTTACCAGAGTCTTCCTTCTTACGCTTATACTTCTTTCTTGAAGATTGGGACACTTTATAGAATCACAGAACTATAGAATGGTCCTGACTGAAAGGATCCTAAAATCATCTAGTCCAAAATCCCTGCCATGGACAGGGGCATCTTCCACTCAAGCAGGCTGCCCAAAGCCCCATCCAGCTAGACCTTAAACACTTCCAGGGATGGGGCATCCACCACTTCTCTGGGCAACATGTTCCAGTGCCTCACCACCTCTACAGCTACCTCACGTTTGCCAGCTGAGCCTTCAGACTGTTGAAAAGCAGCGGAGAGAGGTCTTCTGATGACATCAGCCAGGTCTTTCAGTACCCTGGGATGAGTTCCATCAGGCTCCATAGACTTATGTGCATCCAGCTGGATCAGCAAGTCACAAACAAGTTCAGAATTAACTGGGAGTTTATATTTCCTCCGGTTATTACCTTCTGGCTCTCCCGGCTCTGGGACCCAGGGGATGTTAATGCTGTTGAAGACAGGGGCAAAGAAGGTGTTAAACCTCTCTGCTTTGTCCACATCCCAATTTGTGAGGTGATCAGCCTCATCAAGTAATTTGTCAGAGTTATCTTTGCTTCTCTCACTGTTAACATACATTAAAAAGCTATTTTTTTTTTGTCCTTCACTGTGCCAGCCAGCTGTAACTCTAACTGAGCTTTGGCCTCATGTATTTTCTCCCTACAGTGGCAAACAACATCTCAGTAGTCCTCCCATGTTGCCTGTCCTGGTGGGCCAGTGTCCATACACTTTCATTCTCCTCCTAAGTTCTAGAAGATTCCTCCTGGCCCAAACCAGCCTCATGGCCCTCTTGCTTGATTTCTGATATTTTGGAATTACCTGTTTCTGCACTCTTAATACAGGGCTCTTAAAAAGTTGCCAGCATTCGTGGACTCCAGCACTTTCAATCTTTAGTTGTTGTGCCGTGCCTTTTGAGTATCCTTTGGCAGGGCAGGAAGAGCATTTTGAACGAATGTAGGTCTTTATACCCAGTATGCGTGTACACTAGTGGGATCTGTAGGATGGAGATGGAGTTTCCACGACCAGGGCCTGCAATCTGTGTGGACCCCTCATACCATGCTCTTACAATCAGAGTGGTGTTCATGTTAACAGTAAAGTTCCTGTTGACGTCATTTGTGTCCAAGCATGTCCAGTAAAACCTGCCTGGCTGCTGGATGGCATTTCATGCAGGCTATTGCCAGGAGCAGCGCAGTGGTGGTAGCCAGGACAAGACCCTGCAGCAGACCTCCCTGCTGAATTTTCTGAGCTTGAACTTGGTCCTGTCATGGACAAGGTGAAATCAGCTGCAACAGGTCTGGCTTCTCAGAGAATACTGTGAGATGTTTGTCCTTCATCAGGGCCTTGTCTTCTCCAGACCTGGTTAATCTGATTCCTCCTGTGGAGTCGCCTGGCACAGACCTAAGGCAGAGCTCCTGAAGTCGAGCATTTTTTCTCTCCTCACACAAAATTCTCCTGAGTACAAAAAAATACAGTTTTGCCACGCTTCCAAACATACAATTACCTAGTAATTAATGAAAGACTGGTTTTCTCATGTTGGCCTTCAAACTGAGTGAGTAATTAACTCTCCTTCTTTTGCTAAAAGGAGTATTTTCTCAGCTTCAAGTCAGACTCCAGACTGTGATTCATTTAGGGTTTTCACAAGAAGCCAGTGAGAAAAGAAGGATCCTAGAGTCACTGTAAATACATTTCCCAGATGTCTTACACTTCAGTTGGGATTTGTACAAATGGCCTTTGAGACTAAACGAACCCCACTTATCTGCAGTGCAAAGCTGCCTCTATTGCATTTTCTGTTTGTTACCACAAGCAGTAGGATGACAGTTTGATTACGTTTATGATGTTTAAGGAGCCAGGACTTCCCTTCTGTTACCAGAATAAGAGAAATCACTTGCTTTGAAACAAAAGAGCCTGCAAATTCATTTTTTGAGCCTTAATCAATAGCTCTTCATGAATGTTTTATTTTAGAGATTAGAGGAAATTATCTCAGGCTAAAGGTATGTGGTTATGCCTTACCATGAAAAAAAAGTTGTATTCCACACTAGCACACCATTCAAGGACTGCAGTTAAAACCAAAAAGAGTAAATGTCACCCAGCCGTAATTTCTGTTCACAACTGCAAACTGATAGAAATGCATGACCTTCTTGTACGACAAGAGTCAGCCTTTCTCCAGAGGACAGAGCAAATCCAAGCAGTAAGACTCACATAGCATGTAATTCGAGAAAGAAGTAATGAACTTAAAAGGAAATGTAATTCAAATAATGGCTGCAGTGTATTTTAAAATTAGAGTCTGCCTTCACTGCAGTTTCAGAGCTCCCACTGAAGTCTCTAAAGTGGGCAGTAGATAACAGAAATATGGGGCTTGATCTTCAAGTGACTGCTACAGAAGAGACAGAACCTGTAACTAAATTCATAATGACGTGGGTATGTTCAGCAGGATCTTTTCTGGAGAATGAATGACAAAGCATGTCATTTTGTACTGATTTTAAGTGGTTAATCATATCAATAATTCTTTTAAATAGTCCTTCTGCTTATCAATCAGATTAATAATTTTTGGTAAAAAGAATAAGTTCTGCTGGAATCAAAATAAAAATTCTCATCAGGAGAGGTAAGGCTGTGTCCTTTAATAGCTTAATCCAGACAACCCTATCCATTTTATTTAGTATTTGTAGCCCCATGTCAAAATTTCTTCATGTCTGTGAGAAGAGAGGTAAGGGTTGGAGAGGACTATGGAGGAGACAATCTTTATGAAAGATTCTTGAATCTTTTCCTCACGTAATAAATCCAGCAGTGTCATCTCATAATGTCCTTTACTTTAACATGTCCTTCAGGGTTTATCAAGCTGTTCAGGACGGATGCACTCTTTCTGAGCATATTACAATTATATACACATATTAAAATGCAGTTTAGTTGTGATGTAATTCCCAGAGCAGGTAAAAATTTATTTGGTAATACCAGTGACATCGGTCTACTTATTTCCTCTTTTAATTTAACTCACAAAGTACTCCTTCCTTCAGAACTCATGAATGAGTGTTCAACAGTTTGGTACTTATTTTATTAAGAAATAATAATAAGAAATAAGAATAATAATAAAGAAGAAGAGTTAGTACTTCTAATTAGTTCAATTAGTTTCTAATTGGAATTAGTTTTTTGTGATTTTTGTGAATTGTGATAAAACTTCAGATCTCCGAAAAAAGGCTCCCTTACAATAAAGTCCTTTAAAAACCATAATTTTTTAAAAGACAATGGCAATTTATCCTGTTTTACATTGTCAAGAGTAGAGAGGTGAAGAGAACTTGCAAAGGTACATCAGTTATACGTTAACCTAATTTTGGTTTCTGCAGTCCCTGGGTGGTCTACTTAAGCCAGTTGTCTACTGGCGTAAGTAGGGATAGGTATCAGTCATTCATGGGTATCTTAGCAAATATAGACTTACATATTTGAATGAAATATAATAATATAATAATTATATATCTAAATATATTACATATATGGTTATATACGTAAATATTGTTTCTGTAATGAAAAAATATATAAAATATTGTAAGAGAAAAAACTCTGAGGTTTTCTTGGAAATTGTGAGGCAATGCTGCTGCTTCTTCAGGCAAAAGCAAAGAAGGTAATATGCAATAATTCTTTATTTTATATTTTTGCACATATTTTCATTTGAATCTCAAGTAACTAACTATTGCAAATCTATCTATTTCTAATGCCATGATTTTAATTTTCAGAGGTGCTAATTTTTTTGTTTCTTTGACTTATTTCCAAGCAAAAAGAAGCAGGATTAAAATCATCATTACTTCCATGTGCAAATAATTGCCTCTGTTTCATATTTCAACTCCCTTTGAAGGTTAATTTATCATTTCCAAGATTGTCTATTTTAAAGATAATGAAGTATATGATAAGAGATTACTTTGGATTTAGCAACAGATAGTCTCTACCAGATCTAATTGTGCAAGCTAAAGATGACTTCTCCTTTTTTACTCTCTGTTTTATTCTAACAGGTTTTGCCAGAATTTACCGAATGTGGCAAATGTCAGCAGCCAAGCTATCAGCACCACCCCCTCATTTCCCCACCATCAGGGTCAGGGGGAGAATTGGAAGGGTAAATGCCTTCGTGGGCTGAGATAAATACAGTTTAACAGAGAAAGCAAAAGCCATGCAAACAGGCAAAGTAAAACAAGGAATTAATTCACTGCTTCCCATGGGCAGGCAGGTGTTCAGCCATCTCCAGAGAGCAGGGCCCCATCACACATAACAGTGCCTTGGGAAAACAAATGCCATCACTCCAAATGTTCCCCATTTCTTCTTCATTCCCTCAGCTTTGTAACCTGAGCATGATGTCATACAGTCTGGAATATCCCTCTGGTCAGTCCAGGTCACCTGTCCTGGTTGTGTCCCCTCCCAGCTGCCTTACCATTGTCGTAGCACAAAAAGCAGAAAAGGCCTTGGCTCTGTGTGAGCTCTGCCGTGCTCAGCAACAACAAAAACATCTCTCCATTATCAACCTTCTGTCCAGCACAAATCCAAAACTCAGTCCCATGCCATCCACTGAGAAGGTTAACGCTACCCCAGCTCAAAACAACACATGTCCTTAGTCTATTCTGGGCAAAACCAGGCAGATAAACACCACCAGTTTATGAAAACTTGGCAAATAGGTGGTAGTGAAGAATGTGAGATTATTATCATCACTTGGAACTGTTGTTTGTGAAATGAGTATTCAACCAGGAAATGAGAAAAAGAGAAGGTTTAATATGTTTAAAGAAAAATGTTGTGAACACAAAATCTTGCAATGATGCATTTTCTGTCCTGCAAAATGCATGCATAGCTTAGTGAAATTTAGTTCCTGCATTTTGCTGTGCCATATGAAAAAGCAGGCACTACAGTATCTCAGCAAATACAAAGCATCATAAATTGTGTGTATAACTTGGGTTATGATAATAAAATTTTGACATGATATCAACATAAATAATATCCAATAAAGCAATCTTCCTGAGATGTGCTAAACTGTTGTCCTTATTGCACAGTGTATGAGTAGTCACATTTTTCTACTCAGAGTTCAAGTGTCTTTTTTCTTAATGGCCATGCCAAAACCAATGACAGTCGCCTTCTATTTTCTAATGTTTTTAAATTTTATTTCAAGATATTAAAATATTTTATAAAATAGGTACTAACTGTGATTAGTTGAGTTTTTTATTTATTCAGTAATAAATCACACATTAAGGGCTGTGGGTTTTTTGCTATTCTAGTTAGTTTCAGTCACATTGTTACAGGTCCCAGATAATTTGAGCCTGCAGCAATATTACTGACAAGCATACTTAAAATTCCAAATGTAAATGCTCATCTCCATAAGTAGCTATGAATCAGACTTAAAAAGTTATTCTTTTGGACTAATGTAAGTTAGTTATGTAAGTGATAATAGTAGGTAATAGAGACGAAGGGGAGATAATATAGACCTAAAGTAGGAGTTGCATGGTTTTATCAACCATTTATTTCAGTACAGTAGAACTATATGGCTATTTTAGAAACATTTTCTCCTTGTTCTTAGGATTGACAACTCTATATAAGGACAATCTGCAAAAAGGAAAAGTCAGTCTGCAGTTAAGGAACATTGCCTTGAGCATGCAGGGTTGGTGCTATTCCTGATTATGAGCCACAGCTCAGAGCGGGCTTGTAGAGTGGTTGCTGGCAAGGGGTGACAAGGAGAGATGCTGTAGCAACTTTGTCAGTGCAAAAGTAAAGCAGGAGAAAAAATCTGGGTAACATCCTGTGAAACTAGCTTTGGGCAGGCTAAACTGAATGATCTCCAAAGTCCCCTTATAATCTGAATTATTCTGTGCTGCTGTGAATGTGCAAACCAAGCAGCAGTAGCCTTCCTCAAAACTATTCTAGACAATTTTACAGCAGAGCATTCTTCATTCCAACTGTTTTTGTCAGCAGGGAGGTTTTGTTCTTTGAAAACTTTTTGTGTTTGAAGTTGCCTTTTTAGCCAAATTCAACTTTCTGTTTTGCAAGCTCCATTCCTTGAGGATATCACAGTAACGCTTTCAAAGGGTAAAACATTCTTAAAAGCATCCCCAAAAGTGTTTCTAATTAGAGCATGCAGCAAGTAACTTGAACATGTGTATTACAATCTCACTGAACTTTAAACAACAGAACAGTTCAGAAGGTGAAAGTTAAAACCATATTTAGGTGTTAGGTTTGGATTACAGTTCAGGAAGGCAAAGGGAAACAGTATCATTGGTCCTTTTTTTGAGTCTGAGGAATTGCAGTCTTTATTGTAAGGTAAACAGTTTGGCAATCTTAATACCTGAAAGTTTGGTAGTCACAGACTAGAAGTCTAGAAAGAGTCAAGAGGAACTTCTGAAAGGTTCTCCGAATAAGATACAGCTCTTTGCCCTCAAAGATATGAGCTTTCCAAGCCACCAGGAGAACTAGGCATGAAACTGTATTAGAAATCTTGTTGAATACACTAAGTGAAAGAAAAAAATTACGCTGCTAATACAATGATCTAAAATACAAGTTTATAGTATCCTAAGACAAGAATGGAACTTGTATCCAGGAAATTAAATAAAAAAGACAGGCTGAAAGATGATATAAGTCCTTAGTGAATCCTTAAAATTTGAACAAATAAGATTAGGCCTGTGAACAGTCTTATCTGGAATCATACAGCTCACATGCCTACAGTGGTACAGAAAGTAATTCAGAGAGCTGAAGTAGGATGTAATGTTTTGGGGAATGTGGCAATCAAAAGCCCCAACTCATCCTTCCTCAAGAGGAAAGGTAGGACAGACTGCTATTCACACAAAGTATTATTGTTTATTAGACTATCAAATTGTCTAAAAGGAACACGGCTCTAGAGAAATTAACAGTGTTGTAAGCAGTTAATCCCAGCAGGTCCCAAACTGCTGTTATGTCAGAAAGAGTGGAACTGTGACAGAGGTTTAGCAGTCTTCTGATTAATCTCCTCAACATTTCTGAGTGAGCAGTTGTTTTGTTTCCATCTGTTGAGGGCAGAAAGTTGTTGGTTTTCACACTCTAAATAGGTTATCAATAAGACAGAGGATTTCCTGAGGAGAAGGCTGAGGAGCAAGACTGGGAGTCCAGATTGGGTGTCACTGGATGCAGGATTGAAGGAGAACTTTGGGGTCTCTGGAAGGCCTGTGACCACTCAAAGGTTCAATAGGGATGGGTTTGGTCATTCAGCATCGTATAACAAAATGTCTGCCTATCCATCTTCAGTCTTGGACCACGGTAAAGGTTAGACACCATATGTAGGAGGAAATCTAGGCTACAACTCCTGAATTTTTACAAACATAGTTTTCACTTATAGACATATCAAAACTTGTTTTTCTTGAATTTAATCTCCCACTTTTACATGAATAAAGGAAAACAGAAAGGAAAAGAAAAAGAAAAATTTCAGCTCACATAGCATCCACATGGCAAAAACCCATCTGGCATTTATCTTTATTATTGATTGACTTCACAGCTAAAGACTTCAAAGAGGAGCTGTGTGGGAACTGGTAATAATGTTATTTCAAAATTTGTTTTCATTTAAACTCAAATCAATGTGCTATATTTAGAAATTTTGTATAAAAATGGATTTAAATAAATAATTTCAGTCTCGTAGCATTACTTTAAAAGGCTATCAAAACAGTCCTTAAGTTTGATAGGTTTCTTCTGTTTTCTTGTTTAGTTGCTGAAGTCTGTTTCAAATGGACTTTCAAGTTTCTATTAAAAGAAAAAAAATCAGAATAATCTCTTCAGACTTTTGAAATATTTTATACCAGCTTATTTCATTCTTCTTTCCCAGTCATTACATTCCCATGTTTCAGGGCAGACTTTTCTCTTTCAGTGAAAAATTTTGTGAGATCTGTCTACAAGGAATCAGCTTTCTACAGGGTGCTGTCAAACACAAATCTCTGATAAAATAAAGATAAATTCTAGAGATATTAGTCTGGACAATTATCTCTAGATATTTGTGCTGATTTATGCCTCATCTTTATTGGTTGATATCACCACAATTTCTTGTCCATATCTTGTGGATGTTCGATCTGATCTGCGCTCCTGCCTGCTCAGTTATATCTTCCTTAGGCACAAGTGATTCTGTCCTGCCAGTTTCTTTGAATGTGGTTGTACATTATCTACAAAGTATACCTTATTTTGAAATGTGCTCAAAAGGTGATAGTATACACATAGCTTGCCTTTGTAAGCTTGCCTTTACTAAAATAGGCTAGTACTGCTTGTTTTCAATTGCTTTTTTCTCATTTTGTTTCAGAAAGTCCAAACATGCCATTTTAATAATAACAACCTTCACTTCCAAATGCCAAATTTTTTAAAATATGTATTTCCTAGGGAATTTTTGCTTTTACAGGGAAAGAAAAAAAATCTTCTTCAAGGAAAACATAAAAATTTCCAGGTCATAGCTTTACTGGAAGTTAGAACATGCAAAATTGCATTAGAAGTTACTGCGCATTTTCAACCTTAGTGGAAGGATTGCATTGCAACTGCAAAATTCAAACATTTTATGTGATACAGTGTCATTATAGTAAATTTTATGCTTTTCACTTTACAGGTTTGAAATTTTAAAAATTAGATTCCAGTTTGTTCCTGTGACAAGAATTACTCACAGAGCTTCTAGAAGTATATTCCACATGTGTCTGTGATGCATGCCAGAAACAGTAAATGAATGTCATTTATGGCGGCTGTGTTGTTATCTACAGTTACAGAGACCAGAGGATGAAGCTGTGCTTTTGAAAGTTTGTGAAAGGCATACTTATCGTTAAAGTTCTGTTTTAGCTAGAAGGGGAAGGATAAGGAACAGGTAAACCATGAGAGATTTTACAGGACTGGGATGTAAATATAAGCTAGAATTCAGAAAGAAAAAGCTTCAAAGGATTGCAGCATGTACAGTAGCTGTTGCCAATACTGTGGTATATAAACCCTCACCGATACACAAACCTAGATTTTCAAGAGACTGCCCAAGTTTGGGACTACATTTTTTATATCATCTGACCCCAGCTGTCGGCATCACACGGGCAAAAATCGGGGCCCATGGCAAGGAGGTGGCACACACACCACTCTGTTTATACTTAATTGCAGCTCCCAGATTAATTGATAGTAGGGCGTTCGGTTGTGATTATGTAGATCACACTCATTTTTAGCAAAAGTTAAGAAAAAAGATGCTAGGAAAATCCAGCTGAGTCCCAGTGAATGTCTGAGGCCAGCGGTCACAGCAAATGTGGGTGGGCAGTGGCAAGCTGTTTATGTATGCTGGCCAAGAGACATCACCAGGAGTGCCAGCTGCTGGAACCCAGATGAGAAGGCACAGCCAGCTCAGTGGCACAGGAAGTGTTTTCTCTGAAAAAAAAAAATTACAAGAAAAAGATACAGGTCAAAGTCCTTTCATATGTAACACTTTTAGACCTTTCCTGTACTTTTGACAGACTGCTTTCAAAAAATATGATTTGTTCCAAATTGTAGCGATTAACAAAATAGCTACAGTGCAGCTCAGTACCAAAGTAGAATAAATGGGGATTGGGGGAAGTCTCCCATTATTTTAAAATGTGCTCATAAAATCTTAGGGAAGAAAGGCTAAAGGAGCTGTTTCTGGGGCTAACACATTTCACAATGTTTTTGAGTTGCTAACTTTTTCTCATACACTTCTTCAAAGAAAAAGGGGAGGGGCAGAAAATCTCATTGAAACTGTGTATTTCTTCACGAAAAAAGCAAATAACAAAACTTTTCTCAGAATTCACATGAAACCAACTCCAATTGGGCATCTTTGAAAATTTCTTCTCTGGCTAATTAGGCATGAAGAAAGGAAGTGAGCCAGCATTCTTTTGTTGATAGCATACTCATGCGGATGAGACTTAGCCGCAGCCCCCAGTCAAAGGCAGCTCTTTGGAAAAAGGACTCACAGGAGGGGACAAAGAACAAGGGATGGGTAGGAATTTACTCTGTCACAGTACTTACACACTGGTATTTTAGTTCTGACATTAACATAAAGCTAAACTTTCTAGAGAACAGGAGAGATAAAAGAAAATCTATCTCCAGGATGTTAAGATTGCAGTCATAGTTGAATTTATTATTTGACAGGAACGTGAGGTTTATTTCTTTTTTCTTTTCTGTTTTCTTTTCTGTGGGATGATGTTGAATGGTTAAGGATTGAGAATCAGAAAGGGAGACATATTGGTGGAGTCAAACTCTGGCCTCCCTGAGACAGGAGCAGCCACCAGAAATGGAGTGACTTGCTCAGAGGACAAGGATTACAGATATAATTTATCAGCACTTCTGTAAGGTCTTTGACATGGTTGCCCACAACCACCTCCTTTGTAAATCAAAGAGAGATGGATTTGGTGGGTAGACTCTTAGATGGAGAAATTGGGTGGATGCACATGCAGAGGGTAGCGGTCAACAGCTCTGACTGCTCGTGGACACCAGTGACAAGTGGTGCCCCCACAGGTCTTTAGTGGGACCAGTGGCATTTAATATCTTCATTGATGACAGACAAAGGGATCAAGTGCACCCTCAGCAAATCTGCAGGTGACCCCAATCTAAGTGGTGCTATTGACACACCTGAAGGACAGGATGTCATCCAGAGGGACACATGAAAAAGCTTGGCAAGCGAGCCCATGGGAATCTCCTGAGGTTTTGCAAGACCAACTTCCAGGTGCTGCACGTGGGTCGGGGCAATCCCCAGTACCAGCACAGGCTGGGGATGAGCAGATGCAGAGCAGCCCTGCCCAGAAGGGCTTGGGGGTGCTGGTGGGTGAGAGGCTGGACATGACCCAGCCATGGGCACTCCCAGCCCAGAGAGCCAAACGTGTCCTGGGCTGCATCCAGAGCAGCGTGGGCAGCAGGGGAGGGAGGGGATTCTGCCCCTCTGCTCTGCTCTGCTCTGGGGAGAGCCCACCTGGAACCTGCATCCAGCTCTGGGCTCCCAGCACAGGAAGGACGTGGAATGGTTATCCAGAGGAAGATCCAAGATGATTAGAGGCATCTAGCACCTCTTCTGTGAGGAAAGGCTGAGAGAATTGGGATTGTTCAGCCTGGAAAAGAGAAGGCTTTTGGGTGAACCAATTGTAGCCTTACAGTTCCTGAAGGGAGCCTTCAAGAAAGCCTACAAGGGCATCCAGTGACAGGACAAGGAGCAATGGCATCAAACTGAGAGTAGATTTAGATTAGATATTAGGGAGAAATTCTCTTCTATGGGAATGCTCAGGCATTGGAATAGGTTGCCTAGAGAAGTTGTGCCCCATCTCTGGGAGCTGAGCCCCATCCCTGGGAGTGTTTAAAGCCAGGTTGTATGGAGGTCTGAGGAACCTGGTCTAGTGGGAGGTGTCTCTGTCTACACCAGTGAGGTTGGAACTAAATTATCTTTAAGATCCTTCCATTCCAAGTCATTCTATGGTCCTAAGTTGGGAAGAGAAGGGAAGGGAAGGGAAGGGAAGGGAAGGGAAGGGAAGGGAAGGGAAGGGAAGGGAAGGGAAGGGAAGGGAAGGGAAGGGAAGGGAAGGGAAGGGAAGGGAAGGGAAGGGAAGGGAAGGGAAGGGAAGGGAAGGGAAGGGAAGGGAAGG
The DNA here is from genome assembly GCF_035770615.1 of Melospiza melodia melodia. NCBI lineage: Eukaryota > Metazoa > Chordata > Aves > Passeriformes > Passerellidae > Melospiza > Melospiza melodia. Next base: position 56,284,187 of record NC_086226.1, on the reverse strand, counting down.
GAAGGGAAGGGAAGGGAAGGGAAGGGAAGGGAAGGGAAGGGAAGGGAAGGGAAGGGAAGGGAAGGGAAGGGAAGGGAAGGGAAGGGAAGGGAAGGGAAGGGAGGATGTATTTTTTCATAGGTGATATAATGTTTATATTGGATCTATATCAATATACATTTTAAGCTAGGACAATACTAGTAGACTGTGACTTCAGATTAGCTTAAAACTATTCCTCATCTCCTCTCTCTTTGCCTTTAAAAGTAATCATTGGTAACAAAAAGTTCGACTTGCAGAACCTGAGCTCCTGTGCTGGCTGAAATTCTGTGCAAGATAGCTGATTTGGCTAATGCAAGACCAAAAAACATATTTATCTGTGCTGATGCTGCAGTGGTAGTTGCAGTAAAATGAAAGACGGAAAGTTTTCCTCAAAAAAGCAAATACATATTTCCTGAAGCACTTACTAGATAACCAGATAAATTAAGAATATTTTTACTTTCTTAATATCAAAAATCTCCTTAATTTCCATTATTCTACAGCCACATTTTGTTCATTTTAAAGAAACATTATATTCACAAAAGATAAATTATATTAAGGAGTTGTAGGGAAACAGAACAAACAGAACTCTGCAATTCTGAACACAAAAAAGCTGAAGTGGACTTCTACACCCAGGCAAGAGTAGAATCATCCTGTATCACCAAAATGTGCATCAATGGCATTTCTTCTGGTGGCTTATTGTCTCAGGCTAATGTAAGCAGTTATGTCACCATCGTGCATTTACAAATTGGGCTATGAATAAATAACAATTAAACTGTTTTGGAGAACTACTTTCTCAAAGTAGACCTGCCTTATAAGTACTGTGGTCAGTCCTCACAGACTAATGAGCTGCTTTGCAATAAAATAGGTACTTTCAAATTATAAGGCATACCAGGATTGGTGTGTGGTGCAAAATGGTGATGAAAGAGTAAAGATGCTGTGAAGATGACCATAGCAAGATGTTAATCACCTATCATAGCAGCAGTTGAAGTCTCAGTGAAAGGCTGATGGAGACCACCAAGGGGAGAGGAAAAACAATTGTTCTTGATGAAAACTTAATGGAAATAGTAGAGAACATATTTAATTTATAGTGATTGGAGATAGGATGAATAGGTCTTTAAGAAGGGGTTGCCTCTGTCCTGTGGAGGGTTACCCCTTGACTCAGACCTCTCTTGCAGCCACAGAAGTTCTTAATTACATTTTAAAGACTCAGAATTAATCTAAATTGCTCTTTCACTGCTCTTTGCTATCTGCTACAGTGGACTGTTTCCTGGTTTTCTTAAAACCAGGTGTTATTTTCTTAAAATTGGGCATTTTTGTAAATTCACAACACTCTGATTCATTACAAGATGACACTGCAGAATGATGTCCATCTGCTCCTTTATTTTTGAAATAAAGGTTTAAAGAAGCATGATCTGTCTTCTAAAGTCTTCTCATGGAGACCCAGGGGCTTGCCCTCATGGAATGGTTGCCTACTTGCATCACACGACAGAATCTACTGCTGTTGGATCTGATACATGTACCTGGTGTCTGCATCAGTCTTTCTGCTCAGAAAAATAATGAAATCTAGCCACACCCCTGTCACAGTGACAGGACTTTGCCTATTTTCAATAGTGATGTCCAGGACAAAGTAGATTTTTAATTGCATAAGACTTCCATGCTGGGTAAAAGATAGTGAGGTATTTAATATGAGGTTTACATGAGACTAGAGTATTACCAGCATTTTGGTAATAGTTCCAAGAAACATATTTTTATAATGTCCTTGATATTAGCAATCATTCACATTTATGTGTGATTACATGTTGATTAAAAGCAACACTACACATATCAGTGGGTCATTTTCTTTCCCTTCCTCTTTAGATGCTCTTCATAGAGACTTCAATTAATTAAAAGTTCAAAGTATTGTCAAATTATTTAAAATGCACAGCCATATAGGTAATTTCCTCTCTTTTGAGTAATTGTCAATAGCAGCACTTTTTTTCCTAATTTTATATGAGATAGATAGTATATTGTAATTATTTAGCCAGAAGTTAACATTGTTGCCAAGATGGTGTTACTGTCATACATCACTTCCACATCTCCCTGCTGGAAATGCTCCCACAAGGACAGTGCTTCGACCGAACCTGTCCAGCCCAAAAGATTCAGATGTTTAACAATGTGAGCAGAAGTCAGACTTCTACCATTTACCAGTCAATTAGATGTATCTCTATTACACACAGTGACACAAAGATAGTGTAGATTTATTTGTACTAATTCAGTAGAATTCAAACCTCAGAAATACTAAGCTACAAAGTACTGATTCAGTTCTGAAACAGTAGTATTAAAGAGAAAATATTGCAGTCTCACTATAAGCTGAAGGTGATCCCAAGAAAGAAGTTTGTTTAAAAATAGATGTATCATTAAAAATGATAGGCATATAATTATTTCAAAGGACCCCAAAACCTGAGTTTCAAGTTAAGCACAAGCTTAAACTTTTATCTAAGAGTTACCTCACACAAAGCTGATTTAATAATTTGAAATATATAGTGTACACATCTCATACAAAGTGATACCATATCTCATATATAGCAATAGCACATATATTCAAGCATGTATGAATCATTTTAAACCACACACCAATATTGCAAAACTCTATTCTATCATACTCTTCTTTAAGTTTGCTTATATGTGAGAATAATAAGATCCCAGAGTCTCAGTTTTAAATTACACTGCAAGTAAAATGTTGATTTAAAAGGTGTTATAATGAAATGAGATGTAAATCTACAGTTACAAAAATCTAAACATTAATTCACTGAAGAAAAATCACAGCATTATCTGGGATCAGAGAGGGCTTTGAATGTACAGTAGTTCATTTGTTAATGAATGCAGAATAGCCAGGAAATAAGAGACCTGTTTCATTAGGGCTGCCCCACAGTTACTCAAACCCTTATATTGCAAGAGCATGAAGAGAATAAAAACTTCTTAAGCTGGTTGTCCTTTACTCTGAGACAGGATAATCTTTGAGAAACATTTTACGGTGCATCTTTTGAAGAAAAGTGCATTAGTCTTTACTGAAAAAACATTTGGTTGACCTCAAAAATAAAGCATTCATGAGAAGTATGAGCAGAAGTTTTCATTATTCCTTAAGCCCTCCCTTCAGAGAGACAAAAAATTCCTCCCTCCATTGCAGCTCCACAATACCCAGTTGCCAAGCAACTGATCTTTTATGGTGGGTCTCCATGACAACAGATGTAAACAAAATCATAAATCCCATTACCTAACTAATGCTAAGGCTGTGCTATAAAAGGAGAAAGAATCATGCTGAAGTTTAAAGACATAATATGTAAGAGTGACAATGAGATTAAAAAAAAAAGCTGTTGCTGAAATTACAGTCAATATGATTCTTCTTACCAAACTTTCTCATTTTGCAGTTTTCTGAAAGCCATTCCAAATAAATTTAGTCCAAACTTAGTAAGTGCATTTTCAGCATAATTGTGCTGCATGAGGAAACCACTACACTTGACAGGTAAACATGCAGCTGCCATTAAGACCAACCTGCGCATGGTAGAATTGTGCTAACGTTGTTATAGTGAGTTGAAGAGCCTTTAGGTAGATAAAACAAAGCTGATGTTGACTGGTAAGCCAGAGTGGCTAAGCAGGTTCCACCATTCTTGCCTGTGAGAAAATCAAAATAGAAGTTAGAACGCAAAGTTTGTCTTTGCTGGTCAGAAGCAGGTCAGACCTGAACACAGGCGCCTGGACTCTTCAGAAGAGTCTTGCAGCTACGGCAAAAAGACCAGGACAAGGCAAAGACCTGAACTATTCACGCAGCATTTTCTTTGTCTCAGTGGTTGTAGGACCCACTTGGACACCCTCATCAACAAGTCATTTTAGCAGAGTCCTTTGAAGTCAGAAACAATGAAATTTTGTCTCTTTGAGTGGAAATAAACTTCATTTGCATTTCTTTGTTCTACTTAGTCTCTATTTATATGTTTTCCCTGTATATCACAGACAGCAAATGTCTGGGGCTTTTCTCTTCTTAAAGACCTCTTTCTGGATAGACTCTGTCTTTTAAATATCAGTTGGGCATGTGCACTCACAATCTCCCCTAAGACAGGATCTAGCTAGATCACTAACTTTGGTTACAAGTCCTGCATCTAAAAAGTGATCCTTTTTAGATAGCTGGCACTTTTATGACTGATTCTACTTTTAAATATAATCAGCTTGCAATACATACATTCAGATATGTGTATTCTCCTTTAAATCGGATCATAGCACTTCCTTCTTGAGCAGTGTGTGTTCAAGTTATGCTTCCAAGAAAGAAAGAAATTTTTGTACCCAAAATAAGCATCACAGTTTTCTTATCTGAATCTATAGTGCAGATGAACTGTTCAATTTTAGAAACAAGTATATGATTTCTGTTATATATTTAACAATTTTTTTAAGTATGCAAAAGTTACAACTCACAACTGCAAACTAATAATAGTGGCAAGGGTGTTACAGTTTTGAGTATATACAAATTATTCTAAAGTACTGTGTGAACACTTGTAGTCTTTTAAAAACTACAGCCCACATTAAAGGATTTTGCATGGAGGAAACAATAAAAAAAGAAAAATTGTTATTTATAGACAACTTCACTGGAAGAGTTTGTGGATTTCTTCTGTCCCTTATCAGCTCAAAGTAGTATCTTTTAAAATGAATTACTGAATACTGAAGCAAGGATTGAAGAACCCGTATGTTGAGCCTTAGGTGTGTACAGTCTAGGTCAAACAATATACTTTTCAGATACATGTTACTGTATTATGGCATTCCACAGTTCAAATGGGACTAACTGATACATTTCTTTTAGAAAAAAAAAAAAAGAGTTATGTACCTGTCATTGAACGTTTCTTTTAGAGACAAAAGCCCTTTCAGAAATGTTAAGTGAAATTCACAACAGTCCTTGTCAATGATAATAAAATCCTTTAGCAACTCTCTAGCCTCTAAAAACTTGTTTTGATAGTAAGACAGACATACCTGAGATTCCTCAAAGTACCTCTCTAGGTCTGCCTGAGAACCTCGAGAAGAATGAAGAATCTGGGTGTTTTTTGTAAGAAGGTTGTGGACTTTATCAGTTAAATTACTCTCTAATTGCTCCACAAATACAGTTTGAGCTAGAAAAGGATTGGAACAGCAAATCCTTGGAATCATAGAAAAATAAGATCACAGAAACATAGAATGAGAGAAGTGTTGAAAGGGACAGGAAAGATCAGGTAGTTCCAGCCCTCCTGCCAGGGGCAGGGACACCTTCCACTAGACCAGGTGGCTCAGAGTCCTCTGCAGCCTGGACTTGAACACCTCCAATGATGGGGAGCCCACAGCCTCCCTGGATAACCTGTTGCAATGCCTCACTACCCTCACTGTAAGGAATTTCTTCTTAATAGTAATCTAAAACTTCCCTCTTTCAGCCTTAGGCCATTCCCCTTTGCCTTATCACTGCATGCTCTTGTGAAAAATTCCTCTCCAGCCACCTTCTAGGACACTTTTAGATTTTGGAAGGCAGCCACAAGGTCTTCCTGGAGCTCTCTCTTCTACAGACTGAATGACCCCAACTGTCTCAACCTGCCTCCACTGTCCAAGTGGATACCAGTGATGAGTGGTGTCCTCAGGGGTCAGTATTGGGACTGGGACTGCTCCACATCTCTGTTGGTGACATGGACAGTGGGGTCGGGTGCACTCCCAGCAAGTTTGCTGATGACACCAAGCAGAGTGGTGCAGTCAACACACTCAAGGGAAAGGATGTCATCCAGAGGGACCCTGACAGACTTGAGAGGTGGGCCCATGCAAACCTCATGAGGTTCAGAAAGGCCAAGTGCTGGGTTCTGCCCCTGTGCTAAGGCTATCCTAAGCCTAGGCTGGGCTGAGAATGGCTCGAGAGCAGTCCTTGTGCTGCTTGTGGAGGAAAAACTCAATATAATTTGGGCATAGGCACCTACAGCCCAGAAAGCCAATTGTATCATGGGCTGCATCCAAAGCAGTGCGATCAGCAGTGTGAGGGAGGGGACCCCCCCTCTGTTGTGCTCTGGTGAGACCCCACCTGGAGTGCTGTGCCCAATTCAGGGGCCCCCAACACAAAAATGACAACAGCCTGTTGGAAGGAGTCCAGAGGAGGCCACTAAGCTGATCAGAGGGCTGGATCACATCTCCTGTGAAGACAGGCTGAGAGAGTTGGGGTTGTTTAGCTTAGAGAAGAGCAAGTCTGTGGAGACCTTACAGCAGCCTTACAGTTAACTGGAACTCTTTGAATATGACATCTAGCAAATTCCTAATTGACTAAGTGGTCCACCCAACAAATCCACATTTTTCTATTTTAGAGTAAAGGATGAAATATGGGACAATGCCCAGTGCTTAGATAAAGACCAGGTAGATAACATCCTGTTGCCCTTCTTTCTTCCATCATTGATGTAACCCTGTCATAGAAGGCCACCAAATTTGTCAGGACATGTTGGCTGCCACCTTCTTATTTTTCATGTATTCTTATTGCTTTTTTTAAATTGGGCTTATATTTCCCCCTTTTAAAGTCAATGGGAACTTCATCAAATCGCCGTGACTCTTCAACTATGATGGGCAGTAGTTTAGCCACTTTCTTGGCCAGTTCTCTCAAGATCCTCAGATGCATCTTATCAGGTCCCATGGATTTGTGCACGTTCAGGTTGCTTAGATGTCCTCGAGCCTGATCTGCTCCTGCACAGGGCTCTTCATTTTCCCAATCTCTGCTCTCCCCTTCTGCGACTTGGGCAGTGTGCATGGAGCACTTGCTGGTGAAGACTGAGGTGAAAAAGTAATTGAGTACCTCTGCCTTCTCCATATCTTGGGTAATCAGGTCTCCCGTATCCTTCCTGAGAAGACTCGCATTTTCCCCAGCCTTTCTTTTATTGCTAATATAGTTAAAGAATGTTTTTTTTATTAACCTTGACTTCCTTGGCCAGATTTACATCTGCCAGTGGTTTAGCTCTCCTAAATATCTCCATGGCTGTTCAGAAAATTTCTTTGTATTGCTCCCAGGCTACCTTGCCTTGTTTTCATACTCAATAATCTACCTGTTTGTGTTTAAATTTGTCCAAGGTCTCTTTGCTCATCCTCCAGGCCTTTTGCCTGATTCTCTCTTTGTAAGGATGTATTGCTCACAAGCTTGGAAGCTCCAATATCATACAGCTCTCTTGGGCCCGTCTTCCTTTCCAGGCTCTGTCCAATAGCACACTATCAAGGAGATCCTTCAAGAGGCCAGAGTCAGCTCTCCTGAAATCCAGAATATTCTTCCTTCTTCTTTCCCTCCTTGTGGACCCCAGGAATCTGAAATGCCACTGTTTCACAGTCACTGCAGCCCAGCCTCCCCTTCGGATTCTCATTCCCTGCCAGGCCCTTCTTGATAGTGAGAATGAGGTCCAGCTTAGTGCCTCTCCTCCTTGGCTCCTCTATCACTTGGAGAAGGAAATTGCCATCAGTGCATTCCAAGAACCTGCTGGATTGCTTATGCTCTGCTGTGTTCTCCCTGTAACAGGTGGTTGAAGTCCCTCATGGGCACCAGGGCTTGTGAACGTGAATCTGCTTCTATCTACCCATGGAGGGTCCTAACACCTCTGTCTCCCTGGTCAGGCAGCCTGTAGCAGACCCCCACAATAAAATCACCTGTCCTGCCCTCCCTTCACTCCTAAGCCATAAAATCTCAGTCAGCTCATCATCCTTCCCCAGGTGGAGGTCCATGCACTCCAGATGGTGCTCCATGCACTGCAGACAGTATCTTCTCGCTCTGCTTGGCTTTCTAATGACTGCTGTGATGGAAGATTTTTCTGACATTAGGTAAAGAAACTTCCACCTTCATAAATCAGGAAGAAATTATAATAAATGGTGTTGGGTTCTGTAGACAAAGTAGCCAAATACTTACATTTCTTCTTGCCTGCACATTGTTTTGATGAGAATAATAATAAAGGCACATGGCACCAATTGGCAGTTCCCTACATAAAACCACCACAGAACATGGCAAAATTCAACATTCTCTGTTTCTGTGTGAGCTAGGGTTGGAAGTGTATTGATGTTGTAGATAACATATTTATTAGCAAACTGGGTGCAGCAAATGGCTATCCTTTTGCAGACTGGTCAGTACCAAAGGATTACACCTTTAAGTAAGTGTGGTATTTTCCCAGTATTTTTGAAGGCAATGAATAGTTTGGGATCTCAGTGCTAAATTTGGGTTAGTATTGCTCTCTGCACCAGCTTCCGGTATAACTAGAATACCTAGAAATGAAGTATCTGCATCAGAACCTCTGTACATCTCACCTGTGCTAATGCACGTGAATTAATAAAAGAGTAGAACAGAACCTGGAAGATATAAGCTAAACAATGGCAAGCGAGACATTCAGAAACATACGCATTAGATGGAGAACCTTGGCATCAAAAACTCAGAGGCCCTTACAGCTTTCAAAATTATGAATTAGTGTTCTTCATAAAAAGGAAAAGTATGTCTGTTATTTTGGTTGACTCAGACTGCAGTCAGGAATATCTTGATTTCTTCATATTTAGGACTTTCTTGCATATTTCTGCTCATTTAACTGAAAAATTTATTGACTTCATATGAAGGATTCTTGAAGGAGTTTGTCACCTTTCCTGCTACTATTATCCCCTCCACCAAGAGAGATCATTGGATCCTACAAACAGGTGAGAAAACAATGTAGATTAATCAGATCCTCCTGCCTTGCTGTAAGGTCAAACCATGCCCTGCTAGTCATTCCCTAAGACCTCTTTTCTTTCCTTTGGTAAAATGGCACTGAAATTGTAACAAAACAATGAAGCACCCATGCTTACTGGGGACATTCATTGAAATTGGCATGTGGTTAATTCTTTTCTTGGATATAACTTTTCAAAACCCAAACTAAAGCAAGAAATATTTCAGCCTTTGAGCCCCACTGCAGAAGGCTGAGAAGGACAGGTTTGGCTGCCTTTCTGCAGAGCTGAATGGCTCAAGCCTTGCATGACTACTGTGTGCTCAAGTGCAGACCTCACAGGCAGGCATGTGTGAGTGTGTTGAAGGTTCAGAGGCTTATACAATTTAACATCTGCACCTCAAACCTGGCTGTACCACTGCAAATGTTTATGAAAAGCCTAAATAAAAATCTTGTCTTTCAGGGAAGCCCCAGCATGTCCAAGTATTTCCTTACAACTACCCTGCTCATTAGAAAATCCCACAGGACCAAATGGAGAGCAAATGGGGAAAAAAAATTATAGAAGTCTGGAATAAATATTAGCCACTAAATTAATTCCTACCTTTTTGCCATGTTCATTTTTCTGACTCAAATTTTGTGTTTAAAATTGTTGTCAAAGGGATTTTAAAAACAGAAATTATTTTTGTTCTTTTTTGTCAATTCAGTCATATCAGAAAAAAAAGTGTCGTTTATAGATAGATTTAAAGAAAGTAAAATTTAAATTATTTAAAAATTTTAAAAATCTTAAATTAAGACACACTTAAATAACAGTAAGACCTCTGTAAGCTCAATTTCTAAATGCAATCAGATTGACAGCTTTACGTGGTCATCTGACTTCCTGGATGTCAAGGAGTTAAACTGTATTCTTACTCTCATGGTTAAATCAGCTTTGCTGCAGCTGTAAAACTTCTGCCTGGGAATGTAACTATGGTCAGTAGCAGAAATACCATATTAACAGCAGTTAACTTTACACACAGTCTTCACAAAATTTGAAAAACTCTCAACTTGTAATTGAGTATAGAAACTGTATATCTGTAGGGCATCACAAAACACAGTTCAGACTATCTCTTTAGGATTAATTGTGCCTCTCCAATACTATAGAATAGACTGCTTATTTTAATTTGTTGTTGCACGACATCGAGTTTGCCTCTAGAAAGTTTCTCCCTAGTGTCCTCTAAGTACTTTTTAAAATTCTCTCGATTTTTTCTAAGAATAGTTTACCGTTTCAACATGAACATTAGATGAAAATGGAAGGAAATCCTTGATCACACAGAACATACACTATTTTGTACACAAATTGCAGTAACTATTCTGACCAGTCCAGAGAACAAACACTCCCTTCATAAATATTAGAACCAATCTTTTATGTCTCAGAGATGGACAGAAGAGGGAGTGGTTTGCCATCATCTTTTTAAGAGTTGTTTGCCTAATGTCAAAGAGTCCTTTTAGCAACAAGCTAAAGGTGCTTTTGACCACTCTTTCCTATAAAGCTCAAGAAAAACAGAAAGTAAGGTAAAAAGAGTACACAAAATCCACAAGCCAGTCTTTAATTCCAAAAATTAACCAAATGTCTCTGAAATTCACAGCATACAGCTAAGCTCTCAAATACCACTGCATTTGATTTCAGAAGAACATGGAGGGTTCCACACAGCCTGAAGGTGATTGTCACAGAACAAGCATTAATCTCCAGAGAAATATGTCACACCTACCACCAAATAAAACATGCAGACACGCTATAAATCCAGATGGTTCCCAGATCAAGTAAGGTGAAAATATGATCTCTTTCTTCCAGTACTTCTAGTGATTTGTTGGAAAGGAGATGGACTATTCGAATAAGATGAATGACAGTGAATACTGGTAACAAACACATAAAATTAAGAAAATATTTTTCATAATCATAATTCCACTCCAGTCACTCAGAGGAGATGTTCTCAGTTTTTCTGGAAGATGGCACCTGTTCAGTAGAGGTACTGATTTTGTGCCACTTTAAAACCTTCCTGTTTCTCTTTCACCACTGTACAAGCAATTAGCATGTTTTTTCCCTCCATTCCAACATATCACTCTACTGTCTTATTTTCTGCCTGTGCTTGAATCAAGCATCTCTTGCTCAGTACAGGAGATGACAGCCTTTCTTGCTCAGGTGTTATAATTAAGCAAAATTACCACAGTTAAGTATAAGTAATTACACTAATTTTTAGTTAGGAAGTCTATCAGCTTCCCTGCTTCTTCTCAAACTTGCTGGAGGAATACTGGTACACAAGGTTTTGTCTACATTTTCCACCTGTAGCATGTCATATAGTGAGATAAGACCTTTTTCTCTAGTCTTCTATGAAGAAAACCTCTCTCTATGCTAAGAATAAACAAAGTATATTGACTAGACTCATCTTAAGCACATACATCTCATATCAACATATTTTAATATGTTTTTAACTTTAAGAGAGAAGCCCTAAATAATTGACTATTCAGTAAATTACACCTCTGTACTTGCTTTCAAATGCTTTTAAGGGCAAGAATCTTTGCTTCTCTACCCCTCTTGCATAGTTCTGTAGTGGGAGAAATGTTGGGATATGGCAGAATAATAATTGAGCATGAGGCTAAGAGCTTAGCAGGATTTAAGAAAGGATTATACATTTACATGGATAATCAGACCATCCAAAGTAATTTTAAACAATGCAAAAATTAAAGGAATATATCTTAATGCTTAATTTCTGACAGCAACCCCTCCCTACTAAAGACCCATGTAAAGGTTTTTACCAGTAATAAGGTTACAGCAGAGTTGTGTAGCTGTAGGTTACAGCCTGCTATTGCAGCAATGCAATTCCTATATTCCTTTATGGCTGTGCAATCAGGCCTGCTTTAGTTCCACCAGTGCCTGACTGCAGTTTGCCACCTAAAAAAAAAAAGGATACAAATCTACCTTGAATAGTTGTCATACTTTGGAACTACTAAACCAGTAAAGTTTTCTGCAGAAAAAGTGGCAAAAATGAATATGATATGTATACTGCAGATATAACAATACTTGCATTTCTTGCAAAGGAAAATGAGCCCTTTTGACATTTTTTGTGCTAAATTCTAAAAGCCTCCTGTTTTCTTTTATAAACCGTCAGATTATAAATAGGATAAAAAATAAAACAAGCAACAGAATTAAGAGAAATTCAGTGTGGAAAGGAACTATACTCTTTGTCAGAGTCATAAACAACAATAAATATTTGGTGTTTTTTTCAAAAATAGTTCTGCTTCAAAGATGTTCTGTGATTTCTGACTGTTGAAACAAAATTAGATTGCAAAACCTTTTTTATTTTTCTGTACTCCTTCTGTAAAGAAGAGGGAAGCCGGAACAAATGAAAACACAAGTCAAAACTACCTCCAAAAAATGCTTGCATAAGGCTTACTTATCTTTTAACTAACATTTGTTAGCCATGGATTAGTGGAACAGCCTCTTGTAATTATGGTTGCTGTTCCATTTGTGGCTATCTTCATGAGGCCAGTGAATCTTTAAATTACAGGCTGACCACCCGGGAGCACAAGTATTGAATCAGCCACATCTCCATAGGCACCACATTTGGATGATTATCCCAAAAGATGACATGCTAACACACACATACACAACAAAGAAGGTTTATGCTCACAGCTTCAGAGTCACTTTCAGTCCCTGTAGTGGCTTTGAGTTCAATAAAACCAGGGTGGCCCCTGACATAATGCGTTCCAATTTAGTATGGGGGAAATCGCTGTTGAAGATAGTCTTTGTTAAACACCCGGCATTCTGACAGCTATCACAGCATCCTTCGGCTATAACTCACACACTGAGCTGCAGTGGGAGTTAGGAAGCTGGACCAAAGAAAAGACGTTTGTTTGCTTAAAGGTTTGTTGTACACATTTGGTTTGCTGTATACATTTGAAAGACATGTACGTTTATATTTCTTGTATACACATGTAGATATACACATACACAAACATATACACAAATATATCAATTAGAGAGAGAAAAAGAAATCTTTTTTGTTCCTAGGAGTCCGTATAGTCAAAGAAATTTTAATGTATGTTTGTTGTTTTCCTTATTAATGCTTCATGTCTTCCTATTCAAATCAAGACTTCCAAGACAAAAGACTTCATGATCTTTACTGCATGGAAATTAATCTTTCATCCTTAATCTGTAGTCTCTTAGGATCAGATCACAAATCTAGTTTTCAAAAATCTGAGTCCAAAGAAGTTCAGTCAGCCAGCAAAGAACATCAAGAGACTGTGGTGAGCCAGCCTTCCTTTCTCTCATATCTCCACAGAGTTGTGCTGGCTTCAGAGATGCACCCAGATGTTGCCTGAAGGACTTATAAAAATGTTGTTCCATCTTAAACTGAAATTTATGATGGCCACTTTGTAAATGCACTCAAATTCTTGACTGAAGGCCTTTCTGCAAGCCGTACAGCAGATCTGGATACTTTGCCTTTGCCCAGGGTATAATTATAGGCAGATAAGCAACGTCATTCAAAACCAGCCCTCCTCTTCCAGAAAATTTGTTCTCATATATTCATTGTCCACTAAATAATTCCTTTTGAATAAAATGTCAGAAAGAGACCCAGCATCCTTCCAAAATCCCACCTCATGCTAACAGAAGCAAGAAATCTGGCTTTTACTTAGTTTTTCATTCCTTGTTTACTATATTAATGATATGTGTGCAATACATACACGCTTATAGATATATTTTGGCGGCATCTAAGAATTCAAAGAGTATTTGGCTCCCCCTTGTAGAAGTCACCATAGAAACACTCTTTTATAAGGTGATCCTTTCCCCAGAGACCTTGCAAAATAGTGCTAGGCCAATGGATGCTTCATTGTCTGTGCAAAGTCAGTCACCAAGCAACTGCCAAATTACATACGAGCAATGCACATCTGAACCAAAAATGTTTCAGTGTGGAGAGTTCCAGGTAGAAAGTGTAGACCTGCTCTTATTTTGGAACTGCAACTTGTATTCCAAATTGCTTCTGGAATGAGTAAAATTTGTCTGCTGAACTTTAAACAGAATCGTCTGTACTGTGAGTGAGGATTTGGCTCTTTGGTTATCTAGTGTTTCTCCTATTGAAGGGGGTAGGAAGGGGAGTCTGTTTGTTTTACTGTGCAAAAACTCTCACAGGAACACAAAACATAGGGTGACTCTACATAATGTAGAGTAGGTCACCCACAGCGTGTAGGGTAAAACTTGCCCACAGCACACCTCCTGTTTGCCTCCTCACTCTGCATCAGCTTGGGATCTGAGTGTGTTCACACAACACCATACGCCCAGGCTCTCTTTGGAATGAAAATCTAGGTGGGAAACAGCCCTACTTCACCTCAGTGGTTCCTCTGGTTTGGCATTCCTTTAGCAGCAGAGGTTTAGTCAGGCCACAGTTTCCTTTCAGCTGGAGGGCTGCGCACTTGGAATCAACTGCCCCAGGGGCGGAAACACAGCCCCACCATTTGCCATGGATCGATCCAGACTGCACTGGAAAAGGATGAGGCTCCAGAACACTTGGAGTACATTGATGGCATTGCAGTATGGGGCAGCACAGCCGAGATAGTTTTTGAGAAAGGAGAGAAAATAGTCCAAAAGCCTGGTTTTGCCATAAAACAGAGTAGGGTCAAGGGACCTGCCCAGGAAATTCAGTTTTCAGGAGTAAAATGGCAAATTGTACATTGCCAGATGGTATGGTCAACAAAATAGCAGCTATGTCCCCACCAACCTGCAAGAAGGAAATACAGCTTTCCTAGACACTGTGGGTTTTTGGAGGATGTGTATTCCAGATTACAGTCAAATTGTAAACTCTCTCCATCATATGAAACAGAAGAAAAATGGTAACCCTTGGGCCAGTCAGGACAGGACAAGATGAGAAAAATATGCCCTACACTGTAGACAGGGGAGCACAGTCCTTCCTGGAGCCACTGGAAAAATTACCCCGGGAGACACAAGGATGACTCCCAGGATTCTGCAGCTGGGGATACAAAGAATCCAAGGCTTGCTGCACCCCAAGAGAAAAAGAGATACAGTTTATGAAGGGGTTTGATCTCTTCCAGAAGTGATTGATACCCAAGCGCTTCCTGGCATCCTGACTTCCAATGGTGGGCTGGATGCTCAAAGAGAAAGTACCCTTCAAAAATCATGACACTGATAATATGGGAAGTAAGAGGGATCACTCTGATCATACAGTGAACTTGAATAGGAAACTCAAGCCCAAAACCAGGGATCTTGTAAATCATCACTAATTGGCCCATAAGTCAACATTTCAAATCATTTTCAGAGGAGAAGGAGGAGGAAAAGGCGACATGCTGAGAAGATCCCACAATTTAGCCAGGTACTGACTTGTGGATGGTGTCAGATACTCTGTGGAGGTGGCTGCAAGGATGAAAAAAGACCATTTGGGATCACAGAGACAAACCCACCTGAGCTGCTGAACTGTGGCAAGATGTCACTGCCTGGATAGAGAAATTGGCTGTAGAAGTTCATAATGAGATGTACATGAGATGCACAACTCATGTGCCCAGGAGTTGGGCTGCTGAAGAACATCACAACAATGGACAGGTGGATTGAGCTGCCAAGATTAAAATGTCTCAGGAGGAGCTGGACTGGCACCATAAGGATGAATTATTTCTGACTTGGTGGGCCCATGATGCCCCATCAGGGAAGAGAGGCAACACCCAGATGGGCTTGTGATGAAGGGATGGGCTCTTTATCCCAGGTTGTCCATAACTGTGAAATGTGCTGGGATCAAGCAGGCCAAGAAAAACCTCTGTGGTACGGTAGACAGTGGTCAAAGCAGAAATAAGGGGAGGCCTTACCTCACACTCCTGCAGGCCTGCCAAGGCAAGTGCTATGTGCTCTTGGAAACAACCACTGGATGGCTGGAGAAGTATCCTGTGCCTTGCACTGCCAGGAACACCACCCTGGGCCTTGGAAAGCAAGTCCTGTGGTGACCTGGCACCCCCGAGAGAACTGAGTCAGACAAGGGGACTCATTTCCAAAACAACCTCCTGGACAACCAGGCCAAGGAACGCAGTATCAAGCAGCTGTGTCATGTTCCCTATCACTCACCAGCCTCTGGGAAGATTGAACCGTGCAGTTAAAAACCACATTGAAATCAAGGGGGCCTTCAGCCACTGGGCCCTACGTTTAGCTGAGGCCACCTTGTTTAGTTAACACACCAGGCTCTGCCAGTGGGGCTGTCCCTGCCCTATCAAAACCTCCATGTACTGGAGAAGGGAATAAAGTCCCCAGAATTCATGCAAGAAAAGTGTTAGGGAATGCAGTTTGGATTAGTCCTGCCTCAAGCAAAGGCAAACCCATCCTTGGGATTATTTTTGCTCAAGGACCTGAGTGCACTTGGTGAGTAATGCAGAGGGAGCAGGAAACATGATGTGTACGTCAAGGGGATTTGATTTTGGGGTGAGGAGAATGTGTAATATTGAATTGTATAATATTGGTTGCTGAATGACACTGCCAGTGTACGCCAGAACTAGCATGGACAATGAGTATGGACTGCTCCAGCAGCCATGAGCTCCTGATGCAGACTGCAACCCCAACAGTACACCAGCTCTCCTGCCCTGGAAGACATCTAGGATGGATAGAACCCACAATTATGGACTAAATGAACTCAATAGACAACTTGGAGAGATGGGTCTTGACTACAGAAGTTATACCTGTTCTTATGTTTGTGTGTATACATATTTGAAAGGTGTGGGTCTGAGCAGGATGTGTATGGTATAGAATAAAAGGTGAATAATATTCTGGTTTTCAGCCAGGATGAAGTTAATTTTTTTGCAGTAAGAGTGAGAGAGGGGAGCCTGGAGCCACACAGTTGTGTCAATGCATTGGGTTGTTGTTTTATACCACCTCAGGTCATTGCTGGGGGCAGAAGTATGCGACTCTTGCTTCCAGGAAGACAGTGGCTTGTGGCCAAGTAAAATTGTGATGGCCAGAGGGCCTCTATTCCATTGTTTTTCATTGTCCTGGGCTTTGCTGAGCATTTGTGCATGTAAATCACCCTCTCCCTGAACACTTTTGTTATTAGTATTATGTTATTATTACATTGCTCTTACTGTCAATTTCCTTATCTCATTGCTGTTTCCAGTAAATTGTTCTTATCTCAATCCATAATTTCTGCCTTTTTTTTCTCTCTTACCGTAGCAAGTAGGAGAGCAACTCCTAGTTTTCTCTCTAGCCAAAGTGCTAAATTTGAGAATACTGTTCCTAAACCACAACATCCAGGACCTTCAAGAGCATAGCAGAACTTGTCATGGTTATTCAGCAGATTACAGCCATCATTTTACTCACTGGCTGTTTTCCCGAGGGCAGCAGGGATGTAACGGGCAGCAATGAGAATTTGGTTCTCCAGAAGAATTGGCTTCCCTTCTTCTCCTTTCTCCCATTGAGCAGTCTGTGAAAACGTTGCTGTGAAATGTCACTGCCTGTTCCCTCATCTCATGTCAAGAGTGCACAAAGATACAAAATAGTAATAGTAATAGTAATTCCTCTAATTTGTCCTCTGCTACCATTATAACTGCATTCCACCTGCCTGCTTCTCTGAACTTTTGGATCTGGGTTCAGGGTGCAGTCATTCACAAGTCATATTTCAATTTCTACATGACCTCCCTTTAGAACAGATTTGTTGGCAGTTAGTAAACAAAATATTGAGGCTCACAACTTCATCCTGTTTATTCCTTGGTCTGTGTAGCCACAAGCATATTTATCTAGCAAGAATGTTACTTCTTAGACTGTTTCACTCTGGCAACAAAATTATGTGTATGGAGAAGAGCTCATTCTATTGTTTCCCTATCCAAAATAATTTGGGGGAGGGACAAAATATGTGGAACAGCTACAAGATGAGACAGCCATAGCTGTAATTGTGCAGTAGTCTTTTAAGGCTGATGCAATATTTAAAAGTAGTTTGCTTTCGATACCAAAAAGGTTGAAAAGCATTATCATGGCATAATTTATACCAAAAATTACTTCTGTCTAACAGGAGAGATCAACTAAGAAGAGCCAAAACTAAGGCTGCAATTAGGGACAGAGGGGAGTTCATCATATCAGTGGATGAGAAATTAACTGTCCCATTTATAAAAATGCATTTGAGCATATTGGTGCTTTGACATGGTCAAAATATCTTTCAGCATGATTCAAAGGCAGTTTCCTTATCTTTTTTGTCATGTGAGAGTGCCCAAATGTATTAGTGTCACAGATTCACCCATACTAAAGCTACAGTTTGGACTATGGCCAAAGACCTAGCAAAAAAAACCCCCACATTTTAATATTCCAGTGTTGTTGCTGTAAATATTTTATCAGATAACTGAAAACCTGGACTAGTATCCATCTGCCCTTAAAGTAGCAGGAGAAGCTGCATCCTATTAACTTTTCATGTCGAATTGGGAATGGACAATCACATACGGTAAAATATGAAAAATCTGTATTTTCTGGAGTATGTCGTGTCCAGCCTTGGTGGTGTAGGGAGTCTCAAAAGCCAGAGTACATCCCTGAGTCTCAGTGAGGTGGTGGTGTGGGTAAGCAGGAGAGAAGTTGTTTGTGGAAGGGTATTTTCTGCTCTGCTTGTTCCCCATTTTGTAACTGAGAGAAGGATGGTTTGAGTGTCAGCAACTGGCAACTGCTCTGAAGTTGAAGCTTGAACTAAAATTAATCTTAGAACCACAAACTGTTTCATAACATCTTTCATAATAACAACAATTTATTGCCTTATGATGCTAAGTCCTTCCCTGTTTCTCCACTCTGCAAAACCTCTATTGTACTGGTTTCTTCCTGTTTCATTGAAGGGAACAGCTTGAATGAATCAGTGATGAACCACTCTCCAGAGTTATGAATACCCAGCTATCACTCTCTGTCTTGACAGTCCAGAAAGGCCAGAGCTGCATCTTCAAACATCTTTCCATTCTTCCACTCTTTTCCCTCTGTGTAAGGGAGACGTGGCTGAAACCAGGGTGTTAGCCAAGCCAGCCTGCAACGGAGATTCAGGCTTCCTAATGGCATCAGGACCACATAGCTGTCGGTGTGGGCTCTATAGTCTGTTAAAAGCCATTTCTGCTTGTAGTGTTTTTGAATTCCTTTTAAAGAAAATTGAATTCCCTGTTGAAGACAGGGTGTTGTTGAGACACCCTTACCCAACCACGGGATTTTTCACTGAAACTTTAAGGATCATCTGAAGATACCATTAAGTCTTGCAATACACAAACATCAAAGATATGAACTTAACATCTCAAGAAACAAATGGAAAAGTAAGCTGATAACAAAAATTGTATCGCTTATGACCTACTAGTCTTCTAAGAGATTACTCAGTCTGTTTCCAGATTTCCTGGTTCATAAGTACTCTGGAAAATTTTGTCTGGTTTAGCAATGTTCCTAAATTCTTCAGTTCCTTCTTTGGTGGTGCAGAACCTCCTGTTAGGCCTCTTTGGCTCTTACCATAACCATTGTTTTCACAACCAAACTGAAAGAGCTAATGAGTGAACCTTATAGCTTAGCATAAATATGCAATTTAGAGCATGTATGTATAAAAAAAATGTAACTCATTACTAACGCTGCTTTTCCACTCAAACCAAAGTAAAACCAAAAATGTTAAAGAGAGAATTTGACAAGCTCATCTACAGAGCTTTCACAGTTGGTTAGAGCCTAATACAAAGAGCAAAGCATTTGTTACGTGCAGTGCTGGACAGTGTAGTGTTTCATTGTGAATCTACAAGAGAATGACTGTTCAGCACTTGGATGGAGTACATAGCCAACTAAGATTACCATCCCAGAAAACATGGGACATGAGAAGAATATTGTTGTCTGACCATGAAAAGACCACACACAGAGTTAATGTGGAATGCATACTGGACCATCTTCAAAAACATAGAAGTTGCATTCTTTGTTATGCTCACAGACTGGTTTAATTAAATATAGGCATTAGGCAGTAAATGTGTTGGCAGTTTCACACTGAAATGCTGCTGTTCTACAAGTGCTGTTCTACTTCCTCACTATAGTTTATTATTTTAAAATGGTACCACATTTTTTCATTTTGCTTAAGACTGTAGAGGCTTGCAAGGAAACATATTTCTATAAATCAGAATCTTTAAAAACACAGCATGAAAATAATTAATTTGTTAATTTAATTAATAAATGCTTAAAACTTAAGTAATTAAAAACATAGGTGTTTACAAGGCTTGAGCTTCAAAAAGAGTTATGGGTAATATTATAAATTCAAGTGTTTATTGTTTTATATTTCAACAATTAACTTTCTGAGAGTAGGATTTTCTCATTTATGCTATTACTTTTATATATGCGTATATGTTTGTCTATATACTTACATAAATATAATTTATATTCTATTCAGTTTACAGTATCAAAGCTAGACTGTGCCTGAATAACTTAGGTTAAAATATCTGTGACCAAAAATGTAGCTAATAAAAACTTAATATATGAGCTTTTCAGAACAGCTTTTCAAACCTGAGCCACTTGACAGTGCATGAGTTTTTAGTCTTGAAAAATCAAGATGTTTATTGATAACAGTGATTTTCTTCTCTCAAAGCATCCTTCCAGGGATAAAAGGAGTCACTGCTAATAGCTTTTCCTTCTAAGGTACTTTTTCTCATTGCAAATTAAATATTTGCCTAGCACGCTGCTACAAAGTCATGATCTCTACAGCTTGTTAACTTGTATAGCTGCAAGTTTAAAATTATGTCAATCCTGTTTTGCATAAGCATTTAGAAAGGGTTTATGAAGGTAATTTTTTCCATTTTATCCCCATTAAAAGCAGGAGATACAAAACCTGACTGATAGATGTATGCAGACTAAGGCCACAGTCACTAGCTGGGTTGCCCATTGAAATGATGCCTTGCCTTGAGAAACCTTAAACTCTGCATTTTGAAGCTGCTGTTATGTATGCACATCCTCATCACCTAAGCTCACAGATTCCAGTAAGATCAATAAAGTTACATCTGGCTCATGGACTCAGGAAGCAGCAAACTTCAGGCTAGAAAAACTCCTTTTATTCCTGTTTTAACCTGCCTGCAAAGATTGAATAGGCTATATTTTATGGGTGCATATTAGATGAGCTAGGCAACAACACACTGCTGGTGAGATGTAGGCACCAGGAAAGTGATTATGCACAAGAAAAGATTTTACATGAGCAGGGATGGAAGTCTTTCAGGGCCCAGAATCAGTTTATAAACTCTGTAATGCAGGTAGTGCCCACTGAGCTGTGGAGTAGGAGAAATTATAATTTCTTCTATTCTTTCTTCACCCTTGCCATTTGTAACCAAGGAGTTTATCTGTGGGATGAAGTATTGACAGGAGAGATCTTCCCTAGTTATGTAGTTATGTGTTCTTCTAATAGCAAATTTCTGTACAGCTTCTCTTTTGATATTTTCATTTGGACACCTAACCTCTGAATTTGGGTCGGGTCTTGCTAGTAACCTGAACAACAGCTAGCAGCCCTCAGCTTCTACAAGCAACATTTACAGGTGGTTTAGCTTGTTTTCTCTGTAGTTGAGGTTGTAAGTGTTTTGTAAGGCATATGACTTGGGAGGGCGGGAAGAAGACACAGTTGGTTATGTATTATTTGTATTGTTCTGACTTTACTAGCTCTACTGTGGTTTTAAAACTTGGAATAAAAGTCTCCTAAATTCACTCTTTTTAAGCTGCTTCTTTTGAGACAATTCCTATTAATTCCATGTGATTGCCAAATCGTATCCAATACACATCCAGTGTGTCTTCACTAGGGATACATCTCTCTGACTTTCCACTATATACACGAGGTGACATCCTGTGGGCTGTGGACTGGTGTTAATTCTACGGACTCAGCCCCTCCTTAGTGTATCCCAGAGATCCTGAACCTGTCATGAAAGACACCAGTGTGCCTAATAACGTGTTTCCAGGCTACACTGGTAGATCAACACATTGAGCAGTGCAGTTGGTGTGTAAGCGACTAAGGTACAGCTACGGTACCAGTGCTGGTCTGAATGAGACATTCACCCTCCAGGTGACTGCGGATATACATCACTGTGTAAATAAGTGCTCCTCAGAAGGCACAGCACTGTTTGCTCCTGTTTTGAGGAAAAAGGTTATTTAAATAGATGGCATAGATGGAGCCAAAATATTTTGAGAAATGGAATGACTATTTCAGTCTTTACAACTTCAGTTGCACCTCTCCTGCAGATCGCTGATCACAGTTTGCATAGTCCTTGGGTCAAGGTGTCCACTGTTTTTTGTGATGTACAGGGACAGGGCCATAGAATAATCAGCCTTTTTCACTATTTGACAGCAATATATTTTTCCTGTTCTGAGCCTGCATCCATGAACATGTCAAGTCAGCATTTAGTATTGAAAACATATGTTGTTTTAATCTGCTTTATGTCTTGTATCAGTAATAACAGCAACAATATAACCCATTTATTTTGCCTGGATGAAAGAAGCCAAAAGCCACTCTTTTAATGATTTTTCCATTCCTGCTGTTTATATTTTTATAGTGCCTATTAATTGGAAACTATTAGTAAAACAATACTGTGTACACTGTTTAGGAGGCACGAATAAAAAGAACTCATTAGCTGACAAGTTGTTACAGAGAAATACTTTGGAGTTTAAAATAAATAAATAAATAAGTGCATGCACTCCAGCCCAGTCCTCCGTGGCTGACATTGAAAGGATTTCCCCGTTTTCGGAAAGCCCTTCCATGGGGGAGAGTGAGCTTACTTCCTAAGGAAATTACTCTAGAGGTGTCTGTAAGAGAAAACCAGGCACCACTTTGCAGCTCTACAATTGCAATGAGAGTAATCATGAATGAACCCTGAGCCAAAAGAGTGATGCATGTTTACATTATGCTTACTATATTAAGCCTGCAAATGCATAAAAATGTAGCTGCCATGAACGACTGCCATGTATAGCACTTAGTATTCAGGAAAGCATTTCGTTCTGGATATGGGCCTCTGTGTTGACCTTCTGCTTTAAAAAATCCTCCTCCAGTCATTTGCAAGCTTGGAGAGGTGAACGCTCTGAAATGTAGTGCACGCAGCAGCAGATGAGCAGTGCCTGTGGGTGTGTTTCATTTAAAGAAACCCCACTGGCTCTTACACTGTTCTGGGACTTCCAAAGGAGCCAAGTTTGCTCCATGCCAGGCAGTTGCTTTGCCCTGCCCCAGTGGCACCCGTGGCCAGGGAGCAGGGGAGCCAATGGACTGCATGTGTGTTTCTCTTGGCATCTGGAGAGGATCCGCCTCCTCCCTCCGGCCTCATCTGGCACAGGTTGTGCTGGTGCTACTCTTTGTGGGACTGTATGAGTGAAATGAGTCAATGACTGTGTCAAGTCGAAAATTACCCTTAAAAAAACAAAAACAAAACAGTGTTTTTAACCTGGCTGTACTACCTGATTACTTTATCTCATGGCTCCATGAGCACTTGAACTGACATCAGTAAAAGGACAGAAAAATGAGCAAGTGGAAAATGCTTACTTGACTTGGCCACTGAGAAACAGGCATGTGTAAACCATACCCATAGTGTGGAAAAGAAAATCAATACACTAGTATTTGTTTTGTGATTTTTTTGGGATAAGTTAATGTTTAGTGTTTTTTATATAGTGAATTCTCTTATTCCTTCTAGCAAGAAGTTCCCAGAGTGATACATTTAGAAGGGCTAAAGAATCTTTAAAAGTTGGTTTAGATGGTTGCTAAAGAATCAAACACATTTACAATTCCTTTCAAGGAATTAACAAATCAGCCTCATAAGGCTGAGGTTGTGCTACCAATCCTGTAATACATGGGAATATTAGAGACTATTAAAAGCAGATGAGTTTTGAGAATAATAGTGTCTTCATCAAGTTGATCTTGGAGAAAAAATATTTTCACCATCAATTCCTGCATTCTCTTTTGCACATTCACTTCTTGATTAGTGTATTAGTGTTCCAACATTCATTACACAGAAAATGCACTGATGCATAAATAGGACCAAAAATGCAAGTTGATTAAATTCCTTTGAATTCCCTGACAAGAAAACAAGTATTATGAAAGAGTGCTGAAATTAAATTGTTCAAGTAGTGCTGCATTCACGATCTAATTACTTAGGCCTGCCTTCTTCCTTTGGACTTACTTTTAAAACCCTTCCAGTATCCCATGTAGGCTGATAGAGAACAAATTATCCTGAGTGTGAAATTGGATGGCATTCAATCACACCTGTAAGTCCTGGCACAGGTAGTTCACCTAATGTGAAGGTGGTCAGCAAAATAAGGGTCTGCAGGCAAACAGGAGCTTGGTAAGTGCTGTGCCTAATTTCTGTAACCATTTTGCAACTTGACTGGCCAAGAGATAACAGCATCCTGTGCTACTGCACAGGCACAAATCCCTCCATCCACTGATGGCACTGTGGTGGAGGGAAAGGAAAAGCAAAAGAAATAACAGCTTCTGCCTGCACCAAAACCTAACTTAATGCCTGGTATGTAAAACTTGGTTATGTTATACTATACTCCAAAAAAAACCTTCAATTTTTCCAATATTCTGTATTTGCATCTTGTAGCTAATTGTAGACTGAATACATGTATCAAGTGATTTTCAAATATTACTATTTTGCACCTAGCTGATATGTATGATTTTTAGCAAGTCTCATTGTCTAACCTCCTTTGTGTAGAAATTCAGAAAGAAATCCTTGTAAGTTCTTTGCTGTCGGTTCTCCTCACCATTTTAACAATTAGTCCTGAGGATTTTCACTGACAGTACATTAAAAAAAAATCTTTGCTGCAAAGTCAGTCTTGCATGTAGTACTCTATACCGCATGCTCCATGCTGACATATCAATGATCATGTTGTGAACCCAACAAGCACCACAGAAGGCCTGGTAGAAATGAGTGGATTGATGGAAAGCTGATGCTCTTCAACAGAATGCTTACAGATCTCTCATCACAGAAGCTTTGGGAGCAGATAATTTTTAACAGTCTCACTTTGAGACAATAGGCAGAAAGAAAATAGCAGCTGGCAGATGCAAAGTTAGTGAGAGAAAAGGGTCAGCAAAGGTTTAGACAGCCTCAGGTGGGGAAGCTGGCAGGCTGCATCAATTGCAAAAGGCGAGACAGGGAAGTAAGGATAAAATAGATTGTTTATAGCCAAATTCTGCAATGTTCCTTGAAAGACAGGCTGGTTAGAGATTTTCCTGCCAAACATTCAAATCTGGATTCTTTTATATCCACACGGAATGATGTGAAGTGCCAGGTCTAGATCTTGAAAATTTAGCTCAGTGTTCACTTTCAGCCAGTATTGGAACAATAATTTTAGTGGTCCAGGATGCTAGCTCTGAAAATCAAGTATATGGAGGCAAGGAACACTGAAGCAGTTTTCACATAAAAGTATGTTAAATCACTTTAGAATTATCTAGCCAAAGAGCTATACTTGAAAGATTTACTACTGAGGATTTTCCTAAAAATCAAATCAGTCCCAACAAAGATTTTCCGTGATGAATGTGTGAGTTTTAACAGAGAGACAGATTGGAAGAAATCTAAATATCACCCTATTACACCTTTCTATTTTGTTTATTTTTTAGCTGTATCTTCCATATTTACTTCACAATAATAAATCATATTGCTTCTAAAGTCTGCCCACAAAACCTTCCATCCACTAAATAGATTTTTTCAGCTCACACTATGTAGAGATGACCATGGCAAAAAATAATAGGCTATTACTCAGGCAAAATGAGACTACTTTTGCCCGCTTTGTTATTTGGATGGGAAGTCATCAACACAGCCTCAGCTGTCAGGAAGACACACAAAGCCTTCTGCAATGAGGCAGCTTGTGAACAGAGAGCCATCCAGAAACTGAATTAACCATCTTCTGTGCCATGACTGCACTTGGGTGTTGTGCAAGTTGTGTAAAATCTAGTTTTGCCCATTAAACCACACTGAGGCCTGTGGTTATCTTACCATAAGATGCACATGCCAGTCCATTTGCCACCTGCGGCTTGCTACCCGAGTCCAGAGTGGTACTTGGGATAGTAAGCCCACAGAAAACAGGAGACTGAGAACAAATATCCAGAGGCCTTTCTTTGGTGCTGGCACACTGCAGTTCCCAACACCTGTGAAATCCCCATTGGCAGAAGCAGCCATACAGTAAAATGCTTCAGCTTTTCAGCGTGTGTAACTCCTGTTTTTCATGGGGTTGCTATTGACTAAGGCACCACACACACTCAGTAGTCTACAGCTCAGTACTAAGGAAGGTGGTCTCAGTGAGTGGCAGTACTTTTGACTGTACAGACTGACCACAAAGGACATACAACCATTCTCAGGAATCTTGTTGAATAACATAGAGCTTTTGCAGCTACAGGGAAATTAATGCAAGAAGGCTAAGTAGAATTTTGTGCAAACAATAATTCTACTAAGTAGTCTTGTCAGAGACCAAATTGCACAAAACTAATGCTATATCTACAAAGCATTCTTCAATCCCATCTCTTAAGGAAGATGACTACATGATTTTAAGTTAGTTTTCTGAAGAAATGGGAAGAACAGATTTATGTAGTCTAGTTGTTCACTGATTTTAACCAGATTTAAGTTTCACTGAGTTTTGCAAAAGAGTGAAATATGTCTGGGAAACCAAGATTCATTAGTACTCAATTGAATAGAGCAGCCTTTCTACTTCCATTTTCAAAGGCACTCCATTTGTCATCTTACTGATACAGTCAGAATGGAGAAGTTTTGCTTCTCAGCTGTAGAGTAAGGCTCTGAAAAAGGATAGGAAAGGCAAAATAACTTTTGCACAGTCTACATTCCCCCTTCCATAGATGGCAAATAAATAGATTTTATCTCATTTATTTTTTAAAAAGGATAATAAAAATGGTATGTAACTATTTTTTCTGATAAGTTTCTCAGAAGCACCTGAAAATTTCTCGTTGATTTACTACATTTTGCTGCTTGCATCATTTTTCTCTTCTATCAACTATGATAACAATTGTAATTTTCTAAGCTTTTCCTACAAGACAATTCTCCTCACTATGCTCTGTCTACATGGTCTACTACCTTCTTGTGTTAGAGTGAAACTGCTGATTTTCACAGGCATTCCCTATTTTTCTTAGCACATGATAAAAATGCAATGAGATGAGCAAGTAGAATATAATAAAAGAATAATGCACTAACTTCTGGGTGATGTTTGAAGCTAATCTTCTGGGTGATTAGCAGAAGCTAATATTATTGAAGCATTCATAAATCTCAGAAAAGAAATTATTCCATTTTGGACTACACTGCAGGTAAGGTAACATTAGGGGGTACTGACGTCCTTAATAATTCTTGACCTGAGAGTGAGTCCTTAGTGGAAAACAATATTTGGTTTATGAAGGCTTGGTATTTAAAATAGCAGAATTTTATGCAATTCTTTGGCCATTGGACACCATCCACATGATCAGCTGGTCTACACTGAAAGCCAGCAGAACCATTTTAAGGTCAACAAGACTGGCTCACTTCTTTACCATAGATGATGAAGGCAACATTTCATTCTCTGACATCATATCGGCCTTCCAAATATTTAGATTCTTGGCTGTAGCCATTCATCACCATGAAGGCTTCCAGTCTGGGCCATCCTAGTACTTCTTCCTTGCTCTGGACCGCTTTTGCCAGCTCTGGGGTCTATATACCTACATAGTGAAACAGATTACAAAACTGATCTGGCTGAGAGGTAATCGTAACAAGAAAAAACTGCTCATGAGTCCTCAAGAGTTTTGCTTTGTGTGGCTTGATGTCATCAGTTCTCAGACCTTAGCTGGTTGAAAAGCTAAGCGGTTATACCACAAGATCACATCCCTGCTTACTTTGCTTTAAGCCATGCACTGCAATCAGATAGCTGCCTTGGACTGACCTTTGTACCATAGGACTTCAGGAGCTGCAATGGTTAGTCACATAAACATTTATTATTTTCCTAACATTTATTGTTCAATGTTTCCTTTTGAAAATAACTTCTTGTAGTCATAACTTTCCTTCAGTCTGCTAGTGAATTGACTTTTCCACCAATGTGTTTTCAGAGGAAGAAACAAATTATAAAGACATGGATGCATTATTTTATTACCTCTGCTTAGCTCTATTCTATGAGGAGAAATATTTTCTAAAATCTCATTCTAGTAGGACTCAATCCTCTTATTGTAGACATATTGCAGCAAACTCAGCATGTGTTCAATTTTAGAAATCAGAATTCAGATATCCTATGGGAAAATAAGATGCTCAGGCTGCTGTATGAATGGAAAAAGAAATACAGCTTTGAAACTATATTTAAAACTCTACTGTAACATCAAGAAATGCCAAATGAAATGTAAATTTTTAATCTTCAATCCTCATTTTAGGGATACATAAACAATGATTTACATGTAGAATGTTGTTGCAAACTTAAATAAAATGCCTATTTAATTATTTAAGAGGAAATCTCTAGCAAGAATTAAGAATGATAAAACTGAAACCTCTACTTTGTTTTGGTGGGTTTTGCCCTTGAAATCAATTGCCTTCTTCACCACAGAAAAAAATTGATGTCTCTCCCCAACACCTTCAGTTGTGTCACCCCCAAAATTGTAAGCAGATCTGGAGCTCAGGACAAATACAAGCTCAAAGCAAGCACTGCTGGCAGTTTGAAAGACTGCAATTGCTTTCTTCCATTGTTTTCCTCATCTTTTTTCTATTTTTTTTTCCCTATTGCTGTATGATTCCTGCAGAGACTGTAATTGGAAATAGGGAAAGAACATAAGAAAACCTGTTTACAGAGAGCTGTTCACCTACTCAGAAGGACCCTGGCACACATCAGTTTTTCAGTCCAGTTTACAAACTGAAGAGCATTTGTCAATATTTCAGAATAACATCCACATATCAATATATTATTATTTTTATTTGTTTATGCTGTGGCAAGATGAAGAGATCCCACAATATTAGGTAAATCAGAAAAGAGTCTCTTTCGCCCTTCATATTAGCAATTGGTTTCAATATAGTTGTCATGTATCCATTTATATTGCAATAGCTTAAAAGTGTAGGGAGAACTCTAACCCTCCTAAAGAAGATATAAGAAAAAACTTGATTAGAGTTATAGTAGGAAAGCTGTCCCCAAATAGATTCCAACTCTTTGTTAAGTTGTGTTCTACAGCATCTTAATTCATGCTGAAAATCTGTAAACTGAAAGAGAGGAAGGTCCATCTGCTCTCCAGTGTGATTGTGCGCAGCTAAAATAAGCCAGAAAAAGCTGAAATGCCATAAACTCATATCCTTTCATCTGAATTCACCTCCTGATGTTATCAAACACCTGTAGACAGTCCCTATCCTACACCTCCATTTAGTACCTAAACACAAAGATGCTTGTTCAAACCGGTGTCTTAAATCTAAAGATTCTTCACTTGACCGCCATTCACCCATCAGGCTACCACAAGAACTCCCAGTGTCTTAAAATCCTTCCCCATGCTATACATCTGGAGACTTACATGCCACACTGAATTCAGCCTCAGTGAATTTTTTATGGTTTTTAGGTATTCTGAAGAAAACTATTTATGTTTTTAGGTATTCTGAAGAAAAATAAGGGCTATTATACATTTTGAGGGTTTATTTTTTCCTTTGTAACCAATTAACATTAGAAAACACAAGTTCAGAACAGCTTCCTTTTGGTCTCATACAAATGTCAAGGTGATTCAACTAGCCAAGAGGGCTGCTGCCTACTGTAGCAGCTAAGGATGAAATACCAGGAATTCTGATATCTGATTTGAATGCATTTTAGTTGGTGTATTTCCTACTTTTCTTTTTCATATAAGAAAAGCCTGTCTGAAAAAGACATTTATTACTTAGCAAGAGTTAACAATTATTCCCTTGTGATGCATATATATAACTTCCATGACAGCTTTGCTCAGTTTGTGGGTCAACAGCATATTCCTTCATGAAAGAAGGAAAAAACAGAGTTGCTGTTATGATGCAGGTGCTGAAATCTTGGTAACAGTTCCAGAGCAATATGAAACCCCTGTAAATCATTACTGCCTCACAAGGCATCCAAGGCAAATATTTTCCCAAACTACTCTTATTTTGCTAAGAGTGTCATCTTGTGGAATTCTTGGAACATTCTTTGGCCCTGATTGGCAGCTGAAGAGGAGGATTAGTTTTCCTCCTGGTGGAGTAATCCGTTATAGCTGAAGGTGATTACTTTTAAGAAAGCAATGTGTCAACAAAGCCAATGTTCCCTGACATCTACCACTAATGAGACACCACTCTTTTGTTTGCTTTCCAGTGGCATTTCCTAATGACAAAGTCTGGGGTAGTAGGAGTGGGGAGAATAGAGAGGCGTTTGGTTTCTTTAAGCCACAGCAACTGCACAGACTTTGTAATTTGTAATCAAACTGTTGTAATTTCAACTCAAATGACACTTAGCGCAGATAGAACTGTACAGACTTCATTACATCTGATGGGTCAGATTCCCCATTCCCACTACCACAGTTATTCTCACCTACAAATCTCTGTAGTGCTGATAGCAATTACCTCAGTCAAAGCACAAGCTTTCCTCTTGATGTCACACTACAAGAGGTGTTCTTTCAGATTGCCTAATTTTACCAACCTTTCTGTGATGACTGAAAGTATTTTAGGCCATGGTACTTTCCAATTAACAGCAGAATTAAGGAAAAAAAAGTAAATTCTGAGAATGAAATTCTGAGAGTTTATTTCCTGCAACCAAAGCTATAATCTGTGGCAGTATGCCAAAAGGCATTTACGTTTCTCTTTAATTATCTAAAGTAATTCACATTCTAAAGCAGCCTTTTGAAGTAATATGCCAAGAAAATATGGTTTGGAAACTTTAATGATTTTATGTATGCCAGCAGACAAAGGCAGTTTTCAAAGTACAGTTCAGCACAACGCACTGTTATAGTTGCTTAAAATTTCAACTGGTGTCATTCAGCCCACACAGCTTCTATATAGAATATATAGGTAGCATATAAGAACCTGGTTTGCAAAAAAAACCAGCAAATCCCCACGAAAAAACCCAGCTCCAAACCCCAAATAAAATATAAGAAAAAGAATAAAAATCCCCCAATATTTGGAATTGTTTCCTTTGCAGGATCCATGAGCGGGTCAGAATACTTTATTAGTTTTGAAAACAAGCAATGAACTCTTTAATTAGCTTGTAATACTAAGACACACAGATGGAAGAATTCTGTTGAATAACTCAACAGCACCATGGTATTCAAGAGCAATTAATCCTCAGAGAAGACAACACGGATGGAAATAAGCCCACAGTTCTATCAGTCTGCAGTTTTCTAAGCTCTTCCATCCAAATATCATGTAGCCTCAGTTTGCAATGGAATTGTTGTACAAAAAATTACCACCACATAGGTATTTTAGAATCATTAATATCTACCTAGATATGAACACTCACCTTTTCTATATAAGGTCCCAGGATTTTAAAGTAGATTCTTGTTTGTTTGTTTGTTTGTTTGTTTGTTTGTTTGCTTGCAGAGGGGCTCTTGGCAGGATGGGAAGTGGGCGAAATCAAGCATTTCCCACAATCAAGAATATTGTGCATGAAATGAGAATAGAAGTCATAGGTCTTTAGTGAACCAGAAGAACTGCTCTCACTACTAGCAGTAAAAGCTGGAAATAGCCATTCGCAAAGCGCCAGCCACCTGTCCAGAGAACGAAATCGTGTTTTTTCAGAGAAAGCACAATGGCACTAAAGACAATATGCAGAAACAGGAGCAAACATTAAACATAGATTCATAAATGCTCACAAGTGTGTCTTTGGGTCGTGAATGCTAGACTGCTTGTCCAAACAATTTGTTACAGATGAGTACAGAATTCTCAATAACACATCACTGAACATCACTAACACAGATGTTTCTATTGAGTTTCACACATTAAGAAAATATTTACTTAGTGTAATAGCATAGTGAGTGCTAAGATTTCATTTATGCATTTACTTTAGAGTAAATATCATCAATAAAGAAAACAAAACTGATAAATATAAAAAAATGTAATGTGATGCATGATTCTTGGAGAAAGAGGGAAAGAATTGCTCTGTGCATTCCTTCCCTGCTTTGCAAAATAATAGGCAATTTTTTTCCATTGTTACTTAAGAGAAAATATACTCTACCAAAAGAGTGTCTTGGGTTGCAATTTGCAATGCAGTGTTTTTACCCCATGTCATTAAATGTAGTAGAGAAGGCTAACTGGCTGCTCTTCCCCCCAGTGGAACATGAAAGTACTTGACAAAATGAAAAGGCAAAGAAACCATATGAAACACAGCTTCATCATGATACTGGGGCACATGTATCTGGGCAGAAAAACCCTATTGATAACCTAGCTAAGATAAAATGTCAAGAGCAATCTAACAATTCCTACACCTCAGGGCTTAAACATATCAGCATAGGACAAGACAGATTTCTGTCCTGACATCTATAGACAAGCAACTAAAAACCTAAAGAGAAGAATGTTAGGCTTCCTGACCAGTAGTTTGGCATTCAGAAACACTGTACTTCCTTGTAGCTGAGCCGCTAGTTTGTTAAGACGGGAAGAAGTAAAGGCAGAGATAGTATTTTTATTAGTCCAGCTTGTACAGCTGGAGAAAAAAGGATAACTTTTGGGTGCACAAGCCCTTTAGTTATGAAAGACTCCCTTCAAATTATACACTTGGGAGCTGAAACTCATAAAAAGGGAAGACATTAGAAATCCTGGATTCTTTAGGGTTTAGGGCATACTTAAGTGTGTATATAAGATGCATAAAAAGCCCTCTTCCATTTTCTCCTCCAGCTCCCTCCAAAAACCTCTGTGTGCTCCCTAGGAAATAAATTCCTATTTCTCAACTATATTAGAAGATAGCACCTCTTAACTCCTCTCTATTTCAGAGGCCTAAATACCTTTTCTCTCATTTCTTATTAAACTCAGCATAATTAGATTCATGGGCACTGTTCCTAACATGCACATGACTTTGAAGTCCATTATTTCTGTTTTAGAGCTAAAGAAAGACTTGTGCACAAATTACTTTGCTGAGATTCCAAACAATTCCTCTTGTTGCAATTTATTTTTTAAAAAATTGCCACAACCTACCAAACCACCCTTTGGTTTGTTTTTGCCACATATGATCCCAACATCCCCACACAACTCTCACTCTCTTTTAAAGGTGGAGTCAAATATGGTTAGTGGCAAGTGATGATGTAGGAAATCATCTCAGTCCTGGTGATCACCAGTGTTCTAGTAACAGGGAGAAGAGCAGATTTTTTAGCCCTTGTATAACATTTCTTCATGTGGCAGACAAGTAGGAATGACTTGTCAGCAAAACCATAATTGAGTTCCATGGCTTACCATGGCCATTAAAGCTCATGTTCCCAAAGGATTTTTCACCAGATTCCACAACTCTCTTGGATGAGGTGTCACTCTCCCACAGAGAGGTATAGAACTGGGAAACACTGCAGTAGAAACAGGACATTTGTAGACTGGTACACACTTCAACACCTCCTCCTAGTCACTAATTCTGTCATTAATCACCATGGTTTCAGTAGGTACAAGGTGTGATTCTGTCTCTTAGATCTAGATAAATTCTTACTAACCACTCAGACACACAATACTGCTTCTGTCACTTTTCTGCACCACATGAAATTTTTGGTCTCATGGAGATGTCTTGCACCATATTTAGAATGATGTGTAGGATCAACAAAGAGTCACATACTCACATACAGAGGCACATATATATGAAATTTCACAGCTCCAACTTTGAGTCTGATGGAAAACAGACTATACAGAAGATCTGCTTCTTTTTTGCCCTCTTGCATTCTCTCTGTTCTTCCTGTATGAACACACCAGAAACCATGTGTGCTAGGTTAATTACACCAATAAACATGAGAAACTTCTTAGGCCAGGGATACCATTAGCCCAAAGATGACCTAAGATGTTTCTCAGGTTTATCAAGCTCATATCAAACCAGGGATGGCCTGAGAATGCAGCTTAAAGACCCAGTTGTTTATTTTCTGCAGAGTTTTCTTCAGCTCTACATTTCTGTTGGTATGGTGGGAATCCTTGGTGTGCCATTGGGTCTTGTGTCCTTGATGTGACTTTCTGAAGTAAACTGTCAGTCTTAGTCAATGAATTAGCCATGTAAATCACATACTGTTGAAATCTTACAAAAGATGGGCTAATTTCTAACAGCTGGGATTTAGTATTTACTAATCTTTGAAAAACTTTCTATCAAAAACTTTTTAGCAATATTTTTAATTAAGACAGTGAGTTTTGAGTTCACTTGCAAGATTAACAAGTTTGGGGTTTTTTTCCCTAAAAAGGCCCAACAGAGCGATGGTGTTAAATGCGCTCATAAATGATGATGAAATTTTTACTGGAATGTTTATTTTATTGCACTATGATACCAAGGAAAAGCAGATATGAAAATAATGATATTTCATAACAACTGAATATCATACATAAAGGCAAAATAGAAGTGTTTTCTAGTGACATACAGACATGCTTGAACTTGAAGGCAAGACTTCAGGGAAGGTTAATGCAGAAAGGGATCTGGGGATTATAGTGACTTCTATCCTGAGCACAAGCAAAAAAAAAAAAAAACAAAAAAACAAACAAACAAAAAAAAAAAAACCAAAAAAAACCAAAAAAACAACCAAAAAAACCACTACAAATAAGGTGAATTCCTTATTGGAATAAGGATCTGTCGGAAGAGGTTCTGTGTATAAGCCTTCATACCACAACATTGGAACAAGCTGTGGAGCATCATGGAGAAACAGGTAAAACTCATTAGGGTTTTAGAAAATATGCCAGTGGAGAAAGGTAGAATGAATTGCCTGAAGACTAAAGATTGAAGAAAGGCATGGATAATCTAAGTACCTTTTTATGTAATGAGAAAGGAAATAAATTTTATGATCAATGCTAAAATGGAAAAGAAGCAATATGTCTAAACTATAGAAATGGAAATTTTGGGTTAGACACTGAGAAAATATTAATAACTTTGCATTAGCCAGAACCATATTCCCTACTGTTTGAGCAGAAAAACTGTGGAAGGAGATTTTAAAGGTCAGACTGGGCAACCATCTCCCAGCAATATCATAAGAACCAATCCTATTTTCAGAAAAATAGTCTAACACTTCTGGTAGTAGGGTTTTCTGAAGTACGCTTCGCCATTTGAACATCTTTTTTCATAGGGTTTCCCATATCACCAGCCATCAGGAAGATACATGTGATAAAGTAGCAAAGGACCATCAGACTTGTATCCATGGCTTCCACGTCCTTCCTCTGCCTAACAAATGAAAACAAAGTAAACAAAGTAAATGAAAACAGTGTCTCCCTTCTTTCTGCTTCAAAGAAGAATGTGCTTATAGCCGAAAACCATGTGGATTTTAAAGTGCCGGGTGATAAGGACATGGCGCTCATTTTCTTGATAGCGCAGGTCAAGACTGGAATAATAAGGGACAGTTTTTATATAAAACAAGCCAAAAAACGAAACTCAGAAACTTGTTCAGATCTGAAGATGCTTTTTACAAGATTCACTTGTCCAGGCATGAGGCTCTCTAGCCAGGCGAAGACTATGAGATAGCTCTCTTAATCTTAGCTAGCTGTATGTCTAACTGTGTTTCAAACAGAGGTGCAACACATGGTTATTGACAGGATGGACTTGTCACAGGTTCAGAACCATTTTCTTGGCAGAACTACCCCATAGCTGCAGCAAACATAACTTTTAGTGAAGACCTTCAACGGTGGCTTCAGAAGGAAAA
This sequence comes from Melospiza melodia melodia, assembly GCF_035770615.1. NCBI lineage: Eukaryota > Metazoa > Chordata > Aves > Passeriformes > Passerellidae > Melospiza > Melospiza melodia. The sequence continues at coordinate 56,248,771 of NC_086226.1, read as the reverse complement.
TACAGAATTGGATTGAAATACGGTCTTTATCCATATAGGAGCAAAGGGTAATAAAACAGGATAAAACTGAAGCACTGAAGCATAGTGCTGCTTAGAGGGAGGATATCTGGTCTTCAGCAGCAAAGTCAGTTTGGGCTTAGTTTTCTCAGTTTCCCTTTGCTTCCCTTCCATGTTTTTCATGTATGTTTTAAAAATCCTGTAAAATGTATTTTCCCATGCTCTTCCAAGTCTTTGTCATCAACACAAGCCCCTGTCATGTAATTTCTATAGGGGAAAAAAATGTCTTTCTTATTCACTATTTTGATACTAGCCTGGTTTTATGCAGATCATATATATGGAGTACAGGCTGCTCAATGCAATCGGATTATAAGAGGTTTCATTACAGTTTTTCTTATACACTCTTTTTATACAGTTGATAATGAACACATGACTGTAACATACACATTATTTTCTATTGGTGGAACTCTCTAACAGTAGAGTGATATAAAATATGGCTAAGAAGTATACAAAAAAGTCATGTGAATCACTGAACCCAATCATGAAGCACATTTTCAAAATATAACACAAACAGAATTTTCTGGGCAACTTGGGACACAGGACTGCAGCAATATAGAAAGTATTTTATTCTCAAAATATGTTCTAGAGATGCCAAATCTAATAATAAATCAAATGTTACTGACTGGAGGAAAAGGGTCATCCATAAACAGTGAGTGACAATCATCTTCCAAAGACAGGTAATTAATTCCTTACAACGTACCCTAATTCAGGAGGAACACTTGACAACACTAGTTTCAGATCCTGTAACGTATCAGCCACCACAAGCTCCAGAAAAGTAGTAGTAAATTTCTGCTTGTATATTCTGCTTGTAACTATTCAAAAAAAATGTTGCTTTTAAAATAAAATCACTGTGGTCTTCACCAGTAAAGTTCAGGAGTTATTCACTGATGGTAACTCCTTGCACTGCCTTGCTTCACTTGAAAGATGTCTTTCTAGTGGATTCTACCAAAACTGAGGAGGACGGGCATAAAGGTTTTAGGAACAAACATGCTGCTAAATCTGGTGCAGTCTGGGGTGCCCAGCAGCCAGAAGGAAACTCCTTCTCTCTCCTCTCTTTACCAATCCGGCTATGTATTTCTTTTGACGAGGAAACCGCACGCCGCCAGTCTGGTGCCTTTCGCACCCTTCCTCCCCTCGAGAGCCCAGGTGGGAGCAGGGGGAGGAGGCAGGGGCTGCAGGAGACCCGCGGGCTCCGGTGCGCTGTGCTGCTGGGGGGAGCGGCGGGGCGGGGTCAGCGGCGCGGGGCTCTCCCGTCCTTCCTTCCGTCCTTCCTTCCATCCTTCCTTCCTCCGTTTTTTTCCCTAAAGTTTATTGTAAAGGGGCAACGCTCGCGGGCCGGTCACGTGACCCTGACAGGTCCTGCCTATTGAGAGCCAGACCACCCACGTGGAGGACGATGGAGCTGCTTAATAGAAACAGGCATGTAATTGTGAGGCTTTCCAGCACTCGGCAGAATGTCTGCAACCTAGGAGGGTTGTTTTTTTTACGTTTTCAGTTCCTTCGGCGTAAAGGTGGGGAAGGAAGGAAGGAAGGAAGGAAGGAAGGAAGGAAGGAAGGAAGGAAGGAAGGAAGGAAGGAAGGAAGGAAGGAAGGAAGGAAGGAAGGAAGGAAGGAAGGAAGGAAGGAAGGAAGGAAGGAAGGAAGGAAGGAAGGAAGGAAGGAAGGAAGGAAGGAAGGAAGGAAGGAAGGAAGGAAGGAAGGAAGGAAGGAAGGAAGGAAGGAAGGAAGGAAGGAAGGAAGGAAGGAAGGAAGGAAGGAAGGAAGGAACTAAAAAGGGAAAGAAGAAAGAGGGAAAGAGGGAAAGGAAGGAAGAAAGAAAGAAAGAAAGAAAGAAAGAAAGAAAGAAAGAAAGAAAGAAAGAAAGAAAGAAAGAAAGAAAGAAAGAAAGAAAGAAAGAAAGAAAGAAAGAAAGAAAGAAAGAAAGAAAGAAAGAAAGAAAAGAAAAGAAAAGAAAAGAAAAGAAAAGAAAAGAAAAGAAAAGAAAAGAAAAGAAAAGAAAAGAAAAGAAAAGAAAAGAAAAGAAAAGAAACGCACTGATGTTCCATTTAAGCCGTCAGTAGCAGTGAATGAGGACGCACGCAGACCTCCAGCACGGCTCGCCCCGAGCGGCTCCTGCCGGGGCAGTGATGGTAGGTGCCTTCCCTTCGCAGGGCGGCAGCGGGACCCGGCGAACAGGGCCCGGGCCCGGGGCGGTGTTGGAGGGGCTACACGGGCCTTCGCCGGGGCCCGGAGGGGGCGGGGGGATCCTCCCTCTCGCAGTCGGGGGCTGGGGCTATCGACCGGGCACCGGGTGCGGCCCGAGCGGGAACGCCAGCGCGGGGTACGGCGGCGGGATGTGACGGGGCTCGGCGTGGAGCAGGGGCTGCGGGGCTCGCCGGGGCTGCGGGGCTCCCCGGGGCCAGGCCAGCTCGCCCGGCTTGGCGCTGAGGTGGCTCAGAGCTGCGGTAGGTATGCGCGGGGGACAGGCCGCTGATGGGAGGCAGCTCCTGAGGTGACTGCAGTGCCGCAGAAGACGGCCGCCTCTGCATTTCGCACCTGTGTGAGCTCTGGTCAGAACAAGCTGCCTTGTGGGGAGCAGAAACTTCTCTGGGGCTAGGTTCTACAGGACAAGGGCCGCCTTAGGTTGAAGTCAATAGTGGCTTCAGCCTCCGGCTTCAGGACTGGACCCCTCGTGTGGCTGGTACCGGCACCATCGGGACCGGTACAGCGCTGCTGTAATCGGTCTCGAGCGTGCTGTCCCACTGCTTCCAGGGACTGGAGAGGGGCGGATGTTCAGTGACAGATCTCAGCTCTTCGCTGCCTTAGCCCCACTACGGGAGGTAGACCTGGGGGAGGCAAAAGCGCGGAGGGAAATGGGGAGACCTCTGGTATCGTCGGATGGTTTTAAAAGAAGTGTTGGAGCCAAAATGGGTGTTTCACAGCTCCTAACCAGACAGCCTTTACGACGAGCTAGAGAGAGTCTCGCCTTGTTTCAGCACCAGTCTCATAGATGTATCTAATTTCTGGTTACGGCTACTGGGGGCATTGTGTGTCTGAATTGTAACATGATATTGTATCGGGACAGCAGGTAGTGTTGTTTAGAAATATTAGGGCTGAGGAGGGAGGGGAGGAGAAGGAATCTTTTAAAATCTGTTTAATTTTAAGAGCCTGTGGATATAAAACTGGCAGCTCACTCTGAATTAAAATGTCTTAGGCTTCTATGTTTTTATCCTTATTTCACACACACATGCACACGCACGCACACACTCACACACACACACACCTTTTATTTTGTTCTGCCTTTGCCACAGTGTATAAAGCCCTATTGAGACATGTAGGCGTGATGTGTAAACCGGATTAGCAGTATGAAAGAAAGACATACAATGAGCCTGAATTGTTTTACTTCCTTTTCATTTCTCACGCCTATATCTCTAATAAATTTGTTGCTCCAGCAGTGGGTCAAAGAGATTGTGTCGTTCAGCTTTTTTTTCTTCAAGGCCCGATGGCAGAGATCATGGAAGTGAATGCCCTGCTTTCTGGCACATGCAAAACTTGAGCTCTATCTTTACACAGACCCAGTGTTGTGCAGCCTGGCTAAAAAAGGTTCAGTGTAACTTTCCCCTCTCAATGCACATTAATGTCCTGCAAGTGGCGGGGCATTTTGCCAGGAAGAGAATCTGATTTGAAGACTACTTGGGTTTATAGAGGTAAAGCCCCTCGTGGAATATGGCTAAGTGTCCTAGGGCTGGGATGTCCTCGTGGTTTTGGACGGAGAGGGCTGTTCCTCCTTCCACTGTCTTCTCCAGCTCCCCGTGCGCTCTTCTCCTCTGGGAGTCCGCTGCTGTGCGGGAGGAGCTCAGAAGCTTCGGAGACTCCTCTGGAGGCACATTTCCCCGCAGCCCTCCGCAGAAGAAAATGCCAGCGCTCCTGGGTTGGTGCTGTAGATCCCTCATTTGCTCCTTTGTGGCGTGCAGAGCAGCTTTCCATTAAAGGAGATCAGGGGTAATTAGCCGCATTATTTTGACAAGTTGGCTCGAGCAGTTCCCTTTCTTCCAGGGCTGAGGAGGGGGAGAGGCCGCCCGCCTCCTTGCCCAGGCGCGGGCGCTGAGCGGCGGCGCTGCCCTGCGGAGCGGCTCCCGCTGCGCGCCGCCGCCCCCCGACGGCAGCCCCCGCCGGCCCGCTGGCCAGCACGGCTCTCCGAGTGCTCGACAAGGAGAGGGAGGCTCAGGCCGCCCTGCAGACCCCAGTGACTGCGATCTTATGTCATAGCCAGAATCAGGTGTGCGGGCGGAGCACAGGGCCGGGGCAGACCTGTGCATTTGTGCGATGCAAAGCTGCGTGAGAGACAGAAATTTGAGGGAATAGAAAAAATCTGATCGTTTTTCCACCAGTCGGTCTTCTCCCAGGACCAGCACTCTTGTAAACCGTACAAAAGAAACCCAAAGTGGCTTTGCTTAATTTCTGTCTTTATTAGGGTAATCAGATGCTCCAGCAGTGCAAATGTTTTTGGCGGGTGTCTGCAGATGAAAAGCAACCTGGAAAAGATGTGTTAAAGTAACATCACTGTAAATATCTGTTACCGACTGTTAATCTCTATTGGATTGATCCCTTACCTGGCTGGAGAAGTGCTCTGCAGTATCAGGGGTTATGAACACAAAGTGAATGTAAGTAAGAGACAGAGCATTATAAATGAAGCCACTACGACTACAGTCAGTGCTGAAATTCTTGTACACCAGCCTCGGCTGTCTAGGCATTGAAAGCTACAGGTATGTATAGTTGTAGATTGCAGCCCCTGTATAAAACGAGACAATTTCCAAGGCCTTCACCACATAGCACGTCCTAGATAGGAAATCTGGGAGATCTCTCCGAGTTGCTGACGATGGAGGTAGCCCTTGGTGCAGAGGAGCAGTTGCACAGTCAGGGCATGCATATCACAGTCGGCAGTGCTTACAAATGTTAATAAGGGCAGATTGATTAGGAACAACATTATTGCCAGGAATGTAGCAAGCAGGCATCAGCTATGAGGCAGACTGGGGGCAGCCATTGCTCTGACCACCCAAGTGGAGACTTTTACACTGACATTTCTTCCTTGAGGGAAAAAAAAACCCCAACATACATACACACACCCATCCCAGACCAATTAGATCTCTTCGGTAATTAATCTCTTGTGTATGCTTAAAAAAAAAAAAAGTCCTTCCAGACCACAGGGAGAGAGGGGAGATTAAGACAATGCTTGTTAAATTTGAGTCTTCAGATAGAGTTTTGGAACCAGCAGTGAGAATGGGCTTTAGGCTACTGCGTGAAGACTAGCAGGCAGGAGGCCCTTAGGACAGTGCTGGGGCCTCCAGGTGCTTGAAAGGACACTTCCCTGGTTTTGGAGCCTACCAGGAGACTGAACCAAAATGCTTCTGCTTCTGAACCAATCCCTTCTTTCTCCATTCCCCTGCCCTGTTACCCAATCAGACACGGTGAGGGTGAGCACTTCCAGAAGCAGTGTCACATCACCTCCTAGCTAGATGGATGGTCGCTTTCGCCAGTGGAAACTTGAATTGGAGGTGGCCGACTGCACCCCAGGAATAGGTTTCAGCCTCAAACAGAAAACAGCCTCCAGCGGCAACTGCTTCAGGTTTCCTTCTCCCATACGTATGCACCTATGTGCGCATGCATGACAGCTTGCTGCCCCTAGCAGCTTTCCTGGAGAGAGTCCTGTGCGGGGCACAGGGCAGGGCCTTCACGGAGACAAGTTTCCCAGGGTGGGGAAAAAACGGAGTTGGGATGAAATCAAAGGAAAAAGGGATCCCCTAGCCAGCGGGTCTGGCCCTTGAAAGGTCCTGACAGTTGCTGCCTTTGGGCAGTCTCACGGAGAAATCGGTGCGGTGCGGTGCGCAGCTCGCTCCCGCCGGCGGCCCCGGCACCCGGGACGCTGCCAGCCCGCGTTGCCGGCGCCGGGACGGCCCCGCTAAGGCGGTCGTCAGCCCGCCGAGGGGAAGAGGACGCTTGCAGTGACCAGGGGCTCAGGGGTTTTGCTCAGGACCACTGCCCCAGGTACACGCACGGCGGGGCTGAAGGGAGAACAGCGCTGGCGGGCTTGTCGAGCCGGGCACGGCACCGGGCAGGGGCTGCACGGGGTTCTCTTCTCACCTCGGCTCCCCACGCCCCTCTCCGCCGCATTTCTCCCACCCGCCCTGCCGCTCCCGAACAGTTTACAGCCGCGCTCCTCCGCGGGCGCGCAGCAGCCGTCCCGCAGGAAGGCAGCCCCCCAGGGCACCTCCCCGCCGGGCCACGGACGGAGGGAAGGGCTGCCGGCTGTCCCCCGCCCCGGTACCCGTGCGTGTCCGCCACGGCCCGTAGCTGCCCCGCGGGGAGCCGCGCCGCGGGCCGGGGCCCGAGCTCGGGGCTGGGGGGGACGCGCGCAGCTCTAGAGGCAGCAATTAAAGGCTGATTCTCAATGGAGGGAGACGCGGAGAAGCGGTGCCAAAAAAGTAAACAATCGCATGTAGTTCGAGAAATGTTTAGCGCGGCCAGGAAGGCTGCGTTTCATGGACTTTTACACTAAAAACATTAGAATTGGCTTTCCTCAGGTTTCAGTTAAAGAATGAGTCCTAAGTTGAAACAGCTAGCTACCGCGCGGCTTTAAATCCCTTAAGTGTTAAATTTTCATTGTGTTTTTCTAACTGGACGGAGTGGTTTTCTTGCAAGGAACTAAGTCTCCTCTTTAGTTAAAAAGAGAGGAGGAGAAAAATCTGGCACTTTCTGCCGCAATATCCACCACCCTGTCATTATTCCTGCAAGCCTGGGAATTCAGCTCGGACCTCCCAGTATTTGTTGCAGCTCGAGGCCAAGGTGCCTCTAAAAGGATTTTCTTTTAAGGCCTTTAGAAATCGTTTAATGCTGCTATTTTTTTCGTTTCCCTCTCTTTTTCTTAAAAGAGAAAAATGTATTTCTGTATGTCCCTGGCGAGAAAGTTCCGCGCGTGTATTTGCAAGCATCCCGGACGGGGGTCGGGGGAGGGGAGTAAGGGGAGGGGGGAGTAACGCTCTTGAAAAGAAAACGAAGAAGAAAGAGGGAGAAGGCATTCCTTAATGGAAGTATTGCATGCAAAGAAGACTGGATCTCTTTAAGGCTCCCCCTGAAGCTGGAGATGCACACACAAGGGTTGCCGGCCTGGGTGGTCTCTCTACTTTGGTGAGCTGTTGCTAAGCAGCTAATAATAGTCATGTTTGCTGAGTAATTTCTGCCCTCCCCGAGCCAATCACCTCGCAGAAACCCAAGCCATCTGACAGCCCCGGGGGCGGGCTCTCAGCCCCTTTTTTTTTCCCTCCCTCTCTCGCTCTCTCTCCACTCATACTCCCCCCACCTCCCCCCCCCCACCCCTCCTCCTCCTCCTCCTCTTTATCCAAATGGAGAGAGTCCTTTTTTTCTTCTCCATCTCATCTCTGGAGCCGAGGGGCTGCAGCTCGGTGCTGCCGCGCACACACCGGGGGAGAGCGCCAGGCAGCCGCCCGCTCGCCGCCGCGGCGGGGCCAACCGCGGAACCGCGCCGGCCCCGCGGCCCGCGGGAAGCACCCCGGCCCTGAAGCAGAATGGTGCAGCGCGGCGAGGCAGCCCAGCAGGAGCAGCCGCGGCCCGCCGCGCCGCCGCCCCGCCGCCGCCGCTGAGCGCCGCCGCGGACAGCGGCTTCCCCGAGGCAGCGGAGGCCGGCCGGAGTAGGCGATTTCAACGGGAGCGGAGGATAGCGCGGCGGCGGCCGGGGGATCCCGGGGGTCGCGCCCGCCCGTCCGCTCGCCCTCGCCGGGCGCGGGGAGCGGCCGCCTGCAGCTCGGGGTCCGCGCGCGATGTGGCAATGGGAGGCGCGGGGAGCGACTCGGCCGGAGCGGCCGCGGCGGCAGCCGCCGCCCCGCGCCCCGCGTGAGGCGGCCGCGCCGCAGCAGCCCCAGCAGCAGCCCCGGCGGCGGCCCCGGCGGCAGCCCCGGCGGCAGCAGCCCCCGCAGCAGCAGCAGCCCGCGGCCCGCAACGCCGCCAGCCCCCCGCGGCCCCGCCGCACCCCCGGGGCCCCGGGCCCCGCCGCGGCAGCGCCAGCGGCAGCTCTCCCGTCCCGCCGGCGGCGGCAACATGGCCTCGGCCGGTAACGCGTCGGAGCCGGAGACCAGCAGCAGCGCGGGCGGCGGAGGCCACCCCGGCCGGGCGCCGAGAAACGGCGGCGGGAGGCGGCGAAGGACTGGAGGGAATCGGCGCGCCGCGGTGCCCGACCGGGAGTATCTGCAGCGACCAAGCTACTGCGATGCGGCTTTCGCCTTGGAGCAGATTTCAAAGGTGCATTCAATCTCTCACTCTTTTTTCCAGAGATACACGCTAGTGGTAGTGCTGCTTTTTCCGCGGGGGAGGAGGAGGGAGGTGGTGTGTTTTCTCGCGGGGGTGGAAGGAGGAGATGGAAACGAAACGGCCACCAATAAAATGCTGGGAAAAAGAGAGGGACGTCTGTGACTCTTCAGTGCGGGAGAGAGTGCCCTCATTCCCTCCCTGCTCGCCTGTGCCTGCCCTGGTGCGTGCCTGTGCTGCGGAGCACTTCTCCTCCTAAACTTCCCGAAATAGCCTCTGCACGGTCCCGGCCTCCCCATGGCTAACCCCAGGCCCGCTCTCCCGCTCCCCCCCCTCTCTCTCCGCTTCCTTTCTGCTTCTCCATCCCCTCGCAGCGCCCTGCGATCTCGGCAACACCCGCTCCCGGCCGGAACAGGGGAGAAACCGGCCGGCTTCTTGGCAGAAGTGGGGCTTTTGTGAAGTTTTCCGCCGAGAGCCGAGACGGCGGGTGCCCTGGGAGAACGGGGTCCCCCAGCAAAGAAGGCAGCGGTTCTCTCCCTTGCCCAGCGGCCGGAGGGGGAGCGAGGGCCATAAACAAATTGCCACCTTAACCCTGCCGCGCCGGTCCCCGCGGAGGACTGGAGGTGCCGGGCGGGGCGGGGGGACAGCCCCGGCCGCCAATCTCCGCTGGCCAAAAAATGTTCAAAGTAAACAATCTCCAAAAGCTGCCTTGCTGCAGGGATGGTTTCACTTCAGGGAGCGGATTTCTAGGCTTTGTAAGAAGAGGGAAAGGAGGAGGAAAAAAAAATCCATGTGGCTGCCCTCTTCCGTTCACAAATATTGTCGTAACTTACAGATGGCTGCTCTACTTCCTAATTCAGATCACACAGCGTCTCCAAACTCTATGGAAATGAATTACTGCAGATGTTACAGCGCTGCTCACCACGTGGGTCTTGCCTCAGCACCAAGCCCCTGCTAGGAGCTGGGAATGGGGGAAATGGCCAGTGCTGCCCACTGTCTGTCACACAATCCCCCCCGCCTCTACTCCCAGCCATTCTGGGGTTCCAAGGAGAACAGGAAAAGGGACTTGTCTTTTTTGTGGCTGTTGAGGTTTGTCAGAAGTGGTTCCTTCTTCCCTGGAGCCACAGGTCTCTTTGCAGCCTGAGCTGGTGGCGATGCCTCGGGCAAGAGATGAGTATGGTGGTGGCCAGCACAGGCGAGGGCCCGGGGGCCGACGCAGTGTTGTTACCCCCAAACTCGCGTGTAGGCCTGGGGCAAGGATGGCTGACAGCAGGTACATCTTGTCCCTGTGTGCGTGCTCGAGGGTGGCTGCTCGGCCAGGCCGCGGGGCAGGGGCCCTGCCGGAAGGATGCCTGTTTGAGCTGTTCACGGCGCTCCGTCCTTCCTCCGGGGACTGCGCCCCGAGAGCCGCGAGCTGTCCCGCTCGGAGCAGGGCTGGGGGGCTCCCCCTACTTCTGCGGCTGCCGCAGCCCGCAACTACTGACCTCTTCTTGCTTTGCAGGGGAAGGCGACGGGACGGAAAGCGCCGCTGTGGCTGCGAGCAAAGTTTCAGAGACTGTTGTTTAAACTGGGCTGTTACATTCAGAAAAACTGCGGGAAGTTTTTGGTTGTCGGCCTCCTGATATTTGGGGCTTTCGCTGTAGGATTAAGGGCAGCTAATCTCGAGACCAACGTGGAGGAGCTGTGGGTGGAAGGTAAGTCTGGGGGGCTGCCCCTGTTTTCTGTTGGCGTCCCTGCCCGGCAGGGTAGAGCGGCCCGGGGCCGCTCTGCATGCCCGTGAGGAGCGGCCGCCGACGGGGAGGGCGGGCGGCTCTCGGGGCGGGAGGCGGGCCCTGAGCTGGGGCGCGCAGCCCCGGGCGGCGCGTACCACTACTCCGCTCGTGGGGGGCAGCGGCGGCCAGGCCGTGCACTCGATGGGGGGCCGCCGGGACAGCCCGTCTCCAGCGCCCAGCGCCCTCGCCTGTGCCCCGGCTCGCAGTGCGGGCGAGTTGCGGGCGGCGGGTTTTCGCGTCCCCGCCGGCGGCGGGAAGCGGCGGCGCTGCCGGGAGGCGTCCCCTCCGCCATTTTGGGAGTGCGCGCGGCCGCGGCGGGGGAGGGGCGGGCGGCGCGGCGGGGCGGGAGCCTGTGTGTGGTCCTGGCCTTGGACAGGTTTCAGCTGTGGGGAGCGCGGGGCGCAGCGCTGGAAAAAAAAAAAAAAAAGGAAAACAGAAGAGGGAGAGAACGAAAAAAAAAAAAAAAAAAAACAACAAAAAATACCCAACAAAACCACAACCACGAAAGAAAGGCAGAAAGGTAGCCGAGGCGAAGGGGAGCCCGGAGTTGGGCAGCCTGCCGGGCGGCGCGCCCCGCGCTGAGGGCCATGGCACCAGGCTGCCGCGAGTTTGGAGTTTAGGTGTAGTCCTTAGAGGTGTTTTTTTTCTTAGCTTTTTTCTTCTTTCTCTCGTTTTCTTTACTGTTTTAGTGTTTTGTTTCCCCACCGTCCCTTTTTCTTTTTTTTCTGTGGAGGAAAGTACTGTTTATTAAGGATCACGTTCCCCAGCTAGCTGCTGGGTGGACGTGGAAACAGAGTTCCTTGTCTCTAGCAATTACTACTCTAGGTTTATGTCAAAGTAGCTTGCAGCAGTATTTGGCTTATAAAAGTTAATATGAGAGGCTGCATAAATAATAATTTCTAAATAGCTCTCTGTATGTGCATGTGTGGAAAAGCTAGGGCTGAGTGCAAACAAAGTCGGTGCCTGTTCTGAAGGTGGTCTGTCCTGCCCGAGGTGAATTAGAGCGTATAGGGTCGGAGTCCACCCTTGCAGATGACAGCCGCGTTGGGGTCAGGATTGGATTCGCCAGTCATTTAGTAGGTGTTGGTTTTTTCTATTGTGGAAAGTAGTGATCTTTTTTTTTGGTCCGTGTAGAGTAGTCCAGGAGCTCAAAGTATGAGGAGATCTGCTGCCAACAGTTCTGCCTGAGAAACAGAACAAGGCACTGCTGGGTCCCATCTGTAGGCAGAGACGTGCCGTCAGAGTTTGCACTGATCACTAACTACAGTACCTTAAATACTAATGGAAATGACTATGAATCTTGTTTTCCTTCGCTGATAATTTTTCCTCCAAATACGCTGTGAGGTTGTTGTGGAGAGGTTTCTTTTGTCAATTTGTTTCTGCTTTTCTGTGTTAGATAGATTAATACGTGATTGCAGCTCCATCCCACATGCTCTGCTGACATTTATTATCCTGATGTTACTGGTGTTCGCTTGCTTGGAATGGTGATCCTATTCAATTAGTGCCACCTGCTTTTTGTATTCTTGTGATTCCAAGAAACTACTTGCTGATGATGCCTCAGTGACTGGCCTGTCAGTAAAAATACAATTCTCAAGGGGAAAAAAATAGGATTTGCAAAATAGTTGCTACACTGGTTTCTTCTCATGTCATTATTGTTATGGGGCAGAAGTGAGGGGAAGTCCCTAGTATAGAATCTAGTGGAAATTGATCTCTGCGATTTTTATTGACAAGATGAATTATAAAGCAGCTAGTTTGACAGTGTTGACCTATGTATTTTCATACCTATTTAGTTTAGTTTTTTCATTGAAAAGAAATTAAAACTCTGCATTTAAAAACCCTTGCATTTCAAAACTAACCAGCAAAAGCTAGCAGATTAATGTGAAATAAAACATGGATTAAATTTAATTTTGTTTCTAGTTTTCCCATTCTAGCACTGCATGACGGTCCACAGAAAGGAGCTTGTTATAATGTGCTTTCTTGGTAGAAGCTCTGTAAATGTTCTGCTCATGAATTGGGGTGTTGTACAATTAAACCTAACAGATAGCAGTTGCATATTTTTATTGCTAAGCTACAAACAGGAGTACAAGTTGAGAGTTTGAGATGGAACAGATAGCATGGAGAATGCCTTTCTTCCTAAGCAGAAGCGCAAAGCAGCACCAAACTTCTTCTTCTGCACTTACGTGGAGCTGGTCCTAACAGCTTTAATGTACCTTCCGTGGAGGTTGGTACAGTAAGGGACTCTTTAGGTCAAGGTTTCTTAGTGAAGAAACAGTGGCTGAATTGTCCTGTTTATTAAAACAGCTGTCTCACTTTACCTTTTGTTTATTGAGCGTTTGGATGAACTAGGCAGTGCTGGCCAAATATGGAATCATAGAATTGTTTAAGTTGGAAAAGATTCGTAATATCATCAAATCCAACTGCTAAGCCAGTACCATTATGTTCACCACTGAACCATGTCTTTAAATGACACATCTAAACACCTTTTAAATACCTCTAGGGATGGTAGTTCAGAGGTGGCCTCTTCCAGTGCTTAACAGTCTTTTCTGTGAAGAAATTTTTTGCTATCCAATCTAAACCTTTCCTGGAGCAACTTGAGACCATTACCTCTCATCCTGTCACTTGTTGCCTACATCCTCCATTCAGGTAGCTGTAGAGAGGGATGAAGTCATCCCAAGAGTGCACTTCTCCAGGCTAAATTACCCCGGCTCCCTCAGCTGCTCCTCATAGGACTTGTGCTCCATTGCCCTGCTCTGGACTTGCTCCAGCCCCTTCATGTCTTTCTTGTAGTGAGGGGCCAAAACTAAACACAGAATTCAAGGTGTGGCCTCAGCAGTGCTGAGTACAGAGGGACAATCACTGCCCTGGTCCTGCTGGCCACGCTATTGCTGATCCAGGCCAGGATGCCATTGGCCTTCTTGGCCATCTGGGCACAGCTGGCTCGTGTTCAGCCTCCCCTGGTCCATTTCTTGGGATAGCTTTCCAGCCGCTCTTCCCCAAGCCTGTAGTCCTGCCTGGAGCTGTTGAGACTTAAGGACAGGACCTGACACTTCATGTTGTAGAATGTAGTATGAGCCTCATACCATTGGCCTTGACCCATCAATCCAGCCTGTCCAGGTCCCTCTGCAGAACTTTCCTGTCCTCCTGTAGATCAACACTCCCATCCAGCTTGGTGATATCTGGGAACTGACTGAGGGTGCATTTGAACTGCTCATCCAAATAATTGATAAACATTTTAAACAGGACTTGTCCCGTCACCCTGGAGGGCCCCTCCAGTGTCTGGCCACCAGCTGGAAGTAACTCTCTCTGGGCCCTGCCTTCCAGCCAGTTTTTAACCCAGCAAACAGTGTACCTGTCCAAACCATGAGCAGCCAGTATTACCAGAACAATGCCATAGGAAACAATGTTAAAGGCATTATTAAAGTTGAGGTAAACACTCTCCGCAGCCTTTCCCTCATCCACTAAGTTGTAGAAGAAGATAAGATTGGTCAGGGAGCATCATGCCTTTCCCAACCGCATTCCAGCTAGGCCTGATCCCTGGACTGTCTTGAATGTGCTGTGTAGATTTATAGGTTACTTGAAATATACTTCAAGAAACAGTTTTGATTTGCTACTGAAACTGTTTACAGTTATTATTGCTAAATAAATTGGCAGTATTTAAAAAGACAAATTTGATATGGTCTGTTTCTGAATACCATGGAACATAATACAGCACTGAAATTTGCTGGAAGTAAACGGTTGCTTTAAAACCATAACAGAATTAATCATCAAACAGTGAAGTGAACTTGGAATGTGGATGGTCTTAAAACTCATTCAAAGTTAAATGGTTAGTAGTCTGAGCCTGCAGCAGCTATGGTTGAAATATTTACATGAGTTTAGAAACTCACCTTGTAGGTAAACTTTCCAAGAGAGAACTTCAAAACATCATTCTTTCAGATTTTCTCTAGTAGTCTTCCTCCTTCAGAATTTATGCTATCATTCTTGGCCTTCTCTGTGCCTCCTGATACCAAAGTGGCTTTCCTCTCAGCTTGTTTCTTGCTGCTAAGTGTTGTAGAGTAGCTTTTTGTTTTTTGGGGTTTCTTTTTAAATATAGTACTCTTCTGGCTGGTGTTCAGAATACTTCAGTTATTACACTGTGTCCCACAGTGGCTCCATCTATGTTGCTGTCTTGTAGAGCTGCTCTCAGTCATATTTGCCTAGGACATACACCTGTATCTTTTCAGCACATGAACAGATCTCTGTTCATGTGCATACTTTGCTGCTGGTGGTGGGGGGAAGGGGTTGTCTGCCAGGGCAGACTAATTCTGGACTGGCATTTTAATGGCAGTTCTGTTATTCAGCTCGAGTTGAACTGCTGTATGTGGGTGTCCATGCATTCTGGAGTTGTGGAGACTGTTTAGCATCTTTATACATTGTACACACAGAGAGGAAAAAAAGGGCTTTGCATTGATTTCCTCGGTGACTGAATTTTGTTGGACACAGATGCGCTTTTAGAATCCTCCATTCATAGCTAGCGAGTGCTCTGGATGGAAAAGAAATGCTCATAACTGGATATGTTTATGTGCGACCACTCTAAATAGGCAGTCTAAGATCCAGTGTGTCAGCAGCAGTCACACATGTAAATTCACAGCCTCTGCTGCTGAAAGAAGGTAGTTTTGTGGCTCCAGTGAAGGTTCTGTTAAATGAAGCTTGAAATTTGGCTACTGCAATGCCTTAAATGATGTTAATTGGAGCAGCTTATAATGGGAGAGATGGTCTAGTCTTGTGCTTTGGTATTTCATTTCATGTCATCATTGTCTTGGGATTTTTTTCTCCTCACTTTTTTTCATTAGCTTTCTTCCTTAGGTGGCCAAAGATCATGCTGTTCTTCCCTTCCTTTTTTGTTTTCTTAGCTGAAGCTCAGTCAAGCTATTCCCTCCTTAAGTAGCCCTCTTCACAAAGCTTTGTGAAGCTTTGTGAGCTTGAACTGAGTTCTAACATGCAGAGCTCCTTCTTTAAGCCAGTTTGAAGGAAGAGGGTAGATGATACAGATAGGTAGGACATCTTGCAGACAGTGCCTCAGAAGCTGCATACTTCAGTTCAGGTATGTGTAATAAAGTGAGCGTGTTTAAATTGTAAGCGCATTAGGATAGAGTGTGTACAGCAGAAATACTTTGTAAGTCAAGATTTGGGATATGTGTATTATTTCCTTTCTCTCTTAAGGGGCAAAAATCAGGTTGCTTTATTGTACTTATGGCTGACCCTTCTTAAAATATGTTAATCTACCCCGGCAATTTACGAATGAGGTGAATGAGGAAAGTCTGCAAATGATGCAGGAACCAGTATTATTTCCGTCGATTCTCAGTTTTCTTAACTCAGTGAGATTAAGTGCAGGTGGAAAGTTGTTCTTAAGTTCTGCCTAAAGGCACCAGTTAACTTTACGCTAGTGTTCTTTGGAGAAACAAAAAAGAATAGTAAGGGAACAGATCTGCATTAATTTGTTCTTTCAAGGAGACAAATTTATGTAAGTGGGCTGAAGTAACATGGTTTGTTTGAGTACAGTTAGCAGGACTTAACACAGTCAAGTGTAATTCCTTTCTCCCACAAACATATGCATTTGTGGACAGCAGCAGGGAAGATGTTTTAGATGTGCTTGCACCTGTATCACGGTATAGAAGAAGTTGCAGAAGTTACTCTGCTCTTCGGTCTGTCAAAATGGTTGTTGGCAAGCTCTGTGGCAGTCAAGACATTGTCTCTGATCACATCACCAAATTCATTTGTTTCCTTTGAATCAGGTGACTTAAGAGCTTACTTATCCTCGACTGTTGTCTTACACTATGTTGCGTTCCTCAGCAAATATTGAAAGTTCATTGGAAGGTGTTCATGTGAAAAATTTCCAAGCCACTATTTTGTCTGACTTCAGTACGATTATTTATTACATCTCTTTTTTTTTTACATGATAGCTGAAGGATGGTCATCTGAGCAACATGTTTATTTAAGTGTTTACTGATGAAGCACAAAAGTGTTTCCATCCATGCCACTGTTTTTAAAAGGAACATAAAATTCTAATATTTACATGATATTTGTGGATAAAAACATCAGGGTGTTATGTTCCTTTGAATTTGAACTCCCTCTGCAAGTTGTTAGGAAAAGATGTTTAAAGGTTTTACTTATACATATATTTAATTGATTGTCAGCTTTCAAGAGCCTGCTATTAAATTCAAAATCAGTGGAGACCTCTGTTAAGTTCATCTTGACAGGCATCCGCATCATTGCTCGGAGTTGGTGTTCCTTGATGAAAAGCTTGTACATGAAAAAATTCCTGCAGGTTCAGTACCTAAAATTCCTCTTTTGTCTGTAAGAGTCTTAATAAAGGTATTGCCTTGAATAAAGAGTCTTAATAAAGGTATTGACCATTCTTTGGTCAGTAAAAAGGTAGAGGGTGAAATCCTGAATTCACTGAATGTGGTGACAGAACTTGGGATGACTCTAGCGTGACCAGGCCATACCCATGTACAAAGCCAGAGCAGAATAAGTGTGCCCATATTTTAGCCTCTTCAGGGAAAGGGAAGAGAAGCTCCCCCTGTAGAATTGGCACCCCTCTAAGCTGTAAGTGCATTATTGCATGGTTCCTTCTCTCTTTCAGACATCAGAGGCATTTGATTTACTCAAGGCTGGAGAAAATTCATCTTCATTGTTATTTCCAAACTTAACAGTGTTGCCAATGCCCTGCTAGAATGTGCCCTACAGATCATTGTTTGGAAAGATCTGTTTTTTTCTCTGTTGGAATGTGTATTTAAAGAGGGCGGGGCGCCTGGGCTGCGCCATTGTCCTCCTCTGCTGAGCTTGTGCTCTGGGGATTTTGCTGCTTATGAGTGGGGTTTGAAGGCATTTCTGTAGCTCTGGAGAGCTTGCAGATTTTGGTACAGAAGTCCTGGAGTGAAATAGAATGGTTGAAAGCAGCATTGCTTTATTGTTGTTCCCCATGCTGCTGTTGCTGAGCAGGAACAGGGAAGTGTAGGCAAGCAAAAGACCTAAATCTGCTGTAGGGCTGGCTGTTATTGAAGTTGTGGATGTGGTGGTGAGTGTTTTGGGCCCTGCTTACTACCAGCTGTTGCCACCTGCCAAGTGGCCTGGTTTTATGTTTATTTGCTTGTTTTTGTGGAGAAGTGGCCTTCCTTCCTCATTATTCATCAGCAGCCAGTGGGTTCAGAAAAGAATGAACTCTAGAAGCCATGGATGCTCAAGCTTGCTTTGAGTATAGAATGCATTAAGGTAAACCTGAGCTGCTCACCCTGAATCTGTCTATTTTCATGATTTTTTTTCTTTTTTTCATGGCAAGAGGTGGTCCAAGCCCTGTCATTACATAGTATTTTCGATATTTCCCCAGAAAGTCATAATATGATGTAGTGTAT
The DNA here is from genome assembly GCF_035770615.1 of Melospiza melodia melodia. NCBI lineage: Eukaryota > Metazoa > Chordata > Aves > Passeriformes > Passerellidae > Melospiza > Melospiza melodia. Next base: position 56,231,253 of record NC_086226.1, on the reverse strand, counting down.
GCATGTAACTGTTCTTGACCACTCAACAAATTTAAAGGCTTTTACATCCAAGTGAATGTTGCACTTACACTTGACTGGTAGGAGGCTCCAAAATATGACAGCTTCCAGATGTATGAACCAACTGATCCCTTTATTTAGATTATGTAGCACAGCTGATGCCTAGATTAGTGCTGGCTGGACAAAGCTATGGGAGATTTGTCTGGTTCCCATAATGCCATGTTTATATTTCAGTTGGATTTTTCCTTAAAAACTGACCTCCCTATGACCTGTTGGGGCTTTGTCCACTAGGATGCTGGTTTTGATGTGTTTGCAACTACTTTTCTTTTGGTGTCTAATGGAACAGGTTCTCATTTTCACACTGTTGGATTGTTATGCACAATCTTTTTAATTTAACTATGAATTACCTGCTTTAACATATAACCACTCTGGTAAAACCATGCTTGTAAAGTTCTTTGCCTCACAGCTAGCTTTTTTTCTGATTGGTTAAAACAGCATTTTGGTTATAGATCTTGTTGGACTGTTACTTGTCAGGTGTCTTCTTCTGTATACAGAATAAAGTCCAATTGTTTGCACAGTGCTTTTTCTGTCTACAGATGATGTAGATGGTGGTGTGTGTGTATGTGGCTCTAGCTGTTCTATTTCAGAGTTCAGCAGGATCTGAAGTGCAGAATTTTATCAAGAAGTTCACTCTTCTTTGTATATACTATACAGTTATATCTGTTTTCTCAGCCATCCTTATTTTCTTCAGTATTTGTCTTATTTTTCTTCAGTATTTCAGGCTTTGGTTCTTTTAATTTCTCAGATTTCTGCTGCCTTGTAACATGCAGGAAGTGAGTTACTCTTCCAGGGAAAACCTGGAGAAATCAGTAAAACTTCTTAAGGTCTGCATGACAGTTCTACTATAAGAATGTAGTCACCTATCAGAGTTCAGAAAAGTAAATATGTGCAGCATTCACTAATACTTAAGAAGCCATAAAATTTTCTGCCTTGTTCTGTTGATGCTTTGCTGGAGTGGCAGATTCCCAAGACGGTGCCTCATGACAGAAAACTCTATGCTTTAAAGTGTAATGTCTGTGCTGAGAATGTGTGCCATGTTATAATGGCCCCTTCATTTCTGTGTCCATGGATTAAGGAGAATGTGAAAATATTTTACTCCAGTTTTGCATAATCTGTGCTATTTCATTATCCACTCAGATTGTGCCAAATATGACTGAGGAATACCATATACAATACATTATGTTCACCCTTGCTCTTAATTGAGTTACTTTTGACTTGGAGTAGTTTTTTACTGTACAGTACTGTATAATAGATAGAATGGAATTGAAAGGAGTAGTTATTAATTCAGAATTTTAAAAAAATTTTCTTTATTCTTTTTTTATTGTGTAAACTTTGTTTCATATCTGTAAATACAATTTACTCGTTCTTGGTTTTGTTCTGTTATTTTCATTTACTATCACCTCAGTTACTATAAACAGACTGATTTTGGCAGCAGTAGTAGTTTCATGAGGTAAAAAGTTCTTTATGGAAACTGCTGACCGTATACATGTTTTGATGTATGGAGAATTTTAATTTTGGTTTTTAGAATGAATGTCTTGGCTTTAACTTCTGCTTGGTTTTGGGAAACTTAGTTATTTCAGTGCTTGAGCAAAATATACAAGAGGTAAGGGAATGAAGAAAACCATAACCTGATTCTTTCTGCAAAGGTGCTGCTTCTTTAGAGAATTGTATTGAACTTCATTTCAGCTTCAAATATACAAGTAATCATTGTGTATTTGAAACATCTGTATTTTGCTCATGTGCAAGCACATGTGCAGTGTTGTACACCCGGATTACCTGAAGCTCAGTCATTAGACTGTAATACAGTCTTCTTTTATTAATAGTGAGATAAATTATAAGAAACAGTCTTCTCTTGTTTACCAGTATGATGCATTTCTGCCTTTCAGTCAGTAATCAGAAGTTAAGTGCAGCAAACTAGAAATGAGCACTGTTGAGTCAAGTTGTATGATTTTTTCTCCCCTGTTAAATCATTGCTTGAGGGCTTCTGGCCCCTAGCTCAGGAATCCTGCCCAAAAATGCCAGATGTATTACACAGTCAAGTATTGCAATGTAAATAGTGTTCTGTGCCATGAGAGCCGGGTGGTCCATCTCCTAGTCAAAAAAAAAAAGGCAGAGAAGGGAAAATCCGCATGCTCTGAAATAAACAGTAGTTGTAGTGTTATTTCTGGTTTTGGCTGCACAACCAGTGTTTTGGAGCTGAAAGAACACAGATAAATTAGTGCTTTGGACTAGCAGAGAACTGAAACTGAGATGCTAGAAAGCAAGATGTGTCTTGGCTGAGGGTCTATAGTGTAGTCAGGCAGGCAATGTAATAAGTAAAATATTGAAGTACAGGCCATTGCTGACAGGCAAAGTGTATTACTTTACCTTATTGTGAGCAGCAATCCCTTGCATGTGGAAGCAGAGTGGACAAAGGATGGGAAGCTGGGAAGGCACAGACATAGGGATCTTCTTGACCTCATGCTGTGAATGGGTATGTTATTGGACCTTCTGAGCATAAACATTGCTGAGTTGTTCTTGTTTTTAGTTAAATCCCTTGGCTATATATTAACAATGACTTACCTTCCAGTGTATTTACCCTATTCAGATGCGGTAGTGGATTTAGAAGGTTTATTTGCACATTTTTCTATTTTGTGTATGAACATGCCATTTCATAACATTTAAAACTTGTTGAAAAAAGATTTCACAAATCTAACCTGAAAGGAAATTGCCTAGGGTAATGTCATAATCAGATTTACATTTTGGTTATCTGAGAAATCTGTGAACTACCATAGCTTCCTTGGGTGTGTGCTGAGGAGAGGGGGGTTATAGGAACTTACTTGGGTGATAAACCATATTTAAAAAGCTTCAGGAATGTAATCCCAATGCAGATCTTGGTGTAGTCTCCTCAGTGTGATTCTCAGTAGAATGATGAGATTTAGGAACTCAATTAAACATCTCCCTTCCTGCTGACACTAAGCATTAAATAAAACACTTATTCATTACAACTTTTTTTTTTTATTATTTTTTTTATTTTACCGTTTCTGTAATGGTAAAAAAAGTACTTAAAGAAGATACTTTATTGTACGGTTCTTCTGGTGAGTATCTCCTGGGCATTTTTCTTATTTGCCTCTCAACATGGGCCTTATTCTGATTTCATTTACAACTGTCTTCTCTAACTTTTCAAAGGGTTCCCATAGTCAGAAGAGAAGCGAAGCCCTAGCTGTTTAGAAGCTGATGCTGTTTAAGCAGTAGATAAAAAAAAATGTAATATTCTAGTGGAAATTATTAAGATCAAGAAACAAAACCCGAAACATGTTTAGTATGACTTCCAACTGCCAACTGTAGATAAAAGGTAGCAACTTGAGAGAATTGTGAGCAGATGTAAATATCTATTAAACTGTTCTTTCTAGAGATTTGGCGAAATAGGATGACCTTTTTCTTCTTTTTTCTGTTTTTTTTTTTTTTTTTTTTTTTTAAATAGGCTACAGTTTCACATGGCTTGCAAAAGAAATCTTTCTCCCTTTTTGTTTCCCACACCAATTGATTTATCATTTTGCTTGCAAGCAGACTTAGAATGTTAGGGCAGGAACACACTCACTTTTTTCTCGTAACTTTTTTGTTGCGGACCGAAACCAGTTGACTTGAATAAATTTTTCTGTGGTCTGAATGAAGCCAGCAACGTGGAAAAATCTTGCCATTCAGAGCCGTCTGAATGTACATTTCAGCCACACAGTAAGCTGTATTGGTAGGCAGTGGACTGCTAAATACAACCATTTTTCGCAGCAGAGAGTTAGACAGGTGATTAGCATAATTAGCACAGAGTAGGCTATACATATGGTAATGTTAAGTGTGTAAATGCCAGCTGCGGTGTAAAATTTATGTCAGGGGTCGACAGGGCTGTGCGAAAGTATTGTGTTACAGCTGCAGGTCAAAGCCTCCATTGCTTTAGCCCCTTTTCTCTTGTCGGTGAATGCGCTAAACAGAAGAGAAAGACAGAAATATAACAGATAAGGCTTTGAACAGCCTGGTTCTGTGCAAGAGGGGACTTCTCTTAAACCACGCGCCCCCCCCCCCCCCCCAAACTCCCCCAAAACTACACATGCAAAACAAAAGTCCTGCTCTTTCATTATAGATTTTATTTTGCATCATGCTAGCTATAAAAGTGTTGCAGTCTTTGAGTGATGTCATTACGATGGGATGAGGGGAATCTTGCTGGGGGGGAGATAGGGGAAGTACAAGGTGGGTAATTATGCTTTAAAGAGCAAAAACAAACAAAAAACCCTTTTACTTCACCTTGTCCTTTCTTCAATCCAACCTTTTTTTTTTTTTTTTTATGTCTCTGTTACTTACTGCAGTTGGGGGGGTAGGAATTAAATAGTCTTGAAGGTGACAGCATTAAGTGTAATAAAATCTCAACAGTGCAACAATTTTGGAGCTGCATGACTGGTTTTAAACTAAGTGCCAGAAGTTCCTCTGTGGTTTTTGTGTGTGGGTTGCTACACTTATTCCCCAGGTTCCTCCCACCTCCTAAACCACTAAATTCTTTATAAATTAAAAATGACTAGTACAGATTTCTTGTTTTAAAGGAATGCAGCGTTGAAGAGTAACATCTTTTTTAAGCATTCGAGGGGGAAATCGGTAAATCTTTTTGTTGCTGTAAACTGTTCATTCATATATTTCACTTGCAATTTCCTCCTTCAACCCCCCCCCCCACCCCGCTCCAACCCACCCACCCCCCCCCTTTTGTATTTTTTTGTAGCCGGCTATAAGGAGTGGTGGTGTTGACAGAATATAGTTCACACCACACTGACCTTGTGATGAAACTTCCTCACAGCCGCAGGGGGTCCTTATGAATCGGCCCCTAATCCAGCTAATCCCGCTCGCAACAAAATCGTGAAAGTGGCTCCCAGCGATGTGTGTTTCCCTGCGCAGATGCCGCGGGAAGGAGCGGCGTTGGGAACGCAGCAGCGCCGCGGGGCCCGAGGGTGCGCTCGGGGCAGGGCTGTGGCTGCGGGCGGCCCCGGGACTGCCGGCTCCGCTCCTCCCGCCCCGACCTTGGAGCCGCCGCTCGAGGTCCGGAGGGAGCGCGGAGCCCCGCGCCGGGCTCCGTAGTGAAAAGCCACCGGCACGGTCACAGTGGCCCGAAGCAGAAAATAAAAGCCATGCTGAGGGGTGTGCTTGGCCATTTGTTTGGCTTTTTTTCCCGACCTTTCCTGCTTCAGCATAAACCTGGCCATATGGTCGCACGCTCGGAGTGTCTGACGGGAATGTCGGAGTGCATCCCGCACAAAGTGGGACGCGCTCTGTCCTGCTCGCTGTCAATGGCGAGCGAGCGATGAAAAATAGGCCTCCTGACAGATGCAGCGCGGCCTCGGGAGCTGGTGGCCAGTAAGAAATATCGAGGTGGGGGAAGCTGTGACAGGCAGCAGGTTCGGTGCTGGGGGGAGCGCTGACCTGACCTGATTGTGTCCAACAGTGAGAGCAGTTCTGCTTCAGTGCAAAGCCATTCAGAAGGAAGCTGCTTAGGCGACAACAGATGGTACAGCAAGCAGCTGGTAGGGAAAACTTGAAAGGAGCTGTACCCTGTGTTGTAACATGTTCATTCCTTTCATTTTTCTATGTTAATTTTGCCATCTCCTAAAAGTGCTATTTAGGAAGTGGTGTCCTCTAAAAGTTCTGGATGCTGTTTGCATCTGTTTGCATTTCTGTTTGCTGTTCCTTTAAAAAAGATTGCATTCAAATTTTGTGCTACTCCATGTACAGATGAAATTTGTGCTATCCCAGGAGTACAGATGAAAAGACCTGAAAATGCTGTTTTTAACCACACAGGAAAACAATTACATATTTGAGGAAAGGGCGCTGAGAGGTTAAATGAAAAGTTTGGCCTAGAGGAAAGCTGACTGCTGTGGAGCAACACAGCAAATTGTTTGTAACACATTACCCAGCAGAAGCTCTTCAATCTAAAGTAACTTAAAGAAATTATATTCAGCTGTTTTGAAATCCTTAGCTTTAGACCTTGAAGCCCTTTACATACCCTTCTCAGCAGAACTGCTCTAAACTTTGCCACTTTTGTTTACAATTGAGGATTTTTGCTTGTTATGAAGCATGCTTGGCTGTTATCTTAAATTACTGAAGAGTAAGAATTCAGTTTGCTCCTTTTGGGGTATATGCCGTCATGTGACCATAAACTGTTGGGAGAATTGCAATAATCTGTATTAGCTGCTGAAGGCAGTCTCCTTGATATCTAGGAAAAAGCATAGTCTGAGACACTTTTGCTACTATTTCTTTGCTGCTTGAGCCATAAAATTCAGTTGTTGGGCTTCTCCACTGAAAGCTATGGTTTAGTTGTGATGTGAAGGGACCATGTCTTTGGAAGGAAGTATAGTTTGCTGTCCATGCCCATTCATTCCTCAGTTTCTTTGCTGGATTGGTCAACAAGGATGCCTGTTGTGACAGTACTGTTTTATAATGTGGACACCTGCCCCGTAGGAAATGGACTGAGACCACCAACTCATTTCACATAAGTTAGCAAACAGCTGTCAGATGGTAAACAACTTGTGGTCACTATTGTTCCTGGCTGGATTAGGAATGGTGACCCAGAGGTGAACAGCTCATATCCTGTTACCAAGGGCATGTGTCGCAGCTCAGTAAGCAGCCACTGCATTTTACGTTTAATTGAAAAATTTGAATTGTGATGTACCAGTATTGTATATTATTGTATGTTTCATTGCATGTTGGTTTTGCTTTTTTTTTTTTTTTCCCTTAAGTTTGTACTGTTTAATTTGTTCATTTTGGTGTGCTGTTTTTTTCCCTGCACTTTTCCACTCTCTTAACCTAGATGGACACCAAGCAAGAAATCAAAATATCTCTTTTTCTTTAGCAATCTATCTGTTTTACTCAATTAAAAATATTATTTTTCTGCCTATAGGCAATACAGATGTGTACACATAAAATTGGATTTTAGCTGATTTTTAGAAAGAAAAGATTTCATTTCCTAAAATTGCAGGGAAGGTTTCTCACTACAAGCAGTGGCAGCTGTTGTTGGGCTGTCTTCCTGAGTATGCAGACAGCTTTGTATCCTTGTCACAGCTCTAAACTTTATCATACTGTGACAGAATGAAAAGGCAACTTTGATGTGTGTTTTTATTTTTGCTATTCATAATCATGTCAGCATTAATGAAATTTGTAACAGCAACACTGGAGCCATCCCCAGCATGTGTAAGGAGTAACTTAACTCATATCATATGATGGCTTGAGAGATAAAAAGCAGCCTTTTGAAGTGCTTGGTTGTTGGGTGTTTCTTTGTTAGCTTTTTTTTACATTTGTAGGTTTTTATCTCTGCCTCTTCCTGCCCCCACCCTCCCTCTGCCCCCCACTTTTCTAAAGTACAATGAAGAGCCTGGTGTTATTTTATTCACAGTGTGATAGAAATGGTTGATACGGTCATACTGCTTTTACATTATCCTAAAGTCTTTGGCACTATTGATACTGATTATATCTTCCCATTGGGATGTGATGATGTTGTGGATGGTATCCTTTTGTTGGGCATCATAACTGGGGAGAGGGATAAGAGTAGAGTGTCTGCCTGTTTGTTGGGAAGGGAGATGGTAGGGTGCAGGCTGTTTTAACCTGGGTAGGCGCAACAGCGGCTCTGTGTGTGCTATACAGATGAAGAAATGTGTATTCAGCAATTGCTGTGCAAGAAAACCTAGACAGACACAGCATGCAATTTCTGACTGCCTGTAGTGCAGTGCTTGCAGAGATCATGTCTAGTTACATGACTGATATGATGTTTTTTATTGAGCTTCTGCACAGCCCACTGAATGACCCTGTAATCTCTTTAAGATGCTCATTGTTAACCACTGTGTTCTAGCTCTTGTAAGCTCACCATTTGTCAACAGATTTTTTTGGTAGCTCAGTTTCATTCACTTTCTGTGAAGTCTTTATTTTTGCATTATGTTTTTATAATGTAATCCTGATGATTTTATGACAGCCATCCTTAGCATCATTAGATACTTTGTTAGATGTATCAGTATCTCACAGTATTTATTACATTCAGAGATCACCCATGTAGAGCAATAGCAATTGTGGCTCTACAAGCAGAAGACATTTTAAAAGTTTAAAGAAGTGGACATTCCAATCCAATCTCATTTCTGCTACTAACTAAACTTGGACTTCCAGAAGGTGTTTTGCACTTTCTCCCAGCAAATGGTTTTGCCTGTCAGGCCTAAAGAATGATAATTCTGAGGAAGGTGCTGTCTTCCCAGATCTTCTGTCAGGATGCTGACTAAAACTGTCCGTGTGCAGAAAAACTATATTCTGTTGCTGACAAAGAGCAGCACCAGACAAGCTCAAACATATGAGAGAACATGAAGACAGAACTCCCTAGAGAGCAACAGGAAGCTTTAAATCAAAAGGCCATTATTTTTCTGTGCCCAGTAAGAGACAGGATAGTCTTCATATCTGCTGTAGAACTTCAGGTCTTTATACCAGTTTCTTTATTGGAGGTTTCATCCCTTTGTGAATAGTATTTGGCTGCTGTACTTTTTTTCTCATGAGGTCTGTGTTCTTTATCAGTAAAACCAGAGATGGTCACTGGTGCCATTAGGTACTGCTTGCTGCTCTGTGGCATGTGTGACTGCTTGTGATTGTGGTACCCAGTTAGGATGGGGAAGCAGAGCTGTGTCTCACTGGCCTCATCTGTGTACCATTGTGATGGACTGAAACTAGCTTCATTGCTTGGTGTTTGAGTAACACCTGTACACGCGTGTTACAGAGATGCACATGGGAACAGCATTCCATGAGGAAGTGGAGTAGAAGAAAGCCCATAATGGCAGTCAAAGCCGAGGGAGATGGGCTGTGCAGGGTATCAGGGAGAGAGGTATGAAGTCCCTTTCTGGTTCCCATCCTGGCAGAGAGAGGGTGCTGAAGGGTGAGAAGGCAGGGTGGAGGCAGGATGTCTGTTCTCCATGTAGGTCTAGTATCTTTCTCTGTATATTGCTGTTTTTTGGGTTGATTGGTGAAGGCTGAGACCCGGGTGAACACATTGGAATATTATTCAGTCTTTGTATGTGATCACTGGGTTGTAAGGGAGTTTTATTTCTTATACCTCCTGCAGTAGTGATTACAGGTATTGCAAAGGTTCCCTGCCTTGGCTATTGCCATAAAATAAACACTGCAAGGGATACTTATCCATATGCCTGATTTATCAAAAATGATAGCATCTTTCAAAGACATAAAACAAAAACATTGTTTGTGTGAGATGTCCATGACTATTAGAGGCATGATTCTGTTGCTTTGAGTTTTCACTGGCACAAGGTTGCTGAATTGCTCAAATGCTACACATTTATAGTCCTGAAAAAAATTAAAAAGGTGGTGTTGCTCAAACAAAGCAGAACTGTGTCTGCTCCTCAGGTGCTCAGATGCCTTGAGGCGCATAGTCTTCGGAAGGGAGGTTCTCCAGAAAATTGTTTGTGTTCGTAAAATTTGTCTGAGAATTTAGGCTCCAAAACCAGTATGTATTTGTGGGAAACTTGGCTTTGGTTTCTCAAAGTCTGTCCTCCACTTGGGTAGGCAAACATTTTTATCCCAAATGTTTGTCGCTCAGGAATTTTCTTTTTTGGAGAGAGCTTGCTGTCTACTAAGCTACTGGTTGCATGTGGTAGTGCACAAGGTAACTATTGAGTGGTTAATAGAGGTAGTGTTCATGTCCAAGAAAAATAAAGAAACCTCGGGCTATGTGATGCAATTCCAGTAACCTGAAATGAAACATTGTAAGACACTCTGAAAAATAAGTATTTAATGCATTCAGAGCCATTGGACAGTAAATTAATAAGCAGTGACTTCTGGTTATCCCTGATGACTTGATCTAGCATTGATCTGTAAGTGTGACAGTGGTCAAATTTAGGCTAGTTGGTACTGAAGGGCTGCAGTGATGGATTCCAGACTTCTTTGTAAATGTGTTAATGTAATGCCATGTAAATTTTCGCTTTGGTTGTGAGAAAGGTGTAGATAAAACTGGCATTTTCAGTGGAATGAGCACATGAGCTGAATGACACAGGAACTTCAAAATGGGTACTAAGTCAGTGAAAGGAAATGTGTCAAAAATTGTGCCAATGAAAACAATCACAGTCTTATTCTTACATCATTGAAGGGTGTATCAGTGTTATGCACCAGTCTTAGTGCAAATTACCTTGACCAGCTGGTTCAAGTTGGTGGGGAGGCTCAGGAGGAGCAGCAGTTTGTTTCATGGTGTAGGATGCTGACTTGCTCAAGGCAGATCTGGAGTGTTCTGGCAAAGAGCTAAGAGGGAAGCCTGTGGATATCAGAGAGGGTGGGAAGGAGGAAGACCCTTTTCTCTTCTCTGGAAAAAAACCAACTTTTTAACAATAACTAATCCTCAGCAGTAGAGATGCTGTCAGTTTCATGTTGAGTAATGGCCTTCAAATACATCCTTGAGAATTAGAAACAGATACGTTAAATGCGAAGTAATAACACTGGTGTTAGTGCTTTGCTGTTTTGTTTTTTTTTTTTTTCCTTAAAAAATTGTAGCTAAATCACAGAGATGGCATAGTATCTCATTTTTCATAGGCAGAAACCCATGACAGTGCTGGAAGGGTAGTGTACAAGCCACTGCACTGTCTTATCACCAGTCATGAGACTCTGTGTTGACCTGTTACTTAAATCATCTTTTGATTGTGGGAATTCTTGCCACTAACTCAGCCATCTGTGTACTTAATCATAAGGAATCATGTAATAAAAGTCTAGAATGCCATCAAGTGGCTTTTGGTATATCAAAAAAGGACAGTGATATGTGGATTTTTTCCTGATTTTTTCATCAGAATGTTAAAGTGAGATGGTTTTGTCTCTCTTTGATATGAAATAGAATTGGAAGTATGTGTGCCATACATAAAATTTCTGTTAGTAGCATTTTGAGTGTATATTGTTGCTATTACCAAGCTGAAGAAAATAGAGTCCATGAAGGAAAACCTTAAAACACCAGCATTTTGTTCATTGATCATATTTTCCATTATATTGTTTGTGCTATGGTGTGGAAATACTATTATGACTATAATGCCTTTTTTTTTTTCTTAAGTGTAAGGAATGAATTCCTGCAGAATGTGTGAGTCTTGCAGGTAGTATATATATCAGCACAGTGGCTTTAGTATATTTCCATGACATTTTTACCTAAGTTTTTGCACTACTTGTGGGTAATTGGAGGGAAAAAAAAAAGAGCAACAAGAGGTTTGATTTTAATGCCTATTCAGCTAATTGTGCTGATTGTGTGGGTTGAAGATATGTGAGTATGGTAGGCTCCAGTGATTTTTGCAAACTTTTAATTAAAATAAATTGAAGCACAACTGGTAAAAACTTCCTTTTTTTTTTTTTTGTTTTTTCCTTCCCTTTTGCTCTCTTTTACTCCTAATATGTTGAAAGACCGCTTCTGGTCTGTCCATATATTTTATCATAACCTGGTCTTGCAGCTGAAAATTCTGTCATTGTACACTTGTGACTTTTTTTTACCTGACTGCTACATTGTATAAAATATTTGCAATAATTGGAGCTACTTTTACTGTGTTTGGCTGAAGAAAGGTAGATAACAGACCCATCAAAGGAATAGTTAAATGGTGTAATGCCTTAAGAAGAATGCGAAGCAGATCTGTTGATAGGTTCTGGAATCCGTGCCCAGCTTTTTGGGTGGTTTTGCTACTCCTGGTTGAAATGTTAGAAAGGGAAAAAACAGCTTCTGTTCTGATGACTGACTTGCAGGATGCAATTTTGATTAGCTAGATCTGCCTTGTTCAGTGAAGTTAATGTGGTTTGACAGGACCTTGATTAGGAAGCGATCATCTCTGTTGATAGTAAACAGTTGGTCACTTTCAGCAGAGGTGGGAATGATGCCCTTTGTCTTGCATGAAGTATGATTTGTCGGTTCAAGTTCTGGTTAAATTCAGAAGGAAAGTGTGGGTGGAATGGGAAAGAGTATAGTACCAGGAGTAGAAGTTTATGGTAGACTCCCCAGTCCTCTTAACATTGGGGCTTTATTGTCTTGACTGGCACTGAGAGACAAAAGAGGGAGAGAGTCATTTTGTCTTTGAAGCACTTGCAGTGTAAAGGGTTGTGAAAGAAAGGTCTGGTTACAAGATATACAGATTAGGATAACTCTGCTCCTTATTTCTCATATTCCTGTAAGATGAATTAAAAATCCAAGTATCAAGGACTACTGATTGGTGAAATACTGTGGAAAGACAGCTGTGAGCATAAACCTGGGGCTGATGAATGAAAGTATTTTTAGAGTTTAAATCTTGGTAAGAATTAGCAATAACATTTTGTTACCATGCAAATGCAGTCTCAATGAATATATGTCCTGTCCTGTCACTGTAGTAAGAGTGATGTTAAAAAGTTCTGAAGGGACTCTAGGTAAAAGGTTGTACTTTGATTTGTTTTGTTTTGTGTACTGTGAGCTAGTCTCTGTTCCGTGGTATAAAGGAGGTAATCCCACATGTGACAGGCTGAAAAAAAATTGGGTGTGTTGTGGAAACACTTATTTCTTCAAAGAATTCTTGAACAAGAAATTAAGCAATGCTTCGTGCCAGAATGTCTGTATGGTTTAATTGTTGAGGGTCTCATTCTGACAGCTTTATGCATGCAGGGGCCCAGCTTCTTGCCTGGTGGTCGTTTTAGCCCCAGGGGTGTTACGGGTGGGTTGAGGGCCCAAGTGATTGAAAAAGTATGTCCCTGCTTAGGCTCAGGAATCTCATCTCTCTCTCTGCCAACTGGTTATGGATCAGTCTTTTGTTATATGACCTAGGAAGAAATAAATATATGTGCTTAATTTCTGTTCACACTGTTACAAGCTAAACTTTGGCAGTAATTCAGATAGCCAGTGTCAAGCTTGCTAGGACTGAGAAAAATGTAACAAATTAGACCAGATCTGTAGCTTGGATTTACATTCTTGTCCTCCTCATCTGGATGTGGTCTTGATTCAGCTAATAGGCTGAATTAATTGACGTTGCCTCCCACATACCTTGGCTAGAGAGACTACGGGGGAGGTTATATGAAGTATATGAACTCTAGCTGGCTGGGATTTTTGTAAAAGGGAAGACAGTTTTCCATTCTTATGCAATGTTTTTTGGCAAGGCAAATTGTGTCTAGCTCCATCTAGAGCCTGTCGACTCTGCATCTCCCTCTGCCTCGTTTTTTTTTTTCTTTTTTTTCCCCCGCATGTTTTAATACGGAGCACACTGTTTGGCTCATGTGGGTTTAGAAACAGATGTTGCATATGAGCAATCTCCTGCCTCACAGCATGTTAAGCCAGGTAGTGGGCCACTGGGGTAAATTACTGTAGACAGACCTTTCTGCTACACTCAAACTGCATCTCTTCATATGAACCTGACATTTTTTCTTTTTTTATTTAAAGCTGAAAGAAATACTACTTCTTGCTTACTCTTTCCCTTCTCCATTTTTAAAAAAATACCTAAGAGGAACATTTGCCTTCTATCTTTGCCAAGTTATTTAGTAGAAGAGTGTAAATTAAAGCCATTGTCTTGAAATGTGCTTTTGGAGTAGACTACATATAAGTATAAGAAATTGTAGCATAGTATTTCTTCTGGTCTGCCAGGTAAAGTTTTTCCTTTTTTCTTCCTCTTCTCTAATTTTTACACTTGGGATATTGGTTATAATATAGAAAAAACAGAGGCTCCAGTTTATGCATTAATGTTTCAGTACAGTAGCAGTAAAGGTATTGTAATGAGCAATGTGGGGCTTTTTTCAGATATACTAAAAGTTGTTCTTAGTTTTAGAGTTACACAGTGATCAGATTGAGAAAGAATAGGCCTTGCACACAATCAGGGTTTTCTGACTAGAGTGTGTTGATCAAGAGAATGCAGAATAAGCAGGTATTGGCTAATACAAAGTCCTTAATATTTATCCATCAGTTGGTGGACGAGTGAGTCAGGAGTTAAATTACACACGGCAGAAGATTGGAGAAGAGGCCATGTTCAACCCCCAGCTCATGATCCAGACTCCACAGGAAGATGGTGCTAATGTACTAACAACAGAAGCACTCCGACAGCACCTTGAGTCTGCACTTCAGGCCAGCAGAGTACATGTCTATATGTACAACAGGTGAGGGGAAAATCAAAAATTTTCTTGATCATATGGGGTAGCTGAAAATGGATACGTGCTTTCCTTAATATGTTTTCAAATAGTTGGCACTTCTGAGCCTTTCCCTTGGGGCTGTGTTTTGATTTGAGTGTCACTGGTTTCTGATAGCTTGTCACTGTGGCATGATAGCTGTGATAAATTGGCATTTAACAAGTAAGATGGGGGAAGTGGTGTTACGTGAGGCATGCCCCAGCATGTGACATTTCTTTAGGTAAAGGTATAATGTCTGTGATCTTAAATGTAGAACCTTATGGATTCCTAACAGTGAATATCCTTCCATACTAAAGTTGAATTCACTTGCTAATGTCAGAATGAGGTACATAATGGCTGTGAACAGTGGCAGAGGCTAGTGTTCTTCCAATAGTTTGGCTATAAAGGGAAATGCAGATGTGGTAGAAATGTCAGCAGGTGGAATAAGAGCTGTTTAATAACACAGACAACAGACTGTGCCTTAAAGAGTGTCTGTGGCCGCATGCTGATGGTTGGCAGTTGTGTGTTGTCCCACAGAAAAATAATAAAGGTGCACCTCAGGAAGGTACCAGCACAGGGCTAGGATGTCTCCCTGAAAAATGGTTCTGCCAGGGTTACTACTTACACAGTGATGTGCCTAGGAGTCCTGCCTGTGAGGCACAAAGCTCCCTATCTTTCAGCAGATCTTTTCAGCACACCCAGCTGGTTCCTCCATGAGCTACTGCTAAGGCTCCAATTATCTTTTACGCAGCTCCTGCCCTAAGTCATTAGAAGCCATGGCAGTGGAAGTTGTAATACGACTGAAATAAGAAGGCTGGAATCTTAATGGTTCATTTGCTTCTGCATGTGTTGGTCCGCTGACTATATTTGAGTCCTCTGAGCTGGAGGTGGCTTTTCTCTTACTGGTGTCACCAAGTGATACCTTAAGTCACAAGCAGTCTCATAGAAATGAGACTGACAAAAATACAAGATATATTTTTGTCCCACATGTTCACTATCCTGTATGTACAAAAGCACCTCCTTCCTTATTTTGAATGAGTTTTACAGAGAATAGGGAAACAACTGAATAAAGGCACTTTTTTTTTTTGGTGAGGTTTAATATATCTCTTTTTAATAACATTTGCCTTACTCAATGATTTGCTGCTTGAGCCCAGTGTGTGTATATGAATCACAGTTTTAAATGTCTGTTATATTTTCAAAATTACATCTCAGTAATTGTGCAAGAAGAAAATATTTGTCCTTCACATTTCTTACAGACAGTGGAAATTGGAACATTTGTGTTACAAATCAGGAGAACTCATCACAGAAGCAGGTTACATGGACCAGGTATGTGTAGCAGGCATGTAATTACAAGGTTTGTGTATTTTCATGATTCAGCTTGTGCTGCATTGATTATATTCCTGTGTGACTGTGTTTTTCCTCTTTCTGATTTTGACAGATCATAGAATATCTTTATCCTTGCTTAATTATCACTCCTTTGGACTGCTTCTGGGAGGGAGCAAAGCTACAGTCAGGAACGGCCTATCTATTGTAAGCATGTTTTTTTTGTAACTTTCTGGTCTGAATGTTTCAAATTGTATAACTGTGTACAGTGCTTCAGTTTCATTTCCATTGTTTATTCAGATTATGATTTAACAGGAAAATAAAATATGAAGTGTAGTGTATCTGCATAAAAAATATGCATATTTTTTCATTTAACACAAGGTTTACCTCAATTTAAATCCTCTTTTATTTTTCCTGTGCTGCTAGCATGCAAATTAAAATGTAAATTCTGAGTTGGAGTTTTAAGAATTTTGTGCTTTACCTTTTTTTTTATCACTGGAACAAACTTGTTTCTGGTGGATTTTTTTTTTCCCCGTAAAATACAAAAACATTGGTTGTCTGGGAATTTTAGACCTAAGAAAATGTCTTGGGTTAATTTCCAAGCCTTTCTGAAGAGTAAAGAACAAATCCTTTGCTTCAGAGACCAGTAAAGAAACCATATAATATCTTTTATAGATGGTTTCTCACAGTTTACGAGTGTGATATTAGATGCCCTGAGTTCTTTAAAGAGCAAATTGTTAATCTGTGCAGGCATTTTCTGTTAATTATGCAAGAGTTAGCATTTGAGTTATTGTTTCTGTCCTGGTTTGCATGTCTCTGCAAAAGCAATTTGCAATGGCCATCTCCTAACCTTTAGTATACAGTTTTAGATGGGGAAATAAGGGGGTTTGTGTTTTCTGGTTGGGAGATTCAGAATAATGACTTAAGCCTGGTTAAGCAGATACAGTGTGGTTTGAACCACAGAATAAGGCAGTCAAAAGCCTTTCTGGTCTGTCAACATCACAAATTCAGAAGTGGGGGGTGGGAGATGTGACAGTGATAGTGGTGACAGCCATGGTAGCAGGAAGGCTTGATGGTTGATAGTCAAGCTGCCAGGGCATTTGAAGGAGCACAGTATTGTTACAGATAAACAAAGATCAGTTATATTGATTGATTACATTTGCAAGATGATTATTAGACTAGGAAGAAGTAATCTGATACTATGAGAAAGGCTTTCTTTCCTCAGTCCCCTCTCTTCTGTCCCTTTCCCCTCCCCCCTAATTCTTTGAAGCAGCAGTTGGCTGCTTTTTTGTTATTTAGGTTCTTGATAATTTGTTTTGCTTTGTTTGTAAGTGAAAGTATTTTTAACTAGTTTTACAAGAACCAAGTACTTTTTTTGTTCAAATTATAACTGGGCTTTAAGAAAAGTACATAAACAAATCTAATTCAAGCATGCCTTACATTTTACAAAATAGCTTTACCAGAAAAGGTTTTAACTTGTAGCAGAAAATAACTCAGTTATTTGTTCAAACATGAATTTTAAAGTATGTTTATTTCAGAACTTCTTTTGTCTTTTTTCTATGTGTCTTTCTCTTCTGATTGCTCTTGCAGAGGGAAGCCTCCTTTGCAGTGGATCAACTTTGACCCTTTAGAATTCTTGGAAGAGTTAAAGAAAATAAACTACCAAGTGGAGAGCTGGGAAGAAATGCTGAATAAAGCAGAGGTTGGTCATGGTTATATGGATCGACCCTGCCTGAATCCTGCTGATCCCGATTGCCCAATCACAGCTCCCAATAAAAATTCCACCAAAGTAAGTTTGCTTGTCCTTGTGCATGTCTTTTCAAGGGAGGCTGGGGGGTGGGGAAGGTTGGGGGGGAAGGTCAAACAGACTAGAAGAAAGTGCCATTTTCTTCCAAGCAGTATATGGCTTGTTCTCTTGCATGATGTCATTTTTCTGTTCCTATTACCACTGTTAGCTCACTGTCATGGATTTTGCCTCCTTGTATGATGCAATGCTTAATCCTGTACATTCAGAGTGAAAGTACAGTTGTCAGCTGTTGCTGTGGCACTGCAGTGATGTGGCATTTCAGCAAACTGGTGCCTCAGACCGACAATAGCCACTGCTGGAACACAGCTGCTGCTGCACCCCCATGCCATGCAGAAAAGCCTTTCCTCAAGTATCTCCAGTTTTGTTGATTTTTTGTGATGAATTCAAAGTCATAAGACTTGAATTTATATATCCCTTTATCAGTCATGTTAGACTTTGGAGAAATTGCCATCTGGTCTACAAGCACCTGGGTGTTTTCTTAGCTTGATTTGTTGAATGCCTTTTTCTAGTAGACTACCCAGATGGTTTTTAACATCCATGATTCTAGTTCACTGAGTGCTGAATTAAGGTATGAATTTATAAAGTTATGAAACCTATTAACTGCTTCTTTGTAACGTTTTCTAGCCTCTTGATGTAGCCCTTGTTTTGAGTGGTGGATGCTATGGACTATCAAGAAAATACATGCATTGGCAGGAGGAGCTGATTATAGGTGGTACAGTCAAGAACAGTTCTGGTAAACTTGTCAGGTAAAAATAATATTTAAAGAAAATGTCAGTTTTAATTGGTTACGGTTCATTTTTTGGGCCATGGTAGGAGGATGATGCAAACTCTATTGCCCTTCACATGTATTATAAATTTCACTTCAGGGTGACATGTCTCAAGAGAGCAGAATTTAAAAGAGAGCTTTGGCTGTTGTTTAAATGTAAAGTGGTGTCATCATTTCCTGCTTCTCATCTTAGAATGATGGTGTATGTCAGTCAGAAAGAGTTTTTACTGACAGCTTTGTTGTTTAGAATGTATGTATAAAACATTGAACAGTCTGTAAAGCACTGAACACCTTTGATCACATTTTGAAATATGATCAAAGGAAAAAGGAAGGAAAATAATGCGAGTAATGTACTAACTCCTTTGACTTCTCTCAGAATTCCAAAATATTCACTGAATGTTTTTTATTCAGGGTCAATACAGAGAATAGTCTGTTTTCATGTCCCTGTGTTGTTAATACAACTTTGAGTAGTAACATAAACTCAAACCCTTTGTTTTAGACTTCTGAACGAAGACATAGAACACTGCACTTTAGTGGGGAAATGAAACTGTGTGATTTACTGTTCTGAAAAATTCAGGCCATACTTAACAACATGAAGCATAATTTTTTCCAGAGAACTTTTAACCTTTTTAGCTTCACATAACACATTGATAATTCTCTCACGAAAGAGCCGAGTAAGGCATTTCCATTGAAAGAGAAAAAGGTTCCTTCTCTTACTAACTAATGGTTCCCTCTTATTAACCAATAAGAGCTTCTGAAATTGTTGGATGAAGTTGCCTATTGTGGAAATTGAGGGTGGATTGCCTTTGTGTATTCCCCACAGTTTATTAGTCATGAGGAGTTTAATCTACTTCTCTCCAAGGGGTAAAAAGGTCTCCAAGGTCTCAAATGACATTTTGCCAGCATTTACAAGACTTCATAGAAATAACTGTTCCTGTGGCATCCTCACAGCAATCTGTCTTATCAAGCATGAACTTAAGAACAGATTTGTAGGGTTATATTCTTTTTTCCTGAAATTAATCCTCCTGAAAATAATGTCAAAACTCTTATTAACTTTAGTGAAAACAGATTTAGCCTCAATAGCAGTACAACTGCACCAGATACACAGTAGAATAATTATACTCTGTTCAATTTTAATACAAGCATGTGCCCTATAAAGTCAAGACCTCAAGTAAGCTCCTGTTAGAATTGCATTGGCACTTCATGCCATGAAAATATTTTCCTGAAAATGCTCAGTTTATGCCTATTTCTCCTCTCTCTTCTCTCCATGTCACAGTGCCCAGGCTTTACAAACCATGTTTCAGTTAATGACCCCTAAGCAAATGTACGAACATTTCAAGGGGTATGAATATGTTTCACATATCAACTGGAACGAGGACAAGGCAGCAGCAATTTTGGAAGCCTGGCAGAGGATGTATGTTGAGGTAAATTGAAAACAACTTAGATACTATACTATAAAGTCCTACTAAGGTTCACTGCCTGCTTTTTATAGTATTTCCTTAAGGAATATGCTTAAAACAGAACTGAGTCATTACCTCCCTGGTTTTTTTAAGAGTTCTTTTGGTGGTTGGTTGTTTTTTTGGTTTGTTTTTTTTTCTTTTTTTTTTGGTTTGGGTTTTTTTTTTTTTTTGTTTGTTTGTTTGTTTTTGTTGATTTTTTTCCAGTAAGAAGCTGCTTGGCTATTCCTGTATGAGAAGCCATGAAGGTTTTACTTTTTGCTGCCTGGGACACTTTTGTTTAGGTGGGGCTGAGAAGAAACCAAAGCGCTAGCTGGAATTTAAAAGCTTTTGGTTGGCGATTATTCTAAAGGTGTCTGGAAAATATTAGCCACCCATGGGCTGCTCCCTCACCAGCAGCCCAGGTGAGGAGGCTGTGTGAAAAGGCCTGCCCTCTGTGTCCCAAACCCTGCCCTCCACTGCACTCCTTCTGACCTCTGCAAATGGCCAGGCAGGGAGGGGCAGAGACATGGCTGGCCTGGGTTAAGTGCAGAACTGATACTGCGTTGTGGAGTTACAGGAAGGGGTTCAAGTTAAGTATTTGTAATGAGCTGGGCATGCAGTAGGCTTTCCTGAAGGGCTCAAATTCTGTCTCATAATCAGCAGCTTGCCAGAAAAAAATCAGGAAACACCATCAGTGTTTTATCGCATCAGCGTAATATCTGTGTAGAGCATGGGCTTTAGCAGGAACATTCAGGCAAAAAAGATTTGATTTCAGATGTGTGCTGTAGAAGATTGTAATGACTTTTTTTGACTAAATGACTAAAATTAAAAAAAAATTTCTTTATTCACACAAAGTTTTATTTTTCTTTTCATAGGTTGTTCATCAAAGTGTTGCACAAAATTCTACTCAGAAGGTGCTTTCCTTCACTACGACCACCCTGGATGACATCTTGAAGTCATTTTCTGATGTCAGTGCTATCCGCGTAGCTAGTGGCTACTTATTAATGGTAATAAAATAAATCTTTTTAATTTTCTTTGGTAGTAGAGCAAGGCTTAAAAATATACTTTATTGTTACCAGTTTATAGTCCAGAGTATTTTACAAATATTTAAAGTAAAACCTACAGTTTGTAAACTTTACCTCAGGCTTCTCACCTGTTCCACTTTGTAACCTTTGTGACATGTCTATTCTGATTAAAAATTGTGTAAGGATCTGTAGGTGGATGGGGAGAGACAGCTGATAGATGAGGATCCATTCTAATATTTTGGTTTTTTCCCCCCAAATTCCCCTCCCTGCCTCCTCTCCTTAGCTTGCCTATGCCTGTTTGACGATGCTGCGGTGGGACTGTGCCAAGTCTCAGGGTGCTGTGGGGCTGGCAGGAGTCTTGTTGGTTGCACTCTCTGTGGCTGCAGGATTGGGCCTGTGCTCATTGATCGGAATTTCCTTTAATGCTGCCACAACTCAGGTATTTAGAAGACACAAGTCTGCTGTTAAATTGCAAGTACTGTGTTAATGAATGAACACAAGTCAATCTTTGAGAAGTAAAGTACTGAAAAAATATTTTGGCTCTAGATTTTTACTTTACTGTTTTCCTATTTCGTAGTTTATGCTGTGATAAATTAAATTATCATGCTGACAAGTGATACTGAAGAAAAAACAGGTATTGTGTAATCTGTATAATTCTTGTTAGGTTTTTCTGTGTCCCAGTACAAGTGGAGGCATCCTAAGTATCTAAAGAGCTGCAGATTTTTTTTTACATCTGAATATACCAGGATGTTCAAATTCTGAAAATATTTGGAATGTAACTTGAATTATTATCAGATATTTGTCTATCTGAAACTTAAATTTCTTTGGTGAGAATTTGTTTCTGTTTATGGTATATTTTAAATTCCTCAGCTACATTCCAGAATAAAAGTTAATACCTGTATTGCATCATTTCCATTTTCATTTTACCCTTGGATTTGTATAAAGTGTAATGTAAAAGTTGCTATAATTAGCCATTTAATGGCTAGCTGCGTGGCAGATCATAACACATTCTGTTTGGGTTTTGTTTTGTTTCTTTCCCAAGGTTTTGCCTTTTCTTGCTCTTGGAGTTGGTGTAGATGATGTTTTCCTTCTGGCACATGCATTTAGTGAAACAGGACAGAATAAGAGAATTCCGTTTGAGGTAATGACAAAATGCAGATTTGCAGGAAAATAAAACAAAAAGTTTCATATAGGAACAGATACTCATATCCAGAATTAATCAGTGGAGTTGTTGGGTTTTTTAATACTTTTCCTAGGGTCTAGAAATTCTTATTTCTGTCAAAATACGAAATTATAGCAATGCATGTGGTCCTAGGACATTTTTGAATGTTCATATTCTTATTTCCTTTTTTTTTTTTTTTTAGTGTCTTAGGTTTATTTTCTCTTGAAATTTTAATTTATAAACTGTTACATAAAGACAAACTTCCATAATCCAAATCCTGCCAAAAATTTCAGTGAAAATTAATGCAAATCTAGGAACAAACTCAAATAGGAGTCTTGACAATGAGATGATAAAATGATTGTAATAAAAGAACACATAGAATAGAAGAGATAAGGGGGAAAGAGAGGGAAGACAGTTACCTTTACTTTTTTTTATGGCCCTAAAATTGAGTTATTTTCTGTATTTTTCTCTTGTTTTTATTTTCTGAAGTTTGTTATTGACCATGACATTTCAAAGCATAACATATAACTAATAGGAAATCTAAGGCACCATCACTTTTATGATCCTTTACTTTTATTAATATTTTTAGTCTCAGTCCAAATTTTCACATCCCAAGTACATTCCATTTGAAACTAGTGTGTATTTGCTAATTTTGTTTTGTATGAGCAGTCTTCCATGTGCTTTCTCCAGATGGTTTTGTATGCAGGTCGTGCAACCTCTCTCTATAATCTCTGTCTGCTTCATAATAGCCTGTTGGGTTAGGAAAGGGTCATGTGTTTATCTTGATTTCTTGGTGGGTTTTGTGTGTGGTCCCTAGACTTGGTGGAGTTCTTTTTGTTTGTTTTGTTACATATTTTTTCAAGATGTGTGGCTATGTTATGCCTCTCTGCTGTTAATACATGCTTATTTTGTCTGAAAAATGAGAACACTAAGTGATTCTACTGGTAAAAATTAAATCCTTCTCAACAGCAGATGTATTTGATATATTGTTTTGCGTTCTGAAGCTAGAATCAATTCTAGTCATGTTTTCTGCCCTCAAAAACTTGAGCAATTCATCTATGTTCCTACTGAACAGTAAACTTGATATGTAGTTTTCTCACATATTCTGAATTTATATTCAGAATTTAATTGTGATAATTTTTCACTGGTACTGTGTTACACCTGTAGGATGACCCCATCATTTGCAGGACATCAGCTTATTCGCCTGAGTTTTAAGATGCATCCTTTGTTTTGCAGGACAGAACAGGTGAATGTCTGAAGCGAACAGGAGCAAGTGTAGCCCTTACATCTATCAGCAATGTTACTGCTTTCTTTATGGCTGCCTTAATTCCTATTCCAGCTTTAAGGGCATTTTCGCTCCAAGTAAGTTTATAACCTTTATATCCAAGTAAGCTACCCATTGTTAGCTCTGATGCCCTGTGGAAGTGTGATAATGGTACTAGGTGGTGGCACTGAAGCCTGATTTTGGTGCTCCTGTGGTTCACTGAGCCAGAACCTCACTGCAGCAGTACCACAGACCTGGGCAGTAACAACTGCTGTCTGCTCTCCGTTCTCCTGCTCCCTTTTCTCATCCACAGAGTCTCTCACATCCTGCTAGCAGGTGAAAGAATACTCTGTCCCACCACAGCTGGGTTGAATGCAGAACCCAAGCCATATGTAACTAAGAAGAAACAAGTTCCCAGAGGGATTTGTGTTCTAAAGTCAAGAGGAGTAGGCTGCGGTGTAGTGTGAACTGTACTGTTTCTCAGCAGCAATTTAATCCTTTCATTCATGTTTGTCCAGTTTGCTGCTCTTCAAAACTACTAGTGCAATTGCAGCAGTACATACTAATTTGTAATTTTAATTAATTAATTACTAATTGCTGTAGCACTTTTTACTGCCTTACTCACAGTAATTTTAGCAAACTTGGAGAAAGCTTAATAATTGTGTTCCAGATGAGTACAAAGAAAATGTGAATTTTATGTGCTGAACCATGCGTTGCTTGCTCTGCCTTCCTCTGTCTTCTTGTATTTGTTTGTGATAATGTACCTTCATAAACATGAAATATTTATGATATTGGAGAAGGATTCTTCTAAAAGTGAAGACTGAAGAAAGATTTGGAAGTTTTTCCCCTGACACTAGCAATTTATAGCACTGTACTATTTCAATAGTTATTTTTCTTCTTCTCTGGCTTGGTTCTCCATTGATTTTTATTCTCATTGAGCCCTTGGCTACCCAGAGGAAGCAGGGCTGCGATTTTTCCTAATACGTGTGGCAGTTATTGCTGTTCTCAGAGATTTAAGTATGCCTGCATTAAACTGTAAAATGGTAAACTGCTTGTGATTGCAGTTATGTTACTAATAATACAGAATATGAAGAATACAAAAGCTAAAACCTGAAGCATTAATAATTTGTTTATATTTCCTTCTCAATAGGCAGTTTGATAGAGAATAATAGAAAATGTACAGGCCTCATGGGTTTTCTTTATCATTTAGCAGATGCCTGTGGCAACTAAACCTAGACGTTTAGCCTTGAATAGTAAGCAGTGTTTAGCTCTGCTGATTTGCCAAAACCTAGATGTCTCTTCTTACAGATCATATGATCATATGTTTTATTTTATAGAATCACAGAATAGCTTGAGTTGCAACAGACCTTTTGAAGGTCATCTAGCCCAACCCTGTCCCCTAAACCCTGAGCAGAGACATCTTTAATTAGATTTTTCTCTGGGTAACTTGTTCCAGTGTTTTCCTACCCAAATTTTTTAAAAAACACTTCTTTCTTATATCTAATTGAAATTTACCCTCTTTCAGTTTAAAGTCATTCCTCTTGTTTTGTCCCTACATGCCCTTGTGAAAAGCCCCTCTCCAACCTCCTTGTAGCACCCCTTTAGGTACTGGGAGGCTTCTGTAGGGTCCCTTCAGAAATTTCTCTTCTTCAGGCTGAGTAATCCAAATTCTCTCAGCCTTTTATCACATGAGAGGTGTTCAGTCCCTCAAATCACCTTTGTGACTCTTCTCTGGACTCACTCCAACAGGTCCATGTCCTTCCTGTGCTGGGAGCGCAGAGCTGGATGCAGGTTCCAGGTGGGCTCTCCCCAGAGCAGAGCAGAGCAGAGCAGAGGGGCAGAATCCCCTCCCTCCCCTGCTGCCCACGCTGCTCTGGATGCAGCCCAGGGCACGTTTGGCTCTGTGGGCTGGGAGTGCCCATGGCTGGGTCATGTCCAGCCTCTCACCCACCAGCACCCCCAAGTCCTTCTGGGCAGGGCTGCTCTCCATCTGCTCATCCCCAGCCTGTCCTGATACCATAATACAAGTGCAGGTGCAGGACCATGCACTTGGCTTTGTTAATCCTCATGTCATTTGCATGGTAAAGACTAAACTTTATTCATGAAATACTCTTGGTAGTATATCACTTCTTCCACTCGAAGAAGTTATTTATGTCTCTTAAGTCTGTGTCCCAGTTTCAAATATTTGACAGGTACCTTCAGCACCTAACAGGATACTGGATGTCATCAGACTGTAGTACCTGCTCTAAAGAAGTTGCATCAGCCTAAATGCATTTCATAAAGAAATATTCAACACAAATCAGCCATTTTGTTGTAATCCCATTGCTGAGTTGTTGAGTGTGATCCACCAATATTAACTCTCTCTTATCTGATCAAATTTTGCTCATTTTTTACATGTTTTCACTCTTCAATGTCAGAATGTGACAGGTTGTCTTTGGAACATATGTGGAGACAACAGCTGTAATTGGTAGTATAATCAGCTAACTTACATATGCCTGTCCTAAAGTAATTTATTTTTGCCTATTGCCATGCTACAGACTGAATCACTGAAAGTTTAAAATAAAGTCTGCATAGCAAAATGACAAACAAAAAGCTTCCAGTGAGATTTCCACATGCTGTATTATTGTATGAACATGTTGATATTATTCAGAATAAAAACATCGACGTCTTTTATAAGGCAGTGATTAATACGGAATTTATGTGTAGGAACCCACATGAGTGTCCAGAAATTAAGGTTTGAATTACCCAAACTTTTCTCTCGTGGTAATTTCTCTTTGCTGGAACACAGTAGCCCTGTATATAGGAGGTGATGCGTGCAAAGGAAGAGCAGTGGGCAGTTTATATTCATTGATGTCAGAGCTGCATATATGATTGATACACTTATAAGTTAGCAACCAATAAAGTGAAATCCTTTGTTGTTAGGAAGGAACATCTATTAGTTGCTTTGCCTAGCTTCACAAGGTAAAATCAAAATCAGGTGATGCTTGGATCTCAGTACTTGGAATCAGAGAATCATGGCAGTTTTGGTGGGTCGTCTGTATTTTTGTATGGATTTCTTTATTTACAGTCTCTTTCCTCTCTCTCCCTCTTACTCAGACTTGTTTAAACAAGAAGTCCTTGCTGTCTTTGATGGTTTCCTAGCAAGACTTAAAAAGCAATAAAATACTGCTGCATTTACTTTTCACAGATACTACCACCTTCTCATCTAGATAATGAATTTTTAACAGAGGGGCTTGAAAAAGAAGGATTGCTCTTGACCTTGTTTTGCTCTTCATTCACTTTTCTTAAGACATTACAAGGTAATTGTCAACCTTTGCATAATTTTGAGGCCCAGTATTGGTAAAATAACCTGGCTGCTGAGGGAGAATAAATAATTTCCTGCATCTGTAAGATAAACTAGTTAGAAACTCATGTTTTGCATATCAGTGCCTTCTTCTGTCTTAGCTTCTGTCATATTCTGCCAGATAAAGCAGTTCGTTGATACCTCTGAGCTGGTTATTTACTTTATGGAACTTGAAAACTGCAAGTCGGATGGTGTCTTAAGAGTCTGCTAGGGTTAGCTCTTTGCAAAACTTAAAAAGTGGAATTTAGTTCTTTTGAAAGTGAGATCTTTGAAGTTAATTACATGCACAAGTAGGGACTGTTTTAGTTCTTTCCCTGTTCTATATTTTTTTAATGTGTTAATCTTATTAGCCCCCTTTTTAAGCAGTTTTAGGGCTTTGAGATCACTGAATATGACCTAAATACTCAGTCATAAGAATCATCTCTAAGAGTGCTCAAGACACTAAAGGAGTAGCTCCTGAATTTCAGACGTGTTTTGTTTCTTAAAATGGTGGTGAAGGAAGAGGTTATTGGAGAAATCCACTGAAAGTTTTGAAGTTTGCAATAGAAATGTCTTAAGAACAGCCTTTTGTTTTGAGTATAAGTGAAGGAAGTCATGGTGGAGTCTAATTACCTCCGGGCTGTATTATTTCTTAAGACAGACTGTTCAGAGACTGTCACACAGTAAACTCTGCCCAGGAAAGATAAGGTAAAAAAATTTATCAACCTCTCTGTCTTACATCAGGAACTACTTTCCCCAACAGCAGAGGAGTGGTGTGGATCCACCAATGAGCAGAGGTGGAACTTTTCCCAAGGAGTGTTAGTAATAACATTTTCCCTCACCACAAGAATGACAAGTTTTTTCCTAAATGCAGAAGTCCATTACCAGGTGGCAGTGGTGGGTTTCTGGAGGGAAAGAAAGTATGCTTTTAAGCTCTTTCTATTATCTTACTCTGCTGAAGCGATTCATCCCCCACCTTTATCCACACCATTTACCTTTCCCTGCCCCTGACATGAGAATTTAACAAGCAGAATTAAAGCCTAAGGGAAAAGGGGGCAGGGGACGAGGATCTGAGCCTGTACCATATCAGGAGGGAGTTGCAGATAGAGAGCAGTAGGGTGGAAGTTTTCCTGACAGACCTCCTCATCTGTTCATCACCTCTGGCTATGCAGCACACCCGGTCTCCTTGGGTGGGCTGCCAGGAATGGCACATAGCAGCACATACTTCAGCGGGGCCCCAGCACATACCTACCAGCTTGGCTCCCTGCTCCCTTGCTGCCTCCAGCACAGACTGCCATTCTTCTCTCTCTGTTAACAGTTGCAGCAGCAATAATATTTTTAAGCTGTGCATTATGAAAAGATGCAAAAACTGTAGCATATTTCTCAGGAAGTGACCAACATAATTTTTGCCTGATTAATGGAATTTTTTTACTGCTCTCTGATCTCATTTCACTGAATGCCTTCATTTTACACCCTTGAGTAGGTCCCATTTTAGTCTTCCTAGGCTAATCTTACTTTCACTGATTTCCCAAGGAAAAGGTCTGAGGCCTTTTTCTATCCCATTTGGTCTCCAAAGGTGCGAGAGAAGATGCCCTGTTCTCAGAAATCCTAAGCATGCTTTCAGCCTGGGTGCTGTCTGTGCTCAGGAAGCTCAGCTGCCACAGTTCCTTGTTGTCTTTACAGGTTGTGGCTGCTGTCAGGACCTCAGTGCTTGTACTTCCCTGTTCTGCAGCACTGTGTGTATGAATGGCATTGGGAGGGCAGCAGTGGCAGATGCATCAGGGCAGGGACTGAATCACTCTTCAGTAATTCATCCTTTCCTCTCCTTATCAAGTCAGAGGGTGGGGTTTCTTTGATGGGACAATGTATTAGAATTTGTACAAGAACTCAGTTGTGAAAGCTGAGAACAACTAATCCTTGTAACACTGAGTTAAGGTGGGTGAGATAGAGCGTGCAATATATAGGTAGTGCAACATTAAGCACTAGGAATCTATTAAAATTAAAATCAGAACAGAGATTGTTTTGAAATATCTTACTTGCAGGGCAGTTAGTACATCAGCACTAGGATGGCACAGTGGAAAATCTAGTTGTTCTAAAAAGAGATGTAAGTAGTCAGATTTACTGTGTGTTGTTGGATTAGTTTTGATGCTTCCTAAAAAAATCAAATGTCAATATACCTATCCTTAATGGCATCTCTACCACACAGTTAAGTATTACTTTTCAGATTCAATAACATTGGTGATTCAAGGATGTTGAGGTCTAGAAAGGGAACTGATATGGCATGAAGTATTTGCAGTTTATAGAGCAGAAACAGAGGACTTCTGTTTTCTTCTTAGTTTTTCAGCCATGCTGAGAGGAGTAAGAATTATTGACTCAGACCTCAGCTATGTTTTCCAAATCTTAGTAAATCTTAGCTGATCCTTGATACAAGATCTTAGTTAGTCACAACTAATTATTCATTTTATATGGGTGATTCAACCTCTTTTTGGTTTAGCACCAGCAAAGAAAGCAATTGTAAGAACGAGGTCCAACAAACACCTTTCTTTCAACAGCAGCCTTTTGTTTTTCTGACAGATTGAATTAATTCTAGAACAGATCAAAAGCAAATCACTTAAAGTCTTTAGTGATTTTAAAGTTTTTAAGTCTTTGCTGTGACCTTGCATACCTTTCTGTGTGAATATTTATAAATCATTAAATAATCATTGGATCTTTTCTCACAAAGATGACTAAATACTAATTTGGCTTCAAGTACCAGGTAAATTCTGTTTTAGTAGCCATGTCTGCAGACAACCAGCAGTACTAAAATCTTACTACAAGCAGGCTGGAGGTCAGGAAAAAGAAACAGCAATAAAACCAGCTTTTGTACACACTATATTTATGATTGAAATTATTAGAAAATATTTACTTAACTAGTCAATTCTGTCATTTTAAGAACAATAAAAACAATATCTAAGCTTTTTATTATATTCTGACTATTTCAAAACTGTAAAAATCATTCAGAGTGTTTACTTTGATTTTTGCAGATAAATTTGTTTGTACTGCCAGTTTTGAGGTCTGATCTCTCAAGATCAAAAGAAACCATATATTTCTTTTGGGAAAAAGGACATCACATTTATATTGGGTCATTTTTGTAGCCCAACTTTTGCTGCTCTTTAAGAATGTATTAACCCAAGTAGCCATTATTTCAGAAGTCACAGGTGGAGGAACTTGACAGTTTATATATAGATAGCTGGTCTATCTATATGTATGAAACTGGGCTAGCATTGAGATTGCTGCTTACCAAATGGGTAAAACATAAGGCTTTCAAAGGGCTTTTTCATTTCATTGGTTGGTGGCTGAAAATTTTTTTCCCAGTGTTTCTCCTACTCTTACAACCCTCTTCCAGTTCCCAGTGCCCAGCTTTCCCTTTGTGATGGGTAGGGCTCCTAACAATTCTGCATTACAAATAAATGCTATCAATAATAATGATAGATGCTGCACCACATATGTTTATGGAAATTCTCTGGGAATCTCTGTGTGGGAAAGGGTTTGGAGTATGGTTTGAAAGGAGGTGGGCGGGGAGATTTTTTTTTCATTATGTGATACTTGCTTTACAAATTAAATCAAGTATTCTTGTTCCAATTTAAGACTCATTTTGGTAGACTGGCTTATAAATCAAGCTCTGTTAAACACAGACATATTAATACATATATTTGCTGTGTGGTGTTGATTTAGTTTTGATTGTACTTAAAAAATAATCCCTGATAAATTCAAAATATTGCTCTTTCTTGGCTAAACTTTTAAGTAAGACTATCAAGTCCACAGTATTTCACTAAGGTGATAGTTTTTTAAAACTTACTGAGATCTAATTCTCTGATTTAATAACATGCTTTAATATTATTGTGATACTTAAATTGCTTCAGATCCCATAAATGTAAGACCTTCAGTTCTAGTTTCAGGTTATCTTCCATTTTATTTTGCTTTGAGACTCTAAATATGTCAGAGTTTTATGTAAAAATATGATTACGAGTCAACAGGCTGTTTTTCCTCTTTAAAAATAATCACCACGTATCCAGGCACAGATGTGTTATAATAATGCGAGTTTGAGTATTAAATTAATTCATCACAATAGTCCTTCCATAATGAAATGGGAAAATATAATCTCTCAGTTTGCTCAGGCAAAAGCTTGAAAGCATCAGATGGATTGCAATGGTAAATGAGGATGAGAACTGAAAGGGATTTTTATGCTTTGTAAAGCTGATGCCCTAGACGAAGTTTAGCAGCGTTACTTATCCTGTGATTGTCTCTAGGCAGCTGTTGTGGTGGTGTTCAATTTTGCTATGGTTCTGCTGATTTTTCCTGCTATCCTGAGCATGGACCTTTACCGTCGGGAGGACAGGAGACTGGACATATTTTGCTGTTTCACAAGGTGAGAGTTAGCAGCAGCTTTGTCCTCTCTGTGGTCACCAATCAGTGCATCCATTCCTTGTCAAGTGTGGGAGTTCTTCACTAAAGTGGGATCAGCATGTTATTGTTACCATTTCATTGCTAGTGACTGGCTTACATTTGCTACCTTGTTTTTTACCTGCCTGAAGGGAAAAGCTGAAATACATCTGACTCCCTCTCTTCCCCCATACCCCCTTTCCCCCACACTTTTCCCTTCATTTCTATAGATGTTCATTTTGACTGTTGGAGAACAACTTTCTGAAAGCAGATGAAAGACCCACTATTAAGAAATATCTTGAAGTATTTCAGAAGGTTTTGACTTACTGCAAGGTGTCCAGTGCCAGTACTAGCTAATCTTGGAAAGGTGTACATAACTCAGGATACTGAGAAGCCTAACTTACAGTAAATCATGATATGTTAAATTTTATGCATTTATGCCTTTAAGCTTAAATAAATAAACTGTGAAATTACTTCCCCTTTTCATAGCACTATAAGGAATAATCACTACCATTACAGGATAATGCTTGATAAAGTGTCCTTTGTGGCTGCAGTAGTAATACAGAATGGTAATACTGCCATTCTAAAGCACGTACAAACATACTCTCACCTGATATACAGCCAACTCTGAGCCTATAATGGGGGTTAGGAGTCTGCTGTCATCGGTGGAGCCACTGCTTGGAAACCAAACATCTTTTCTGCCTTAGTTTTTGCTTTTGACTACAATGAAGAGGATGAGCTACACTTCCACACATGTACTCCTACTGCCATAACCAAGATGTAGAGAATCTTCATTGGGACATTTTAACCCTTTACTTGCATCCAGGACCTAATAGTTTAATATTTAATGTCAAAGGAAGAAAACATTTTACTAAATTTGTCTCTGAGATAATGGTTAAAACAGGGAGTGGATCCCAAGCTATTTCTTATTCAGTCATAGTTCCAGAGAACAGCTGAATGTATTAGGGTATTGGAGCCCTGATTCTCAAGAATTCAGGACACTCAGACCTTCCATTTATTCCCTCATCCAAAGCTACACCAAATGTGGATCAGAATTCAGCCCCTTTGCATCTGAAGAAATGCAGTTAGTGAGAGCTTGCTTTGATTAGGTAGGCAACATTCTGAATTCCTCTAATTTTTGTAGGATTTGTGCACTTGATGAAAAATATTTGATACTGTTTAGTATTGTCCATTTGTCATTTCTCATGTACAGGAATAGGCTTGTCTCTGATAACTATATTTTTTTAATATAAACTATGTAACTGCTAGGGTCTTGCATAGACTAAAATAAAGGGAATACTTCAATTACTTCTGTGGTTTTGTCTCTTCATATGGCCCATCCCATCCTTCCTAGAAATTAATCCTTTCATTAATACTTTACGTTTTCCTGATTTATAAAATATTCAGTCAGTATATGGCAAATCATTTCAGCCTGCCTCCCAAAAGTCTGAGATCTTATCCAGAATGTTCAAATATCATTTAACAGTTACTTCATTTCTTCTAAACACAAGAACTAGCTATGTTATGCATTTCCCTCTTCATCTAAATATCTTAATTCTCAGTGTGGGTACAGAGATGCAGACTCACAGACTTAGTGTGCATTCAGACTGTACAACTACCTGATGAGCATGTGTAATTATTGGAGTGATGTGTGTACATGTCAATGTCTTCAGACAGATGCTGTTTCCTTCTTCCTGAAGGACAAGAAATTAGCACGTATTCTCAGGAGCTTACACTATGAACCACAGCTGAGAGATGATTCCTAAATGCGCAGAATGCAAATAATGTCTAAGTGGTACACGTAATTAGTGTAAACTGTCTGGTAGAAGCAGAAAAGAATCTCAGATGAAAGCATGTTATCCTATCTAGCCCGATTAAAATAAGGATCTGTCTCAATGCGATCAGATGGCTTTTTCTTCTCTTACAGCCCGTGTGTCACTAGAGTGATTCAGGTTGAGCCTCAAGCGTATGCAGAAAATGACAATACCTGCTACAGTCCTCCACCCCCGTACAGCAGCCACAGTTTTGCACATGAAACCCAGATTACAATGCAGTCCACAGTGCAGCTGCGCACAGAATATGATCCTCACACGCAGGTGTACTACACCACAGCAGAGCCCCGCTCAGAAATATCTGTGCAGCCAGTGACAGTGACACAAGATAACCTGAGCTGCCAGAGCCCAGAAAGCACAAGCTCGACGAGGGATTTGCTTTCCCAATTCTCAGACTCCAGTATACATTGCCTTGAGCAACCCTGTACAAAGTGGACACTCTCATCTTTTGCAGAAAAGCATTATGCTCCATTCCTCCTAAAACCAAAAGCTAAGGTAATCGGGGGAACTATTTACCTGGGTTTCAAAATTAGATTTCTGCCTTGCCCAGTTTTAAAAAAATATCCTAGCAATAGTTTTAAATATAAGGAATAAATACAGCTCTTGTGAAATAACAGTTTTTAATAATTTACAGCTGGTTTCTTATTTTATAAGTTTTATCTTGCAAGTGCTATGGACACATACTTAAAATATACGTTACGAATGAAGGTGCTGGTGACTTTGAGTAACATAAACTTATGAACAATGAAATTGTCACTTTCAAACTTTACTACAATAGAAATTTCTCATCCATGATGCAGAGCCCCTTCAAGGAAGAACGAATGCCTTTAGTCTTGTAGTATGTATATGCATGAAAAAACACCAGAAAAATAAAAGCTTGAAAGTACTGATGGATGTTAATTTTGAATTTGGCTCTGTAATATGACATTATGAATTGTTGGTTCCTTTAGAAGCCTAAAACCAAATACATATCTGTTCTCTGTTGCAGATTGTGGTTATTTTTCTTTTTCTGGGATTACTTGGGCTCAGCCTTTATGGAACTACCCGGGTAAGAGATGGACTAGATCTCACAGACATTGTACCACGGGAAACACGGGAATACGACTTTATTGCTGCACAGTTCAAGTACTTTTCATTCTACAACATGTATATTGTGACACAGAAAGCAGACTATCCAAATGTCCAGCAGTTACTTTATGAACTTCACAGAAGTTTCAGCAACGTGGCATATGTTTTGTTGGAAGAGGATAGGCAGCTCCCCAAAATGTGGTTGCACTACTTTCGAGACTGGCTGCAAGGTAAGAGAGCATTACAGAAACTTTTCCTAGTTTGTTTTGCTCAGAAACAGCAGTTGTTCATAATGGTATTGCTGTAATTCAGTCACACAGTTAAAGGCTCTGAGCAGTAGGGAGAATGCCTAGGTGCTGCTTTGAACCCATGTGTGGGCCCACTCTTTGTCACTTATTTTCTTTGTGTTTAAGTTTACTCCCTAGTAAGACAGTTATGAAGCTTTAAGGGATTATATCCATGCCAGTCATGTGTAAGCAATTGATGAGGCATTATGCATGATGGCCAAATATGGCCCTGTGTCTTGGGTAAATAAATATTTAGTGAGTGTTTTCAGATCAATGAATGAAAAATCCCTATCCGGTGTTGTATTCTGACACAAACTTAACTTTCAGCTCTTGAGTGATCTTGTTGGCTACAGCTGGGACTGCTGGCATGAAGAAAACTCAGTGTGGCTTGTGTGTTTTATTGGACGAGGAACTTACTGCATAGTCTAGGTTTCTAATCAACTATACTCACCCTTTCTGTGGTGCTGCTTTTCTGTTGCTGAAGTGTAACAGGGTGGGGAAAAACAAGAGAAGGCATGGCCTTTCAGGTACTATGATAATAATTTTATTGAAACCAAGTAATTGAATATTGCAGATACTTTAACAGCCAACATACCTTGCCCAGGATCGCTTTGGTCCTATCTATGTCTTTTTATTGGGAGAATTTCTAGGAAGTGTTTGCAAAAAAAAAAAAAAAAATTGTGCCGACCTGGTGAGACTGTAAATTTCTGTGAATTTTAAAATTAATTGTGTACAGATGACCACTGCAGCCTGTGATTCTTAGAGAACATATAAGTAACTGTCAGTATCTGATGTATTTTATTCCCTCTGAAAATATGTTGAACAATATTAGGAAAGCAGACGCATGTAAGTGACAAATCTACACAAAATGAGGTTTCCCATGTGTTAATACATTCCTAAATAATGCAAAGCAGTATTTCAGCTATTAACTTTGGGGGTTTTTAATGTTTTTTAAATACATTGGATCCATTCATTGCAGTCTACCTACTGGAAGCTTTATTTAAAATATTTTGCTCGCATAAGCATATTGAGCTGTAAAGGATGGCATTACTGGCGGGAAGAAAATTCAGCGTAGCTAGATGTTTGCTGGATTGGAACCTTACTATACTTGCTAGAATTCTAAGCAGTCCTTCTACATGCTTTTCCAAATTCTCTTAAACCCTTGCTGTTTACTTTGTTTCTTTTGTGGTTATTTTTGCTGCTGTTCCAAAACAGTAGGAAAAAGTGTATCTGGTGTCCTGATTTTCTCTTTTTCCCCCTCCCCCATGAGAGAGATGGAAATCTGAGATTGTGTTCAGGAAGCTTTATTAGTGCTTAACCTCAGCACAGTCTGCCAACGATAAAATCAGAAGGAGGTGCCCTTGGATCTGCTCCCTTGCAGGCTGCTCAAAGTGAAATGCTGGAGGCTGGCCCACTTGGTGCTACTCCCAGGAGTACTCCCGTTCCCAGTGCCCCTCTGTCAGGCGCACCACATACTTTCCCACACCTCTTTCACTTTGGGTGCCTCCCTGTCCTCTTTGCAATCCTTTGCGTCCCTCTTGCACTACGGATTGTTTGTGTGGCCAAGGGCCTGCATGTCCCCTCACACTGTATGTCCGTGCTCGTGTGTGTTCTTTGCAGACATGCTTTTCTCATAGCGGTGTTCCTACTCTGTACTTAGCTCAGCACATAGTTACTTTTCCCCTCCAGTCCACATTAGCCAGCCTATCCTTATTTGTCCTCTGCTTTTCTTCCACTAGAGGAGCTGTGTGTATTCCTGGTACCCCGGGCGTACTGAGGGGCTGCATGGAGATAAAATGTTACAGTAGAGTAGTCAGGGTGACTCCAGGGAGCTGTAGTGACTTGCTGTGGTCCATGTGACATGCCAGTCTTGTGACAGGCCATGGATCAGTCTTTTAATCACACACAGCTTTAGAATTAAAAGTTATGATTATTAATTAGCTTTTAGGTCTGTATCCTTACCTGTCCTCCCTACCTTTTCTGAGGAGGTCACAATTAATGCAACCCTGCTGCTTTGTAAAGTTGCAGGCACAGGGTGTGATACTTCATTCACAGGGCTGTAAAGGAGGATGTTGAGATGTATCAATAGAAAGAGATTATATTTTCGAGTGGTACAGGGAATTGATGTTACTGGGGGGAGCTAGACTGTTGGACTAAAAGCTGCCATGTTTGTCATAGTTGGGGAATTATTGTAAGGTGCAGACTAACATGCAGAGTAACACCTGATAACACCTGATTGTTACCAGCTGTGGCTGATGCCAAAAGAGTCAAGGGAAGATGAAGAGAGAATTTGCAAACAAGGTATAGGTTTAGGCTGGATTCTGTGAGGTAGAGCAGTTCTACTGGCATAGTTTTATGTGTTGAAAGGGCTGGATAATCGAAGCAGGAACAGCTTTGACCTGCATGGCTAATTCCTGCTGACTTGACTGTGAATCCAGTGCCAGAGGTTAATGGCTCAAGATGGCCTTCTGACATGCACACATTTGTCCAGCAGAATGAAGGATGCAACAACATGTGAACAACCATTTTTCACCAACAAGGCACCCTTGGTTTAGCTGTGCATTCTTCCTCATCTAATAGCAGTGGAGTGTGCCTTCTGCCTCATGCACTTCTCTTTTCAGAGATCCCTCTTATTTTGCTTTCTAGTATTGTTTATGTTACTGTATTTTCTGTTACTGAAAATGAAATAGAAGAAAAGTTCACACTAATCATTCATTTAAGCTGTAAATGTTAACATTGCTTTTGTTAGTGACCAAATGTAAATGAGGTAGCTTGGATTCCCTGATGGCTTCTAATTAGGCTTGTTTTTGCAAAGGGAAATCTTATCTGGTGTTTCAAGGTGGCAGCTGCTCACATGAGCCAGTAGGAACTCCTTCCTCACCCCCACTCTCACCTAATTTTCTATATTGTCACTTTCTTCTGAAGCACTAAGCAAAAGTGACTGCTTATGTGAAAAAATCCCACATATAAAGTTTTAAAAATTCCTTTAATTTCTATAACTTTTCTGCAGAAAGATGTGAGCAAGATACTTTCATCTTTCTGCCCAGAAATGTATAGTTTATCCCATTTATGATAGATTAAATATCTACTAAAATAATTGTTATGAACATGTTTGCTTTGAAGGCAGCAAAGTCTACTACAAATTTCAAAGTGTAATGGCAAATTTTACTTCTTGCAAGTTTGAAATTCTTCAGAAATTAAGTATGATTGCCAATGGTTTCTTAAGATTCTTTCTGTAGACTTTCTGTTTCAGCAAGGTGAGTTATAAAATGATCTGAAACATAGTGTTTAAGCTAGCTGAAGAGTAAAAGTGTAAAAGGGAGCAGGGTTTGAAGGATGGCCAAACTTTTGAGAGCAGGGGAGCAGGGGGATGTGGTGGAGACGTAAGAGAGTTTTCACCCACTGCAGTAATGTTTCCAAGTACATGCCCTTTTTTGCAACCTCAAACTGGTATGTCAGATACCAATGAATTTATTATTGTGTCTGTGGAACCCCCTGACAGGGGTAGGATGTTTATGTGAAAGCTCTGCCCTGAGATGTTGTGCATCATAGCAGTTTGTGTGCTCCTTCTGTGGAAGGGAGACATTTCTAATGGAAATTACACTGTTCTTAGGTCATCTCCTTCTTTTCCATGTGCTTTTTTGACTGCATCCTCTTCACTTTCCAAAGTCATTGTGTTTCTTGTCACTGATATGATAGCCCAAATACTCTCACCTGGCCACTTTGTGAGAAACTGATATGGAACTGGTCATGGGACAGAAGGGATGGATTGGTATTTTTGCGTACTCTTACCAATGTTTCCCCTGTCTGCAGTGCCAGCAAACAGTGCTTTTTTGAAAGGGAACCTCAAAGTCCTTTGGTGATGTCAGAAAACCTGATGGTAAATTGTCATCCTCCCAGAACAGTGCTAGAGGACTGCATGCAGAGATCTGGCAGGCTTCTTTCATAATTTGGTTCTCAGCCTGTTGGCTTCACATGATTTGACATGGTTTAGTGAGACAGCATGGGAGGCAGTTTTCTAAGGAAGAGAGGATGAGTTTGTCAATGGGAATGGGTACTGTGTCCCGGAGACAGTGTCAGCTGGGTGCATTTTCTTTTCCAGTGCTCTTATCTCAGTACAGCTGTAGCTAACTTATCCAGCCTGCAGCGATGGTTTTCATTACAGCTCCTCAGCCCAGCTGTGAGGTGGGTCGATGATTTCCTCCACCGCCACTCCCCCGGCCTTTTTCTTCCCTTCCCTGGACATGCGGTTTGTCATCTGCTTGCACAGAGCCTCCTTGTACTGGGATGTGGCTTCCTGTACTAAATCTGATCCAAATTTCTGCTGTGAGGTATTCCCTCCCCCTTGAAGGGTGGCAAGGAGGAAAATAACAGTTCAGAGTGAATAGGTGTTGGCTGTGATCTTTACATATGCTGGCAGCAGATCCCATGACTTGTATTAGCTGCACAAGTTGAACAGATGGAACAAATTGACAAAATCCTGTTCACTCACGCTGTGCTTGAGGAGCAGCTGAGTTGCTGTTTGAAGTTGAAAGTTTGAGTGTGTTTTTCTCCCTGCTTGTAGTGGAATTTCTGGTTATAGTGTAGAAGCTATTGCCCCAGTGCTCTGCAGTAGCTCAAAACAGTACTGAGAGCGGTGTGTGTCCTCTTCTGTGGTTCTGTGCACTCAGCCAGGGCTTTGGTGAGGCAGAGGCGAGTAAGGAGAAGGTTTCCCTTCTAGGTAACAGACTTATGCCTCCTCTGGTTGTAAGATGGTGAAGCCGGATGAGGGCTGAGCTCAGCCCTTCTCTGTTATAGACAAGATTAACGTTTTCCCATACACTTCTCCAAGTGGAAAGCTTGGAGAAGATATTCAATTTCCCTTGAGGGGAAGCCATTTTTGCCAGTTCACAAGGTATTTTCAGCTTGCTACCTTAAC
The DNA here is from genome assembly GCF_035770615.1 of Melospiza melodia melodia. Classification (NCBI taxonomy): domain Eukaryota; kingdom Metazoa; phylum Chordata; class Aves; order Passeriformes; family Passerellidae; genus Melospiza; species Melospiza melodia. The sequence continues at coordinate 56,192,443 of NC_086226.1, read as the reverse complement.
TTTGCTGGTCTGCACCACCTGGAGACTCCTGGGGCTTCTCTCTTGCATTTTCTTGCTTCCCCTGCCTTTCTTTGGGCAAAATATTGGACATGCAACTGACACTTCCCACATACTGACAGTGTGGAGCCCCAAATTTAGGAGGCACCAGGTCAATAATTTTCATCCTGATTCGGTTATGGAAAAGCATCATTATTCTTTCTCCTTTTGAATCTTGTTTATAACAGTGATTATTCACCTGCTTATTCTGTCTTCCCCTTGTCTCTCTTAACTCCTCAGGACTTCAGGATGCATTTGACAGTGACTGGGAAATGGGGAAGATCACTTACAACAGCTATAAAAATGGTTCTGACGATGCTGTTTTGGCTTACAAACTCTTGGTACAAACAGGCAACCATGCAAAGCCTATTGACATCAGCCAGGTACTGTATCAGAGCTCATGCTGGTTTACACAACAATACGCAAGTCTTCAGGAGCGGAGGGAGGTGCAAAGTCTACAGAGGTTGTAGTATCTTTTTTTCCATCTCAAGGAGCTGAATGTCTGAATTGTGCCTTTCTTTTATGGCCTTGCTGATGTTGCTGAAGCCACTCCTCAGATGCAGTATGGCCTGTGTTGTTAAGTGTTCAAATCCACATGGCGAATACCAGTCCTAGATTGTTACTGGTGTGCATTTTGTGCCCCCGTGCCAGACATGTTCAGTTGGAAATTGTTGTGAAAATACCTCTCTGCATCCGTAGGCATATGGAGTTTAGTCCTATGTCGGACACTTGCAATTATTTGTTTTGTTCCTACTGATTTGTTCAAAGAAGAGCATTTTTAAAAATGTATTGATGAATTATAGAGGAGGGAGACTGAAATGATTACATGCAGTATCATATTCTTGTACCAACATCACTAAATATATTTAAAGTTCTGTAGAACTACCGATGGCAGTTGTTAAAGCTGATTAAATAAAATATGCCTGAGGTTACCACAGCATATGACTGCATTTGCTGTAGCCATTTGTAAGTGAAAATACATTAGGAATGACTCCTTACACTAAAATGAGATTTCAAATGCTGAAGAAGAAATTCTTCAATAGCATACCCTCTCTTCTTTGAGAGTCATCATCAACTCACTGTGCTTTCAGGCAGAAAAAAGTGTTTTTAATGAGCTTCTTGGCAGTTCTGCTTACTGTCTTTCTTTTTTCTTCCTGGCATTAAAGGTGACAGATTTACAGAGTACATTGTTCAAAGTTACTATAGTGTGTGAAACATACTGCTGTATAGCAACATGCAACATGCTGTCAGGTCTGAATGAAGCTTCAGCAATGAATTAGGCAAAGAAAGGGAGTAGAAGAGAAAATCTTCAGTGAGACTTTGTTTAGCAGAGTGTACCAGGTACGCTGTGGAACAAATGCAATTGGACTGCAGCTGCTGATATAATTTCCTGTGCCTGGGAGGGAGAAAAGTGTGGTGCACCCACAGGGGTTGAGCGCTGTACTGTGCAGTTCCAGAGACAGCTTGAAGACATACAGTTGTTGCATATCCTGTGGACTAATTGAATCCAGATCCTTGGAATCCAACTTTTTTTTTTTTTTAACTGCTGTCACTGTTGTTTTTCATTTCATTAAAAAGACCTGGAACTGGAGCTCAGCCAGAATTTTAAATAAACAAAACAAAAAGCCCCAGTAATACTTTTCACCCATGGAGTCCTCTGCAAGAGCTCTAGCTGTGCAGGATTTGGCTAACAGAACCCTGGAAGTGTACCACTGCTGTTTACTCCACAGATGCTTTGCCCACAGTGACCCAAATAATACGGGGCAGTCGTCTGCTTTTTTGACGCTGGGCATTTTCTGAATACATAGGTCATAGGAGGCAAGTGTTAGCAAAATTTATACAGATGTTGTTTTATTTTTATAGCTCTCCTCCATTTACTGGGTGGCATTTCCTTCAGTGTTAACAACAGAGGTTAACTGCACACAGACATGTATAGGGACTCTTGCCAGGTTTTCTTTCCTTGTCTTTAAATATGTTTCTCCAACTTGGTTGTTTTTCATTCTTGGCTGCAGTCTTTCAGAATTTGGATTTAATTGGTTCAGTGTATTCTGGAACCATCTGTTGATTTACTGGTTATTGTAAATATTATATGAGCACTAATTTATAAATAACCACTGTCACTGCATTTTCTTAGATTTTGTGTTTGTTGTCCAACAATAGTTTACTGATAAGTCCCTTCAAGTGGAGATTCATCTTCTCTTGCTTTTACCCTTCTATATGTGTGTTGCATCTCCAGGCCATTTGTTGAAAGCATTATAGCAAGACTGCTGAAAGCAAAACTTACTCTGAAAGGCTTCTAATTTTTTCCCCATTTTGCAGTTGACTAAACAGCGTCTGGTGGATGCAGATGGAATCATTAACCCAAATGCTTTCTACATCTACCTGACAGCCTGGGTTAGCAATGACCCTGTGGCCTACGCTGCCTCGCAGGCCAACATCCGCCCGCACCGCCCAGAGTGGGTGCACGACAAAGCAGACTACATGCCAGAAACACGGCTGAGGAGTAAGTAGTGTTTCGTCTTAACTTCCTACAGTTTACATGAGTGCCCCCACTCCTTCCTTCCAGCACCAGTAACCCTCGATGCTGCACAGGGCTCTGAAGCATTAGCAGGAGAAGACATTGTGTTATGCTGTAGTTATAGGAGATCCAAGCACTGCTGAGACTGTGACACCATTGCAGGGTTTTATCATGTTGAATAATGGGTTATAGAACAGTTTAAAGCTCTAAAAGCTTATAGTAAACATTGCTTTTTAAAGTGTTACTTGGTAGTTCTGTCTGTGTGAGACACCTGGGCATTTCATGAAATTCCTGCCTCAGTTATTCTGAAATTTCATTACTGAAATTCTATCATGGCTGTTCTCAATTCCTAATATCTCAGAAATTTTTACCAAGGTAACTTATACACTAAGCTACTGCACTGATATCATACAAGAGCTAGAGGGACTAGCGGAGAAGTTCCACTTCACACCATTCACTGTTTTCTGGCACCAATACCAAAAACTGGCTTTGATTCAGCTTTCAGTTGAGGATTGCTAGTTGGACACCAGTAGGGAAGGAGAGAGGGCATACAGGGGACAACTGGTGCACTTAGAAATGTGGTTGGATAACCATGCTTCAGTGTATCCAAACCCTGGAGCTTTGTGGCAGTCAGCCAAGTTTTGTCTTAATGAAAATTTATAGTTGAGATTATAATAGGGCAAATCATGTTAAGCAAGTCAACTGAATGAAGGTGCAGGGTTGGAACACACAGTGGCAGTAACCAAAGTCTTGTTGAAAAAGCCTTTTCTTTTCTAATCATAGAGTAGACCTTGCATTACACTCAAAAAGAAGTATGGAGAGTGTTGGTTTGTCAAATTATTAAGGGATAAAAAGTTATGGAAGTAAGTCAGTAAGCCATTACTTCTATGTTATGGGGAATTTTCTTCCACTAATTTCCATCTGAATGTGGATTTCTGCATCTGAATTTCCAGATATTTGATGGAAATCTTTAAAAACCAACCAACCTGCTCAAGCCTAATTTTTCTCTATTTTGTGTCAGTAGATCTCAGTTAATCTTAGGGAAATGATCTTTGAATTTGAAGAAAATGCATTAAAGAGGAGGATTTGGGTAAAATTTTTAATTATGTGATTGTCCACTCATGTCGCAGTCAGGGATTTTTGACTAGGTATTCAGTAAGAAGCACTATAACACTGATTAGGATTAAATACATGGATTGAAAGATAACTGTTAAATTATATGTAACTGTTAGGGATCTTGGTGGAAGCTGTGTTCATCCTGTTATGCTGCATGATAAAATACAGTAATCTCATGTACTGTTTCCAGTTTCTCTTTATTGGTGAGTTTTAAAACTATCATTAATTCCAAACAAGTAAATTCAAATTCACCACCTTTTATGCATTTTGCTGTGAAGAATAAAATATTTTGCTAACCTGTATATCATGTTCTTCCCAAAAGTGCATTTTAACACTGCTGTAATTTTCCTAGTTCCAGCAGCTGAGCCCATAGAATATGCTCAGTTTCCTTTCTACCTCAATGGATTGCGTGAAACTTCTGACTTTGTGGAGGCTATTGAGAAAGTGAGAGCTATCTGTAACAACTACACCAGCTTGGGGATCTCCAGCTACCCTAATGGTTACCCATTTCTCTTCTGGGAGCAGTACATTGGACTTCGTCACTGGCTCCTCTTATCCATTAGTGTGGTTTTGGCTTGCACGTTTCTGGTGTGTGCCCTCTTCCTCCTAAACCCCTGGACAGCTGGGATCATTGTAAGTTTATTATAAGGGTCTTTGTTGAAGTCAAATTCCTTTCAGCATAGCTCTTGCTGTAGTCGGGAAGGTTTTGTTTATGTCTGGGCCTCTGGTGGAGTATGTATATTGCATCATTCATTATATATTTATTCAACTTGAGAGGGTAGGGTTCATGCTGAAGGTACAAACCTTAATAACCTTAATCTTTTGGCCACCTTTTTTGCAGGTTTAAAGGTTTCTTAGAAAGGTATATAAACTTTTACCCTTGCTCAAATGCACACTAATATAAGAAATAAAGACACAGAAAAATTAGGAGCTTTATTAAAACAATTTCTAATTCTGTATTCCTTCTCTTCTTTTGTCACGCATAATTATTTTTTAAGGCAGTTGCTTATGACTAGCTTGTCTGTAAATTTTCCCAGCCATTTCTGAATGCAATTTCTGGAAAAAACTGAAATGCTTATGTTGTACGGTACAGACTGTGGAAAGCCTGTAACCAAGTGAGGAGAAAGATCATAAAATTGTAAACTGCAGAGAATACTCCTCCATGCTTTCTGCAAGGCACCAAAAGCTTCTCAGTAAACATTCAAGTTAAATTGAATGATGATGTCCCTATGTTTAAATTCCATAAACTATCATGTGGTTTATAAAAAGCCAGAAGTAGAAAAGCATAAAACAGTTACTAGGGTTTTTTTAATGTACATTTATATGACAGGTATGTTAAAAGGTAAATGTTTAGTCTAGAATATTTTTCATAGCACCTTATCAAGCAATTTATGTTATTATGCTTGATTCATTAGCTTATAAAATAATTTATTGTAGTGCATACTTTTTTCTCCTTTGGAAAAAGAGTTTATTTTCAGAGTACACCATTGCTTTTATAAGTGTGTCTATTTTTTTTTCTTCTGCCTGGCTTTAGCTACTTTTAAAGTTAATTCTCCAGATTTCCTTCCCTCCCTTTTCCTCAGTTTTTTTACAAGGTAGATGAAAGAAAAATAAAAGCTTCCTCTTATATTTAACTGTTCACTTTGTCCATGTCAATCCCCCCCAAATACTTTAAAAGCTGAGAGTCCCTCTGTAACCTGAGACACATCAGCTGATTATGGCATTCAGTTTCTTCTGTGCTTTAGACATCTTTGCTTATATTTGCAGTTCTACAAAAGAGAGTTCAAATACAGATAGTTGAAAGATTCTTTTTCTGGAAGGACTGTCTGAAAGATGGGTGAAAAAGAAAAATGTACCTTTGAGGAGTATCCATGATAAGGAGGAAAAAATGGTTTTTCAGCTCACTGATGGATTGTATTGCACCAATACAAAGCTGGTGCTTCATGTGTTAACTGTTTCTTAGGGTGTAATTTAGACTGGCTGTGCAGCATTCGTTGCCATTGAGAATAATTAAAAAAGAGCAGCTTGTCTTTGGGAATATAGGGCAGCTTTGAGGAATATGTCCTATGGTAACCACATTATTTTGAAATGTCTTTCTCCTCATTGTCTGGAGTATAAGAAAATACTAACAGATGTTTGAAATCATCTAGGTGGTGGTGCTGGCTCTAATGACTGTGGAGCTGTTTGGCATGATGGGTCTAATTGGAATAAAGCTGAGTGCAGTGCCTGTGGTTATCCTGATTGCTTCTGTTGGCATTGGTGTGGAATTCACTGTTCATGTTGCTTTGGTATGTAAAATCAAGAAGCATTTCAAAAACATCTTAAAATAAAATAGTGGCAATGTTCAGATCACAAATACTTACAGTTTCTTGTCAGTGACGTGATTCTCAGAAGGAAAATGGTCACAGTTTTATGTACCTTTCTGTTTGTCTCAATGGAGCAAGAGTTGATCTTCATGAGGTGATTCCTAGCCATTGAGTCAGTCTCCCAGGAGCCAAGAGAGTCTCATTATCAGACTAACAGGTATCATTAGCTATGATACCTGTTAGTCTGATTAATGCAATTATGTAGAGAAAACAGAGATCTTAAATCACCTTGCTTCATTCCAGACTCCCATGATCCTTGTCTGATGCTCCAGTGTTGCTGCATCAACATTACACGGCTTTCTGTTGCCTCTTGCTTGTTCTCTATCTCACAAAAGAGAATTCTTCAGAAGAGTTTTTCAAGATCAGATATTGTGTTATTTGGTATTTCTGGACTTTTTGAATGTGAACATGTTTGAATTAGTGTTCCATTTGTAAAATCTTCACCTTCTTTTCAGAAGCCATTGGCTACTAATAGCAGGCACAAACATGCAGTCTGTAGGAAAATATTTTTCTACTGTTTATCTAGTGGTTTAGATGATGTACAGAGTTCGGGCACATAAAGTCACCCTAAATGAAAAGAATCATTTTGAGAAAAACCAAAGTGGAAGTAGGGTAAGGTTAAAGAGGAGCAATTGAATTCCTCCAGTGATGACATCTTTTTTTCCCCTGCTGCTACAGATGACTTTTGGAGGCAAATGAATTTGCTAGGACTTTGAATTGTTTGGGAAGTGTTAGTGTAGATGAGGAAGAAAGAAATGACAGCTTCTTGGTATTGACGACTTAAAACAGGAAAAATAGAATAAAAAAATGGACAAAACAGCTGTTTCTAGTTGGGAAGAAACCAATTTAATTTACAGGACTTTATGGGTCACCTGTGCCTGAAGGTAAAATGCCAAGCAAATTGAAAATACTGGTTTTCTACATTGACACTGGAGATGAAAACCTTGGAACACATAAATAGTCAAATCAGTGTTGTATAAACAAAAAACGTAGTGCTTTTAATGCCAAATTTAATTGAGTTTAAAAGTGATTCACAATGCAGTTGTGGGTCAGTTTTCTGCTATTGCTTGTGAATTGTGACCTTGTTTTTTTCTAGTTTTAGAAAAGAGGGACTTAAATTCCAGGACTGTGAGGAAGATAGCTGCTTCAGCACGTATCTTAATAGCCAGTAGGGAATTAGCTAAAGAGAGCCCTTACAAACCACAGTAAGAAGATCAGTCAGGTTCTTGTTTTCTTAAACCATTAAGTCATACAAAGTAGACAAATTTATAACAAATTTATATAACACCAGTATTTGCATGTTGTTGATAAAGCTTATTCAAAACTTATTCATACAGAGTTGTAGGGATGAAAACAGTTCACTAGTGATATTGTTGCTCAGGCACTACCATGTTTAGCACTATTCCTAGGATAATTTTTTATGTATAGAACTGCTAGCTTTGAAGTACTAGAACTTTCAAAAACTTTTTTGAGTGAAATGAAAATGTTAAAAAAGTCACAGAGGCCATGGACCCACAAGAATGAGAGGAGCAGCCCTGCAATTTTCACACCTGAAGTGCATTCACCAGGATATGGATTCTTTTCAGGTGGAAATAGGCAAATCCAGAGACAAAAGGCTACTGTTGCAAGTAGGAATTGCTTCCAGAATTATTATGGGATGACTCTGTTATCAGTGCTTACTCTGGTTGTGTGACTTCAGCAGCTGCTGTGGTAAATCTGCAGGATCAAGCCTTCTCTCAGGGGTTAGGCAGCTATAGAGATAACTTTGATAAACTGTAGTTTAGAGTAATTTACTGATGGAAACCTGTGTATGCTAGGAGAGAGGCTGTTTGGAAGGTTGTATACATCTGCTTAAGGAAATGGATTTTTTTGTTTTACAGGCGTTTTTAACTGCCATAGGAGACAGGAACCATAGGGCTGTCCTTGCATTGGAACACATGTTTGCACCAGTGCTGGATGGGGCCGTGTCCACTCTGCTTGGGGTGTTAATGCTTGCAGGATCAGAGTTTGATTTTATTGTCAGGTAAAGCATTTTTGTGTTTTGACTTTCTTTCAAAAATAAAAATAACTGTGCTTTTAATTTTTATTCACTTCAGTGAATCTGTCATTTTATTACTGTGCATGGTGTGTCAAGTATGCTTATGTCATGGTCCTGCTTTCCCTCTGTTTTATTAACTCCTTGTTACTTGCTAGACATGGTAGTGTTTCCATTGCTGACATTAAAATCTGTTCCAGGAAAATCTGAGACTTAGCATGAAGGAACACAAAAATTTTGCTCTTTAGAAAGTTTGCTGATTCTGGGTTTGAATTAGTTCAAAGCATCTTGTATTGTCCAGTGTTAGCTGCAGCTGACCTTTAGCCTTGAGGTCCTCCAGACTTCTTGTATGCACAAGAATTTGTATGCAAAAGACATGTGAACCTACAAACATTCAACTGTGCTGCAAGTGACTCTCTCAGGGCCTTCCCCTTCTATCCTTATGTAGGTTTTACATAATGAGGAAAAGAGGTGGGGGATGTGGGGGGGAGAAGGCGCTGTTTGGGAGCTGGGGAACCATAAATATGAACACAGAACTTCATACTAAAATTTTGTACAGCAAACCTGAAGGCCCTTCTGTTTAGAACTACAAGCAGGCTGTTTCTTGTGAATATAATTAAGAATGTGTGTTTGTCAAGTATAGAGGAAAGCAAGTCTTTTCTTGAGGGGAATTTGAGAAGTGCAATGAAACAGATCCTCTTCTACTCCAAACAACCTGTGGAGCTCTGCAAAATGGCTAATCTTAGAAGTAACACAGGCTCTTTGTGGTAAACTACAGCACACACAGAAAAAAATAATCCAAGCCCTAAAATGGAACTGAGGTAGAACTGGGCCAAATAAAAATGCTCTGAAAGATGGCTAAACTACTTAGGTAGACATAAGCTGGATAGATGACTAGACTTAACTGACATCCATTTGACAACAAGAACAACAAATGTCAGAGGCAGGAACTGGGAGAATGACTGCTAAATCTCATCAGGCTTTTTGTTTATGTATGAAAGAGATTTGAAGAAAGCAGGCGGGTTGCAGTTAGATCTCATGAAACCTGCATGAAGAATATTACTATACAGGTTTTCTATGTTCTGAAATAATTTTTTTTCCCCAAAATCATTCTTTTTTTACTTTATTGAATTGGTATTGAAGAAATAGAATTTTTCTTTTAGGATCTGGTTTTGTAAGGGTCAGAACATTTTGACATACTGGTTACTGATAGATTTAACCTAAATTTACAGGGGTATATTTTTGGTGTGCTACTTTCCTACTTAACAGATGAGATTTTGGCACACATTTTTGTGTCATAGCAAATGGAAGACTGTAGCAGCCCTTCGCACCAAATTTGGATTTGATGTGCTCTCAGTTTATAAAATGAGCCTTTCAACTTTTCAACTTATGTTATTTTACTTTTTTTGGCCATCAGTTTCTGTTTTTATAGCACAATCTCACTTCAGTTTGCTGTGTTTAAAGAATATAATAAAATAAACTATGGGGAGCCTGAGCATTGTTAGAGTGGGCGAAGAAGATCCTAAACTTCCGGAAAGCGACAGATTAGTCCAGCAATGTGGAAGATTAAGTAAATTAACAGACACTGTATACACCAACTGGTCAAAGCCATAATCCTCCTGTTTATTCTAACATTAGATGGATGAGATGCAAATGTTTTTAATGTCTGTTGTTGATCTGTGTCCCAGTTTAAAGTTCTGGTGGTTTATGTTAGTAGAGTAGATTGGCTTGCTGATTTTTGTTAATGCAGATCAGAAATTCCCAAATGTTTACAATAGCAGGATATTTATAGTTTTACAGGAGTCTGATATATTTGATCAGATGTGGAAACAGGGAGGCAGTAAAGTTTGTTGCCAGCTAGACAATGTAATCAGCAGACCCATTAGCAAACTTGCCCTCTGTTCTTCTCCTTTGCTTTCTCCTTCAGGAATTTACCAAGACTGAGTCCTTGAAATCATTAGTTACAACGCAGCCTTAAGTTTAGTCTGAGCCCCAGCTGTGCCGAATACCAACTAGCAAGACTTTCCTTTTACTGACAGGTTTACCTTGGTATTCATGAAGGATCCCAGACCTTAGCCCTCAGTGGTGGGAAAGGACAACTACTTGTGCACTTTTCTCTTCTTCCATAGTATTTCAGCCTTTATGTTTGAATTGGCTGACGCAAAACAAGAGTATTCAGAGATGCTAAATTGTTCAACAAAAGATTAGCCTGCAATGCAGCTCTGCCATTGTGGAGCGCTCTTACTCAGTACAATGCTGAAGCTTACTATAGAATGGGCATTTTCTTTGCAGAAGGCGGGTTCCTGTGTTGTAAAGAGTTGCAATTCAAGCTATTTGGTAAAACTGGAACTCACAGAATTCTAGGCGTTAAGTTTGATTAATGAACGGCAAGGAAAACCCTTACCTGATATACTGTAGATTTAATTAGACATTCTGCTGTAAGTTGCAGAAGCATTTCACAGTGGATTAGCTGCTGGGAGAAGAGGGCTTCTTTTCCTTCTACACTAAATTGTTTAAATTCTACACCCTTCACTTCATTTGTTTGCTTCTGCTGGGTTTTCACTAATGGGGGCCCCTTTTCATTGTATTTGTGCTTTCAATCCATTCAGCCCTTCCCTGCACATTCCATATTTTTGTGTTTGTGTAACACATTCATAAATAACATTACATGCTTTCAAATTCTGGGAAATTAACAAATTTAATTTTTTTCTTTCCTTTTCAACTAACACTTTGTGGAATGTAGCTTCTCTAATGCAAAAGGTAAAAACCCCAATATTTTATATGGAAAGTGATATAAATGTTTTCTTTGATGTTAGTAATATGTTAGAGTTAATTTAGGATCTTTATTATTTTAACATATGTTGGAGTAATTTGTGATCCCTTGTTTCTAACAGCAGCTATTCTCTCCCCCAAACTATTTAAACTGTACTTCAGGTATTTCTTTGCTGTTTTGGCAATCCTAACCATTCTGGGAGTTCTCAATGGATTGGTGCTGCTTCCTGTTCTTCTCTCATTCTTTGGACCATACCCTGAGGTCAGTAAAATTAATAGTGAACAGAAAAATAATACCATGTCTGTGTTGCTGTCCCCCTCAGTCACACCCTGGTTTTAGGAAATATTTTTAAAATTTTCTTGGATTAGGTTTCTTGCTCTCAGGCATCTTTATAAATTTTTAATAAAAAGTGCTGTTTGGTACATAGTTGATACTACGCCTTTTTAAAGTTTTTTTTTTTTTTTTAAATAAGTCTTGTTTTAGAGGTCACAATAAGCAAACCTGATAGGGTTATTTATACTACTAGCGTAATGTGATATGCAAAGAAGTTTGTAAAATAAGAATTTCCCTCAATATTTTGCAAAAGATAGTTTGTTTTTTACACATAGCTTCTGCTTTCCTACCTCAGCGGCTCTGTTGCATTCCTCAAAGTGTTTAGCTGAGCAGACCACCAGGAAGGCCCCGTGTGGACCAACACACACAGTGGTGGTCGAGAGACCACACCTTGATAACCAGGATCGGTCTACCAGAAGGTCCCCACTGCCCAGCCGCCTCTCCCTGTGGCATTCTCCTGCCTCAAGTAGCGTTTTTGTTGTGGGGAAGGCTTCACTTAGGCTTTGGTTGTGGGGAAGGCTTCACTTAGATGTTGGAGACTTTACAGCACAAACTCCGAGTCCAGACTCCAGGATTCACGGATACAAACTTTATATTTGGTTGTTGGTCATTTATTACCTACCCTGTAGTTAATACAATTACTGTGTTACCTGGGGTTATCTTTATCATGTGTCAATAGAATCATTGTGCTATGTTTCATATATCTATATATATGTATGTGCACAAGAACAAAACACAAGGTATGTATTCAGCACTGGTATATTTCACAAGTGTTTGGGTTCTTCTAATATTAGTAAAACAGTTTTGACAACAATGCGTGCTCTCCTAATTCCTAACAGTATGCATGACCTGTCTATTACTCAAATAATGTGAATGTGTGTGTTATTACCGTATATGTTGCTGTGATGTGTGTATCCATCTCTCTTTGCAAACAGACATGGAGTAACACTGTCCCGACCCACTGAGGTGATTTTGTGGAATCACTGCTAATGCTTGCTGAAAGGGGAGGGGAGCCCACATATTATTTTTGTTTTTATATTTGCAAGTGCATGCACATGCACACATGTATGCTCTTCCTGATAAAATTATATCTGTGTAGTCTTGTTTACATATGTATCTGCAGATGAAAGTCATATCTTTTATACTTCCATTAGTTTTTTCAGTTCAGTATCTGTGTTCATCAGAAAACTGTTGCTAAGCTTGTTGTGGCACGGCAGGGTGTATTTGGCAGAACATTGCTTGTGTCAAGCTCTAGTGATTAAAAGGCTAAAGCTAGCTGAATGTAACTGGAAGTGTTGCTGTCACCAGGTTTCTCCAACCAATGGACAGGACAGACTGCCCACACCATCTCCTGAGCCACCCCCCGGTACTGTGAGGTTTGCACTGCCACCTGGCCACACAAATAATGCTTCAGATTCCTCTGATTCTGAGTACAGCTCTCAAACCACAGTGTCTGGAATCAGTGAAGAGCTGCATCAGTACGAGGCCACCCGAGGTCCTGGGGCACCAGCTCATCAAGTAATAGTGGAAGCGACTGAGAATCCTCTCTTTGCAAGATCCACTGTAAGTATCTTTCATATGTATTAGCAGGAGGGCAAGAAGAAGTTTTTTGGTGTGTTTTGGTTTTGGGGTTTTTTTAAAAAGATCTATTTATTTTCATGGAAAACTCTTTATGATGGATTGTGCTTTGTAACTTCGTGCCAAAACCTGTTCGCAGAAGTGAAGGTTTTCCTGATTCTCTCCTTTACAGCTGAGCTGGGGATAAAGTAATGGGCCAAAAGCAGGCGTTTGGCATGGGTAATTGCTATTACATCCTATTGGCACCAGCCACAAGAGAGAGCTCTCAGTCTGTTTGATGACTGTTTTCAGAGAGAGAGGGAGGCATTACAAGATACCAGCCTCTTTTACACAGCTCCTTGTGGATTGCTGTAATATACCTCTCTGAGGCAGCACATTTTGGAGAGAAAGATTAGAGCCAGAAGAAAGCAGTTCAAGTGCTGTACCAAATCTTGGGCCTAGTTGCATCTTGCTACTGGTTTGGCATAATTGCGATTTCAAAGGAAAGTGAAAAAGCTCTGTCTCCTACCCCTGCTGATGTTGCATGCTGAGCTGCAATGCGGATCTGGTTTTGTTCAGCAGAGGCCTAGAAATAGGTACAAGCACAGCCACATTTGAAGTTGGTCACGGTTTATTGACTGATGTAGCTGCTGTGCTTCACGCTCTTTATGGAAATCAGAAAACAGATTCCTACAGTCTATACAAAGTACCCTACTAACATCCTGTGTATGTTCCCTGCATGGAATGGCCTTTTCCAAATGCCTGCAATTCTGCTTGTTGAGTTAAGACCAAGTGCTTGTCACCCATCCCTTTGAAAAGATGGACCAGCATGTACAAAGCTTACAATAATGTTTTCAGCTGTCATCCTGTGTTTTCTGAAGATGTGCTTTCCAGGTTTAAAAAACTTCAGACAAAAACCATGGAAAAATCAATTATCAGATTCCACCACGTTGCCTTTGTAGAGTCAGAGCATTATTATAATTATTCCCAGCATAAAACATAAGCAAGCGTGGTATTTGCTTGCTTTGCTGTGTCAGAGGCGTAACCGTGTGTGTCTCTCTCAGGTGGTTCAGCCGGAGGCCAGGCATCAGCCGAGCCCTCGGCTCCAGCCGAATCCAGAGCCCAGCACGCAGCAGCCATGGCATCAGGGCAGGCAGCCCAAAAGGGAAGCGAGGGAAGGGCCGCGACCACCTCCTTACCGCCCTCGCAGGGACGCTTTTGAAATTTCTACTGAAGGGCCCTCGGCACCAAGCAGCAGCAGCAGCAGCAGGGATCGCTTGGGCCACAAGGCTCGCTCGCACAGCGTTCGGAGCCCGGCGTTCGGGGCCGCGGGCGCCGCGGGAGCAGCCTACTGCCAGCCCATCACTACTGTGACTGCCTCAGCCTCAGTCACTGTTGCTGTCCACCCTGCCCTCCACAGCCACAGCCCTCGGGGAGCGAGCTTTCCGTCCTACGAGGGACACCACGAGGCTGGCCATGCGCCATTTGAGGACCCCCACGTGCCTTTTAATGTGCGATGTGAAAGAAGGAATTCTAAAGTGGAAGTTATAGAACTGCAAGATGTTGAATGTGAGGAGAGGATTCCTGGCAACAGCTCACAATAAGGTAGGTCCATCCTGCGTAACTGTAAGCTTTGGCCTGTGTCAGGCAATGGTGTGATCAAAAGAAAGAGGAAAATTCAATTTCTCAGAGATAACTTTTCACAGACAGCGCTACTTACAGGTCACGCTGATCACCTTAAATTTGCTACCTGTGAATATAGTACATTTTGCACTGGACATGAGGTTGACTAAGATAGAGCACTCCAACACTGGGAAGTCATACTTTGAAGAGCCTTGCAAAATCATACAATCCCAGTTTACCTGATGAGGAAAAAAAAGCAGAGATGTTGTATAACATCTTCAGAGTTCTGCGACTGCATATGCCATTGTGTAAGTCCTGTCTTCTGATCCCTGAATCAGGCATGCTTTAAAACATTATATAAAATTACATTGTCTAGGAGAGTGTAAAAATTGTCAGCTACTTGAGGAGTTGTCATCTCTTGAATAAAATAATTTGTGAAAGAATTTAAAGTCCATAATAAGGACTGAATCCCTCTGGAAGATGAGCCAGGTGAGAGGTGGGAAGTCCTACATGCCTAGTGCACTTCTGCTCAGCAGAGTGTCCCCTGCTCTTTGGAGGGGCCTTCAGAGACCTCCCCAGTGACCTCGTACACTGGAGGTGTCTGAGCTGACCTCTGCCATGCCAGGGGCATCTGCCGTGGCAATCGCAGGTTTGCACAGGATAGAGCTGCCCATTGAGTTTTTACACTGAAAACTTATTGGGGCTCTTATATGAAGACTATTTCTCACTATTTTTACTATGTTCTCTTGCAGGGAATAGAATAGTTACTTATCTGTCGATTACTGTTTTTTCTCTTTGCTTGTCTGAGCTTTTCAGTGACAGACAACAGTCTGAACAGAGCAAGTAATTTTATTTTGATTCTAGAATATTTTGCATGTACGCATGCATGCATGTGTATGCACACACACACAGAGTTTTGACAGAAATTTCTATGATAATTCAAAATGAAACCACTTTCTAAATCATAAAATGTCTCTCCAAACATCCCAAAGCGTAAATAGGAGTGAATGCCTTTAGCCTTGCAGTCTAGAAATATGACAAATAATAGTATCCAAAGAATAAGGAAATACTTGGGCTTAGTTTTTTCAAGCTGAAGTGTACGTTAATGTGAGACTCTTAAATAAACTCCGTATTCAATGTAGCATACTTCTTCAACTGTTCATTGGTTTTGACTGAATTTGTCACAGCTATCTAAAACTGGGAACTTAGAAATTAAAGCATCAACATTTTTTTAATTGGCGTCAGTATTTCTTCACCAGGAAATTAATAACTGAGATGAAAGTAGAGCCAGCATTTCCTGACTACTAAATCTAACCACAAGAATCATGAAATGAGTTGGTTTCATTTGATTTGTTTTTCTTGAAATTCAGTGACTGTTTGCTTTTTTCTCTCTCCTTATTTGTACAGGGTAATAACTGAAGCAAAGAAGAGGCCAAAGATGGAAAACTGTATTCCAGAACTGCTTGAAGAGAAGAACTGCTTGAAGTTGTAGAAAAGGACATGCTGCATCAGGACAACAGTTCACTGTTACTGTAACCTATTGTATTATTTTGTTAAATATTTCTTTTAAGTATTTAAAAGATGTACACATATGTAATATACAAAAGAATGATGTAAAGTAGTATAGTCTGGAGTAATTTGCCTTTGGGCAATAGAATGGGGACAAAATTGTGTGCTCTTTGTACTTTTTGTACATTGATATCTGTGCCACAACTAAGCTTAATCTAGTTCTAAATTTCAGCATAAGTTGCTGCTGCTTAAATATTTTATAATTTACTTGTATAATTCTATGCAAATATTGCTTATGTAATAGGATTTTTTAAAAGGTACATGTCTGTTTAAAATATTTTAAATTTGTGTATCACAACCCTGTGGTAGTATGAAATGTTACTGTTAACTTTCAAACACGCTATGCGTGGTAATTTTTAAAATAAGCAAATATGAAGAAAAGCGAGTTAATCTGGGAGGCTTAAATAACTTAGCTATGTGCAGGTTTTATTTTGCTGTATGTGTCCAAGCGTGCATCTGGAAACATGCCTGCTTTTGTGTGTATGTTCCTGGTGTACTCTAGTTTCTCTTTTACTGTATGTTAACACTTGGTGGGCTTGCAAACCCACTCATGCTGATGTGAGTCTGGCTTTCCCTGTTAGTAGGCACTAGTGAAAACTCTGTTGTTGTTTACCAATATATACAGCTATAGACTGCCATCATCAAAGGCCCAACTGAAATACTAGAGAAGACAGGGAGTTGAGGTTTAGAATTATATTTCAGTTCCCAAACCCTTAAAGACTTGTTTCACATTACTTTAGTCAAGTTACTTAACTGCCCCATGCCTCAATTTTTCATTCTGTAAAATGGTTATAATTACACTTACCTACCTCCCAGGAATGTTGTGAGGCTTAATTACAGTTCATGTAGTGCTTCGAGTTTTTTTTTTCCCTTGCAAAATATGCCAGGTAAGTGCAAGCACTATGACCATTATTTTTTCACTTCCGAAGGTGCTGGATATTGGCAGGTGCTGGTGGTTATAGAAATACAATGAGCATCTGATCTGCCTTATTTTGATACTGTTAATTTTGAATGGGATCAGAAGCTGGATAATGGATTGTTTGATGGTGAGCCACAGCTTAGCTGAGTCATTACAGCATTGAAAGCAGTATCTCTGGTCACCTTATTTTTGTGGCAGGAAGGAGTTAATAGTAAGTAATAAAAATCAAATGGAAGGATTAAAAAAAAAGTACATTCACTTTTAAATATAAATGGCTTTCTGGTGGGCCAGGATGGTAATGACACTTAAGGCCTGGGTAGTTATTTTCTTTTTTGTTTGTGTTTTCCCATGCTGCATTGGCACTTTTAATTATAACAGCTAAACTGGGATCTCTTTGCGAAACTAATTTAGCTTTTTGTACTATTATTTTTAAACTAAAAGGGGATTGCTGCAGGTGAAGGGTCTGGAAAAACACTGCAATCTGTGTTCCCACTGGAAACAAAACGTAGGAACAAAGAACCTTAATTTAAAATAATGCAACACAAGTTTTCGTTATCTCCGTCTTCTTTTTTTATCTTTTTCTGCCCTTCACCAAGCTGTTTTTTAGAGCAGGTAGATGTTCAGTTTTGTATTCAGAGCCAAACACAGCCAATATTCAGTTTCTAAACACAGCAGTGGTGGGGCTTTTCTTTATGTATACCTGAATAGCAGTGGCCAATTCTTTGATGGGAAAGTGTTTTTCTCCAGTGGCTTCAGGGAGTCTATCTTTGCCTACAGACCTTGCCAGCAAAATGAATGGGGATAATGAGAATGCACAAAATTCCATGCCTTTTTTGCTCACTTGAAAACACTTTGATATGAGGCACTTGTTTACAGATCTCCAATGTGAACGCTCAAAGAGCAGGTGGCGAGAGCCTGGTGTCATTCCCGTGATACATAAGCTACTGTCTCAGTGCACACCAAGGGTTAATGTCACAACTGCCTACTGGTCCAGTTCACTGTCTAACATGAAAACTCTTGATGACAAAAAGATGAGGGGCCCCAATTTAGCACGAGCAGCATAGTGACCTCAGATCATACAAACCTGCAACAAAACTGTATGATACCAATTGGAAGCTGCCTTCAACCACCAAGCTTGTGCGCTCACGTGTCAGAGACCGGCAGGGCTCCCACTGGCGCCGCTCCGTGCCGCAGGCTGCCTTGCTTCCTGCTCTTCCTCGGCAGGCAAGGGGCACAGGGCAAGTTGCAGTGTCGCCCACCTGCCCCTGCCCCGAGCCTGCCTGCGTGCTTGTGTGTGGGTGAGCTGTCTGCTGCTTTGTGCACAATGTAGACCTTCTTCTTCGATAGTCACATTGGCAAGGGGAGAACTCAGTGGCTGGCAACCTTTGTTTTGTTTTGGTTTTTTTTCATAACTTTTTTAATCATGGGTGATATTTATATTTTTGTATCATAAGAATGTTTTTCTTACAGTATTTGTCATGCCAGTTTATAACAAACAAAATGCAGGGATTTTATTTCTATTGGAAACACTATTACAGTTATGTTTTTATTGTTTAATGGATTTTTATTTGTATAGAGTGCTTACTAATGTTAAATAGGAAAGAGTATATAACATTTACATTATGGACTTGTAGCTTTTAGTGTAAGGAGTTAAAAGGAAAAAAATATTCAAACTGGGTCTCATTGCCTGCCTGTTTGGTAGGAGTGGGTTTGTGTCATTTCAGTTACAAAGATAAAATTATGCCATATAATTTATTTATATGAAAATTTATTTTTGTAGTGTACATAGTAGTCATCAAGTCTTTTGACAGAAGTATATTTTTAAAGAGTTTATATGTAATGATGATACCATTATGTTTTGGAACACTGCTGAGATACAATTACAGTGCACACTTTTCCTTGTAAACCCCCTGGAGAAAAGAAAGTGTTTAACAGTGTTAAGAGAGAAAGAGAGTGTGACTATTCATACAATTCTGAACTGTGTTTTAGTTACCATTTGTGATCTAGCGTGGTTCTCATTTTAAGCTTTGAATGGAAATTGTAAAAACTCTCTAAATATTAATGTTCAAACACTGATAGAAATTCTAACATGAATAAAAAAATATTATAACTTACTGGCTATGGATTTGCTTGTTTATGGAATGCTTCTTTATTTACTGCTGGTTATCTCTGCAGATGCAACCATGCAATCATTCTGATTTGGAGCATGAATCTGAGATCTTTCAGTATTTGGGATGTGTGGGATATTCAGATTTGCCCATTTGCAGCAGGAGCCATTTGCTGCCCTGTCTAAAGAGTGGCATGCTGGCCCTTGTCTGTTGATTCTGTTACCTTTGCATGTTGGGGGATAGGTTTAGGACTGGGTTATGCATGTCCTTCTCAGTCTGAGTGAAACGATTTGTTGACTAAAGCACTTTATATTATATAAAGGTTATTTCTTCTTAGACATGGGAGGAAATTCTTTGTCTTTTTCCCATCTCTGTGGGAATTTGCACCCTAAATTGGATAACAGAATCAATCTGGTATTTCCACTTTGTGGAAGAAAAAATAAATGTGTTCTGAGTTCTGAAAACTACAGCCGTCCCTAAGAAGGGAGACTCTTGACAAAATTCCCTCTGGGAAGCGTGCTACTGCTTGCCAGCCAGGGTGCAGGTCCCTGTGCCCCACACAAGCCCCACTAGGCAGGGAGGAGAAGCTGCAGTGGGCAGCAGGGAACGGAGTAACAGCATCTGTCTGAAGCCATTTGCATCGCAAACCGCAGGGTGGTTTTTCCTGTGCAGATACTCTGCCCAACATTCTTCCAAGTGCCACAGAGCCATCAGTCCTTCACTTTATCCTTTAACCCTTAGATGATCTTTTTACGTGAGACTTCTAAACGTCTCATAAGGAAAAAGCCCAAACCTGTCTTGAGATAATTTATAATTCAGGCTTTACTTTCCATGGCCAGAGTAAATACAAATATAATTTTCAATTTTATGTTTTCTGGAAGTTTAACCACAAAAGAGAAAAGCAGAGTTAAAGGACTTGAACTGCAAAACTTCAACACATATGTTTTAACTACTCAAAATACTCTCCCTCACACCCTCAGGATTAGCCAGCCTGAGTCAGGTTGCAGATTTGGCTCTTGTGGATACAGCCCATGAGAATAGTGCTCACTTAGGCCTTGCTTTAGCTCAGCTCACTCACTTCATCTTTTATGTCCAGCGATCCATGGGAGCTGCTCCATTCGCACAGCTGGAAACCATGTAAATAAATCAATACATTCTGTCCGTCAGAACATGGGTTTTTTTCCTTTAAACATTCTGTTTTGCAAAAACAATAGTTATTTACACAATACTACTTTTCATGTTTAGTTTTCTTATCATTTTGCTGTCACTCTGATTAACCCCAGGTAAGAACTTGATCTGATTTTTGCCAGAGATTGGCCATATTTATTCAGGCCTTAAGTAAACATGTGGCCAAATTTTTGTTGGCATAATGCATGTATTTAACAGCTTCAGGAATGCTACATGCTGCTAAACTGCAGCAGCACTGATATATGAACAGGTGTTTCATTTTTGTTAACTTTTACTCCCAAGGAGCATTTGAGACACTGACTGTTTATATCTGAATGTACCATTGCCAAATTGTAATTATTTTTAATGTCTGCTTCAAGCAATGAGAACAATTACTACTTTCCAACTGCATTTAATCATTCTTGTCTTTTTTGTTGCAAACATGTTGAATCTTATTGCTCGAACAGGGTGCGTGCCAGGCAACAGCACTACCTAGCTTGAGTGGCTTGGAAAAACACATGCCCAGTTTAACTGGTTAATTTCAGCTAATTAAGCACAAAAATGAAGCAGTACTCTGCTTTGGAAAAAAGAAAAAAAGTTTAATGTATATGCTGGCATATTTGATACTGCAGAAATAATTTTGCTCCTATAGACACTATGAAAGAAATCTCTGGCTCAGATACTTGGTTGTCTGCAGTGTCATCTGGGCCACTTATCACCCTTCCACAGCTCTCCTTATGAACATTTCCACTCTCATTTTAACAGCTGTAATTGGGTGGGTCACTAGTGTTTAAGCTGCCACAGCAGCTGAAAAGCAGCACCTTGCCATTGGTGCAAGGTAAGGCTGTAATGGAGAACACTGTATTTAGGGTTAATGATGATGATCTGTGAATCTCCTAGATGAATTAGAGTGTCAAGTGTGCACAGTGGATGCAAACTTTTGCACAGTGGAGCACAAAAAATGTGGCTTTTCTCTCTGGTCTGTCCATCCCTTGAGTTCAAATATTTGCAGCGGGCCCAACTTCACAGGCTCCTGGCTGCCTAACATACCACAGCCTAATGAAACCTGCTGGGGAGCAAGGCCATAAACCAGGGAAGCTGGGAAACAGGGAGATTGGAATCTGGAGGTTGGAAACTTCTTCTTAGGCAAGGAAGGGCTCTGCCTCGGTTGAAGAGGAGCCAGACTTCACTTAGGGGTATGTGAATAAGGTGGATTTCCACATCTGTTGAGTGAGGAAGGACAATTGAAATATTTGAAAAGTGATTTATGGCAGAAACGAGAGACTTTGGATGCTCTGGAAGAGGGAGAGCTCCACCATTTGATTTAGGAGACCCTAAATAGTATTATAAATTTATTTCAACACCTAGGTAAAACTGATTTTACTGCTCCAGGTTGAATCAAGGTTAGTGCTTGTGGATTTCTTCATCTGAAGTTTGTTTGGGGAAAAGATTTGTAGGAAGGTATGTCTGCCTAGGCTTTTGAAAGAGAAGAAGGCAAAGGCATTTAACACTAATTACTTGGCAACTGAGAAGAACTCAAAGGAATTACACTATCATGCTTCTTTTTTCCCAGATTTTGTAACTTTGATGAAGGGAAATCTTTGCTCTTTCTCCACCTGGTGACAGATGTCGTGTCTCATCTGGAAGACAAGGGGTTGCTACTCTAGGGTCTGTCAGATCTTAGCAGGATATGTAAGTGGGGAGCTTCCTTTAGGAGAGCCTGCCATCATAGAGTGCTGCTCCTGCACCAAGCTGGCTTTGCTGACAGTACAAATATGACTCTGTAAGTCGCAAACACAGGTGACCAATAGCCCTTGAGATGTCTAAATTTAAACTAATAATCTTGAGGGTAAAATGCCAATTGACTGTTTCCTAGTTACCAAACTTATGAACCGTCTAAAATTAGAGTTCACCTGTGAGACAAACAGATTATTGCTTCTCATTAGACAAAGAACCAGATATTTTTTCAGCTATTAAAACTAATAAGGCAAAATATTTGAGCACCTTATTTCAGTATAATATTGAGGATAAATAGGAAACTCACAACTTTCATCCTGAAATAGTATTTGCAGGAAGAGAATTCAAACCTTCTTTCAGGATTACACAACCATTTTAATTAGGCTATTCATTTTACTTCAGAATATTTACTTTGCTAGCCAATTAATATGCTGTTGTACCATGTTGCAACATTTTAGAAGGCTAACAGGTAAAACTTAAAATTATTGTAAAGGCTAAGGGCAGGTATTATGGCACAGGATCACACACCTTGGTGTAGCACATGTGGTTGGTGGCCTGTCACTAGTGGAGTTCCCCAGGGATCAGTGTTGGGACCCCGGGGATCAGTCCTGGTTAACATTTTTATTAATGCACTGGATCAGAGGATAAAGTGCCCCTGAGTCAGTTCCCAGATGACAACATGTCGGGTAGGAGTGTCAATCTACTGGTGGATCAGAAGGCTCTGCAAAAGGATCTGGACAGGCTAAAGCCAATTGCATGACATTCAACACAGCAAAGTGCTGGGTGCTGCGCTTCAGCCACAACTCCATGCAGTGCTACAGTCTTGGTGAAGAGAGGCTGGAAAGCTGTCCAGTGGAAAAGGACCTGGTGGTTTTGAACATGATCCAGCAGTGTGCTCGGGTGGCCAAGAAGATCAATGCCATCCTGGCCTGTACCAGCAATAGTGTGGCCAGCAGGACCAGGGCAGTGATTGTCCCCAGTTCTGGGCCTGTTACTCTAAGAAGGACATTGAAGGGCTGGAGAGTATCCAGAGAAGGGCAACGCAACTGAGGTAGGGTCTGGAGCACAAGTCCTGTGAGGAGCAGCTGAGAGAGCTGGGTTTGCTTAGTCTGGAGTAAAGGAAGATCAAGAACAGACTGTATTGCTCTCCACACTCTCCTGAAAGGATGGTGCAGCTGGGTCTCTTCTCCCAGGCAGAAAGCGACAGGAGAAAAAGGCTCAGACTGTCAGAGGGGAGGCTCAGGCTGTCCATCTGGCAGAATTTCTTCACGGTTGTTAAACCTTGGAATGAACTACCCAGGGAGGTGGTGGCATCAGTCTCTGGAGGTGTACAGGAAATAACTGGATGTGACATTCAGTGCCATGATCAAGCTGTTAGTGCTGATCAGTCAAAGGTTGGACTCAGTGATCTCAGGGTCTCTTCCAACCTGAATTATTTGGTGATTCTGCGACTCTTCATTCAAGCTCCCCAGCACCCCCTACCACCACCCCACTGCCCTCCCATCGCAAGCTCTGCAGGGTGCCCACCAACACTGTTTGCTGTGAGGGCACTTCACAAAAAAAGCTCTTCTTTGCTAAGAAAAAAATTAAAGCAAAATCAGAAAACGAAGCAATATGCACTGGGAATGTCAGCCCACAGGAAAATCTGAAATCCAAGGTGCAACTTCCTGCATCTGTGCTCCCCAGGGCTCCTCCCCTTCTGCAGCCAAGCTGGCCATGCAAAATGAGCCGAGGGACAGAGGGCAGCTGCTGGGTTTCACATCAGGAGTTGCTGCTAAGGAAGGCCCAATCCCGTGCCAAGAGATGGCTCCAGACGGCCCCAGGCACGCAGCAGGAACAGGCGGGAGAAGCAGAACATGGCGAGGCTCTGTGGGCAGGCAGAAAGCTGCGAGGGCAGGCCAGGCACCACCACCCTGGGGCTGCACAGAGGCACAGAGGTGTGTCCTTGGCTGCAAGGCATGGGATATTTCTGGAGCTCTCACAATATAGAAAGTTCAGGCCTGACAATCAGAATTTCTTTCCTTGAGAGGATAGCCAAACAATGGCACAGGATTCCTAGAGAGGTCCTCAATGCCCTGTGCCTGTCAGTGACTTGAAAAGAGGCCCTTAATGATGGGATTTAACTTTTCTGGTCAGCCCTGTTCAGGCAGTGGGATCATTGTAGGTCTCTGCCAACTGAAACAGTCTATTCCATGCTGTTCTATGCTGTGCCATGCCATTCCATTCTGAACATTTGAACATTTCATTACTTAAATAAGTATACATGGAGCATGGAAATTTCTGAAAAATCTGGTGGGAATAAGCCATGAGTCAGCAAAGGCATTTAAGATCTTTAAGGAAATACAGCTTTTAAATTGTCATCAGTGGTAAATCTGCAAAGGTAAATCTGCAAATCTAACTTTGTATTTATCTTTAATGGTTTGGTGCACAGTGAAAAGCGTGATCCTGGTTATGCTGTTCATACCCTTCCTTTGATTCACAGTATATAACTTGGACGCTATGGGTCATCCCCATGGAGGTGTCCTCTGCTGTTGTTGAGGTACAGAGATTTCTGACTGCTGAGGCTTCAGCTCATTCTTGAGCTAGATGCCTGTAGCTCAGAATCAAGTAAAAAGAAGTACAGGGTTTTTTCCTGATTGTAACTTAGTCAATGGTACTCTGGTACTTCATGAAGGGATTCACATACTTCAGGAGCCTTTTTGAGCTGCATCTGAAGCAGAAAGTTGCATAAGGAGAAACAATAAGGAGCTGATTTTGTTTGTGGAAGGGACCTGTCACACTCACCTGAGATGTGCAGAAGAGCTGTGCTAGGATAGCCTTGTGAACCATTAACCTAGACCTCCAGGTAACTGCCATTATAACTGGTCTTTTTCTTATTATTGCAATATTTTATAATTTTGTTCTGGTTTTGCCATTCTATATTAATTTATCACCTTTTAATTTTTTTCTGTTTAAATCTTAGAAAACCTTCTAAGTCAAGGAAATTACAGCACCATTACCTCTGTGGAACTGCATCTATGTAGGGCAGTATTTGAGGTGTGGTTCCTTTCAATTTAAATATTATTTTACTCACAACTGCAACACCTCTTCCTTTCTTTAGCCTTCCTCTTCTTTGCTTTCCCCCTTGTACATCCTTACAGGTATGTCAGTCAGCATGGTGTACAGAATGGCTCATGGTTAGCTTGTGAATGGAGCTCTGCCCACAGATACCTAAGATGCAGTTTGAATTGTTGCAAAAAGCCAATGAAAAGAGCTTGTGCAGAGATACAAGATCTCTTGGGCATCAGTAAGATATTACAGTTATGTTTTGAGGCTGGGCAGGCCTGAGGAATCCCAAAAACTAAATCTCTGTAAAAAGCCTTCAGAGCGTATCCCCCGGGAAATGATTACCTGTACTTCTTCTGTTTTGTTTACTTTTTGTTTTGTGTATGTTTAACAAATTATTTTATGATTCAGATCTTGCATTAGTCCAATGGAGAGTTTACATTTTTGAAAACCATTTTTATCAGACATGATTAGAGGAAAAATTACTGATAGAGAAAGCCCAAGATTCCCCTAACAAAAAGTGACATGGGCTCTGATCCTTTGAACAGCTAAGTCCTTTGTTTCACAATCATTGCAAATAACTAGGACTGTTCAAACTGGAAAAATTAATTCAGAAATCAGATGTGAATGCTGTAAATGATAAAAATACATACAAGAAAGGTTGAGTTTTACTACTAATGAGACTTGTTTCAGCTTGGCAACATGGAACTTGGATATTCTGTGTGCAGTAGTACACACAGACACAGTGGTGCTGGTTTGTTTGCCTTGGTAGATGCGGGGTGAAGGGACGCTGAAACACAGAGGAGCAAATAGGCTTGTGAGCTGTACAGCAGAAAATAAAGGAAACAGCAGAAAGAGAAATAGAGAGAACTACACCTGAGCCCATGTAGGAGGACTCACAAAAATTTCTTTAAAAGGTGCATTTGAAGTTTGTGTGAAATGACGAGGGGTGTCATTCTGATGGACAAGGAGGTTTGGCTGTGCCTGCATGCTGAGCATAAGAGCCCAGTGTTCCTACTCAGAGGTGAGGTGATAACTTGCTTTGGGGGATATTTTTTTATAGTGTTGATGCTGGCTTTTTGAATGTTTTTCTATGCAATGTGTGTGTGTCTATGTGTGTGAGTGTGTATGATGGGAAACACGCGAGTGTGTAGTAAGAACTGTGGTTTCAGTGTATGGAATTTGCTACTGGCAAGTTATTTTAGCATTGAGTCCAAGATAAATACCAGTTAGGCTTATGTTTTTGCATGTGCTTTTTTGTCTTGAAATGTATTAAAAGTTCCAAAATGCGGGAAGTTGCACCTTGGATTTCACATTTTCCTTTGGGCGGACATTCCCAGAGCATATTGCTTCATTTTCTGATTCTGCTTTAATTTTTGTTGTTTAGCAAAAGGGAACCATAGAAGAAGAGGCTCCAGACAAGTGTTTGTCTTAGGTCTGGGGGCTAATTTCCCTGACTTTCCATGAAGAATTTTCTTCTGCACTGTTCTACACACCATGGGAGTCTCTAGACCTCCTTTCCACACTCCTGTTGTTCTGATTTATTTCTTTGGACTACAAATAGGATTAAACAGAATAGAAGGGTACTGACTTACTGGAAGAGGCCTTGTTAGCCTCCTTAATGTACATGTAATACAAGAAACAGACTTTGAATTGAAGACACTCTGCTATGTCATTTAAAGTTATTTTCTCTCAGAGTACCTTTCCCTTTCAGGTCTTCTTTGCATGGATACTTGGAATAACACTTAATTTTTTTCCCACTGACATTGTGTGTCAGACCCAGAAGTGGGCTGTGACCCAGCTGGTGCTTTTTTCCAGTTCCAGAGAACACACGTGCCCTTAATAAGCACCATATTATTTCTCACATGCCATGTGACAAACTAAGTATGTGAAAAAGCAAAGGCTCTGGAAGCCCTCGTGAAGACGCACTGCAGTAGGACTGCTTAGGAAGCCATCGCTTATGAGTCAGCTGGGAATCTGGTTGTTATGCTGGCATTTCCTGGGGATTTTTGGCTTTTCTGTGGGAATTTGCAATATGTGCATCTTGGTGGGTGTTTTTCAATCCCTAAACTCTGGTCATAAAATGATAGAATTGTTAAGGTTGGAAAAGACCTCTAAGATAATCAAGTCCAACCAGTAACCCAGCACTACCATGTTTACCACCATGTCCCAAAGTGCCACATCTACACACCTTTCAAACACTTCCAGGAGTGGTGATGCCACTACCAATCCTATTCCAGTGCCTATTCCTATACCATCCTATTCCAGCGCCTGACTACCCTGTCAATGAAGAAATTTTTCCTAATATCCAATCTAAACCTCCCCTGGTGCAACTTGAGGCATTTTTCTTTTGTCCTGTCTTCTGTTACCTGGGAGAGCAGACCACTCCCCTACTTTGCTACAATCTTTCAGGTAGTTATAAGAAAGTGGTGAGGTCTCCCCTTGCCTTCCTTTTCTCCAGGCTAAACAACCCCAGCTCCCTCAGCTGCCACTCACAGGACCTGTGCTCCAGACCCTTCCCCAGCTCCATTGCCTTTCTCTGGACACACTCCAGCCCCTCAATGTCTTGTTGAATCGAGGGGCCCAGAACTGAGCACAGAATTCAAGGTGTGGCCTCAGCAGTGCTGAGTACAGAGGGACAATCACTGCCCTGGTCCTGCTGGCCACGCTATTGCTGATCCAGGCCAGGATGCCATTGGCCTTCTTGGCCATCTGGGCACAGCTGGCTTGTGTTCAGCCTCCCCTGGTCCATTTCTTGGGATAGCTTTCCAGCCGCTCTTGCCCAAGCCCGGCAACCCCCTTCATGGGGCTGTTGTGGCCAAAGGGCAGGAGCCAGCACTTGTCAGTGAATTGCATACCCCTGGCCTTGGCCCATCGATCCAGCTCATCTAGATCCCTCTGCAGAGCCTTCCTACCCTCTTGCAGATGGACACTGCCACCCTGCTTGGTGTCCTCTCGGAACTGGCTGGGGGCACTTGGTCTCCTCTTCCAAATAATTGATAAGGATGTTAAATAGGACTTGGACCCACCACTGAGCTCTGAGGAGCTCCCTGAGCAACTGGACATCAACTGGATTGAATTCCAGTATCCACAAATCTTTGGGCCCAGCCATTCTGCCAGTTCTGCACCCAGCAAAGGATACACTCACTCAGGTGATGAGTAACCAGCTATTCCAGGAGAATGCTGTGGGAAATGGTGTGAAATCTTTAATAAAGTCCATATAGACAACATCCACAGACTTTCCCTCTTCCAGTTAGTTGGTCACCTGGTCACAGAAGGCGATCAGATTGGTCAAGCAAGATCTGCCTTTCACAAACCCACACTGGCTGGGTCTGATCCCTGGGTTATCTTGCATGTATTTTGCCATATAATGGCACTCAGGATGACCTGCTCCAGGACAGTCCCCAGGGTCAGGCTAACAGGTCTGTGGTTCCCTGGATTCTTCTTCTGACCCTTGTTGTGGATGGTAAATGGGTCATATTTGCTAACTGCCAGTCAACTGGATCCGTTTACCAGTCAGGACTGCTGGAAATGATGAAAAGTGGCTCTCTGAGAACTTCCACCACGGTCCTCAGAGCCCTTGGGTAGACCTCACTCAGCCCCATAGACCTGTGTGCGTCTAAGAGGCATTTCAGGTTGTTGATAATTTCCTCCTGGGTTGTGAGGGATTATTCTGCTCCTGATCTCCGTATTTCAGCTCAGGGGCTGAGTATCCTGAGGACAACTGTTCTTGCTATGAAAGTCTGAGTGAGAAAAGGCATTAAGTACATCAGCCTCTTTTACTCAATGTTTGTCATGGAGTTTCCCTCTGCATCCAGTTAAGAATGGAAATTCTCCTTAGATCTGCTCTTGTTGCTGATGTATTTGCAGAAACATTTTTTATTTTCTTTTATGGGATAGACAGATTAGAATCTCACTGGATTTGGCCCTTTTAATTTCCTCACTGCATAACCTCACAACATCCTTCTAGTTCTCCTGAGTTGTCTGTTCCTTTTTCCAAAGTCCATAAACTCTCATTTTTTCCCTGAATTCCAGCCAAAGCTTTATGTTCAAGCTGGTCTTCCCTGGCTGCTTTCAGCATATGGGAACAGCTTCTGTGCTTTTAGGATTTCCTTCTTAAGCATATCCAGGCTTCTTGGACTCCTTTGC
This sequence comes from Melospiza melodia melodia, assembly GCF_035770615.1. Classification (NCBI taxonomy): domain Eukaryota; kingdom Metazoa; phylum Chordata; class Aves; order Passeriformes; family Passerellidae; genus Melospiza; species Melospiza melodia. The sequence continues at coordinate 56,163,392 of NC_086226.1, read as the reverse complement.
CCTTCAGGACTGCTCCCCCAAGGGAGCCTTTAAACCTAGACCTCTGTCCTCCAGAAGTCCCAGGAACCAGTTCTCCTGTTCCCCCTCCTTATCTCTGAGAACCAAAATCTCCACAACTTTGAGATTGTTGTGCCCAAGATGGCCTCTAGTGATCACATCACCCACCAGACCCTCTCTGTTTGCCAACAGCAGGTCCAGGAGCTGCTGTCCCTAGTTGGCTCACACACCAGCTGTGTCAGAAAGTTCTCTGCCAAAAACTCTGGGAACCTCCTAGACTTAGGCATTGCTTGAAGGCAGGACCTTCACAGGGGTAGGTAAAGCACTTGCAGTTCATAGAACTGAGAGAAGTAGTCTTGTTGGCAGACTTGGGTTATATTCTCTTATAAACGTGCTTCAGTTTGTCATTTTGTCCGCTTTGCTATCATTTTGTAAAAAATTTTCGATGACACAAGAAAACCCCCAAAGGTAAGAGTGGCTAGCACTGTTCTATATTGGAACCCAGGGCACAGGGAATGTTTCTCTGCCTGTCCTGGGAAGTCCTGATCCCCAGGAGAACACTGCTTTTACCGTTCGTCCATGGAGAAAACTTTCAAGACATTGGGATGAATCGGAATCTATGAGTGTGTGAAATAGATAGGAGTGTAGTTTATCACAGGGTGAAAAACTTAAGAGTTTTGGGTTTTCAGTATGGACATAAATAAAAGACAGGATAGAGGATTTTGGGCATTGTCTGATCTCCTTCTTGCTCTTTATCTACTCCATTTTCTGCAGTGTTGGTAGCACAGAGTGATTGCTAAGAAAGAACCACAATACAGATGTTGTATGAAGGGAAAAATAATTAGTTATTATTTTTAGAAGGGTAGAAAGAAAGGTACAAAGGTAGAAAGGTAGAAAGAAAATACATTCTAAGAGTTAATTGGACAAAATAATTTTAAAAGACTTTGAACCTGTGTGTCTTGTGACTTTTGGTGCCTTCTCTTTGTACACTAAGTCTGGTATGTAGACAGCATGCTGAACTGTTGATAAGAGAAAAAATAAACAGCAACCTGAACACCAAAAAAACCAAAAGTTCCATTCGTCTCTCAATCCTGGCACAGAACTTTTCAGGGGTCTCCCCATTAGGGAGTCCCTGGTGGGATTTCCACAGTTCTAGATCCTTTTCTTCTGAAATTCTGCAACAACAAAACCAGCAACTAGGAAAAATGTATTGTATTATTGTACTTTTTTTCTGTTTTGCCTACAAGGAGATTCTTTTTTTCAAGATCCGATCTGTAATTTTTAGTGGTTTTGTTTAAATAAAATTTATTTAAAAGGAAAATAGGATTTTGTGATTTGCTGTATATAGAGCATAACCTTACTAAGAATACACAATAGATATTATTTAACTTCAAAAATTCTGGTTGCAAATTCATAGATTCACATCTATGATCAAAGAACCTTTCTTATCAAGATAGCATCTCAAATATTTGTTTCTATAAAGTTTTGATAACAAAGTACTCTTTAAAAACAAGCAGGAAAGAGCCACAATAAAAAAGACTGACATGGTATAACTGAAGCAAGTGAGGAGGGAATTCTGCCTTCCTACAAGACCCTTCTGGCTTTGGTTTATCCCATGGTCCTCTTCAGTATAATACTATTTTATTTAGGCACCAAAAGAGGTAACTGAATCTTCAGGAGTGCAGATAGCTCATCTATGTTTTCTCTCTGGGATGGATGCTGGCACCTTTGTTTCACCCTACAGAGGTAGGAAAGAACTATCAAAGCTTTTTTCTCTTTTATTTCTTGCTATACGCTGTTCCAAGGGAATTGGGTTCTGGAAACATTCACCATTGTAAATCATGGCTTAAATTCAATCCTTGGTCATCTGTTTAACTGCTGCTCTGTTTTCAGATTTGCACCCAGTGCTGCATCATTGGGAGAACAGAGGGTGCTGTATTGTCACTTGAAAATATATGATAATCATAATGGATAGTATAATCTACAGTAAAATTACAGTAGTAAATTGTCAGGAAAATACTGATATTAGAGTCCTTTATGTTTCAAAATTAAAAGTGGCTATACATTCTATTTAATGTGTTCCATGAATATTTTCCCATTCCTTTATGATTATACCTTTCACTAACTGATAAAATCTAAGCCTTTCATCCACCACAGATGCTCGATATTCCAGCAGGCCTTTGATCCAATATGATTGTCTTAAATGGCACTATAGGGTCAGAGCACTTTCACCAGAGCTTTTTGAGATGCAGCATATTTCATAAGGGCACCCTTTTATTAAGATCTCTTCTGCTACTGTAATGGAAAACATAGATTTGTAATCTGTCCCTTACAGGATATTAAACAAAAATTATGCCATCATTATTGGTGTAGTTACCTCAGTGCTTTCAGAGACCAACTTGTTATCATTACATTTTTCTAAATGGCTTATTGCTTCTTTAATACAAATGGATTTTGAGTGGCCCTGAAGTAGAAAATTAATAAGGAGACAAATTGTGTAATCCTTTAGACTAATTAAAAAATGTGTGACTCTAAGCTTCATACAATTAAACTTGATATAAATTCTCTCCTATTCTCCTGTACCTTTATCAGGGTTTAAATTCCCTTGTGCACTTCCATGGAAGGAAAGTTCCACACTTAGTAACTCAGGAGGAGGCATTGAGGAAGGATTTTTCTTTAACTAGTTGAGATGAGATGAGCTGAAGTGAATGTGGAAATATGATACACAGAATTTACTGTGCATGCATAAATGCAAAGAATTTAGATGAGATAGTCTGGTCAAGTATCTACTTCATGATCTTCATATGTGTCTCAAAACATGTTGCTGAAAACAGATGTTCACTGGGTCAGCAGAAACAGCCACAATGCTGGTTATCACAAACCCTCTGATAAAAATGGCATGTCTAGGTGATTGCCCGTTTAAGCAGTTCAACATAGCCTGGGAACAATGATGTACAGCACTTCATGGCATACAAAATTTGAAACTACATGTTGTTTGAGAGTGGCTGAAAGAAGACATTGCCTCTATGAAATGTGCAACTTTGTGCAGAATAATTTATACACATTGCAGAAGTTTATGCAAAAGCATCTTTGTTAGGTTCTCTCTAATATCTTTACAGTACATGAGATCAAATGAAGAGGAAAACTCCTGGAATAAATAAAAGGATACCTGCAATCCTATTAAAGAGAATACATTGCTTTCACCATAAAATGCTGCCTCCAAGAAGTGTATAATACCTTCAATAAATCATCTTTCTAAAGAATAAAATGCACCCAAATAGTTATTCTGGGAATTGTCATTAGTGGTTCTAGCATAGGAGTAAAACATTGCAACTTTGCGTATAGATTAGTTTAATCTTCCGTGGAATCTGAACATGTGAACATCTACTATGTCAATTGGCTTGACTTCAGACTTGTGAACAGAATTTGATGGATGTTGCTTACTTGGATTTGCGACTTCTGAATGTTGCAGCAGTGGCTGTGCCTCTTTTATTAAAATACATAAATTTGTGGTTGTTTCTGGTTCCCAGGTTTCTGTTTTGGAGCTCCATACTGCTTATACACGTTCACTTACATTTTTCACTTGGATGTTTACTTGCATTTGCTCCAATTTCCCCCTTCTTTTCACATAAGAAAACAGAGACACTTGAGTTAGGTCTTCTAAACAGGTGTCAGATAATGTAGAAATAATAATTGATAAAGCCCCAAGAAATTTTCCTTTTATTTTGATGCAAAAATTTTCTGTTCAAGAAAAATGTCCTTTCTACCCAGATGAGTGATATCTAGGTATCCTCACAAGGAAAAAAGTCTGTAAATATGAAGAAGAGCTAATTCATGGAACAACCCAGTGGAAAAAAATATTTCCAAAGGTTTGGGGGGCTTTTTGTTTTTTTCCAAGTACTTGTCCACAGGAAGACAAGCTGCATTTTAAAACCTGGGGCAGATCTTTTTGCCAGTATACCTTCTGACCATCTGATATTGATTTCAGGACTGAAGCTATCCATTTGGTGAGAAATTTTTGTTCAGGGTAACGTGCAACATGTTAGACAATCAGATACTGCTAAATTCGGGTATACATCTGGGGTGCTGATAACTGTGTTTTGGAATAGTGGTTTTATTATTAATTGCCTGGTTGAAAGACTTAAACCATTTGGTGCTTGGACACATTGGAATCCTTTAAGTAAATAGTTTAGTCTTGGCATCCTTTCACTGTAACTGCTGCAACTTATCCAGTTAATGTTGAAGGGGTGGATGTTTCATCTCGAAGCACATTTAGAAGGACAAAATTTGGTTTTATACACACTGTCTCGTAGGCTAAAAGCACTGATTTTCAAACACTTTATAAAAGTCCATAATTCATGCCCAGCCACAGGCAGGATTTGCAACTATTTCAGCCTAAGTTGGGAAAGCACCTTTTTCTTTATTGGAGAAACCTGCATTTCTTAGACTGCCTTGAATTCAGGTTAGGAGTCTGACATCACAAACTGCATTCAAATATTGCTATCAGAATTTGGTGACACAGAAAGAAAATTTACATTTAAACAGGTAGTACAGTCATGTACTAAGCATACTCCCATATGAATAACAATATATTACAATAAAAATAGTCAAGCTATAATCCTGCAAATCTTCACTGAGTGCTTAACTCTCAAAGGACTCCTAAGTTTGTAAAACTAAGCAGACATGTAACTATTTGCAGGATTTGTGCCTTAGGACTTTTCTGTATCTTATGAAGATCCATGAAGGTCAAGTCTGGAATATTTAAAAGTCTTGTTGAGGTGTTGAAATATTTTTGAAAGTAGAAGATACTCATATGCCAGTGGAAATAATTTAACAATAGGATGGAACACCTATCAGGATCTGTATGTGTATCTATGCGTATGGAAAGGAAGCAAGTAACTACAGGTGCACTTCAGCAGAAAAGATACAAGATTTTGTAGTGCAAAAGGACATCAACAGTATTCCTGGAATCACCTTTTACTCCATAGCTCCGAGTACCTTAAGAAAATAATTAGTTTCACTGCTGCAATATAGTTTGCCCAGTAAAACTTTAGAAACTTCCCCATCTACTGATAGGAACCCAGCAGTGGCTGCGAGGGATGTGCTGATACTTAGTTTTGTCTTATTAAAAGTGGTGAAGTCAAATCCCAAAGTCCTGCTTCTTCCCTCTAAATGTAATCACCCAGGGAGTTAAACTCTAGTGAAATAAAAGTCTGTAATTTGACAAGATCAGAACAGGTTTTATGTACTGACAAAGGTCACAAATTTCAGGTAGGTCATTTCACTTCTGAGAAAAGTCAGTAGTGAGGTAAAAACTGCAAATATTAGAGAACTGGCAACGTAAAAGGCTTTATCTGTAGTTGGATTTGTTTGTATTATCACAGTACAAACACATTATAGGCAGTAAAAAATAATATTTTGTTACTAAACATATAGAATGTCTTTTTTTTTTAACCCCCGCAGCAATAGCAATTTTTCAATAACAGTGTCTTTACTGTGTTTTATTTTTTAAAATCTGAATATCACAAAAATATAAGCCCACGTGCAGATGACTATTTTGAAAGATACCTGAACTATCAGATACGTAAGTTTCAAGATTTATTGTGTAGAGTTTAAATCAACCCATGGTTTATTCCTAACTGTGCCTATCTCCACTTCTGAACAGGAATAATTCCAGTGAATGCTCCTATTCCATTCCAGCAAATCAATTCCAAATGTATTTTCTTGACTTCGTGTTTTGCTACTACACTGTCTCCCCAGAAGATGTTTTAAATTGAACTATTTATTATTTATAGGCTCTTGTTAAGGACTGTAAAACTCTGCCTGTGTTAAATTTTCATTTTGGCCTGCTGGCCAGCTGGTATTCTGAATTATCTGTCTTTGTGCAAACACACTAGATACTTAGGAGAAGATTAAATACTTATTTCTTGGGGAATAAATGCTCATATCAGAGACTTTGTTTCCTTGGTAGGCAAAAAAGATGCTATATTAGCCAGCAGATGGGAAAGGCTAATCAGATAAACTGATATGAAATTTGCCAGAGTGCTACACTTCCATTTTTCATAATAAGAATAATTAAAACTATATGACTGGAATGCTGAGAGGTGACTCAAATAATTGACTGGTTAATGTTAAGAAGGTGTAAATTCTCCAGAAAAGCCCTGTGCATACCAGCTGAAAATGCAACCCATGAAATAAATCCATCTGCCTACATTTATTTTAACAGTAATACTGACCTTGGAGCAAGGTATTTCCGAAGGATTTTTAATGACCAGCTGGAGTTAATAGCCTCTGGCTGTACCTCAGGCTTTAAACTCAGCCTAGCAAGCCATTAATTCCTAGGAAATGCTCTGTTCCTTGGTTGTTACTGCCTAACAGCATGACAACCTAGACTGTAAATAGCTCTTGGCAGAGAAAATGATATTCTTAAATGCACATAGTACCTTCCTTCAGAAAAGACTCCAAACTATTTACAAGGTGAGGGTTCTGAAAAACAAGGTAAGCAGAAATTACTATATTCCTGGGAAAATAGTCTTTCGTAATGGACAGGTCTAAGCAGATGCATATTGCCAGTATGTCTCTGAGAAATTATACACCCTTGGGGCTGTGTCATTGTTCACTGCTGCTGTTTCTGGCTGTAGGCTAGAGAAGCATCAGCATTATCCTCTTCTACTGTTGATTATTGGGCAACGCAGTCTGAGTTTTGAGGACATTTATAAGTCTTCTGGGGAAATACATAGAACGTCTGCAAATGTCTGTCACCAGAGAACCAGAATGGCAAGGAAGAAAAAAAGTAAGTTGTTTGTGATCAAGTCTTTTTGCATATGTACAACGTCTAATACATCTAAGGCAATAGAGCCATCTGCAGTGAATGATTGCTGCAGGTGAGGAAAATGTGATTACTGAAAGGGATGAGCCAAACAAAATAATTTTTGATTGCTGCCATGTCTTCAAAAACATCTGCGATGACATTAGTAAGTATGACATTAGAAGTATGAAGAGTCAGACCCAGTGACTGATAAACCAGAGGAAGCACCTCTCTGGAAGCCAGATTTTCTAGCTTACTCTGTAACACTAGCATGGTCAGAATGGCACATTCAGGCCATTTCCCATTCAAGCACAAGCATTAGTGAGGTGCCAAGGAATTTAGCCCTGATGCTGAGAAGCTGTAAGCTCATGTTTAACAGCATGCACATCGGTTGTACTTGCCAAGTACTCTGCCTAGCCTTAAGCACCAGACCTAAGACTTTGTCAGACCATTAGAAAAGGCTGTGCAGAAGGCTTTGCTAGGTATGCAGCTACACTACACAGAAACACAGAGCTTCTAGAGCCTGAAATTTATTCATAACCCACTGTTAAACCCGTCTGTTTCACATTGGTGCAGGAGAGGAGACTAATACTACAGATTTGTAAGAGTGCTAAATATAATATGATAAATACCTTTTGTCATGTTGGTTAAGAAATTTTATAATGTGGATATGAATAAAAACCGGTGATGAGGATAAAACTACTAGAGAAATCAACCTCAAAAACCACAGAAAAAAAAAAAAAACAGGTCTTCTGATAAAGAATATTTTGCAGCATTGATTTTTTAAATTTTATCATCATTTGTAACTGGCCTGCTATTAATTTTGTAGGTCTAACATTAGGTTACAAGTTCTCTGAACAAGCACTAATACATTTTATTATAATTTTATATACAGTGCTGCTGAAGCTAGCAAAATGACAGTTAGAGATCTGTTTTTCATTTGTTGCAGACTTTCTGAAAAGACCTCTTGTGCTTTCTCCCTATTGCTTCTTAATTAGGCTCTCTCTATCCCACGACAAACAGGTATCACACTATTATCCAGACACAGATCATACGTATTTTCAGTTCCCATTCATGCACTGGCACAACTCAGAGCAGCACTAAATAATTTCTGATTCCTCTTAGTGGTACAGAGCAACCATAACTGAACAGAGTGCCTGGCAAAGTATGAATCATCAGGATGTCAGCAGCACAAGAGCAGCTCTGACAAAAGATGCACAAGGTCTTGCTGATGGAGTTTTTGTTCCACCCACCTTACACCTTGAGAAAAAATCTAGATAGGGTCAAGCTCCCTATCTTCTCATGCTTCAGGCCATTACCTGGGGTTCTGTCACTGGAGACACCATGGAGAAGTGATCAATGTCTGTCCCTTCACTTCCCCTCTTGAGGAAGTTGTAACTGCAGTAAGGCCTGTTTTCAGTCTCCTCTTCATGCTGAACAGACCAACTGATCTCAGCCACCCATACCAATTCCCCCAAAGGCCCTTCACCATCCTTATGGCCTTCCTCTGGATGCTATCTAACAGCTTATTGTCTTTTCTATATTGTGGCATCCAAAACCAGTAAATACACCAAGAAATCACATAGAAGGCTTTTTGCATTCTAGATATTTGCCCAGTGTCACTTAAATTTTCCTTCTCTGTTACTAAAGTTACTGATGTTTTAATTTTTTTTTCTTTACATTATGGCCTTATAGTATTTATTTAGTCCTTGGAAAAGGCAAGGATTAATGTCGTCCTAGAAAACACAAACCCAAATATCAAAGATTCAGAGCAACCAGTCCTATCATTTGAGTGCATTTCTTTGATTTATAATAATTATTATACTTACTTTTTAATAATATTCCTTAGTCCCCATTTCTACAACATTTTACAATGCCAGTATGACATTGCTCATTTACTAGATGGAGAAAAACAGCCACTTGGAGAAAGGGAATTCACCTACATATCATGTTTGATATCATATTATTTTATGACAAAATCTATTTTGTGAGATCAAATATGACAGAACCTCTAATAGTATTGTAACTGCTGTCAGATATTTTTTTATGTCCTATGAAATGAAAGAAATATGCAACGGTAAGGAAATACATAGTTAAATCTCAGGTTTGAGCTAAAGCTCTTAAGCAAACTTCAGGGCACATCTCTGAGAGATAACATGGAAAACAAGGAATGTGACATTGTGCGTACAAGAGAAACAGGGGGATGCAACTGTTTCCAAAATTAATAAAATCTTTTATGGTGAAACAAACTCTATGCCTTAAAGTTAGGATTAAATGAACAGCCTTATGAGCCTTTGGGCTACTACTTTGTGACTTTTAATATATTAAAATTTATTTTATAGGTGACAATAACTTGGCATTGAGATGTTCAGATTTCAATTAATTCAAATTTAAAATGTATTTATTTGTAGTTTACAGATACATACTCTCAGTCTTTTCATCAACACAATACAATATTTATTTTGCTATTTCATTTTGCATGTTGCATTTGCATATAGACCTTTCATTTATAGAGGTATATGAAAAAATGTTTTCCAGCCAGGCTTTATGTGGTCTGTACAAAGCTGTAAAAAGCTCTTTTGAACACTATGAATTATATTAATGCAAGTGATTATCAGTTGTGAATAAGATTCGGTGTATTAGATTATAGATCATTTAAAGGTGACCCGATGTAAATATTCAGTTAATGATGCAAGAAATTAAGGGAACAAAGGAACACTGTATTAATGAGAGAATGTGATGGAAAACAAATTGGTATTTCATCGGAGATGTCACAAGGAAGGGATTAAATCTGAAGATAAACAAGGTTAAAGAAAGGTTAATACCAATAAAGGAAGAATGATTGCTAAAATAACTGAAAGGAGATTTATGAAAGAGTGCATTCCACCGACTTGCAAATATGAGTACTGCAGGCAAAGGAGTGTGGATGACAAAATGTTTAAAGAAGGAGTGAAGGCAATGGAATACTAGAGTTATACTTCCTTTGTGAGGTCAGAGAGGCATGATATTGCAGTGTCTAACAGGCTAAATGAAGGAATGAGAAATAGAAGGTTTTCAGTAATGTACAGAGACTGTGGGGGGAAAGTTGGCAATCCACAAACTGCTGTTCTTATTTTCTGTCATAGAACTGTTTTAGCCACTTTTTTATTAAGACTGGAATGATTTTACAGACTTCTTTATACTATTTTGGTAGCTACTTTAGGCAAGCTACTCAACAGTGGAGATCTTTTCCATTTTGATGGGATCCCAACTGAGGGGTTTCTCTTTTTTTCTGTAAGGCTGTGGTCTGCAATACTGAAAATAAGTAATTTGTAAAGGTTTAAAGGTTACAATCATAGACTGGTCTATGTTGCTGTGAACAAATTATCATATACCACATTCAGCAAATATAGAAAAATGCAGACCATAAAGATGAGTTTTCATTCAGCCCTTTTTTCCTCTGTTCTATGGCTTTTTTTTTTTTTTTAATAGCAAAGTCATCACTAGGAGCACTATGATGGAAATCCATCTATTGAGTGAATATTGGTAATTTCCTCACTTTCATCTGATGTATAACATCTTTGTCTTCATGTGGGATTTGTTTGGTTTTGATGGAGACATAGGTTTGGCAAAGTTTATAGATGAAGAAGCAATCTCTCATTTCAAGGAAAATTATGTTAGTGTGGCAACTGTGCTTCCATTTTAAACAAAAGCATTTAATCCATATGATAAAAGGCAGTATTGGAAAAATTTATTCACTTAAAGGCTTTTCTTTCCTCCTTTTAATCTTACACTTGTCTTATATTCCATGGACAATGACTGTTTGATGGATTTTTAATATATTTCTAGTACATTTAGTAAATTTCTGTATTTAATGGAATTAGAAATTAAAAGCTGTTTTACTTGCATTGTTTTGCAGTGTTTTACAATGTTGTGGCCTTGGTTGAAATTTCAGTTTCAAGTAGTGGCCAGCTCTCTCATGCTTTTAAACTGTGAAGAAAAAGGAATTTATTGAGATTTACTTGCTTAATTTGAAAATATCCTCTGTAAAAATCAGGTTTGCAAAGGAAAAAGCTGAAGACTTTCAGTGTGTGATATCTTTGAGTTCAGTGATTTGCTTTATGATAGTAACTTAATTTTAAAGATTTAATGCTTCATAACTTATAATGAGTTTGAATAATAATGGAATTCATGAAAGACAAATTCTTAACAGGCAGTTTCCCATATCTTCAACCCTCTGAAAATTGATTCAAGCACAATCTTTATTACATTTTGCTGACTATTTCTTATGGCTCCTGCTTTCTGCCAGCAAAAACAACATTTCCCCTTTTATCATCTCAAATTTTGGTTAAACCTCACAGGTTCTAGAATGTGTAAATACCTCTTTTAGTTAAGGAGAGTATTTTATATAAAGCAGGAAGGAATATAGTCCCACTTGTGAAACTGAAATGCTCACTGGAGTATTTCATACTGTTAACAGCTGTCAGTAAGAGAGCAGGTCAAGGCAAAGTCACTAACTTTGCATCTGTAGCAAGTATTTCATGCTTCTTCTGTATATGTTACAGCAATTTTTTAGAATATCAATAGGAATACCACAGAAATTACTAAGCTCTCTGCTTCAATGTACTGTACTGCTTGATTCTGTGGAACAAACTTTGGAAATGCTCTCCAGCATTCAAGGGTTCAGCAGGACACAACAGGAGCAGGAAATAAGGAAAGATTTTTTTTTTAATTTTTATTGTCTGAGTTCTTGGAAATAATTGATGTAACTCATGATTTCTTTGTATAGCACCTGCTGTGAGTGCAGACAGGTACAGGAAAAGGATTTATTTTCAGGATTATTTTCCACAAAAAAATTTATAAACTATAGATAGAAATGTAATCACCTACCTAAACACTTCAGCTTCTCTAATAACACTTTTATAGTAGAAAGTATTATAGTAGAAAGATATATAGTAAGTCGAATTATGAAAATCTTGACTCTGCCAAGATTAGCTAAGTGACTGATACATGGTACAATTTCCAAATTTTATCCTTGTGACCATGTTTTATACCAGTCTGAGAAATAAGAGGCCTGCCTTAACAGAAGGTAGGAGAACTCCTAGGAGAACTCCTCAGGTCTGGTTTAAAGAACATTTAACAGCACTGGCCAATTCAGGGACAATTTTTTTGGATCCTTCAGAGGGTCCCCAGCTAAAGATTTAATGGTGTTTGCATTAAGAAGAAACCAAACATATTCATCTATTACTTGGGATACAGAACACAGAAAATGTTCTTGTTCTGCTCAGGAGTAAGTAAACATCCCCAGGATGTCAAATCAACAAGAACTGCATACCAAGTCTACAAAAAAAGAAGGAGAGATAAAATTATTTCAGTGTGAACATAAAGACTGTATGGTATGCACTGCCCACAAAGTTCACCAAAAGGATTTGCAGACTCGGATGCCTCCAAGAAGCAACTCCCTCCTCCTTACTGAAGACAGTTTCTTTAATGGAAAAGCATAAGCAACCATGAAATTATACTGCAAATCGAACGGGAGATATGGGAGAAAATGAACACCTGGAACTCATGGAAGTCAGCATGCCTATTTGGCCAACATCTGCCCAAAATACAGTATTTTAGTGAGTAAATTTTCAAATACATAATCAGCATCTAGAAATGCCATATCTGCCTATTCAGAAATCCTCTACTGTGGCTAGCAAACAGCAATACACTTAAATCTATTGGTGACTTGTAACACACTGTGGTCTTCTCTGGAAATCTCTTGAATATAATTTATGCTTTGCTTGCCACTGTGTTGGTCATGTAGTTCCCATCCCATCTCTAAAGGACAACAGTATGGCTGCAGCATTTACCTGAGCTCCTTGTTATCTTTGTTATCTCTGTACCAACCATTTTGAGCTAGGCACAGATCTACATGAAGGCACATACTCAGCTAAGGGGTCTGGGGGCATTTTGCCTGGTACTTGTCTGTTGCTTAGAGCAGTTTGTCCTCTGTAGCTAATTGTTATGATGTACATAAAGTATATTATGTATGTGGTGGTCATGTGCATTAATAATTATATTTACCAGGTACCTTTGTGCACCTCACCTGCAGTTCATTCCATCAGTCTACCTCCCCCAGCATTTAGTCTAACATTCCAAACTTCCTTCAAACAGCTGGGACTTTTCCTTTTTTTTTTTTCCTCTCTTCCTTTTTCCCCCTCAAACTTGTCAAAAATGTATTTTTTTTCTCTTTCCCTAACAAAGGACTTTTTTTTCCAACCAAATTAATACTGGCCAAAAATCAAATGTAGATATTTTACTCTGAACCGAAGTATAGTATCTGCTGTGTCTCATCAAAGTGCAAGGCTTAATGAGACGCTTTGGCAACATACCCTGGGGAAGAGGAGATTGCTAGGGTTCTCAGAGAGCAGCCAGGAATTCTCTGGTATGTGGAATATCCTTTCAGGGTTTGAAGTAATGGAATTTTATATTTGTAGCAGTGCTATTTCTGGTGACTTAATAATTTCAAATATTATTTCTGTCAGAGATTTACTATTAGTAATTCTCTAAGGCAGCCGTATTAGCTCTATATGTAGTAGTATCTGTTATTAAAGATCAAGGCTAAAGAAATAGCAATCCCCATGACATGTTTTAACCTCAAGTGTTTTGCATTTATGAAAAGTGGGAGTGGAAAACTCCATACAGGATGTCTGAAGTAGTCTAACATTTGTATAGGCATTCACTTGATTTGTACTACTATTTCATTATTTGCATAATTTCCACTTATTTTTGACTATTTAAAATGAGGGTCCTTTGAAGGTAATATTACCAAGTATTCTTTCCACTTACTAGGGTTTATTAATACTAGTAATTTACTTTCACATTTGTTTTTTGCTTCTATTTTTTATATATTTTTCTATTATACCCTTTCCCATTACTTCCTTAAATGCTCTAGTTTATTGTTTTGGTTTTTTTTTTTTTAATTCCTGGGTTTATTTTTTACAGCTCCTAGTATATTAAAGTGATCTTTCGCCATATGTTCAGGTGTGCATGAGGACTTTTTGTGCGGTTGGCTTGTTGAGCAGCAACAAAATTGTGTTGGTTGAGGGTGTATTCATCAAGCTGATTAACAAAGGCTGGTTTTTGCCACTCTGACTATGGAACAGAAATACACTTTGGACAACTCTGGAATATGTTCAGTCAGGAACATGGAAAATTATGTTATCAAACTCCTTCCATTCAAGCTTCTTCCAGTGTACCAGAACCATAAAAAGTGTCATGAATGAAACAACTAATAATGCTGACATTTAAGAAAGTGTTAACACAATTCATGGTAGAAAACAAAGACAAATTCTTCCATGTTTTCATGTGACAAAAAAGAGGAGTAGAATGATTACAAGAGTTGCATGAGTTATGAACTGGACTCACTGTGTAAATATGGGCATTACATACAAAGCTCCAAGTTATGGTCGGCAAATGTGTGGGATGTATGGGAAACATTCCTGACAGTTTGTCTTGATGGGTTGCCTCATGACCAGCTGCTGTTTCCCAAGTAAGAACTTTTTAATTTTCACAAACAAGCTTTTAATTCATCAGGTGTTTCTGATTTGACAGGCTGAAATGTAAAAAGTAATTTAAGTAATGCATAGGGACTTCACAGTATGGGTAGGTTGAACTTGTTTTTGTACTGATAGGGATGTCTCATTTTATAGAAAATTGAAAGCAGAGGTGATCAAAAAAGAGGCAACCTCTAAAAAAAAGCAAGAATGCAAGCATGAGTGCAAGAATATGAAAGCTGAATGGGAGTAAGGAGTCTGAACATCAGGTAGTCTTTTAAAATTGAGAAAAGAAAACCAGCAATTTTAACTTCAGCAGCTGTGGTTGTCATATGGTCAAGCAGACTAAATCTTGAATACAAGTCTAATACAAACTAGCCTATAATTGTCACTGCAATTTAACTTAAAATCCATATGAAAAGTAACAATTCAACCTAGGTTAAAGATAGAGAGTGTTTTGCCTTAATAACTTTGTTCTTTGCTTTTTTCTGTTTTGTTTTCCATAGATAGGAATGCAATGAGTGCTTTACTATCCAGTTTCTTCAAGGAGGAAATAAAGACAAGGTGGTGTAAGAATACATATTTGGAGGAAGATGCTAGGAAACAAAGAATTCTGTGTGCTGATGGCTTCTCAAAAAGGTGGAAATATAGTAGCAAATTCCCACCAGCTCTATTTTTCAAATAATAAACGTGGAGGTAAAACCAGGCAGGAATGAAAGAACTACCAGGGTAAACAGGAGAAGGAGCTGAGGAGATGAGCTGAAGAGGAAGAATGAGAGGAAGAGAATTAAGTATGACTGTGTATGTAGGCTAGGGAATGATGAACAAAAATGCACCAAGTAGTTAGGTTGTGTAGCATTTTCAGGACTGCTTTGAGGACCAGCGTCAGAGTACAGGTCTTGGTAGTTTTATTAACTAATGCTTTATAACAAACTGAGGGACAATGGGGTTCACCCTGTCTATATTTCTCACTTTGGCACCAACACAAATTTCAGTAAATTGAATATTTATTTCCAAGCCTAAGTTTATTCAAAACAAAATTTCTTACTTACTCTATGTCTGTACTCATACTGGTAGCATTTTGTTCTCAGGGATACAAGGACCTTCTATGTTCAGAAAACGGAAAAGAAGCAAAAGTTTAACACACTTTTCACTTAAAAAGTGGTACAGCTGAAGGGTTTTATTCATTCATGGTCAAAGGACAAAACTGTGGGCAGGCACCTTGGCCTGGCCACGGCCAGCGTTCAGCGCATGGCGGCCGAGAAGAAACGACCCACACTGGGGCCACCATGTCCCTGCCACTTTGGCTTCTCTGTGGAGCCGCTCCCGAGCTGCGTGTGCCGGGTCAGACTAGCTCTGCCCATGTCACTGGTTTTCAGTGTGTTTGTGTGTGCTCAGTGAGTTTTCAGCGTGCAGGCCACCGAGACACCTCACTGGCGCTAGGGACCCGCTGGGAGTGCACTGGCCCCCAAGACCGGCAAGGCTTCTGCCACAGCTCTGCCTCTTGGTGTCCCATGTTTGAGTCGGGAGGCGAAGCGTGTGTGGCCGGGGCGGGCTGAATCACAGATTCAGAATCAAAGAACCACAGAGTATCCTGAAATGGAAGGGACCCACAAGGACCATGGAAGTCCAACTCCCGGCCCTGCGCAGGACATCCGTAAGAGTCACAGCATGTGCCTGAGAGCCTTGTCCAAGCTCTTCTTTAACTCAGGCTTAGTACTGGGAGGCCTGTCAGTGCCGGCCACCCTCAGTGCGCAGAGCCGCCTCCCCGAGCCCAGCCTAAGCGCGCTCCCGAGCGCTGTCCCGGGTCACCAGAGGACAGGCGGCCCCGCCCCGCCCCGCCCCCCCGCGCAGGCGCGGCGCGGGGCAGCGGGCAGCGCGCGAAACCCCAATGGCGCGGCGCGGCGCGGCGGGCGCGGTAAGCGGCGGCCAGGCAGGGGCGGGACGGAGCGGGCGCGGGGAGCTCCGGCGGGACCTGCCCAGCCGCTCCAGGGAGCCGCGGCTTCTCGCCCGTCCTGCCCCCGCTGGCCGCGCCGCGGTGGTCGCGGGCCGGGGGCTGTCGTGGCGGGAAGGGGATGCGCTAGTGCGGATGAGCCGCCGGGCTCCGCGCCCTCCCCTTTCGCCCTCCGCGAGAGCTGGCGGCGACGAGTCTGCCGGGGAGGGGTGACATGGGCACCTGGGGGCAGCGAGGCGGCGGGCCGGCCCCCCCGAGGCTTTGAGGTGGGCAGAGGAAGGTGGCCGTGGCCTGCGCTCCGTCCCTGGCGCTGCTGCCCGAGCTGCTGGTGCGTGCCGGGCTCCTGAGGGGTCCGTGCCAGCGTGCCCCGGCCAGCCTGGCCCCGAGCACTCCAGCGGTGAGGCAGCCCCAGTTTCTCTGGGCAGCCTGTGCCAGTGCCTCACCACTGTCTGGGTAAAAAGTTTCTTCCTAACATTTAGGCTAAACTTACTCTGTCTAAGGCCATTCCCTTTGTCCTATCACTACATGCCCCTGTAAAAAGTCCGTGTCCATCCTTCTTGTATTCCCCGTATAGGTATTCTCTGGTACTGAAAACTTCTGCAAAGAGAGACATCAACATCTGTGCTGTTCCCCCTCCTTCTAGGGAGGAAACAGAGTGACAAAAGGTCATTTTGTGATGTATGTGCAAGATAGCAACAATAATACACGGATACAAGCTTCCTAAATGGTTGATAAGAGGGAGGGAGATTTGTTTCTGATTGAGCAGACTTTGCCAGCTTTTGTACTGTGCAATCTGACACAGACATCTGCTGTGGTGGAGGAGCTCCAGCGGAGTAGGCTTTTAAGGAATACTGTCAGAGAATGTAGCTGGCCTTTTATTTAAACTAAAGATTAGGGAAGACAGATGTCCCATTAGTGCTGGGAGAATTTGACATTTTAAGTTTTGGGTTTTGTTCACAAATGTAGGTAATTAAATTTCCACTCCTCTCAAAAATTTTCCAAATGGCCATTTTTCATGTGGGAGGATAACTAAAATAACTAAAATGGCATAATGCTCTCTCTCTGAGAGCGAAGAATCCTTTAGGTAAAACTACTATGATAAAACAATCCAGTGATGGGCTTCTGAAAACTAGGAGAACCTTCAGAATTTGGGATTTTTTTCTGATATGTAATTAAAGACTCTTAAGCTGTCCCCCATCTCTTTTGTGAAATGAAGGCTTTATTGTCTGCGCCCAATAAATTTAATTCAGTTTGTGTTCTGAGTTACGTGGATTACTTGCTCCATTATTTGGGTTTATGCTCACCCTCCCTTCTTAGCTCAAGATTGGAACGCTGTGTCATAAGAGCTGATCACCATACAGTGTTTGAAGCAGGGGCGGGCACGTTGTGGAAGGGGCGCTGCTGTATTACTTTATAATAATCTGTTACTTTATAATAATCTATTACTTTATAATATATCTGTTAATTCCAAATCCATGGAGCCCTGCCCGTCGGGCCTGGCCCTGCCGGGGGCGCCTCGGGCGCGGCGGGGCGGGTGCTCACTGCTGCCGCCTCCTGGGCGGCCGTGGCGCTGCAGGGCTGGGCCCCGCCGCGGGGCCTGGACTCCAGAGAGCCTGGCGCTGGGAAAACCTGGTTCGAAAAGGATCCCGGAGGTTATCTTCTTGCTTACAAGCATGGATCCAGTTTTGCTGATAACTTCTGTGCTTTTTATCTTTGTATTCTCAGGAAGTGAGGTGTGTGTGATTCTGCCTCTCCATGTCTTTGGCTACTAAGGATTGAACATGGTAGTTTTAACCAAGTTTCAAAGCAGAATAAAGGTTTTATGGTGATTCTATTCCTATATATATTCTAAAATTCGAAGGCAGGGTCAAAGAGAGAGACTGATGTTCTCGGGCAGGAGTCCTCTGGAACTAGATAATCTCCCTTACAAAGACAGGCAAAGAAATTTGGGACTGTTCAGCTCGAATAAGAAAAAGTTGTGTAGAGAATCCACAGGCCACCTCCCATTATCTGAAGGGAGGCTACAGGGAACCTGGAGAGGGACTCCTCATTAGGAGCTGTAGTGATGAGACAAGGGGCAAAGGGTTCAAACTGAAAGAGAGGAGCTTTGTGTTGTCTATTAGGAAGGAGTTCTTTCCAGTGAGGTTGGTGAGACACTGGAACAGGCTGCCCAGGGAGGTTCTGGGTGCCCCCATCTCTGGCAGTGTTCTAGGCCAGGCTGCACAAGTCCTTGAGCAACCTGGTCTAGTGGGCACCGTCCCTGCTTGTGGCAGGGAGGGTTGGGACCAGATGATCTGTAAGGTCCATTCTACCTCCTTAACATTGTATGATTCTGTGATTCCATCTGGTCAGCACATGCATATGGACCAGCAGGGTGAGTGCACATGAAATTAACCGCAGAGTACCACGGCTCATGAGGGACACTGCTGGAGTGGGGTGGTGTTATGAGGAGTTAAAGCAACAAAGAAGACACAGGTGTTCCGTCAGTGGAACATCCTTGGGTGCTCAGTGTACTTTTAAACTATAATTTCTTTTTCCCTAAGATGTATGTTTCAGTATACTGCCCTACAGTTGTGAACGTGCTGTTTCTGGCAAAGATGTCTTTCAAAACACATTTGGGTGGAGGATCTTAAGAAGGGTGACAGAGGTAGGTGAAACAAGTCTTTCTTGAAACAGGAACTCAGAAAGTTCCTGTTTCCTTAGAATCCCCTGATGTTCATGGAGTAATTTTTGGCATTTACAGGAGGATGTGTATATTGCAAGAGATCATTCCCAAATAAAAATCTTTAGTCTTTATGAGATGATTTAAAAAAAAAATATTTTAAGTGAATACAGCATATTTTGTGCCAACCTGACCTAAACAATGAGCAAAAGTATGCCAGATTGTAAAGATCTTGCAGCATGCTTAAGTGGTAGAACAGCTCTCAAAAATCCAATCTTAAACAATTAAACCTTCACCAAGAAAGGTATTCCCAGAAAATATTTTTCAGTTAATGCTATAATAAATTGCTGTCATTGTTAATGTTATTAAAATGAAGACAATGGTAATACTCATTAAAAATCTGTAACTCCTTTCATGCAGTTTTGGGAATTAGAAAATTCTTTGTGTTTGAGACTTGGTGGCACATACCAAGACACACCAAGTCCCAAGAACACTTTAGGATCATGCAGTTAGTCTACTTTTTAGTCTACTTTCTAAGTTACAGGAATGTACAGTATGTTAAATATTATGGAGGTGCAAAATACTCTTTATTATTATTATATTAATCATAAACTCAGTAAACATAAATAAGAAATTTACAAAGATAAATCTAGTTATTTATATTAGCAATCACTATTTACTCTTCTGAATTTTGGAAGTTTTGATTACAGCGTCTTCAAAATTTGTTCACAGTAAAATGCTTTTACTCTGTGTAACAATAAAGGGCAGACTCATGTCGGATGCTGTTTGTGAGAGGTTTCTGTTAGTTTTTTAACTGTCAGCCTTGCACATGGTTGCAGGGTTGTGACATAGTACTTCTCCATGCAGTAGAATGTGTATTTCTCTACTTCCAGTAGAAAGTGTATTTCTAAGCAATACTGTGAGCTGTAGTTTCATGATTTTACTAGTGATGTACAGGTATTACTGGACACACTGTAAGGACACATTACTACTTGCTCAAGTGTAATCTGCGCAGTATCATTTATGGTAAGCTTGCAAAATAAAGCCCACAAGGCTACTGCAGCAAAAGGAACTTTGTAAATCTTTGAGAGTAATAAATATAAAAAAAGTGTAAATAGAGTAAATCTGATGTTACCAGATATTTAGTTTTAGTTTGGGGTTTTTTTGTGTTTTTTTTCAAAGTAAACAAATATATAAGTAAATGTACTATTCTTTCAAATTAGAGCAGAACTAATCAAGCTGCTGCAGAGGTGAAGCAGAATGAGCCTTGCTTGGCTAACTTCAATTTCTTTAGTGTAATGTGTCAGACATGAGAATTGGATTCTTAGACTTCTGACTCCTGAAGCCAAATTGTAGTGCCGTCCTTCCTCCCTATTAATAGATTCATTGCACATTTTTTTTTATAAATCTTGATTAACTGTTTGACAGTAATGAAGTATTCCAGATAAGATTTTAATAAGGTATCAACTAAATTGACGTAAATGAGTGTCCAAGTAGAAGAGGCCAAGAGACATACCACTAACTAGAATTTTTTTTCTATGCTGTACATTAGAAGTTCTTATTTATCATCAACTGACCTCTTTCATAAGAAGCTCTCTTCCCATAAGATAAGAGAAAAATACGTCTTTAATTTCAGGCTGGGGCAAAACTGGGAGGTTTTTGTGAACGGATGTGACAAGCATTATTGACAAGTCAGGGTATCCTCTGTAGCACATTAAAAAGTAAGTGCTCATAAAATATGCAGTGATAATTGACTGAAAATTCCACAAATCATTGTCTCATCGATTTGAATGTCAGTTCCCCGTCTTCAGTCTAAATGCCCACATAGCTAATTGTTGCTGCGGTATGAGTTTGACAGTGAATGAGCAAAAGTCTTTGCTCTAGATGTTTCTGAGGAAACTTATCTCTTCTTGTTTGCAAAGAATGAATGGCCTGATTTAATGCCTGTGAATAGCATGAAACCTTGTCAATGGACTCCAGGGACAAGTATCTGTGGGAGTGTGTTAAGATAATGTACAACAAAAATGTGTAAATGTTGATGTGGATGTCATGAAGTTATTTTTATTCTTTTGAAGAATACATTTTTCTTTTTCTGTCAGATGTACTTAGTGCCATAAATACATCTTTATTCTGAAGATTTTATTTTGTGGCTATTTCTGAGTGTGAGTACTCTGAGAAAGAGGAGGGGGAAAAGTATGAGACTTTTTTCTTTTATGCCAGAGAAGTGCATTCTTTCATTTACAGGTTTGCTTTTACTGTGAATACTTTTCACAGATTTTTTTTACTTACACTTATTAAGCTGTCATTAGAGTTCATATAAAGGTAAATATGTGTAATATAAACTGAAAAGAAAATACTTTTATGGGATTCATTTTGGTAGAATATTGACCATCATTGCATAAATTGTCATGTCATGCATGAGGAGCTTAAGGTGAATAATAGATTATCTTTGAGGAAAGCCTTGAAAAGCAGTGTTTCCTAATAGAGTAAAGTATATAAGATTTGTGTGTTTCATCTCTTTTTGTCATATGTTTCCTCAGTGACTTTGAAGAAATTATTTTCTGTTTGTTCCTCTGTTTCCTTATGCTAATGCAGAAATGCTCTAACTATAGAACTGTGGGATTTCAATGAAAGGTATGTTTTTCATTACTAAATAAGTATTAGAGATTCTTATAAAAATTCTTAATGTAAGAATTAGAACCCAACTGTGTGAGTAGCTCTGGATATCAATAACACGGTCAATATTTTACCTTATGTTCAAATACTTGAGATAAAGAATTTGGAACATATGTCTTCTTTTTGTACACCTGTGTAAGCCAGGGGGAAAGCTTGAATTTAGCAGTTGCATGACTATCATAGAAGCATTGTTGGAATTATAAAGCCCCTTATGTTCATTCATTATTTAATTGAAGGAAGAAAGGTGAGTAGTCATTCTTCTCTGCATGTAAACAGGTTGTGTCCCTGTTGCTTTCCCTCCCAACTCCCACAGCTTAGCTGGAGGAAGATTATGCTCTGGCAGGAACATTTTTAGGTTTTCCCGTTGCCTCCTTGTAATTTTAGTACATATGGGTGGAAGTAAATGCTATTCCTTGATACACTAATACAAAGGAATACCTGGTTTTTTCTATATGACAGGTCATAAGTGACTCCTCTGATGAGAGGATTAATGTTCTAGCTTGCTATGTACAGTTTAATGTATGTGCTTCTGTTCATGCTTGGACATGGGGGAATTATTTTATAATATATCTGTTAATTGCAGAACTTAAATTTCTAAAAAAGCAAGTGCCAAGGATTGGTGTATATGCAACATCCTCATCACTGATAGCTCATAGGATGTAACTGGCCCAAAATGCTGCTAATTCCATGGTGAAACTTTGAATTAATCTTTATCTGTTTTTTTCCCCAGAGGACATGAATTTTAAGGAAATAGGTTTCTCTGTATTCCACTCAAACAGTATACAAGTTGATAGAAGAGGAGGTTCTGTGATGAGGGAAATTTGGGTGATTGGTTTGGTTCTGTTCATGTTCAGACCAGAATAGAATGGACTGTTTTTTGGGACAAAAGTCATGTAGTCAAATTGCCTGACCAATTCACAACAGAACAAATGTTAACTTTGGTATTAAATGCATTGAGTCCAAATGCCTCTTTTTAAGGCACTTGACAGACATGGAGCGAACGCCACATCTGTAGGAGACCTCTTCCAGTGTTTGACCACTCTCCTGGTAAAGAAAGATTTCCCAGTGTCCAGTCTGAACATCCCATGATAAAGCTTGAACCATTTGCACATATCCTGTTACTGGATTCCAGGAAATCCTGGGAACAGACCAGCACTCCCTCTCCAGGTCCCCTCTGGACCATTCCAGGACCTCCTTCCCACCCTTGTCAGAGCACGGGGCCCAGCCCTGCACACAGGACTCAGGGTGAGGGCAGCAGGGCTGAATCCAGCAGGATGATCCCAATCCCAGCTGGTGATGCTGTGTCTGCTGCCCCCCGGGATGGGGTTTGCCCTCCTGGCTGCCCGGGCACACACTGCTGGCTCACCCTGAGCTGCTGCCCACCAGCACCCCCAGGTCAGTTTTTTTTCTGAAGTGTTACTCTGTAGAGAAGAAGTTGAAGAAAATCTTTCAGATGTTTGAAATGACGGTATAAATATCTAATACTGGTTTTAAGCTATGGGAGACAGTGGTAACCACATGTAAAAGTTTTAAATGAAAAAGTAGAATTTCTGATTGGTAAAAAAATTGCTGGTTTGCTAGAATTGGGTAATGAAAACTCTATAGCCAGATAACCCAGATAACTGTTAGGTAACCCACAAGACAGGGAGTGATGCATTAGCTGGCAGATTTGGTATAGGAGAATGGATACAAGCAACAGATTTAATCTAACAAGAATTTACCATTATCGCTAAAAGGCTTAATTTTTCTAATGTAGTTACTTGGTGGGCTCTTACGTGGATGTGTTTCTCACTGTCATTAAAGCTTAATGTGAAATTTAGGCTTAATTGAGACTAACAAAATTTTTGCCATTGATGTAAACACAACCAGCATTTCATTCCTTTTCTTGTAAGCTGCAAAATAAGATCTAACTTATGTGGCGTTTAGACTGCTGTTATCAGAGACCCGTACACAATTGGTGTGTGATGTTACTGTAACTGTTAGTGAAGCTAAAGTGGTATTAGCAATAACTGGACTTTCTGCAAAGTGCTGTAAAAATATTTTTATGTTGCCAGATACCTGAGACAGTTCTGCCTTCTGTAGTTTGAAGGCTCGATCAGACCTAGTGTCTCTTCCCAGAGTTGCCTTTATTCTTTGCATAGTTGTTTTACCTGCAATTTCCCATGTGTCATCTTTATTTCCATTGTTGTCATAGAAGTGAGCTGAAATTTACCTGGACCGAATGAAAAGGCCCTGTCCAACAAGCTAAATCCAAGGATCTTTGAACGTTAATTTTCATTAGAGATATCCCCCCCGAAATTTAATTCCTCAAGCATTAGGAGAGACTGCTATATTGCAGTGACCTGAGTGTTACCAAATAGTCTTGTGAGGTGTACTATTTAGATTGCAAGACAAAATACATAAACCTTACTGAGGAGATACATTGAAAGGAGATGTGCTTCACACCCCCTTCCCTCTCTTCATTTCTAGAAACGTGTGAAGGTGTGTGCTTGCTTGTGCTTCTGTTCACCACGCTACACTCTTTCAGGATGTAAATTTTTAGCTTCTTTTGTATTTTGAGGTGTATTGTTGTTACCTCTGTGGTAGATCACCGATAAGAGCAAAGCAATCCACATACAGAAGAGCAAGTAAGGAATTAAGGAGTGAGCCAGCAGCTCCTTGTTTTTTTCAAATTTGGGTTTTGTTCTAGGAGGTGATGTTGATCTGCTTAACATCACTGTGCACTGATCAAATCTGGGATTTGCCTAATAGCCTTGAAACAAGTTTAGATTTTGCACGTCCATCTGATTCCCTATGTTCTGGTACAGATAGCTTTATGTTGGTCTTGCTGGATGTTGTTCTGGCTTCTGCTGACATTGAAATTCTTCTGAACTAGGACATTGTATGTTTTGGTACTTTGCCGAATTGCCGAGTCTTCTGCCAGAGATGTAAAGGTACCTTACTTTATTGCCTGTTTTCTCCTCTTAAATTTAACTTTTAAAAAAATTACTAGTGGTGTTGGAGTATTAGTAACTTCTTTGGTGTGTTCCTTGCCCGGAGTGTCTTACAGTGGATTGTGATCAGATTTTTTTTTTTGGTTTGTTCCTAAAAATACATTGTGTGGGTTAGTACTTACATATTTTGTGTTTGAAAGTATAGTTGATTGCCTTCCTGCCCTGTTAAGATTCATTATGGAAAGGTAGGAAATAACATATGTAGAATTCAGTGATATCACTCCTGCTTTCACTGTTCCTGTGGGCAGAAGATAAGAATTGGATGGATGTGCTGAGATACTATTTCTGCTTTTCCCATTAAAGAGGGTTTTATTCTTTGTTTTTAAGCCTCTTGAAATGGGGTAAATTAGAGGGAAGATCTGCTCCTACAAGATGATCTATTGGAACCAGAAAGTTTTAAAATTAATTTTTGTGTGAGGCAAATAAATTGTATTTTTGGGGGTCACGAAACCTGATTAAATCACAGAACATGTTGAGTTGGAAGGGACCCATAAGGATCATCGAGTCCAACTCCTGGCCCTGCACAGGACACCCCAAGAGTCACAACAGGTGCTGAGAGCATTGTCCAAATGCTCTTGAACTCTGTCAGGCTGGTACTGTGACCACTTCCCTGGGGATCCTGTTCAGTGCCCAGCCCCTCTCTGGTAGAAGAAAGCTTTGTCATGGTCACACAGTCCTTTTGTGGGGAGAGGGACATGCTGTGTTTTCAGAGTATCTGAGAAAGCGAGATCTTGCATGAATCCCAGCAAAGTTTGCTTCCTCAGGGCATCAGGTCTTCTCTAGACCTGCAGAGCAACAGAATGCAACTGGAAATATAATTCTGCAGTTTGTAATGATACTCAGATGATACCTGTGCAAGAGGTTTAATATATATGCTGGCCTCAAAATTAGCCGTGCTAGAGGCCACAATTGCTTAAACATGAAAACTGAGCTCTTTTTCGTGTGAGACCTGATAATGTAATTCAGAAGGCAACTCTGTTAAATGACTAATTATCAGAGTGAATAGAAGAAACAAAGATAGAGCAGCAAAAGAGAAGAGTTAATTATTTCTCCAGGAGAATTTTTAGTCTAAACATTGAATAATAATGTTAGCCACCTGGTTGACAGCTGTTAAGTTTGCCAGATTTCATGGATTGCTTAGCCAATATTGATTCCTTTGTTTTGGCAAAACTGTGTCCTTTAATTTTATTTCCTGGGGAAGATATAGTGGCATGCAATTTGTTTTAATTTGGAAAGTGAACATGTAGACAGGCAGTTTTCTATAATGGTTGTTTTTTCTTGCTCTAAAATATCTGTAGATGTAGGCACAAAGACAAATAGGCAAACTTGTTTTTATGTGAAAAGTTACTAAATAAAAAATGAAGACTAATCAACACTGCTTGTAAGCATACCAGTCTAAAATGAAGATGGAAGTTATTATCTTGATTATTCTTGACTTCTGGACTGCCAGTGTGTGTAGATTAGACTTAATACCAACCTATAAACCAGTCTGTGAAGCTAATTTCTCAACAAGGTGTACTGGAAAATAAGATGACAGGAATAAATAGTTTTTATAGTAATAGTTATTAATTTTCATAATTAAAACTAATAATATTTTTAAATTTTCACCTAGTTTTTACTACTCCTGGGCCTTTCTGAAGTTTCTAAAAAATATGGGTTTTTTCCTAATAAACTATTTTTAAAATTTATTTTGGAGAGGCTGGTAACAGACTGTCTTTACAGTAGGAAATAAGTCATGTTTGCTCTTACCTCCTATCTAAGTATATATTGAATTTTCTTCTGTCAAGGTGAAGATGAAAAATATACTTGAGAACAAGGTAAAGAAATACATATTTTAAAGAAAATACATATTTAAAGAAATACATATTTTATGTAGAGAATTAATAAATGAGAAAGCAGTAATAATGTTCAGGATAATTGCTACTTTTTTTTTCCTCTTGGCATAACCTCAGAATATCCATTAGGTAGTAAATTTGTGACATGATAATAATAATCTTTGACAAACTGATAAAGTGAATACTCTTTTGTTATATTACTGTATCAACGGTGCTGTATCACAATCAAGGGTGATTAAGGAGTCACATGATGGTATCTTTTGATTATATAATATACTGAAGTGCTCCTAATTGGTAATATTAGTCTCCTAATATCTGTTAGAGTAATAAATACACACAAAAGGACTGTCATACTGCTTCTGTAAGTATTAAAACCCCTTAAAAATAGTTTGGAATTTGGAGTGTAAATTTATATTGTTGTCTTAATGGTGACTTTTTGTGCTGTGGGCCCTTGGGCCCTGACATCATAAGAGTATTTTTAATTTGGAGCATGGAGCTACTTATCATTGATTCAAGGCAAAGTGAGAGCTTATACCTTGAGTACTAGTTTTAGTCATGTTTATTTGGAACACTGTGATATAAGGAAATATTGTACCTTAGCAGTACCTCAAAGATCCTTCTACTTAAAAGGCTTAATTTAAATTTACTAGCTGAATTTACAAGATTAAATAGAGATAAATTCATGAAAGTTTAATTGTAATTTTTGTGAACCTAGTAAAGCAAGATCTGGGGGCTTTGCCTCAAGATCTGGTAGCGAAAGTTAGCGACTAAAGTGGTATATTTCAGACACTATCCAGAGAGCTCACTAGACAGAGTAAAATTCCTTGTTAGAAATGCTGCCATTAACTTCTGAAAGGTATAATGAGTACCCTCATACCAGAGCTCCCCAAGGTTCCGTGTGCTTGAAAGCATGAGGCCAAGAAGGTTTGCCTGGGTGTTTTCAGAGAAGAGGACTAAAGACTTCTTTCTAAAAGTAAAAGATACTATAAGATGATTCACAATAAATCTGGCTTCTGAATTTGCCATGTTGTGGAGAACCCAGTCAAAATGAGAATCAGTTTTTGATTTTTGGCAGCTAAAATGAGTCCTTAATAACTGAAAAGAATGGAAATTAATCTGAAAGAGACTATAGGAATATACTTGTCAGTATTGTAAGTCAAATTATTAATCAAGTATTTATTGTCTGTGATTCCTGTAGCTCTTCCAATATGTTCTATATGATACTGGAACCTGAACATTTAAATTACCTTTGATTACCTAACAGTTTTCTATTTCTCTAATAAACCATATTCTATATCCTGTGATGGTTTTTGAGATGAAATTCTGTGTCTCTGGTATGTTTGCTTTTTAATCAGGTTGTTTATACATTCACAGTATTTATATATACACACTAGCTTTTCTGTGTGTTTTCCAGTAATGTTGGGATGAAGACAAGAGTAAGCTATATTAATCAAATTGCTCTTTTCAGGACTAGATGCTATAGTTGAAGCAAATAATCAATAAAATAACTAATTGGAAACTTCCAGTGAAAACAAACAAGTACAGCTTAGAAGTCATGCTATTGAAAACAGAGCACTATTGGAAGTAGTGTGGAATATGTGGTGTTGAGATGCTGAAAATCTTAATGTATATTAAATTAATCACATTCTTGATCCAGGATAAATTGAAGCACATAGTAAATGCTAAACAAGGGGCAGTGGCCCATAGGAATAGTGCAGCAATTCCTAGAAATGCCACTTTATTGTGTTCTTCTGTTGATCTCAGCATAATTTTATAAAAGAGGTGAATTGGTAGTATTCCAAAACAGAGACCAGAAATGCCTTTAGCATTTTTGGTGATCATAATTCTTGAAAATCTGCATTCAACCCTGAGATGAGTTCAGTGGATTGGAATATGGTACTAACAATTCCGAGGTCGTGGGTTCCATTCTCACATAGACCATTCCCTTAAAAGTTGGATGTGGTGATCCTGATGTGTCCCTTCCAACTCAGAGGATTCTGTGGCTGTATAATAGTTCCTGTAAGGGATTCTGCTACCGTTGAATCTACAAGAGTAGTTTGTGTCCAAAGCTTTACAGAAGTGCACAACCCTTCCTCCTCCCACTTGCCCCAAAAGGTGCAAAGATCTTTACATGTCACTCTAAATGGTTATTCAAAGATAAAGAAGTGCACTGAAGATTACATCTTCTCTTAATCATAGGGATCATTTGTTCCTTATTGCTGATATATTAGGATTTTTAGCAGTTGCAGAAAATTAATTGCACAGAAAACCACATATATTTGTCCTTTAATCCACTTTGGAAATGCATATAGAACTGTCTCCTCTATTTTTTTCCAATAAATATATCCATGAATTGAGCATTAAACTGCAGCTAAAATTTCTGAACTCTGCTTTGGAAACAGTGCAGTGTTTCTCAGTTATTTTCATGAGAAAATAATGCAAAAGGATCAAGGCCAGGATTGATCCTTGTGAGGAGGGGTTCTGAACCCTAGATTGTATAGCTGGAGGTTTTTTGGTCCAGGTCCTTAGTTTGTGCTTCCATGCAACAAGGTGAGGGTTTTGAATAGCGCCGAACATAATGCTGCTTTGTCTTGTGTGTGATTATTGCAAGTCTGTTGATGGGAGAATACTTTTCTCATCTCAAAATATTCAGATATTTTAAAGGAGTTAGCTATCAGAAACAGTAAAAAATTCACACTTGCAGTTATCAGCATAAAGAGGAGATACACTTCTAAGATTTTCTTTCACTTATGATTTGTACTGTTGTTTTGGGTTTTTTTTTTAATAGTTGCAGTACTTAAAAAAAAAGAATGTGCAATCCAGTTTATTTAGCTGTATTAACCAGGGAGACAAAACACCTTTCTTATTGGAGAGCTAGGATCTCAGACTTCTACAGAGAAGATCAGTAACATCTTGGTACTGCACAGATCCCTTAAGAGCTCTGCTGACAGAGACAGTGGCAGATGAAAATGGGAGCATAGTAAAGAATACAAGAGCAGTGGCTTTGCTTACTTGTCTTTGAACAAGTTTGGGGCAAATACATATTGTACACTAGCAATCCAACAGCTTAACCTCAATTTTATTTTTCACTTTTTCTTTTTTCTTTATTTTTTCTGGACAGGATCCAAACTCAAATGATAGTTGTGATTCACTAGGGCTTATGTATTTATGTATTTATTTATTTATTCATTTCTCATAGTAATTAAACAAGCTTATTAATTATCTTCAAATTTTTATCTGGCTGAGATTATCATGCTATACAAATCCTGTGTTTGTAAGGGTTAGCTGTATAAAGCAAGCTTGGTTTGCAGGACTGCTGTGGAGGTTCTGGTTTATTTTTTGGTTTATAGCTTGCAAAGATGCATATTCATTCATTTCTGTAGCATCTATGAGTGTCTGAATTTGTCTCCAAGTGTGCAACAATTAATTTCTGAAAATTGCCAGCACATTCTGTTAATTGACAGTTGTCTTTACAGTTTTGGCAGAAAGAGCAAGGATTTAAAGGCTGCAAGAGCTCATTTGGTCTTCCAACCTATGAGACATTTATTTCAGAGAGATTTGAAGGTTGATATACTACCTGCTGTGCTATTCTCTGTCCTTCTGTCAAAGAAAAATATAATAGTAAATTAGAAAAAAATTGTATGCTGTTTTTTGATATCTTTTACTGATGCAGTTTGGTTAGATTTTAATGTCCTGTCTTCATGATAGTGCTTATCCCACAAGGACCAGTTTTTTAGAGTGAAGTGTGCCATAGGATATAGATAATTTATAGTACAGGTTCCATTCAGAACTGGGTTATATGTACAGCTGCAAACGGGTTATATTTTTTCCCCCTTACTTTATAGTATACAAGGAGAAACAGACCTAAAATACTAAATTTATTAATTTCTATTGAGGAGAATACTCTTTTTTTCACATAAAGCTAATGAACAATTACAAATACAGAAATTACAATGATCAAAGGCCTTCTAGTACCTTTTGTTTTGATTAAGCCTAATTATAATACTTTCATTTATCTTTGAACAAGTATTTTTAATTTTTCATCATGCTTAGCATTTGAAACAAATGCATGCTTAAATTATTCTAAAATTCTGAGTGAAATATTGACGATGACAAAATTGGATAAGAAAAGCCTGAAACACATCTGCATGTTAAATTTATTCCAAAATAATTTACTGATTACTGTGCCCCTTTTGCTACTTCGTCATGATGGGATTATTAGTTTAACTTCTGAATATTGCAGATAAAGTTACCAACCTTATGAGATGTAAACAGACACTCCCTACACCCCATTCTTGTGTGCACACAAAAAAGGTGGTAGAAGTCCTCTCTTTGTATATTCGCTCTTGTTTTGAAGCCAGTGTTCAGTGCTGCCTGATGTGGAGTTAAAATCTTTTTTTCAGGATTGTGAAATGGCTCAGGACACTACAATGCCCAAACTGAACTTTGAGTATTGGTTGGATAAAGCTGTTGAGTGGGGTCAAGCCACTACTTTGGAATCACAGAAGGATGTGTGCCTTCACTTGCCCCAGCTCCAGGAATTTCTACATCAGCTTTATGAAACAATAAAACATTTGGTAAGTGGCTTTAGAAGGAAGAGTGACCTGTTTTGAAGAGGTCCTCCAAAACAATCTGCACCGTGTTTTGACAAAACCAGAAGGTAACAGTAGCAAAAAGGTTTATCTTGTTGACCTAAGGTAATACTGGATCAGGGTGGCAAACTGGGGAAATAGTCACAGGTAATGCAAACAGGAGTGTGCTTCTTGTTTCCCTGATTTATTGTGAAAGAGGCTTTTTCTGCTTGATCAGTTGATGTCACGTGAAGTTTCCCAGCCAACGCTCTAGCCTCTTAAAAAAACTCTTTAAGTAAAGAAGAATGTGATTTTGGTTGTCAGGTCATAAATTGGATGATTTAAAGGCCTTAACATGCAAAACTGTGACTGATCCTTTAAATCTTACGGGGTCTGCTGACATGTTAACCCCTGTGTTTGTTATGGCACACAGAGTGAATTCTAGCAGTATGGTCAGATCACTGGCATAAGCTGCTGCCTGTTCTGTTTATTGATTTAATTATTGTCTGCACTCTTGAGTAAAAGTAGTTGTTCATGTTTAGTTGCTAGTATGTTTTTCTGAGCATCACTTTTTCAGTGTATATATTCAGTATAATTAGCCCTAGAAGTACTGCATTATGGCATAAGGCTTGCTTCTTCTGGAAGTTATTTTTTAAAAATATTCTTATCTATAGACTGCAGAGTGAGGTTTGTTTCTGAACTGACTTTAAATGTTAAATTTTAAGTAAAAGGTTTTGGGGGAGTGGAGTTTCTTACCATATTTGCATTTCTTTTTCCTTAAGGGGGAAAAAGAATGTTGCTACTTCACGTAATCTGAGACATGGCCTGAAATGGACTTTGTGAATATGGCCCTAGAAAGTCTTGGTATAGCCCCAAACATGAGACAATGTAAGGAATTTATTGTAATAGCAGGAGATGCTCATCATCCTTGCTACTTGTATGTTATCTCAGTGCAGCACTATTTTTCAATGCCTTCATTTATTAGATAGTAAAGCTACAAAAATGGAAAAATAAGACTGACTACACAGGAATTGTATATAAACTACTTTGTCTATTACTTTTACAGTGAAACGTCTTTCTATTTGGTTAGAAGTTAAATGTCAGTTTGTTACTGGCTAATTATTAAAGAAGTTAACTTAAAGAAAGCAAACAAAAGTAACGAAGTAAGTTTATGCCACAGTAGATACTAATCTCTTCAGAAACTGTGAGACAGTGTATTATAACAATGACGACCAACAAAAATGTGCGTTAATTAGGCTTTTAATACAATGACATTGTATACTTGCTGGTTACTAATACTGATCTGCTGGGTATGAGGCAAATGAACAATTTTCTAACATAGTTAAGTATTAGGTAAGAAAATTACCTAAGTTTTAACTTACTTGAATGATGATATTATGGAAAATCTACATACCTGCATGTGTTTTGCTTTCAGAGCATTTCACAGTATAATAATTTGGATTGTAATTTGCAGCAGTGAGTATCATTAACAGTTCTCTTAACCTACTTTTGATGTGCAGTATATTTACTGTCTTTTTGTTTGTGTTTTAGCAGGTTCCCACTGTAGCAATCCAGCAGTTCCCTTTAATTGGACAGCTTCTAGGAAGGCTCTGTTGGAATCCTTTTGTTATAGGATATGGTAAGAATGTGTTGAGATATTTCTGCAGCAATTCCATAACTTTATTTTGTAGAAATTAGGAAAATATGAGTTGTTATATACTATGATTTTTTTTCCAAAAAAAACACAGCATTCTTTTTTACTGAAGTGAACTTTTGAGATGAAAAGGCTATCCATGGTGCTTTAAATATATGGGCTTCAGAAATGTTAAATTCACTTTTGGATCTAATTAATTTCATGGAATCTTGGCTTGGGACCAGTAAGTTTTAAACCCAGTGAGTGTTTATGTGCATCACAATTTCCATTCTCATTTTTTGTTGTATCGATTACATTTTGTTGGAGTCTCAAAATGTACAAAATCTAGTGCTTCAAATTCTTTCAATGGACGTTTCCTTCCATGTGTATCAGAATATACATGTATGCTAAGACAGAAGAAATAACTTATCTGATATGTGTGTTTTGTAATTAGTCTGTATTATGATTGTCTTCGTTTTCATTAAATCCTTAGGATGTATTTTCCCCGTCTCTCTGTCCTTAACTAGTGACAATGCACATTTAATTAAAACAGTAAAGTAGTAACATAGGAAAAAGGCATATGGAAAAACAAAATGCTCTTACTGGTGGTGAATATGTGTGTGGTTGAGAATATAGAAGAGAAAATAAATTTGGCATAGGAAAACTGTTTGGAGGGAGGAGGCACTCCTTGTGCTATGTCATCAACAGTTCTGATGAATTTTTCAGGAACTGAGATGTTAAATTTTTGATCAATTACTTGGGATCTCATTTAAGCAGAGAAGTGATTCTGAGCTTTCCTGTGAGTCCCTTAAAATAACTTTTTGTCAGTCTTTTGTTCTTATTACAACTACAGATTAAAAAAAAGGGAAAGAAAAGAAAAATTAAATAACATTATGTGTCTTCTGCTTTATGCTTCTTTTTGGGGAAATAGAGAAAAGGGCAATTTTTTTTCAGCTAGCAGGGTTTTTTAAGTCAAGCACAGCATACATCTTCTGTTTTGGCTTTGTTTTCTAGACAGCTCCAAGCACAGGCAAAATTAACTTGTCTGTAAAACACATCGTAGATGTGTGTAATGTCAGCATTGCACCTCTGAAAGCAAAATTTGGGAAGGAAACATAGGTTTAGACATAGACCACTTCTGCAGAGCAACAAATGTGTGCTTTTTGTAAAGCCTTTTCATACTAAAAGATTTATTTTTACTATGGAGAGGTTTCACTTCTAATCATAGGTTTTGAGTGTGTTGGTAACCATTAATGTTGACATGCTTTGCTTCTAAGTTTTTGTTTGGAATATGCAAGTCTTCAGACAGTAAGCTTTTCTGAGCTGACAGTATATTGTGTTATAGAAAGTAGCTTGACTTATATTTCTCCTCAGAGTTGAAAGCCATCTCTGTCTACTTTTGGCTCCTTTTCACAAAAATCCCAGCAGTACATTCTTGGTTTCCTCTACTTCTTTCCTCTTTTTTGTGTTCCTTCAGCATTTTCTGAAGCTGCAATTTGCACTTCTTCTGCAATTTGGTTATTACCTCTGAAGTTTGCTTGACAATGAAGTCTTGCTACAGTTTGGTTGTTTTTGTCTCCAAGTGGCAAGCAAAACAGAGAGCTTTACTTGCTGAAAATGGAATCCTGCCCTTTAATGCCTAAAGATTTTCTGACATCAATAGACCTGAAGATGTCCGCTTATACATTCCCACCACTTCCTCTTCTTAGGGTCACCTGAGCACTCTTTGGATTGGTGGCATTTTAGATTCAGCAGTTTTTCATTTTGTTTGGCACTGGTTCTGAAGATACTCTTTAAGATAGTGCCGGCTATAGCAGATGCTGACTCTCAAGTGGGTTTCATATAATTTCTCATTTGGATAAATAGCTCATTCAGGCATGTGTCGAGATCAGGCCACCCTCACAGAAGAAGGAACTAATTTGGTTCAATTCAGTCTTTCATACTAAAAAATGGAGCAGGAAAAACATTATACTTTTGCATCATGTCCAAACCACAATGCCTATCGCCTTAGATGAATGTCTGTTGGTGCTGGAGGCTGACATGGCTGGCCACTCAGTGCAGGAAGCATAGTCTCTGAGGGAAAATAATCTCCTCATAAACACTCCTGAGGAGGAGGTGACCAAGTTAGCCTTATTTAGGATGCTAATGTGAGGGGAGCACGACTGAAGAAAGTCTCATGACTGTACTTGCGGTCCTGAACCACAAGGGATACAAGAGGAATTCAGTTTTGGTTAGGAATTCCAGTGGTGGTGTTTTTTTCTGTTTGGGGTTTTTTTGTATGTTTTTTTTTTAATTATTTTTTTGGGTTTTTTTTTTTTTTGCCGGGGGGGGAGGGGGTGTGTTTGTTATTTTTGTTTGTTTGCTCGGTTTTGGTTGTTTTTCTTGTGGGCTGTGTGATTATCTTCTCAGTAGAACCCTTCTGGTTTGAGTTTTATGCTGAAATGCCTCGAATCCCAAACTAATACTATAAAAGCTGGGAGGTTTCTTGGTGGCTCTCTATGTCAGTAAATGTGTGTGAGCAGGCAAGCTTGGGAATGGACTAATTTCAACAGAAAGTTCAGTTTTAGCTAATCCACATTTTGTGATATGTTTCAATAAAATTTTACAACAAACTCTAAAAATAATATTTCTGGATGTAAGATTAGGGTTTTCTTTTTTCTGTCTGGCCGCAGGGTATTTATAAACTCAATGTGCTTGGGATGATTGAGACTACCTTGTGTTATGAGAAAAACATACCTTTTGGTTCTTTGTCTGGTATTTTAATAGTTTCTTTTCGTTGTGAGATTGGTGAGAAAGAAGTACAAAATTATCATAAAGGTTTGGACTTTTGACTGGTTGTTTGGTTGGAGGTGTTTCAGATCTTCTGTTTGTTTGTTTGTTTATTTCTTTGGGCTTCTTTTCCCTTTTTTGGTTGGTGTTTTGCTTTTCTTTTATTCTTTTTTTTTCCCAAAGCAGCTTGCAAGCAGTCTAAAATTTCCTACAGAAATTTTTTCTTCTCTTTGTTGGAATACAACATTAACCTCCTTAAAGGAGTCTTGTAGATAGGTGGTAGATAACCTTTTTTGAGCTGGTGTATCCAGCTTTGAGTTTTTAATTTTATTTCTGTGGATGTATTAATTGGTTGTTTGGGTATTAGTCAACCTTTCATGCCATAGTAAGATCAAATGCCTTTGTTTGTATCCTGATAATGCTTTTCAGTGTTCATCATGATGATGGGTTTTCCATTGAGATCACAGTTGCTAGAAAACTGGGAGGAAAAAATCCACCACTAGGTTTTCGATGGCTCTGTGTTTGGTCTTTTGATAGGATTATATTTTGCAGCTGCTGTAATTATTTTAAGATCTGGGCTGATCTTCCCATCTTTCATCCCCTGTTCCAGGGCAGCTGCGAAAACAGTGAACCAAGAGTTTCCCTCAGAGTGTGTCATGGGGTATATCAGCAAGACGATGGGCTCTTTTTTTCACAGATCTATGGGAGGCTACCTCAGTTTTGGTCAAAAAGTAATTTTTTGAACTAGGAAAATCTGAAATTGTACCAGTTCCTTATTTTTTTGGAAACTTTTGACTTATCTATGAGACCAGCATAGGTTGGTTTCACTGGGGATGAAGTTTGAATCTATCTGTGTTAATCTGTGTAAATTTATTATGCTAGAAAAGTGTACCAGCTCAGTTTATCTAGGCTTTGTTTTCATCATTTTAGCTTTCATCATACTGATTGGCATTTTGCATATTGGAGCAATACATGCAAAGTATTTTATAGTATGCAGCAAGTCATCACATGTAACAAAAAATCTTCTCATCCAGAAATCTATTCAAGCAGTTACATGTATTTTCTTCACATCTTTTCTTAATTTTTTAAGTTAAAAGAAAACCAAAATTTAAATAAAATTACTTAGTGACATATTGTAGACATATACTATAAACTGTATGAGTCAAAAGAAGAAATACTTGAACTATGTATATGTTGTTTGAGATAAGAGGTCTGGAGTTGAGGTCTTCTTCCCTTTTTCTGTGTAATTTATATAATTGAAGGGTATGTCAAAAGCCAGATTTCACAATCAGGCAATATTTAGTATTAGTAATTAATAAGGTTTAAAATCTTTATTTTCCAAGAAGGAATTTGCTGTGATTTAGTCATTTAAGTAAATGAACCACTCATTATTTTTTCCTCACAGATAATGTCATAGTAGAGTTTAGATGAAGGTGCTTTTGAAGAAGATAGTTGTGTGTTGGTGCTGATGTCTGAATGCCAGTTGGGTATAATTGGGATTTAAGAACTTCTGCTGAGCAGTATGCAAGATGCATCCTTTAACTGCAGAATTACAAAACACAGGAAATTATCAGCCTTGTAAAAATCCATATTGAAACAAGTCCCCAAACACACAAAGGCAGAGTACTCCGAACTGTGGTGGGTTAAAAGTGTATGCTTGGGAAACCATTTCTATTGCAGAGATGTTAGTCAGTGGGAGGTAATGTCAGTAATGGCCTCCAGGTTTGTTGGACATTTATTGAGGAATACTGGTTTAAATCA
This sequence comes from Melospiza melodia melodia, assembly GCF_035770615.1. NCBI lineage: Eukaryota > Metazoa > Chordata > Aves > Passeriformes > Passerellidae > Melospiza > Melospiza melodia. The sequence continues at coordinate 56,126,213 of NC_086226.1, read as the reverse complement.
GTGTTAACGTCTTTGGTCACCTGGTGAAAATACAGGCATTACTTAATGGACCTTTTATTTTTTCCTCAGGCTTTCTCAACAAAACACTTCTAAATAATACTGTTTATTACATCCTGGATAACAAATACACAGAAAACAAAAGAATTTACTTGTTCAGCTTGATAATCAAATTGTTTCATAACATAATGTCTAAAACTGATAGTATCACTTATTTGTATTATTTTTAACAAGAAGCTTATTGCTTACTAAGTGAACATTATATCTGAACTACATCTGGTTTTCAGAATTTTCATTTCAATCACACACAATTTTGTTCTGGCATTAAATCCACTGTAGAACATCTTAGTATGTGCCAAAGAATATTAGGGAAAAGCCACCAAAGCCTATTGAAAACAAAGTTGTGGGAAATAATCATGAGCTGAATGTCTCTTCCGCTGCTTACTTCAGATAATCAGCTCCTCTATAATATCTGTTCATCTGAGCAGTGAGAGTTGTGCTCGTTTTGTAGTAGATTCTTAAAGAAGAAAGCTAATTTCAAACAGTGGCTTAGAATTAAGTAAAACCCAATCTGGTCCTTAACAGAAAATTGGAATAGGATTTTTTTTGCATTATCATTTAGCTATTCTGCTATTGGCAGAAATGTGATATTCCTGAGGCATGGAGACTCTTTCTCTATTTTTACAGAGAACTTGGTAATTTATATTCTAGTTGTGAATGATTTCATACTTCACAAACTTTAGTTTTTTGTAACTTAGCATGCTTGAGTTGTACAAGCTTTAGATACAATGTAATAAACATTTTTACTACTCTAGACTATTGTCTCTTATTAATGATATTATTTACTGTGTTGAAAGTTCCTTGAAGGTAGCTTCAGGTATTATTTACGTGAGTGAATTACTAGGTCCTGCAAATTTCTTAAGATCATCTAACTGTTGTATAGATTCTGAACACTTTGGTACCATTTAAACTGCTGTTGAAGGAAATGATTACACAAGAAGTATATAGTGATTAAAGTTAAGTGTGTGGTATGAATCTGGTAGAATAGAAGCAGCATGAGTTGAGGCTGATATTTAGGGCCTCAATTCTGTGGATGAATAGGGATTGTTGTGTGTAATTCTGTCTGTGTTTTGTTTGGGTTTTTCTTTTCCCTCTAAGTGTATCTTTATTTGCTTTTTTCCCTGCAGATGAAAGCCAGAAGACTCTGATGTGGTGCTTATGCTGTCTGTACAGCAGCGAACCACAGAATGCTGTGGAACTGAAGGCCAACGGCTGGATACGGGTAAGTGAATGGATCCTTCCCTGGGCTGCTTTGAATTAAATTGATGATTTAAAGGTTCTACATCTATAGCATAGATACACTGTCATTCTGTCATTCAAGAAACTGCTCCAAACACAATTTGCATACATATTGTGTTGAAGAATATATGATTCTAATTATAACAGAGTCAGTGTTAGTCTCATTTTAAATCTTAAAAGGATGAGGTATTTTACGTTTGATAGTTTTGGTGTTCTTCCTAGATTCACCAGGTCTAGTATCCTTGAATAAGGAGCAGAAAGGGAAGCAAGTGTTGCTATTAAAAATAAAGAAGCTTTCAATTAGGATAAAATACATAACCTGGAAAAATGTCATGGTTTGTTTAGAAAGCAACTTATATTTGTTCCGTAATTTTTATTCTTTTTGGGTTTTGTTTAATCTCCTGCCTATGAAGAATTTAATTGTATCTGAACTTTTTTCAAAGACAGTCAGAGAGGGAGGAGGCAGCGCTTGTGTGTGGATTTGTATTTAGTGACTTAATGAATAATGAATATCTAACTTTAGTCCCAAAATTAGAGTTTTGCATGGCATATCTGTTCAAATTTTTCATATTTCCACACTGAATTAACAAAGCACATCAGCATGTAAATACCTTGCAGCATATTGATGCTTAATACTTTACATGGCTGACTAATTTGAGGGTGCAGTTCTGTTGTGTCCTTTGTTTTTCCATGGCTCCATGTAAAAATGTGGTAGAAAATATAAAGGGAATTTTTAAAAATCTTTTAGTCCTCGCAACTTATGAGAATGTAGCAGCCTAATCAATATTTATGTACAGCTCTGCTAAAGCTGAAGATAGATTACTAGATTTCTGTAGGTAGATAATTTCTTACTTACTAGTTCATTTTGTGTGTCATATTATCTAGGTATGCATGTAATACTAGGTTGTACAAATTATTATAAAATAATTGATGCACATTTGTGTTGTTAGTAAACAGCTATTGTTAATATAAAAGCAGTAGTCTTAGAAATATGTTCTCACAGTCTTTTAGGTGGCCTTGGGTACATACCTGTTTAGTGGGCTGTACCTCTTACCATGAAAATTTGAACAATTTAGTGCTGTGTAAAATCACCCTTATTTTTTTCCTGTCTTTAATGTTTTGCAGGAGGCTTTTACTGAGGTTAGTATACTTTTAATTCAAAGCGTGGCAATGCTTGAGTACCAAAGTAAAATGACACAAAAATCTCCTCTGCGTTTCCAAATGCAGTCTTGCTGATTCGTTGTACTCTTTTGTAATGAAATAGGAGGGGCACAGTGGTACGCAGTTAGTTGCTAAACAGAGCAAAATTTGTCCATTTTGCTTTTTAGTAGCATAGCATATACATATGCATTAATGATGCATGTTGATAATGCGCATTAGTGATGCTCAGTGGTGAGGGAGAGTTGTACCCAGTCTACTACAGACAGAAAAAAAAAAACTTCAATTGTTTTAATCTACAACGTCTCACTCATCTGATTCATGTAACTGAATTGATGCTGATATAGGAAAAAGTATCAGGTAAGCAGGAACAAACAGTTGGAGATGGATGTAGATGGGGCTGCTGGTTTTGTCTTGTATTGAAACTAACACATCAAGTATTTGATTCAAACTGCCCTGTAATATGCAGAAATTTTTCCACCTACTCTGTGTGTTTCAATCACCTGTAATAGCCACTGTGACTTGATGGGTCAAGAGTTAACCTAAAGGTTAGGGAAAGAGGGCATGGAGGAATTCAAAACACAAGCATATCTTACTCACTATTTTTATCATTCAGCACTTAGCTGGTTGTATAAGGTGAATGCAGCACCTCATGAGAATACAGCAGTTGGGATTAAAAGAAAGGGTATTATTAAATTGTTTTCTAGAGTTAGTAGAATTTCTTCTGACTTTTTTACTACCCAGTGGGTGTCATCACAAAACTTTTTGAAGAAAGTGGTTTTATTTCCCTTTCCTGATCATCACTGTCATTCTAGTCACCAGCAATTGTGGTATGATAAGGACTATCATGCTTGTTTTTACAGAAGAACCTGAACTAAATGTTTTGCTACTCTTGAGGGTTTTCTTTTGCCATCTGGGATAATGATTTATATTTTAAAAAACAAACAAAATCCAAAGCTGTATTTGATTAGAAAATGACATTATTTGGTCAAGTTATTGTTGAATCTTTTCTTTCCGTTGCTTTAATAGCTATGTACATTAACTGTGGCATTACACCTTGCTTTTTTTTTGTTGGTGGCAGGCGTGAGTTCCTGAGGGATACTGGGGCCATTCAGTGCATCTTTAGCTAAGATCATTGATAGCAGGGCTGATCTCAAGACTTTTGTTTTTAGCTATTAAATTGCATTTTCAAAGTTGCAAAAAATGTATTTAATGTTGAGTGTATTTAATGCTGGCTTACTTGTTAACTTTCCTGCCATTGTCATATAGAAGCTGTATTGTTATTAATGGCAAGAAGGGTAGTTACCCACTTGAAATATATTATTACTACATTTCTGAAACTAAGAGTGTGCAGGTCGGTAAGTTCTTAAAAGAATAAAATATGAAAAGGAATTTAGTGATGTTTAAATAAAGTGTGTGATGTAGACCATTTTTAGGATTAGATGCTACTTAAAATGGTAGATATTTTTTGTTTTGTTTATGACTCTGAGCCTTAGTGTTGGAATCCACATTACACAGGTCTTTTGTAAAGCCAGGCACAGCACAGGAAGCCAAGATACATGCTGCCACAGATATCTCACTAATAAAAACGATCATGACCTGGTGAAACCAGTCTCTAGGAAAGTTACTTAGTTTCTCCAGCTGGCCTTCTTTGAGCAGAGATTTTTGGAGCTGTGAAGTATGTATGGTTTTAGGATAGACTTCTCTGTGATGTGGCTAGAACAGCTTCCTTTCACTGCACATTCCTCTTGAAATCACATTGATGCAAGTGAAAGCTTTTTTGAAGCAGGTTTCCTTTTTATTAACTTGGCCACACCTTCTTCTGTGCTCTCAGTCTCTGGAATTTATTTCCAATGTTGCTTTTCTTTTGCAAATCTGTATCTTATGCATGGCCATATCTATCCCCATCTTTCTTATAAGTCCCCTTTAAATACTGGTAGGCTGCAGTAAAATCTTAAGACTTTAACACAAGATTGTATTTGCTTCTTTGTCTGTTTTATGGGTAGAAGCTTATGTTGTAGGATATATATGTAATACATGGCTTACATGTATTTGCTAAAATATAGTATGCTGAATATGTCAGGCAAAGTTCGAAACTGGACACTGTTTTTTGTAGAACATAGTAATGACAATATTGTTGCCTACGATGATAGCTGTTTGCTAACTTAGAAACAGTGATGTATATTTTTATATACCAGTAGATGGCATTCTTCCTATTTACATACAGGTACGCATATACTAATTTTCTATTAATATATTCGCAGTTTTCTGTTTCACAGCATTCTAATAAATACACTTCCAAGGAAAACTGAATATTTATTATAATAGTAGTCTCAAATTTAGAAGCCAACTTCCCTGCTGCCCTTATTGTGTGGCATTGTTTCGACTCTTCATTTCTAATGTTGGTTGCCGTAATGAGAATTGTGTATTAAGATTCCTGACATTTTTGGCAACAGTTCAGGATCCTCACTAATAAGAAAATTAATTTCATTATCTTTGCTGTCTTCACAGTGCGTTCAGTTGAGCTGAGTTTTTAATTTTTCTGCCCATAATTTTTCCACAGATGTAGAAGAATTCTACCTGTGTTTTCACTTTTTTTGATAGTGACTGCTTATTGAAATTGGGGTTTTAGCACTTAGGGCTTTCTATCCAAGGATGTGTTATATTAAAGAGTATATGTGAACAGTTTACGTGTGAACACTTCAAGCCTTGGTTCTGAAGTACTTACAATGAAAAACTCACATTGCAAATAGCTTGAGTAAAAAGAAACAGCTATTCCTTTTCTCTCACTTCCTCCTTCTCTCACTGTTGTAAATTTACAAGTAGTATTCTGAACAGCACAGGTTTTTCTGTATTTCCACTCCTTTGTTTTTCCTATTGCATGGTTTCCTAGTAGCTCATTTGTATTATTTAAGGACAAACTAACCAATCTATTCTGAATATCTGTAGCATGTCTCTCATCATATTTCTTGGTTTGCTGCTCCCATGTTTTAATTAATTCTGTAACCTCTTTTTAAATTGCTGCTGTTTCACGAGTTTATTTCCCGTGGGTGTGAGACTTTCCCCGTGATGTGGGGAACAACAAACTGCTCATTCTTGTGTGTGTGGCCTCTGGTTAGGAGCCAGCATTCCGTGGTGCAGCAGCACGGGCGCGCTCGGAGCCGGGAGATGGCGATTGCTGCCCTGAGCGCTCGCGGCTGCGTGCCCGCGCATCCCTGCCCGCACAGGGCTCTGACGTGGGGCAGTGCTGCACCTAATGCAGTGTTACACTCTTGTGGCTTTCCCTGCAGGGGTTCCTGCATGTGTTTTGATAAAAGGGCAGTATCGTACGGTGGGTTGCTGATAATTTGTTAAACTTGCCGTAGAATGGCCTGGGTTGGAAAGGTCCCACTAGACCACGTTGCTCAGATCTCCATCCAGCTTGAAAACTTCCAGGGTTGGGACATTCACCGCTTGTCTGGTAAACCTGTACCAGTGCTTTACTTCTCTCGCAGTAAAAAATTTCCTCTAAATATCAAATCTAAGCCTACTCTCTTTTAGTTTAGATCCATTTCCTCTTGTCCTGTCACCAAATGCTCTCATAAAAAGTCTCTCCATCTTTCTTGTAGGCTCCCTTCAAGTGCTTATGTCACCCCAAAACCTTTTTTTCTCCAGGCTCACCCCAATTCTCTCAGCCTTTCCTCACAGGAGAGGTGCTCCATCCCTCTGATCATCTTGGTGTTCCTCCTCTGGACTCTCTCCAACAGGTCCATGTCCTTCCTGTGTTGGGGCCTGCAGGCTGGATGGAGTGTTCCAGGTGGGGTCTCACCAGAGCAGAGGGTGAAAATAAAAACTGGGAATTAGCTCTTGTACATATACATTATCTTCAGCTATTCTGTGAATTGAAAGCTTTCCTTTCTTAGTTAAAACTAAGAGCAGTCATTAAATAAGCATGTCTTACCAAAAGGAAACAAGAACATTTTCTATATTTCCTGCTGCTAATGGTTGCCTGTTCTGGAGGCTCTTCTGAACACACAAGAGATTCCAAATAATTACAGGCTACTAGTGATCCCTTTTGTCATATTGCATTATTTATGTTTGGAGTTTTTTTAGGTTATTCCTATAATTTATGATTGGTTAAAGCTTTGAAGCACTGGAACAATGTATTTTTAGAAATTTTATTGTTGTGCTATGCTATTATTAATGTTCTTAACATTCATGAAAATTTTTATCTAATTTTTCATGCCACATAGGCATCCTATGGAGAGAGTGGGAAATGCAGATTTTAATGTAATTTCTAAGTTAATAAGCCATGAGAATTGGGTCCAACAAACGCCAGTCTTAAAAACTTAAAGGCTGACTCACAGCCAATAGGTCATAGTGTAAATTAGAATTTAGAACAAGTGGTGAACTACATGTTAGCAGATATAGACCAAAGTTGTGATTGGTTGTATTCATCAAGCACCAATTGGACAATTAGAGCCAAAAGAAAATGAAAAAGGTTATGTCAGTCAAAGCTAAAACATGGAAAAACTGAAAACTGATTTTGTCAGGGCCACTTATCAAAGCAAATCTGACAGAGAGGGAGGAAGAAAGGTGCGCTGAAAGGGCTTAAAAAATATTCCAGTTCAGTTGAGTAGCACTCAAAGTGCAGGACAAACCTGAAGAGGCCCAGATATTCTGTGACTCTATCCTGAGGGCCACCTATTCTATAGAATAACTGGTGTATTTTTTGGGCAATATACAAAGACAACCCAACACCAATGAATGATTATTCATTTAAATATATAAGAAGAGAATATGTGATAATAACACAAAAATGGAAGTTTCTGGCTGGTGCCAGATATTAAGTTTTCTATAGCATCAGGCTTGCTTTTAGAAAAACAGTCCTAGTTCAGCCCTCACCATAGGGAAAGCTGCATATAAATAAGTGCATGTAGTCAGAAGCTCCAAGTAATTTCTGAAAGAAGCAGAATTCCTGAATTAAGTGAAACAAGCACAAAGGTTTTGCACAGGCATAACACACCTGTGGAGAAGAGTAGAGCAAGACAGATTGTACTAACAATATCATGCATATGGATGCACTGTATAAAAAGTCTTCTGAATATCCTTCATCAAGTGGCCTGAAAAATCCTTAAATGTACTCTTGTGCAAAACTCTTCGAGAAGCAATATCTGCAGATCTTGAAAGATTTTCAGAACATAATGGAATAAATAATTTATGAAGGTGAATCCTCATTTTTGGTGACCATCTCTGCAAATAAAAAACCCCAGAGATGGTATGACTGCAGTCATGTCAATTAAAAAGGGAAAATTCAGGTGTTTGTGTCGTGGACCTAACATAAACAAAAATAAGAAACCCTAGTCATCCACTGACCTCAGTTCATGCAGTAAGATGCTTGTGTGGTGGTTTTTTTTTTTTTTGTTTTGTTTTTTTTTGGGTTTTTTTTGTTTTTTTTGTGAAAATAGAGCTTCATCTTAAATAATAATAATCCAGTTGTGGCCAAAAGGTCGGTAAATAAATTCAGAAATGAAACATTTTTACACTTTTCAGCTCTTAATTATTGCATTTATGAAGGTAAATTCAGCCCCTCAACAGAATTGCCTTTGAAAAAAATTCAGTGAGGCAAAATGTAGGTGTAGGTCAACTCTTAATCCTTGTAACATCTGAGGGTATTCGATAGAGAGTCTAATTGAAAAGACTTATTAGTGGCACCTAGTGGGATTGAATATAGAGCAAGTCCAGTGACAGTCCCCAGGGCCAGCAGTGAGTGCCTGCTGCAGCCGGCGCACGGGGGCGAGGCAGGCGAGGTTTGGCTGTGAGCCATGGCCAGGCTCCAGGGCTCCAGGGCTCCAGGGCTCCAGGGCTCCAGGGCTCCAGGGCTCCAGGGTGTATGGCCAGCGGAGCTCCGGCAACGCCCACATGCCTTGAAAGTCTCCCTGCCCGTGGTGGATGGGTGGGCTGCATTTAGATCAATTCCCCTTCCAACCCAAACCATTCTGTGATGCTATGTAGGATGTACACATAATTGGAATTACAATATTCTCATCTTAGGTAAAGAATGTTTATTTGATTTTGGGGCCAATATACTTGCCGTCTTTCAAACTCATTACCTACTTTTTTTTTTTTTGTATGCACGCTTTGTCAGATTGTCAGGAGAACATTAGAAATTGTTAGGAAAGGACAAATGTTAAAAGTAATCCAAACATAATGTAAAGAGCTTTTCTCTTCTTTTCCTAAAAGGCATTGCTTAAATAATTAACTCTTTATAGAAGAAAGTCTTCAAGTTCACATTTTTCTAGAAGAAAGGAATTTCAGGTAGCATAAAGAAAATATCTAGTGCTCAAATTAGAGTGAACCTCAATATCTGTTCTTTAGTTTGCTTTTTTATGTTAGAGCCTAAATCACTTGTGAATTGTCATTCCACGGGGGATATGGGCCCCATGATCATCTGATGGAAGACGTATTAAAATAGTGTTGGATTTATAATAAAGGATGTCTCTATGAGATAAGAATACTACTTTAATGGCATATGTGGGTAATGTGTCTATTAAAAGGCTTATGAGTTGCTAGAGGACATACTGAGAAACATATATTTTCCTTCTTATCTAGACAACTTTGAAAGAAGGAGATTAAGAGCTGAACAGAGATATCTGAGTTAAAATATGAACATATTTCACCTGCTATTTATTACTGAGAAAGTTAAAGGAGAGAGAATCTGTGTCGCAGAGTATAGGTTTTAGCAGGGTTCTATTATAATAGAAAATTTTCAAACTTTTTCTGTTGTCATTTCTCCTCTCTAAAGGGAAAACAATTTGAGTAGTATTTGGACTAAGATTAATTGTTGTTTTGGGCTATTTCTTACCTTTTTGATAATATCACTGCAATATTTTACCATGATGAAACACAAAATAATCAGAAGAGAATGTCAGTGTAAGAGGATGGGAAGGCGTGTGGAGCAGGGGATCTGGTTTTCCCTGGCAGTTGTGGGGAGAGGGACGTCTGTGTTCCAGGAGGCATGCATCCAAGAGACAAATGGAAAATGTTAAGTCTCCTGGAGGCCAAAGTAGTTCAAAGTTACTTAATCACTTTCTGAGACTCAGTTTTGTGGTTTTACGGATCTTATGGCTTTTTGGTATGTTTGGAAAAGCGTTGTCATTCCTCCTCTAACCTGTGCAAATAATCATCAGGAGCTTTGATCACTGCAGAGATCATAGTGTGTTCCTTCAGATGAAAGACGTCTGATGGTGATTTAAGTATGTATCTTGTTTATACTTTTTCTATTAATTTTTTCTGTGTTTTTCACTGGTCCTTCAGGAATCTTTGTAGCAGTTTTCCTCAATCACTCTATATGGAATTTACCCTTGCCTTCCATCAACAGCTTGTATGTAAGAGGGTCTAAAGATATTTCCTCAAAGTGGTCTGGAGTGCTTGGAGACAAATGGGCTTTTACTCAGTCCTTGATTGTTTTCATTCAGCCTTGCTTGTGATATATCCTTTTTCCCTCTTTTGCTGGGTGGTGGCACACTGCTTAGTGCAATACCTCTTAGTTACAGCCAGTAGACAGTCTGTGCTTTTCACAGGAGCATTTGCAGCCAACTCCTGGTAAAATTGTTGAAATGAAACAGATACTGCCTGTACCATTTGTTAGAGAAGAATGCAATAACAGCTATGTGTTGTGCACAATAGTGTTGTACTGCTTGATTTTGTGTGATAAAACACACAAAAAAATCAAGAGAATGCATGTAGTATGAGTTTTGAACTCCTTTACCACTTAATGCAGAGATCAGAATTCAAAATAAAATTTCTGCTTAGAGAACTGCTACTTATTTTGGTGTTTAGGGCTTATTTTATTATTTTCAAAGTTGCTGTTGCTATTAAATATTCACTATTAAATATTCTTATAGAGGAAGGGAGCATTTATAATTACAGGGTCATCAGAAATATTCAGTGGATGTAATAACAAAGTGACAGATATATTCTGATATATTAGTATTTTCTAGATACATATCTAGAATTCACAGTTTTTGTGCTTCTAAGATCTAATGCAACATCTTAGCTCATTATGAAGATGTGGGGTGAATGGGTGGTGTATCACACTGTATCTTGAAGTAGTTAGGTTAAAGTAAGTATTTCAGTGGTAGATCTGCTTTCTCTGTGTCACTGGCTATCCTGTAAGGCAAAATGTTTTCATAAACTTTAAAGAGAGGTATTTAAAGTATCCAGTTTTCAGACCATTTGTGCGCATTAAAAATAACTTGCTATTCAGGTTCAATGGTTTTCTTGTTGGACAGTGCTTACACTGGGGTCTTGCCACAACAGATGCAATAGATTATAAGAAGACGGCTAGTATAATAGCTACAGCATGGAACAGACTGCTGGCAGATACAACAACGTAGCATTCTCTTTAATCATAGTACTTCCCATAGTGTGGGTGGCCACAGGCTGCAGACGTTTCAGTCAATCCCTTCTCCATGCAGCAGTGGTTGTAAAAAAGAGCTGAAGTAAACAGCATTCCACAGACCATTAAGGGGTTTTAATTTGGAAAAAATATAGCTTCCCTTCACCCCTCCTTTTCGCTGCTTGCTTCTGTCAGCTGTTACCTACCAAATCAGTTTTGCTTGAACTAAATAGTATATAATGTACTATCTATGGGCTCTTTAAAAATTTGTTGTGCTCACTTGCGGCTTTTGTTATTAAAATATATATTACTTTAAAACCTGAATGTTTTGTTGGTTTTTGCAGGAAGCAAAAACCTCTGGCCTTACATTAAATCTGTGTTATGTTAAATTTAAAAGCTTTTCATCTTTTTTTATCCTCCTGATTTTTTTTTTCCTTCAATGCCCAGTGTGGTTTTGCTGTTTCTGTAAGATGCTTTATTTTCTCCCTAGCCATTGGCACAATATCTTTTCTCCAACCATAATGAAGGGGAACTTTCTTGTGTTTTATAACCTTGTGGCCAGTTCACTCCATTGGAGGTTGATTTCCCCTCCTTGATGTTTGACATATAGTCATTTGGAATCTGAGTTGAATGGAATAGATTTAAGCAGCTAAACTTGGTGTCATGAAAATTGTTACATAGCATTTACAGGCCTTTTTTGGAATGTGTAAATCAGCTGCAGTTGAGGACAAATAATTTAATTTTATTTTTAAGTGCATGTGCATGAAGGGATATGTTTTGATAGATGACTTTTTACATTTTAATTAGCCATATGTGGAATCAAGTGTGTGAATGAGCTTGAAAGAAATGTCTTAAGTGTCAGTGAGTAACAGATAGTTCAAAGTGAATGTTCATTTGAATCAAAACAGAGGACAGAGGACTTATGTAAAACACAGACTTGTGTTTAAGATCTGACATAAATAATTAAAGCCTAATGACTTAATGAACTCTTAATGTGCTAAGAGACTTTTCAAATTATAAATTACTAGCTAAAATTGAATCTTAAGAATCAAGTTGGCTTGCTTTGCAATGTGTCCCAAGGGAGTAAAGAGCGATTCAGGCATTTTTCTCTCTCCTTTGTGTGATTAATTTGTGTCCCTGATACCAAGGACTTTATCCTGTTGAAGTGAGTGTACTTCCTAAGGTGTACACACCTTAGGAAACCCGCAACTCATAGCAGTATTTGCTTGAAATTTGACACATCTGCCTCTTAAACTTGCTAATGTACAGTTCTGTCAAAGTTTAAAGACCCCAAGGGTCTTAGGTATGGTTAAGTATGGGTGAGGAGAAATACTGCATTGGAAATGGGAATTGGCTGATGAATCAAAGATGAGTAATTGATACAGTGATAGTATATATTAAGAGATTTCTAATAGAATAGGTTCTAAAACAATTTATTTCATAAAGGATGGGAGAGTGATAAAAGAATTTAAACTTTTTCATGCAAGAAGAGACTGGGGCTGGATCTGTTTGCCATGGAAAATATTTTAGAATGAAGATTTCTTCATATACAGCACATAAACTATTTCTAATACTTATTATCTTGAAGTTTTACTGAGTTCACTGTCAGTATTTTCTTTTTTCTGTTGTTCTTTAACTTTTGTAAAGTTAGCCAGAGGGAGTTCTTGGTAATTTTGAACATTTTGAAGATTATACGTCTAGGTAGTTAGTTAATCTTCTCACTAGCTCTTTTGAGAATCAGTATTTTAAGCTGACTTGGACATTCTCTGGTCACCTATAGACAATTGAATTGGTAGGATGTAAGAGAATTTCCAATGTTTTCAAGTGTGCAAGCATTCCTGTAGTCTTCTGGTTGAAAATAGAATGGTATTATGAATGGGAAAAAACAGACCTCTCTTCTTCAAATATAATTCTTTAACAATGCCAAGCTAACATGATTATAAAGGATTTCTCAGCTTCTGGGTCGAAATAAACAAAGGCTAAGTATGTCAAAGAACAAAACGAGAAACCAAGGATTCTGCTTTCCTGCAAGGCTGCTTGAGCTTTAACAGCAAATGTCACAAATTGCTAGCCAGCTGACGTTTCTCAGAGCACTTTAGGTTTGCCAGGTGGGTCTAGTAAAGAGTAATGATTTGTTACTGCAACACAAAAAGAGGTCTCTATTTGAAGAAATTCTACTGGCATTAAATATTTTTGCTCAATTTAATATAACTTTGACCAGCAGTTTTTGTATCACTATTATAGGTGTTTTTTGTGCTTTTTTTGCTAAGAAGTTCAGTGGACAATTTTCTCCCCTTAAACATTTAACAGCATGAGACTTAGGAAGTCCAAGCCCAAAGGGATTAAAGTAATTTTTCCTGAATATCATTGTAAATTAGATGCAGTATTTGCAATGTGTACCCTATTGGAAGTATAAAAATGGGTACATACATTCATTGAAAAAAGCATAAATTTTAGATTGTAATTTTTCTAGAAATTATGTAACTCACAGATTTAAAGTAAAAGTGAAACAATCTTAAAATCCATCCACTCTTTTGAAATTTATTCATCCCTCTTTTCCACACCTTTTTTTGTGTGGATAAAAGGAATTCTTCAGTGGGAAGCTTGTATTTTGGCTTTTGAAAATTGTGGCGGGAAGAAGGAAATTAATTCTACATCACTGGCTGGTTAAACCAGAGAGCTTTAAAAAAAAAGAAAAAAAGATTTATGGTTTACTCTGGTAGAGCTATTGAATTTCCTTTTGTAACTTAGTGTAAATGTGTGTTTTATTTCAGCATCAAAAGTCTCCTCTTTTTTAATACAAAGAGTAATAGCACTTTCTAGGTGGGTGTTTCTTAAAGAGAAAGGAGAGAGTAAAGGAAAGGAGATTTGAAACTGCTTTTCCTGTCTGAGGCCAAGACTAGACTCAAAGCTTGCCAGCCCAGCAGTTCTTCAGCTTCTTTCTGATGATTTCTGAGGGTTTTGTTAGTGACTTGCAGATGGAGCTTAGGCTTTGGACCTCATCCATTAAAAAGTTTCATGGTCTTAGCTGCAGTAGTAGTGCAATGTGTTTTTACTGTACCAGTGTCACAGAAGGTAACTGAGGTTGAATTGGTGAGGGGAAAAAAGTGCAGCCTTCCCTTCCCCTCCCCATAATTTTCTTTTCCACATTTCATTTGGAAATTAGGATCATGTAACATTTTTCATCCATTTTAGGAAACAGAAGTAGAATACGAGACTAGTCTTTTTACTAAGCCTCATGTATCAGCAAGAGTAATACAATTCATAGCATACTTTAATTTCTAAAGAAAAAGCATATTTGTCTCAATAGGTTTTTGAAATTTTTTTCATTTAAGTTTTTCTAGTAGGTTTTCATGGTCCTTTAGTGTATTTTTGCCATACTTGTAAAATGTTTTTAAGGAGAAAAATGTAGTTATGACTGTTGAAAGAAAACTGAGGAAATTGGCTTAGTATCAGAGCACCTAAAGCAGTTTTACTGAAGACACTGACTGAAGGTGAGCCTGCTTAATTCTTCAGGGACAGAACAGGGTTAAGGGTAATCATCAGGTAGAGTGTGGAGAACTTCAGAGAATCTATGTTTTCATGTCTGGGAATATGTGAAACGTAATGAAGTCTGAGTATTAACTTTCTGAAAGAATAGTACTATTCCTGTAGGGGTTTTCTTTTGTTTTATTTTTAGCTCAAAAGTAGTTCAGTCTAGTCATTTATCTGTAGATTTTCTATAATTTGATCACATGCTTGAAGGACAAGAGCCTTGTTTTTCTATGATTGTTTAGCAGAATAATTTGTTTATGATCAACTAGTCTGTCATGGTTGTCAACAGAGATTTAGATGTAGGCAGATATCAGACTTATGTTTCAAGTGAAGAAGGACTAAAATGAGAAGATCCAGTAAATCCTAAACATAGCCATCAGTTTTATTTAGTGCGCTGGCACAGAATTTAGCTAATGAAAACCATCCTGTAGATGCATGTATCCATAAACTGTGCAGAAACAAAAAAACTCTCTGACAGTAAATGTCAGAAAGAAATGCGGGAAGCAAACCTCTCCTATCCTTGTACTTAGGCACTTTGACCCTAATTAACTAAATTACTGAAGAATATTCCAAGCTTCCCCAATGTTAATTGAAAGTGGTTTCTTTTTTGCAAAACCTCTGAGTGATTACTGGAATAGACTGAATTTGATGAAGTGAGAGGTTGTGTTCAGTAGCTAATAATTGAAATGTATGTGTATATGTGATTTAACATTTTGTCTTTTGAAACGTGTTTTAACCAGTTTTAATTTTAAAGGAGAGACTGAACTTTTTGGTTAGCTTATCAATGGTCTAGTTAAACATTTTTTTATGATTTTTACCATTTTTTTAGTGTAATATGCTTGTACATACTAATTGTTTTTCACAAATATATGCTGTGTAATTTCCCCTAATTGATGCACTGAGAATTTTATAAAATGTTGAGAAAACAGAATAATTTTGAATAAGATAGTACTTTAAAAGCTAGATGATGTTTAAATCTGTATTGGTGTTTGATACCTCATGGTGGGAAATGCAAGCACAGAAAGCTCCAAGCGTTCTCCAAGGTCTTAGGTCAAACACTGTATGCATTTCTATCTCTGAGCTTGTATGCTGGAGGCCTTGGGAGCTCTCTGCGAAGATAAGAAAGAGCTTGAAACTTTTTAAACAAACTATAGCAGTGCAAGAGTCGGAAAATGATTGTACTTCGATGCTTTGTTTAAAAGTTTCAAGCTCCTCCTTATCTTTCCCTTTCTCTGTAGTATCAGAAGCAGCTGAAGGTAACATAGCCTGCAGGCACAGTCTGGGTGGCAGGAGCAGGAGGGTTTTTCCTGAGCAGGCAGAGCCACAGCAGGCACAGCTGCAGTGAGCAGCAGAGCTGAGGGAGTTACCAAGGGTGCAGCTGGCCTGAACTGTTTGTTAAATACCTTGATAAGCACATGGCATACTGGGAGCAACCTAGCGACTGTAAAATCCAATAGCTTAACTCCCATAGTCGTATAGCTTAACTGCAACAGCATCCCAAAAACACATAGTAAAAGCAAATTCAAAATCTGCATTTTCAAAACTTTTCTCTACCCAACTTGAAAGATCTTTAAGTTCTTGGTTGGGTACAGCACAAGAGTTAGATCTTACCAGAGTACAAATATCTCTCTGTTCTGTGGACATCTCTTGTCCTGTTCCCCAGAGCTCGCCTGATGTCTGCAGGTGATCCAAGTCAGGCTCAGGCCAGGCTGGGTCCAGCAAGCACAGTAATCTGCTTCCTCTCAGCAGCTGGTGGGAGCTGGTAATCTGCTTCCTCCCAGCAGCCAATTGGAACTCGACTCTGACCCTCTTTTCAACTGGAACTTGCCTCTCACCCTCTTTTCAGGGCTTCTTTTAATGTTCCTCCAGGGCGGTCCCAAAGTGAGATGAAAGTCTTGTTTCTCACACGGTGGGTACCAGTTGTTGGGGATGCAGAAAGACAGGGTCAACTGATGAGGTGTTTGAAAGATGATTTATTGCAAAATCAGTCTCATGGAAGGGTGAGATGAAGGTTGTAACATCCATAGTTAACACATTAGAAGACTTGTATCCGAAGCCATTAATTCTTATTCTAGTTACCGTGTCTCTTATAAATTTCTTATCCAATCAGCTACTTCCACAAAGCTTGCTAGCACCTTCATAACCAATGGCTAATTGCTAAGTTTTGCACAAGTTGCCACAATGTGTCTTTTTCTATCCAATCATTGAACTCTATTGAAACTTAGTGCTGTATCTTCCACTTTTTATCAACTCTACAACAGGTTCTATTGTGAAACTCTAAAATCTTCTACTATTTTGCTTAATATATTTGTTCACTTATATGAGGCCTATATCTACTTGCTTAAAACATATTTGTGCTTAAACTACACATTTTTATTCTTATTTCATGTCTGTTTCACTATTCTATTCTAAAGCTCCAAGCCTTCTCCAAGGTCTTAGGTCAAACACCGTACCTATCTCTATCTCTGAGCTTGTATACGCGAGGCCTTGGGAGCTCCTCTCTGTGCTTGCATTTCCCACACCTTATATTCTTTTACATTTTGATTTTGGTTTGCGGAAAACTGTTTTTCTGTGTTCTCCTGGAGCAGGGGAGCAAGTGAGCAAGAGGTCTTCGAAGCAAAATTAAAAGTCACAAACTTTGTTATGAGTGGATAAGTGTGTGGAAATAATATGAACTGTATTATATAAGCATCCCAGTCCCAGAATTGATTTTGTAAACAGTTGGTGAAATGGTCTTTAAATGAATATACTACTTTGTTATTTACAGACTTAACCACTATGATTCTTCAGAACTGGCTACTTATTTTATAATACGAAGGTTTAAAAAGTACCAACTCTGTTTGTGTTTTATTGTCAATTATTCAATCTAGAGAACATGGGACATGATAAAACTCACAGGCCTTTAGGCAGGATTTTTAGGAAAATGCTGCTAAAAATACTTACAGGAATTTGAGCTGCTGAAAGCTAGCAAACAAAAAATTAATTCATATTTACAAAACAAATCAGAGCAATGTGTATATCTTGCTTACTGAGGACTCTGTTTAAATTGTTTAGGAAGTAATGTGGGCTGTTAGAGTCCTACCTTTAAAGAAAAACCCTATTATGTACTGTTTCTATATTTTTAAATTATGGCTGGAAATCATATTGTCTGGTTTATCTGTTATGCAATCAATTATACAGTTTTGGATTACTTTGTATGCCAGATTGGAAATAGAATTTGACTTCTTGTCTTCTAGAATTGCATTGAAAGCCATGGGCCATCTGGCTAGAGAGGAAATGCCTAAGAGCAACACTGATGTACAAACTCTCGAAGTCATTGACATACAAGGAATTCTCATTCCGAAGTCTTATTAAATGCAAATAAGAAATAGCACTTGAATCTAAAACTTCCTTTGAATAAGATGTAGTTTTTCATATTATACCTGCTTTCTTTTAGTAGAGCCAAAAAAATCTGGTTCCTCTTGAAACAGATAGAAAGGTCAGAAATAAACCTGTTACTTGACCACATTTCAGAAATTTCCCCTTGAGTATCCATGTTGTACTTACTCCAACAGATTTACATAGATCATAATTTTTTGCAAAATGTCATTAAAGGTCTCTTCTCAAAAAATGACTGCACTTTGTATTTTCATGCAGAATATACTTAAGAGAAATATTTATTTAGAATACATGATAGATTATTCAGTTTAATCCTGCTCTACTATTGCTTTGATAGACTCATCCAAGATAGCAAAAAAGCGCTTAGTATCATTGCTGGGAAGTCTTAATTAGTGTTAGGTTTGAATGGTTTATCTCAGTGAAACCATCCATCTCCACTGTTCAAAATATATTGTAGCTATTGGTTTTCACATCTGCTTCTGAGGACATTCAGAACCATAAATATTTTGGAAAGAGTGCATTGAGAAGTTTCCAGAAATAAACTGCTTTATCTGCCGCCCCTGGAATCTCTTTGAAATTGTGTCATAAATTCCAGGACAGTTGCTACACAAATACAGTTACTAGCATAAAACTTGCCATCTTGTAATAAAAATCTAGTTCTGTTTATGTGTTGATGTCTAATTTTAGAAGTAACTGTGCCTTTAATTCAAGCTTCTATATTTTTCCCCATTGATGTGTACAGGGAAATATTGGCTGTTTCAGAAAAAAAAGGGGTAAAATGGTTCAGAGCTTTTAGATCCCTGCTTGGTAAATATGGCATCAGAACCTAAAGCACTTCCTGCCTTTATGCTGGATTTATGGACACTTGTTGAGTTCCTGTTTGCCTGGGACTGTTACTTAAATCAGTGGAGGGACAAATTCTGTTCCAGAAAAGTAATTTCCAGGCTTTCACAGAGTCGTGTGCGTCATGAGATGGTTGTTACAAACAAAGTTACGGAGTAACTCAGCAGATCCCTTATAGCTCATGGAAATCAACCTTCATTACTTAAAGAGGAGTATCAAAACAGTTAGCTTAGCTTTTGTGAGAAGTATTTTAGTTACTTAGTTCACTTTAGAAACATGGAGTTTGGAATAGACCTATAAGATCATGAAGTCCAATGTTAACACTGCACTGCCATATTGCCACCTAACCACATCTCTAGTGCCACATCTATGCACCTTTTGAAGACTTCCAGGAGTGATGATGTCACCACCAATACAGCAGTAGTCGATTTCAATGCCTGACAACCCTGTCAATGAAGACATTTTTCCTAATATCCTGTCTAAACCTCCCTGTCAGGGTCCGTCCTAGTGGACAGATGACGTGATGGTTCGTAGGAATGATCTCAGAGTGCAAAAACCAACACAGTACAAGGGGGTTTGCAGTGATAATCAAATTAAATGCAGTTTTATTAAAATAATCACAGCAAAAATGCGATAGAGGGATTAAGGGAGAGAAAAAGAGAGAGAAAGAGAGAAAGACGGGGGGAGAGGGGATATAGCTACCAACGCAGAGACAAAATCCTTTGGTCCAGTCCAGCTGAGGATCCGCCTGCTACGCTGGGGAGATCTTAAAGGCTCTAGCTAACTCAGAGGTTTTTATTACTGAAAATTGTGAGGGGGGGGAAACAGATACAATAGGGAATAGATGTAACAGGTAGTCCATGTTCTCAGCAGTAAATGAGCTTGATAGATGTAACAGGTAGTCTATGTTTTCAGCAGTAAATGAGAGCCATTGTTTTCTTGGTTCAGTGGTCACAATCTGCAGGCAAACATCTCGCTTTGATCAGCTTGCCTCCCCCACACCTCCCCCGGGCTGGGGGTTTCAGTCCCAGTCCTTGGAAGAAGCAGAGGGGCCTTTCAGGAGTTTCATGTCTCAGTCCTTGGTGGAGAAGCTTCTTACATCTCAGTCTGTCTGTCACGGTGGTTGTAAAACAGGTGAGGATCTTCTGTGGGAGACCACCTGAGACTCAGGAGACGTCCTGCCAGGCCGAGAGCTGGGACAGCTTCCAGAGCTGCTATTGTTGCAAATGGGGCACGGTGCCCCTTCTTAGCATACAGCAAACACACTTGTGAAAACAATAGCTCAACACTGAGCTTTCAGGTCTCAGGGCCCGTGGTGTGTGACTTTTCTCCTTCAGAGCCAGATATAGACGGGGGGGGTCTTCTCTTCAGTGGTCTCCCAAGGACGATTGTGAGGCAGATGAGGGAAAATTTGGACAGACTCTCACACTCCCCTGGCAACTTGAGACCATGTCTTCTTGTCTTGTCAGCTGTTACTGAGAGTGTCACAGAAGAGACCATCCCTTGCCTGGCTACACCCTCCTTTCAGGCACTTGTAGAGAATGATAGTTGTAGAGTTTCCTCTCCTTTTCTTCAGGCCAAACATCCCCTGCTCCCACAGCTGCCCCTCATAGGGTCTGTGCTTCAGACCTTTCACCAGCTCTGTTGCCCTTCTCTGGACTTGCTCCAGCCCCTCAATGGCCTTCTTGCAGTGGGTGGCCCAGAACTGGGCTGAGGATTCAAGGTGTGACCTCACCAGTGCCTAGTGCAGGAGGCAGTCAGTGCCCTGTCCTTTGGCCACACTACTGATGATGGAGGCCAGGATGCCTTCCTGGCCACCTGGGCACGGCTGCTCATGCTCAGCCATTGCTGACCAGCCCCCGCAGGTCCTTTTTGGCTGGGCAGCTTTCCAGCCTCTCTTGCCCCAGCCTATAGTGCTGTCTGGGGTTGTTGTGACTGGACCCAGTGTTGGGCTGGACCCAGCACTTCACCATACCAAACTTCATACCACCGGCCTCAGCCCATTGATCCAGCTGGTCCTGATCCCTCAGTAAAGGCTTCCTACACTGCAGCAAATCAAATCTCCCACCCAACTCGGTTTCATTTGCGAACTGACTGAGGGGCCACTGTAGACTATCAGATCTAAGCATGTTTTGTCTCAACATTCTGAGTATTGCTGCAGGAAAGGTGTGATTGCAGGAGAGAGTCCTGTAGAGCTGGGGCAGTGCTGTTCTGAGCCAAGATCCTGCTCTGCCTTGAGACTCACGCTTAGTCCCCCACCCCCACCTCACTTCCAGGAAAAGGGCTGGCTGTGCATGAGTGAACAAAATTGTGTGACAAGTCTAGTTTACATAAAAGGCATGCACCAGATGAACTATAAAAGGGAATAAATCAGGTCCCCTCTTTATTTTTTCTCTCATTTCCGCATTTCTCTGGCTTTCTTTCTCTTTTCTCACTTTATCCTCTCTTTTTCTTTTGTTTTCCTGGTCTTGATATCCCAGCTCTGGACCATCCACAGAACAAGAACTACTGTGAAGTCTAAGAACTGAGAAAATTTGTTTTCTCCCCTTGCTTTGCCTCAGCAAATCATATGCTATTCCATATGCTATTCCATATGCCATATTCCATATGCCACTGAATTTTGCTGTGGGAGTGGGGAGGAAGTGGAGGTATGTTATAGGATCTTGTAGATGTGAAGCAGTGTGCTTACACTGATAAAGAAAGTTTATGAGTTTATGTCTATGTGGAGATGCTCATAGGATTATCTGCCTGTTAAAGGTATTAGAAATCTCTCTGCAGCAGTGGATTTTGAATTATCTGCAGTATTACTCAGTATAAATTGCATCAGTACAATAAAGTCACTTGCAAGGTTGTTCAGAGAAGTTGGTCATTGTGAGGGCTTTATAAAAATTCATTAATTCTGCTTCAGGTTGAATGGGATTTTGAATAGCATGCCTTTAATCCCAGGCCAGGGGATGGATTTCTTCTCTTGCAATTACAGCCAAGGTGGTTTCCTTACTTAGTGGTGAGAGAAGTCAAGAAAAAAGTCTTTTAGGATATTAGAGTGTGCCTGACTGGTGTTTGTTTTCCAAAATCAGCCATCTTGATTCTGGAAATGCAAAATAAAAGACCTCTTCTTATTTTTCCTTTCGAATGCATCATTTCTGCTGCAGATCCACTTTCTTGGCTTGTAGAATGTGGTATTAGTGGATTAGACAGTGAGTGGTAATTGATTCACTGCCAGGAATAATTGATGATTATGCAGATCACCAGTTGTTAATTTTGCTGAGGAAGCGTAGGATCCTTGGCTGATACCATCAGCACAGGAGTACATTTAGTACTGACAATTTTCTCAGCATGTACTTGAATACCTTGTAGATACTGATCTTGAAATGATTCCTTAAAAGTCATCAGTATCAAATAACTGTTTAATACTGTGGCTCTGTAATATGTCATGCCTTTTGATTTTCCAAATGCTTGGGGGATTCATAATGTAATAATGGAACCTGTCACAAAGTTTGAATGTTTGTATTGCTTCCTATATATGTGAGAAAATCTGAAATCTTTTATATTTCTCTGTGGTACTTTCTGAAAGAGTTAATTTCAGATATTCCCAAGCCCTTCTCTGCTCTCAAGGCTGCTCTCAATCCATTCATCCCTGATAACTGATATTGGAGATTGCCCAGTCGAGGTGCTGGAGTTTTCACTTGGCCTTGTTGAAGTTCACACAGGCCCGCCCCTCCTTCCTGTGGATGGTGTCCCTTCCCACAGGGAATCAACTGCACCACGTGTCTTGGTGTCATCTGCAAACTTGCTGTGGGTGCACTCGATCCTACTGGCCCGCTCAATCCCATCCCATTGATGAAGGCATTAAATGTTCCTTATCCTAACAACTCATTTGTCAAGTATGAGTGAAGCATCAGTACTAATTTTTCTTCCAGACAGCTCTCTGTTAATATAGAGTAGTAAAAGAATTATCACTTACAACCAGAATTATATAAGAAATAAATAAGCTATTTTTTCTAGAGAGAAGGAGACCTTTCTGTATGTGTTCTAGAAGATTAAAAAAGCTCTTAAACTGAAAAAGACAAATGCTTTAACTTACTTTAACAAATACCTTTGTTGCATGTAGGGATGTCTTAGGCTTTCCACTGCAACACTGTCAGTAAAATGAAGTACATAAGACACAGAGCTGAATTGTGAATATTTTCCATCTTTTACACCTATTTGTCTTATATAGATACTTAAAAGCTCCTTTCATTTTGACTACAATATCTCCTTGCCTGTGTTTCCCTTGCCCCCTTCTGGCTGCTCAGAGATTTTGTACATTTCAAGAAAAAAATCTGCAAATTCCTTGCATGGATCTAGTAAATTGAAAATGAAGCAACAAAAAAACCCCAAGCAGGTAAATAAGCAAGCAAAACCCCAAAACAGTACCAAACTGAAAACCATCACAGGAAAGTGTTGCAGGACATATGCAGTCTCTGATGGTGTATAGTCATTTTGCTTCTCTTTTCTTCTACTGCTTGGTTAGCACTGGCTGTTACACAAAGGCAGAGGGGGAAAATAATTTCAAAAGTACTCTTCACAAAGAGAGTATTCAATTTATTTTACCTTTTGGAAAATTCTGGTTACAGAAAGCGTCACTAGATAATAAATTTGGTAGTGGTACAGGTGAGTATGTGGGATTTTAAGCCACTCCCTCATTTAGCTGTAATTTGCTGCCATGTCGGCCTGCCAAATCCTTTTCAGAGATTTTTATGTTTATTATCACCGATCAAGCTTTTTGTAAGTCTTTCATTAATAAATCCAACAGATTCTGTACCTTTCAAGCCCCTTCCTTACCTCTTGTGAAAGTGGCATCCCAGGTTTGCTGTTGTAACACCTCCTTTATTTTGTTTTTGACTTGCAGTTTCATCCCTTATCTCATTCTGCTTGGCAAACTATCCTGTTTTGTAGGTACCCTTGATAGTGTTCTGAAAAGAAAATTTAACTTTAGTAATAGTTGCAAAAGACAATAAAAATATATAAAGGTTATTATTTTTTATTAATGAATTGATTAAGGCTTGTTGGGAGATTGTAGAGTTAATAGATTTTAACTTTTGCTTTTGACATGTTTAGAGGCTTGTACATTTTTAGTATCTGCTGTTTTCTGTCTTTTTCTTAAGAATGCAAAAATTGATTGTAAGTTACTACTTTGAAACTGTTTTGACACAGCATTTTTCCTTATCTTTTATTCGTGGGAATTCTCTGGATGCCAATAGAACAGTTGCTGCTCCTGTTGAGGGCTATCTAGGAAAAAAGTTATGAAGGAAAAGGATATGTAGACATTTAACATAACTCTTCAAGGTAGTAAAAGAATTCTGAAGTACAATAAATAAGGTATCCCAAATTCTTGTTACTTATTTTGAGAGCAGTGAATTTTCTTAGACCTCTGGTGTTCTTCTGGTGATTCTTCTCTCTCACATCAATCAAACATGGAACACATGGATTGAATATACCTAATTCCAGGACTTCTGAAGCAGTTGCTTAGGGATGTTCAACAAAAGCATGTATAAATACTTGAATTTCTGAAAGGAGAAAAGAAGTTAATGAGATTTCTTTTTTTTTTTTTTGTCTCAAAAATCTTTCATCAGGTTCCTCTTTTTATTAATAAGAATGCACAGAATGAAGCAGCCTAAACCCATGGAAGTCACAGAGTTTTTGTCTGAACTTTCCTTTAATCATATTTTTTAAATTAAAGCCTTTTTCAGTGTACACTAATCCTGACCCTCTGTTACAAGGAATTTTATATACTTAGTGACATATAAAGTTTATACTTTAAGTGTCAGTGATGCATAAAGCCCTGAAATGAACTCTGGAAAAGGGAACATAACTGTTGTTATGTTGACGTGTAGCGGTCAAGAACAGGAATGAAACTGTAAAAAGTGCAGAGTATATAGTTTGATGATCAACTTAGAACTATCTCAGCTCAGTTGTGACACCAAGATTAAAAAAAAAAAAAAGTGCTCAAGATTTTGCATTTTTGGTTTTCATAATGAGTTTGCTAGGAAAGGTGCTGGGGTGTAATATCTGTCCAAATGACAGCAGAGCTGTAGTATAGGGCTGAAGAACTAGGAAAGCATGAGTACTGTGCTCAGAGTCCCCTGTGCACGCCTGCAGAACCAGTGTACCAAATCTGTTAGTCTGACTTGGAATCTATCATCAAAGGATTGCTTAGATTATCATGTGATGTATTTAAAAGGCTTTAATGAAACATAAAGCATTTTGCAGTGAAATTGGTAGAGAAGTAAATGTCAAGATAAGATTTTTATCATCATCTTCTCAAAATAATGAGGAAATTAGGCAAACTACAGTGTGAAACCAGACTCTGAATCCTGGAGCATCTTGAAGAAGTGATATGGAAAAGTAGATGTTAATTACACTCATGCACTTCTTGATCATGGTACTGATCAAGACTACAGGTGATTGAAATGGCTCTCAGAGAACTGAACCTAGCTACAGACTGTGGTTTTGATGTGACTGGTCTCCATTGAGATTGGACAGCTGCTGAAATCTTGTGGTGTGTGTGACTCAACATTTGACTGTAGCAGCTGCAGCATTTTCCTTATGGTTGGTGGGGCTGATTGCTCTTCTGTATCAATGGTGTAAAATGGACACAGCTGATCAAAAGGCCTTACCCCAGGCAGAGTTCAATAGCTGTCCTATCCCTCTACAAAGCTTGTGTTAGCCTGGAACTTCATTGCCATTCTGTTGATTTTTCAGAGTTTGCTGTGCCATCTCCTTTCTTCTTCTAAGTGGGAAAGTAATGAAGCGGAAACCAGTACGTTCATATCAGCTCTGGGCTACACGTCAGCAGATTATTATTGTCACTTGGTTAAAAATGTAAGTATTTGGTGTAATTGAGATTTTGACAATAATAAATCACCAGTTTATAAGCACCTACATGGAGCTGTCATTGTGATAAGGAACATGAACTGAACTTTGTTTATCTTTTCTTACCTCAGTTACTTTTACAACCTTTTAAGGGAAAAAATGAAGTGGGAGATCTTTGGACAAATGAGAAATTTTTATTAGATTACACTATAATAAATATTCATAGAAACAAAATTCCAATTCCTGTTGCACTATAACAAAAGAAAAACCTATCATTGTTTTTTACCCATGAAGTTAAAATTATAAATATAATGTTTTGTATTAGTATATAACTTCTGAATGTTTTCTTACTGTATCTGCTGCGTTTAAAATGGGAGATGAACCCTAAATGTTGGCTAAAGTCACTTTTCTATTTAAGATATATAAAAATAATGGGAAGAATATTTCATATGTTGACTCGAATTAGACAAAGTATGTAAAAATCATTAGTAATGCCCTTCTGAACGTTATGCCTTTACTCTTGGGGAAGCAGAGCTGAAATGAGTATCTTCTTTGTTTTAAAATGTATAAAGTATATAATGTGTAAAATAACATTTTGCAGTACAGTCTGTTCAGTGATTTGGAGAGCTTTAATTTGACATCAATAGTTAAAAAATTAAAAAATCAAAATAGATGAACAAAGGAAGTTATTAACCTTTACAGTACATCCTTTACAGTCACACAGAGAACCATGCAACTAATGTCTGCTTGTTGTCAGTAAATGTAATGTATTTTATTTACTTTTATTTTGTTTAACAGATGGTTGTTTCATTAGTAACAGAACTCAGGGAAAACCAGTGCAATGGACTTAACATGCAGGAGAGGTAGGTGTTATCTAAACATGGGTTTAATATGTTTTGGTCTGGGTCATTACAGTTCAGTGAGGATCATTTTACAGTCTTGGGCAAATTAGGCTTCAGTTGAAAAGTTTTGGATACATGTGTTAGATAATTTAAGGTGTGGACAAGCTTGGTAAGCTTGGCTTCATGTAAGTGTTTGTACTTAACCTGGCAGTAGTAGAGGAATTGGAAGGGACCTTCAAAGATCATTTGCTAATGGTGCTGCTGTCACTCTTTGTTACATGATCATGTCCTTTTGCTGTCTGATTTATGCCTTTCTTGGCTTAACTTGGCTGTTATCCTCCCCTTCCTCTTTGCATCTAGATATTTGGTAAGGAAGATTAAATGACCTGAATTTGTTTAGAACTGATTTTAGTATTAAAATTATGGACGCAGTTAATGAGGAGTATCATGAAGTTTCTTTTCATGTAGAAACTAAATGCCAACATTTTTAAAAGTAGGGTGAAACAGACTTAGCTGTAAAGTTGGTTGAGACTGTTGGGAAGAAAAATACCTGATTTCTGCTGGAAAAAAGAGAAAACTTTGAACTTAGGTTGATTTTTGAGTGTAGAAATTATGATAGGGATGTTCATTCAAGTTCCAGAGACAAAAGTAGTTTGCTTTTAGAGATGTACATTTTCTCCTTTTTCCATTTAGTGATATTTTAAAAATTCAGATGATAACATAGTTGCAAATTCATTGTACACAGTAGAGTGGATTGTGCATTATTTTCCAAGAACATATTTTGAAGATTATCTATAACAAAACTGTCTTCACAGGGTTTTTCTTCTGAAGTTAAGTAAGAGTAAATTCATCTGCTGAATTTTGCTAATCCTAGATAAGGAATTAGAAACATAATTTTGTAAAGGGTACAGATTTAGAGTTTCAGGTCTGTGTATCCTAGAAAATACTGCTGCACAATCAGATCATCCCAATAATTACCATTCTTACAAAAATACTTGTAACAAAAGTGCATTTTGAAGTATTTCAGTATAAGAAATCTTAAACAAATATTTAATCAGGTAATTACTCGGAAATGTGCATCTTGGAAAATGTTTCGTTTTATTTCTCTCTCTGGTTAAATAGTGATGATTAGTACCTCATGTCCATACTGGTGAGCAGCCTTCTTAATTCCCTGTCCTCACCAATAGGTCCTGAAGTCCTATTGGTGACTCCTCAAAGAAAATACTTTCAGATTTTTTCAGAGAATGCACTTCTTTTAGTGAATCAGGAGAAATTTGCAGGAACTCAGGGAAGCCTTTTACAAGCAATATAGGACAATATTTTAATTTGCTGGAATTCAGTGTTTCGAAGTTCTTGGTCTTTATAAGTATCTTCCTGTCAATGCTACAATTTTAGGTGCTAGAAACAATATATATTCTCTGGGAAAGTTGTGACTTCTTTTTGCAAATCTAGTCTCTGGCGTTTTAAAGTTCCAAAGTTTTCATATTTTATGTTCCAGATTCCACTGTCTTTAACCATTTCCAACCATGTAGTTTTAGTGAGAAGATCCAGCAAGTGGTTTATGTATTAAGGTCCAAAGGGACTACATATTTCTTCAGATATAGATCTGTAAGACAAAATTTTTCCAGCTGAGCACTTGAAGACAGCAGGATTCATAAATTGTTTCTGTTAAGAGGAAAGAAAGGTTAAAAAAAGCAACAGGAGGCCTGAAAAGCAGTTAGGCTGTCTCTTCTGGGGCTCCAGGAAACTTGCCTGGGAGCTATGAGTCTTTAGTCTTCCTTCACTGGGAAAGACAGTGAAGTGTCTACTAGTAAGGATGTGGTGATGGAGCCATCACAACTGGGTTCAATTCAGAGTTGTGTTGATATCCCTCACATGGTTTGCTTTGAGCACCTAAATATCAAAATTTTATCTGACTTCTTAAAATTCTGTGCAAAATAAGAAATTATATGTCAACAGTCATTCTAGTAAATAATTTTTGAGCAGTTAGGTATGCATGTCTTACATTTAGTATTCTGTAATTATTAATGTTCTTTTATTTCCTTAACAGTTTAGAATTTATGACTTTTCTGAAATATGAACTGTGTTTATTTTTTCCCTCAGCATTTCAGCCAGTCGTGTGAATGCTATTTCCATTTTCTGTGTGCCTCTCATTACTTTGCCTGATCTAACTCCATTGCTGGAAACTCTCCTTCTTTACCACGGAGGGTCATCAAAAGAAATTCTCAGTTTGGAGTTTCTAGAGGCTGTGAATGAGGCCTTTTTAAAGTAAGTAGCAGGGTTTGTTTTGTTTTGCTTCTTCATAAAGACTATAAATTCAATTCAATGTCCTTTTTCTAGGTTTGTGTGCTGAATGCACTGTATACTTTTCTAGAAAGGTATTTCCCTTGCAGTCAAATAACAGAGCTAAGGATGTGGGCCAAAGCATAATTTTACTGTGCTGTTATGCACAAAATGTGGCATAACAGCTTTAAATATTGACTGTGACTTTGTCTCACCTATTCCCTAAAAAGGAGGTTAAAACCTCCAATAGATTTTAAGAATTTTGTGGAAGTTGTGATGAAATGTCATTTCTGTGTCATATAAGTGTATTGCCTTTGCTAACTTGACATTTTGGGAGTGATTTTAGTTTTTCTGTAAGACAGATCCTTATGTTTGATGTTTTCATAATTCTTTTGGGGCTTTGTTTTTGGGGTTTTTTTGTTGTTTGTTTTTGGTGGGGCTTTTTTGTTTGTTTTTTGGGTTTTTTGTTTTTACTTTTTTTTTTGTGAAATTGCTTCTCCAGATTTTTAATTCTTCTAGTTTTCAGCAGATTCGTTTTAATGAGTCTGAAAGAGGAGCAATTTGTGAAATACAGCTCTGCTTGTTTTGCTACCACTAAACCCACTGTTCTGATAAAATTAGTCAATGGATGGAAACCAGCTGAGTGAACCTAAACAGCAAGGTTGGCTATGCCATGAAGGGAAAATGTCAGGGAAAGCACATCCTGCATTTACTTGAGAATTGCTTTATTCAAGTTGTACCTGAAATGCTGTATTATAAAAATTTTTTTTATACTAGAAAATGTCCCTTGTGAACATTTTGTGTCAATTATCCATTTCTCCCCTTTTCTAAGCAGTCTTACTTGCTTCCTCTCTACGCATCATGATTTCTGAGATGTTCTAATGAATATTTTTGTGGTGATCCATTGAGGGCTCCAGACAAAAATAGATAACTAATGGAAAAGTACAGTAACTAATCCATGCATGTTTCTACAAGTCGAGGAAAAGGAATTAAAAAGGAGTGTGAATGTGGCAGTTGGTAGTGAAAGATGTGCTCAAAAGCACAGGGCTGTCTTTCACCCTTCCACTTGTCCATCTTTTGTGGCTTCTGACTGTTCATGTTCCGTAAGTCTGAAAGACTTTGAGAGCAAGTTCACAGGTTCTGTACAGATGTTTTGTTCTCATATCAGTAAGCTGATGGGCAGTCCATCATGACCATTCTGACGCTTCATGTCGTGAGTAAGGCCATTCTTTGGATGGTAGTAAGAGGTTCTTCTGACTGAAAGAAATGTCTCTTTTATTGACTGTTGAGCTACTTGCTTATCACAGTGAACAAATATACCTGATTTCACATGGCTTTTGATTAAGTGACTCTTGCAGGGTCCTCAGCAAAAGTGCAGTTTGCAAAAGTTTCCCTGAGAGAGGTACAGGATCGCACATGCTTTGCATGATATATTCCTGGACTGTCACTGAACTCATGTGGTCTTAATGTGAATGTGCTTGTATTTTATTTTTTTCCCCTCTCTGACAATTGACTTCTATTTTCCTTTACTCTGTTGAGTTCTGAACATGTCTTTTTTCTGAACATGGGTAGAACCTGCCCCAGAGAGCACAGCACTTGCAGGGCTCCAAAGAACTCAAAATTGTCCTGGTGGGGACATCTGCAAGTTCAGCTGTGGGAGTATAATCACTACAGTTAACTTCCTGTAGGGTTTTTTATATCTTACAGTTGCAGCACCTCTGTGTAAGCTTATTAGCTTTCTTTTCCTGACATAATATTTATAATATCTACCATGCTGTCACAAAAACAACAAGAAAGTTGATAGTGGCAAAATCAGCTAATCTCTTGTCATTCTTTATTTACTCTCATGTGTGTATGTGCTTTAATAGTAATATTTAATAAAACAGTATCCTGAAATTGAACATTGCTTTACAGTTTTGAATTTCTGGGTACTTCAATGTATTTCTTGTCTCCTCATGTGTACTTTAAGGTCATTACATAATATTGAGTGGAAAAAATACAGGCTTTTAAGTGAAATTCAGAATTCTGAGAGCTGATAATGAAACAACTATTCATGGCAGAATAAATACATTGAAAATAGATCCTAAAACGGCTTAGTATTCTTTCTGCTGGTGTTTTTCTTTTATCAGGAGCTTTAGTTTGCATGTATTCTCCAGCCTAATTTTAGGTTTTTTAATCTTAACTTGATTTAAGACTAAGGCAAATATTTATTGTTATTTATATATTGTTTTTCTTTGCACCTTTTAATATGCAACTATCACAATAGCTACAAAAATATTCTAGGGTGTTTGTGCTGTGATATCTCTTCTTGGGAGGTTAGTTTAGTATATTTTGATTCATGCTGGTCCACACTGTGCCTTTTCTTTTGTGGTGATACAACACCAATAGCTGAAGTCTCTAGGTGAAGAGATAACTTGTCTTCTTAACTATTTGTCTGTTGTATAGCTCTGGTCAGTGCTGGTGGGCTGAAGACTTAGCTATCTCTAAGTAATATTTTTTTCTTTGTTTGTTATCTTTTTTTTTCCTTTTTGTTGTTGTTGGTTTTGGGTTTCTTCCTTATTTCTCTGCAAAGATAGGTAATGCTTTGCTTATACAGCAGAAACCTTCCTGTTCATCTGTCAGTAGCTCTCTGCAGGAACTAATCTGGGTTTGAGAGAGCACAGGGACAGGACCTTTCTTGAGAGAGGGAGGGAACTCCAGACTTAAACATTCTGTTTCCCTTTGATGGGTTGCAATGTGACCAAATTTCTAGGTTTTAAACACATGTGGTAAAGTTGCATTTGTAGATGATGGTGATTTCCTGTCATTCTTTGCTATTATGATTTGCTATTGAACAGGCTACTGTAAACAAGATCTTCTCTCTCTTGCTTCAGGTTGATCTTTGTGTCTACTTTTTCCCCAATATATTAAAAAAAACCAAAAAAAAACCAAAAAAAAAAAAAAAACACCAAAAAAAAAAGAGTAAATTTTTTTTTGTCTTCCTTCTAGTTACTCAGGTAAAACAGTATCTTCCTCTCTAAACCAGGAAGAAGATCTCCCTTCCTGAATCAGCTGTCTTCAGCCTTTGGCTTCGTCACTTACCAAGCCTTGAAAAGGCTGCCTTACATCTTTTAGACCAGTTGTTTTCCATTCGGTGGAATTCACTGGAAGAAGTGGCTCGTGTCATGAAAGACTCATTGCTGGTATGTGCAATATAAGGTTCATTTGATACTGCTCTTTCATGCTTCAGGAGTGACAGTTTTCAAATATGTCAGCGTAGAGACATGCATCAGCATAAACGCCCATTATGGGACATAAAACTTGTTAATTCAAACCAAATCTTGAGTCTTACAAACATCACTAATTTTTTAGTTTTTACAATGAATTGGTAGAAGAGAAAAAAAGATATCATCCAGTGATGAAAAATGGGTAAAGAAACACAAATCCCAGTGGTGAGGGTGCTGAGTACCTTTCTCTGTCTTAAAAAATTATGAACTCTGGCCAGGAAGGATTTGATTCTGTTTTTACTTCGATCTCTGTGCTCTTTGTCCAGCAGTCTGAACAGCTGGAGTCCCTTGTTATGGACTGCTTAGTTACTTGGTTTTGTTTGCAAGCCTGAATACAATTCTTAATGCAAAACATTTGCTAACCTGTAATTAAAATTTATTTTCAGATGCTGTGTTATGCAGAGCACCAAAAATCTTCCCTATGAGAAAACCTGGCACTGTACTTTTTCCAAAATAATGAGCTAGTTGCAGTGCTAAATGTAAATATAATTGTTAATTGCAGTGTGAAATAGCATGTGTGCTATGCAGTCAAATTATATGTTTCATAAAATGACAGAACTAATGAATGGCATATGGTGTTTTATTTTCAGCCTATGAAACTGCTTACAGAGTACATATTCTAGTGAGGAAAAAAATGCTGCTGTTACATATTCTTCCTTTTTAATTGAACCTGGAAATCTCCTATTTTAGGGATCCATTACAATACTTGCAAATATCATAAATGCCCTGATGTCAGCAGTTCTTCGTATGCCATCTGGGGATTTAGGTACTACAGCAAACAAGACTGCATAGAGGGCCTATGCATAATTTTTCTATATCAGATATATTGTAAACTTTATATAGTGTCTGGTACTATACCATATACTGGCTGAGGAAAAAAAGATATCTAAATCTAGGTTATAAATATAAAATATGTTTTTAAAATAGTCAAATACTTGTTTCAAATGTTGGCTTTTGTAATTTAATAAAAATCTTCATCTTTCAGTTTCCTTCACATCCTGATCTCTGAAAAGAATGGAACATTACTGTGCTAGCACAATTAGGTTGCCTTTACTTGCCTCTACTCCAAAGACTTTGTGGTTTCAAAATAAGATATTCACAAGACCAGTGCAGCAGCTTTGAAAGCTGGTTTAGAGAGGACATCCTGTGGACAAAGAATGGAATGAATGGAGCTGTAAAGAAGAGAGCAGTAGGCAGCTGGATTGATAGGCATTGATAAGAGGCAGGGTGCATATATGTGAGATAGCATAACAGGTAAAAACAGCTGGATGAGAAGCTTCAGAGAGGCAGTATAGAAGGAAAATAATGTGATCCTGAAATAGTGGTCTAGATGCGTAATGGTGTTTTGTACAACATGTTCATTTTACTGTAAAGATACTTGTGTGACATTAAATTAGTCAGCACTTTGAAGCCAACAGTATATTAATTTAGCTTGCCTAAAGGATATTTAAATACTTTTTTAGGAATGTGGAGCTGAACTTTTTGGCAGTTGGATTTTGGTGTTTAGGATGTAAGCTCTGTTTACCTTATGGATATGGTAATAGTGGAATCACGAGACAAAACTAGATTTCTACTTTCCTACCTAGAAGAAAACCTTTAGAGGACAAATAGTCAGTGATGTTAGTGATTTGATTATAGTACATTTTAAGAAGGAAACTTCAATCAGCTATTTCATAATTTCATTATCAGAGTAACTTACCTAAATAAAGTGTCTTAATACAATAATCATACTGCACATAAACCTCACTGAGATCTAAGGCACACAGATAGTTGTAAACTACTGTACTTCCCTGATGAAATAAACTTGATATGTACTACTCACATATTTTAATTCCAAGAGTAATTGTTGTGTGATGGTCCACTAACTTGTGTTTGTATGGCATGCTATTATGTTTGTATGTTTGTGGCTAAACTGAAATTAGTATTGGAAATTCTATAGTTACTCAGAAGTAATAAAAACAATTGAAGTGACCATCACAGATGGTCTCTTAGCTTCTTTGAAATTGAGTGGGTGAGTGGATGTCTTCCTTTCTGAAGTAACTTTAGGATTTGTATGTCTGTATTAACAACTAAACGTACAGTAAATACACATACTAGTATTGTATGTTTTACCAGGAATGGATAGATATGTGTATACACAGATTTTTAAAACCCATGTATTTAAAAACAGATGTGATCAAATTGGTGTCATTTAGTTTCTGTTTGATTCTGAGATAGCTTTCCAAAGTAGTTTTATTTGTTTCAAAAGTGTGTTGCAAGAAAAGTGCAGTAGTTTGAGAGGGCTTAAAATTTGTTGTCGTCTTCTTCTTTATGAGCCATCTGTTCTTGTTGCATTTTATTTTCCACCTTGTTAGCGTAGAATGGTAGAATTGTTAGGGTTGAAAAAGACCTCCAAGATCATTGAGTCCAATCTTTGAGAGAACCACCATGTCAACTAAATACGACTCTTAAGTGCTACATCCAGTTGTTTTTAGAACATTTCCAGAGATGGTGACTCCCAACACCTCCCTGGGCAGCCTGTTCTAATGTTTAACTGACAAAATTATTAGTGATCTACACAGAAATTGATATTCTGTCCTCTTGTCCTGTCACTGGTTGCCTAGGAGAAGAGACTGATCCTCACCTGGCTGCATCCTCCTCTCAGGCAGTTGCAGAGAGTGATAAGGTCACCCCTGAGCCTCCTTTTCTCCAGGCTGAACAACCCCAGCTCCCTCAGCTGCTCTTCACAGGATGTTCCAGACCCTTCACCAGCTCCGTTGCTCTTCTCTGCACTTGCTGCAGCCCCTCAGTGCCCTTGCAATGAGGTGCTTTGCTAAAGTCTGGGTAGACAATATCCACAAATTTTCTGTCACCCAATAGGCAGGTCATCTGGTCATAAAAGGCAATTAGGTTGGTCAGGCAGCCTGTCCCAAATCCCTGTTGGCTGGACCTGATCTCTTGATTGTCCTATATGTGCAGTGTGATGGTGCACAAGGTCACCTGATCCATAACCTTTCCTGGCACCAAGGTCAGGCTGACAGGCCACCCTTCCACCATTCTTGTAGGTGGGTGTCACACTGGCCAACCTTCAGACATCTGAGACATCAGCCAGGACTAATGATAAATGATGGAGAGCAGCTTAATGAGCATTTCTGCCGGCTCCTTCAGTACCCTTGGATGGATCCTGTCTGAAACCACAGACTTGTGATTGTGTGGCAGAGCAGGTCACTCATAACTTCCTGCTGGGTTGCAGGGGCTCTGTTCTGCTCCCCATCCCTGTCTACCTGCTCAGGGGGGGCTGAGGATAATGGAGCTTGCTGTTAAAGACTGTGGTAAGGAAAGCATTAAGTACCCAGCCTTTTCCTCATCCCCAACAGGGGATTCTCTTCCTTCCGTGTCCAGTAAAGGATGGAGATATTTCTTGGCCCTCCTTTTGTAATTAAAGTATTTGTAAAAACAAACACTTTCTATAATCTTTCGCAGCAGTGGCCAGATTGAGTTCTAGTTGAGGTTTTGTCTTTCTAGTTTTCTTTCTGTATGACCTAATGACATCCTGAATTCCCTGCCCCTTCTTCCAAAGGTCATAAGCTCTCCTTTTGTCTCTGAGTTCCCATGCCATCTCATCTGTTGGCACCTGGAGATGGAGATGGCCTGCTCCTGTGCCTTTAAAATTTTCTTCTTAAAGGATGTCCAGCCTTCCTGGACCCCTTTGTTTTTAAGAACAGTTACCTGAGGGACTCTCTGAACCAGTGTCCTGAACAGGCCAAAGTCTGCCCTCTGGAAGTCCAAGGTAGAGGTTCTGTTGATCCCTTCCTTACTTCACCAAGAACAGAGAAACTCTGTCATTCCATGGTCAGTGTGCCCAAGGTGGTCTCTGACCACCACACGTCCCACAGCCCTTCCCTGTTTGTGAGCAGCAGGTCTGGCAGGGCATGCCCTGGTAGGCTCCCTTATAGGCTGTGTCTGGAATTTACCTTCCACACACTGCAGGAACCTCCTAGAATGTCTCCTCTCCACTGTGCTGAGTTTCCAGCAGACATTTGTCAAGTTGAAGTCTCCCACAAGAACAAGGGCCAGTGACCACGAAACATCCACTGATGGAATATTTCACTTCATCCTGGCTGGGTGGTCTGTGACAGACTCCCAGCAGGATCTCTGCCTTGTGGGCTTCCCTCTGCCTGTCACCCACAGGCCCTCAGCCTTATCCCCACTGTCCCTGAGCTCTACAGTAAAAATACTCTCCAATGCACAGGGCCAGTAAAAGAGGCATTAATGGGGAAGAAAAGAGGAAGGGTAGAGAAAATTACTCTTAATGTTGATAGATTCAGGGACTTTTAAAACTTCTGTAAAAATATATTTGTGCTTTAAAAATAAATTCTTCAAAATAAAAACACATTTGGCCTTTCCTATAAGAAAAAAGTAACATTTCCTATTTTAAACTGGTAAATATAAAATAAAATTCAGACATACAAATATACAATTGGAAAATGCAGACAACCTTTGAAACACAGCACTGTAGTAGTTTCCTGAAGTTAGATGTCCTTAACTTCTAGAAGTGTCATGTCCAATTAATTGCACGTGAGTCTGAAAATTGAGAGTTACCACCTCAAATCTGTATGACCTTGGCTATGTTTAGTTCCCCATGTTTATTCTTGTGGTTGTTACAGAGAATTCTGTGATATGAATAAAAAGCAGATTATTCTGTCTCTTTTTCCCCCCCATTTACTTGCTTACTGTAGATACAGATGTATTTTTCTTATTTTTTTATTCACTTCTGGCTTTCTGTTATAAATAAGTTGTTTCAGATTCTGCTTTCTAATAATACAGATACATAAGTGGTATAGTTCTTCAAGACTAGTGTCTGGAAAACATTATGTTAAAAGTACATTTTTTCTATCATAATACCACACATGCAGCTCCAATTCTCTGTGTTTGAATCTTTTTGTTTAGTGTGTATTGTGCTGTCTGTATTGTGCATGTTTTAGAAGTGATTGAACAATATATAGGGTTTGGTTTCTGTGAAAAGCATTGAATAGTTGCAGACAAGATTATTGAAATGTAAAATGCCTTTTTATTTTGAAAATGTAAGGAGATAATGTCAACAAGAAGAAAATTTTATTAAAATCCCTCCTGAAAATGATAATCCCTCCCAAATTCCAGAACTGCTCTTAGCAGCAGCAGAATTGTGCTGCATGCTCTTGACCTGTTACACAAAGGGCATCTTTAAATTGTGGGGCAGAATTTTGCATTATCACAGCATGCTTGTTCTTGAATGCTTGCAAATTAATTCCATACAGTCCATTGATCAAAAGCTTGTGAAATTTGGTAACAGTGGAGTTTGGGCCTGGGTTTTGTTTTTTTGTTTTTTCCCTTTTGACTACCAGTGATGAGATATCAATCATATTGATTTCAGTAGTTTAGATAAAACCCTAGGGGCTATTAACTATGATTTCTTAGTTAGTGGATAGTGGATACGGTTAGATTGCTGCTGTCTGCCAGGAAGACGTGCAGAGTTTTTCATTGTTGTATACAGCACATTCTGTCAGCTGATCCTCTGGTGGACCCTTTCTGGTTTGTATCCAGCCTGTCATAAGCAACAGTGAGTTCCTCACCAGAGAAGTGTGCGTGCAAAGGTGGGTAGAGAGTCTGAAAGACAGGGGAGGAATTACGGAATCAGCTGGACTGAAGGCACACTCTCACTTTGCACTGCTCTCCAGCACCTCAGGATGGTTGGATCCAGCAGGCAGCTGTGGAGATACAGTCCAATCTTCCCGCAAACCAAGAAAGAAGCAAACAAAGCACGAAGGCAGAAGCAGACCCCCGGGCGAGGGGGGGCCCGTGGCTCCTGCAGCCCGCTGCCGGGGGTTCCGCGGCTGCTCCGGCGGGATTTGGGGCGCTGCCCCTCTCTGGAGCGGGAGGTGGCGCCCGTTCCATAGCGCAGGGACGGGGCAGAGCTGTGCCATCTCTGCACGGCCGCAGCTGCGGGCAGGAGCAGCTCCGCCAAGCAGCTCTTAGTAAGGGTGGTTTGGTTTCTGGTGTCATCATGTACGGATCGTAGCAAGCAAAGTCCTTGTTCTCCCCGTGTACAATTAAAAAGATATTATTTTAATCGTTATTAGTATTGTTATAATAATTATGATAGCTTATTTTTATAAACATAATTTATATAGATTATTACAGTGTTATGTTAATTTTCTACTTGGTACTTTTTAGCTTGAAATGAGTGCATACAAGTTTTCAGTAGTGCATTATGCACTTTAAGCTGTATTGATAAATGAAATTTTATAAATACCATGCTTCCTAAAGTTTATATAATGCATTTTACTAAACATGCTTTACTCTAGGCTGTTCAAGAACTATATTCTTACTAAATCTTCAGGCACTGACATAAGAGACACTAAGTGAGGATTTGCTTTTCAACTTAGTACTTTTGGGAAATGTGTAAGTGGGCTTTTTTCTAGGTGTTCCATAAAAGCCTGAGAATATGGAATTAGAAAGCAGTTTGTTTACTGGTGCATGTTTAATATAACAACTTTCTCAAAACAGTCTTTTGTGTGGTAGTGTGGTAAAAGGCTTCACTAGTTAAATTTTTTTTTTATGCACTGAGACAATTAGCTTGTACTAGCAACACTGAAGTTCACAAAAGAAGATTATACTGTGAGAAAATATCTGGGATGAAAATGCATGCAAAACTATTAAAGACAAAGGTGATAAAATCAGTTTAATTTGTGGAATTTAATTTTGAACATGTAGCAAGAGTCTCAAAGCGCATCCTGAGAGGATTTTCTGCAGAGAGGAAAGGAAGGCTTTTTGAAAATCTACTCCCTGTGGCTAGCCTCTAGCAATCGCATGCAAGGACCTGTTCTTTCTGTCTGCCGCCTTCAGTATTTGTAGTGATTGTTGTCATAAACAGTTTGGGATCCCAGGTGTTTGCATTTGTCAGCTGTTGAGCCTGCTTGGTCTTGCTATGGAGAATCCTAAGAATTCTAATCCTGAGAAAATCTGAGGGCTTAGTGAGAGTTGATCTTAGAGTTACAGTTTAATAATGGCTGTGTAATAGCATCAATGAGTTAAGCTGTAAATTATGCAATGACAGTTGTGTGAGTTGTTCCTTATTAATACCTAATTTTCTTTCTGATTTGATTATCAACAGCCACAAGCAGCAAGCCATCCTGCTATTTTCAGAATTGTAAATGAAATTTTCAAGTAAGTTTTGAAATTACTATGGGAGGGGCTTTAAATTTAAACACTGAGGTTTTCTTCAAGAGCAGAAACAGCACTATAATCTGCAACATATTATAATTTCAGGATATCTTTTTCTTTACTTGTATTCTCTAAAGTCCCTTTCTGTGTAGTACACTGAAAATAATGAAAAATGTTAAAAATCTTATCAACTTTAAGTGAAAGTTACATCATAATAATCATTGGTACAGTTGACTACAGTGTATTTTAGCCTTTAAAATTTGTCATTTATTTTGTACTTCAGTAGAGATTTGTGGTTGAAATACAGTTTTGAGGTGAAAATGTTAAATGCTGAAATGGCTTGGCCCATGCCAACATGAAGGTAGCATTTAGCAAAACCTTTTGCACTTACTGGTGTAGCCTCTTTTACATTTTGCTTATATATTTCAGGATTTATGTTAGATATGCTCTAAATGGCCTTCAACTATTGATCCACCTATTAATACTGAGTTCAGTTTTAAATGTATTAAAATTATTTTGAAGCAACCAATATATTGGTTACCACGCAGGGGCTTCAAATCCTTTATACTCAGTTTTCAGTGGCTTTTCTCTTCTTTTCACTTGACTGAATACTTACTAATTTTAAGTAGATCTACTGCCAGGGTTATCAGTATTAACAATTCCAATACAGCAATAATGAATTTAGTGACTGACATCCTTTGCTCATCGAGTGTTTCCTTTCTTATGAAGACAGGGCTCCCAGGTGCGTTTGTGTGGGGGCATTAGTGTGTCTGTGTGCACATTCAGGTTTGTGCAGGCACTAACAGAAGAGGCTTGGCTGTCGACACTGTATGGTGAGAGTGGAGCCACTTGGGAGTCACTGCCCTGGCAGTCCTTTGCTGCTATGGTCTCTGTGTGTCTGCACACAGAGAGCACTTTCTGAAGAGTTGAGATTCATCACTTTCCCAAAGCAAGATGCATTTAAAAATTGATGTGACTCCAGCAGATGTGTGTTGGTGTCTTAGGCTGGAGACTGTATAGTGTGATAGTACAGGGAGACAAAATTTGTCCAGGCTTCCTGGCTTATTTAAGGTCATGCTATATGGAATATTTTTTTTAAAAAACACATGACTTCACTACTCTTTTGCATCCTTCCCCTTTGGTAGACGTAGAAATGGATAAAATTATGTTTCTCAGCTAATGCAGGGCTTTGTCCAACACAGTATTTCCTGGTAAAACTTTGCACTTCTATCAGTGTTTCAAATTGTCTTAAAAAATGATGTTTTCCTGTTTCTAAGCCTACATTTCTGCTCCCTTTCTTTACTTTGAATTGTTTCTGCTTAGTGTGCTTGTCCCTCTACATTGTTGGTATTAAAATGTTGGTGTATTTTAAGAATACTGTCTCACCTTCTCTTGATACTTACATGAAGCTGTATATGTTAGCTGGTTTTTGCAGACCAATTGGTTTACGCAGCCTTCTCTTTATTTTTGTTCTATTTCTCTATGTCCTTACAACTATTATCAAGTGGTGTGCAGATGTTAAGTTACTATTCCAGTTGTAGTCACATATGAGATTTTAGAGACCTGCTGATAAAGAAAATGTACTTCCTTGCTTGGAAACTGTGTTAGGTTTCTATAGCTGGCACAAAATTTCTTTTATATTTGGGGTTAGTGTTCTGTTGGAAGTATGGATCTAAGCATTGTATCTCTTTCTGTAATAACTTCTCCTGCTATTTGCATACATATTGAGATTAATTGTTCTGTATGATTTTATCACAGTGATATTACTTACTGCTTTTATTTCCCAATGTTTCTTGCTATGTTTTCTTGCCTTGTGTGGCTATACAGAAGTCCATACACCTAGACTATCTTGAGTTTCCATGCACTATTTCTTGTTTTTTTACCAGTGATTATATTTGCCTGTAGTTTTGTGACATTTCTATGTTACAGTAATGTGTTGACTCTTCATATATTCTAGGAGGAATGAAACAATTCTCTAATACTTGTATCTCACTGTCAACTTACTTTGAAAATTTTTCTCCTTTCTACTATATATCTTTCAAATAAGAGAATGAGAATTGCTGCTATGTGTTTTTCTCCACTTGCTCCATTTGTTCAAGGTTATTTTGCTCTATGGAAGGCAAGTTGAAGCACTTACCTTTGTAAACCTCTAGAGTGGCCTATGGGATGCCACAAAACACTATAAAGTATGCTGAACTCAATCATGGGAGTAGTTGCTCTGAATGCAATAAACTGATCAGACACCAAATTTGGTTAATAAAGTTGTGCAAGTCTTTTTAATTGTATACTTATTTAGGTAGGGTAAATTATGTGTCTGCATGTATATTGTATATATTTACTAAGTCTAATTTATTTGTAGGAGTTGTGTATGAGGGTTTTTTGTTTGTTTGGTTGGTTTTTTTTGAACTAAAAATAAAATCTAAAAAGCCCGCAAAGTTAGTATTTCTGTTAGTGGTGTAATGAGCTCAGACTCAGTTTGAATCTACAGCATACAAAAAATATACCTTTTTCTTTCATTCAGTTAACAGTGGTGTGATGGGCAGAATAATTATCTGATCTGTCATATCTAACTTTTCAATGCATAGGAATGCACTGATGGAAACTGATGGAACCCCAGAAGTTATGACGATTATACAGGTGTTTACACAGCTCTTCCTTCAGGCTTATCAGAATAAAAACAAACAGGTTAGTCAAGATCTCTTTCTCTTTCTTATTTTTCTCCAGTGACAAAATGCAAAATTTTTCAAGAAAAAACCCCAATTCTACTCTTAAGAGAGGTGACTGAATGTAAATAATAGCATCCCTCTGTAGCTGTATAGATATGCCAAAGTTCAGTTCAAACATCTTCACCTGCGCTATAAAATTATAGCAAGAAACCAGCACGTAAGAGCAGTTTACCTAACTTAACCCTCAAGTCCATCAGCCTAAAGTGCTTTTCCCTGGCTCTGTTTCCCTGATGCTGAGGTCTCTGCCTGTAGAGTGAACATGAACATTCATCTTTGATAAAAAGGAGGAAAAATGCTAAATGCATTTTTCTTTTGCAGAAGCAGGGTCTTTGACAATAAATGAAACAGAGATAACAATCCCATTTCTAGTCCCCTAAATAGTTATAAGAAGGATATTGAATAGTCATATTTGTCTGTTCAGAAGGTAAAAGAAACAGAGAAATACATACTGGGACCCAGAATACATACTGGTTTCAGTTCCTGACCCTCAACAGTGGTCTCTTTGAAATTTTCCTTAGTCTAAATTTTCAAATTTTCCAGCTTAGTCTTTCTTCTGCTGCACAGGTTTTTGTACTGGTCTTACTGAACTGAATTAAATAGAATTTGTTTTGTGCTAATTTAAACAAGAGCCAGATCAGTTTCTTACCTTAAAATTTCAAAATACAGATATGAAAAATCTTACTTTACTTACAGGTTGCAATCTTGACTTCAGATTCCCAAATCACATGGCCACATTCTGACCATCTTGTTCATCAAATCCGTATGATGCAAGTTTGGGAAGAACTTGTCATTTAAAACCTTCCACTTTAAACTTAAGAAAATGAGTTTTTGCATCTTTTTGAGGGAAATGGTAATTAAGAGAATACTGGGATTTCTTGAAACTTGTGACATACTGGCTTTTAATTAGCAGTGTGATTGAATTTGTCTTCTGGTTTCAGGCAGCTGTCTTGCTTAATACATTAGTGCTGTGCATGATGATCTTGTGCCACCCTGACTGCATGGCAACAACACACTGTGTAGCCCCAGGTGGGGATCAGTGGGTGAGAAAGAACGTAGAGGTTCCACACCCATCAGACTCCCAAGAGCTAATCCTGCTGTGCAGCTGATACATTTTCTTGAAGGTGAAGGTGCTTTGCCTGCTGGCATTGCTAGCTAGCAGCTAACATGGACTGCAGCCCATTTTTCTAAAGTGGTTTCAAATATTGAGTTTACTTTATTTAGCTTGTATACTGTTTAAGTAATGAAGTTCTAATTAAGTTATCTTCAATGATAGAATTAAAAGTCCCTCGTCTCACAGTTTATGAATCAAATGTAATTTTAGTTAACTTGCAAAAAGGCGGGTACAGATTGCTTCCTAAACTTTAAGTCAGTCAGATCCCTTTTTTCCCCTTTGGTCATACCATCATTACATATATTCATAAGGTATCTGTCTTTGTGTTATCTGACTGCCCTTGACAGGACATAAAGTGCTCCAGTAGCATTAAGCAGAAGAATGGTAAAAACATTAATGACAGAAGATGAAGTGAGTTCACTGAGACCTTCAGAATTTAGAGACAGTTAACTGAAAAAACTCTAGGCAAACGTACATCCATAAAATTTGCCAAAGAAGTGGCTCGTGTCTGGCAGTTCACAGGTTTGTGTGATAGGAGAGTGAATCTCTGTTGCAGTGTGGCAGCTGTCAGAAAGATTAATGGTATGGAGATTCAAAGATGTAAATGAGAGAATCATAGATTGCTTGAGAATTGGAAGTGACCTCTGGATATCATCTTGTCCAACTCCCAAGCTCCAGATCATAGCTACGTAGAACGAATTGTCCAGGACTGTGTCCAGGTGGGACTCTACAACTTTTTGGGCAAACTGTGGTGGTGCTTGGCCACATCACAGTGAAAATGAAGTGAAAAGATAAATTACAGAAGTGTTTTCTGATACACAGACAGAACATCCTGTGCTTGAGTTTGTGCCATTACCTCTGATCCTGTTGCTGTGCACCACTGCCAAAACCCTTGTTCTGTTATTTTGCACCCTCCTTTTAGGTATTTGTATACATTGGTAAGATACCCCTTGAGCCTTCTCTTCTTCAGGCCTTCTCAGTCTTTCCTCATAGAAGTTCTCTGATCCTTTAATGATCCTTGTGGCCCTTTATTTAACTGAGCATTAACTGGGCATAGTACTTCAGGTTAGGCTGCTGGAATGTCTGCTTGCAGTGCTGAGGGGAGCGGAAGGAGCACCTCCCTGGACCTGCTGGCAATCCTTTGCCTAAGGCAGCTCAAGATGC
Source organism: Melospiza melodia melodia (assembly GCF_035770615.1). Classification (NCBI taxonomy): domain Eukaryota; kingdom Metazoa; phylum Chordata; class Aves; order Passeriformes; family Passerellidae; genus Melospiza; species Melospiza melodia. The sequence goes on along the minus strand of NC_086226.1, from coordinate 56,082,195 downwards.
CACTCACTGCTCTGTCGAAGGGCACGCTGCTGACTCACACTCACCTTGGTGTCCACTGGGGCCCCAGGTCCTTCTCTGCAAGCTGCTTTCCAGCTGGGTGTCCGCCAGCATATACCTGGAGTTATCCCTGCCCAAGTGCAAGACTTTATACTTTCTCTTTGTTGATATCTATTTGGCTGCTGTCAGCCCATTTCTCCAGCCTGTCAAGGTCCCTCTGGATGGCAGCACAACCCTTTAATGGATCAACCACTCCTCCCAGTTTTGTGTCATCACCAAACTTGCCAGGGGAACTTGCTGCCCCTTCATCCAGTTCATTAATGAAAATGTTAAATAAGACTCTGCCCAGTGCTGACCCTGCTGTGCCCTGGACTCCAGCTAGGTTTTGTGCCAGTGATCACCATGTGGGCCTGGCTGGCTTTCTGTCTGTCTCAGGGGGAGTTGGTGTTGCACTTGCACCTACATGCTCCATGTTAGACCTGCCTGTAGTTCATGTTTGCAGAACAGATTAGAGGTGTGCTAATACTGCTAGTCTCAGTTACACAAGCCGTGTTCACAGCATACAAGTCACACATTCTCAGATAAACCGGGCAGGTCTGTTATCTGTGACTGCCCTACCTGCTGCTGGATCAGTTCCTAAGAAGTTTAGGTTTCCATTTTTGAACAGATGGCAATAATCTACACAACACCCTCAGATTCTGTAGATGTTATTACTTCTTCGTTTAATATCATCTGTGAATCTGTTTACACTGGAAAATGAAATAAAACTAGTGCCTCTTTTAAGCTCTGCATATTAAGAATGAAAACTTATGTGATTACAGGGAAAAATATAAGACTAGTAACATAATTTTCTTCATGCTCTGAATCTTTTTTGATGCATATATGTTTAAAATCTATAAATAATTAGTTTTTATAAGCAAGCATTTCCTAAATATCCCCCTTTTAATGCCAAATCCTAAAATTAACTAGAGTTAATTTTCTGTTTTCTTGCCTCTGTGTGTATTGTTAATTACTGCCTTAGATGAGATTATTCATTGTGGGTTTGTTTTGAAAACTGACCAGAAACCTCTTAAAATAACGGTTTTGTGTCTTAGTATGAATTTCCACTGAAGGCCTACTTCCCACACCATCACCAGCCTCTTGTTAGAAGTTTAGTCAGACATCCTCTTGGTAAGTTTTTTCATAAAGTATTTGCAGCATTATGAGTCTGCAAGATCTGTATATGTGTTAAAATAACTTTAAAAGGGATAGAGATAACTTTTTGGCATTTCCTCTATAGGCTGTGTTTGATTTAGCAATTTTCATAATATTCTTTTAATGTATTTTTCTGCAGGAACATCTGGTTCTTATGTAACAATACTACTGATGTAACTTTAAAGAAAACTAAATCAGAAGTGAATAACAAAGAATAATTATGTAGGAATGATTGCCATGTTAAAAGATTGTAAAAATACTGCAATCTTGTTATGTTATAGTATCAGTAATTGTCATTATGGAAAAATTCACATGTATTTCACAGGAAACAGGCTTTCTGTTTCTTTCTGAGTCTTGAATTCTGATATTTTAGGTTGCAAACCCAACTTTTTTTCAGGTTTCCTATTCATACATACATTCAAGAAACCACTGTTCAATTTGGCACAATTTTTTTATGGACAATAATTAAAGATCTGTACAAGAGCCTCTAAAAATACTACTGCACTGATTATATATTAATATTAATATTGTGGTTGCAAAGGAACATAAGCCTCATTTCAATATTCCTAGCTGTACTTCCTTCCATGGCTTTATCAATGAATTGTTGTATGAAATACAGTAACAGATATTGCTTAAAATTGGGAAATTTTGAAATGAAATTTTCAATACTTCATTATAACTTAATCAATTTGGAGAAATCTTGTAACTACCTTAATGCTTCAGTGTTACATTCTAGTAGACAGGCTATGATTTTAAGTGTTTTGTTTTCATCCTTCATCCTCAGAACTCCCAACTACGTATTGGTCTCATCACGTGAAACACATTTCGGATATGCTCAAAGCAATAGTAGAAGATACAAATGTTAGGTAAGCAGTATAAGATCTTCAAACTTTTTGTCCTTTTCATGTTAATTTGTGAAAGGTCATGTCATTTGAAGTCTTTAGTGGCTGTATTTCATAATTTTCTTATTATTCTTTAAGTTGGGCTTTATTTTTAAGAATAGGACTTGGATTACTTTCTGAACCTGAGCTTTATAGCATCTATCTACCTGGCCAATAAGCCTCCAGGAAACAAAATCTTGTCATTCCTTCCAAAAAGCATCTAGCTGCATAATGGAAATGCTTACTTGTCTGTTCTCCCATTTCTCCCTCAAAACTTTTAACCCTGTTTTATGAAGGAGCTTGGCTTTCTGCAGGCTTGTAGAAATGCCCAAGCTGCAAACTTCCTTATTTTCATAAATATGACTGCCAGACTGCAGTGTCATTTTTGTTGTGTTAATCTTTGGGCTGTCACTCCATGTTTCTGACCTGCTGCCCTTGGGGTTTGTTTGTTTGTCTACATGAATTATGCTTTGGTAGGGGATGTTCTGTGACCATATGAAAATAATGAAAAAGCATACATCTCTATCTGCTGCTGCCTTGTAATTCTTTCTTATAAGGAGTGTGATGAGAACCTGACTTGTATAGCGCTTGGATACAAATTTGCTTGCTTAGGTCTGCTCTGAGAGTTAGCTGTCCAAAGAATGTTGTACAGCTTTTAAATTCAGAAAAACCAATTTAATTTTGATTTTAAACTTGAAATATATAAAAATAAACATAGAACACCAAGGCCAGCCAGACTTGCAAAACAAGATCGTAGAATCACAGAATCTCCTAGGCTGGAAAGAAACCTTTGAGATCATCAAGTCCAACCTATGACCTAATAACACATTGTCAACACCAAGTGCCACATTCAGTCTTTTTTAAACATCTCCAGGGACAGTGACTCCATCACCTCCCTGGGCAGCCCATTCCAATGTCTGATTACTCTTTCTCTGAAGAACTTCTTCCTAATGTCCAATGTAAACCTTCCCTGGTGCAGCTTGAGACTATCATCTTCTCCTGTCACTGGTGCTTGTGAGAAGAGACCGACCCCCACCTGACTGTACCCTCCTTTCTGGCCATTGTGGAGAGCAGTAAGGTCTCCCCTGTGCCTCCTCCAGACTAAACAGCCCCAGCTCCCTCAGCTGCTCCTCATAGGGTTTGATTCACACTTCACCAGCTTGCTTTCCCTTCTCTGGACTTGCTCCAGCATGTTACTGTCCCTCCTAAATTCAGGGAAGAACTGGGCACAGCACCCAGGGTGTGGCCTCACCAGTGCCCAGTACAGGGGGACATTCACTGCCTTGGTCCTGTTGCTGATACAGGCCAGGATCCATGGGCTTTCTTGGCCACCTGGGCTCACTGCTGGCTAGTGTTCAGCCTGCCTTTAATCAGTACCCCCAGGTCCCTTTCTGCCTGGCTGCTGTCTAGCCACTCTGTCCCAGATTTCCCCGTGGAAATCTGGAACAAAGATTTCCCCCTGGTACTGGAACAAAGATACTTGCAACCGTGCTTGGTTTCAGTTAACTCACAGGGGCCTATTTTTTTGTTGCTGAGTGGCAGAAAAAAGCTTTTTGTTGCTCCCTCTGAGGCCAGGCTGTCTGGTGGTAGCTTCTCACTTTCTGTGTGAGCTGCAGTTCAGTGCTCGCCTGTTCCTCCCTGAAGTGTGTCAAACCTTTCTGTCCTTGGACTGTGACCCATAGCTGACCCTGATTTTTTAAAGAAACACGTAACTTGAGCTTAGAACAAATAAATAAAACAAATACCATCAATCATAATGCATTACAGTAGTATAACCATGTGTGTGCTCCTTTTGTGTCCCAGCCCTTTCTCGGTTTATATATAGTCTTTTCCCCCCTTTATTTTGAACAGTACACTAGTTTGAACAGCATTGTACTTGCCAGAACACACTCCTACTTCCTTTAGAACTCCTACAACAATTATGTTTTCTACCAAACCCCTCCCAGTTAGAAAGAAAATGGTCTAACATGTTATAAATACTAATATCCATGAAGAAACCATATTCAGTTTTCTTTTATTGCTTTATTCCTGATTCTGTATTTTTTTGACTTAATAAGATTTACAGAGGAGAAAAAAATTCTGTTACACAGTATATCCTGTTGATTGATCTCAGTGCTCTCTTCTTATATAGGTTGATTTTCAGGGGGGTTATTTTATATCAAGTGTGAGTCTTATAGGAAAATGCTTTCTGTGTCCTTCTAATCAACAGATTGCTTCTGTGCTGAGATTTATTATTATATGTAGTACTCTCAGTGAGCAGTGAATGTTACATGACATTTTAAACTAGAAATCAGTTGATCAGTTGATGAACTTATGGACATTTTGTGGGGGAAAATCCCAAAAATAGTGAGGGGACACTTTTGTCAATGACAGTGGAGCATAGGTGCCCCTACAGAGCAGGCAGAAACAGCAGTAGGGATGGAAGTGCAGGGTACATGACTCCAAAACAGGCTCCATAATGGTAGAAAGTGTTCAAGATAAGGGTAACATCAATTCCTGGGATTTCTAAGATCTTCTTGTAGTTTCCTTGCAAAGGTGGCACAGCAGCTTTTGGAGTCCCCAGGAATAAAACATAAGAAAACCGTCTAATTATTTCAAGTTTTTCCAAATTTATTAGAAATAATTGTTCCTAGTTCTTAATGTAGCTGTCCTTCTGTGTGTCCTTCCATGCTTAGTTTAACTTTTTGCTTTGAGACACTTGCCATTAGTTTGCTTCTCTTTTCTTTAGTCTTCTCTGACTTAATATGAATGCACATGAAAAAATATGGATATCAATGGTGGTCCTTTCCTACAGCAATAATCCTTTTGTAAACACCTTCAAAATTTTCATTTAAGAAAAACATGAATTTTAAAAGTCGGGAGATATACTTGAAAATATACTTTAAAACTTTCTATTCAGTCCATCTAAATGTAATTCCTCGTTAATGACCAAAAAAGATGCAATTCATGAATTACCAAAAAGCAGAAAATAACCCTGGAAAGCAGCAGAGAGAAAGTGAAAGGCAGCAGTATGTTAAGAGTATAATATGATTTTAAAGTTTTTGAAATCCTGCAACTGAAGTGTATCTTTTCATACATAATATTTTGTCACAGTTTATTAGAAGCTGCTGTTAAGGATGGTCTGTTGTACTGTCAAAGTAATCTGTAGTAACACTGGGTGTGTCTCATTTGATTGTGATTTCAGATAATAGACTAAATAAGTAGTACATGGGTGTATGATTAGCAGGTAAGGTATTCTCTGTTGAAGAGTGGTTTAAATATTTTTTAATTAACTGTCAGCATCCTTTCTAGTTAATTTAAGGCAATTAAAAATGTTAAATAATGAGAGGTACCTAATTTTATCTGTGTTGTTTTCCAGTTCTCTCAGTGACCTCTTTGAAATCTGGTTTTTGGTTGCTTGTTTTGGAGAATGGCTGGATATTGCAGCAGAACAATTACTGAAGGCTGCTGTAGAACCAGATCCTGTGCTGTGGCTGCTGGCATTTTACTACTGTCCTAAGAATGAAAATCAACAAAGGACTCAAACAATGGTGGGTAATGTAGTGATAGTAAGTGGGAATATGCAGTTAATAGTCTGATTATATCTTATTGCTGTAAAACAAATAGTGCGCATCAGAAAAATTAAAGACACTGACTTTACAAAGTCTCTGGGAACTGTGTCACAGTGGACAACTTGAAAGTTGGGTTTTTTCTTATTTTTGACATTTAGAAAAGCTTTTTCCTCCTTTTTAAGTATGTGGTATAGATTTGCACCCTCTTGGCTTTCTTTTGGATAACCAGGGTGTTTTTAGTCCTAAATAAAAGTACCCTAGTGATGGTATTTTTAAAATCAGTGTGACAGAATTCAGCATGCCTGTGTTATGGCATCTTCTGAGAAGAAAGCAAGAGAAATTACAGCAGTTGAAACCGTGAAGATACTTAATCAAACACAGTCTTGATTCCTAGCCTTCCCCAGCTACTCTGATTTCTCTGCAGTCTTTGGCATGTGATGCAGTAACAAATACATGATAATACCATATGCTGGGCTGGTAACAGAAGGAGCAGTGCTCTAACCTTACACACTGTACTGCACGAAGAGTGCTGTGCATCTGTGCATGCAAGCAGATACTTGAAAGCCTTTAATTTAAACTTATTATGCAAATCTGAACTAGCCCAAGAAATTGGATCTACAAAGGCCCAATTCAAAAGGCTGCAACTTGTCTAGTTTACCTTAATTTAAAATGGATTCTGGTGGATTTAAAAATGCAGCTCAGTACACCACAGTAGTAAAAATCATGCTTTAAATTTACATCTAATGCTCCACGTACAACAGTGAATTATCCAATATTTTATTTCCTTCCCCTCCTGCTTTTCAGATGGCACTACAAATGGAAGATCACATCCCAATCACCTACAATGGTTTTTTTCACTTACACTTCTCATAGTCTAGGAGCAAGGGATGGGATGGTTTGCCTGGGAAGGCAAGGGAAGGGTTGACTGAGTGGAGTTATGTAAGAGCTAGGGTGAAGTAAAGAAATCAGGGTTGTTTTTAGAACGTAGTTTTGGGAAAGTAGGCAATATATGAGCAATAAACATGAATGATTTAAGCTATTGCACTCTAGCTGCAGATCAATGCATTGTTCTAACTCCACAGAAGGGAATCACTTTGTTCCATATATGAAATCATCTCCCTGTGTGTCCCCCATTCCACTTTGTTATTCAGTCATAAGACAAACTTTAGAAACAAAAAAGATTTTCTGCTGACTGCCCACGCAGTGACTCATCTTTTCCCAGAGGTCTGACATTTCGGTTCATTATCATTCTTCTCTTAGGTATTTGAACTGAAACTTCTATTTTTCTCTTTTTCTTTTTTCTTTTTTTTTTTTTTTTTTTTTTGGACAGGTCAGGCTTCTTCAGGAGGATTCCCAACTTTATGCAGTGTTTGGGTTTTTTTTTTAAATTTGTCCTTTGGCAGATTAAGCTCTCAGCTTTTTCAAATGAAGTGGTTTCCACCTCAAACCCAGCACCTTTCACTAGTTAAGGATTAGCATGCCGTGGGAACTTCTGGTAGATGTCAATCTGGTGTACTTTTCATTCAGCATTATTTTTGTGTTGAAAGGTTTGCACTTATGACTTAGAATTGTCTTCCTGCTCTGTACTTTAGGTAACACCTTTATATTAGCCAGAGTGTAATACAAAGGGCTTAAATTATTTAAAGAAGAAAAAGGCTGGTTTTGCTGTTCACTAAGGTTCACTCATATGTACAGGACTAAAAATTCTGCTTCTAAATATTTATTCCTTTGTTGCACTCCTTTCATATCTTTAGGGCCTGAAACACTGAGGAAGCAAAACTTGGAGTTTGGCCCTAAGAATGAGATTTCTAGGGTACATGAGCTTTTGGAGCAGGACCAGCTACTCTCCATCTGCAGTCTCTGGCTCATATGATGCACAGAGGAATAAAGAGTCATGAGGAATTCCAGTTACCTTTCTGTAGATCCTGGTATCATTTGTGCCTCACATGTAGTTGTGGACTTAATGCAAGAGCTTTTAGCAGCTTTTTGAGGCTATATTATGTGAAATTGTTGAAAGGGTAGGTCAATGTCAGACAAATGTCTGAAAAAAATTGTCCCAGTGAATATCCTTGAGAAACAGGTGTTCTTTTCCTTTAGGTCTGCAGTGGTGTATTTTTCTATTGTTGCAGCTGATACTCATTTGCATTCTATCTACAAGTTTTTTTTCAGTTAATTTTTAATTCAGTGAACAGAATTATTGTTAGGATTCTTTTTCAGTAGTTGCTCATAGTCCTTTTTCTAGAGGTGCCAAACTCTTCTGTTTCCTACCCCCAGTAAAAGTTAGGTTTTATTGTCTAGCTCACAACATAAAAACATAAATTGTGAACAACACAGGAAGAAGTTAAATTGCACATTCTTACCAGAACATTTTATCAGCTGAGGTCAGACTGCATGGGGATTTAATTGATTTACAGCAGCTATACTGAAATGAGCCCTTGAGGAGCCTTTGTTCTTTTGCCCACAATGTGAAAATCGGACCATGTTCTTCTGAGGGATTTTCTCCATTTCCTTATATTATTAAAAAAGGTAAAATCCTGGCTTGATGCCCTGTCTGCTTCATTTGTAAGACCAAAGAAAAAAAATGTCCATTTCTTCCACCTTTGTGTGTGTGAATCAGTGTAAAAGAAATGTGTTGCAGCCCTTCCTTTCCTGCTTTCCTGCTGTTTAAATTCAAACTTTTTTTATATTTGAATTGTTTCTCCGAAGATTCGGTTTTCTTTTAGTGAATAAATCCAAAGTAAAATACCATAGATTTCACCTTTTCTCTGATCCTGCACCGTTTGAAATTATTTCCTACAGATAGAAGCCCAAGCAGTCTACAACCATCTAATGACACTGTTCAGCTGCAGGGACCTTTCTCTCAAAGACCTGGAGGCTGCTGTGCACAGGGTAACAGGTGTAGAGCAGTGTTGTAACCAGCAACTCTCAACACATCTTCTGACCAACTTCTTGCTCTTTTCCTCTGGTGGACATAAGATTGCCCAGGAATGTATTCACCATGTAAGTGTTTCTTCCCTTTTTTTCAGGTTAACTTCAATACATACTTATTTTACTATTTTTTATTTAAGTTTCTACCTCTTAATAAAGAAAACACAGAGAATTAAAGGAGACTGTGGCTATAACAGCCATATCTAACTTGCTACATATCCATTTCGGCTAAAATTCAGTTAAAATATTTTCCATTCACTTCTTGATCTCACTGACAGGGTTACTGATGCCACTGTACAGATGCAGAAACAGCTGAAGTAATGGTTTGCAGTTAAGAGATACCTACAGTTCATTTACAATGGTATAGATAGCATGTGTAAACATTTTGATTTTCCCCCAAAAAATCACTCCCTAAATTATCCAGCTACTGCAGACGTGATGGAACTCTCTCTTGCTATTTTCCACTGGGTGGGACAGCTGGTTACTAGGTCTTGGCATTGATGTGGCAGAAGCCTGGTTGGCAAAGCCAGTGAAGAAAACAGTGTGGTAATTGAGAGGGAAGGAGAAAAGTAAGAGCTATGACAGTGTCTTTTAAGGTGTAAAAAGAGATGAAGAGGAGTAAAAGGCTGGAAGCTTGTCACAGTATCTTTCTGTTGGTGATGACAGCCTTCAGGTATATTTGTGCAAACTACAAAATGTACTTGTGTTAATTAGATAAACAGTGCAATCTCAGTGTAGGATTAGAAACCCATTCCTTACTATCAAACCATATTCTTGTAAGAAGTGCATCCCCCCTATGCAAGCAGGTCCAGGGCCAGTATGTAGTTTTAATACTTACAAAAGTTTTTCAATTCAGCAGCTGTGTGGTCTTATGGATAGACCTGTATAGGGTATATGGCATGTGTAAGGCCATTCTGATACAGCTGGCTGACTAGAGACATAACATTTTTCTCTTTAAGAAGGGCTAAGGTATTCCTCACATCCTAGGGTGCAAGTTCACAAATGATCAATTCTTTCTCAGCATAAGAATATAATGATAAAGTTTGGGGGGGTTGTATATATTTTTACAGACTGCTATTTCTAGTTTCTCTTCATGAAGAAAGTGCAGCTGTTGAGCTGTGATGCTGTAATGTACTAGCCTGCTACTTTAAATCCCTCCAGGAGGACCAAAGACAGTCTTGTGCCTACTTATACATAGCAATATAACTAACTTTCAAAACTGAATATTTCCCAGTGCAGAGGGGTCATGAACTGTTGTAGGCCAGTTTGTTTATCAGTCTGATTAATTTTGACTGTATCTGTATAATCACTAATGTGTAGCTAGGCTCTCCATGTGATTTGAAAGGGACTAAAGACAATATATGAAAGGAAGAATGGTGTGGAACTGATTTGGGATGCATGGTTGTGGTTCTTTTCAGCACAGCAAGCTTCAGGTTGAACACAGATAATGAGGAGTCAAGTCCCTTCTGACCTGCAAAAATTGCAACTTAGAGTCTTTTCCTGTTTTTTGTCATCTTTTGGGGGAAGTATTTATTTTTACTTTTGAAAGCTTTACAGAATTGAATTGCCTCCCCAAGAACATGCAGAACCTTCATGTGCTTTTAGTTCTTTTCCATGGCAATGACTTACAAATGATGATACTGTCCATTTGTGTTTCCTTTAAAAACTTTCTGGCCTCTTGATTTGTTTCACTTAAATTTGAGACAACAACAGAAATCTCAAAGTTGCTTGGCTCCACTGGGATATATGGAAAGAGATACCTTGGGCAGAAACTGTTTCTCACATATTCAGTGGTGAGGAAAAAAATCTGGTTTTCTTGCAAGTATTTGGAAGGATTCTTAGTATTTAGCAACATAATTGCCAAATTTAACTTTTTGTGTTTTCTTTCAGATTACTGAGATGACTGATACAAGCAAAGAAGTTTATAACCTTCTTATCCGTACTGCTTACAGATTTAACCATAGTGGAGAAGAAAACCAAAGGACTTTGAAACTGATGGATGAACTTCTTCAAAAATTTACATGGAAAGTTTAGAATTTCAATATGATCTATTTATCAAACCAACAAGTCAGGTCTTTATCCAGGTGTCAAACTTCCATTAGCATCTAGTGCTGCAGATTATCAGTGGCAGAAAGATACCTATATAAGCTATAGCTGCTAATTTATATTCCCTTATCTATACTGAAAAATAATCTGTTGTTTGGAATTGCTAATCTTTTGAAACATTGTAGTAAATATTAAAGATGCATGAAAATTTTGTTCTGAATACCTTCTGTAACAAGAGACCTACATCATTTAAAGTAGTTTGCTCATCTCCTTGTTGTTTATCTGGCTGAGGATCAGTTTTTCTCCCAAATTACTCATGTGGGTTTTTTTTAAGTAAGTAATATCCCATTGCTTGATTGGTAAGTTGTTACTGAAGTGTTTTGTTCTGTGCTTCTGCTTTGCTGAAACTAATGATGATCTCAAGTGATTCATAGTGTTCTCAGGAAATCAGTGAGTGATATTTCCTGAACTCTTTCCTTCTTTTTGAAAATGTTTCCAATATGAAACTCTTCCCAGATTTGCTAAATGTGGGTTTTTTTCAATACTGCAGCTTTCACAGCACAGTGTTCTCCTCTAAGTACTAGACCAATAGCTGGTCTTTGTCAAAAGATACTACAGGCATAAAATTGCTTGCAGTACAGCCCACTTAACAGTGTGCCATCACTGATGCTATTATTTATTCACTTAAGACATATGGGGCTTTTATTCAGACAAAAGAGGGCAAGCAAAGCAGAGACACAGGGACATCTTCCAGTTCAAAAGGACAGATTTCCTATAAAGGTTGCAACTCATTGCCTTCATTTTTGTGTCCAGCAGTAATTTGCTTACTTCTTTGTTTAGGTTTTTTGAGTCCTGCAAGGAGCATAGGTAGGTAGCAATGGCTTATGTTTTTTATTCTTAGGAAGGTATTTATCCCTAGAAGTTTTGTGAACCTGTCTCTAGCTTAACTATAAAAATTACCATGGAGAATAGTAGTGACAGCGCATCCTAGCTTTCCTCCATAATTTGTTCCCCTGTATTACTTTTCTGTAATGCCAATGCCTGTGCTATGCTACTCAAAGATGCTACTTGGAATTCTAGTCTTGCATATAAAATCCAAGCATGTATCTTGAATTAATAAAGCTTCTTGAATGTAGCATTTATTTTGAGCAAGGGGAAAGAAAAACAGTGTACTTAATGTCCTTTGGCTGTAAGAAGTGGAAAGATATTTTCTGTTATGCTGTTAACTGATTTCTTACAATTTTGTTCCCAGTGAGTCATATTACGGAAGTTACATGCCCTCTCAGTCAGTTTGCTAGTGAAAAAATAGCAAATTCATAATGTAGGTCTGCAAAGAAAGGATTTTTTTTCTCTTTTTTGATTAAAAAATATTTTTAAATGAAAATTCAGAAGGAAATAAGTAGCAATTTTTCTGTTGTTAAATAGCCACATGTATCTAAAAAAGTAAAATCAAGCAACCCAGTTTTCTGTTCCCTGAATACCATAACTAAAAAGCATGGGATGAAACCAAATTGCTTTTTGGTCACAAACTCGGAGGTATTCGTCTAGTGAAAACAGATGTGGAATGCTCTATTTAGAATGATAAATAATCTAAAATTTTAACTAAAAGGAAGAAAGATTTTTTTGTTTGTGTGGTTTTTGGGGTTTTTTTTTGTTGTTTTTTTTTGGTTTAATGTCTAATCTGGTTGTTGGATGTGAGGCTCTTTGGATGTGTTTTCTCCATATTGTGCCTATATGTAATTTTAACTATGTAGAAGAAAGATAAGCAAAGAACTGCAATATCTAATTCTTGCAGATTAATTAGGTGAATGTTGTGGTTATAATATTTAGATGCATATGGAAGTTTTTGGACAGGTATTTTTAAGTATCTTTTCTTTGTTTTTATTTATCCATTGACAAAATGCATGAAAATTCTTCTGACTTCAATTAACAAAATCATTATGCTGATAAATAAGGATAAATAGAATTAAGGAGGAAGGAAGTGTACAATGAAGGCAGTAAAAGCCCAGAATTAGTAGTGAATTGATACATTCTTGTTTTCTTGTGTTTGGCTTCCTAAGAAAAACTGAATTATTTAAATACTAAGGAGGGTTTGCTAGTTTCAGGAGGCTCTAAGGAAGAAACCTAATTGGTACTCTCTGTAACTTAGAAAAGATACATATGTACTGGCATTCTTTTAGCTCTTTTTAGCGTAGTGGTTATAAATTGTTGGTGTTTCTTTTTCCTTACTCTTTCACTATGTTTGAATTATGATCTAACTTTGATATAAGCTGTGATTTTGTGGGATGTTGAAGCTACTTTTGTTGGTTTGCCAGTGGAAGGCTACAGAGCAGTTTGGTAGATCTGAGTAATGGAAGATTTCTCATACGGTGGCTTCTGCATTATCCATCCAATGTGCATCTTTTCCTCTGTAATTGCTGCTTTCTGGAAAGTTCTTTGGGGCCTTCAAGGCTGTACTTCTTTGCTGAACCAGCCAACAAGTCCTGAAATCAGACTTCAAGAAGATTGTTCCCTTGCATTCTGTCTGCAGCACACACCCTGGCTGTGTTCAGTGCATAGAGAACTTTTCAAAACTGTTCTGCTTCAAGGTGTTTTTTGAATAATACAGACAGTAAATTTTACTTCTTTTTTGATTATGCTCCTTTCCAGTCAAAGACTGCTAAGTTAGAGCTTTTTGGATTCTGCAAGCTTTGCAGCATGGTGCTGGTTGGTTTCTGTGGATTTTCTTCAGGCAGAAAAAAAGGTCATTTCTGTGGCTTTTATTTAGTCAACATCTCAGTACAGTGCCTATACAAAGCAGAATGTATTTTATTTTGTCATGTGTTGTCAGATACTGCAATTTAGCTGACCAACAGTAACATTTATTGTGTTACTGCTAGCATCTGTGATTAAGTTTCTGTACTCTCAGCATTGTAAGTGTCAAGAGATGTTAATAGACACAGTGAGTTAATATTTGTTTCAGTGAGCTGAAAACTGTGATATATGTTTGGCTCAGCAGGGATACAATTAAAAGAATTCTGAAGCAGTAGCATTATAGAAGTATAGGATAAAATATCTAGCACAAATTACTTGCAGTTGCTAAACAAAATACTGTTAAATCAGATTTGCACCGTTTCATTGGTGTGTTATCTAATGTCGGAATAAAGTACCTAATATTCTGTGTGAGTGAGTAATGTCATACTCATTAAAACACAGTTTTCTACTAGACCCCAATTTGAAAAGTCAGAACCTGGAACGTTACGGGAGGAGTCCTCCATGAGCACACAGAGCATGTGTTTGAATTTTTTATGCTTTCCTGATAGTCTGCAATGGGTTTCTTAAGCATCCAGCGTGTTTTGTTGGGCAACACCAGTAGTGAAACCACTGTAGCTGAATGCTCTGGTGCTGGAAGCATCCCTCTGGCACTTCATTCATTGCAGTGCTCAGATGGGGGCTGCTTAAATCCACTTCTCTGGCAAGTTTTCCTTACTTGTGATAGAATTTTTTCTAAAATGCTTGCCTGGATTTAAAAAACATGTTCATGGTAGACATTCCATTTGCTGCCCTAGTAGAGAGAAGCCTATTCTGGGGATTTGCTGTTAGGTGGTCTCTTTGCTAGTGAATGCCACGGAGGCGTTTCCCTTGCTTGCACTGGCCATCTTCCTTTAACCAGCTGTCTGGCTGCTGGGAAGGAATGAACCTCCCAAGATCCTTCTGATGGCTTGAGTGTGCTCCCTGTTGTCTGAGCTGCCAGGAGGAGCCAGCTAGGGATAAGCATTGGACTGCTGGCAGCCACTGAAACAAAAATTTGAAATGTCAGCTGGCTCTAGCTGAGTTGTAGTGATCTAGTCCACAGGCAAGGGCAGTGCTTTAGTTTGCATTCTATATTCTTGCATGTGTGTGAAGGGAGGGAGTGACAAAAAAGATAAAACACAGCATGTTTGAAACTCAGCTGTAGAAATCTAGCTGTGATTTTTATATTCAATACTGACAGAATTAGGAAGCAACAGTTCCATACATGACATTCCATTAACCTGCATGTCAACAAATAGCAGAAAAAAATCCAGCAGTGGTGTCTTTAATAGGTCTGTATATTTAACTAACTGTTATTAACTTTAATTATATTCACTATATATTTAACTATATATCTCTTACTGCTTTAAAAGCCTCTTTCATAACTCTTCTCTACTATGTCAGATAATGGACTCAGATAATAAAAAGTAGACTCTCAGAAACAATGACCCTCTCTTCTCTGTCCTTTTCAATAAAAATATTTTTTAGTCCCATGAACTTTTGCAGACACATAAATGTCATCCTGAAGAGATTGTGCTTTTACATTTTCTTGATTAACATTGTGAATTGCACTGTTGAGATGTCTTGTGTATGTGCCAGTTAGCCTGCATGTACAGTTCACTCCTTAAGATTTTATTTCTTAGCTTGTGAGTTTATTTTGAGGCTTCCAAAACAGGTGCATGCAATGTCATTTGCCTGCTACTGTTAAAAGTTTACTCAATATTTCGCATATGAGAAAGCAGCTTCTGTTTGTTTTGACTAATGATGCCATAACTTCTACTATGTATAGGTTTTCTGAAAACAGAATTTCAGCTTTTTTATTTCCAACTAACTTGTAATGGTAGCTGATGATACAAATTTCCTATCTGTACCATTGTTCCCTGTAGAGACTACCAGTAACTGTTTAAGTGCTTTTAATCTCTTTTAAGGACTGTGCTGCCCTTCCATATCAGCTTCAGATGTCTGCAAAAAGAGAGAGAAAAGCCAGTATCAGATTCCATGGAAGAGAAGTATTGAAATATGACACAGGATTAATTTATAAGATGGAAATCAGTGATACATTTTTATGAACTCTGGCACTTTTTAAGTTTCTAGTAGGGAGGACCAATAGCAGCATCTTTTCTGGAAACATAAGAAAAGTACCAGTGTTTTTTCCACAGACCTGTAAATTTCTCCAAGTTCACTGCAAACCCCACTGTTATGTTTCAGCTTTCTTTTTCTGTGTGTTTGCTTCTTTGCTGAGGTACAGATGGCCAGTGCTGAGCAGTTTGCTGCACAGCACGCTTTTCAGGCCAGACCCAGTTGCTGTAGCTGCTTTCTGTGACTGGCTTGTCCTAGGCCAGTGGATACTGAGCAAATGTCAAGCCCAAACCTTGGAATTAAGCAATAACATCTGTTTAGGAAAGATAATTTCATTGGGATTTAAAGTCTTCAGATGACAGCTGTTGACTGTTTTTCATTGTGGCTCTTCTAATCTCAACTTCATGAGTTCTCCTTCTGCTCGTTGTACTGGCAGAGCAAGATCCCACACGCGCCTATTCTTTAGGCAGAAGCATTGCCTTTTTTTTTCTTCTTTCTGGCCAGGATCCAAGATGAATATACAAATGGTAGAGTCAGTCTCTTTATTTTTCTTTTGTTATTTATATTCTTAAAATGTAATACCCTAAACCCAAGTAAACATCACAGAACAAAGTTTAAGAACTTGCATATAAAATCAAGTATGGGCTGAATATCTGCTGAGATCCTTCACTCACAGAGTTGTGTCTAACCACCAGCAATCTGTAGGTCAGTTGTTCCCTGCCCTGATTTCTTCAGATTTGGTAAACTTGTTGTAGAAGAATGAAAGAGCAGAATTTGGTATCCATGCTGTCCCCCCCTGCTTCAGAAATCATGCATTTGAACAGCCCAGTTGGTGCCCCACTTAAATGGTTAACAGGGCCTTGGGACAGTTCCTCAAAATGCATTTTAGAGTCTGGCAATCCACATGCATTTAAAGAAAGGATAAGAAGAACTGCCTTGTGTCATCCTGCTGTAGTGCCATTTTCATAGTTTTCCTATCAATTTGGTTTTCTTTTGTGAATCTGAAAGGCAGTTTAGCTCATAATTTTTCACACATTCAGGGAGTAAGCAGGAAGAAGAACCATTCAGAAGGTTCTTCCTGACTGCATTGGGTCTTTACCACCTCTAAAGCTTGAACAAAAAGCACAGTCTTTAATAGCTGTATTTCAAAACCAAGCGGGGAAGAGTTTTTGGTTTTTGCATGTTATAAACCTGTGGTTTTGATGCTGAATGCCCTTGATGCAAAAAAAAAACCAGTGCCACACCAGCTTTTAGCATTGACCTTCATTCTGTGAATGTAGAACTTTTCTCAGCATCACATCTGTCCTTCAGCTGATGCTGGCATTACTTCATACTGGTAACAGTGAATCAACTAGCTTAAGAAATAAATAAGACTGGTCTTTCTGTTTACTTAGTCTGGAAGCTTTCTAGTTTCCATTCCTTCCTTCCAGCTATCAAGTGAATTTACATTCCTGTGATTTAATTGAAAAAAGGAGAGGCAAGTGCTGCTGGGGAGAAAGTGGGTGCAGAAACTGTAAAATGTCAAGAGGTGTGCTTACCTCTTCTTGTATAAAACTGACAGTCTTTCATTTATCTGACTCTTCATCTGTGTAAAGAAGTGTGCTGGTTTAGGCTTTGGTAGAGTTAATTTCCTTTTCAAAGGCTGATGTGGGTCTGAGTTTTAGATTTTTGTTAAACACAGAATTGATAATAAAAGAGCTGTTTTTGCCATTGCTGAGCAGGGCTTTCACAGAACCAAGGCCTTTTCTGATTTTCACAGAACCATGCTGGGGAGGAAGTTTAAATTAAAATAGGTGAGTTTCAGGCACACCAAGGAACAGATGCAGCCTGAAGTAGGATGGTTGCTGAGATAATGTAATTTTTAGTTCTATTGTACTTGCAAGAGTTGACTGTAAGGAGGTACAGCTGGAGAGCAAATAACTTTTACTACCAAATATAAAAATAAGTGTGGGACAAAGTTACTGTGAAGAAACAACTTGAGATTAAAAATTTTTTTTTAAAACATATGCTTTTTCTGTGTGGTAGATGATGAGCACTGTCATCCTTTCAGGATTAGAGATGAAGTGAATCACATTATGGTGCTAAGCACCAGCTTCTCAAACCAGCCTGTTTAGATCCAGTCATGATGACTGGGGATGACGCCAGTGGCAAAGCAGCCAACACTGGCCCATGAATAAAATGCCTCAGATGGAGCTTCAGCAGAGGGCTCCAGTGCTGAGACAGCAGTCCCAGTGAGCCCAGAGGAAAAGCCTGGATGTGCTCAGAAATAGGCAGTTTGCAGAGATGACTGGAGTGAGCTACATTAGCTAAAGGGTGCAGCAACGTCCATCTGCTGCCCAGGGCATGTGAGCAAAACCAGCGTTTCACAGGTTGTACTGTGGGCACTACCACTGTGCTAATAATTTCTGATGTGTAAATGATCATGTAAAAGCAAATTTTTACAGAACTGCAATTTCTGCATGCTTTCAGGTAACAGAACAAATGCCTGTTGTTCTTCTGGAAAACAGGTATATTTTAGTATTATAAAATATTGATTTTGTGCAGAGAATATGCACTTAGCTTAAATCACAGCAAACGGACAAATGCAGTTAGTCTCCCAAGGACTGTGCAAATGTCTCAATTTCTGTAAGCACTGCCATATTTCACTGACCTAAAATGTCAGCTTGGCAGCAGGTAAGATTTTAAAATAAATTTTCCAGTATACTGTGTCCACAGAAACAAAGGAACATAGCCATCAGTGTATATGTTCACTTCATATTTTGTTTATGTGCCTAAACTCATATACTTGTGAAAT
The DNA here is from genome assembly GCF_035770615.1 of Melospiza melodia melodia. Taxonomy (NCBI): domain Eukaryota; kingdom Metazoa; phylum Chordata; class Aves; order Passeriformes; family Passerellidae; genus Melospiza; species Melospiza melodia. Next base: position 56,063,953 of record NC_086226.1, on the reverse strand, counting down.
TCTAGGTGAGTCAGCTCCTCTGTTTGGTTGCTTCCTTGTCCTTTCTTGCAATTTTTTTCCTTCTGACTAGTCTGGGCATCAGCAATTGAGGTCAGAAAGAGAAATGGACTTAGGTGTCTGTTGAAATCTTTGACTGTTACAGAAGACATCAGACATGAGTCATGAATACTGGGAATTGTAGCACAAAGGTAGATATTTTGTAGCTTTAAAAACTCACAAGATACATTATTAAAAAAACCACAAGATGTATTAATTTTTTTTTTTAGATATTAAGAATTGGTGTTGTGGAATAGGGTTTTCAGTGAATTACAGGATGATTTTGGCTCAGTGTGTGGGTGTATTTCAAATGTTGCTCTTATCTGAGTACATTATTATGTGAATGTTTTTTCAAAGTAAAATACCATTAAGTTACTGGTAAAAATTTGAATGGCTTTAGATATTTCATGTACTGCTAGGCACTCTTAAATCACGTGTAGTGAAAGTGAGACCTGCTGCAGCACTCATGTGTCTGAGCTGGCACTTGCCTGCAGTACAGGGGCCTGGAAGGTGTGGATTTTCCAGACATTTACAGTCCAGTTTCTGCATGGAAAGAATCAACCCCAAACTAATAGAGCCTTTGGAAGATAATGGCTCATGGTAACTCAGCTGCTTGCCGATTCTTACAGAAGCATGGTTTCCTCCCATGTACCTCTGTATGCAAAGGAGCCTACAAACACCTGACATTTTCTGTAGTACAAATACCAGTTCTCAAGACTTTCAACAGCTGTGGAGATGAACTGACTGGCTGCAGTGCTCTGCATTAAAATGATACATTTTAATGCTCCATATAACTTTTTTATTTGTTTTGGTAGCATCCTTTTTCATTGTGCTTTTTACATGTCAGAAATCCTTGGGCTCTTTATGCCAACTTGTTTCCTCAAGCTGCCCACTTGGTGCATTTCCAGTCAGACCTTTGTTTCCAGACCATTCTCCTTTGCTATTTTGTGTGAGGCATGGGCAATAGGGTACAGCTAATTCCCTTCTAAAGGAGACGTCACAGAGACAGCAGCAGCTGCAAACACCTCCCAGCAAAGCTGCAGACAGAAAACAGCTGTCAGCAAAATGGTTTTGCTCTGTACTTGCAACAGAAAGTGTATGGCAAGGAATGAATGCATTCCCACTCTGAGAAGCTGAGGGACTCGCAGGGCCACCCCCTTGTTATGGTCTGCCTTTACTCTGAAAAAGCAACACAGTAAGCAGCGTGATGGTGATCCTTGCCTAACTATATGGACACAGTTTCAATTTTTCATCTGAGATTCATTTTCAGAGCTGAAAGGTACATCCAGAAAAGAAACACTGAGATCCTAACTAGATGCTGGACTGATGAAGTAAGTGGGAGATAGCCAGCACTGGGCTTTCAATGCTCTTCAGAATAATATTACCACTGCGTTTGGAAAGGACTGAATTGGGGATGGGAGGAGGAAAAAAACTCCTACAAAATGCTGTATTTTATGCAGAGTGGGCAGCCTATGAAACAAGTAAATGAAACCTAAGGGCAAAGGCATACCTATATAGGTGCCTGTGTTGTCATAGCCACATACAATCATACAATACACTAAAATGGAAGTGACCCACAAGGACCACTGAGTCCATCTCCTAGATTAAAGTATTGTTTGAAAAGACATTGCTTCCTGTAATGATTTAGTTAGAGGAAGCTTAGAAATAAATTTCTTTGTTGTTTACTTCTATTTGCTACAATTAGATTCTGCAACTTCCTTCTGTTGGGAACTCTATAAGAACACCCACCTGAAAGAAAACCATAACGTTGGTGGTTTGCTGGGGTTTTTTTCCCTTAGAATTTCATCTTAGGCTTTTGATAGTAGGGTCTATCTAATCTATCATTAAAAACTTACATGTGCAGGACCTACTGCTCCAGCTGGATCCCTACAAACCTATGGGGCCTGATAGGATTAATCCAAGTATCCTTCCAGAGCTGGCTGATGTAATCATAAAATGTCTCTTTTGAGTGATCTTAGGAATCCAGAAGTCCTAGATGACTATAAGCTGGCAAACCATTGTCCCGATTTTCAGGAAGGGCAAGGAGGACCCAGGAAACAAGGGGCCTGTCAGTCTCACTCCAGTGCCTGGTAAAGTTATGGAGAAGCTTATTCTGGGGCTACAGAAAAACACCTGAAAGACAACGCAGTTATCAGTCACAGCCAGCACAGCTCATGAGAGGGAAGTCCTGCTTATCAACCTGGTTTCCTTTCATGACTGAGTAACCCACCCAGCTGACCAAGGGAAGCCAGTGAAGTTTTTGATACTGTTTCTCACAGGATCCTTCTGGACCTACTGTGCAGCCTCAGCTGGATAAACACATCATGGGGTGGGTGAGCAGCTGGGTCACGGGTCAGGCACAAGGGTGACAGTGAATGGGGTGACATCAGACTGGGGACCTGTCACTACTGGGCTTCCACAGGGCCCCATCCTCAGCCCTCTGCTCTTCAACATCTTCATAAATGACCTGGACATGGAACTGGAAGGGATACTGAGCACGTTTGCAGATGATACAGAAATGGGAGGAGCTGTTGACTCTCTTGGGCAGAGGGAGAGGCCCTGCAGAGAGATCTCCACAAACTGGGGGTCTGGGCAATCACCAGCTATATGAAGCTCAACAGGGGAAAGTGCTGGATTCTGCACCTGGGATGGGGCAGCCCTGGATGCATGGACAGACTGGGAATGAGGTGCTGTAAGCAGGGCCATGGAAAGGGACCTGGGGGTCCTGGCAAGTTGAACATGGGTCAGCAGCGCCCTGGCAGCCAGGAGGGCCAACCCTGTCCTGGGGTGCATCAGGCACAGCATCACAGCTGGGCAAGGGAGGGGATTGTCCTGCTCTGCTCTGAGCTGGGGCAGCCTCACCTCCAGTTCTGGGGCTGGTTTGCTGTACAAGGAGCAGCTGAGGGCACTTGGTCTGCTCAGCCCAGAGGAGACTGAGGACAGACCTCACTGCAGGTACAAGTTCCTCATGAGGGGAAGGGGAGGGGCAGGCACTGGTCTCTCCTCTGTGGTGACCAGTGACAGCACCTGAGGGAACGGCCTGAAGGTGTCTCAGGGGAGGTTTCAGTTGGATATTAGAAAAAAGTTCTTCCCCCAGAGGGTGTTTGGGCACTGGAACAGGATCCTCAGGGAGGAGGTCACAGCCTGACAGAGTTCATGAAGCGTTTGGACAATGTTCTCAGGCACACGGTGTGTCTCTTGGGGCTGGTGCTGTGCAGGGCAAGGAGCTGAATTCAATAATTTTTGTGGGTCCCTTCCAACTCATCGTATTCTGTGATTCTGTAAATAATTATATGGTTCCATTCCAATGCTTATTGCATGATTCAGAAGGATTTTAAACTAAGGGTAATGCTTATATCATGTTAGTGACCCTACTAAACAATACATACGTGAGTCTCCTATGCTCTCTGATGAGTTATGGTGACCATAACTGTTCAATGCCACCTTCAGCTTTCTTCTTAATCTGGAGCCTCACTCTATATCACAATGCTTGGAGTAGCAACAAAAGGCCCCATAAGCACTGATGAAGGGCCAGGACTGCCACCTCTTTGTCATCTTTTAGGTATTTTGGTGTTTGCATTTTATCTTCTGTTGCTTTTCTCAGTTTCTACCACACATGATGGGTCACGACGTTGTAGTGCGGGGAAATGTTCAAGTTAAAGCTGCTGAAGCCGACTGTAGGAGCTGTAGCAAACAAAACTACTGCTGTGCTCAATATTAAAATAAAAAAGGCAAGTAGATTGTTTTGAAAGAAGAAATATTCACTGCTATTTTAAAAATGTGTAATATCTTATTTGCCCTGTAGCTTTAACAGTACTGGCTACGAAGAGGCCTACAATGTACTTAATTTCTGCATATTTTGTGCAAGAGTCTTATCCAGCTCTGCATTTTTTCCTTACACAATGAAAAAGGCAAAAAGCAAGCTGGTTTCTTTTGCTGGCCTTCGCAGAAAAACCTGTGAAATGAAGTGTAACTCTGTTATGAATAGGATACTGTAATAACTACGTCTGTGAGAGTCACTACATTAGAAGTCATTGTGGTGTCTCAGTGCCTTCCTGGACAATTTCCTAACTCTTGCTGCATTTGAAAGAACTTGCTGAGTGTCCCTTAATTCAGGTTTTGACACTATGCCTGCCAAGGGGGGGGGTCAGAAAATGTGGTGACGTGAAAAGGAACTGTACTCTTTGTACTGAAGACAATGTTGAGGCAGGCTTTCACTTTACATTCTAAGAACTTTTAAAAAGTACCTCATTTATTTTTTCTCATTAACATCCCTTAAGTAATGAATTCCAGGTTCTTTTGTCCTGTTGCAAAAGAAGGAATGAAGTCATTCTTCTTCCCATGTTTTTAAAATAATGTTGAACCACAGTGCAATGGAAGGACTACATATACTTGAAAAAAAAATTGATAATTTTATTATTATCAAAGAGGATTTGATATAAAACAATAGAGTACAAGGGAAATAAGTTCACAGATTTTTGTGGTTTAAATTCTTACTCTCTGAAAGGAACAATGAAGATGTCTTCTAAAAATGTAGAGATTCACTGATCAGGAAAGGATACACTTGAGATATCATTGCAAAATAAGTATCACAAAGGCATGAAAGACATTTTCAGAAAATGGGAGGTCTGACACTTCTAGTAAAATTTCACCTAAACATGACAGAGAGAGCATGATGATCTTTGTTTTTTCTTCAGTCCCATTCCATCACTAGGATGATGGCAGGTAACTTTCCACAGTTTATTTCTGCCTCTATCTAATCTTACAAGCCCCACCCCAGCCCCTGCTGATTTCACACTGAGGCTTTATAAATATGACATAGAAGTTACAAACAAAGTTTTAAGTACACAATACAACTCCATCCATTTTCAGAATGCCCAAATTAATAAAGATGTTCAAATCAAGAATCTTTGGCATCTGCAAACCAGAATGATTGTATTACCAAAGCACAAGGATAAATCCAGAAATTCCTGTATCAAAGAATTACCTAGAGTCAGAGAAGCTCGTGTGTGTGTAGTTTGTCTTGCGTTCTCAGTTACAGTGGACCTCTAGAAATACAGAAAGGTAAATATTTCTGTCAGCTGATTGTTTTAGCAGTCACATAATCCTTCCTTTGATGTCCTGGGTCAATGAAATCCTAGTACCATCGGAGTTTAGCAGAAGATCTATTAAAAGAGTTGTCTGTGATCTTTCCTGCAACGGAAACAGCGTTTAAAGTTATTACTCTGTCACAATGAAGGAATATCTCTGCATTCTTGATTGCCCCAGCTTTCCAAATTGAGTTATATTTTAGGTCACCAGTAGAGTCTAACTGTAGCTACAGAGTTAACAATGATCTCTTTAGCTTCCTAAAGCTATCACAACAAGGTCTGGAGAAGACAGGGAGGGATCCATGGTGGAAGCACTAATCTTTTGATTATTACCAGGTTTCTCTGAAAATAATGTTGGAGGCAAGTTACCAGAGCAATACTGTGTGATGTGCTACATATTCACATACCTTCTCATCTTTAGCCAACAGTCCTCTTAAACAGTACTGAGGTAGCTTTTCCACCTTAGGCCATTTAGTGTCTAACATCAGGACATAAGGTGTACTGATTCATTTTTGAGAGAAAACAGCAACAACATTTCTCAAAGGCTCTTAGGAAAGGTACATCTTGTTTTTTGCTCTAGGGCTCGACTCCTGTTCCTGCTGAACTGAGCCAGTGTGTAAAATCAGAACTGATATCAGCTCAGTAGGCACCGGAGGACGGGTCCATCAACAGCCTGGAACAACAGCAGCAGCTGTAAGTTGTTTCCGACTGGAGCTGCCACCATTTCCTGCAAACGACACACAGTGCTAAGCTACAGCTTAGCTCAGAGAGGATCATTACAGTATCCATTAAAGAGAAAACAAAATCTTTATTGACAATTTCAGGTTAGAAGTCACAAATGTTATTTACTCTGACCTTTAGGAAAGCATGGTAACCAAATTACTGTAGGCAATGCCTTACATCTGCAATCAGACTGAGAACTTAAGGAGCACTGTTTATTCTCAACTAAAACTAAAAGTCTTTGGTCCTTCCCAGGTTGCCTCTGCCTCTTATTCTCCATACACTGATCCATACACAGACACATGCCTTCATCACAAATCTGCCCGTTCAGCAGCAAGGGATCTCAGCCAGCAAACGCTCTCTGCCCTGCAGAGAGTCTCCTCTCCCTTCTCTTCAGGTGCAGAACTTAGCCACTGTGAACAAAGAGGAAAACAATCACTGTTCACCAATCAGCTAAGCTCTGCACCTCACCAGAGAGATCTTGGTCTCAGCAGAGATAGTTTTCGGAGGAGGTTCTTCCATGATGCTCTGCTGCTTTCCTCTGTTTTTGGTGGGTTTGGGGGTTTGCTTCTCTCTCCCTCTCTCTATTTTTTTTTTTTTTTTGT